>NW_026892569.1:9260986-10677729 GCF_033815535.1 Pezoporus flaviventris | reverse complement strand
AGCAGGGCTGGAGCCCAGCTCACCACCTCGCTCTGCAGCAGCAGAGCCGCATCCTGCTCCACTGGTCCTTGAAGCGCGTTGCTCCATCCCCACACACCCGGCTGTCAGGTCAGTGGAAGGATGGGATGTCCGTACCTGGGAGGTCTCCAGGAAGGTCCCCAACCCACTGGAGACTAAGTCAATGCTGGGGGCAGAATGGGTTGTGTTTGACTGCCAAGGGCTCCTAAGGCCCTCTGGAGCACCTGGTGCAGCCGCTGTTGGGGACAGGATATTGCAGTGGGGGATATTGGAGCTGCTCCCTCAGCTCCTGTGCCGTGGCTGTGTGCAATGCACCCCGCTGTGGGACACACTGCAGAGTGTGGATGTGGTATTTATTTAGGTGTTGGATGTGAAACGAACCTCCGCTCTTTCTCTGCGGGCCGAGTTTTTACCTGCTCCTGCAGCTGAAAGCCAGCACTGCTGCTCTAGAGCTTGGGAGCTCCTTCCAGCACCATGGGTGGATGTTTCCTGGGCTTTAGGAGAAAATCCCTTTCCTGCTCCATGAAGAGCTTGGTCCCCCTGACTCATTCCCACTCACTTTTGCCTCCATTGTCAAAGGCTGATGGGGCTGATGTTGCTCTGCCTCTTTTCCTTGTTTTTTCCTAGCTGTTTTGGAGCCCAGTGGGTGGTTGGGACAGAAACCTGCCCAGCCCACGGGAGCCATGGAAACACTTCCTATGGGGCTGATAGAAGTGATAAAAGCAGGTCAGGGGTCTTGTTTGGTTTTGTTTTTTTGGGGGGATCTTTTTTGCAAGAACCCAAAATAGCCATTTCCATGGCACAGGCCCATCAGCGCTGCGTCAGCTCAGCCCAGCGACTGCAGATCCTACTTGGTGGTGATGCTCCAGAGGAGCTGCTGCTCTGCCCCAGCACCCACAGGTGAACTGGGAGCAGCCACACCGGGATCAGTGGGGCCATCCCTGGAGCAGTGCTCTCCATAACCCATCGGTCTCATCCCCAGCCTGCTGGGCTGTTCTCCATGCTCTGAAACAAAGCCCATCACTCAGCTGGGAATGTGGCTGTGGATTTCTTCATAAATCATTCCCCCCCAAATGAAGAGGGAAGAGAAGGGGGGGGGAGGGAACCCCCAGCCCTTGTCCTGGTGGCTCCTCACCCCTGCCTTTAATTGACAGACCTTGCTATTAATGCTTTCCAGCCGCCTCTCATCCAGGGCTCAAACCTCCCTTTTAAAGCCCTGTCATGTTAAAAATTGACGTGTGTTGACTTTGGCCTGGGAGAAGCAGGGCCCTGGCTGTAGGTAGGAGCTGCGTATGTTTAGTCTGGCTTACGTTTTATTTTCCCCTTTCATCGAATTAGTTCAGCTGTATTTTTTTGTCTGAAGGGAAGAAAAGAGAAGGAAAACTGTTTGACAATCCAAGGCTCTGGGTTAGAGCTGCAGCCTCGTGTTAAAACAACACACAACAGCTCACAACCGTGGGCTGCGGCGGGATGGGGAGAGGGGGCCACCGGAGCAGGGCTGGGAAAGCCACTGCATGTAAATTCATCCCTGAGGAGGTGCACGGAGACCCCCCCCCTGTGGCCCCACAGCCCCGGATGCTCTTGGTTTGGGTTGTTTCAGTTGGGGTTGCTGCATTCAGCGCTGCTAAAGTCAGTGCTGTCCTGGCTGCGGCAGAACCGGCTCAGCCCCTGCAGCAGCGTTGCTGCAGGCACCTGAGTGCTCCATCTCCATGGGATGTGCTGCAAGCCCATAAAGTGAGCACCAGGCTGAACTGGGCCTGGAAAGCCACGGGAATCCTGCTGCTTGCCCACTAAGTGCCTGGGGTTAGGAACCATGTGGTGCATTTCATCGGGATTACAGTTAAGGTCCAAACTGCATCCATCAGGGATGCTCCTGGCGGTGAATGTGAAGTTGAGGAGATCCCACACGCTGGGGAGAGCGTGTCCTACTGCTCCAGGATTTTACCAGCCCCTTAGGGCCTCGCTGTGGGAGGCATCTGTTCCCCTCCTGGTGCATTTTCCCAGGTACTTAAGGGTTAAAGGCATTCATTTAACACATAGGGGGTCTCCCAGGTCCCCAGGAGGAACCAGGGAAGCACCACCTCCTGTTGTGGTGCCAAGTGGAAAGAAATAGCCGGAACCTCAGGGAGTTCCCAATGTGCTCGTGTCACCGTCCTGCTCTGCCCAGGGAGGATGAGAGACCCCGGCCCAGGGCTGGGAACAGTGAGGGGGGAAACCCCAGTGGGGCTCACAGGAGGCAGGGGAGGATCCTCGTTTGCTCTGGGGCTGTTGGGGACAACCTGTCTTTGCCTCCTGAAATGTCCCAGGTGTGTGCTGGTGAGCATCTCCCCTTGAAGCATTATTCCCATGCATGTAGTATCATTCCCATGCACTGATGATGTATCCATGGGATGCCCACCACACAGCTCTGCATCCTCAGTGCCCACCAAATGTGGTGCCAGACCCCACCATGCTGGCAGCCCCAAACCTTCAGCTGGGATTAGCTCCCTGGATTGTGGCCATATGGGTGGACAAGAAAAGGTCCTATGCATGATGCTGGCTGCCCCACTGGAGTCAGCGCAGGATTCCTGCCTCCCTGATGGACCCATAATGAGAAAGTTGCACCCAGGGAAGTGTGGAGAGATTCAGCACATAGACCATAGCCATGATCCCTTCCCAAAGAGCCTTCTGGGCATCCTGCCCATGCACACACCCAGCCCCGGCCCCTCATGGCAGGGCTGGAATATTTTCTAGCAGCTACTTTTGTAACATCAGGGAAATCAAAGTCAAACGTGTCAGAATTCCCATTAAGACACGTTTAACTTCCCTTGTTTCAAGACAAAGTGTCTTTGCCTGCAGGCAGGTTTCGGGTTTGCCGGGCGGCCATGGGAGACTATTGGATTACAGTCAGCACGGAGCCAGAACTTGCTCTCTTCAGGGTAAAGGCTTTTTCTAATCAGGATCAGTTTAATTCTGTTATCTGAATTATTGGCTTGGCTCCGTTTCTGTGCAGGAGGGAGAGGAGGGGAAGGAGCCTGCTGCTGGAGGAGGAGAGAGGGTCCCAGCCCCAAAGGGCAGAGCCCGTCCATGCCTGGGACCTGCCCTTTGCACTTCAGGCCCCCGTGTTTATGTTCTGGAAGATGATAGATTGTGGAAGGTGTGAAGCCTCTGAGGGCTTTAGTGCTACAGGTTAAGTCTCACAGCGTGGCTCTGCCATAGGAGAGCATCATCCTGGTTCGCTGGTGGGGAGACTGAGATGCGGGGCAGAGGCTGGATGTGGAGCCGTGGTGCTGGCACTGCTGAGCCACCCTTGCCTGCACAGAGGTGAATTCCTCATTAAGTAGAGGAGACAGCAAAAATCCTTCCTTCCCTCCTGGAAAAAAACCAGCATCTCTGCATCCTGGCTCATGTGTCAGCGGAGGCTGTTTGGACCTTACCACATCCTTGCTTTGAAAAGGATACTTTTTCCCCTTCCTTTTTTCCCTTTCTTTTCCCCAGGAGCGAGGGTGTGTATGGAAATTTGAAGCTGGTGTTTTCCATGTTATTCCTCTGATGTCCTCGTTCCCAGTGCCATGGGTCCTGCCTGTGGTCCCCATTCCCCGGTGGATCCAGATGCCTCTGCTCCGGACACAGTCCCGCCAGGAGGATTTTGGCTGTTTTACCTGCTCAAAGGGCACCAGGCAGCAGTGGTAACCAACAACAACCACCACCTTGGTGGGTATTGCTGCTGGCACCGTGAGGAGAGCATGAGCAACCACTGAGCAAGGTTTGGGTTATCTGCCCCTCTGAACAGAGGGGAATCACTCAGGCCATGGCCATTGTAAGGTCTGAGCCGGGTAGGTCTGCGATGTGTTGGCAGAGCTGGAGAAATGGATGAGCTGCAAAGGACCTGGGGAGTCCTTAGAGGATGAACCGCTGAGCTGTATCTTACCATGGTTTTAAATGGTTTCCTTAACACCCATGAAGAACAAGAGACCTGGCTGGTACGTGAGGGGTCTTCAGCCCATTAGGGCTGTGGACAGCCGAGCTGGCTGCTCCCTGGCTGGGGCAGTGCTGGGGTGGGAGCACTGGGTCTGCCCCATCAGTGATGGAGGAGCCTATGACTGGACCCATCCTGGTCAGCATGTGGGGGTCTAACACGTGGCAGAGCTCAGCTCCAGGGGGATGGAGGCTGATGTGATGTTTTTGGCTTTGTTCCTAGGTGGCATAATCAGTCTTCTGCAAGAGATGCTCTGCTCGGGATGTCTGACAGTATCTCATCCCACTGTCAAGTGCAGGCTGAAGCAGTGTCCCAGCACTTTAATTTCAACCACTTAAGCCCTGAGCATTGTTGAAGCCCTGGCTCTATTCTTCCCTCTGCACTTGCATCTCCTTGCTGATGAGTGGCTGTTGCACAGGGATTCCAGCCTGTGTCTTTGGTGTCCTGCCTCAGCAAGGTGCTCCTTTCCTGTCACCTGTTTTGGTCTGTAGAGTCCTTTAGGTTCCCTGTGTCTGACATTATCTGTTTCCTGATGGTCTGAGTTGAGGAACTAGGTGATCCTGGAGTCCTCTTCCCTTGGCATCCTTAATCTGATGAAGTCAACATGATGCTGCTTTTGCTGGACCCAAATTTTTCCATAGAAGGCAATTTTGTGGGGCTGCTGCTGTTTGTGTTATTCTGTGTTCAGGATTGCACTGTGTGTTTTGAAGTGGTTGAGGGTTGTGAGATGTGGCACAGATGTGCAGGTGGATGTCTAGAGGCAGAGTTTGTTCAGGTCACTGCTGTGGGTTTCTGCCATGGAGCTGCTGGAGCCAGTGTCCAGGACACATGAGGTACCAGCTGAGGTGGTGCCTCTTTGAGCATCTTCAACATCTTCCAGCCCAGTCCATGTATCCTGAAGTCCCTTTCACTCTGCTAGAAAGAGGAGAAGGGCGATGGCAGGAGCTCAGGCCATGGGAGCTTCCATCCTGTCATGAGCCACTGGCCATGGGTGGCAGGGATGGAGCTTCCCAGGGCTCTCAGCTGGGGCAGCCCAGAGCCGTGCTTGGCAGTGGGCAAACACCTCCATGGTGCTCCATCGGTGCTGCTTCCCCAAGGGGCTGCTGCCACCTCAAGCAGCTTGCAGCTACTGCTCCATGAGCAGGGGCAGTGCCTGCAGCTCCCATCTGGGTGTTTCATGGTGGGAGAGGGACCTTCTCCCAGCTGCTGGGGGTGGCAGAGCTGTGCTGCTGTGTGCCTGGTGCCGGCTCCCCTCACCCCTGGTGCTGCACCACAATAGCTGCCATGGACGGGGCTTTGTTGGCTTTTTTCTTTTCCTTTTCTTTTTCTGTCCTTTTTCTCCTTCCTGTGCTCAGAGTCCCCTCACGCTCCTCAGGAGGCTCTGGCACATCATCCTACAGATGTGGCACAGAAGCCCTGGTTGCAAAATATATCCGGCATGGCAGTTGGTAGTGTTGTGCAATCTCCATCAACTTACGGAAACCACTGTGAGATACTATTAAAGAGAGACTCCGGCCCCATCCATCACTCCAGCCGCAGTCACGTGTCCCTCTGACAGGCAGAAGGGCACAGGCAGGCAGCACTGGGGCTGGAGGCACCACCAGAGCTTTCCCTTGCCCTGGGTGTTGTCGTGCGGGGCCGGATGCGATAGGAGCGCTCTTCCGGCACGCTTTGCCCTTCAGAGCAGATCTGTTGTATTGCCACTTATGTTCTACCATTAAATGTTCGTCTTGGGTGTTTGTCAGTGCCGTTGGTTTCACACCGGTGACTAAACCTGTGTGGTCGTGAATGGCCTTGCAAAGCTCAGCAGGGAAACATGGCAGGGATGATGGTTAGAGTAGCTCTGAGAAGCCAGACATGGAACGGGAGCATGAAAGCTGCTGTTCACATCTCAACACATTTCCTTTTTCTTAACCCAACAGAGACCTTCCTGTGTGCTCCAGGGCCCAGACCACCCCCTGGGGCCAACAGTGCAGTGTGCTCAGACCATCCTAGTGTGGGACCACCTCTGACACCAGCAACCACTTGTGAGAAGGAGCCGTGGCAGCTGGAGACCCCAGGTATTTCCTTGCAGGAGAAGGATGTTGTGTAAGTCAGAGGATGCTGTAGGGTCTTGAAGGTAGAGGAGGGAGGGTGTGTGCAGGTGTCTGCAGGAACAAGGGCATTCATGCTGTTCCTATGTGGCTGGCTGGCTTTTTTCAACCAAAAGGGAACGCTTTGGATGAGCAACACCAAATGGGGAGCAGGACTCTACCTGCCCCTGTGCAGAGAGGCTCCTGGAAGCAGCGGCTGGGCTGGTGATGGGGCATCCCTCTCCATCCTGCCTCTCTGCTCTCCGGGCTCTCCCTAATCACCATCCCAATGAGTGGAGCCTTGGCTGCAAGGGAGCACTTGTACAACAACCCGCATCTCTTGGACTGGCATGAACATCAAGGGCTGTGAGGATGGACCGGCAGCCTTCAGCCATGGGCAGGCTTGGGCGAAGGGCCACAGGGCACAGGTCTCACCACCCTGATCCACCGTTGTCCTTGGGGCACCTTCCCCACTAACCCCAATGGCTGTGGCAGACACCACAGAGCACAGGGAAGGAACACGGTGCTGGTGTGAGCACCCACTGCTCATGAGAGCCCTGCTCAGCATGGCAGCCCCTATCACCACGGCCTTATTGCACCCCATTGCAGAGCCCCTTGTGGCCCAGCTCAGCCTCTCCTCCCAAGCTGTCTTGTGCCCATCTCACTCTGTGCAGGCATATTAAACCCCTGAGGTCTGCCCAGCAGAAATTGCTGCTGCTCCATTACCCCGCTGTCAACATCCGCTGCACTTGGGAGAATCAGGCTCCGCATCAGCAAATAATAAAGGCAATGTTATGAGCAGAGGGGAGAGGAGATTAAAAAGCTGCCTAAAGAGCCTTCTGGTCCCCGTGCTGTTTATTGCACATCGTGACTTTGGGTTGTATTTGTTGTCACTGAAGTTGGACTTTTAATTTTCCTCTGGTCATCAAGTGTCTGGTTTGTAATTTCCCTGTAGCTTGCAGGATCAAAAAAGGCTGGTTTAAAGTACCTGTTGCTCCACGATGAGGTGGTGATGCTTTCTGTGCCAGCTGAAGTGCTAATTGAAACCTTCATTTAGCCAGACCACAGTTATGGTGTGCGTGAGTCCAGCCCTGAGGCTGAGCCAAGCTCACGGTGGCAGAGCTGCTTGGGAGGAATCTGTGTCCCAGCACTGGGGCAGTTCTGGCTTCCCCGGGATCCCGCTGTCACACTCGTGTCTATCCAGGACTGTTCCTGGGTTTGGATGTGACTTCATTTCCAGGGTGTTTTGGTCAATTTTCACCCTTAATGCCCCTGCCTAATGAGCCTTCAGAATGGCTTTCATGCACTGACGTGTTTGTGCTGTGGGCTGGCAGCACTGTAAAGGGAAGGTATTTAAGTCCTCCAGCTAGAAATGCCGTCTCCTCCACCCTCATGCCAAGTACTTCATTTGTGCTGGGATTTCATTGTTGGCGCTGGTGTTTCTTTAATTAATGGTATCTCCAGACACAAATCCCATGAGGTGCAGCAGCAGTGATGGGTGCTGGTGCTGTGGAGCTGTCACAGGCTGATGCTGCAGCAAGGGCTCTGTGGGTGCATGGTGGCCCTGGTGAGCATGCAGGGACACTGGTTGCTGCCGCTGCCCTGGCTGGGTGCTGCCTGCCCAGCTCTGTGCTGGTGGGTTGGGATTGTACCTCCCCAGCCAAGGGGGTCAAGGCTATTTGGGGTGGCTTAATGCATTTTACTGCAGGTCCTTGTCAGGCCTGGGGAACTTCACTGGTGTGATGCTGGGGTCCATCACATGAGCAGCTCTGCCTGCAGCTCCAGGGCAGACATCATTTCAGCTGGCAAAGCCACAGGAGAGGAAGTCAGTCTTGGAGATGTTGGCTGGAAGCAGCTCATGGAGGACTCCAGGCTGAGAGAGCAAAGCTGTTGCTGGCACTTGATCAGCTCTGGCTTTGCTCACTTAAGCCCTGCAAGCCTCCAAGGATGGGACTCCTTACCCCTCTGGGGAGCGAGCCTGCTGCTGCATTCTCATCCTGCTGATGGCAGGAGGATCAGGTAGAGATGAGAGTGTGATGCTGTGTGCAGCTCCTTCAGTCACAGGGCCATGGCAAACCATCGGTGTGAGGTATCTGATGGAGAAAGGTGGGTGATGATGGATGTGGTCACTGGTCTCTACACAGCGGAAGTGCTGCAGGCACTGCAGGGGTGCCCTGTGAGTGTCTCTGCACTGGGTGCACTTGGCCGATCTGGGAGCTCCGGGCAGCATTCCGTGTTTCCAGTAAGGCAGGGGCCTTGACCGGGGCAGGAAGCGTGCAGCAGGCAGCAGGAAGCTGGCCGCCACGCTGCGGCATTCCTACGCGCTGGAAACCCGAGTCACGCTTCCTGCGGCGTGCCGGGAGCGCCTCCGCCCCGAGCAGCGCCCGCCGGGCTGGATGCGGCCCTAGGGCTCAGGACCCTGCTCTCGGGGATGGGAGCAAAGCAGTCCTCAGAGGCGCTGGTCCTCAGCACGGGATACAGCCCTGGGGAAGGCTCCAGGGATAGGTCCGTGCTGCGGTACCTCTAGTGATGATCCCATGGTTATGCAGGGGTGAGATGACAGCACGTGTGTGTGTTGGTGTGGAAATGAGCAGTGCCCCATGGCAGCGAGTCACAGATGGAGCCCCATGGCAGTGCCCCATTGCTCTTCTCCCACCACAGGCTCATCCCAGCATGTCTTCTCATGCCATGCTCCCATACTGCTCAATGGGGATTCTGTTTCTGCTTGCACTTCTGCTCTGCACCTCCTGAGGTTTAAGTCCAGAGAAATCCGAGCTGTTGGCAACAGACCCGTCCCTAAGGGATGGCATTATTTCCTCTCCTCCACAGCAGGACCATGGCCAAGAGGGAGGCTGGTTATCATGTCCCCTCCAGCTGGGGTTTCCCCTGTTTCCTCCTGTCTACCCTGCTGCCTGCAATCCAGAGGTGGTACATACCCCATCCCTGGCAGTGTTCAAGGCCAGGTTTGATGGGGCCTGGAGCAAGCTGCTCTAGTGGAAGGTGTCCCTGCCCATGGCAGGGGGTTGGAATTGCATGAGTTTTAAGGTCCCTTCCAACACAAACCAGTCTCTGATTCACTTTGCTTCCCTCCAGAGTCTCTGTGATTCTCCCTTATGTCCACAGATGGTTCCATTAATGTGCTGATAGAAAAAGCCTGTGCTCTGTGCTGGCACAACAGCGTGTCTACAGGAGGTTGTCAGCTTTGCTCTCTGACAATCCACCAGGTAAGTTCAGTCCTCTGCAGGATGCTCGTCCAAGTTTACTCCCACACCCCAGAGCCTATTTAGTATGAGCAGGGCTGCAGGATCCCCTGCCTCGGAGCTGGGCTGGTACAGCAGGAAAAGAAGAGGAGAGGATGGGCACAGACAGTGAGAAAAATCCCACTGGGCAACATTTTGGATAGAAATTGGGGTCTTGGTGTTCCCGTGTGGAGCTGACACACGCTGGGACTTGATGACCTGTAAAGATCTTTTCCAACCTAGCTGATTATTCCATGCTAGAGTGGTTTAGGGGTGCAAAGCAGAACAAGGGCAGCCAGTGGGTGTGATGAGCGCGGTCCCCGTATCCCTGCCGCCGCAGCCCAGCAGCGACCCGCACTTGCTAACCCCCCCTGGGCATCCTTCCCCCTGCTCCGGAGGGGTCATCCCGCAGCCAACCCTCCGCGGCGGGGAGCGGCCCCGCGGGCGGCGGCTGCGGTTTCCCGCTGCTGCTTTCGCAGCCGAGATTGCGGGGCTGCAGTGATGAGTTCCGCAGCCCCGGGCGCGCAGCGCTGCGAGGGGAGGAAATCCCAGCGCCCCACGAGCTCCACATCACGGCGGGCAGCGAGGAGCAGGAAGAGCTCGTTAGGAAGGAGCGAGGAAGCGGAGCCGCTGCCTCGGCCCGAGCGCACTTTTTAGGACCGGAAAGTGGGAGTAAGGAAGGCTTAAAAGTGCTCTGAGCCCCCGCAGAGGGCAAAGGGCGAGGGGAGAGGGAGCAAACCCCGGCGCGGCTCGAGGAGCGGAGCCGCCGTGTGCGTGCTTCGCAGGGCGCTTCACGCTGGAGCCGCTGATGAAGCAAGAAGGGCCGGTCCCGGCGGCTGTGGGTTAATCCAGCAGGGATCGCGCAAAGGCAAATTCCTCCCAGCAAGTGTAATTACGGGGCCGGAATTCCTCCGGTTCCTCGTCCTCCCCTAGCGGGAATCCTGCTAAAGCCATCAGGTGAGGACACGAGGTGAGGGGGGGGAACTCGCAAGCCCTGTGCAAAAACAACCTCCCTCCTGGCGAGGCAAGGATTTCACATCAGGGATGGACGGGTTTTCTCTCTGATTATTCCAGGGTGGAAAATACACGTTCAACAAAACAGGCTGGGTCGCAGGGCGGCTTCCCCCAGGTCAGCACGCTCGAGGTGGAGGTGGAAAGAGGAGGGTGAGGGGTCTGGGCAAGTCACCAGCAGGGTTTGGCACAGCCTCATCCTTCTTGCCAAGGGGTGCCTGGCTCTGACCCAGCTGGAGAGGGACTCTTCATTAGGGACTGTAGTGATGGGACAAGGGGTAACGGGTTCAAACTTAAACAGGGGAGGTTTCGATTGGATATAAGGAAGAAGTTCTTTACTGTCAGGGTGGTGAGGCACTGGAATGGGTTGCCCAGGGAGGTTATGAATGCTCCATCCCTGGTGGTGTTCAAGGCCAGGTTGGACAGAGCCTTGGGTGAGATGGTTTAGTGTGAGGTGTCCCTGCCCATGGCAGAAGGGCTGGAACTGGATGATCTTAAGGTCCTTTCCAGCCCAAACTATTCTATGAGTCTATGACACTTCGGGGCTCACTTTGGCACATCAGGGCACATGTTGCTGTGTTTGTGCCCATGCTGCCTGGGCAGCATGCTCATGGGGGCAGCACATGAAGATGTGTCCAGGTACCTCTGGAAACACAGGGACAACGGGGATTATGTGGCATGGGTGGAAGGGGATGGGATGGAGGGCAGGGATGGAGGGTGAGCAATTGGGAGAGGAAGCGGGGGGGATGGAGGAGAAGGGGTGAGCTGGGACCTTACAGAGCAATTAGTCAAAGCTGAATTGTTTTTCTAAACTCTTAATGCAAACAAAGAGCGGGGCATGGCCCAGATGGTGCCAGGGGATCAAATAAATGTCGTGCTCAGGAAGCAGCTGCTACTGGGAATGTTTCCTGCCCGCCCCGCGGCCACTTGTGCTGGGTGTTGTTTTTCAGGGCTGCAGCTGGGCTTTCCCTCCAGCTGTGTGGAAACAGGCTCCAGGCTGGTCCATGTGGAGGGCTCAGCCCTGGCCCGTGGCAGCCCCGCGTATGCAGCATCCCTGCGGCAGCCACAGCCACCCTTCCCCATGGCCAGCCCTCTGATGGAGCCCTGGCGTCCTCCAGCTCCACCCAGCCTGGTCCAGCACCATCCCTGGTACATTGTGTGCCTTTATCTAGTGCAGGGTTTGATCCAAGGGCAGTGTCCTGTTTCCCTGCCCAACCCAAGCACCCAGCAGTGGGAGATCAGCCTGTCCCAGCTCTGTGTGGCTGATGGGAATGATCAGAAATGAAGAAATTTGACAAAAAATGAACACTTTGGGTGTTGTTTTCATCTGCCTGCTGCTCTTCGGAGCCAGAGAGGTGTTTTCTGTAATCACAACAGGTAAAATACCCTTGTTTTTAGGAAAAAAAAAAAATAAATCACAGCCAAAACCAGGCTCCCCTGGCTCCAGCAGCTGGGCTGTAACAAAAGCATCAAACCCACCCACATCAGCTCAACATCATGGGCATCAGTCAGCCTGGGAGCTGGCGAAAGGAGCCTGAGAAGGGACTTTTGTGCTGAGCAGGTTGTGAAGGCTGGTGTTCTTCTGATGGAGGGGCTGGGGGCTGAATGGAGGGGGACTGTGCTCTGTCCATACATTGCCTGGTCTCTTTTTCTTCTGGACACAATCAACCTGGCTGTCACATGCACACTTTCCTGTGCACATCAGTCATGAAAGCTCAGGTTGTGCCAGTCCCATTGATTCTCTGGGCTTTCCAAAGCCATTGAAAATGTGTGTGCAAAGAGCTGACCTGGTAGAGAAAAAGTTCTGTTAGTGCTGCCATGGAGAAAAAGAGCATAACATGTGCTCAGCCTCTTATTAGCCAGCAGAAATTCTACATGGGGCTGTGCTTTTGTGGCACAAAGCAGTTGGAAAGCTGGCTTTGTAGGACAGCTACATTCCAGAGCAATGTGCTTTTAAGACTCAAGGATCGTGGTGGGTTGGTGTATATTCAAGTATTTTAATGGGAGACCAGATGTAGGGACCATTCAGGTCCCTCCAGGTGTGCTCAGCTCCTGCCCCTTGCTTTTTATATGTGGAAAACCACATTAAACACTCCATGTCCAGGTGCAGCCTGATCTCCGGAGGGTCTCATTTTCCACCCAAGCCCTTCTCTCTGCGCCCAGGAGGATGAGCATGGATGGTTTGCTGAGGCTCGTGGCTGGCTTTCACCCAGCGTCCTCCTCCACGGTGGGGTTGGATAACTGAGCAGGCTCCTCCACTGCTCCGGGGTGGGAATTGCCCCAGGCAGCAGCTCTGGGGGCCCAAACAAGGGGAAGGAGCTGGGCAAAAGAAGCCATGGAGCAGTCGGCCCGGGCTCGGATGGTGCAGGAAACAAACCCCTGTGTGCCTGGTTCAGCAGCAGGGCCCTGCTGAGCTCCAGTGAGCTGCCAAGGCAGGACCCGCGCTACCAAGCTGCATCCTTGGAGTTTTGCTCCAGCCTGCAACTTGGAGGTGCCCTGCAAGGGTTTGGGCTGGGGCAGGGCAGGGTGGGGGGGGTGCTGTTTCCCGGCTCCGATGGCCGAGGCTTTGCCAACTCCTGCTGGAGACGTCTCTTCCCTGGCCGTCAGAGCGCCGGGGGCTGCGGTTGTGTCCTCGGAGCTGTTTGATGCGCTGGAGCCGCAGCTGATCAAAGGGGCAGTTCCGAGAACAGAGCACTGGGTGACTTCCTCCGGTGGTGCCAGAGGCAGCCCTTTGGAGGCCAGGCACAAGGAGAAAGCTTTTAACTGCTGAGCGTCAATGCTGCTCAGACCCCTGCTGCTGTAGGGCAGCCTCTGTGGGGCAGCCCTGCTGCACGGCCAGGAAAGAGCTGGGGATGGGGTGTTGAAGAAAGAATGAATAATATTTATATATAATATAATATTTATGTATTTTTGATTTAACATAGGATTCAATTATTTTTTCCTAGACAGGGGAAGAAAGAGGCAGCCAGTAATGCTCAGTTGGCACATGCTGCCCTCCTCCTTGTGACATGGGGAGCACCACCCGTGTGGGAAGAGGAGCATCCCGGGTAGGTGATGCCAGGATGGGTCTTGTCTGCAGTCACCCCTGTGCTGGAGACCCTCCAAAGCTTCATGACTCTTTTTGGCCTGTGTAGTGAATGGGGAGGTTTGCTGTCAGCAGGGATCATGTTGAGCTGGAGCATTCTCCGGAATGGTTGCACCAACCCTGATGGTCTCAGGAGTGGATGGGATGGGCTGTGTAGGAATGATCTCCCTTCCAAAGGGAGCTCAGGTAGGGATTTGGAGCAGCGCTCCTGGGAGGGACCTTCCTGTGCTGGTCCATGTGTTACCAGGACATCAAACTGCTGCAAGCAGCTGGTCCCATTGCACAGCAGTGGGAGGGGACGGGCAGAGAGTGGAAAGTCACCGGTGGTGGAAGCATTAAAGAGGAGCAGGGGGAGCTCCCGCCTGGCCTTGTGCTCTGGAAAACCCCACTCGCTCCCCATGGAGAGGAGGAAGCTGGTGCCGATGCTCCGGAGGTCACTGCCATCAGGAGGCTGTTTGTAGGCCACGTATCGATGGGGGTAGGAGATGCAGGAGATGAGTCTGTGGGGTGACCGAAGCCGTGGTGCCTGTTCCTGGGCAGCTCTGGAGGGGGTCAGGGAAGGAGAATCCCAAAACAATCAAAGCTTTGGGAAGAGGCATTTTGCTGGGATGGTGCCCGGCTGCGGTATGGCCTCAACAGAAGCTGGTACCTGCTTATGCTATCTATGGGGTGCTTCTGTAGGACAGAGCCATCTGTGGTCTGGGAAGCCCCATGAAGTGCTGGTGGCTGTACTCTGTGCTGGGACGTGAGATGGAGCCTTTGGCTCTCCTCTACAGCCATCCTACAAGGGTCCATCTGTCCCTTCTGAGCTCCCCCAAGGGGCTCTCTATCTCTTCTGAGCTCCCCCAAGGGTCTCTCTATCTCTTCTGAGCTGCTGTTGGAGGCTTTGTCCCAAGAGGGGCTCAGGATTAATTCATTACAAGCTGCTAAGTAGAACTGATACCAGCTCAGAGAACACCTTAAATGCCAGTTGATGTCCTCCCAGGTGGGATGCTTTTCTTCCTTGACTTCTTGAGCAAGACATGCTCCTTCCAGCCAGGGGCTGACCTCACTGTTGCCATCAGGCTGCTCACATCAGAGCATCTCAGAGCTTTTCCTTACAGCCTGCAAGGTGCCAGGTTGATCTCAAGAGTGAATCTGGGCAATGTCATGTGCAAGAGCCTGTTTTCTGGCGGTTCTGATGTGAGATCCCAGCCTGCAGTGGTGTGAATGGCAAGCCGGAGCTGGTACAGGCCATGCTGGGGCTGCCTGATCGAGTGTGCTGAGCTGGTGTGAGCTGCAGGAATGCACTGTCTCGAGTCCCCGTTTGGAAATGGTGCTCTTTTCAACGGTTCTGTTATCAGATGGAGCATTTCCTTCATCAGTGTTAATATCCATGTAGTGAAACAATGAAAGGGCTTCCTATCAGTTCCAAATAGGACGTGAAAAGCTCTCAGCGTTAAGAGTAGAGGATGCTGGAATAGGGCAATGGGAAACGCCTGAGTCACTGAAATGCCTCTTTGATTCCAGGGGGCTGAAACGGTCACAAGGGAAGGAGAAAAAAACAAAAGGAGCATGGAGCTGGGGAATGATCCCTGGGATGGGATGGGTCAGGAGGGGCTTGGAGGGGCCGTGCAGGAGGGGGCACAGGGGGGTGCCTGGCAAGAGCTGTGCAAAGCAGAGAGGGTTCGGTTTGGAGAGGGGGGGAGGCGCAGAGGGGAAAACCTTCCCCAGGCTGACCCCGTGCCCCTCATCCCGCTGCCTCTTGGCCGGTGTTTGCTTTGCTGAGTGTGAGGAAATGGGCCAGGGCAACGCTCAGCAGCAGAAGCTGCAAGAGATGAATGCATCCCGGTGCTCAGTGCAGATGCAGCCTCTCTTCGGCTCTCCCTTTGCACTGGCAAAGAGGGTGAAGCCCCTGGATGGAGGAGCCGCTCTGGGTTTTTGCTGAGCAGCATCAGCAGCACCACGGGGCTGTGCTGGAACTCCTGGTATATGGAGGCAGCACCAGGCATCCCATGGGCAGGAACCCTGCTTGCAAGCTGCCCCTGCAGCCAGTGGGGTTTCGGCTGTCAGCCCTGCTCAGCTGGGGGCACTGAGCTGCAGAAGGAACTGCTAAATCATGGGGATTTAATGGGCCCTCCAAGCGATGAAGACTTGAGGCAGGAGAGGGGAAATCTGCTTTGCAACGTGCCCCAGGGGCAGCAGCCCCAGCACAGAGGAGCTGACCCTTCCCTTTGCCTGTTGCCCTGGGGCTGGAGGACGTGGGTGCAGGTGGGAGCAAGGGGACTGCTGATACTGGGCAGGACCTGCTGTCCTGGGGCAGAAGGAGCAGGATATCCTGAGCCTGCAGCAATCCCTGGCCTAGAGCAAGGACTGAAGGTCTCTCTGGCCGTCCCCATGGTCAGGTGTATTTACAAGGCCACCAAGCACACACATGGTCTGTGCCAGGTCAGGGGCTGCCAGCAGATTTGTTGCTGTTACAGGAAGGGCTGCAAATACTTTACCTGTTTTCTCTCTCTGTTTTGCAAACCATCCCCAGCCTGCTGCAGGCAAACACCCCATTGGGAGTAACAGCGACTGCCTCCCTGGTGATGCTATAGAATCATGGAATGGTTTGAGTTAGAATGGACCTTAAAGCTCCTTCAGCTCCAGCCCCTGCCACCGGCAGGGACATCTTCCACTAGAGCAGCTTGCTCCAAGCCCCTGTGTCCAACCTGGGCTTGAACACTGCCAGGGATGGGGCAGCTACAGCTTCTCTGGGCACCCTGTGCCAACACCTCAGCACCCTCACAGGGAAGAGCTTCTGCCTAAGAGCTCATCTCAGTCTACCCTCTGGCAGGTTAAAGCCATTCCAATCAAATGAGTTATTAGTGCAAGAGAGAAGGAACTGGGGAAGAGGAGGAGGTCACAGTTTCTCCTTCATGGTGCTAGGAGCATTTGGCACAGTGAGGAGCCATGGAGGGCTGTACCTGAGGGGCACAGCTGCTCCCTGCACAGGGTTATGGAGCACACCTGAGATCACTCCTCTCCCGGCTGCATGTGGAGGTGTCCCACGGCTGGGAGCTGTGCAGGGCTCTCCATGAGCCTGCTCTCCAGGGCTGTCCTGTCCTCCCAGGACATCCCTCTGGATGCCTGCTCCCCTCACACTGCTGGGAGAACAACCTCTGGGCAATGCTCAGCACACAGCATCCCACCGGAGCTCCTGTTCCCAGGCAGGATAGGGCTGCCCTTTGTGCAGGCGAGAGGAAAGGCGATGAAAAGCCATGGGGAAGTGTGCCAGGGCTGGAGGGAGCCCAGCACCGGGGCTGGGACACAAAGGGCCGTCCTGTCTTCACACCTGCGGGGCTGACAGGGGCAATGACACCGCTGACAGGGGCATGGTGCTGGCAGATGGTGACACAGTGCTTCGGATAAGGGTAAGTGATGCAGTGAAAGGAGACGTGCCTGGGCTTGACTGCACTGGGGATGGTGGCTGCTGTGGGCATAGGCTGGGGACCCTGTGGCGGGGGGATGGAGAGGTCGGGCAGTTGCTTCTCCTCCTCTGTCCCTACAATGCTCAAGCCCAGGCAGTACTTTGGTGTTTGCTGGGATTTGTCTTGGCCAGACTGTTTTCTACCACTGTGGTAGATATAAGTGGTCTGTGTGAGCAGGGACTGGAGCCAGAGCTTGGATAAAGGCTTGGGGAGGTTCTTAGGAAAGATTCCCCCATCTCTACCTTCCTGAAAACACACAGCAGACCTAGCCGATCCATGGGGTCTTTCCAAGGTTTGCTGAAGCCCCAGATCAGGAGCCACTGCAGTTTCCAGCTACTTGTCCCACTGCTAGTCAGATGTGACTCTGTTTGGACCCGTGGCTATGCTGTTCCCTTGGCTTTCTGTGTCTTGTCTGGAGCAGCCAGGCCCTGGCAGGGGCTGGGGTCCAGCATGGTTGGATTCAGAAGGTGCTGAGCCTGGGCTACCCAGCCCTTTCCTTACAGCATGCACCAAACTACAGTGCTTTAACCCTGAAGGACCGATGTTGCCTCCACTGGGAGGGATGTAGCCCAGTGCTGAGCCTTCTCTTGCTGCCCAGAAGGACCAGGAGCCCTTTGGAGCTGGGGGGCACCCGTGCTGTGGCATCACCTGATCCCATTGTGATACCGGGGTCACATCTCCCTGGGTCCTGATCCCCCCCGCGTGTTGTCACCGGCGTGAGGTAATCGGTGCCCGCACAACCCGTATGCGTGCGTGGGTTGAAGATGCTGGGGCAGGAGGAGCGGGGTAGGAAGCAGGTTGTGGGTTTAAGCGGGTCGAGCCGGAGGGGGAGCGTCCCTGCTGCTCCGGGACCGCGGGGCTGGGGCTGAGCCGTGGAGCGGGCAGGAGCGGGCCGATGGTGCCCTCCTGCGGCCCCGGGGCCGGGCTGCCTCGTCCCGAGCACCGCGGACCCCCTGCCTTGTTGGACCAGGCTCTGGCCCGAGCACTGGTTCTTCAGTGCTTTTACTTTGTCTGCCGGGACGGTTTCCCTCCTCTGGCCTCTGCTTTTCCCTGGCTGTTCCCGTTTGCTGGACTCCCACCTCCGTACGGCAGCCAGGAGATGGCCGAGATGCTGCTGCACTGTGGGGTCCCTGCACCCCATCCACATCCCTGCCAGCACCCTGAGCAGGCTCCCACTCAACGGATGGCAGCAGACCCTTGTCTTTAGGATCAGGGTGAGCAGGGAAGGGGCATGAAGGGATGGGGTGACCCTGAGAGAAGCCTGATGGGATGGGCAGCCTGCGGTGGGCTCTGTTTGGTGCCTCGGGAGGGAATGGAGGAGTATCCATGCTGAGGTCCCAGCAGCCCCAGAGCCCTTTGCAAGGGGCTTTGCAAGCCCCAGCCCTTGGGGCTCGGGGGGAGGCAATGGGCAGATCCCATTCCAAGGCTTGCAGGAACTTTTCTCCTCCAGCTGGGTTTTGCTGGGGAAGGGAAGGGGGAGGCGATGGGCTCCCAGAGCCCTCTCCAACGGGCTGTGCTGCCTCCTCACCCCAGGCCGGTGCTGAGAGATGCCTCCTGGAGCTGTCAGGGGATGGCAGCAGGATGGAGGCTCCCAGCCCTGCCCCGCAGATGGGCTGAGGACGGGCTGCCTTCAAAGCAAAGTGCGGCTGGTGCCGGGATTAGGAGGCTAAGGGCTGGCGTTGTTTCCCCAGGTCCAGAGGAGGTGGATACCTGGCAGGATTAGTCTGGCAAAGCTTCCCCATGAGCTCAAAGGGGCACAATAGGACCTTGAAGAGAAGAAGCTGCACTGATGACAGGTGAGGGAGCATCTCTCAGCAGCAGGGATGCTCTGGGCAGGTGCTGCTGCTTCGTGGCTCTGTCCCTGCCAGGGACCCCCCGGCACCACTGGGCCTGCGGGTGGGCAGACGGGGCGCAGTGCATGGAGCTGCCTGTTGGGCAGGTATCTGCTTCACCAGTTATCGGGCTTGTAAATGATACTTGGCTCAAGAGAAACTACATGCACTGTTGAATCTTGGGGCTCCAACAGTACTGTGGGAGCCAGCTTTCTGCCAGGGCATCTCTGTGCCACACAAGGGCATTGGGAAGCTCAGGAGATCCCTGGGATAGTGGGATGGGATGTGTGCAGGCACCAGCAAAGCCTTGGAGCAGGCAGGGCATGCAGGCAGGCAAGTAATAAATAAAAGTTATTTATTAATTAATTCATTCATTTATTTAAACATGATTTGCAATCAGGAGCAATCAGAAGCCTTTGGAGCAGCAAACCCCTGCCGTGCTGGGTTGCTGTTTCCCAGGGCTCTCCTGCCCAGAGACCCACAGCAGCACCACAGGGGCTGCTCTATGCCCAGGCCTCCCACAGGGCTGAGGCTGGGCTGGATGTGTCCCCCCATGCAGGGCTGGGGGAGGGTATCACCTGCAGGGTGCGATGCAATGCCCAGAGCAGGCCCTGGGCAGGGGGAGCCCATGGATCCCCATGTGGCTTTCCCGGGGTGCTCTGTGCTCTGAGCTGGCTCAGTCAGGTTCCTTCTCACCAGATTCTGCTGAAGTTGCAGGCACCAGGAAACAGATTCGGCTGGGCAGAAACGTGCACGCGAGGCCGGCAGCTCAGCGCCAGGGCGGTGAGGAGCTGCTGCAGCAGTGAGCCGCAGTGATTGCCCAGCTCCCTGCTCAAACCACAGCTCTGCAGCTTTTGGTCTGTATGTGATAACTCATTAGCTCCGATAACCCATTAACTGGTGGGGAACTTGAGCGTGTGCCTGGCCCAGCTCCTCCAGCGTGGGTCTTGGCACCGTCCTGCTCCTCCACAGCCCGGCTCACACAGCCCTGCCCGATGGAGGCAGGTCTGTGCTGTGCCATGGATGCACTTGGCCTGCCAGGAGAAGGCAGCTGAGCCTGTGCCTCGCTCGGGGCCTGCCTCGTGCTATCTGAGGCACTGCAAGGCTGAGAAACGAGGAGGCTCAGCTCATCGCAGGCTCCTCACCTGCATGGCTCTGGGGTGGCTGCCCTGGAGCAGAGGCACCAGCCTCAGGCTGGGCTCACTCTGGGGAGCCCCTGGGTAGCGGTGTGGTGTTGGGGAGCAGCCGGAGCATCCGTTAGGCTGCACGGGGCTTGCGTGCCCTGTTTGTGAAACCGCCACGCTTGCGGTTGACCAGAGCGCTGAAATGAGCCCGGCCGGAATTGGTGCAGGGCTCTGTATCCTGATGTGGTGAGCGGCTCCCACCGGCGAGGGGGAGGCTGGTGGCAGCAGGACGGTGGGGGCTCGGCAGCACCAGGCCCAGGCGTAGGGCCCCGCCAGCACCCGGAAAGCTCAGCCTGGCACCAACGGAACTGTGATAAAAGAGAACGTGAGCAGGAGCCAGCACGGGGGAGATTGATGTCAGATTGTGCCAGGGGAGGAAACTCGGGCGGACACGCTCAAACAGACACCGGAGCGCACGGGGGGGGCACGGGGGTAGGCACCGCTTTCCCTGCCATTGCTGCATCTGCAGACCTGCATCCCCCCCTACAGCCTTGCAGCAGGGAGGAAGGGAGGGAGGCTTTGCCTGAAGCGCGTGCATCACCCTTACCAATCCCTGTCCTCAAATCCTCACACCTCTGCAGGTGGGGGTGTCCCTTGCACCAGCCTGAACACTGACATCGGCAGCACTTGCTGCCTAACACATTGCTGCTCATCCCCTGTGGGTCCCTGCCCAGGCCGGGTTTGCTGGTGCGAAGCTTTGGCTGTGGCAGGAAGACTCTTGACTGAAGATGCTTTGCCACGGCTGCCCGCAGGAGTAAAGCTCCCCTTGTCACTGCTCCCAGCTGCTCCGGCCTTGCCAGGGAATCCTGCTGGTTCAGTTGTCTCCTGCACTGCCTCATCCCCTGGTATCACCGCAACTTCTCCAGGACCCCCCAGCTTCCAACCGTGCAGGTACGAGAGCCTCTCAGAGGCCTCCTTTGCTCCATCACCTCTGGTGATCCCGGCGATAGTTTTCCCTCTGTCCCTCCTTTCTCAGCTGCATCACGTGCTCTTTCTCACCCGAATGAAACAATCCATGTCCTTACCCAGCCTCCAGAGCATCACCTTCCCTTTCTGGTCCCTGCTGTGCCCTGGGCTCTTTGTGCATCTCTCACAAGGCAGCATCCAGCCTCTCAAAACCTGCCAGTGGGACCATCCCAAACACAAGACTCTCCAGGTTAGGTCAGAGAAAAGGCAGCCACAAACCAGGGCTTAACTAAGTGGCCACAGAGCTGGGCTCCACGGGGGCTGTGTCTGCCCTGTTCACATCTTCATGCCCCAGCCCTCCCGCATCCCTCCCGCATCCCTCCCGCATCCCTCCCGCATCCCTCCCGCATCCCTCCCGCATCTGTCCCGCGTCCCTCCCGCACCCCCGCCGCAGGACCCGGGTTTGTCCCGCACTGACCGAGCCGGGGCCGGACTCCTCCTGCGGGACGCTGCCCCGCGGCTCCACTCGCGGCCTGCAGCGACCCCTGCTGGCTGCCTGCGGCCCTGCGGCGCCGGGACCGGGACCGCCGTGAGACGGGCTCGGGAGCGGGGAACCGGGAATCCCCCATTGAAACCTGCGGTACGGCCCTGGCACCCCCCGAGAGCTGCAGCTCCTTTGCTGCCGCCAGGAGGGGACCCAAAGCCTTTCCCCACTGCTGGGTGAGGAGTCAGGGAAAGGCATTTTCCGTCTCAGCCCCTTTCTCGTTTGATTTCGCTCTCCCTCCTCTCAGCTCTGCAGGGGGACAACGCTGAGTCCTCCTGCAGCTCTGTCCCACCAGCTCCGTTCCACACAAGCCGTGTTTTATGTACCCTGAACAGCAGCCCCTGCTGTCAGGGACCAGTTTCTCCAGGACAGGAGCTCTGCTGGGATGCTTGCCCCAAAGCTCTGGTTCTATTACTCCTTTTTTAGCTTTAGCACCCAAGCAATTCACTTCCCCTGTGATGGTACTCACTTGATCCTCTATACCTGAGCTCACACCTTGTCCCTGCCAAATGCTGCTGACCCCCACCATGCGGGTTTGCTCTTTCTGCATCACTTCCTCCAATTCCTCCTCGGTCCCCTCTGAATGCCTCCAGCTTGTACAATCTCTCCTGCAGCCAAAGGCTGCAACAAAAGTGTGTTGCCACAACCATCAGCCCCGGAGCAGCAGGGAAGTGGGGTCTGGGCTGCCTGGGACCCCGTGGCAGCAGCAGCAGCACAGGGCAGGGAGCAGAGGTGGATCCTGGTTTGTCTCAGTCCTTACTGGAATGCAGGGAACAGAGGTAGAGGGGATGGGGTGAGCCCCCCTTGAGGCACAGTGACACAGAGGCAGCCGGCAGAGCCCATGTGCCCCGGTTAACATCTCTTGGTGAGGAAGGACCCAGCACAATGTGCGGTGCAGCTCCTGCTTTAGCCGTAAGTTCGCTCTTCCCTGCTCCCTGCCCCTGCGCTCCCAGGGCCGCGGGGAGAGGGCTCCTGTGTTTGGGCTGGGCACAGCGTGGGACACTCAGGAGGTGCGGGATGCTCTCGGGTTTGCTTTCTGCATCTCGCGGCTGTGGGGTTGCTGCAGCCGCATCCCTGCTGGCCAAGCGATGCTCTGCATCCCGCTGCTCTGCCACGTGTCCCACCGCCATGTGCAGCCCTCGTGTCCCCATGCAGGAGGATGCTCCCCACCGCCCATAGAGCCCCTGGCACAGCACCAAGTGTCAGGCTGGGGCGGGTTTTCTCCCCATGGGCACCACGCAGCGCTGGTGGCACCCATGGGGGACGTCCTCTGAAGTCAGAGCCATCACAGACGGGTCTCAGCCACTGCAGCACATGAGGCCCGTGCCAACACCGAGGGATTTCTCCAGCCCTGCTGTGCACAGGAGGAGGAGGCAGCTCAGGGCCGCACATGGGCACCGCTACCAACGGCGCTGGGGAGGACGGGGGTCCCGCCATGGCCACAGTGGGGTGGGTGGCCTCGGCCATGCCTGCAGACCCCAAGGTGGCCCCGGATCAGCTCCCTGGGCCCAGGGGACGTTTCCTGTTTGCTGCCCGTGCTGAAGCATCGGCCCTTCAACCGCCGCCAGCGCTGCGCTTCCGGCCGGGTTCCCGCCGGAGCCCCCCTGCACTATCAGCTCGCCAGATGCCTTTTTCAGGATACTGTGGTAAAACTGCACCGGGCAGGAGCTGTCATTTGGGGTTTTCTCTCGTGTCAGCCCCGAAGACAAATTGGATGAGGAGGAGCGAGAGAGGGGGAGAGAAAGAGGATAAATTTAAACCAGCAGAAAGAAGAACACGGAGATGCCCATGGCCATCCCCACTGCTGGAGCAATGGGTGCCCCAAGGTGTGGGGCCAGGGGGGACCAGGGCAGGTTGTGGTGGTCACCGTGGTGTTGTGGCCACCAGGCCGGTGTCAGCCTCTAGTGGTAGCGGTGCCATGGACCTCACCAGCACCATGGGGACCTTCTCCTGTCCCTCCTGGCACTGCTGCCCATGGGCACGGGGTCCTCTTCCCAGTGCTGGCACTTGGAGAGACATGGTCCTGATGTGGGTCATGGCCCACCCTGTGCGGGAAGCAGAAGCAAGAGGCACCCCAACTCCCTCAGGAACAACAGCCCAGGGTGACCCCAAACCATCCGGGTGCCCCCCAGGCTGCTGGTCTGCAGCCAACAGATGGTGCTGAGCAGCCCCCAGACTGGGCAGACTGGGAGCTGGGCAGCGCTGTGGGGACAGAGGCTGGGAAATGGTGAAAGGGCATGTGGGGAAGTCGGTCTGTCTATCTGCAGTGCTGTGCAGGGGTGGCTGCCAGGCCTGCCATGGGGCTGCAGTACCCGAGGGGCTGCTGGGGTTGCTCCGTGGACAGATGGTGGGAGCAGACCATGGATGCTGTTGAACCTGGGAGCTCACCAAACCCCTGTGCTGGTGCAGGGGGTGTGTGGGGTGAATGTCTCCCAAGGCTGTAACTCAGCAGCGCCAAAGCTCAGCTGCTCCCACGGAGCTCACCCATGAATCCCGGCTCTGCCTCCCTGTAAAGTGGGGCCAGCTCAGCTGGAAGAGGCGTTGTTAAACCAGGCTGGGTTTGGGCTCCCAGACACTTGGCACCTCCCGGGGCTGGCCGCAGACCTGCGGGATCTGCTCTGAGCCCAGCTCAGTGATGATGTGTGGCAGCTGGTCCCTGCGGAGCGGAGGGAGGTGTCACAGGGAGGGGAGGCAGCATCCATGGGGCAGAAACAGCACCGGGCTGTGCCCCGCCTTGGAGATGGATGGGGCTGGCTGGGGCCGGGGCTGTGGGTGCGGGTTACAACACCCATGACTGTAAAACCCGGCTTTCTCTGCAGCCCCTGAGGTCGAGCATCCACTGGAGGAGGGGTTGGACCGTCCCAGGCAGAGCTTTGCTCCCGTGGTTTCCTTTGGAGCACCGTCAGTGTGGAGGTGAGAGGGAGAAGCTGTTCCCTGGCTGCTCAGGACCTCCGGGAGAGGGGCAGCACCCTGGTGAGAGGGGAGCAGTGGGGTGCAAAGGGAGCAGTGAGGAGCACTGGGGACCTGTGGGGAGCCACCCGCGCTGAGCTGAGGCTGCGCTGAGCTGGGGACCTGAAATCATGGCTGCTCGCTTTCGCCGGCAAATCTTGCCTTTGTGTGGTTTCCTTTTCCTTCTTCTACACAGACTCCTTTTCCTCCCCTCTCTCTTCATTTCGTTCCTGTTCCTGCAAAGGCAAACTTCAGCCCTTCCAACCTTTCCAAGCTCTCCACAGGAGCAGAACCAACCACGGAGTCCCAGCGGGGCTCAGCTTTAATCAATCACCCACGAGATGTCAATCTGCTGCAGGCTCTCAGGTGCTGCTCTACCTGAGCCCTCCTTTGCTTCTGCTGCTCTGCAATCCTCCCCACAGACCCACCCCTCCGCTCCCTTTAAATTTGGCAGAGACAAGCAGCTGCAGCCCTGATTGAGCCGTTTCCTACCATCAGCTTTGCCTCTCCTGCAGCTCCTGGTAGGTGCTGGCTGTTCCCTCCTCCTTTCCTGGGTTATCCCCATAACAGAAGCTGCTCTGGTTTGTAGGTCACTGCTGCTATTTGCTGAAGGGGCTCCCTGGGTATGAGCTGTTGTTGCAGGCTGCCCCTGTGGTGGTGCTCAAGGGGGAGTTCTGTGTGCTTTGGGGTCTGCGGTGTCTGCTGCTGGTGGTCTCCACAGTTCTGGGGTTTGCTGACACGGGGGGGGGCCGATAAAAGTTTGGGGACCACACTGCGGGATGAAGCTCACGCTGGGGAGCGTCACAGCATGTGTGTGTCCACCCTACTGCATTCCCCAGTTGAAAAGCGCATAGGAGATGAGCCTTGGACCCACGGTGAGCCCCAGAATGGGACATCCCTGGGCCACTCACCCCATTGCCCTTGCCCTTTGTGTGCACTGGCCCCAAGGGAGCAGCGCTGGGGGCAGAATGGGCTCAGAGTGCAGGAGGCTGCACCCACCCAAGAGGGCAGCAGAAGGGAAAGGAGCAAAGCAGCTCTTTTGCAGCTGCTGTTTTATTCCTGGCCTCTGGAACTGGGGCAGCTCCCACCAGGGACTGGAGGCTTTTTTAGCTGCCTTCATCCTGCCTATTTATAGCTGCTGTCTCTGCAGCCGTGGTTCCCTTTAACAAGCAGGATCTGAAGCTGCCCAGGAGCAGGAGGGCTGAGGTGTGTGATCCAGCAGAGCCCTTGGGATAGGGAGGGAAAGACACGGAGACACCATCAGCCCCCCTGGGCACAAGCTCCACTGCACTCTTGGGGGGCTGGGCTGCCTGTGAAGCCAGGTAGAAGCTGGGAACATGGGGAAGGAAGGGTAGCACTGCCTTCCCTCTGCCACAGAAGGTTAAGGGTGTCGCTGGGACCATTGGTTTGATCCCTCTTCTCCCCTGCACCTGCCCGTGTTGCCCCAGACACACAGCCCTGTTTGGTGTTGGACACTTCTGGTACCTCCCCAAGTACTGTGTGTGTGTTTTGGCTCAATGTGTTCATGATGATTTTAGCTGTTGGTCATCCCCACCCTGGTCAGGCAGGATTGTGGCCTCAGGGCTCCCAACAGCAGCTCCATGGGAAGCAAGGCAGAGGTCAGGACAGGGATTCAGGGATAGTCCACAGTGAGAGGTAGCAGCAGGGGCTATGTCGTGTGCTGTATCTATCATCTCCCCATAAAGGTGTAGAGGCATGCACATCCCTAAGGAGCATGGGCTTGCCTTTCTCCCCGGTGGCCAGGACCTTGCAGGGTGGCAGAGCTCTGCTTTCAAGCAGCCAGGTGTTAGCGCAGTCCCCAGCGCACTGCACTGCCTGGCCCTGGGCAGGATGGGGCCACCCAGGCCCTGCAGCAGCCCCTCTGCCTCCCCAGCCCGGTCCAACACGAGGCGAGGCAGTGGTGGGTTTATTTCAAAGTAGAAGAAAGGTTTTATTCTTCCTGGAGGTGATGCAACATTCAGATTTGCCACGAGCGTGTCTCTGCTCACACTGGCTGCTTGCATGTGCTTAGTCAGGGCACAGCTACACAGGGAAAACCCAGAGTGGGAGACATAACCTGTCTGAGTCCCAGGTCTGGTGAAGAACCCCGTTACCCAGCCAAACAGCGCGATGGTGTGGTCCCTTGCGCAGCACGCTGCTGAGCAGACAGGCTCTACAGGAAAATCTAAACCCAAAACGTACTTTCAGACATTTCACATCAACTTTTCCCCTAATGCTGCTGGGCAGGAGGTTGGGCTCAATGTGTGTCCCCTCCCAGGCTCCTCTCCCCTCCACATGGGCACTGCCAGCAGTTACAGCGCATCGAGGATGTTGTCGATCCTGGTGACCAGGTCCTGGCGCTTGTTGGAATGCATCTTCTCGTTCTCGATGTACGTGTCCTTCTTGAGCTTGCCGGCCACCAGCCGCTCCGCCTCCACCGAGGACTTCAGAACCAGCTCCTTCACCTGCCCATCCAGCTTCTGAATCTCACTGACCTGATGAGGAGAAACACAGGGAATGTGGGAGCAGACAACAAAATATCCCTGCAGTGAAGCTGGAATAGAAGAGATGCTCAAGCTGGAGTAAAAGATGAAGCCTCTGCTAAGTGAAACATCTCCAGTCCCTCACTATTGCCTCCTGAGCCATCCCCTCTCTTGGCCATCACATTATAAGTATCTCACGAATGTGCATTTAAGCAGCATAGATAAAAGGGCTCTAAGGAACCAGGAGCCACACCAGCAAGACAGAGGAGCAATGACTGTTAAAGAGAGCTTAACAACGGCTTCCAGGTAAATCATAACTATGACAGCAGGAAGCTGCATCCCTGCAGTTAATGGTGTGTGAGAAGCAGGTCTGTAATGACAGAGCTACTCTTTGAGTAACAGATTAAGCAAGGTGGACCTTAGACTAAAGTGTCCCTCACTTCAGGTGAAGTGGCTGCTCCAGGTCAGTGTGTGCTCACTGTGCTGTGGCTTTCAACGTGGCACAGTCAAATGCCCCCTGAGGAGCATCACGTTACCAAGCTTCTGTCAGCACCAAATTCACACGTGCAAGATGAGGGAGCAGATTTTGGTCTGGCTCGTGTCAGTAGTGTAGTTGGGACTGATAACGTGTTGATAGCCTCCTTTTTTTGCCTGTCACTGTCACAAGCTCCGTGAGAAGCATCAGGATTGTGTTACAGAAGCATTCATGTGAACAGATCCTGCAGTTGGTTCAAGGGCTGTTTAAGGAACAGCACAAGCAGCTGTTTAGCACCAGCACTTACAGAGCTGCATAACCAGTACTGCAAACAAACCTGATCTTCACACCCTGGCAAGGATCAAGCCATTTCCAGAGGAAAAAAGCCCTAGAAGACAAGCTGCAGAAACTAACCCCCAAATTAAAACTCGCATAGAACAGATGACAGAGAAGAACAGGAGAGCTTAACAAAAATGCATTACAATTTCTTACTTTATCACATAAGTCAGAGCCTTCTGTCTTCAGTTTGGACTGCAGAGAGGCTATTTCGTTTGTCAGGGCCTTGTGCTCTGTCTCCAGAGACTTCTTGCCACTGTTGAGGGTGGAGATGTCCCGTGACTGCTTGTATTTGTTCACTGCCTCATCGAAATGGCGGTACAGCCCCAGCCTCTTGTTCACCAGGGTCAGCACTTGCTCTGTGATGCAGGCCACCTTCATCCTGGCTTCAGCAGCTGGATCCTGCAACAGGACACAAGGGAAGATCAAAGCAGTCCTATCTTTAACCTCCATCAAGCTACAGCTGCAGTCTGGCACAGGACTGTTACAGAACTTGCTCCTTTGAATGGTGAATGGTGCAAGTACTGACTGGGACAAGCACCTTTCAGCAGTCAGCCTAGCCCAAGGAAAGTGAAAACACTGCAGAAGAACTGTGGACATCCCTGCATCTCGGGGGGGAATTCCTTCTCATCCAGAAGGCAAAACTCTGGTCATCCTGAGCACACCAGTTCAAACCCTTCAGGAGTATCAATGCTCAGACAGTATGAAAACGGCTCCGGTTAAGGATCTAGTAAAGTATCTGATCAGCAGGAACATTCAGTAGGAATTACTGGTGTGAAAGATCTCCATCCCTCAGCTGAGTGAAGCCACTAATGCTCCCACAGGGCTCTCCAGCATACAGCACCTTGGTGATGGAGAAATCCAGCCTCACGTAGACAATCACAGTGAAGAACAAGATGTAAAAAGCTCCAACCACCAACAGAGGCTCCTGCAGCATCAGGATCTTGTTGAAGGTGTAATGAACCTAGAAGAGAAGTTCCAAACACTGAGTAAAAGCAGTGACCCCTGTTACTATGGGAGAGATCTCCTCTCCTCAGGCAGCTGGTGAGTTTGGAGGGGACACAAGTGCTCAGACAAACCACACAGAGAGGCCACACTCACCACGATGTCTTGGATGTGCTGCTCCACCAGGTTGCTCTTGTGTGCCACAATAACTGGACGTCCAAAGGTGTCCAGGTAAGTGTAGTGGAGCTCGTCTGAAGCACGATTGATTTCATAGGGGCTGTCCACATGGATATTCCTGTGGATAAAACCACAGTCCCCTATGACTGCACAGTGTCTGAGATGATGTAACCTAAGACTTGGCTGGCCAACCGTAGCCTTGAGCACAAGGCCAATTATGCACTTTAAACACCACTCTAAAAGGAAGCAAAGCTGTGTTCCAAGCTCTCCTCCACAGGCACAGTCATGGTTTTTTTTCACTGTCCTCAGGCCATTCCAGTAAGCTGGAGAAGTGCCACCACCACAGCAGCATCTGCAGTAACAAGGCAGGAGCAATGACACTTACTTGGCACCTTCTGGCAGGACGATCTTGACAGTCAGGGAGTCTGTGACTTGCTCATCAAACACGTGGTCCACAAACCTCATTTTCAGGGCATACTGATCACCTAAGGGAGGGCAGAGCAGGGGGTTACAGCTGCTCGGAGAACAAGGGGCGACCCTGAAGCTCAGCTCCTCC
The DNA here is from genome assembly GCF_033815535.1 of Pezoporus flaviventris. Classification (NCBI taxonomy): domain Eukaryota; kingdom Metazoa; phylum Chordata; class Aves; order Psittaciformes; family Psittacidae; genus Pezoporus; species Pezoporus flaviventris. The sequence continues at coordinate 10,648,507 of NW_026892569.1, read as the reverse complement.
TAGGAGTGAGGGTGCATTGTGCAGCAGGGCCACCAGCTCCCTTGAGTCCATTTCAACCAGAGGTCTGCAAAAGCCTGAAGGCAGCACAGAGAAGGTGGATTTGCACATTCCAGGAAGATGAGCCAGCAACTCTCATTGCTGAGGTGCAGCATGGCACAGCTTTCACTTCTGTACTGTACAGCAACCACCTCTAAACACAGAGAAAGCTTCTTGCTCCCTTCCCCTGTGCCACCCACCGAGGTTGTAGAGGTATTCATAGCTCGGCAGGTTGTAGCCAATGATGTAATGGGTTTTCCATCCCCCAAAGAGCGGGAAGCGGGGCCGGATCTCCATCTCCACAGAGTCATCCAGGACAAGGAGGTGGCTGGTGGAGATGTTTCCAATTTCATCTCGGTAGTAGACATCCTGAGCAGCAGCAGGGAGAATGGTCTGTGGGGAGAGGAGCAGCGGTCAGTGCCTCATTAGTTATTCCCAGTGGAACTGGGAAAAGCAGCAATGGCTGTGCAGGATCAGGACACCCTGCTCCTAAGTGGGAAATGCAAAATGGCCATTCAGCTGCACTGAGCAGTGAAATTGTGCTATTATACGCAATGAGCCACACAAGTGGCTGCCAGCCCCCAGATCACTTGGACTCTAAATGGATGTGCTTCTTCCAGTGCAGTTTCCAGTACCCTAGACAGCGAGGGAGCCCATCCTGCCCACCAGGACAACAATTCCCTCTCCGCTCCAGCCCACTGCCCCACAGAGCTTGCTGCTGCCTTTGTGCTCAGCAAAATGAGAGTTCTCTTTGGCTGCACCACCCTAGAGAATGACAACACCAACCCTGGAGGCTTCCAGCAGTGAGAAAGGGTTTGGCTCGGATGAAAATACAAAACACTTCTCACATCTGGCCAGCAGAGCCACAGCTTGAACTGAGTGCTTTGTGAGCAAGGAATGAATGGATCAGCTTCCAACTAATGCTGTTCAACATGATGAGGATATGACAAGGCAGGCACTCTGAAAATAAGAGGGTGAGGACAGAATGAATGGCCCTTCAACAGTGGAGGATGGAAAGCAGAACTATCCACACAGGGATTAAGGAATTTAGAGGGTGCCTGAGTTTGGGTGGGAGCACAGAGGGACACCACCTGCCCAGGTACACGCAGTTTGTTTGCCCAACAGATGTGATGAAACAAGTAACCTCCTAATTCTACCTCCAGAAGTTATTCCTGTCTACCACGAGCCCTCTGAAAACCCATCAGAGCTTTAATACTTCCTCATTACTTGGGTATGGTACCAAAGAAAAGGACAACTCTATTTTTTCCCCTCTGGGGATGCAAGAAAGGGGGAAGCCACAGGAAGAAAGAAGCCAAATTTCAGTAATTACACAAAATGTCAACCTTAAAGGACTTGACAGAGGAGATGCCGCTGTCTGGCTGGCGCTGGTAGTCATATCTGGAGAAAGGCCCTTTCAGCACTGCTCCTGTGTGCTTCAAATCAACCGTCTCCTCCACCGCGATGTTCCCCCAGTGAGACACCTCGATGACCCGGGTCATACTGGTGATGGTCAGGAACGGGCTGTTGTTTTCATAGTGCACCTTCAGAGTGTCCTGACAAGGGAGAAGATGAACTATCAGATATGAAGTAAGGAGCAGCTTCCCCTTAGAATTATCTTCCTGTCCCACACAGGAACCTCCCTGACAGACTCATAGAGGTGAAGCTGAGTGCACAGGAAGGTTTGAGCCACCCCTGCCCAGCTCGCACAGGGCACTAGGTACCTGGGGTGTTCTCTCACATCTGGCTGAGAACAGTGAGGGATCCAGATGTGCATACACCCCTGCCAGAGCCATGCCCAAGCAGAAATCAGCAATCACATCTGCACGAGGAGCACCTTACTGGAGCACGCACTCCCACCTCCATGCAAGCTAACTCAGGCTTGACCTGTGACTCTTACCGAAAGCCTCTGCTTCTCACTCCCCAGCCTCTGATATGCGGGTGCCATCTTAGCAAGATGCTCTGTGCAGAGCCACCACCTCCCTGCACAGACATTTACCTGGCTGTAGGGAGGAATGTCCCTGAAGGGGCCATACTCGATCGTGTCTTCGGTGCGGGAGGGGTTGCCCAGCTTGGTGTAACTCTCCACGTTCCTGGAGGCCAGTTTGACCCGGGTCGTCTGGCTCTTGGTGAAGTATGGGGAGTAGAAATAGTGATTCCCTTCAAAGACCACAAACTGCTTCTCGCTCTGGGTGATGTGGGTAGGGTAGGGCTGCAGGACGTGCGTGAATACCATCTCCACAGACACCCGGACCTTGGCTCCCGGGGCCAAAGGAGATGGCAGCTTCACTGAGAAGAATTTCCCACTGGAAGGATGGAAGAATGGGTAAGTCAGGAGAGATCTGCCCTGAGAGAGAGCGCTCAGATCCAACCCCTGCAATATCCCCTGTGGATGGAGCCCAGCTATCACAGAATCACTCACTGGTTGGGGTTGGAAGGGGCTTACAGCTCCCACAGTTCCAACCCCCACGGTTGACTGTGGCTCCTCCAAGGTGCACGGATGTCCTGCCCCAGAAGCTGTGCTTACTCTGGACTGGGGAGGCAGTACAGGGTGAACTGTGTCCAGGAGTTAGTCTTTACTTCACAAACCCACTGGTGCCAAAGAGCACTCGGGATCAATCTGTAATTGCCATTGCCAGGCTTTTGGGTAAGAGCATGGTCACAGCTACAATGCTTCTCTTACCTGTATCCCTTAATAAAGGGACAGGGCATTACTCAAGGCACTGAGTACAAACCTAAGCACAGCTGAGACCCCCTGAGCTGCGTTTAAGAGAGAGCCTCTCTCCCTTACAAGTCTGTGCCCTCACTCTCAGATATGGGTGGCTGTGAGGAGCGGGTATGTGCTGCTGGTGCTGGGCTCAGTGCAGAGACCTAAACCCACATGTGCCATCTCCCAGTTAAAGAGCATTTGAGGGAGGGAAATGGCTTCTACTGGGGCCTCCTGGGCTGCAGGGATTGGGTAGGGGTGCCTGTGTGCCCTGGCTCTGCAGCACCCAGTGTGCAGCCTGAGTACGGGGTGGATCTTCTGGGCACCAGAAGACTCTGGGATCTCCAGCTATGTGGGACTGAGGCTGTATTCCTGCTGCACTATGAGGATGATCCTGGAACCCCCATGCACAGCACTAGGTATCGACTCACCTTTTGCCCTTAACTTTTGTCTCTCTCACTTCCAAGGTGTTCTCCTCCTCTTCCTCACCCTTCACCTGTTTCAAAACAGACTGATCAGTGTGCTGCTGTTCAGAGACTTTAATGGGTGTGCGGTAAGCTCCATTTGGCTCCTATCTACTCTTTAGGGGCACGACCCCAGAAGTACAAGCTGATAGAAAGCTATCACAAAAACAAACCCCTTTTACAGTGCTTCCCGTTAACACACACTGCGAGGTGCAAGAACAGACACTGGAGAGGCAGCTGCCTTCGTGACTTTCCTATAGCGGAGAGCGAGCGGGCACGGGACCGCTGCACACGCCGCTGGGCTCAGAAGGACCGCGGGGTGCAGGAGCTGGCTGCCAGCGCCGCTGCTCCGCTGCCGTTACCGAGGACCGCCGTTATTAGAGCCTGTCCCGCCTCCCCCACTTCAGCCCGCACCGGAACAGCATCCCCGGGGCGCGGCTCACGATGCAGGCGCGGGGCCGCCACGGCAGCGGAACCGCGGGAGCCGACGTGGCCCTGCGGCCGGCGGGGCCCACGCAGCGGCCGGGGCCGGGGCCGGTTCCCCCCACGCCGGGGCCGCCGCCGCTGCTCACCTGCACGCCCAGGTAGGCCAGGCGGGGCTCCAGGCCGGGCTCCAGCGCCAGCAGGAAGGAGGAGGCGGCCGTGCCCGCCGCATTGGCGAGGCTGAGCTCGGCAGAGACCTTGGCGAGGTGCGTGCTGAGGTCCACGGAGCGCCGCGCCTCCTCCAGCAGCAGCTCGGCGGCGGCCCCGGCCACCAGGCACAGCAGCAGGCGGCACAGCAGCCCCGCCATGGCCGACTCAGCACGGGGAGGGCACAAGATGGCGGCGCCCGCGCTGTACGGGGAGGGCACAAGATGGCGGCGCCCAGGGAGGGAGGAGGCTCATGATGGCGGCGCCCAGTATCCCCCACCCACCTCAGCCCCGTGCTTCCAGCAGGAGCTGTTCCAGGCCCTCCGCTCTCCGGTGAACCCGTGTTTATCCTGGCCCTGTTCTCCAGAGCCCAGCACTGGGTGGGCAGCTTCAGGGAGACCCAACTGACCCGGAGGGCAGAGCACAGCGTCCTTGCGGGCTGCGGGTGCCATCCCCAGGGACACAGCCATGGGGGGTTCAGCCGGGATGGAGCCGGGGCTGGCCCCGCCAGGCTGAGCAGTGGGAGAGGTCTCATCCATGTCCCTGGCAGGGCTGCCTCTACCTTGCTGCTGTCACAGGGCTGGTGCAGTCCGAGCTGGGGCATCGGTCCCAGTGACCTGTTCACAAGTAGGAAAGGAGGTTCCTGAAGGAACGGGTTGGCTGTGACCACAGGAGGAGCAGGGAATGGGATCTGTCCTGGTGTGATCCAGATGTTGCACTGGGCTGTGCGGGAGCCGCAGAACTCACCCTGGATCCACCTTAGCTTAATACAAATCCCAATGGAACGCCGAGGAGAGCCCCAGGCACATGGCTGCCGTGGTGGCTGAGGAAGAGCTCAGGCTTTATTGGTGCTGCCCTGGTCAAGTCTGTCTGTGTAAAGCCCAGGCAGCTCCTGGCTGGCAGCGGGAGGCAGAAGCCACTCCTCTGTGTTCAATCCTGAGCCAGGTCCTGCAGTTCCCAGGCATGGGAGTGCAGGCAGGACCTGCCTGGGTGCCGTGGTCTGGCCAGGACCCTCAAGGAGCAGCCGGGGGGTAGAAGCTCTTCCAGCCTGGGTCCTTTTACCACCCTGTTTCTGAGCTCTTCAGCACCACTCGCACTGAGCCTCTGCCCAGCAAACACCGTGAGGCCTCTGCCTGCTGTGGGATGGGGAATGGTGGGGCTCAGCTCCACGCTGCCCTGGGTGCATGTCCTGCCTCTGCACAGAGGTGATGCTGCCGGGTGCTGCCTGCTCGGGGGTTCAGTTCCCACAGGAATCTCCCCCCTTCCATGCCCATCTTTCATTGCACCTCTCTCCGCCTGGGTTTACACACAGTCTGGGTTCCTCCCTGCATCAGACCATGAGGCTCAGTGGAATTACTGTGTGTGCCCAGCGGTGGTGCGGAGCATTGGGAGGCACAGAGGGACGATGTGCCGGATTGGGAGAGTGTCTTGTGGGTGCTGGGAGGAGCTGAGCCCGCTGGGTGCTGCGGGAGGGAGGAAACAACGCCGCGAGGGGGTCCCTTCGCTATAAAACCCCTTTTAACCGTGCTCGAACCTCACCGGCAACGGAACCGAAGGAGCCAGGGATGGGTACCGCGGGTGGCCGCCAGGAGGCGCCCGGGGCGCGCCAAAGGGGCGGTACCGGCAGCGTCAGCGCCACCCCTCGGCGGGGCGGACTTGGCGGCTCCCGCGCCCTGTAGGGACAGCGGCAGCAGCGAGGGAGCGGCTCCGGTTCCGCTCCCGGGGCACCCCGTGAGGCTGCACCCGCCCGCTGCCGGTGATGGGTCAGAGCCGTCCAGACCCGCGGGGTAACGGGGGTCACCGCATCAGCGCAGCCTGGCAGTGTTCAAGGCCAGGTTGGACACAGGGGCTTGGAGCACCCTGCTCTGGTGGAGGATGTCCCTGCCCATGGCAGGGGTTGGAACTGGAGGAGCTTTAAGGACCCAAACCACGCTGTGATTCCATGGTTCCATCCATCCATGATTCCATGGTTCCTCACCAGCCATGCTCAGTACAGTAACTTCAGTTTCCATCTCTGCATGGATCAGCTCCTCTTCTGCTTTTGGGAAGGGAAGCACTTGCCGGTGAATTTACTTTGGAATTCTGTTGTTCAGAGATTTGAACCTGGATTTTAAAGCCTCAGTTTTGCAGAGGCTTTAAACAGACAGGAGGAAGTTGAGGATCCCGCTCACAGCAGCAAGAGGGGGTGGAGACCTCATAGCAGCCTTCCAGGATCTGAAGGGGGCTATAGGGATGCTGGGGATGGACTCTTCATTAGGGACTGTAGTGACAGGACAAGGCGTAACGGGTTAAAACAGAAACAGGGGAAGTTTAGATTGGATATAAGGAAGAAATTCTTTACTGTTAGGGTGGTGAGGCACTGGAATGGGTTGCCCAGGGAGGTTGTGAATGCTCCATCCCTGGCAGTGTTCAAGGCCAGGTTGGACGAAGCCTTGGGTGAGATGGTTTAGTGTGAGGTGTCCCTGCCCATGGCAGGGGGTTGGAACTGGATGATCTTAAGGTCCTTTCCAACCCTAACTATTCTATGGCTCTATGTGGAGGTTGGCAGCTCATGCCATGCCTGCTGCTTCCCCAAGCCCCTGTCTGAGCAGTGCTCATTGGGAGATAAGGCAAGTTTCTCACCAGGTTGCTAAACCCTGGAGTCCTCCTCCCCTGGGTGATGCTCTGTGAGTGCCAGCAGGGATTTATGTGTCTCCTGCACAAGCAGCCCTTGTGGCTGAATCAAAGCCTCTGCCCGAGCCTGGTTGTTCACAGGCCTTGGGCATGTGTGTACATGGGCTGGGCAGTGACCCCTTCCCCAGGGGCAGCCCCACTGAGCCCTGGTTCTTTCCCACCGCAGGATGTGTGACCCAGAGAGGGAGCATCACCCCCCTGTGATCAGCACTGGTGTGCAGCAGGGAATGAGACAAACCCAGCGAGACCCTGTTCATCTAAATGAAGTAAAAGGGGCTGTTTTCTGTTTGCCAGGAATTCGGGCAAGGTCTGGAGCCAGCCCTGAGTGCTTGCACAGAATCACTGAAGCTTTAGCATCCTCCTAAACCCATGTCAGTTCCGGCTGATTGTGCCTTGCAGGGCATGCCTTCAGTTCGGGGGCTCGGGGATTGCAAACAGTGAGTCACAACTCCCTGGGATCCAAATGCAGCTGCTGAGGCACCAGCATGGAGAAGTGTTGTCCAAGATAAGAGCAAAGCAAACCTTGCTGCCCACACACCCTTATCCCTCAAGGCTGAGTATCTTTGTCGCTGTCTTCAAAAACACACACTCAGAGTTACACAGGCTTCTTGTGGTTGCCATTGATACAGGATTTGCTGCTTTTAGAGCAGACGAGGGGACTGAAAAGCTGTGATTTGGGAGAGCTGAGCAGATGGATCTGGAGCTAATGTGCAGCACCCCATGTGTGCAGAGGTGGCTGGTGCTTGGGGAGGGAATCACTGCAGGACATGTCCATGGCCTGTGTCCCTCCCAGGGAAGGACCCAGAAGAGCTCTTGGGGCCTCTGTAGACAGGCCCTGGTGCTTTCCATCCCTGGATCCTGGAGAGCCCACATGCAGCCCCGTTTGGCTCTGCCCATGGAGCTTCAGGACACCTCTCAGCACCGCCTCACTGCAGAGGAAGAAGCAACGTGTGAGTCACCTGTCCCATGAAGTGTTCCACTCACAGCACCAGGCTCCTGTCCCATGATACATCCCAGGTACAACATGGCACAGGCACAGAACACCTGGTGCAGAGCTCACGTGGCTGGTCCACCCCATCACACAGGCTCCATGCAGAGCAGTGCTGGCACACGACCTGCAGAGCGCTGCATCCACCTGTCCTGATGGTCCCCAGTGCTTCAAAGCCACCTCTGTCATGAGCTGAAAGGTCTCGGGCACTCCAGAGCTTCACTGTGAAGGCTTCAGAGCTCGGTCAGTAACAGTGTGCAGAACCCAGTGCTGTGGTAGCACACTGCTGTGACAGCCTTGAGTCCTGGGGAAGGGCCGAGTCTGCCAAGGCTGTGCAGCTCTGCTGGTGCTATGCAGCTCTGTGCTGGTGCTGTGCAGCTCTGTTGGCACTGTGCAGCTCTGTTGGCACCGCAGCTCTGCTGGTGCTATGCAGCTCTGTGCTGGTGCTGTGCAGCTCTATGCTGGTGCTGTGCATCTCTGTACCTAGTTTTAACACCACTCCTATGGTTTAAAAGCCTTTCAGAGATGCCCATGTTCAGAGGGCCCTGGGTCTGACAGGGACTGACTCACTGGCCTCCGGGAAGTTACTTCACTCCCTGGATCATCCTCTCCACCTGAGTGCTGGACCCGTCATGGACCACAGACCTCCAACACAGCTGAGCAGGGAGCATTGCTGCTCCGAGCACAGGCTGGGAAGTGGGCAGGAGCTGGGGTTGCTGGGGAAGCTCTGCAGCAGGGGAGGCCAGAGGGGGTCATGGCTTGTGTGCAGCCCTGGGGATGACAGTCACAAACAGGGAGCAGGCATCTCTGTCCCTGAGCCCCAGGGCCATGGCAAGTTCAAGTGTCACAGGGCAAGGGGGTCTTTGATGGGCTTTGGTTTCCTCCACTCCAGCCTACAGGGAACTGGTGGTGCCAAGTGGGTAAGCACAGAGCTGTGGGGTGCATCCCACCCCATGGCCAGCAGCATGCGGGGGGGCTGTCCCTGCCTGCCTGGCCAGGGCCATGGGATGTCCCCTGCAGGGCACTGACTCAGAGCAATGGAGAGATTTGGATCCCAGGGGGTGAGCTGGCTCCTAAGGGGAGGCACCAGCTCTGCCACCTCCCCGCTCACAGCTCAGCAGTGCCTTTGTGCCTGTTGGGCAGGGGAAGGTGTTAGGAGAGCCCCGAGCCACATCTGTGCTCATGTCTCTGTGTGGGGGGCTGAGGGGACATGGGAGGATCAGGCTCTGCAGCACTGGTGTGGGGCTCGGGCTCCACCGCCTGCATTTAGACCCTTTATCAGTTGTTTGATGTTCACCCTCCAGCAGCAGCATTTATCAGCAAGTGCAGGCGCTGGGAATCCCTCACATTATGTGCAATGTCCTCTGTACCTCAGCAGAGATGGGACTGGAGATCTGCCATGAGATAATGTGATTGCAGCTGCTTCCTATGGCTGGTATCTGGTGATCAAGTCCCGTGTGGAGCTAGCTTTCTGCTTTCACGTGCTGATGCTGTATGACTGAAGTCAGCTGAGGCTTGCCAAGGTGAGCGCATCAGTAAATTACTGGGGTGGTATTTGTACTGCAGGCAGGGATTAGGGGAGAAGGTAGGCAAAAGACCATGGGTGTGCTCCTGCCAGTGGGGATGCAGATGTGGTCATGCAACAGCAGAACATCTCCCATGAGCAGAATGCCAGTGGAAGCAGGGTCAATCTGCTATAGACAAGATAAATCAACGGAGGACAAAGCTTGGAGTACTGAAGCAAGATAGTGTGCGTTTACTTCATTCCAGTTCCCCTTTCGTTCTATTATTAAGTTAGATCATTAGAATGGTGCTTTGAGGAAGCTGCTCTGGGAAGCCAGAGGTGACAAGAGGGAAGTGTGGCATCACTGAGAGAGGAGAGCTCTACACAGGGCTCTCCAGAGCTGTACCAGCACTGGGCTGTGGCTGCATCCTCCTGGGCACAGAGAAAGGTGCCAGGGCTGTGCCCAGTGGTGAGGAGGACGAGCTGCAGGACCCAGGGGGCTGAAATGTGCTGGGCAAGTGTCAGAGGAAGGAGCAAGCTCTCCCCAAGCTGCAGTGCCACAGGCAGGAGGTGGGGACCATTCCCAACCCAGGAACCATCAGGTGTTCTTGTGTCCCATTCACTCTTCCATAGAATGGACTAAAAGAAAGGGAGAGTCCTTTTTGGTGCAAGGACAAAAGCCAAGGGGTTGTGTGAGACATCGTGTTTTATTGTCTCCAATTGGATCAGAGAGGTCAGTAAACAGAGATTAGCTGTCACTAGGGAAGGAAATCAAAGCAGGAGACATCCTTACTTCCTGGTTCAGAGGGATGAGTGCAGGAAATAGGGCTTTCTGCACTGGTGAATGTCATTAGACCTGTCACTTGCTCACCGTGCTAAGGTCCCTCAAGGCCAGAGAATGGATTTCTTCAGAGCAGTGTTAGTGTTGGGAATGACTTGCCTTGGTTTTCAAATGGATCCATTTTCATGGGGTTTGGTATCATCAGGAAGGGGTCAGATGAGGAATCCCATTTTCCTGACCAGCTCCTGACACAGAGCTCCGAGCCACCCGCAGCACTAGCTCTGCCTTCCCCAGGCACATGTTTACTCTGGTGGGGAGGTATTTGTGTGTCCATGGGGCCGGGCAAGAGCCAAAGCTCGGTCCTTCCCTTTGCCACTTTCTCACCACTGCCTTTCTCCTTCCATCCTGCCCCTGCGATTGCAGCTCCATCTGTGCCAGGAGACAGGAGTCCTGCTGGAGAGCAAGGACCTCTGTGGCCATTGCTCCTCCCCAGAGCCAGGATCCAGTGCTGTGTCTGAGACCAGGCTGTGTTCCCACCCAGGAGCCAGAACAGCCACTGCATGGCACAGCTGCTGGTCATGCCAAGAGAGGTACCAGGTGTGAGGTTACCTCCTGTGCAGGGATGGAGGGGGTGGTGTGGGATTGCTCTGCAGGAGGGAAGGGGGAATTTCACCCACAGTTTTTACTGCTTTTCATATTGTGCAAAGAGAAAGAAGAAAAGAAACCTTTAAGAAAAGCACGCTGGAGAATGCTCTGTGATTCACCAGTAATGTCTGCTCAGAACAGCCCAGCACTGGGGTCTCCTGTCAATGGAAATGGAACTGTGCTCTGCCCACCACTGCTGATGTGATGTGCCCACAGTCCCAGCGCTGAGCTGATACTTTCCTCCCCATCCAGAGGAATCGTGTGTTCGGGAGAGTTTTCTCCATCATTTCACTAACCAAAGCCTTTCCTATTTTGTCCAGCCCATGTTTTAACTGGGACCAGGTTCTTCTGCAGCTCTTTGCATCTAATGGGGCACCTTAAAAGCACTAATGAACGAGATGTCCCAGGCTCCGCTCTGCTGTGGGGTGTTTGGTAATAGTGACACAGTCCTGCAGGTGGGGAAATGAAGGCACCAAAGTGGCCATGAACTTGCTGTGTCACAGGAGAGCTCAGCAGCCCCGGCTGCCCCGCTGGGCAAGCAGTGATGGCATTACCACCACACTTGCTTTCACACCATTGATCTCCAGCTGCTCTGCCATGAACCCAAACCTGCAGCGCCTCGCCCAGGTGAGCGTTCCCGTTTCCGGGTGACACACAGCACCCTGGCACCCTGCACAGGAGCTGAGCCCTTTGCCTAATGATGTATGGCACATCCGCCTGGTGACAGAGCAAAGGTCTGAGGGCAAACCAGCCCGTCCCTTAGCGAGCCACGGCGGTGTGCTGCGTACTGCTCACCAGGGACTTGTTTTAATGTAGCTGTAAGCGGCTTTGGTCCTTTTCTCTCTCCAATTAGCTCTAAAAATCCTTTTATCCTTGGTTGCTTTCCTGAGCTCACTAAAGCCACAACTCACTGCCTGGGATCAACGCAAGGCAATGCTCAAGTGACTGCTGGATGGTAAAATGAACTTGCTGCCAGGGTCCTATATGAGACAAGGAGGCACAAAAGCACAATGTAATCAGTTCTAAGTAACGTTAAGTTTGATGGCTTTGTAATGGAAAATAACTGTGGTGCTTGAAGGTAGTTGACATAGTTTCAGGTCCTTAGGACCTTAGTACGAAAAGTGTATGAAAAGCAGAATAGAAAAACCGGACCTGGGGATGGGGAGTATGTGGGACTAGCAGATGTCCAGGATGGGCACAGTTAAACTAACTGATAAGTAGGAGGACGGGATGATTGCTATGTTTGTGGTGTTAATGAACCCGTTAAGGTGGTGTAAACATCTACTGGGGAGTATCCGGGACTAGCAGATGTCCAGGATGGGAGCAGTTAAACTGATTAAGTAGAAGGACAGGATGATTGCCATGTCTGTAATGTTAATTAAGCTGGTGCTTCAAAGACTGCCAGAAGTTATGAAGATTGTTGGGAGAAGTAAACGACCCTTAAAGACCACCATTTTTTTTGTATGCATGTGGGAGACTTTCTGGAAGATTACATAATTCATGTGTAGCCTCATATATAAGGATGGCCTGTATAGCAATACAGCGACACACTTAGGAGCTATCCCCCGTGTCTCCTGGCGCCGCAATAGGGAATAAATGCTTGTGAACTTGAAAACTTTGTTGGCGAGTTTGTTCATGGAGTTTTCTCCAAGTCACCTTGTACCTCAGGGTGGCTGTCATCACATGGGTTAAGGTGCCGGAGAGTTCATACGGACCCATTTTACCTGCCTGTGCATTGATCTTGGAATGGGCAATAGCCAAATTAACCAACCCTTTAACTGTATCTAATGGTTGTACTTTATTTTTTCCCTGACAAATGCCGTTGCTGTCACCTCACTCCAGATCAAAGCTGCAAATAAAGAGATCCCATAGCACAGGTTTGTGCCCTTGTGTCCCCATCCTCTATGTCATAGCATCCCAGACTGGTTTGTGTTGACGGCACCTTAAAGCTCCTTCAGCCCCAAACCCTGCCACGGGCAGGGACCCCTTCCACTGGAGTGTGGAAGCCCCTGTGTCCAACCTGGCCTTGAACACTGCCAGGGATGGGGCAGCTACAGCTTCTCTGGGCACCCTGTGCCAGCGCCTCAGCACCCTCACAGGGAAGAGCTTCTGCCTAAGAGCTCATCTCAGTCTCCCCTCTTTCAACGGGTAGATAGAAAGTCTATCGGCCCCTTCAGGCACTGGAGCTACTCAAAGGTCTCCAGGCGCCCCAGCCACCTCTAAACCCAAGGGGTGTGAACGTTCCTCCCGGGGGCAGCCGCAGGGCAGGCACTCCGAGAGGCTGGCCCCTCCTGCCCGCCCCCGGCGCTGTGCGGGCAGCCCCGCAGGAGCCCCGGCTCCGCTGCGGGATGAGCTGGACCCGGCCCCACTGAGCCCCCGGTGCCAGCACCGGGTGCGGCCTCAGCCATACAAGATGGCGGCGCCAAACCGGCGACCACCTGACCCTCCACCTCCTCCGCTGCCCGCCGGGCGGCGCGCTGACGTTACGGGCGGCGGGCGGGCCCCGTGATCGGAAGTTGTCGGGGGGAGGCGGAAGTGAAAGCGGGGAGGCGGCGGCGGGGCCCATTAAAGCGGACGGAGGGGAGCGGGCAGCGGGTCTGCGCGGGCGCCGCGGCACACGCACCGGGTGAGGCCTGCGCGGCGCCGAGGTCCTGCGCGACAGCGGGCGGTCTGGGGTGCGGGATGTTGGCGGCTCGAGCGCCGAGCGCCACTCGGGCCCCTCCCTGCGGCCTTGGGGGGGGTGGGGGTGCGGTGCGGAGCGGGCGGCGGCCGCCGGGACCCTCCGCGAGGTGGTGTGGGGAGAAGGCGGCGTGGCGCTGGCTCTGTGCGCCGGCTGCGTGCGCCTGGGGCCTGCGCGCCGGGCCGCGGCGGCGCTTCGATGTGTCTCTGTCGGCAGCCGAGCCGAGCTTGGCCCGGCGCGGAGCTCCCCCCGGCACAATGCAGCGGGCCGCGGGGGTCTCCTGGGGAAGGTTCCTCCGCGCAGCCCCTTGGGGCCCGCGGCCCTTCCCGAGGTGAGGGTTTCTTGAGGCTTGTGTGGAAGCCTCGTCTTTGGTTTCGAGCGGCCCCAGCGGTGCTTGCAGTGGGGACAGCGCGTTGGCTGCGACGTGCGGGGCCGCTGCGGCCTCCTCTGGTGGGTGAAGGTGCTTCGGGCCAGGCGGTGCCCGCAGGTGGCCCGAGCGGCGGGGTGGGGGATGAGGTGCTGTTGGGGGGGGTGGGTGTCGTTAAGATGAGCCGGCGGCGCTGGGAGCGATGAATGTGACAAAACAGGCGCTGGGGAGCCTGGCAGTTATTGCGAAAGTCGCTCTCAGTGTGTGTAAAGCCTGAGTCAGTTCTGAGAAGTGTTGGAGTGGATGTTGGAAGTGCTTTGGGTTGTGAGTGTATAATGAGGGAAATTAAATGATAGCTGTGTTATTAGTCTGCAGGTATATATAGACTAATAAATATGGAAATACATAATTGTTGCATTGAGGACAACTGCAATGTTTTCTCTGTAAATAGAGGGGTTATTTTAGTAGTAAAACAGCTCTAAAAAGCCTGCCTTAATCTACAGGGAGGTAACTTCAGCCTCCAAATGAGTTTGTCTTACCTGGCACCCCCAAAACCCTTTCACTCGGAGCTGGAATTCTGTGTATTATCTCCCTGAAAACCAAGCTCACCAGCTGATATGAAGAGCTGTTGTGATACGGCCATAAGAGGGGTTTATGTGTAAACTGAGAACACATGGCAGAAGGAAGGCCTCCAATTGCAGGCAAGCTGTTCTTTGTTTGATAGGTGCCAGCATGGAAGCCTTAGAGCTTCGAACACTTACCAGTGGCCAGTGCCTTGCACAGTGTGTGTCCCGCTGGGGAAGTGGGGAGCTCCCCTTAGGAGGGTGGTCCATGGTTATGGACCTGTGTTGGGCTGGCTGGGCCTGAAGGCTGCGGTGGTACCAGCCCTGTGTGCTCCCGGTGGAGCCGGGCTGCTGGAATCCCTGTTCCCTGCTCTCAGTAGCTGTGGTTGAGGTTAAAGTGGGTGGAGTCATTTGAATATTCCTTGTTAAATAAGCGAGGCCTCCTTGGTGCACTTGGGAAGAACGAGTGTATTTGTGTCTTCCCCCCCTTCCCCTTGTGACTCCCAACAGCTGACCCAACACATGACTTGACCTCCATGGACTAATGAGTAGACCCACCATGCCTGGCCTGAGCCCTCACAATCCAAAGCAGCTCTAATGCTGCTCCTTCCACTGCTGCCTTCCCCCCCCCCTTTTTTTTTTTTTGGTGCTGTTATGTTACTACTCCACTCCTGGTGTTGAAAAGCCATAAGGTGGGGTTAATCTGACCCCTCAGAAAGGGAAACTTTTGAATCCAATAGTGGCTTCTTGCTCTCAACATACAGGGAGAAGTATAACTGGTAGGATGCAAGGCGGCAGCAGCAGCAATTAAATTTTCTTCTTCCTTGTGATGTCACACAATGGTCCATGGCCTCAAGTACCTTACTAATTACAGAATGGCTTGTGTTGAAGGGACCTTAAAGCTTCTCCAGCTCCAACCCCTGCCACAGGCAGGGGCCCCTTCCACTAGAGCAACTTGCTCCAAGCCCTGTGTCCAACCTGGCCTTGAACACTGCCAGGGATGGGGCAGCCACAGCTTCTCTGGGCACCCTGTGCCAGCGCCTCAGCACCCTCACAGAGAAGAGCTTCTGCCTAAGAGCTCATCTCAGCCTCCCCTCTGGCAGGTTAAACCCATTCCCCTTGGCCTGTCCCTACAGACCCTTCTCCAAAGCCCCTCTCCAGGTTTCCTGGAGCCCCTTTAGGCACTGGAGCTGCTCTAAGGTCTCCCCTTAAGGAGCCTTCTCCAGGTTGACCCAGCCCAGCTCTCAGCCTGGCTCCAGAGCAGAGCTGCTCCAGGCAAGAGGTGCTCCAGCTTCAATTTCTGCAGCGCCCTCTTAAAGGCCCAGTTGTAAGGCTCTCCTGTTGGAAGGTCATGTGAGTTACCTGTTGGAGCAAATCTCTGGCAAAGCTTGTCCTTGAGGAACCATGACAATTACAATCAAACCATCTGTGCTACACTATAAATAACTTTGTCTCCAACATGTATGGGATTTTGGGCTGACTTCTCTCTGAAAATGAGACTACTTTATGCGGAATCTAACATTTGGCTGTAAACAAAATGGCTTGTGCTTGATTAGGGTGTGTTTTAAATGCTGCAGTGTGAGGTGGTGTCTGGCGAGCCTGGGGTTGGGAGCATGGGATGTGGAATAGGGTGCTTGGACGTTTGTGTTCTCTAGAAGTGGTGGATGTGTGGGCACATAGATACGTACTGGTGGCTGTCCCTGCTGCTCTAATATAGCAATTTCTTCAGTATCAGAAATAAACTGAGCATTTGGTGAGTATGGACCCTTCGGCTTGCATGCTGCTAGTGCTCCCTAATGGCTGCTGGGCTTCCCTCAGCTGTGACCTGAGCTGCTCTAAAGTCTTTGTTACTAGAGCCTGAGGGACGAAGGTACCCCTGCAGAACTGTAGTGATTTAAAGCTTGCTGCCTTGATGGAAGGGAGTCTGGGTAACGCCGTCCCTAAGTGCTCAGCCTGTGCACTACCACCTTGTAGCTGTTGTCTGACAGCAGCCCCGCACCCTCCAGATGCTGGAGTGCTCCATCCTTGCACAGTGCTGCTTTGATAATTGCAGGCTAATTGCCCAATGAGTTGGAGCTCAGTTGCTTTCCCCTTCAGCTTCCCAAAATGATCCCTCGGAGCTGGTGTGTAACAGCCTGCCCTCGGCCGTGCCTCACGTGTGCAGTGGGTTGTGGGGGCAGAAGGGTCACTTTCTGCGGTGTCAATCCGGAGGTGATGGCGTGGGTGCTTAGTGCAGTGGGCAGTGCTCACACACCAGTTCCGCAGCTCAGGGCTCTACTGAAGAGCGTTTCCTTTTAAGTGCCCCTTGTCAGGAGCTCCCGGCCGAGCCCAAGGTCAGGGCTGCACACGGGAGCAGCACCGGAGGGATCCCTGGCTCCTGCCGCGCTCCCCGCTCCCGTGCTGGGCTCGCAGCGCCGAGCCCGGCTGCGCTGCGGCGGCCTCCACCGCGCTGGGAGATGCGCCCGGGTGGGTGATGTCATTGTTGCTGCTCCGAGCCTGCTCCTCCTCCGTGCCGGCAGCGAGCCTCGGCCGCGGTGTCAGCCCCGCCGCTGCCTCCCGGTCAGTGACAGGGAAGCGAGCTCCTCAAGGCCGCTGAGCGGGTTGATTTACTACTGCTCCCCAACAGCCTTGGCGCCTGCTCCCGAGGCTGTTTCAGAGGGCAGTGAGGCTTCCCTCCCACCTCAGATGCAGCACACGCCTCCTGAAGTGGGGGCTTGTGGCACAGGTTGGGATTTTGTGTGGTTGAAAGGCACTTGAGTGATTTGCTTTTGCCTCTCTACTTAAATTTCAGCACAAGGTGACTAACTCTACCTAACTATCTAACTGTACTTGCATGAGCTTAAAGCAGAAATTCTTAAATCCAGCAGGTCTTTATATTGTCAGTTAAGAAAACAGCATTTCTCTGGAGTCTGTCCTCTATGGCTGCACACTGGCCGTTTGGCAGACAGGCTGGGCTGGTGGAGTGGTGGAGCAAAGCAGAGGCAGGCAGCCTTCAAGGCTCTCTGGAGCTGCTGGGGCTGCCAGTTTATCTGAGCCCTTGATGTCTCTCCAGCTGGGAAGCAGCATCCTCTTGAGAGTAACCTGCTTGGTGCTTGCCTCCCTAGAGTGGGCTGGGTCACTTGGCTCTGTAACCTGCTCTTCCTCTCAGCTCCCAGACATGGATCATGGTATCTGAAGTCCATACCAGTACAGTACCTGAAGCATGAGCAGCAAGCTGGTTGTAACCGAGGCATGTCCAGGCCTTATTCCTTTCCCCCTCAACAAGAAGATGCAGTTTACCACTCTCTGAAGCTCACTTAGTCCTGTCCTTGTGGAGCTTCATCGGAACAGCTGAGCTGGTAAAGTACTGATGCAGGATCTGTGCAAGAGGTATGAGGGCATGAAGCATGAGTCTGAAACTGAGTATCCTCAGTAGGAATTCCTTGCTAGACACTGACTCAGCTGTCATGGCAAGCTACCTGTTACATTCCCATCCTGGGACTGAAATACTCGTCCTTCCTGCTCTGCAGACTCCATTAGCATAGTAAGAGGCATTGAGTGTGTGGGATCAGGAGTTGTGCTCCCAGAGCAGGGATTAGTTCTTAGATTGCAGCCTGTCCCTAGAGGAAGCCTCCATTCTAAAGACTCATTCCTGAGAACAGGACCTCCTGGAAGGGATGTAAGGCGTTTTTGCCATCAGTGTTAGTCTTTTACTACTTCTCCATGTCTGCTTGTCTGGTGATAGATTGCCCATCAGTATTTGTTCTGTCCCTTCTATCAAGCTCCTGGTGTTGAGGGAGATAAAATGCTCTCTCATTTGGATCTTGGGTGTGAGGTACAGGGTCTGGCAGGGCTCCTGGGGGCTATTGCTTGACTTGAAAGCATGAACCTTGGTCAAAGTCTCCCTTCAGTCCCTTGTTTCCTGCCCAGCCTCTGAGAAGGCAGCAGCCAGGAGCAGATAAACAAGGCTTGCTTACCAGTGACAAGGTGTAAGAGCTGTGCTTTGCTTACACCTGCAGGGGTTATCTAATGACTCCTATCTGTGCTTCTGAAACTGAAAGCATGACAGGAATGTGTGAAACCTTGGGAAGCTGTAGACAAAACTAGAAATTAATCTCAAAGTACTTGAAAAACACAGTCAGATCTCGTAAAGATCTGACAACTTTCCTGTTTCTTTGGGGCTTGGCTAACTTGTGAAGTTTGGAATTGGTCAGCCTTGAATTCTGGGCACGAAGATTGAAACCCATCTGCTCCTGGCACTGTGCTTGGTTTGTAGGCAGGAATGGGCAATGGTGTTCAGTGGGGTGGCCTGACCTGAGGGCTGGGCTAGTGGTGGTCACATTAGGCTACTCAACTGCTGGGTGGCTCTGCGGGTTGGTGCCTGGGTGCCAGGAGGCTGGTACATGACTGTGTAACCCAGGCTGTATGGGCACTCAGCATGTCCTGTTAGTGTAAGGTTTGTCTTGCTTGAGTTGAGGAGATGCACCTTTATTCTCTACATATCCATCATCATGACACAAAATGCCAACCCAATTCCTGTTCCTTATGGCATATAGTCATTTGGGCAGATAAGGCTGCAGTACAGGTGCTGTGAATGTGAGGAGTGGTCTCTGGGGTTGTAGTGATTGGGGAAGAAATGCCCCCACTCATTTTACTCTCCTATAGCAATCATTAGTTAAGGACATAGGGATGTGTGTTTAGTCTCACCACTTAAATGTTCTTGTTTGGGCTGATTTAGAACCTCTGGCTGTTGCTTTTCCAGCTCTTCACCTATTTCTCAGGCCTTATTGACAGGAGGAAGGCCCATATTGACTTGAGAGAAGACATCTGGTCCTCTTGTTGCAGCCTTCCTTATCTTGAGTCCTTGTAGCCTTGTCCATGACTGTCTTTATACACAATGAAATAGTTGTTCAATTCAGTATCAGTTCCCCCCCTTTGGAAGTAATTTGCTATTTCCCTGATTACTTCCACAAGTGTTTTGCTGTTCCCCTCTTTGCACATCCTATACAGACGCTAACTATTAAAATCAGTGTTATTAATTGGGTATCAGAGGCATGGCAACATGGAAGCTATCCTGGTAGAGCTGAAGTGCTTTGCGTAGGCAAGGCCCTTAGTCAAGACACATGGCTTGTTGCCTGGAGTCTCCCAGCAGCCAGCAATGTGCTCAGCTCTCCTCCCACATCCTGAGATTGTCTCCCCCAGGGCAGAATAGGGGAAGTTGAGCTTGCTCTGATCAAGGGGGAGGGGTGTTAAAGTAAGCATGCCTGTGCTTGTAGCAGCTTCATCCTTGGGGAAAATCAGCTGGGAACCACCTGAGATCCTGCAGGGATTTACAGAGGAACCGCTTCCTCCTGGGAGGCAAGGGCACAGCAGGACTGAGTCTTGAATGACAGCATGAGCCTCCAAAAGGAGGGTAGCTGCAGATCTCCAGATACTTGCTATCAGCCTGTTAGGGCTCTGTGTGTGTCTGCCCATTCCTGGGAGGAGGGTACCCTGTGGTATCGGGGGCTTCAGCTGCTGGAGGGTTTGGTGGACTAAAGCTCCATGACTGGGAACATCCAGCTTTCTGTGAGGCTTCTGGGTTTGGCTTTCCCACAGAGATGCCTTCCTATAACCTGATGGCTTCTCCTTCAGCAGCCCTGGCTTTGTCTGGGAATCCTGCTCTTATGTGTGTCATCAGCTCCGAGGACCTTCCTGCACCCAGATCTAGTCTCCAAGTACCTGCTGTGGAGATGACGGTGATTGTCCTCAAGATGGTGAGGAGCAAAGTGATCCATCCGGGATGGTGATCTAGCATCACAAGGGACACTTACTGCACTCCCCTCCCTTTGGCTCAGGGTGTTTGTCACCTGAAGAGCGTACATATGCTGCTGCAGTCTTGGGCTGAGCAGCAGTCAGGGCAAAGCAGCGTTCTTGTAGCTAGCAAGAAATGATCTCCAGACCTTTCCCACTGCTCTAAGCATACTGGTGGTCTGACTAACCATGCAGAGGTACATCTGCCTTGGTACTGAAAGCAGATGCATTTCTGTGCTTGTTTTGCTCCCACTTTCAAACCATGTCAGATCAGCATGATATCACCTCAAGAGGAGGTGGCTGCTGTGATATCTGAACCGGCAGAGATCAGGTTCTGAGCTTTACACCTTCCTGGATGTCGGGTGGGGACTGGCCCTGCATAGTTCAACATTCTCTAGGGTAGAGTCGCAATTCAGCCAGCTCTGACCTGGAGGAATGCTGGGAGGTGCAACAGGGCTGTGCATCAGTGAGGCTGTGACTGAAGAGCTTGCTTTGGGAACCTGGGCTGTAAGCCTGCCTAATCCTTTGTGTCGGTGCCTCAGGAATGCAGCGCTCCAAATCGCAGCCCTGGGAGCCCTGAGAGAGCTGAGCTGGGAGCTCAGGCAGGGAGACCCCTGCTCACATGCATGTCCTGTGATTCCACTGCAGCCGTGGCTCCTGCCAGCACCATTGCCTGTGCCTTCCCTGTGTCACCTGGGCCCTTTGGCACACTAGCTATTGTTGTATATTCTTCCAGGGAGCTCTTTGAGCCCTTGTCCACA
The DNA here is from genome assembly GCF_033815535.1 of Pezoporus flaviventris. Lineage (NCBI taxonomy): Eukaryota > Metazoa > Chordata > Aves > Psittaciformes > Psittacidae > Pezoporus > Pezoporus flaviventris. The sequence goes on along the minus strand of NW_026892569.1, from coordinate 10,627,939 downwards.
GCAGGGATGCATCCTAGAGCCTCCGGCTGGTGATTGATGGTGTGTTTGAGGTAAGCTAAAACCTCGTTGCCATCAAAAGGAGCATCTCCCCCAGCAGTGGCTCTGCAGCTTCCTTGATCACACCGAGAGCCTTTTGTGCTCACAACTGTTCCAAAGCTTTTGCTTTCCAGCTGGGTTTCCTTCATGCTGCCTCATCATTCTCCTTTTAGCACTGCACTGTCTCAAGAGCACGTTACCCAGGAGCAGAGAGTGTGTGTGTGTGTGTGTGTGGTGGGCCTGGTGTCATCTCCACCCGGTAGCGAGCTCACTAACCACGTCAGCTGGCTGCTGGCACTGTGTCACACCAGCTTGGGTCTGGTGCTCATGCTGAAGCAGCCACTGAACTGAACTGGCAGCATGTGGTTGAGCTGCTGGCTGATTCCTGAGCTTCATTTGGTCCTAGAGCAGCCCCTCTGGCACTGGAGGCTTCAACTCCACCCTCGCAAGGAGGTGGAAACTTACTGCAGACAGCTGTAGTCTAAAAAGCCGATTCCTTTGGGATACTGAAACATGCTTTAAGCTTCTATTTTGATCTGAGCCGTGTCAGTTGCGAGTGAGCATCTAAAGCTCTAGGCTGTTCTCCAAGAAGGTAAAGCTTTTGGCTTAAAGCTCTGGGGTGGGAGGCACTGGATGTACCTACACCTGACAACTTGCAGTAGCAGGTTTTACACAGGGTATCGCAAATCAGCTCATAGCTGAGGTGGTTCCTGCCTCATGGGGAAGGCACCGAGTGATGCTGAAGCTGCAGGCAGCAGCAGGAGCTCACTGATCCTCCTGAGGAGGGAAGGATGAGCCCTGCTCGGGCTCTTGGCTGGGCACCAGCAGGAGGGAATGTGTTGGTTAGAACAGCAGCATGAGTGCGTGGGGAGGAAGGACGTGGAAAGCACTTTGAGATGGCACTGCTAGAGCAGCAGCTCCAGCACACCCTTCTGCGGAGCTGTCACAGAGGGTCTTGCCAGCTGCTTCTGGTGTGGGCTTTGCTTTGACTCTGCTCTGTGGTGCTTCAGTGGGGCCTGGAAGCGCCTCTCATCATCCTCTGGCTGCAGGGAGTGGAGGAGCCCGTTTCCCTAAAACACAGACCACTGACAGCAGTTCTTGTGAGTTGTCAGCTCAAATGGCAGGATGCTCCTGATCTGCTTCTTAGGCCCAAAGCCAGCACATGTCCCCAGTGAGTGTGAGGCTTCCCTAGCTGGGGTCCTCCAGCCAGCTGGGAAAGCTGAGCTGTTGCTGGAGCCGCTGTGGGAGCGGAGGAAGGCATTGTCCTGCTGGTGCAGCCCTGTCAGTGCAGGGCAGCGTGCTGCTGAAACTGTGTGTGTGTCTGGAGCAGTCGGTGAGAGGATGCTATGTGCTTGTTCAGCTTGTAGAGCTCTCCGGTTTGGTAAGGAGTCAAAAATAATCAAAGGCAGGTTTATTTCTAGCTTCTCCTTTAAAGGCAGCCTGGCCCCTCTGAAGCCATGTTCATGTGAAAGTACCAGCCCTGCTGATGGTCCTCTGGCTGCTGCTCCCCTCTTTCCCACCTGAAAGGACAGGGCTCTGCTCTGTGGGCTCTCGCATCATGCAGGAGGATGCAAGTAGGGGATGTCCAGCTCCACCTTGAGCTCCTGCTGCAGTTGGAGGCTGAGGCTTCAACACAGGGTGCTGGGCACTTGGGCAGTGCAAATGGGAATCTGTGATCCTAGTCAGCTCATGGTGATCACAGCCTCTGCCCTTCCTTGGGATGAGGTGTTTTCAGGGGAGCTGGGTTGGAGCAAATGCATGTGTCCACTCAAAGCCTCAGCTCAACTTGGCTTGCTGAATCATGGCAGGGTACTGTGTGACCGTGGGGCAAGTGAGATGTGCCCATCAGGTCATCCTATATTAGGGTAAGTGTCCAGTGGCCTCTCACTTGAGTACCCACAGGTCTGAGCACCCACCCCCCTGAGGTGCCAAACGTGCGGGGGAACTTGCTGCTTTGGGGAAGGAACTGGTTTAATTGGACTGAGCTGGGCCTGAATCATTCTTCCAGCTTCAGTTTCCTTGAAGAAATGCAGAACCATTGGAAGGGGGAGGATAAAAATAGCGCTTTGGTGTAGCACAGAGCCTGAGTGTTTTGCAGCCTCCCCCATGCCAGAGAACAGTGAGCAGATGTGGTGCTTCTGTGGGAAACACAGAGAGCTGCGTTTTGGGACAGAAAGTTCTCCCCGTGTTCAAGCATGGCTCTTTGCTCAGGCTGTCACCAGTGGGGTACTGCTCTGTCCTCGTCGGCTTTCTCATGACTGGGGGTTGTTGCTAAGGGGTCCTGTAATGTAGTGAAGTGAATGCTCTGTTTATCCACAGCACCCAGAGCAGACCTGCAGTGCTCCGCATCCAAATGTGCCTTCTCGTGCAACACCTCCTTACCCTTGTGCTGCCTGCTGGGCCAGGGGAGCAGAGCGGGGTGTCCTGTGTGCCACAGGGAGTTCAGCTCTGCTTGGGGCTTGCTTACCTACTGCTCTGTGCCCTGTCAGCCTTCTCTGAATACCCTGCAAAGCACACAAGGTGAGAGGTGCAGCCTTGCTTCGGTGCTCAGCTGGTTTCTAGCAGAGGATGTAGGTGGCATCTGGTAGATGTAGGAGCAGAGAGGTCCTGGTCAAGTGTCCCCAGTTCCTCAAGCCCCTGCATAAACACGCTTTGGTCCTTGGTTAAGATTGTGACTTGAGCTATTCAATTGCAAAGCTGCAAGAGCAAGGACTGCTCCAGCAGGTTCCAGGCTGCTGCCTGGGGGAGCTGTTGGCCTCCATGGAGGTGAGATTCCCCCCAAGGCTGGCTACTGTCACACTAAAATTGCCCATCAGCAACTTCCCAGGGTGTTCCTGTGTTAAAGGCTAGCTCATCTCAGAGACCTGGTGGGCCATCAGTGCACCCTCCTGTTCTTCTTTGCTTGTACCAATGTAAATATGTTTGCATTGTGACCTGACAAACGTTCACATCCCTGAGGAATCCTTACCCATCCATTTCTGCTTTGAGTTAAAGCAGCTGACCTAATACAGCAAGTGAAAGGGTAGTTGCACTGTACTTTGAAACAACAAGGGAGAAGCTAATGAGATTTGGCATAGGCTTTATTTTCTCTTCTTCTGGGGAGCTGTAGCAATATGGAGCTTCATGGGACAGTTTGGCTCTTCCTTTTGGATCAGTAATCCAGTAACACTTTGGGGCTCAGGTATTAGGGGTTTCCCCTTGCTGCTCCAGGGTGGGCATGAGCATGCTGTCCCAGGTTTAGTCTTATGAGGGTCAGCCTAGTGTTAATGGCTTGCTGGCTTAGAGGGATGGGCAGTAAACATTGAGTGGAAGAGCTCCTCTTGTGTGTCAGAGGCAGCTGTGTCATTCCCTTGGCACCAGCTAAGCCAGGAGGAGGAATGATGCTGACTGGTGTCCTCGTTGATGGGAAGGTTCTGCTGGCTCCGGAGCAGGGTGGGCTGTGTCTGAGCTCCAGGAGATTTCACACAGTGTAAACCAGAACCGATGTCTTGGATCCCATCTTAACAAACAGGTTTTTCTCCATGGTATCTATGCAGGAGGAAGCGTTTGCTCTGGGGCTGGCTGTGGCCCTGAGTGAGCACACTGCCATCTGAAGGGCTTGTGGGCTGCTGCAGGATGCTGCTCTGGAGGAGTCATCCCGAGTGTAAACCAAGACAGGCTGCATGTAGAATGCAGAATAGTCCTGGGTGCACTGACTCAGCACTATCAGTTTTCATCTCGATTCAAGCTGAGCTTCTCTTAGCATGGGGAGCCCTGCACAGCTCAGCTTAGCTCAGTAGTGTTTCTTACAGGTGTGACTGGAGAAACTGCTTGTGTGCACTAACTGTTCCTCCAGGCATTCAAACCTGCTCTGCGAGCTAAAGCTGTGCGCTCCTTGGGCTCTAAAGCGGCATTGATCAAGACTAATAGAGCAGTGGTGAGGATCCCTGGGCCGTGTCCACTGCTGGCCCCTGCAGGACTGGAGTTCCTCCGGGCCCAAAACAAATGCCGAGCTGAGGCAGCTCCTCCTGTGCCATGGCTCATATCCGTTGCATCACCGGGGTGGAAGCTCAGTGTCTCACCTGAGCAGTGTTGCTGAGCTGTCAATAGCCCTTCATGCCCATGGGGTGGGTCAGCAATGACAAGAGGCAGTGTCAGCTCTGACTCTGCTTCCTCCCTTTTCAGGTGCCTGCTCACCTGAGTGGCTTCCCAGGTAATGAGACTTGACACAGCAGTTCCTCCCTTCACAGAGGGACTTGAGGCTGTATTGAACTTTGGTGCTAAGCATGCAGTGTGAGTTAGTGTTGTAACTTAGGGCTCTGCAAATCCCTCCCTGAGCAGGAGAACTGATGCCAGCGTGTCCAAAGCTGCTTGGAATACCAGGAACCAGTGAGCTGCAGCAGCCAGTGGCAAGTGATACTGTAAACACATGGAGAAAATAGAAACAGCATGTGCTGAGCTCTGGAACAGTTACCTCAGGGTGAGTTGTTTTCCTCTGTCCTGAGGAGAACAGGGAACTCTCACGCTGGACCTGAACCTGAATCACAATTCAGTGCACACAGATGTGTTTAGGCTGTTTCAAAGCTCTGTTCTCTTGCTGCTTGCTCCATCTGAGCTGATTGTGCTGCAGAAGTCTCTGGCTTGGCTGTCACAAGTGTCACTTGTGCTGCGTGCCTTGAAAACACAGGAGGTGCAGTCTGCTTGAAGGAGCTTACAGGGTCTGTTCTCTCCATAGCCATAGAGGAGACGAGCTGTGGAGTAGGGGGGGTCTTGGCGAGAGCAGAAGCAGATTAAATGGGGATTATCAGGGCAGTGACCACTTTGAGCTGGCTCTAGCTTGGCCAGGTCCAGGCCTGGTCCAGGGGGATCAGTGAACCTTGGGAAGGAGGTGTTCCTGCCTGTTCTGTGCAGACTCTCTGGTGTCTGTTAACACCTACTAAAGGACAGTGTGAGCAGCACCTCATGGTCTAACAGCAATAGATGGACTTGTGAGGTTTGTCTCTGTGTCCTGACCTGCCCTCCACCGGAGCTGAGGTGGCAGCAGCTCACTTCTTATGCTCTCAGCAAAGCCTCAGCACCTGGTAGCACTTGTAGTTCAGGTGGGTCTGTGTGGTTGTGTGACCACTTCAACCAGTGTGTCCTTGGGCCTCAATGCTTTCACAAAGCACAGCTGCCACTGAAAGCTGCTGCTTCTCAGCTGAACCTGGAAGGTGGAGGAAGCCCCTGGTTTTCCTCTTTTTCTACTAGGAAACTACTGAACAACACAAAAAAGCTTTGAGTGTGGCATTAGCTACATCTCTGCTTACTTCTCACTTAGTAGCCTGTAAGAACTGGCCTGTGTTGGGAGCTGGTGTGTGTTATTTACTGCTCTACCTCCAGCAAAGCTAAGGGAGGTGGCTTAGGCTGGTAAACCCCCACAACAGCCTGGAAATGGGGTCCAAGCTACGCTTGGTGCTGCAAAGGACGAGTGCTTGGCTCACCTCCCTGTTGGTATTCAGTTGCTGCTACTGGCTGGACATGGCCTTGCCTATGAAATGGACAAACACATGGTTAGTGCCCAAGTGTAGCCTTGAATTGATGAGTGTGGCTTCAGGAGCTGCTGGTTCCTGGCTGGGAATTGGATTTCTCAGTCTGTGAACCTGGTGCTGTCTGCCTGGAGGAGTGATGTGCTGATGGTGTCTGATGGGACCTTTCTGCTTCCTTTCCAGTGTAAAAGATGACTTCTAGGAAGAAAGTGTTACTGAAAGTCATCATCCTTGGGGACTCCGGGTAAGTGGAGGAGCCTTTAGCCTGCCAGTCTGCATCCAGCTCTTGACGGGAGAGCTGGGATGTGCTGTTAGAGACCGGCAGTGCCTGTGGGAGAGATTGCACAGTCCCAAGTAGCTGTGTTATCTTACAGCTTTAAGACCTCGGCACTGCCCTCTGTCCTGATTGTGTCCCTGCAGTTTAACAGCTTGAAGTCCTGCCACAATATTAAAGGCAGGGGCAAACCTCTCCAGCAGCAGAAGTGGATAGCAGATAGAATAGCCTTGCTGCAGGGAGCATGTGGGGGGTTGGAAGGAGCATTTCCCTTAAAGGAGAAGCAAACCAAAACTGTTATCAGCAATCTCCAAACCCTGCCTCTGTCACACACAGTTTATACAGAGCCATCTGCTCAGCTCCTGTGTGACCTGGCCCCTTGGAGCGAGCAGCTTTGTTGTGTGCTTTGAGCAGGGAGGCTGCTCCCTGTTGTAGGTTACTGGCTGTGCTGGCTGCAACCTGACTCCATGACGTGAGGCTTATTTATACCCCTGAGCCCGGCAGGCTGCTGATCAGAGGGTGTTTCTCAGCCAGAGAGGGGAGCTGGGCCTGGACACTGGCCCTGTGGGGGATCTGCACCTCTGGCTGCCTGGCAGGTGTGTATTGAGCTGCTCCCAGCTGAGATCCTGTTCCTCCACCTCCTCCTTCTGCAGAGGGTGCAGGTTTCTGGTGGGTTTCTCTGGGGTGCTTCATCTTCTTCCAAAACTGCCCCCATGATCATGATGTGATGTGACCCTTGGTAAGGAGCACATGTTATGATGGGCAACAAGGTTTCTCAAGGTGCTAATCCTTTGTGTCTTTAGGGAGCTAATGCTCTTACTCGGCACGTAGCCTCAGTATCTATTGCTGTAAAAGCCCCTTCTTAGAGAGGTGGGTGTGTTTCCCCTGCCTGAAGGGCCAGGAGGCTGTGGTGGAAGGCAGGGGACACAGGGCTGTTCCATTTGGGGTGGTTAATTCAGGCACTATTGAAGGAGCAGCCTGCATTGTCTCTTTTGTCTTTCTGTACAGGGTGGGAAAGACCTCACTCATGAACCAGTATGTGAACAAGAAATTCAGTAACCAGTACAAGGCCACGATAGGTGCAGATTTCCTCACAAAAGAGGTGATGGTGGATGACAGGCTAGTGACAATGCAGGTAAGGAGAGACCCTGCTCCCTGCTGCAGGGGTGCCTGGCTGCATAGACTACTATGCTACCCCAGTGCAGCCCCAAGCAATGCAGTGGTCAGTGTACAGGGTGTGGATCTTGTTTGCACTGAACTCTTCCGGGCATCCCTACAGATCTGTGCATGGGCTGAACAAGGGAAAGCAAAGATCAGCTTGGCCTCAGCTGAGAGCAGCTTTGCCAGGCCTAGTTTAAAAGAGCAGCATTTGATACTGTCCATAAACTAGATCTTGTTAGAGAAATTCACTTCCCTGGTGGAAGGGGCTGGGAAAGGACTGCTTAGATCAGCTACTCATGGTGCTCTGAGTCCTATGGATATAGTGGTCAACCTGCAAGTCTGCTTATGTCTCTAGTATCTAAGCTTTCACCTCTCTGGTGAGACTGACTGCAAGGCAGCAGAAGTCCTGTCGCAGCCACCAGAGGAGTGTTTGAGCTGTGCTGGTGCCCAAGTGCCCCCCAGCACTGCAGGCAGGTCCCCTGCTAGCCCTGATACCTGTGTCCTGCTTGGCCCAAGCTAGGTTATTCACCTTGCTGAGGCTGGGCACAAAAAGGGTGTTAAACACCTATCTTTAGAATGGTGCTTCTGGTTCTTGGTCCTTAGTGCCTCCAGGAGCTTGTCTCTGGCTAGCGGGGGGCTGTAGGTGCCTGGTGGGGAGGTTTGCAGTGACTGCTCTAACTGTGCACTGACTGTGTCAGAGCGGAGCTGGTTTATCTGCCCTGTCTTTCACTCCAGATCTGGGATACAGCAGGCCAAGAGCGATTTCAGTCTCTGGGAGTTGCCTTCTACAGGGGAGCAGACTGCTGCGTGCTGGTGTTCGATGTCACGGCCCCCAACACCTTCAAAACCCTCGACAGCTGGAGGGACGAGTTCCTCATCCAGGCCAGCCCGAGGGATCCCGAGAACTTTCCTTTTGTTGTGCTGGGAAACAAGATTGACCTAGAAAACAGACAAGTGAGTGCTGGGGCTGAGGGGCCTCCTCTGAGGAAGGTGCTGAAGCGGGAGACCTGGCAGGAGCTCTGGGGGTTAGCTGAGGAATGGGAGGTCCCTGAGTGTGGTTCAGCTGCTGTGTAGCACCAGGGAAGTTCCTGCTGCCTGGAGAGGTCAATCCATGTGTGCAGCACGCTCCTGCCTGCTGCTGGAAGGATTGCAGCAGCTTCCTGGGTAGCAGCAAGGGCCAGGAGCTCATTCCCTTCTCCTCCAGAAGGGTTGAGAAACCCCTATGGGAGCAAGTCCCTGCTCTGGGCATACAGGAGCAGTCTGTGCCCTGTGGCCTTCCTCAGGTGTCGTGCTCCTTTATCATGGGGCTCAATGTGTCTGGTGGTGGGCAGCAGTTTCCTGTGCTCTGTATCAAGGCTGTAGTTCTGATGAGGCCAGAACTGCTGCCTCAGCTCAGGTTGGGTATGAAGGGGCTCTGGCCTTGCCCTGGGAATAAACACCCTTTCCTGCAGAGCTGAAGGTGATGATGCTGCTCTCTGTCCACCCAGGTCACCACAAAACGGGCACAAGCCTGGTGCTACAGTAAAAACAACATCCCCTACTTTGAAACCAGTGCCAAGGAGGCCATCAATGTGGAACAGGCTTTCCAGACGATTGCACGAAACGCACTTAAACAGGTACTGAGGGGGCCGGTGGGTGCCCTGTGCTGGTCCTGCCCACTGAGCTCTGCTGCTTACCAGCGGCTTTCCCAGCTCCATGCATGCCAGGAGCTGCCTGCAGAGCCGTGACACCGACTCCTCTCTTCTCTCCCATTAGGAAACCGAAGTGGAGCTTTACAACGAATTCCCCGAACCCATCAAACTAGACAAGAACGACCGAGTGAAGGCTTCTGCAGAGAGCTGCAGCTGCTGAGGGGAGAGGCAGGGGTTGAGCACAGTCCTTCACAAACGAATATCACACTTAGGCCTTCAAACACACAGCCCCTCTCCTGTGTTTAAAACGAAATTAAAGGTATCTCCATCTCCAGCTGCCAAACCCCCCCCCCATCTCCCATGAGCATCTTTGAGCCCTGCACCCCAGAGCTCACTCCCCACACATCCCATCACACTTCATGGTAACAGACCTTTCTCTTAGTTTAAAATGGAAACTCTTATGTATGTTTGGAACTGAATTGAATTCCAGGTGTCCAAGGGAGAGAAACTGTTTACAGGTAATCTGTGTAACAAGTTCATACATTTTTAAGTGTCTGGTGTTTTCCCCTGTGAAGGCTGCAGCTGGAAAGGCTGGTTACCTGTAGTTCATCGCAAGCTCAGCACTCAGTCCAACTAGGTTGAGTTTTGTATGTATCTCTGTTAATGCTTGTTACTTTTAACTAATCAGATCTTTTTACAGTATCCATGTATTATGTAATGCTTCTTTAGGAGAAATCTTATAGTACATGTTAATATATGCAACCAATTAAAAATGTATAAATTAGTGTAAAATTCCTGAATTTACATGGTCAAGTACTGAAACACAGATTGGGTAGGAAGTGAGGAGGGCACTTGGGAACTGCAGCGTGGTGGTAACACATGGTCCAGAGAGGCAGTGTTCTGTACAGCTGAGCTAGGGGAAGCCTCCTTGGCCTGAGGCTGGGAGGGCTTCATCTCCTGGAAAATCTGTCTGGCTTCCTTGTATCCAAATGGTCAGATTTGCAGAACAGCGTTGATGTGCACACTGGATTATTGGATTTCAAATTAAATACAGCTATGAAACGACCTCATTTGTTCACTCCCCGACTGCTTAACTCCTAACATCCTGGAGCGAGTGTGGGAAGGGGCTGGAGCTGAGGTGTCGCGGGGGCTCTGGGTGCTGTGGGTGAAGCACTCTCCCACCGGTGCTGTGGTAGCTGTTTCTTGATGAATGACCTGGACACTGAATCTTCCCTTTCTTCTTACTGACTGCTAATCTGGATTTTTGGTATGGAAAAACTTGGCAATCTAGTCCCTTTCCTCTTCCTTTCTTCCTGGTATTTGTTCTTGCGTTTGTAGCTTGCTTAAATGGAGCCCTTCTACCTGTTTTCCAGAGGTCTACATTCTAGTACGTAGGCTGAGCTCTTATGTAAAGAGACAAACATGATGCCAATAAACTTAACAAGAACAAACCTTCTTGGTTACTCCTGTTTCTGACTCTCTTTTTTTCCTCCACTAACATGCCTCTTTCCTCTGTCTCGCCACCATTTCAGCATCCCAGTGCCTGCTAATGGAAGGATGTTTGTGCTTCCTCCTTGCTATAAAGTCTGTGGCTTCCAGATGCAGTTCTTGCTCCCCTCCTCTTGGACGGTTGAGGAGCAGGCTGGGCCCTTCCTGGCTCAGCAGTTAAGGAAGAAGCAAGGCCTTGGCTATCCGAGAGCCAGGTAAGGACCTTTCCTTGGTCCAGCCAAGTCAGGGTTAAGCCTTTAGTTTCTAGATGCTGGGCATGCCCCTCTCTTTGCACTTAGGCTGAGCTCACTGCTCCTGTGCCTGCAGGAAGATGGAAAACAGAAATGAGGCCAGTTATTTCAAGAGCCTGCTCACAGTCTTTGTGCTCTATGTTCTATTTTATGGCTTTGTCCCATCACACTTCTCTCACTTGACTGAGCTTTTGCTGCTCCCATCAGTTTCAAATCACTGCTCTGCCGTGGCAATGCATGCTGGTGCCATTCTGTTCCTCTGCATCAGTTTGAAAGGCTCAGACCTTCTGCCCTTCTCCATCTAAAGCATTTGCTGTCGATACAGCCCCACTGTGCAGCATACTGAGTTGGGGAGGAATAACTGATGTTTACCTCCTGCTTTGGCTGGATAAGCTGCCCTGGCTCTTGGTCCCTGCAGCGTGCTTAAAATCACTCCTAGTATCACTGGCCCCTCATGGCTTTTACTTCAGTGCTGACCTCTGTGCAATGGTGTGTACGTGTAGGGGTGCTGTGCTGTGGGGCACAGCGTGGCGGAGGCCTGGCCCTGAGCTGTCCCCAGCCTGCAGCAGCTGCTGGGTTGGTTCTGCTCCTTGCCCATGTCCTGACCAGGCAAAGGGGAGAGACGTGAGGATGGAGCTGCTGCCGTGAGGGCAGGGACCGGTTCCTCACCCCACAGCAAGGGCAACAGCTACAACCCCCGGCTCGTGGGTGAAGCTGGTGCAACTATTGAGGCCGTGGCTGGGCAGCAACCGAGGCCTTGGAGCTGGTTGGGATGCAGCTCTCTTGTGTGAGATGCTGGGGCACATGCGGAAGCTGTGGAATCACAACCACGTCTGTGCTGCAGGGCTGGGGGTAGCATCAAAACCTGGCGCGTGGGAAACAGCACGGAGATGTGGAGGTGGGAAAGCTGGGAGCAGGCTTCAGCCATGGTACCCGGGTGGGTTTGGGGGCCAGACGTGTCCTGCACTGCAGCCTGCACTGGACCCACAGCACAACCAAACCTCCTGCACCCGGGCACCAGCAGGACCATGGAGCATGTGTTGCCTCAGCACCCTTACACAGACACGGATCCCAGGGCTCAGGGAGCACATGGGGTGTTAGCCACAGGTTTCTGGTCATGAGACACGTGTGTTGCAGGCTCACTCGTGCACACACAGGCAACAGGCAAGTGTTTATTTCTTCACATACAGGTATATTCAGAGAAGGAGACAAAATGAGCTCACGCATAGATATGGCTGCCCTCATAGATTTCATGTACATATCAATATGTAAATATATTCATACATAGCTATTAAGCATTTAAATATGAATTGATGTAGATATAGACACAGGTAAGATTAGAGGTATAGAGAAAATGTAGGTATAGATGCAGATACATAGCTAGATATACATACATAGGAACGTGTGTGTATGTACAGATGTTGCCTCTCACCCCATGCATGGAGGGGCAGAGATGATCGTACACACTCAGACACACTTGAAATTATATCATACTTCAAGGCCTCTATTTGGGTGTGTGCATGTGTGAGCTTTTCTCTCTGTCTACACGCACAAACACCCCCCATATATTTTAATATACAGGTGTGTGTGGTATATATGTAAATAAAGATATTCTTTCTATGTTCCTCTGTATTTTGTGTATACATCAACAGGCCGTATGCATGGGGGTGCATGTGTGTGTGTGTGTGGTTTAGGTATCTTCATCTTTGAGCAAGGGAGGGATGGAGGGAGGTGGGGACAGGAAATGCAAGAAGAAACAGACGCATAAATAAATACATCAATGAACTGGCAGTGGAGATGGGATGTGTGCGTGTGCGTTAGGAGACGGGGGATGACCGGCTCCCTCCTGCTCTCTCCCTACACAGACAGAGAACATAAATGGAGATCAGTACCCGCATACATGCAGATGCAGCCCAGACGTTACAGATGGAGTGGAGGAGAGGGGATCCCCACCTGCATTTTTAAGGGTGCAGATGTGTGTGCGGGGCACGTTCTGCCCCTCTCTGTGTAGTTCTTGTCATTCAGAGAACGACAGAAAATGCATTAGTTACATACAGAAGTAAATAAAGTCTCTGTAGGAGAATGTATGGGAATAGAATCATAGAGTAGTTAGGGTTGGAGAGGACCGTAAGATCATCCAGTTCCAACCCCCCTGCCATGGGCAGGGACACCTCACACTAAACCATGTCACCCAAGGCTCTGTCCAACCTGGCCTTGAACACCTCCAGGGATGGAGCATTCACAACTTCCCTGGGCATCCCATTCCAGTGCCTCAGCGTCCTTACAATAAGGAACTTCTTCCTTATATCCAATCCAAACTTCCCCTGTTTAAGTGTATGACTACTGCATGTGCATGCTCATGTATGTATGTATGCACATGTGGGTAGAGCATGAGTATGTGTGTGAGCAGCTCTCACTCTCTAAGTATCTATGTATATACATGCAGAGAGTGTGTGTCTCCAAGTATATATAGATGGGGGATACCATGTGTGTGAACATCTATGATTGTATATGTTGTAATATATAAAAGTATATATTAATATATATACACATAAATCTCTATTAACTTATACATATTAATATATAGAAAGTGTATTGTGTGTTTGTGTCAAGTATGTGCTCACTTGGTGCGTGTATATGTATATATATGTGTAATATATGTATATGTGTATATGTGTATATATGTGTATATATGTATATATGTGTGTATGTATATATGCATAGGTATATGTGCAGAGAGAGGTGAGTGAATGGGTCCCTCTCCCCTCCATATGTGCATTATGTATGTGTGTGTGAGAACAGCTTTCTCTCTCTCTATATACATATATGTATCTCTCTCTCAGAACTTGTGTGTGAAGGTCCCTTTCTAAGCATAGATATATATATATATGTGGTGAAAGAATGCTGCGTGTGTGTGAACAGCTCGCATGTGCTCTGTGTCTGTTTGATCAGCACTTTAACTATGCAAGTATATATAAAGAGGATTACTTGTGTGAAGTGTCTGTGTATATGCAGAAGCATCTATAGAGACATAGCTGTAAGAAGACAGAGCATTGTGTGTGTGAATATAGCTATCACTCCCTCTCTACACACAGATACACATAAGCTTATGTAATGTGAGCATATATTTAGGACCCCCAGAGATCGTACAGGGGAGGGATGAGAGTGTGTGTGAGAACATCAGTGTATGTATATGCACATAGACAAGGGTAAAGGGGGGGGGGGGGGGGAACAGGACTCTTGAAGTTTATATGACTGTATCTGTATGTGTGCATGTGTATATGTATATAATATACTTTTTATATATATATATATACACATACCTATATATATATAGGAGATCTTATGTGTGAGACCAGCTCTCTGAACAGCTCTCTTGGTGTATATGTATACATGGACAAAGGCAAAGGGGGAAGAGACTGTTACCTCTGCCCACCCCCAATAGCTAGGTATATACTTGTATCTATATATGTGTGTATACAGCAAGCGAGACCTGTATAACTGTGTGAGTGAGAAGCTGTCTGTCTACATGTATTTATATAAATATATAGGGGTCTACATATAGGAAGATAGCTGTGTTGACAGCTCTCTGTATACTCTTACATGCGTTATGAGAGAAGCGTGTGTGAAAACAGCAAGCTATATAGAAAACACACCTATATGTGTAGCCATATATGTTACACATATGTATACGTATGAATATATGTATATATGATTACATAAGAGTGAAAAGTAGGTGTGTGACCAATCTGTGTCTATATATGTATATATGCCTCTATATATTCATATACATGTATATATAAAGAGAATAGTGTGTGAGAGGGGCTCTTGCTATCTCTGCTTATGCACACACATAGCGAGAGAATAGATTGTGTAGTATGCACATATTGTTGTGCACCCAAGGATTAGACGTGTGTAGGGAGGAGAGAGTGATGGAAAATGTGTATGTGTGAATTGTTCTTGCTTGTTTTGTTATGTATATATGTGTATGTGTCAATATATAGCCATAGCAAGAGATGGAACGTGTGTGAACAGCTCACGTGTGCTCTGTATATATGTGTGTCTGAACACCACAGTCTCTAACTACGTATGCACATATAAAGAGGATTACGTGTGCTGTGCCTCTGTGTATACAGAAGTACATATATATATAATATACATATATGCATGTATACAGGCATAGCTGTAACAAGACAGAACACTGTGTGTGGGAGCACAGCTATCACTCCATACACACGGATACACATAAGGAGCATATATACCAAGATATAAACATATGGCTGTATATATTTATGCACCCCACAGATTATACAGCGGGTAGACAATTGTATGTGTGTGAGCATCAGTGTATGTATATGCACATAGACAGCGGGTAAGAGAGAACGGGGAATAGGCTATGGAGTTTATATGCCTGTACCTGTATGTGCGTGTGTGCATATACAATATATGATACACAATATAAAATATACCACATAAATATACTTTTTCTATATATATACCCATGAACATACATATATGTACATACATAAATACAAAACACATTTTTATATATAATATATATTATTTAATAAAACATATATTTTTATATATAATTATGTATGTATAAAGTCTTGTGTGTGACACCCATTCTCTGAACATCTTTCTCAATATATACAAACAATATATACATGCATACTATACATAGTATGTATGTAATATAGTATGTATCTATACATATGTATGTAGTATAGTATGTATATATAGATACATACATCTCAATATATATACATAAATATAAAACATATTTATATATAAAATATATATTATTTAAATAAAACATACATATATATTAATATATAATATATATTTATATATGTATGAAGTCTTGTGTGTGACACCCATTCTCTGAACAGCTCTCAGTATATGTATACATGGGCTGGTGTCAGGGGGAAAGAGTGATGCCTCTTCCTCCCACCCCCAGTATCTATGTATATACATGTATCTATATATGTGTGTGTGCATATAGCAAGAGAGAACTTATTTATATATTTCTATTATAAATATATAGTGTATTTATATATATTTTAATATATAAAATGCATATATTTTAATGTTTATAGCTTTTGTTATAATCAATAATCTGATAATACAATATTGTTACTATAATGACAATATATTATTAAAAATATTAATAATATATTAATATCTAATTAATCTACATTTAAATTCTACTAATGAATTATATCACTAATTAATTATATTAATATAACTATTTTTAATATTAATAATTGTAATACATTACATGACATAATTCTATAGAGACCCACACATTTTTTTATATATATGTGTATATATATGTATATATGTACAGTCTTGTGTTTTGAGCCCAGCTCTCTGAACAGCCTTCTCAGTATATATGTACATATGGGCTGGGTTGGAGTGGGGAGAGAGTATTACCTTTGCCCCCCCCTTCCTCCAATATCTAAGTATATACATGTATATCTGTATATGTGTTCATCTAGCAAGAGACCTGTGTTACTGTGTGAGTGAATAGCTGTCTATGTGTATGTATATAAATATACAGGGGTCTATATATTGGAAGATAGTTGTGTCAACAGCTCTCTGTGTACTCTATATACACAGCGAGAGAAGTGTGTGTGAGAACAGCAGGCTATATTGAAAGCACATCCATGTGTATAGCCTTACATGTATACATAGAGAGAGAGTAGTGTTGGGTGTGAAACAGCTCACTCTGCATACAGACATAATGAGGTGTGCAGAGGGAGAGAATAGGGTGGGTTTGTGCAAACAGTACGTGCTCTTTTGAATTGCATACCTATATATGTATAGGTGGCTATGCATCTATATGCATAAGTGTCTTTGTATATGTGCCTGTATCTATGTGCATGTGTCTATATGAGATGTGTATGTGTAGGTATATATGTATGTGTATGGATATGGATATATGAGAAGTATGTGTGTGACCAATCTATGTCTATATATGTATATATGCCTCTATATATTCATATATATATATATATCAAGAGAGGAGTATGTGTGTGAGAAGGGCTCTTGCTATCTCTACTTACGTACACACATACAGAGAGAATAGACTGTGATATATGCATGCATTTTTATGCACCCCAGGGATTAGACGTGGTAGGACGGAGAAAGTGATGGAAAACGCGTGTGTGTGAATTGCTCTTGCTCATTTTGTTACGTATATCTGCGTATGTGCCAGTATATAGCTATAGCAAGAGATGGAACGTGTGTGAACAGCTCTGTATGTACGTGTGCAGAGCCAAAGGACACGGTCCATCTCTCTGTGTGTGAGCAGCTCGCTGTGAGCTGTGGATATGCAGTTTTCCATGGAGGCTGTAAAGGGTGCCTCTGTGTGAAAAGTGTGTGTTCTCTGGTGTGTGTGTATGTATATACATACACACATACATATCTACACACATATATGTGCACAGAGACACATAAAGCAACAGAAGGCAGGCAGGTCTGTCAAAGCAGAGCTCTCCCCACTGTATGCATGTGTATATGCACATGTGTGCTCACTGTGACTGATGTCTGTGTTTGACCAGCTCTCTCCACCCTTTCTGTCAGTATTTACCCTTGTGCGTGTACAGCGACAAAGAACTCTGTGCACCTCTCACTCCCACTCTGTATATGTGGATATATGCGCTCGCGCAAAGAGATGCATGTGTGTGAGAGGTTTGTCTTTCATTATATGTGTATAAATGCGTAGTTTTACACAGTGAGAGAATTATGTGTGTGTGAACAATTGTGTGTGTGCGTCTCTTAAGTATGCATGCCAATGTACAGCACAGAACCACGGCCTGCTTTGTGCTGAAGGGACCTTAAAGCTCCTCCAGCTCCAACCCCTGCCACGGGCAGGGACCCCTTCCACTGGAGCAGCTTGCTCCAAGCCCCTGTGTCCAACCTGGCCTTGAACACTGCCAGGGATGGGGCAGCCACAGCTTCTCTGGGCACCCTGTGCCAGCGCCTCAGCACCCTCACAGGGAAGAGCTTCTGCCTAAGAGCTCATCTCAGTCTATGTGTGTGTGTGCACATGGATGGGTATACGTGTGCATATATATGCATGTATATGTGTTATATGTATATTTATATATAACAATAATGTATGAACAGCTCTCTTCCTAAGTACGCCTGTACGTATAAACATGCAATGACTGTTGTGTTTGCTCCTGTATATATACACATGTGTACAGTATATATGTGTGTGTTTATATGTATATATGCATATATGCATATGGGGGGTGTGAGAGAGAGCAGCTCTGTGTGTACACACATGTGTATGTATGTGTATATATATACAGACTGCAAGAGAATTCATATGAACAGCTCTCCCCCCATGTATACACACATGTGTGTGCGTGTCTAGAAGTGTGTGTATATATCTATATATGCATACATATGGAGAGAGAACTGTGTGTTTGTGTAAGCAGCTCTAATTACATATGTATAGATGCATGTAGAGAGAAGTATGGGTGAAAGGTCTCTCAGTGTCTATGTAAGTGTGCACGTGTGTGTGTGAGAAAAGCTCTCTACATATACCCGCAGTGAGAGAGACTATACACACATATGTATGTATGTGGTTATGGAACCCAGAGGCTGCACATGTGTATGGGGTGGGGAGAGGGAGAATGATAGAAAACGTGCGTGGGCACTGCTCTGGCTCCTACCCTCAGGCCTGTGTGTGGATCTCTCAGGCCTATGTGTGGCAGGGGAGAGTAATGCATGTGAACAGTGTATGGCTCTATGCCTATAGAGATGTATACAGAGAGTACTGTGTATGTGCATTGACAAGTATGGATGTGTATCTGCAGTGCTATACATTGGGGGGTCTGTGTGTGAATTAGCTCGCTCTCCCATTGTGTGTGTATGTACATATATACAGCTGTGCACACAAAGAGGGGTTGAGAGAGAGCAGTATGAGAGCAGGCCTCTCACTCCATGTCAGTCTATGTGTGTGCATTGTGCATCCATACATGTATGTGTGTGTATGTTTGAACAGCATGTGCTCTCTGCCCCCTCCTTCTCTCACACACTCTCTGGAAATAGGTATATAGGCACCTATATACATATGGGGATCTATACGTGTATATATAAATATATATACATATATATAAAAATATGGCGTGAAATGTGTCCATAAGTGCACATGCATACATAGATGTGTATATATAGCGAGAGTGTGTGAGAATAGGTTCCCTGGTGTGTGTATGTATAGAACATGTGAGAGAAGCATGTATGTATGCGTGACCAGCTGGCGTATATGTATGTGTATATATATATATATATGACAGAGAGACACATGTATGTGACCAGGACTCACTCAATGTGTCTCTATAAGCACGTGTGTACATGCAGGGAGAGCACACGTGTTGGGGCTGTTCTCCCCCCCCTTCTCTGCGTATCTATCTGAGAAGCACAGATACACACATGTACATACACACATGTACATACACACACACGTACATACACACACGTACATACACACACACACATGTACATACACACACACATACATACACGGCCTCCTGAAGGCTCGTACTCAAACACATCTTCTTGTACCTACACACGTGTGCACTGGGGGGGGGGGGATATGTGGGTCCACCCCCAGTCACTACATGCTACCAACACACAAGGGGCCATCACAGACCATCACTGCCCAGCCTTGACATCCCCCCACTGGAGAGCTTTGATTGCGATACTGACATGTTTATGTCAATATACAGCATACAACATACAATATTAATATCAATATACATCAATATATGTTAATGTACAATTAACATCAATATACAACATATATACAGCCTGGTGTTTGTGTGGGTGCATTCACTTGCACCTCTCTTACATTCACAGCTATTACAGTAACTAATAACTATTATATATATGACATATTCCAGATCTATAACAGACACGACCCCCCCCCCATACAGCCATGATGAACAGGCAGCCCAGCAGCAAGCTTCCATTTGGTTACAGCACGAAATCTGCACACAGAGACACGCATGTTCCACACACGCACACACACGGATCTATACATTACACAGCTTAACACACACACACGGATCTATACATTACACAGCTTAACACACACACACGCTATGGGGTTCCTGGGGGGGGGGGGGGCGGAATCCGTGCCTCCACCGCAGCACCTCGCAGCTCCCGAGGCCAGACACAACTCATCACAGGATGTCCGGACACCGCTGATGGGGGACACCCCGCTGCTATGGGGTGGTCTCTCGTCGGGGGTGTAGCGGTGGTGATTGAGGGCACCCCGCTGCGGGGAGGAGATGTGGGACACGGCCGGGCAGGACCCGGTCTGGGCAAAGGGAGAATCCAGCGGGTGGCCCTAAGGACCACCCCGGTGGCAGCGGGGGCCCGTCCCCGCCGGTGCGGGGGGCCCGGGAGAAGGAAATGGCGGAAAGGAGCGTGGGGATGGGGAGGGGGGAGGCGGCGGGCGTGAGCAGGGGGCGGGTGCGAGAGTGTGCGGAGCCTGCGTGTGAGTGCATGTGTGTGCGCGTGCATGTGTGTGCCTGTGCATGTGTGTGCGCGTGCATGTGTGTGTGTGCGCGCGTGCATGTGTGCGCGCGTGCATGTGTCTGTGTGTGCGCGTGCATGTGTGTGTGCGCGTGCATGTGTGTGCATGTGCATGCATGTGCATGTGTGTGCGTGTGCATGTGTGCGCGTGTGCATGTGTATGCGCATGCATGTGTCTGTGTGTGCGCGTGCATGTGCATATGTGTGCGCGTGCATGTGTGTGCATGCGTGCCTGGACACCCCCGGAGGGGGCACACGGATCCCCCCCACACTTACAGGGTCAGAGGGAGCCCAGGCCCGGGGCTCTGCGAGGTGGGGACCTTGTGCACACCACCCCCCCCCCCCCCCCCCCCCCCCGGGAAGCCTTGTCACAGCACCGCTGCTGCCCCCCCCCCCCCCCTTCAGCCCATGCAGGGCTACGGAGTGCAGCGGGGGTAGGAGCCGACCCCCCCCCCGCACTGCACCGAGCCGGGGTCCCCAGACCCCCCCCCCAACCAGCCGCGCTTCCCGCATCCTCCGCTGCGGGGCGATGCCCGCCCCAGGGCGGGGGGGGGGGGGGGGAACCACTGGACACGCAGGGCTCCCCCCTCGGGGTCCCGGTCTGGGCTGCCGCGGGTGTGGGGTCGATAGGGGGACGGCCCCCGCCGCTGGGGCGGGGACCCCCGGCCTCGGCTCGGCGCCTCCGCGCTGCTGCCGGCGGCCGCGGGAGGGCGTCGCCTGTGTTAGTTCCCTCCGGAGAACGCGGGGCCAGCGCGGCCGCCGCCGCCCCCGGCCGCCCGCTGCCTGCCCCCCCCCGCGGCGGGCCCTCTTGGGCTGTGGGAGGCGGCGGCGGCGGCGCGGGGGGGGGTCGCGGCAGGGCTGCAGCCGCCGCCGCGCCGGGCGCCCCCTCCTTCATTGCCTCCGCCGCGCCGGGCGCGCCTCCGAAATCGCGGCGGGGGGCGTCGTGCGGCGCGCGCCGGGGGGGGCCGTGGCGGCGGCTGTGCGGGGGGCAGCGGGGCGCGGCGGGAGGCGCGGCGGGAGCGGCGCGGGGGGGCCGGCGGCGGCGCGGGAGCCCCGCGAAAGGGCCCCAAGAAGCACAAGTTGGAGCTGGCGCTGGACCAGGCTGTTGTTGTTCTCAACGTGGTCCGCCCCGCGCCCATATAAAGGGCGGCGGCGGCGCCCGCCCCTTCCAGAGCGCGGCGGCGGCGGCGCGGAGCCGAGCGGAGTCGGAGAGCAGCGCGCGCGCCCGCCGGGCCTCCGCCACGCCGCGGTGCCCCCGCCAGCCTCCGTCCCGCCCACCCCACGGCACCATGTCGGTGGAGCTGGAAGAAGCCGATCTCCCCCTGACCGAGGCGGAGGAGGTGCCGCTTGCCCCGGAGAAGAAAGCGGCCGCAAAGAAGGCGAAAGGCGGCGGCGGCGGCTCGTCGTTGTCGCCGTCGAAGAAGAAAAAGAACAACAAGAAGAAGAACCAGCCGGGCAAATACAGCCAGCTGGTGGTGGAAACCATCGCAAGCTGGGCGAACGCAATGGCTCCTCGCTGGCCAAGATCTACAATGAAGCCAAGAAGGTGGCCTGGTTCGACCAGCAGAACGGCAGGACCTACCTGAAGTACTCCATCAAGGCGCTGGTGCAGAACGACACACTGCTCCAGGTCAAGGGCACCGGCGCCAACGGTTCTTTCAAGCTCAATAGGAAAAAGCTGGAAGGAGGTGGCGAGGGGGGCGCGGGCAGCAGCGCCCACAAGTCCCACAAGAAGGCGGCGGCGGCCTCCACGTCCCGGCGGGCGGAGAAGAAGCCGGCGGCCAAGAGCAAGAAGCCCGAGAAGAAATCCCATAAGAAGGGAGCGGGCGGCGCGGCGACGGAAGAAAGACAAGGGCAAAGCCAAGAAGGCCACCAAGAAGGGAGCCGCGTCCCCGGGGGCAAGAAGGTGAAGAAGTCGGCAAAGCCCAAGGCACTCAAGAGCAGGAAGGCATGAGAGCGGGGCGCAGGGAGCCCCCCGCCGCCCCCGGACTGTGAGCCCCGCGGCACGGACTGCTCCGCGGACGGACCCCAGGGACCCGCTTTGTCTTTGTGTTGCTGACTCGGCTCCGCAGCCGCTGCTGTACGCGGTGAGCGGGGCTGCGGTTGTCCCAGCCCCCCCTTCCAGCCGCCTTATTTCCTCCACCCCCCGCTCCCCCCATCCCGCGGCTTCTCCCCGATCGCGCCCTTTTGTTGTCGCCCCTGCCCCTCTCCGCTTGTAAACGGTTCCCGTTCCCCCGCCCCCCCGCGTCCTCTCCCGTTCCTCCCCGGTGCTTCCCGGGGATTTTTCCCGCCCGGTTTCTATGGCAACCATTGCGCGGCGGCGCCCCGCGCCACGTGGGCCGGCTCCCGCCGCCAGGGCCCGCGCCGCGCCCCGCCGCCTCCAGCAGCCACGGCGCCCCCTATTGGCTCTCGGCCCCCGCTGCCATGGTAACGGCCCGTTGGTCGCCAATTGGTTGCCGCAGCGTCGGGTGCTCTTAAAGGGGCCGTCCGCGGGGCGCGGGCTCAGGGCGCATCGCCAATGGCCTTTAATTCTGTTTGTAGCCGGTTTTGGGTTGATTTCCGTTATTTTTACGTGTGGGGGAGGGGGGCTTGGGGTGACTTTTTGGGTTTTGTTTTTTTTTTTTTTTTTCATTTATCGTCGTTTCGAATAAATTGGTACAAAACGCCGCTCTCCTGTGCTGCCTTCGGCAACGGGAACCCCAGAGGCTGCAGCTCCCCGGACATGGAGGAGACCCCCCCGCACTGCCCTGCCCGGAGCGGGAGTGCGCTGTGCGGTGCGAGCGGCAGCGCGGGAAGGCAGAGCCCCACCGCACACCCAGCCCCGTGCCTATTTATAGCTCCCGCTGCCGAGGTTGCATAAAGCCCTGCCGGGGATCTGGGCCAGCCTGTGCTGTCTGCCTGCAGCCCCGCACCCACCACGGCGACCCTCGGCCTGCAGCGGGGAAAGCCTGACCTGTGTGCTCTGCAGCAGGGCAGGGAGCAGGCAGAGGTGCTGCAGCAGCACCGCACCTCGCAGGGGGCTGGGGTCAGGCCAGCCTGGCTGCAAGGGAAGATGTCAGGAGCAGCCTCACACCACGCTCTGCCACCCCCATCAGTAACAAAGGGGAGCATGAAGCAGGAGCATCTCTCCCTCGAGCTGCTGCCAGCCCCCCTGAGCTGCTGCACCCAGTGTCTGGAGCACAGCACGGATCAACCCCAGGCACAGGATCCCCTGAGCAGGGGACAGAGTGGCAACGGCCATGGCCCCAGACCCTATGCAGCTGCTTTATTCCTTTGCCCCTCAGAACACCAGCAGGGAGAGGGGAAGCGAGTTTGACTCCCTGAAGAAAGATCCATCAATACATTCAAGGCAAGGGAATCTAGGAGAGCTCCTCAGAGCCCAGCGAGGTTCTGCAGCTGGGAGGCTGCAGCCTCCCTCCGGGGCTGCCCACCCCAAGCTTGAGCCTCTGCTCACAATCCCCAGTACCAGGAGAGCTGCCACAATCCCTCACACACCTGGGGTTGCCTCCTTGGTCAACAGACACTGCATGTTTCAGAGGGCTGAGGAGTTGCTCCTGCAGGGTCCCGCTGGTCCCGCTCCAGTGCTTCACTCCAGCCTGTAGTTCCCGAGGCTGCAGGCAGAGGGGTGTCCCCTCCCCAAGACTGGGGAGTCAGACCAAGGGCACCTGCAAGGCACATTGCTCCACTGGTAAGGAACCACACTGCCAAGGTCAGCACCACTGCAAAGGACCAGAGGCATTCTTGTAGGCAAACATTGGGCAGCTGAGGGCAGCAGGAGGCAGTGGGCAACACTTCGGGGTCAGCATTTTACCTCAGAGAAGACTGCCAGGGGCTGTGCTGCTGAAGCATCCTCAGCAGCTCCCACAGGTGCTGACAGCCACAAGGATCAGGCTCTGGAGACAAACCTCCTGGGACCAGTGACTCCAGTCTCATCCCCAGACACAGCCAGTACCACAGCCATGTGGAGGCTGCTGCACGTGCACAGAGACAGCTCCGCTGCCAGCGCTGTGATCTTACCTTCTGGTGCCCATGAGGCGGCAGGGGAAGAGCACACGCTCCCGTAAAAGCAAAGACCCACAGACACCCTTCAGGGTCCCAGGACCACTGGGAAGCCTCTACTCAGCCAAGTCCTTCACATTCCACCAACTCAACTGCTCTGGTGCTGTGAGGCATTCAGAGGAACCAGAACCAGAAACGCTGCTCCACAGAACCTTTCTGCGGAGATGCAGGCTCGAAGGTGACAAAGTCCACTCCAGCTTCCTACCAAGACTATGACTTCTCCTCTGCCGGTGATGAGGATGCTCAGATGTGGAGTTCAGGAGGTAATGCGGGTCAAGCACCTCAGCAGTGCTTGGCAACAGACAGGATTTCCTTCGGGCTCCCTTGTGACAGCCCAGCGGGTTCATCACGTGGCTGGCGGAGGCGGCTCAGCACTGAGAGCACCACAAGTGCCACCAGCTCCCAGTCACAGCTGTGGGCATCACCCCACCAGCATGGGCAGAGCCACACCACACCTGGGGCGGCTACAGAGCTCCTGAGCCCTGGGGGTGCAGTGCAGCACCCCAACACATCCCCATCACTGCCCCAGGGCACCCCAATTTAAAGCCTGTTTCTGCCTTTTGCAGTGGACAGCACTGGGACAGGGCAGGTGTCAGAGACCAGCCCAGCAGCTCCAGTCCTGACCCACACCTTCCATAGCCCCACACAGCCCTCACCAGCACCCAACTGACCATGCTAGAAGCTGTCTGAGACTCACACAACACTTTCTCCCCACGACCCAAGCAGGGAGCAGCTCTGCCTCGCAGACCCATCCCCAGACCAGCAAACCAGGAGATACCCAGCAAAGGGAGTGAGACGCAGCCCCTTATCTGCAGACCTCTCCCCACCCCTTCAGGACCAGCTTTTCCTATCTCTGCTTACTTGCCTGCAGGTCACCCACAGGGTGCCAGTGAACCCATCAGGTGGGAGGAAGCTCGTGGCTCCAGCCTCCCTCCTCAGGGGCAGTTCAGGCTTCCTGGTGCTGGTCACAGAGCAACCAGGCAATGCGACGTTCCCATAGCAAAGAGCCAGGTAAGGGTTTAACCTGCTCCCGGGGCAGGAAGAGACTGCTTGTCTGAGGGAAGGGCAAGCAGGAACTCTGCCAGGCCACATCTGGTGTTACCAGCAGTCCTTGAGGAAGCTGCACCAGAGCTCCTGCAGCCCAGGCATGTAGCAGGGACAAGATACAGCACATTGGACAGCGTTCAAGAGGGAACCAGTTTAATCAGATACAGGGTTTGCACCATTCTTTCCAGTATCACAAGTCTGCATTTGCTGTAAGAGGTACAAAGCACTCAGGTTGTACGGAACATGGGCCTGGGGGGAACGAGAGGGACAGAACAAGACACTGGGATACAGACACATCGACCTCTGCGCTGGGAAACCCCTCGCCCCATTTCACCACAGCAGCAGTCACTTCCAGGAGGAAGAGGAGGGATCCTGGGGTCTGTGCTGGCCACCCCCTACCCCTCCACAGTCAGAGCATCCCAGGGGACATGTCTGCACCCGCATCAGCATGACATATTCCACGTGGGAGTGAAAACCCCTTCATAAACCCACTGACAAGCACCGGGTTCAGCTACTCTACAATAATAACAACAAACTTGGAGCCAAGGCAAGTTACTTCATCACAGGATATAACAGCGGATTCAGAGGTTGAACACATGCTACTTACAGCACATAAGGAGGATGCTCATTCTTGCTGTTTACTTAAAAACCACATTGTGAGGGTCCAATCGCCCGACACTGATGCATGCACACGGGGATCGGCCCCCATGCAAACAGGGCAAGCTGCCTCTGCACCAGCCATCCTGGGTGCCACAGGCAGGAAACCGGCCCCGCGCTCACCCTGAGCCCACACAGCCAGGAAACGGACACGGCACCAGCCGGGAACGGGCTCAATACAGACTCCAGGGGGCTTAAAACCCATTAATCCATGGAGGGTTACAGTTAACGGAGATCATCGTTGCTTTATTTCCCAGAACCAGGAATAATGCGGAACAAACAAACAACGGAAAGGAAAGACACGGGAATGTCATCTCCGGGAGTGGAGCCAGGGCTCGGGGAGCTCCGGGCAAGGCGAAGGGCTGCTGCAGCCGGAGGGAGGCAGGGATGCAGCCACAGCAGAAGATGGCAGCTCCCGCTCCCGCCTGACCTTGCGACGCTCTCCGAGGGGATTTGTCACCGCAGCCTCCACCCCACCCCACCCCAGCAGGACCCACGGCGCAAGGGACCCTGCAGCTCCCACCTGGGGGTGCTGGGGAAGGTGACTTTGCAGGGAGGGACCCGAAATAAGGGAAAGTAAAATAAATAGGAACAGAGCTTCTTGACAGCGGGCGATCAAGAGCTTCACCAGGAGCAGGACTGAGCAGTCACTTCTTGCCAGAGGAGAAACTTTTCCTCCTTTTCACATCCCCAGCCCCTGCCCTCCCCGCTGCAGTGAGGCCGGGGGCGGGAGAATGGCTGGAGGGGGGGGGAAACTGCAGCATCGAGTCCCAGCCTCACACTGGGGTGAGTAGGGGAAGCTGCGGGGGAGTCTGCACAGTCCCGGGGTGCTGGCGGAGAGGAGAAACATCCGGGGGTGCCCGTGGCCACCCCAATGCCAGCCCAACCACCCACAGCAGCTCCGCACCGTGCCCCAACCATACAGCTTCGGGTGCTGCTGCTGCTGAAAGATGCGATCTAGCTGCCTCCTCCAGACTTCCAGAGGGAAGAGGGGCAGGATGGGGGCACAAGCAGGGCCTGGCCTCCCCCAGCGCCCTGTCGCAGCCCGGGCTGGGGGCTAGCGGGGGTCTGGCAGGGTGTTGCCAGGGCTCAGCACCCAGCCCGGGCTGGGGGACAGGAAGGGGGACCCCAACCCCATGAGGAGGGGAGGTGGGGCAGTGGCGAGAAGGGGGCCGGGGGTGGAGGGGCTGAGGGGGCAGCGCTCACTTCTTGGAGCTCTGCGTCTTCTTGGGCAGCAGCACGGCCTGGATGTTGGGCAGGACGCCGCCCTGCGCGATGGTCACGCCGCCCAGCAGCTTGTTGAGCTCCTCGTCGTTGCGGATGGCGAGCTGCAGGTGCCGCGGGATGATGCGCGTCTTCTTGTTGTCGCGGGCCGCGTTGCCCGCCAGCTCCAGGATCTCAGCCGAGAGGTACTCCAGCACGGCCGCCAGGTACACCGGCGCCCCGGCGCCCACCCGCTCCGCGTAGTTCCCCTTGCGCAGCAGCCGGTGCACCCGCCCCACGGGGAACTGCAGCCCGGCCCGCGACGAGCGCGACTTGGCCTTGGCCCGCGCCTTGCCGCCGGACTTGCCCCGGCCCGACATGGCCGCAGGCAGCGGCCCCTCGCCGCCGCCTCGCAAGGAGCACCGCGCACAGACGGTCCCGGCGCCTGCGGGGACACAAACCCCGTTACCCCGCGCCGAGCCCCGCCGTCCCCGCCCGCTGCCGCACAGCCCCGCGCTTACCCGCAGCCGCCGCCGCTCCGCCCTGCGCGCCGCCCGCCGCCGCACTGACAGCGCTGCCCCCGCCGCGCCGCGGATATCGCTGCCCTCCCCACCGCCCGCCCTTCCCATTGGTAGCCGCCGAGGCCGGCGCGGCGCTGATTGGTGGCTGCGCCGATCCCTGATTTGCATAGGGCTCGCAGCGCCCCGGTTCTGCTGCGGGGCCGGCGCCCAGGGCAGCTCCCGGTGGGGAGCGCCCGAGCTCGGCACCTGCCCTGAGCTCCCCCACACGGGTCTTTGGCCGGAGCCTCGGTGGGTGCCCCTGCAGCGCAACCCCACCCCCGCTGCCTCTTTTACCCTGGCCAAGCCCCCTCCCCAGCCAGAGCCGCTCCTGGGATGGTGCCAGGGTACCCGGGGAACCCCACATGGAGCATCCTTCCCGCCGGCAGCGAGCGGTGCCCTCCCTGCCAGAGCATCATCCTTCAAAGAGAAACGCTGCTCCCCAGCCAGTTTTGGTGCCAGGTCACGCCGGGCTGCTGCTGTCATCTCCCACCAGGCAGGAGCAACCATTGCAAACAGCGCTGAGCGAGCAGCCAGGCTCCAGTTAAAGGTGCTGTAGCTCAGCAGTAACGCCTCCTCATTAAACCCTCAGCGTAGGGGTTCTTATTTTGGTGATGCTGCTGCTGGTGCTTAGAGCCTGGAGGGAGATAATCTGTACCCTGCGTGTCTGCATTGCCGCTGCCCCCCCAGCGGAAGGATGATATTCCCGAGTGGATAAGGTGAGCAGCCCCCACTCGTGCTCAGCATCTTCGCTTCCTCCACAGCAATTGGAGACCCGGAATGAACTTGAGCCGATGACCTTCGGAAAAGCCTGAACTGAGCAGCTGAGCCTCTCACCCGGCAGGAGCGACGGCGGGACAGGGAGAGAAACCTGCCCTGGGGCTGCTGACACAGAGGTGACAGCCCCAGGCACCTGAAACCCTCTTTATTGTGCCAGGAACAGTGACTTTCTTGCCTCAAGTCACCATGGGAGTGCTGAGGAGCCAGGCAGCAAGAGGCTTTCTGGCTGGAAATCCTAATCCCACCCCAGCTTCCCATGAGCCAGGAGCCCTTCTGGGCTCATGAGGGATTCAGGGATGGATTTGGCTCCAAGAGCGCTCGGGACTCCCTGGATCCCTGTCTTCTGCCCCACTCTGCTGTCCTCCTCCAGGGATGAGCCCCAGCTACAGCCACCCCTGCAGCTCCCCAGGGACGGATCATACAAGAGGAGACCCAGAATAAATCCCTAGGAAATATCTTCCTCTGGCAAATTGAAATGCTCCAGCAACAGGGCCCTGCCAGTACCCTGAGAGCTCAGCAGTGGGTACCTGGCCTCCCCCTCAGCAGATGGGGAGGAGAGATGAGCTCTCCCTGCAGACCAAGGCTGGGGGGGGCAAGGGGTACACACACACACGGAGCAGGGTATTGTGCAGTGAAGCAGTGAACTCCATTTTATTGCTTCCAACAGCAGTGAATCGGTGCTTTCCACCAAGGGTCCCACCGTGTAAGGCTTTTGGTCTGTAACATCTGGCTGTGTACAAAATCCCTGACCTCAAACCCAAGCGCCCGGCGCTGTTGTGCAGCAGCACTTTGGTGAGCTGAGCTTTCCTGCACGCCCTATGTGAGCCAGAGCATCAGTCCTGTGCAGACCAGGAAAATCCGCCCCGAGCCTTCAAATCCCATTAACAAATGATTGCAGGAACAACGTGACCAGACGCGCTGCCCCAGGCTCCCCTCACGTAGCTCCTGGGTTTGGAGCCAGGGATGCACGTGCTGCAGCACGGGATGACTCTGGGCTTTCCTCCTGGTGCTTAGTACGTGCTCCTCAGTATGACAGAGGGTGAGAGCTTTAGAAAGGAGTTTGTACAGAACCAATAAGGAATGAAACAGAAAAGAGGCATTAGTTTGATACCAAAGTAAAAGGGAACAGCAGGAATATGAACTATGAGCACTGTCAGCAGGCAGCAGCGACTCCTCCCTGGCAGGCTCGGATGCTTCTCAGGGCTTTATCTGTGCTTGGCACAAGTGAGTGGCTGGAGGGAGGCCAGCAGGTTACATCCTCTCCCATCAGCACCAGGCAAAGCCAAAACCTTTAAAGACAAACACCAGCCTTTAACAAAACACC
The DNA here is from genome assembly GCF_033815535.1 of Pezoporus flaviventris. Lineage (NCBI taxonomy): Eukaryota > Metazoa > Chordata > Aves > Psittaciformes > Psittacidae > Pezoporus > Pezoporus flaviventris. The sequence goes on along the minus strand of NW_026892569.1, from coordinate 10,598,412 downwards.
GAGAACAGAGATAACAACCTAGAGCCTTGGATCAATACCTGAGAGGCTCCGAGGATCTCAACACCATCCACAAAGCCTCCCAAAACCACCATTCCTTGTGCTTCAGGAGACCAGGAGGAGGAAAGATGCCTGGGTCCAGCTGGGCCTAACCCTTGTGCTTCTTGGTCGGTGGCTCCCCCTCCTTCCCCAGCCACTGCTGCAGGATTCCTGCACTGGTTTTCCTGGGGGAAGGGCTGTGGCTGAACTGCCTCATCCCCTTGGGCAAATCGTTTTCTTTCTTCTGGGGAGAGCCCTCCTGGGAGTTCTTCAACCAGCCCAGCATCACTTGGTTGCTGGAGGTGCCTTTGGCCTCCTGGAGAGACAAAAGGCAGTGGGAGAGATGTCAGAAACAAGGCGGGAGCTGATCCCAGATGGGATGTGGAGGCTGGAGCATCGGCCCTGCTGCCATCAGCCACATCCGCAGGAGGTTCCCCAGCTGCTGCTGGGAAGAGGCTTGTCCCCAGCCCCATTTCAAATGGGATTTGCCTCATTTGGCAAAGAAAGCCTGGCACAGGGTGAAGGTCTACTCGTGGAAAGGAGGGAAGGGAATCTATGCAGGGCTGTGCACTCCTGCATGGAGCACAGGCAAGCCCTGCACATGCTGCCTGCTGCTGCCCCTCCAGCCAACAACTGTCCCTGCTCAGGGATGTCACCATGGCCAAGCTCTCCCACACCAGCACCCACCTTCTTGGCTCCCAGCTCGATGGGTGCCAGGCACTCGGGTGCGTTGTTGCGGATGCTGTTGACAAAGGTGGAGACCGGATGGAAAACAATGTTCTCTATGGGCTGGATGAGTTTAACCGCTTCCTGGGTTGGCACTTCAGCGAAATCCAGCCATTTTGTGATGGCATCGTCCCCGTCCAGGATGGCTGGCATCCTAGGGGATGAGACAGTCAGATATGGCAGAGTGCGGGGGCAAAAGCCAGGCTTGTAAGCTAGGAAGGAGCCGGCAGCTCAGGAGGAGACCCTAAAACCTCAGTGTTATCAGCGTTGTTCTCAGGTTAAAGACAAAACCACAGCACTGCACCAGCTACCGAGGAGGAGAGCAATGACTGCTACAGCTGAAGCCGGGACATCTGGAAAGCGCATCAGCCAGTGGTTCCAAAGGAGCTGGTGATGCTGTATTTCCCCCAGGACATCAGGAGGAGGCAGGGCTCCCTGCCTGCTGCCAGACCAGTGTTAGGCACAGCTTCCTCCCCTGCCCTGCAGCCCCCTTGTCCCCTCTCACTTGCCTGTGATGGATGAAGCTCAGGTCCTTGGAGGCATCCACAGTGATGATGGTGTATGTGTACAGCGCTTCTCCTCCTGCCGGCGGCTCCCAGCAGTCAAAGATCCCGGCCATGGTGAGCAACCTCCATCCTTTCCATTCCTCATCTCCCTCCTCCTCCTCGGCCTGCAGGAGAGAGGCCCCATTGCCCATCAGAGCTGACCCAAAAGCAGCTGCAGCACCACAGACCAGCTGGAGCTGTGACAGGTCAACAGCTCGGACCTAAGTGATGAACTGAGCTCATCTGAGGGCTTCCAGGAGCCCTTCTCCTGGTTCAAGGTAACTGCAGGAGAGGAAGCAGGAGCCTCATTGTCCCGCAGGAGAGCCGGCTCCTCCCGTGCCTCCGAACACCCATCAGCCAGCTCAGCAAAGAAAGAGGTAGCGAAACTGCCAGCCCGGTCCCCTGAGCCACACATCACCCCCATGCAAATCACAGCAGTGCGGAGCACTGAGCCTGGCGCTGCTGCTGCTGCTGCTGCTGCTCTCTCAGGCCAGGACCGCACAGGGACACCCCCAAGCCCCAGCAGAGACAGCCAGGGATGGGCCCGGCAGAGGGAAGGGGCTCCAGCGGGAGGGAGCAGGGCTCCGAGCTGGGTGTAGGGGTGAGGGATCCCGTACCGCGGTGTCCTTGGTCTGGGGGAAGTGGATGAAATACGGCTGCTTCCCCCTGCTCTGCTGCTGCCACTCGTAGAAGCCATCAGCCAGGACCACGCAGCGCTTGCCCTTGAGCAGAGCACCCTGGGGGGAAAGCACAGGGGTGAGCAGTGGCACTGGGCAGGCTGTGAGGGAGAACGGGGACCCAGCCCAGCCGTGATCAAAGGTGTTTCACCAGCAGCTTCAGTTCTTCTCTTTCAATACAGCCCCAGTGCAGGGACTCACCCCTGCGCAGCTGGGAAACAGGGATTGGTACTCGCCAGCGAGATGCCCCAGCTCTGGTTTTTGCTGGCTCCAAGATCTCCCCAAGCTGGACTCACAGCCAGCAGTAGCTCACCTTGTAGGAGGCCTTGCTCAGCATGGTGTCGCTGCGGCAGTTGGAGGTGTTAAACGGCATTTTGGAGGGGTCGTCCTGTTTGAACCAGGAGGGAACCAGGCCCCAGCGCATGTCCATGAGGACCCGCTCAGAGGAGTCAGCATCCTTAGGAAGGAGACACCCCAGATCAGAGATACATCATGGGGACCACGAGCACCCCTACAGACCAAGAGGGGCCTCACGGAGCCCTGCGGAAGAGGCTAAGAGGCTTCCCCCCCCCACACCATGCAGAAACAGCCGCTTGTTGGAACACTTTGCACATTATTAAAGGCTTTTCTGTATGAATTAATGCTCAGCACAAAGCCCAACCGGGATAAATGATAGCACAGAGCCTCAGCGAGGCTCGCCCTACTGCTCCCTGCAGGAATGAACACGGTTTTCCTTCTGGGCACACCAACGGCCGTGTGGGGCTGGCACTGGGGTCCTCAGCACTTCCCTCTTCGCAGCGAGGTCCCGGGGGTGCAAACCTCACCTTCATTTGAATAACGTGATTTTGGCTGGCCCGGGTCCCTGGCACCCTGTGCTCTGCACAGCACCTGCCCTCGGACACTGGTTGTGGCTTTCACTTCCCCCCCAGCTCGCTCTCACTTTCTGCCCGCAGCACACGGCTGGGGACCGAGCCCTGAAGAACGGCCGTAGATATATACATCTATATATGTAAATAGATATATACATCTATATATGTGTGTATATATATAGATATATACATCTATATAGAATCATAGAATCGTTAGGGTTGGAAAAGACCTTAAGATCATCCAGTTCCAACCCCCCTGCCATGGGCAGAGACACCTCACACTAAATCACATCACCCAAGGCCTCGTCCAACCTGATCTTGAACACTGCCAGGGATGGAGCATTCACAACCTCCCTGGGCAACCCATTCCAGTGCCTCACCACCCTAGCAGAAAAGAATTTCCTCCTTATATCCAATCTAAACTTCCCCTGTTTAAGTTTTAACCCGTTACCCCTTGTCCCGTCACTCCAGTCCCTAATGAAGAGTCCCCCCCCAGCATTCCTATAGGCCCCCTTCAGATACTGGAAGGCTGCTATGAGGTCTCCACGCAGCCTTCTCTTCCCCAGGCTGAACAGCCCCAACTTTCTCAGCCTGTCTTCATACAGGAGGTGCTCCAGTCCCCTGATCATACTCGTGGCCCTTCTCTGGACTTGCTCCAACAGTTCCATGTCCTTTTTATGTTGAGGACACCAGAACTGCACACAATACTCCAGGTGCAGTACTCCAAGAGCAGAGTAGAGGGGCAGGATCACCTCCTTTGACCTGCTGGTCACGCTCCTTTTGATGCAGCCCAGGATATGGTCGGCTTTGTTGAGTCTTAAGCAGCTTGTTGACTGCTTAAGGGGAAATTATAGAATCATCATAGAATGGTTTGTGCTGAAGGCACCTTAAAGCTCTTCCAGTTCCAACCCCTGCCACGGGCAGGGACACCTTCCACTAGAGCAGCTTGCTCCAAGCCCCTGTGTCCAACCTGGCCCTGAACACTGCCAGGGATGTGGGACCCCAAGGCAGGGCAGGAGGGTAGGAGGAATGCCCAGACCAGGGGGGTTCAATTCAGTGCACCCAGCTTCACCCCACTAAGCACGGAAGAGCCGCAGCTCATCGGGCACCCTCTCATGTGGAAACCAAGCGAGACGCAGCAACAGCCGTTGTCGTGGTTTGAGCCCAGCCGGTAACTCAGAACCACACAGCCGCTCACTCATGGGGAGGAGAATGGAAAGAATGTGAACCCCACGGGTTGAGACAAGAACAGTCCGGTAACTCAGGTGTAACACAAACCCACTGCTGCTGCCACCAATAATGATGGTAAGGGGAATAACAAGGGGAGAGAATATAAAACTGAAAGGGGAAAAGGAAAAGAAAGCAATGAACACGAGTGATGCCCAATACAACTGCTCACTACCAGCCGACCGATACCCAGCCCGACCCAAGCAGCGATCTGGGCTTTCCGGGTGACTTGCCCCAGTTTCTGTATTGAGCAGGACCACTCCTGCTGACCCCAGAACCGCTCCTGCTCACCCCAGGACCGCTCCTGCTGACCCCAGAACCGCTCCTGCTGACCCCAGAACCGCTCCTGCTCACCCCAGGACCGCTCCTGCTGACCCCAGGACCGCTCCTGCTGACCCCAGAACCGCTCCTGCTGACCCCAGGACCACTCCTGCTCACCCCAGGACCGCTCCTGCTCACCCCAGAACCGCTCCTGCTCACCCCAGAACCGCTCCTGCTCACCCCAGGACCACTCCTGCTCACCCCAGAACCGCTCCTGCTGACCCCAGAACCGCTCCTGCTCACCCCAGGACCACTCCTGCTCACCCCAGAACCGCTCCTGCTGACCCCAGAACCGCTCCTGCTCACCCCAGGACCGCTCCTGCTCACCCCAGAACTGCTCCTGCTCACCCCAGGACCACTCCTGCTCACCCCAGGACCGCTCCTGCTCACCCCAGGACCGCTCCTGCTCACCCCAGGACTGCTCCTGCTGACCCCAGGACTGCTCCTGCTCACCCCAGAACCACCGTACTGGCCATACTGGCTGGGAAGGCTCTGGAGAGGCTGAAACTCTCCAGGACACGGTCAACCACTGCGGTACCGTTATTCACAGCTCGGAGGTGAAGGGTTTGGCTCTGCTCCCCCCACACCGTGACCCGCACACAGAAGTGCTGTGAAAGGAGAAAGCCCCAGAAACCCCGAGTAAACCCAGCCAAGCACCTACAGACACTGCGGGAAAATCTGCCACAGGCAATCGCTTACATAGGAATTTGGGAGAAAACAGAGCACTGCTGGAAGCGTGGCACCAATCCCCCCCCCCCCCCGCCTTAGGAGCACACAGGTACCAAGAAGAGATACCTGTGCAATGAGAAACTTCACCGCAAGCTGCACACACTGAGCAAAGAGGAGCCAGAGAAGCCGGTGATTCTTTACAGGAGTAACACACACTTCATCCACAGCCTGGGAACTCTTCCCTGTGAGGGTGCTGAGGCGCTGGCACAGGGTGCCCAGAGAAGCTGTGGCTGCCCCATCCCTGACAGTGTTCAAGGCCAGGTTGGACACAGGGGCTTGGAGCAAGCTGCTCTAGTGGAAGGGGTCCCCTGCTCGTGGTTGGAACCGGACGAGCTTTAAGCTCCCTTCAACCCAAACCACTCCATGGCTCTGTGACCGCGGCTCACACCGGGTACCCCCGCCCCATCCCAGCCCGGGCCAACCTCGAGCTACCCCGCAGGACGCGCAGCGGCCGCGGCGCCCTTGTCTCGGTGCGGGAGGAGGAGAGCAGGGCCCGTACCTGCTGGAGGTGCCGGCGGGACAGCAGCACCGGGCCGCTGGACTGCGGGCCCTTGTTGTACGAGGGCCGGTACCTCTCCGCGCGGATCCACTCGGGCTCCCGCCGCCGGCCCCGCCGGTCGCGGTAGGCGCAGGCCCGACGGAGGTTGTCGGCGGCCAGGGAACAGGCGGTGCGGCCGCACATCCCCGCGGAACGGAGCGGAACCGGGCCCAGCGCTTCGATAGGGCCGGGGCAGCGGCCGGGCTCCGCCCCGCGGGGAGGCGGGTGAGGGCGGGCAGGCAGCGGCTCCGCCTCCTCGGGACAGGATGGGAGCTGGGGCACGGCCGGAGCGATGCAAGGGCTGGAGCAGCTCTGCTCTGGAGCCAGGCTGAGAGAGCTGGGCTGGGTCAGCCTGGAGAAGAGAAGGCTCCTTAAGGGGAAGACCTGAGAGCAGCTCCAGTGCCTAAAGGGGGTACAGGAAACCTGGAGAGGGGCTTTGGACAAGGGCCTGTAGGGACAGGCCAAGGGGAATGGGTTTAACCTGCCAGAGGGGAGACTGAGATGAGCTCTTGGGCAGAAGCTCTTCCCTGTGAGGGTGCTGAGGCGCTGGCACAGGGTGCCCAGAGAAGCTGTGGCTGCCCCATCCCTGGCAGTGTTCAAGGCCAGGTTGGACACAGGGGCTTGGAGCAAGCTGCTCTAGTGAAGAACCCCACAGCAGAGGTTGGAACTGGATGAGCTTTAAGGTCCCTTCCACCACAAGCCAGGCTGGGACTCTATGAAATGACTTTATCTGAATAACATCAAATGGCCAGGAAGCAGCTGTCACAGCCCAGACTGGCCTCTCCTCCCAAGCTCCAGAGACAGTCCTATGCCAGGACAAAGCACACTGTAAAACCAGAGCTTTAAAAACACCTTTATTTTATAGACACAAGAGCTGCTGCAGGGAACGTGGCCAGAAGCGATGCCCGCAGGGTTCAGTGCTGGGACAGTCCTGGAAGAGGGGCTTTATCCAACTGAGGCCATGATCACATCCACTGGGAGCTCCTCCACGCTGCGGGCAGTGACCTGCATCGTCACCGTGTCCGTGAGGACGAGCCGGGACCGGACCAGGAGGTTATGACCCCCCCGGAACACACCTGGGAGGGGCAGCGGGAGAGAGACAATGAGCAGGAAGGGAGAGCACGTCTCAGGCCTCCCCTTTGAGCCTGAACATGAACACTGCAGCTTCCCCCCCGCAGCCTTGCTGATCGCAGCAGGGGAGACCCCTGAGCATCACTTCCCTTTCTCATCATAGCAGACCTGGGACTCCTCCTGCTGTGAACCTCCTGAAGGCCAAGTGTGAAATGAACTAACCCCAGCCGAGAAGAGACCCAGACTGCCCCCATCACCACCAGTCACTCATCCCAGAGCTCCAGTACACCTTCATCCAGGCTTACTCCAAACCAGGATGCCACAGATGACAAAGACAGCAAATTCCACCTTGCTGGAGCTGATCCCAACCCCTGCTGTATGCTTCCAGAGACAGAACCCACAGCAGGACAAGCCTCCAGCTCTCATGGGGAGCACAGTGGGCTCCCTCAGACGCTCCTGCCCGAGTCACTGCAGGCAGCTCTGTGTGACATCCCCCCCTCCAAGGTGCTGCTCCCCAGCCCACAGGTACCTGCCAGGTACAGCGTGTGTGAGTTCTTGTTCTCCGGCACCTTGTCCGAGCGCTCGCAGGGCTGCATCCCCAGGAACTTCACGATGTTGCTAACGGCCTCTGTGAAGAAAACAGAACAGGCTCCACACCACAGGTATCATAACAGGGACACAGAGAACACCCAGAGGTGACCCAAGCCCTCCCTGCACATCTGGGTTCATGCTCCTTGTCCTGAGGGACACAGCATTCGCCAGTATGGCTTCTGGAGGCAAAAGCAACATTAAACTCCCCCCCCCCCACCAAGCAGTTCTGTATCTGATGCAGCAAAAGTGCAACAGAAAGTTGATGGTGAATGAGTCAGACCAGCAAGGAAACAGAGTGAAGCTGGGTGCACCTTCCTTCACAGCCTGCTTGCTTCTCTAAGGTGGATGCAGAAGGAAGGAGACATCCTGCAGGAGACACAGGTCTTCAGGAGTGATCTGAAAGGCCTCAGGGAAGGTCTGTCTGCCTGGGATGGTAGAGTGCAAGACGCTCTCCTGCCTCCCACAATCCAGCCTCGTCCCCATAGGACTCAGAATACTCTTGGGTTTTTGAGGCCTGAGCTAACTTATTACAGTAACTGCAGCTCTGCATTTAACAGCTTGTGAAGGGATCTGCCCCAGCAGCCTCCCCGTGAGAGACCTGAAGGGAGCCAGAAGGAATATTAAGAGCTCAGACGCCCCCTCACCTTCCAGGGTTTTAATAGCAGACAAAGTAAAGGTCTCTTCCTTTTCATACTCGTCTCCCACTTCATCCCAGGCTGCTCCGAAGTTTGGCTTCAGAACCCGCTGGATGTGATCGGCCACTGTGACCTCCAGGTCCTCGAGCTGGTGGTGGAAGGGGTCCAAGTGAAACACGGTTGTTCTTAACCCTGCTCTCTGCAGAGTGGACTTTAGAGCAGATGCCCCAAGAGCGGGTGGATGCAGGAGAGGGGCTTCACGCACGAACACATCAGAGCAAGCCCTGCTTGGCCTGGAATTTCCTGGGTTTACAAAACCAGTTCATGTGCTGAGCACAGGCCTTGGCCTGGCACAGATCAAAGTACAGACTAAAGTCCAAAACAGGGAAAAACCCCAAAAGCTAAGAGACAGCTGCTTGTGCTCACACAGATGCAGCATTTGCTTCCCTGGAATGCCCTAAGCTTCTGGTTTGCCCTCCTGGTTTATCCTTTTGTAGGCTGAAGTACAGCGAGGCACTGGCAGATGCCTGCCCTCGTCTAACACTGGGTGCTGGGCTGCTGAACTGCTGCAGGTACCGAGGGGCTCTCGGCGCAGAGCGGGCCAGGCACCCCCTGCATTCATCTCAGCAGCCACTGCAGGGCAGGGAGAATCTCCTGGTTCGAGCTGGAAGAGTTTTAATTACCACTCGAATGCCCTGGTGACTGGTGGGAAGCAAAGAGGGGTTAACCTTGCACATTCCATTGGGAAAACCCTCCCCCTCCTGTGACTCACTGCACAGCAGTGCCTCTGATCAGGCTGCAGCTGCTACAGGAAATACACACAGAAAACAGCCCCTGGAGCTAACAGGCAAGCTGAGGTAGTGCCACAACATTCCTCCCTTTCCCAAGGGTAAGCACCACCCACTGTGAGTCAGTCCCAGGTTCTGACCAAGCACAAGTTCAGCTTCTTCCTTGGTAGTAAACCAGCCCACCTCGAAATGGCAAAGCCTGGAAGAGAGGTGCTTCTGCAGCATCCGTGCCGGAGCAAGGGGGAAAGCCCCATCTTCCCCAGAGCAAGAACAAGGATGGCAATCTCCTAGTATCAGGCAAGCCACTAGGAGTCAAGTGTGACACCAGGAGAGCAACTCGAAACTAAAGATATCAAACAGCCCTTTATCCTCCACAAACCTCCTGCAATTGCTGGAGCCCCTAGGGAGCAGGCAGCCCAACCTGCAGGACACACCATGGCTCCCCAGAACAGGCATCCTGCATAATCAGGATACTCCAAATGAGCAAACCCACATCTGCACCCTGGGACAGACCCCACGGACAGCAAGAACCTCTTCACGTGATGCTGCCCACATCAGTGTCAGGGTCACATCACTACTCGCAGGGATCACAAACCCCTGACAGTAGCAATAATTTGGATGACCAGCTCCTTACCACATACTCATCCTCGTAGCCCTCGTCATCGGTCTCACCCGTGTTGGGATCACAGTCCTTGACAGTGAACTTCATCATGCAGCTGAAGGTACAGGCCACTGCAGGTGGGGAGGCAAAGGCAAAGCTCAGTTACCACCAGACCTGTGCTTCCCTGTGACACAGCAGGGCTGGGAGATTTGGGGAGCTGGGTTCTCCCCATCACTGTCAGCAGCACAGGCTTAGCCAGTGACTCAGAGGGCTCTCCAATGGTTTCTGGCTCTCCAGGACAAGGTATTTATTTGTAATATGAAGGCCAGCAGACACAGATAAAGACAGGCTCAGGATGGTTGTACAAATCTATAATCCTCAGATTAAGTGCTACTACTGATGAACCTCAGGTTGTGTTGGGAATACTAACCTTGTCTGTCAGTGCCTCCTGGAGAGGCAAGATCCTTACCCAGGGATGGTTGCTGCACCTCTGAAATGAAAGCACCTTGCACTGCACACAGCAGCTGATGAACAGCAGAGGAAGCAATGACTTGTCCCTCTGAAGATGGGCACTGCTGGGTGACCAGCAGCAACACAGAGATGAGCACTCCCAGGACACAAACCAAGGAGACCAAAGCACAGGCAAGGCCTGGTTCTGGCCAGTGACAAATGAGGGGATGTTCACTGCAGACAGACATCCCTGGAATTCCAGCGGTCTGAAACACCCCTCGGCTATTCAGAGCCTCTGGGCACCTGCAGCACTTTACAAATACCAGGCTCCCCACACACTAACACAAATAATAGATCAGCTAAAGGACATGCACAGGACATTCAGCAGAGAGCTGAACACTCATCTGCCAGCTCCCACAGCCTGACTTGATAGCACTGCAGCACAAGGGAAGCAGGAGAGGAGAAGGGAGGCCTGACAGCCCCAGGCAGCAGGAGAAGTCATGCTCAGCATCACTCAGGGCTGCACCCACACAAGGGCTATAAATATCTGGCTCGGATGCAAGGTAGAGCGTGTGGGGGTGAGCAGCAGGGTACACTTAACTGGGGGATGTCAGGCAAGCAGAGAGGGCAAACTGCTCACCTGCTGTAGGATCCTCCTCAGACAGAGCCACCAGCGTGTAGCAGGTTCCTGGCTGGTTGTACACCAGGGTTTTGGCAGGGACGTAGCCAATGACCTCATAGCCCTCAGTCGGCTCCATCTGCACAGTGACATTCTCCAGGATCTGGTCGTTCAGGGTGTTGGTGCAGTCAAACTGAAGAGGGAAGGGGAGAGCAGCAACAGCTTGAAGCTGCTTGCTGTGGTTCTGACACTCACCTCAGGCAGTGGGAGCATGGTGGCTGCTCCCAAACCCCCGCTCCTTGTCTCAGCAGCATACCTCACATCAGTGGCTGCTCACAGGGCTCCTGGGCCAGCTTAGTCACAGAGCCACTGACTGACAACTGCTCCTTTAAATGTTTCAGGGGAGAAACTGAAACCACACAGGGGACCCCAGTGCTCCAGCAAACTTCTTTTTTCAAAAGAAACACCACAGAGCCCATCCAATGAACTATCCAATGCTGCCCTCTGCAACCCAGGCAGGAGCACAGATTCAGCAAGGGTACAGATGTGTCAGCTTCTGCCCATTTCCTTTCACCAGCCAGTTGGAGCTTTATCCTCTAAGTGTACTTTGTCCTTTCCCCCAGGATGGTAATTCTCAGGTTAACTCTTTGCTGTATGGCAACGGGTGCTGTTCTACCTGCATCTGCTCACTTGATGCTACAGGGACACAGTGCCCCACAGCAGACAGGCAGATGATCCTTTGCACAGCTCAAGCCAGGGGCAGTTTGAGCAAGTTTCAGCAGCCCCATGGTTTCGGCAAAACTGAACTTGCTGACCAGACTTTGTTCTGGCTGCAGCGACACATCACTTAACCTCATACAACTGCATCTGGTGGATGGACAACAGAAACACAGATCGGTCCCTGCGAGGACTGTGTAAGCAGTTCTGAGCTCTGGAGGAAGGAGCTGGCTAAAGACAAGACTTTGCTGCTCACAGCTGTGCAGGACTCGCTGTGCCTCCATCTCCCCAAGGCCCAGGCAAAGATGCTGGCACATCACTCCTAACATCTCACATGTAGCAGACAAGGCCAAGAAGCACCAGCAACAAAGGTTAAACCAAAACGTAGGAATGAAGAGCTTTCCCCTCCACATCCCTTTCTTGACTGCCCTTTTCAGCCTCTCAGACACAACAAGTTTCACTCTTTTATGCCCAAAAACACATGCCTGAGGGCCCCGAGAGCACAGAATACAGCTTCCCTGCCCAGTGAGAACAGCCATATCTAGTGCTTGATCCGACTGCACCTGTAAGCACTGCCCAGCCACACACATGCCCCCCAGTTCATTTTTCCTGGGGCTCTGCACACTGGATGAGAAGCTACAGACTCCCCCCTCGCAGTGACGGGCTCTGAACACATATCCCTGAGCTGTTTCTTCCCAGTGGAGCTTTCAGGCAGACAGGAGCTCGGTTTTGAGCATCTTGCAGCACCGCAGGCCAGAGCCACTCACCTGGAACACCATGTGGCTGACAAAGGTGTGCTTGGTGCAGCGAACCACGTACTCCGTCTCCAGCTCTGTCAGGGCAACGGGCTCTGGAGAAGACTTGAAGAGTGGGCCCAGGCCCTGGAACTCTGGGATGGCCCCCAGTTGCTCTGAAACAGAGGACACAGAAACCATTGCCTTCCCCAACCCACAGGAGGGAGTCAGCAGCTTCAAAGCCTGAGGCTGCTGCAGCAAGGAACTGTCCATCAAACATCCATAAACCTTCACCAGGTACTAAAAATAAGGCAGAATTATCCTTTGCCCACATCCACTGCAAGACAAAGAACATGCCTGCAGGCGCCCCCACCCCAGGAGCAAACAGTTCATTTAGAGTGGGGACTTTCTGTCACTCTGAAAGGAGCTGGGCAGGAGGCAGAGGGGCTGAGGCAGGCTCAGCAAGAGGGGGCTGAGGCATAGGAGAGGTCTTGCGTCAGTTTACCTTGGAATATTTCTTGCCGTGTTGCTGCCACCTTCTCTGGCTGTTTGACCACAGCAACGGGGGCATTCTCTGAAAATGAGAACATTTATTTGTAATAAATAAATAACCCCAGAAGATTTGCAAGTGAGGACCAAGAAGCAACTGAATCAGGAAAGAGATCAATGTTTGGAGATGGATTTGGCTGAGGAAAGGAAAAGAGCTCATCTCTCATCTTGCTAGGGACTAGACAGCTACATTTCGCTTCCTAAACCCCTCTGGAACTGCAGCAGCTCCAGGGGGGATTACCAACTATTACTATTATTAGCAGTTGGACTAAACCGAAACATTAATGTGGGAGCAACCAGATTTGCTGGCCTCAGTCTTTACAGAAGATGTAATCCCACACCATTCAAACAGGATGGAGCTCAGCAGTTCCCAGCAAGTCCAATGCAGTCTGTTGTCTGAGGGCTGGAGTGCAAGAGAATTATCAGCAGGCTGGACCAGCATTCAGGGAGTGCTCCTCACCTGTCCTCTGCTCGATGACAGGAGCTGTTGCCAAAGGAACGGATTTCAAGTCAAAGGGTTTCTCAGAGGGCTCCAGGGTGTACTGGTGCAGAGCCCTCTCCAGGCCAGGGATGGACACTGTCAACCCTGCAGACAGAACACACAGGTAGGTCATCAAAAGCACAGCCAGTGCTCTGTGTCACCTGTTAAGCCAGGGAACAGGTACAGCCTTGTTCTGAGGAATTCCTGCATTACCATTCAGGATGTACCCAGCATTGAGGGCTTTCTGCTTCTGCTCCAGAACATTCAGGTAGAAGGTGGCTCTGTCTCTCACTTCGTTGTCATCATCCATCACACACCTGAGGGAAAGTGGAAATCTTCCTTCAGTGCAAGGCAGCAGAGTCCACGTGAATGAATCCAGGTGACTAAGTGACTTCACAGGGCCAGAAAGAACATGCCATAGGAAACAACCACCAATCTACTAGTAATTGTATTACAACAGCAATCATCTGCCATATGTGGTTTCATTCCACTTTGCTGTGCTGAATGCAGCTGTGATCCCATCCCAGGTAACCACTGCACCTTCTCAGATCCAGAGCTGCAGAAAGCTAGACATGCATGGGGATGCTAACAAGCTCTCAAGCGCACCGGGGTTTTCACCCAGGATGTTGAGAAACTCTGAGGTATAACTCACCTTTTCAGTAACACCAAGATACTGGGTAACATCTCCTCATTCTGGGCTCCAAACTTGGCCAGGGCACTTACAGCACCTGCAGCACAAGTCATGAAAACAGATTTAGAAAGCAATCAACTGAAGTTTCCTGGCCTTGAAAAAAATGCCACATCAGAGAGGCTAGCACTGGTAATGCATTACTGTGACCAGGAAGAGACAGGTGTATCACAACAAAGTGCCTGTAAATCCTCCCTGTCTGGTTTCAGAGGCACTGCATCTCCCTCCCCACTCTCAGCTGCAGGCCACCTCTTCCATCAATACCACTGCAGGATCTCTGCTACGTAAAAAGATCTGCTCAGGACTAGATCAAATCACAATCCTCAGATCAGAGGATTCACACACTGCATTTCCCAAAGGCCCATCATCAGGCAGACAGCTTCCCATCTGCCTCTTACCTGCCCGCACTTCCTCGTGCTCCAGGACAACCCTGTTGTAGATGAAGCGGATGTATTTGGAGGGGTTGTTGGTTTTGGGCCCTTCCTGCCCCAGGAGGTGCAGGATCCGTGTGGCCAGCACTGTGAACTCGCAGTCCTCAATGAACTCGCAGAGGTGAGACAAGCCGGTCTCCTTGCTCTCCGAGTTCTCCTCGATGATGCTGATGATGCAGTCCACAATGGCTCGCTTGTACTCAAAGCCACCCTAAGGAGCAAGGGGGAACTGCTCAGCTGAAAATCTCTGAAGTGTTTGAGAGACTCTGAACTGGCCAGACAGGAAAGCATTTCCTTCACTAGGTGCCTCACACTCACTGCTTCTAAGCTGTGTTTGACAGGAGAGGGGCAGTGATGCTGCCCCCACTTCTGACCCCATTTACATCCAGAGATGTATTCAGCTAATATTCAAGCTTTCTTGCCAGCTCCTATCAGGATGGCTGCAGTGAAGAAAAACAAGAGAGTAAAAGAATCTATCCACCTGATACCTCCTTCAAAATCCTCTGCTGCTACAATCAGTGCACAAAAACAGCCATATGGGAGGAGAAAAAAACAACACCAGACATTTGAGGATGAATCACGAGAGAAATATATTAAGGATCATACCTGCCACTGCACGACCCAGCGAACAGCCCCATCAGTATGGGAAGACAGGCAGGCAATCCCTGCCAAGTACAGCCCTACCCCAAAGTGTGTTAATGCTCAGTTATCTTCAGACAGTGTTTACCAGTGTCCTCGATACACACCAGGGGATTAAAGTGCACTGTCCTCTGCCAATCACAGTGCTGGGTATTGGGGGTCTTTCTGGAGCTACTTTGGGTTTTATAAAAGCTTTAAACCAGAATGGTCTGAACAGAGAAGCCACATTCAGAACAATACCATCCACCCACAGAAAACCTGGGAATGGAGAATGGCACATTTGTCACAGGAGCAAACGAGATGCTCCAGTTTGCTCCCAAACAAGAGGCTGGCATTGGCAGAAGTGATGTCCGAGCAGGCAGTGGTGCCAGCTGTGCTCTGGGCATGTCAGCCAGGTTACAAACAGCCTCAGCAAGCCTCTGCAAAGCTGCCTTTCTGCCATTTATGTCTGACTGAATGCAGAGAATGGTTGTAGGTCCTCATGATCCCTCCACTGCCACAGCACAGAGAACAGAACAAAAGTGCTCCAATGTCATCAATAAATAGGTTGCTTTCAGATCTTTGTGTACAAGACAAAACTTCTTGGAATTTGCTGTCAAAGTATAAAAGAAAGCTGGTTCAGATGTGGAACAGACAGGAGCTGCCAACAGATCTGCTGCTGCCTGCATTTGCTTTGAGAGCTAATAACCCCCAGGAAAAAATCAAAGAATGAAAACCACAGTACAGCTATGCCTGTGCACAGGACCATGGTGCACAGCTGGCCACTGCTGCCGGTTAGCTGCAAGCCTTTAGAGAGGCTCTTACCAAGTGCTGTGCAGTAAAAACTGGGCTCTCACAGGGCCCCAGTGCACTCCTGCAGCTCACACACACCAGCAAGAAGCACAAAGCAGTGTCCTGCACACATACCTCTTCCCGAAGCATAGTGAAGAGGAAGTTCATGAGGACGGCATGCTTGCGAGGGTACTTCTGACACAGCGCGTTGATGGCCTGCACCACTACCACCTGCAGCAAAGGGGGACAAGGGAAAAGGGATTCTGTTTCACCAGACAGGATAAAACAGTTGAATTGTGTCAGTTCTGTGCTGGTCCCCAGCCTCGAAACTATGGTTTTGCCTTTACTTATCCAACAAATGCAGTCCCAGGAGGTAAAATCCTAGGGACTGGAGGAGACTGACCGTTACGTACAGGGCAGCCCCTAGCAAAAGCCCACACGGGAAAGAAGAAAAAGAGATTTAATTCTTAAAGGGCTTTCCCCAGAAGAGAGCATGTGACTTTGGAGTTGGGTGCTGTGTGACCAAGGCATGGCTTAGGCTGATAGCCTCAGATTCTTTCTCCTCACTGCAAACACTCTGTGGCTCCTGGCAGCAGCTCCATGCAGGTTCCAGGGTACACAGACATGGAGCTTCTTCAGGAATCTGCATTTCTCTCCTCTTTCCCTACCTTGAACTCATCCGAGATCTCTGACATGAAAGAGGAGATCTGCTTCATGAGCCGGTCGATGCTGCTCTCACTGCCAGTCTTCAGCAGCGTGGTGATGGCCAGGGTGGCAATGCTGCGGTTGGAGTCTGTCACAAGGTTCTCCAGGTCCAGGTTACAGGCAGTCACAGCAGATGGGTGCTTCATGGCCACCTAGAGCAGAGAAGGAAGAGTGGAAATCACTCAACAGACCCAAAAGGCCCAGCTGGAAAAACCCACCAAGTCTCTATAGGCTTTCACTCCTTGCTGGAAAATAAATGCTACAGACTGCACGAGGCTCATCCCAGACAAACAACTAAGCTGAGGTTAAAGTAACCAGTTATTTCTTCCTGCAGATCTGCATCTCTCGTTGCAAGAGAAGCAATAGTAATAAACAACCTTTTACTATTTTTAACTTGTTCTCCTCTACATATTATGAAAAGAAAGCTCTGAGCTCTCCACAAAAACGGAGCGAGCCTTGCTGTGCAGAACAGCTCGGTGGGTGGAAGCACAGCAGTTACAGACACTGACAGTCTGTTTCTTCTTTAGAGCTTATGGGGTCAAAGGAAAAGCTGCAGCAAGGATTGTCACGGCACAGGCAAGAAGCAGCAGCAAGGTTTGATCCCTGTTTCACAAGGGGCTCCTTCAGCACGGCAAGCTCAGAAGGGAAAGCAGTAACACATAAGACCAGTGACACTCTCAGAGAGACCTGTGATGGTGATTGCCTTTTTTTGCCCCCTCTCCTTCTGTAAAATGTTCTTTGAGGCTTTATTCCACACCAAAAGCAATGAAATGTGAGGCTGCAGCCCAGGGTAGAGGTTATTCCCACAAAATCATCACAGAATCTTCCCCCCTTTCTCCTGAGTTCTGCACTTCCCTGCACATGGGAACCTCTCACAGCTCCTACCTTGTTGAGAGTCCGGACAGCTGCATACCTCAGTGCTGCTTTGGGGGAGCTGCAGAACAGCTGCAGAACTGCAAGGTGGGAAAACCAATAAAGGCAGATGTTCAGGCAACCCAGTACTGACAAGTGCTCATACCTAGAGCAAGAGCTTCAAGAGAGACAGCTGCAAGTACGAGACAACTAGGAGCATGCTTAAGCAGCAACTGGGAATTCATCATCTTCTTCCCCATTGTCCCCCTTTGCCACACATCCCTGATGACAACTCACTCTTACCCACGTCCCTCTGCTCCCACAGTGCTGCTGTCCTTTGCAGGATAGCCAACTCCATCACCTTTAATCTTTGATCAATTTGAAACACTGCTCCCCATTCCTATGTTTCTGTCTCAGGACTGGCCTATGAAGGGCACCCTCCTGGTGCAGAGCTGAAACAGCCTCCTCACTGCCAACAGTCCCAGCTCAGTGAACGTCTGGACTGGACTGAGCTGGGAAGGCAGGACCCCAACACCCTGGCTTCTTGCACAGTTGCACTCAGGGAGATTTATCAGTTAGAATTTAGTCCCATTTCAAGACCCCTCCAGTAGCCCATACTTGAACACACCAGGCAAATACCTTTACAGGAGCAAAGCTATTCACACACACCACAGGCTCTCAGCAGCAGCATAAAGCAATAAAGGGCTGGGCAGCATTACAAGCCTGAAACTACACAAGGTCCTTGTTTTCTGGGGCAATCTGGAAGTGTCACCACTGCAGGCTCACAGCCCCCTCACCTTGAGGGCCATATTTACCTGAGACAGCCGGAGCCAGCTCTTTGGCCGTGCAGCTGGGCAGGTTCACGATGGCAGATGCAGCTTCATAGACCACCATCTCGTGCTTGTTCCTCAGGCAGCTCTCGATGAAATCAAACAGGGGGCTGTCACGGCTAGGGGGCAAAAAACCCACAAGAATGAGTTAAACCAAAAGGTGCTAACAGACATAAGGAACCCAGCAGCAAACAGGCAGGTCCCAGAGGCTGTGGGAAGGTAAAAGCAACCACAAATCCACTATCCCTGGATTTTGTAGTGGTCATTGCACCACACTTAGAGCGTGCTGGGGCTGGAAGTCAGGCTGCCTTCAGAGAAGGCACCCTGTGCCTTACAGGCTAAAGGGGATCTCCTTCATCCCTCACACACTAAGAGCTGACTCTCCACACCACAAGTCTTATCCTGCAGGAAGCCACGCTGCATACATGGCAGCCAAATAATAACAGAAGACAAAATGAGATAGCTGTTCTTTAGTGAGATATCCTATGCAAAGCAGTCCGAACTAAGAAAGTATTCAGTGTACAAGCATAGAGACGAGACTCACAGAAGCCATCTCACAACTACCACGAAAGCATCCTTCATAATAACAGAGTAGAAGCTGCATGCTGATCTTCAAAGACAGAAATAATTGCCCTGATGAGATGACAAGTGAGCCAGCAAGAGGAGACAGAAGCATGACCTGAGGAAACGCTTCCAGCAGAGCCCCTCACCTGCCAGCCTCCTCCTCCAGCAGCTTGCTGGCTACTCGAATCATCATGCAGTAGGCAAAGGGTGACTTGAGGCCATGGCGTGTGAACTTGCTGAGCATCTTGTTGACGGCCAGGCGGTCGTTCTTGCGCACGTGGTACAGCAAGCCCAGAGCATGGTACTGCACAGGGAAAGAGACTGTCACAAACCCGTGGTGTGCTCTGCCCCCTTCATCCTCTGCTGCACAGGCTGGCAGTTTGCTCTGCTCCCACCCACTGCTTGCTATTCCCCGTGTTGGTGAAGGGTTTCCCACCTGCACCATGATGTTGTCACTGGAAGCTGCCTCCTGAGCCTCATTTACCCAGCGTTTCACCACGTCATAACTGGTCTTCAGCAGGTGCTGGTGGGAGACAAAGCAACAGATAACCCATGACAGGAAGGGGGAAGCGTTGGGAATCACAGCTCATGGTAAGAAGCAACGAGCCTTCCCCCATGAGGGTGCTGCTGGCAGCACCTTATAGAAGGGTGAGGGATCAGCCTGCAGAGACCCAACCATTATGGCTGCAGCCTCAAGAGGCTCACAATTTCCCACAAAATCAGTGCCAGTCCCTCAGTTCACAAAGAGAGAAGCAGCAGCAGTGACACCCTGAAACTCCCAACATCTCCAGTCCCACCACAGCCAAACACTTCCCAGCCTGAGTGTCCCTGCGGCCCGCCCTGCAGGGATTACATACCAGGGAGGACACCAGAGCGGAGCTGGACACGCTCGGCACTTTGTCCACGATGGCCTGCTTCATGTAGCGCTCGATGGCCTGCAACATGGTGCTCTGCAGGGAGAGGGAAACCACAGCTGAGAGGTAAAGCCATTGGGAGTGTGAAAGGGGAGATGCACAGGCATGAAAAGCAGAGTGGGAGCTGGAATGGGGGGAAGTAGGGAAAGTGAAGGGCCCAGGGCTGCCCAAGGGAACAGCAGCACTTACATCAGTGATCTGACAGAGCGCTCTCACAGCAGGGCCGCGGTAGTTGTCATCCTTCCCAGTCATGTCTTTGGTTAGGCTGGTTGGAAACAGGAAGCTCTCAGAGCTGCAGTCCTAAGCAGAGCTCACACAGAGCAGCAGGCAGCCAGCACCACAGCTCAGTGCCAAACAGGCGGCTCAGGAAGGAGGAAAAGCCAGCACTCGGGTTCCAAGCCCAGCAGCAGGCTGTGTGGGCTCCTGAGCATCGAGCAAAGCCAGAGCACACACACAGATACCACTGAGGCATTTGCCTGCATTACTGAAGGCTCATTCCTGCCCTTTCCCCAGGGTCCTGGTCAGTGTGAGACCATCTGTGAAGGGATGGGAGTTCATCACATCACAGCACTTGGCTCACACCCTCAGGCTCCTGTCTCCCCACACCAGCCTTTCAGTGACATGATCAGCAATTCAGGAACAACTCACAGGGAATTTTACTCCTAGGTGAAGCTGCACCCTTGTGCTGCTCGAGGAGCAGTAAACCCTTGTCTACCTGCAGAAAGCCTGGGGATTTCTGCCAGACATCTACTAAAAGCTTTAAGGCATCTAGACAGGGAAGTAGGATTTAATGAAAGGGGACAAACCATCAGTGCTGCCATACCATGCAATCAAAAGATACCATCCAAACCCCCATGGGCATGGGATGTGGGGACACAGCACAGTTCACACGCCTCACTAGGAGCTCAGCGTCCATGCTTTAATGGCCTCTTTTAAAGGAAAACGCCTCACCAAGGGCATTCCCTGTTCTCACCCTGCTTAGGGACAAGTTATCTGCAAGAGGCTGGACAGGCACTGCTGGAGGGCACGTGAATGACAGCAAGAAAAGTGAAGTAACTGACCTGCTGGTAACAATGATCACATCTTCTGCAATCGAAGACATCTCCTTGATAGTCAGGTAACACATCCTGCGAAGAGTTGGCTGACAAGGAAAGAGGGAAGACAGACATTAGCTGGGAGGATCCCAGATAGGAAGGGATCTCAGTTTTCCCTGCTTCTATTGTGAAGATCAAGAAGAACCTGATACCTTCAGAGAGCCCCAGTGCCCATGTGTAAAACATGTACAAGCCCCATACTGTAACAAAACACCTCTTCCTCATTCTACCTGTCCCACCCAGATCAGGCAGCTCCAGGCAAGATGGAAATGCTGACTGCATAAAAACACAGATCTCCAGGCTGAAAAAGACACTGTTGACAGCTTGTCCCATCAGGCAAATACAGCAGAAAACAAGCAGACTTACATCATTGGACTGGAACAGCTTTGTCATAGCAAAGAAGGATTCTGTAGCTTCCATGACACCAAGGTGCTCCCCCTAGAAGATGTTTGGAAGGAAGGAAGGAAATGCCAGTTATCATAACCAGCTTTGGGCCTGCTGCATGTGTTGGTGTAGATTCTATAGGTGTGGATTCTCTCTCCCTTACCTGGTTTATGAGATACAGGATCTTTGTGAGGATATGAGCACATTTTCGTGGGTTTATGGGAGTCTCATTAAACACTCGTGCCTGGAAACAAAGCACAGGCAACACTGCTGGCACCAGTACCCCGCACAAACACCATCCTGTCTGGTCTTGGCCACCGATACAAACACCACAAGGTATGGCAAGATCCTTAATGACTTTGGATCAGATTCTCCTTAATTCCTGCTAAACAGTTGTGTCTACAGCCTGGCATTGCAATTCCAAGTGCAATTAAGGTTTAAAGGCCAGATCCTCATCACACTTGCCCTCCCACCAGTCTGGCCTGTGTGCTAGCTCTGGCTGTGTGAAAGATGCACATGAGCCCTGCGAGGCTGACGGGAGCCAGCACCATTCACAACAACACAAGCAAAAAGACAATACAAACAGCAGGGGCTGGGGACTGAGAAGTTCATCTGCTGTCGAGCAGAAGGGCAATTCAGAGCAGATCCACAGATCACTCAGTAACCACTCACACCCTACTCGTTAACTTTGTCACCTACGAGACACTTGGGGTATCCAGGGCCAATTTCACAACTTTGCTGGTTTAGGGTGAGCTTTCCCAGGTAAGTTTATTCATTTCATCACCAGTTATAGCTCACAGTCTCTCATTTGTTAAAGACCATTCCTGCCTTCTCCCTTCCCTCCAACAATAAAACCAGAACACATAGGAGCACTGCCCGTTTCTTTCAGCAGGACTGTAACAAACCCCCTCCCTTGCTGAAGCTCTCCAGGGGCTGACTCAAGAGAGGGAGAGACTCCATCCACAAAGGGGTGCACAGAGGAGATCTCCTGCGGGTTTACCTCTTGCAGCACTGCACTTTTCTCCAGGTGCTGGAATGGGTTGGAGCCCCCACCTGCAAAACAGAGGGAGTAAAGCTCTTTCCAGGGATAGTGCTATGGGAAAGCAACTTTCTAACCATGCCCATGCTTTAGAAACAGAGTGAGCATTTTGGGATTTCTTCATGAACACCAAGCAACCAGAGCTCCCTCTTCAAAGTCCTATTTATTGCATGTCCTCATAGCAGTTAGGGGAGGCAGAGTAGACAGGACATTCTTTGATTGCCATCCTCTGCTAGCCATGAATCTGGTAGACTGATCAGCTGTAAAGTAACTGCTCCACTGCTATCCCCAGAGACCTGTGTGCAGTCCAGGGCTGGGAGCTCGCTGATATTAGAGAATCAGTAAGGCCTAGAAACAAAAACTCAGCAAGGAGAGGCATCTCTTGCCAGACTGTCAAGTCAGGAGGGCTTTAGCCCTCCCTTACAGACCAACCAGGAAACCACAGGTAAAGTATTGTTGGCTCTATCTCTAATGAGGAGAACAAGAGAATGGACCAGTGAGCCTGGGCCCAGAGTAACTTCCATTGTTCCACTTAACAGAACAAATGCTATTAAATAATTAACCCCCTCACAAATTAAGGATAAGATAATCAGAGGGGAAAGCACTATCACCCTGCATGGTTTCTATTAGCTTGGCTCCTAAGCCTCTCGAGCTGTAGCCTTTCAGAAGCTGGCAGGTATGGATAAGCAGGTTTCAATTAGTACCTATGTTCTGCCTGGCCCTGGGACAAAATGCAGTGATTTCCAGCACTGCTCCAACATTTAACAAGCCTGATCTGCTGGAGAGCAAGGACACAGCTCCTGGGCCCAGCACTGACCTGACCTGGGCCTGAAGCACCCTACCACTGGTGCCAGGAGGCTTTGCATGAGTGAAGCTTACACTGGAAGAGAACAAGTCTGCACTCGGGCTCCTTCCCAGATCATAAACTGCCCTCCTCTGGCTCAGGAGAAGTCTGCAAATGCAGCCAGGAGCTGAACAAAGCAGACACTTAGGTGGAGTTGAGGAAAGAAGAAAACAAGGGGAAGGACAAAATCAAGGTCTCTGGTGTGAATATGAGCCAGTTCTAGCAGAAACATGTGAACATGTTCCCAAAACCTGCCCAGCAGCACAGCATTTCCCACAGCCCAGCACGTCTATGATCCCTAAATCGGGCATGAGTAACAGAGCATCACCTCATCATCTGTCATAGCACTGAGGAGCTTGAAATACGCTGCACTTCTCGGTCCTCACAAGCACTCTGTGTCAGAGCACTCTTCCATCAGAGGAGGAGGATGCCGGGAAGCAGAGGCTGGGTTCAGTCACCTCGTACCAGGTGATTAACAACAACCTGGAACAGCCACGGACCAAGCAAGGGCCTGGGAGCAATTGTGTGCCCAAAATAACATCTCCAAATGCATTGCTGAGAGCCAGTGAAAGCAGCTCGTCCATGGCTACATAAAGAAGACATAGAGAGCAAAGACACAGGAGCCAGTTAAGCAGACATTCACCTCAACAGGAAGCCAGTTCTGTTAACCCTCACGTGGAATAAGCAGGGATACAAGGCCTGTAAATTAGGGGATGACATGCTCCATCTAACACCAAGAATGACAAGCACTCAGGCTGTACGTTTTGGACATACACACGCACAGGAGAAAGGCAAGCACAGCAAATGCTAAGAAACTTCATCTGAGACAGCCGAAATAAGATGAGAAGTAAAACCCAGCATCCCAGACTGGTTTGGGTTGGACCTTAAAGCTCCTCCAGTTCCAACCCCCTGCCAACACCTTCCTCTAGAGCAGCTTGCTCAACAAAATGCAACAGCAAATTAAAGCACGGAAGCTGCAGCGGCAGAAGGAGAGCTCTGTGAGCGCTTGGTATGAACAAAATCAACAAGGGTCAGCACCATCAGACAAGGAAGTGCATCTCCTGCCAGCCCTAGGCACAGGCAATGCCAGTACCTTGAAGCGTGTGGCAGGTAGAGATGGGTACAGTCCCAAAGCAAAAGCCAAGCACAGTTCCCCTCCAACAGCCACTCCACTAAATTCACTGCTTATCAAGACTGACCGAAGGCTCTGGACAAGGAAAGCAATGGCAAAGCGTTCGGTGCTCATGCAAATCAACGGCAAGCTCGGTCCCATGGAACAACCAACCACTGGATTCACACCGAACCTGTTTGCTCAGGAGGTACTGCTCTGTCACACAGAACAAGGAGTGCAGACAGCTTCACAGGGAGAGGAAAACAGCACCAGGCACAAGACAACACTGTCCTGTCTAGCCTCGACTCTGCCTGCATTACACACCCCATAGAACATCAGCCTCTCCTTACTACTCAAGCCCAAAGCTTTGGAAGGTCAAGCAACCTCTCTGTGTGTCTTCACTGCTCTCAGCCCTTCGGCTCCAGAAACACAAACCGGATTCTACTCTGCCTCAGTGCCTGGTCTGTGAGCTGGGTAACTGTGAACAGGGCTAGAACACCCCACAAGGAGTCCCGGGCTCCACACTGGGGGACGCAGCAGGTAACCTTGGTGGACTGTGTACTGAGGCTGGCCTAGCCTCCAGCTACAGCAGTGGGAGCACGGCAGCAGCCCCCCATTGCCGTAGAGGTCTCCCCTCGCAGCCCTCCATTGCCGCACAGGTCTCCCCTCGCAGCTCCCCATTGCCACAGGGGTCTCCCCTCACAGCCCCCCGTCGCCGCACGAGTCTCCACTCGCAGCCACCCGTTGCCACAGGGGCCTCCCCTCACAGCCCCCCACTGCCGCACGGGACTCCCCTCGCAGCCCCCCATTGCCACAGGGGTCTCCCCTCGCAAGCCCCCACTGCCGCAGGGGTCTCCCCTCGCAAGCCCCCACTGCCGCAGGGGTCTCCCCTCGCAAGCCCCCACTGCCGCAGGGGTCTCCCCTCGCAGGCCCCCATCGCCGCAGGGGTCTCCCCTCGCAGGCCCCCATTGCCACATGGGTCTCTCCTCGCAGCCCCCCATCGCCGCACGGGTCTCCCCTCGCAGGCCCCCACTGCCGCAGAGGCCTCCCCTCGCAGGCCCCCGTTGCCCCACGGGTCTCCCCGTCCCAGCCCGGCTCCCCCGCGCCCCCTCACCCGACTCCTCGTCCTTCTTGTCGAACTTCTTCAGCATGGTGCTGCCGGTGCTGCCGCCGCTCCCGCCCCGTGGCACCGGTACCGGAGCCGCCACCCGCCCCTCCCCTTCCTGCCACCCTGTCACCGGAGCCGCACTGCGCAGCCGCGGCACCTCCCCCAGGACGTAGCTCCGGGAGAGCCGCGGGAAGCCATTGATAGGAGGAGAGGGCGGGGCCGATTGGGAACGGCGTGGTCTGATTGGCGGAGAGGAGGGGAAGGGGCTAGGGAGAGCGCTGGGATTGGTGGGGTCATGGGTACGGGGGTACACTGGTACCAGGGATACACCGGTACCGGGATATGCTGGTACCGGGTATGCTGGTACCGGGCTGTACTGGTACCGGGATATGCTGGTACCGCGATGCACTGGTACCAGGGCACACTGGAGGAGACTCAGCACAGGGGTCGTCACACTGGGACTGGGACGGGACACTGGGATCCCTGGGGGGACGCTGGGCAGGGGAAGGGAGGGACAGCACCAGGGGAGACAATGGTGCCCCAAGGGACACCCTGGGGCTCAACAGGGGGAGATGGGGCAGTGAGCAGGACACGGGAAGGGGGAATCCTGGCGGGGGCTCAGTGCTCCGGGAGACAAGGGGGTGCACCGGGGAGAACCCCTCCTGGGCACGGGCATTGGTGCCCTGGAGCATCCCTGCTGTGACACACCGGTGCTGGCTGCTCCTCCTGTCCCCGCTGCCACCGACACTCACAGACCCTGGGTGCAGCGCTGCCCAGGCACCTCCCATGCCACAGGGCAGGCAGGAAGGCAAAGGACCCCTCACCCATCCCACCACCTCACCCCAGCCCGCCCGTGTCTGGCACATCCCCTCACCCACTACCACAACACCGGGTGTGGGGGCACCCCAACTGCTCCCGACCCCTTCCCAAAGCCGGTGCCGGCTCCGAGGCGCGGGGGCTGCACTCACCCTGCAGCGGGTACTCCCCGAAGAGCATGGCCGTATCCCACCGCGTCCCGCAGCCCCGGCCCCGTTCGCACCTCGCTGTACTTTGCACGGGGGCCGCTCCCGCTGCCCTTATCTCCCAGCGGCGGTGAAGACGGTGACGCCGGCAGCACAACACCGTGTCCAGGCCAGGTTGAATGGGGCTTGGAGCACCCTACTCTAGTGGAAAGCGCCCCTGCCCGTGGCAGGGGTTGGAGCTGGAGGAGCTTTAAGGTCCCTTCCAACACAAACCAGTCTGGGATTCCATGACTCCATAAACCACAACAAGTCGTGTTTGATGCCACCTTTAATTGTGCACATGCACCAGCTCCAGTGCCACGGCTCATGGAGGATGTTGTATGCTGCAGCCACCCAGGGAGAGGCAGGATGTGGAAAACCTGCCCGTCTGGATGTGCCCTTTGGAGACACCCCAGTGCCGGGCGAGCAGGGACCCAGGCACAGGAGCACGGCAGCACCTGGGGCTGGACCCAGATGTGCTCAGCGAAGGCAAACCCGGCTGTACCTGCTCTGGTGGTGCCGAGGTGACAGTCATTAAACCAAGTCCTGCCCGTGGCTGCAGCTTGTGCTGTGGGCACCCGGTCCGTGGGCTCAAGGTGCTGTGCCTGCAGCTCCCTGCAGGAATAGTGATGGCACCCCAGTGGCACCCCTCTGTCCATGGCCCCCAGCAGCCCTGCTTCCAGCTCGATCTCTGGCCATGCAAGTCACCTCCTGCGCCCAAGCCGGGCCATCAGCTCGGCATTGGCGGCTGCCTTGGCCTGCAGCTCCTTCTCTCTGGCCAGCTCAAGCAGGGTGCTCAGGACATGAGTGGGGACATCCAGTGACAGAGACACCTTCCTGCCCTTCTTCCTGGGAGCAGGTCTCTTGGCAGCTGGGCTCATTAGCCAGGGAGATGCTTGTCTCTCTGTCTCCTTTAGTGGGCTGGCTTTGTCCGGATGAGCCCCTTCCACAGAGCCATGCTCACCCCTCCTCGTTTTGGGGAGACCCGGCAGCAGCTCTTTAGCACTGATGGTCTCCTGCCGCATCAACTTGGCTCCATCCCCAGCTCCAGATGCCGGTGAGAGCTGCTGGTGACTCAGCCCCTTCCAAGTTCTTGCTGGCACCCCAAGGACCACCAGGAAGGTGAGCAGCATCCTGCAGCGCAGCAGCACGGGCAGTGCCTGCGGGGAGCACACAGGGGGTGCTGATCACCACCGACAGCCCCCAGGCAGCCCCGCAGTCCCAGGCAGCTGCCCATGCCCAGCGGTGGGGATGCCTTCAGTTTTCCACCCTGATTTTAACCTTTCAGCAACGGTGGGGTAGCTCTGGGGAGGCTGAAGGGGACTTGGGAATAAAATGAGCTGGGGAGGCCCTGTCCTTTCCTGCAGCCCCGGGCTGTCCCCTCCGTTTCACACCCTGCAGCCCTTTGCCACCAGCAGAAATAGCTCCCCGGGTGGGGAGGAGTGGCTCTATGGCGACCGCGGGTGCTTCCAGCCCTGCCCTGCCCTTTGGCCCGGGAAGGGTGACGTGTGGGGCTGCCCTCCTCCCACAGCTTCCCAGCAGATGCCATCCCCGCGCTCTCTGGGGCAAAAGCCCCCCCCCAGAGGGGACATGAGCCACTTGGCCTGGAACACGCAGTGGGTGGGTGGCAGCAGGGTGACGAGGGCACAAGTCTGTCTGTGAGCCTGAGTGGTGCTGAGCCTCAGCATCTTCCTCCACCCTGTTCCCATCCTGGAACCAGAGGGACCCCGGGAGTGTGCGGGGTGATGTGCTCTGGGGTGAGGGTCTGGGTGTCGTGCTATGGGTTGGGGGTCAGAGCGGCTGCAGGGGCATTGCCGCACAAATCCTACCCTATGGCAGCTTCCCCCTAACCCTAACCCTGAATCCCCTGGAATTTGAGGGTTGGAACTAGATGATCTTAAGGTCCTTTCCAACCCTGACTATTCTAGGAATCTAGGATTGTAATCAGTCACCTGGAGGGGTTTGACAGCTGAAGGAAGGCAGTAAAATGCATCTGACCTCCTGCACCCCATCTCCAGGGTAAAGCTCTTTGGAAGGTTCTGGAAGGGGTGGCTGGAGCGGATTTGATTCACTGGAAATCAGGTTATTGTCGGAAAAAGTAGAGTAAAGCATTCCCCCCCCCCCCCCATTTCCCAGGCCCTCATCCCCCAGAACCCCCCCAAAGGAAGCTGCACCTCACCATTTCCAGTGGGTCCTCGTCCTCTGCTGCTCAGGCAGCTCCCAGGGTGGGTACCACGGTTTGCCCTGCTCCCCACCAAGCCCTGGCTCTTATCCTGCTCCAGCTCCAACCACAAGGGGTGACGGGGACACACCATGGGTACAGGGGGGGGTGGAACAGACACAACGTTATTAATACACTTTGCCTAATAGCGGGTGAAATCATCCTGACTGTGGGTGGGTGGGTGCTCCCTTGCTGCTCCATCAGTGCATTGGGGGGGGATTCCGGGAACCTGGGGTGGACCAGGGGTCATTGTTTAACATCTGACTCCATCCAACTGAGCCTTCCTGCTCCTGCCAGCCTCGGGTGAGCACTTAAGGGAGCAGAAAGCACAGAACCTGTCCCCCTGGCTGGGAGCTGAGGTGCTGGTGGCATTGCCAGCCCCCGCCGTTCTGCCAAACGAGGATCCCGGCTGTCTCCTGGTGATGCCATGGCCCGATGGGAACATACCAGGAGACATCACCTCCCCGCTGTGCCAGCCCTGGAAAACACAGTGGGTAGCAGGCTGCAGGTGTTAGCCCCACACAGCAGGGTTTACCCCAAAATCCCCCCCTTAGAGACTGTGGGAGCATGCAGGGGCTCTCGGGCTCGGCAAGCACCTGTGAGGTGAGTTGGGTGCTCAGCCTGGAGTGCTGCCCAGGGCACAGTGTTGGGGGGGCTGGGGTCAGGCCGCTGGGGGTCCTGCCCTCCCCATGGCCACAGGGTGACCGATCCCAGCCCAGTCTCCAGCGGTGGCAGCAGAAACAGTGCCAGCTCTGTCCCTGTGCCAGGACCTCCCACCCAGCAGTCAGAATTAGCTGCGGCGCTGATTCATCCCGCAGCACCGCAGCCCCACGTGCCGGCACGTCATGGCCCGGCCGGGGGGTCACGGCCCCATCTGCGTCAGCCGAGCATATTCCGGGCACAGGGACAGGGCACTGGGGTGCCCAGGGAGCAGGGACCCCAGCCCTGATGAGCATCACCTGCTGCCGGGGGCAGGGAGATGCTCGGTTCAAGAGCAGGTTCCCAGCTCTTACACTGCCCATCCTCAGGGGTTCCCCAGTGTTGACTCCCCTGGGTTAAAGGCCGAGGTGCGAGTGGGAGGGTATTGCAGGGAGAAAGCCTCTGCTCTCCACACAGCTCTTTCTTTGCCAAACCATCGCAGCCACAAAACGGGAACCAGGCCCCGGTTGAGGTTAAGGTGAAATTTATTCAGATGGAGGTGGTTGCGGGGAGGGGAGGAGGGATGGGGGGAGGCAGCGCCTCTCCCAGGGATGTGGGATGAGGGTGTTAGATGAGGGGACCCCAACTGTGCCCAGTCCGAGTGCCGCTCCAGGGCCACCAGAGAGGGAGCAGGGGCAAGCACCATCCCATTGGCAGCAAATAACTTAAAAACCACACTGGGAACAGCCCAGGAAACCTCCAGGTGGGAAAGGGGTGAATAAGGGTTGATACAAATTTCACCTTAACAGGCAATAAAACCGATATGAAAGAAAAACCCCATGAGCAGCAAAAAGACAGATTAGAAATAGCACCAGGTTTCTGCCGGGGGTCCCGGCTCTGCAGCAGCCCAGCCCTGGGCAGGGGCAACCGGATGTGCCATGGGACAGCCCAACCTGCAGGATACTCCCTGCAGAATGCTGCCCGTGGGATGATGCCCATGTTATGCCTGTGGCTGTGCTCCTGCCTCACCGCCAGCATCACCACGGGCACCTGCAGAGAGAGATCCGAGGAGCTGGAGCCGATGTTTGTGACCAGCATCATCCCCCCCAGCTCTGCACCGGCTGAGCCCGCGGCACCCGGTGGGGACGCTGCCGGGGCTGCCGGTGCCAGCGCTGTGACGATCCGTGCCGGGCGTACCTGCCCCGAGGCGCTGCCCGCAGCGCAGCTCGCACTCCTCCCGGCTGTCGAAGCGGTTGCTGTTCCCCCCGCAGCCGCTGTAGACGAAGGGCCGGCACTCGGCGCCCCGCTGGCTGTGGTACCAGCGCAGCGTGTAGCGCCGGCAGCCCCCCTCGTCCAGCGGCAGGCTGCAGGGCTCCGCTGTGGGGCAAACAGCAGCAGTGAGGGGGGCAGAGCAGCAGCACCGTGGTGATGGAGGCAGAGGAGTAACCCCCGAAGGCAGGAGACACACACACACACACACACACACACACACACACACACACCACTCTACTGGGGGCTATGAGAACCCCTCCTGCGACTCGTGATCTGCCACGGGCAGGGGACCCCTTCCACTAGAGGAGCTTGCTCCAAGCCCGTGTCCAACCTGGCCTTGAGCACTGCCAGGGATGGGGCAGCCACAGCTTCTCTGGGCACCCTGTGCCAGCGCCTCAGCACCCTCACAGGGAGCAACTTCTGCCTAAGCAGCTCACCACCCATCACAGCCTGCTCTGAGCCGTCCATCTCCGGGACCTCATCGTACTCCTCCTCCTCCTCTCCGTACTCGCTGTCATACTCGAGGTCATCAGCATCAAGTGTGACTCCTCTGTGCTGCCCTGGGAGACAACAACGGGTGTCAGCAGCCCCCCTCCTGCCCCTGCATCCCTCCTGTGCTGCTCTGCACATGCCTGCACGCACAGAGCACACACGTGCACGCCTGCAAGCACAGAGTACACACGTGCACGCCTGCACACACACAGCACACACGTGCACGCCTGCACACACACAGCACACACGTGCACACCTGCACACACACAGCACACACGTGCACACCTGCACACACACAGCACACACGTGCACACCTGCACACACACATTCCTTGCTGCCCTCTCCTTGCCTCTTTCTTTAACCAAAGCCCCCAGAACAAGCATGGGTGCTGCTGGGTTATCCCTCAGTGCCTGACATGGAGGGCAGGATGTGACATACATGGAGCAGGGCAAAAACGGGATGGGGCCTAAAAGCACACGAATGACACTCACCCTCCTCTTCCTCAGTGTGTGACAACTTGAGCACAGGGACTGCAGGGACGGGCTGGGTGGGAAAGAGCCCTGTGAGGGGGAAGAACATGGTGCAGGTATCAGGGAGGAGGCAAGGGGAAGTGGGGCGCATCCCCCCTGCTTGCCAGGGGGAAAACAGCCCTTGCTGGTGTAGAGCCCATCAGATGAGGACGGGGATGAGAAAGGGCACAGGGAGGCACACATCCCGATGGGGCCAGGTCTTGTATGTCCTCTGGGCTCTCCATCACCTGCTTGGCCGCGGTCCCTGTCCTGGCGGACGCTCCTTCCTCCTCCCTGGGCAGAGCGGAAGCTGCTCCTGGCCTGAGCCCCCCAGCCTCCTTGGGGAGAAAGCACCCACCTCACCGCAGCCCCTTTGCCTCCATCCCTCCACCCCACTGCTCCAGCCTCCCATCCCCTGCAGCAGCCCTGCCCCTGCAGCCCCCCAGCCCCAGCTCCAGCACCAGGCATGGATGGGCACTGTCCCTGTGGTCCCTTCCTGGTCAGGCAGACCCCAGCAGTGCCCAGACCCCTTTGGCACCATCCTGAGCTTGGGATCCCTGCGGCACCACGCACCATCCCTTCTCCCTGTACATGGTCCCGCGCTGGTGCTGGCCCTGGCTGAAGGGGTTCCATGAGGGTCACAAAGGGGGTGACAAGGGTGTTTCAGGGGTCCCAGCTGCCTCCAGCACCCCCAAAAACCGGCGGCACACACGAGTACTGGGACCCTGCTGGTGCCACATGCAAAGGGCAAGGGGTAGGAAGGGGAAGCCACAACCTGAGAGCTCACGGGAGTCCAGGCGCTGCGGAAAGCGGCCGCCACAGGCTGCGGGAAACAAGGGGCCGGGGTCAGGGGCAGTGGGAGCAGAGCCCAGCCCGGGGCAGGGGCAGTGGGACCAGAGCCCAGCCCGGGGCAG
Source organism: Pezoporus flaviventris (assembly GCF_033815535.1). NCBI lineage: Eukaryota > Metazoa > Chordata > Aves > Psittaciformes > Psittacidae > Pezoporus > Pezoporus flaviventris. Next base: position 10,566,486 of record NW_026892569.1, on the reverse strand, counting down.
GGGGATGCTCACCGCAGTGCTGGCTCATCTCCTGCCGCACGAAGGCACGGATCTCCTCCTCCTGCCCCGCAAGGAGGGGGGCAAAAGACCCAAATCACAGCAAAGATAGTGCAGTTAGAGAGGAGGAAGAGCTCTTCCCCAGCCCCAGCAGAGCCCGGAGTGGAGGGAAGCCCCTCACTGGCAGCAGTGGGATGGATCCAGCACCCCGGCTCCCCATCCCATCCTGATGACCTGAGCACCGCGAGTCAGTGCCGGCTCCCTCTTAGCTCTTACCGTCATTCCCGGCTCCCCCTTCTCCCCACGCTGTCCCTGGGTGCCGGGACTGCCCTGGGGACAAGCAGAGGGAGGTGGGAGGCTGGTCCCAGCCGTGGTTGGCCGGGCAGCGCAGGGACCCGCTCACCAACCTGCTGCCCCCTCTCGCCGGGGATGCCGGGCACGCCGCGGGCCCCCGGCACCGACTGCCCGGGGGGACCTCGCTCCCCCTGCAAGGGACACAAGTCAGGACCTGCCTGGTGGCTCTGGATCCCCTCTGCTCACCCAGCGCCATGGATGTGCTGAGTTCCCAGTCCCCGCACCCTGGGACAACTGTGCAGGTGGGGATGGGGATGGGGACAGGGACGGGTCCTCAGGCTCCCACCCCTGGGCAGGGGGGTGCAAGGGGCAGGGACAGAGCTGGGACATGGCTCCTGATGACACCAACCCCTAGCCCACAGTGGGGACAAGACCTTCCCCTTCCCACAGTGCCTAGAGGGGAACCAGCCCCCCGCGGTGGTGGGGTCTCACCTTCTGGCCTTGCATGCCCTCAGGACCTCGTGGGCCAACGCTCCCGGGGGGTCCAGGGGGGCCTGGAGCACCATCACTGCCCCGGGGACCAGGGCCACCGATGACACCCGGAGCACCCTGCAGGAGAGCAGGGGTGAGGCTGGTGGAGCTGGAGCCCCCAGCCCCAGAACAGGCACCACGGGCACCCTAAAGCACCGGCGCCTTCTTGAGAAGGGAGGGGATTTGTTGTCACTTCAGTGACAATTCAGAGCAGCACCGAACGCCTATCCTGAGAGCATCGGGTTCTGAGGTGCTGCTGGGTCCTGGACAAAGCAACGCGGGGCAATGCATGCCAGCCTGCTCACCCGCTCTCCCTTCTCCCCCTGGTCTCCTTTGGCTCCCTGCTGCCCATCAAATCCCCGGTCACCCTGCGAAGAGGAAGGGACAGGCAGCAGGGAAAGGCAGAGGGGACAGGCAGCCGGCAGCTGAAGCGCCAGCCCAGCTTCTCCCGGCACTGCCCCCATGTACATACCTTGGGCCCCATGAGTCCCTCCTTGCCAGGGATGCCGGGCGGTCCGGACAGCCCCAGCTCTCCCTGTGGGTGACAGGGAGGTGTCCATCAGCCACCAGCCGCACGTTCCTCCACCACCCGGTCAGCACAGCACTTACCGGCTCGCCTCTCCTCCCAGGCAGCCCTGAGCGCCCCGGCAGCCCCGGCTCGCCCTGCAGGACAGGGGCAGGACAGGGGCAGGCTGGTCAGTCTTGTGCCCCCATAGTGGGGCCGAGATCTGGTCGCAGCCATCTCCCTGCTCCCAGTGGCTGGCAGAGGGGATCTGAAGGGCTGCAGTCTCTGGGCAGCACCCAGGCTCGGGCAGCACCCTCAGGCACACACTCACCTTCTCGCCCTTGTCCCCATCGAGGCCACAAGCGCCCTTCATGCCCCGGTCACCCTGTGAGGATGAGGGGAGTCAGAGCCATGCCCAAGGGATGTGGGTCCTGGCTGGGGATGGGCAGAGGCCAACCCACCTTTGGGCCGCGCATGCCCAGGGGTCCCATGTCCCCCTTGTCCCCACGTGTTCCAGGGATCCCATCACGGCCGGGCTGACCCTGCAGGATTGAACACATGAGGGGTCTGCTCCCCGTCCTGCCATGGGCTGGCACCATGGGCTGCAGTGGCACCGAGATGCGGCTCCTCACCGGCTCACCGGGCTCCCCTGGTGCTCCCACCTCTCCCTGGGGATGGCAAAGGCATTGGTCAGGGCAGGTGAGGGTATGGTGCCCCAGCAACCCCCCAGCACTCCCCCAGCAACGGGGGGTTCCAGCTCCTCACCTTCTGCCCACCGGGGCCACGGGCCCCTGGGAAGCCAGTGGAGCCCTTCTCGCCTTGCTCCCCTCTTGTCCCCTGCAAGCAGAGACCAGATCAACACAGGGCAGGAGGGAGAGCTCTGGCTATGGCACAGCCCCATGGAGCCACAGGGACCACAAAGACTGGCTCCAGCAGCTCCCCTTGCTGGGGCTCATCGAGCCACGGTGCCCACGGGCATCACACCCTGGTCCCTGGATCCAGCAACAGCCCTCCATGGTCCCCAACCCAGTAGCCCCCAGCCCCACACAAGCCCCCCCAGCCCCATACCTTCTCTCCAGGCATTCCTTGCTCCCCTTTGTCCCCCTTGTCCCCTTCTGTGCCCTTCAGGCCACGGTCTCCCTGCAAAGTGGGAAACACAGGGCCAGGTCAGAGCATGGGGAGATGCTCAGGTAACGTTGGGATGCAGAAAACAGAGCTCCCTGGTCAGGGATGGGGGACAGATGGAAACAGGGAGGATGGGGACAGAGAGGATGGGGACAGCTCTTACCGGCTCCCCCTTGCTGCCCCGTGCCCCAGCAGGCCCCTCCACCACCACAGTATCGCCCTGCACAAGGGAATGACAGAGATGGAGTAAGCAGGGGGTCAGCACTGCTGCCCTCCTCCCGCTGCCCCATGCTGGGGACTCACCTTGTCTCCTTTGGGCCCCGGGGCCCCAGCGTCTCCCTGTGAGGAAGGGGAGATGGGGAGATGCTGCAAGGATGCCAGCAGGGAGTGACAGCACCCCTGGGACTGGGGACCTGACCCCTGGGGTGCATCGTTCACCCCCCTGGCTCCCAGAGCCCCTCACCTTGTCCCCACGCTCCCCCCGGTTCCCTGGCAAGCCCTGTGAGAGAAGAGGAGAGGGAAGGAGTGCTGGAGGCTCGGGGGGGGGGGGGGGCGTTGGGGGCAGCCAGGGGGGTATTTACCACCGGCCCTCGGTCCCCTTCTGGCCCCGGGCGCCCGTCTTCACCCTGCGAAAAGAAAGGGATGTGAGGAGGGGTCTGCGATGGGGGCACCCAGCACCCCCCAGGGACAGCCTCTGGCTTGCCTGGGGACACGGGGGCTGTGCCTGTACCTACCCGTGGCCCTGGGTCTCCGCGCTCTCCTCTGGCCCCTGGCAGCCCGGCCCCCGGTGCACCCTGCCATGGGATGTCAAGAGCTCAGCCCTGCCCTTGCTGCCCCAGCCATGCTGTGTGCCCCCCACGGCACTGGACACCCCACACAGGGTCCCTGCCACCCCCCCGGGGGCTGGGGGTACAGAAGGCTCCAAGTGCCACCATCCAGAGCGGGCTCAGCATCCCCAGGGTAACTGCATCAGGGACACCCTGTGTAAGGAGCAGCCCTCGTGCTGCAGGACCGTGCCCTGTCCCTACCTTGTCACCTTTCAGGCCAGCAGCCCCCTGGATGCCCTAGAGGAGAGGAGAGGGGTGAGTGATCCATGTGAGGAAGGCAATGCCAAGCACCCCATGAAGCACTCCGGGCTCCCAACCGGAGCCCAGCAGCCCCAGCCCGGGGTGGGATGTGCCTGGGGGGGGTGCCCACCACCCTGCCCACATCAGCGGGCACCCGGGCACTGCAGCCCCACACTCACGGCCGGCCCCGGGGGCCCTGCAGGTCCCGGTGCTCCAGGGGTGCCGTCTCTCCCGGGAAAGCCGATAAGACCCTGTAGGGAAATGGTGAAAGGCAGGGACTGCAGTGGGGGGGCAGGGGGGTCCCACTGCCACTGCCCTGGGCTCCAGGGTCACCCACTGTACCCTCTCTCCTGGGGGCCCTGGTGGGCCAGGCTGCCCACTGTCCCCTCTGAGCCCCGGCTGTCCTGGTGTCCCAGCGATGCCAGCTAAGCCTGGGGGTCCTGGCAGTCCTGGCAAGCCGATGTCACCCTAGAACAAGGAGGAAAACGATGTGGCCCATGAAGACAGCCCCTCGGGAGCATGCTCCCCCCTTGGCCAGGGCAGCAGCAGGGCGCTGGGGATGTGGTGCCCCAGGTGACAAGGGGACAGGGGTTACCTTCAACCCCGGCGGCCCATCCTGTCCCCGCGGTCCCTGTGCGCCGACCCCTGGTGATCCCTGCATGGGGCACAGAGCGTGGGGCACATCCCCTGGCCTGCAGGTACCGCATGCCTGGGGCACTGTGCCACCCAGAGCAGACACCCACCTTCTCCCCTTTGGCTCCAGAGGACCCTTTGGCTCCCTGTGAAGACACGAATGCACCGGTAAGGACTGAGCTGTACATGATGAGGGCACAGGTCCTCTGACAGCACCCACCCCCTCCAGCATCCACCCCTGACCCCATGTGCTCCTACTCACATCTTCCCCAGGATCACCCGGCTCCCCGAATCTTCCTGGCTCCCCCTGGCAGCGAGAAAAGAACAGAAAGCAGGAGCAGGAGGTGATGCACGGGGCTGTGTCCGGATGCTCCTGCTGTGTCCAGGCAGACCCAGGACCCCCTCCCTGCCACCCCCTAGCAGCACTCACCTTCTCGCCCTTGGGGCCTGGCAAGCCTCGGTCACCCTTGGAGCCCTGCTGGGGCAGAGTGGGGTTGGGGGGGCACAGGGCTGGCCTTCCCCCAGGAGGTGTGTGTGGGGGGTGAGGTTTAATGGGGGGATTGATGGGGCCAACTCACGGGCTCTCCCAGCAGCACACCCTCCAGCAGCGCCGGCTCGCCCTGCAGCAGCACACGTGTGCTCAGGCACACACGGGGACACAGATGCTCAGGCACACACGGGTGCTCAGTCGTGTCAGCATCAGGTACCAGACCCGTGCCCGCCCCAGCCCCAGTGCCTTATGTAGCACCCAAGGGTGGGGGTCTCCCCACCGAGCACCCCAGCTCCTCACCTTCTCCCCTTTGGCACCAGGAGGGCCGGCGATGGCCTGGGCACAGTAAGGAGGACCGGTGAGCAGGGCTCCATGGGGATGCTCCGCTCATCCCGGTGTTCCAGCTCCGCACTCACCTGCCCTGGCGCTCCAGCATCCCCTGGCTCTCCCTTGGGACCAGCGGGACCCGAAGGTCCTGGCACCCCCTGGCACAAGCAACAGAAGCCTCAGGCACAGCCCCCAGGCAGAGCGCAGGGTTCCAGTGGGGCAGGAGCATACACGTACCATCTTCCCGGGCATCCCGGCCTCGCCATCCTTCCCTGGCACACCATCCCGGCCTGGCACTCCTGGCTTCCCACTCTCCCCCTGCAGGCAGCAGGACCGGCTGTGGGGTCAGCTGGGTATTGGGGTCCTGCAGCCCCAAACAGCCCCACACCTTCCTGAGCACCCCCACAAGTGGCAACCGGGCACGGAGGGGACAACGCACTCACCACTTGTCCCGTCAGCCCAGGGACACCCGGTGGGCCCTGCAAGGGAGATGGGAGCAGAATCAAGTGCGAGCCCACCAGGAATAGCCATGAGACAGGTCAGGGGGCTGTAAATACCTACCCCAGGGCCAGGGGGGCCAGGGGGGCCAGGCAGCCCGATGTTGCCCTGGGGACCAGGCAGGCCCTGCAATGGAAACAGAGGTGTCAGATAGGCTGAAAAGTGCCCTGGCACAGCCAGGACCTCAGCTGGGCCCACCGGAGATGCACCATGGGATGGATAGGTTTGGGGTTCTGGATGGGGAGGGGGCAAGTGCTCACCCGGATGCCAGAGCCAGGCTCCCCCGGATCACCCTGTAATGACAGCACCAGCATCAGCCCCATCACCCGATCCACAGCCACATCCCTGCCCTGCCACTGGTGATGCCAGCATCAGTGCCGCTGCCGTACCTTGGTGCCAGCTGGGCCTGGGGCTCCCGGTGGGCCGGCGCTACCCTGCAGGGGACAAGAGGATGCTACACTGGGGCAGCATTTGCTGGTGGCACAGCCCACCCTGGCTGATGTCCCCTCTTCGCACAACTGTCCCCTGTGCATGGCACAGGGTGGGTCCTTACCGGAGGTCCTGGGGGTCCTGGGTCTCCTGGGCTGCCCTGAAGGGAGGAAGAGATGGGGGTCACTGCAGGGATGGGTTTTCCCCAGTGGATGCATGGGGTGTCCCCTGAGAGAGGAGACCCAGAGAGTGCCAGCAGCTCTGTGAGCACCCACAGCAAGAGGGGGGAGGACACAGTGCTGTGGGGGTGTCACAGGGACGGGGTGGGGGGGTACAGACACCTACCGGGCGTCCCAGCACGCCAGGGAAGCCTGGCAAACCCTGCAAAGAACCACGTCAGAGCCAGGGAGTGAGCAGGAACCTGGCACCCGCAAACAGCCCTGCCTGTCCCCAGGGATGCTCCCTGTTCCCGTCTGCAGTACAGCCTGGGCTCCATGTAGTGAAGAACTTCCTCAGATCCCATCTCAGCCTCCCCTCTGGCAGGTTAAAGCCATTCCCCTTGGCCTGTCCCTGCAGGCCCTTGTCCAAAGCCCCTCTCCAGGTTTCCTGGAGCCCCTTTAGGCACTGGAGCTGCTCTAAGGTCTCCCCTTAAGGAGCCTTCTCTTCTCCAGGCTGACCCAGCCCAGCTCTCTCAGCCTGGCTCCAGCCCTCTGATCTATGCTCCCACTGGTGCTGGTGATGGCTGGTGTGTGACCACAGGACCTTGCCCCTGCCCCAGCCCACATCCCCTCACCATGTCCCCACTCACCGGTTTCCCCTCTGGACCAGACAGCCCTCTCTCACCCGGGAGACCCTGGAGCAAGAGATGGGCACGGCTCAGTGCCAGGCTGGGGAGAGGGTCAGTGCCGGGCTGGGGTCCAAGCAGCACTCACCGGGGCACCATCCCTGCCCTTCTCGCCAGGCTCCCCTCGCTCTCCCCTTGGGCCACCCTCGCCCTGCAGCAGGAAAGGCACAGGTCACAGGACAGGCAGGGACCATCCTGCCCCCTCCCCGCGGGGTGTCCCCGGCAGTGCCCCCCCGCGGGGCTGTGCTCCATGGGGCTGCCCCATTGGCAGCAGCACACTCGCAACCTCAGACCTTATCTCCTTTGGGTCCCCGCTCGCCCTCGGCTCCTGGCTCGCCCTGTGTGGGGGAGAAGACAGAACCCATCAACCCCCATGGCCCCTTTCCTGTCCTGGGTCACTCAGCTGCCCCCTCCCTTCTGCCCATCCACGCACCTTCACTCCCTTGGGTCCAATGGGGCCGCGCTCACCCGGGAAGCCCATGAGGCTGCCCTCGACCACCTCTGCCTGTGGGGGGGACACAGTCAGGGCCAGCACCCAGGGACACCAGCAAGGTCCCTCCGGCACAACCTTCCCCAGGTTCCCCTGCCAGGGCACTGTCCATCCCAGGAGCTGCAGCAGCTCCCTGGTGATGGTCCCCAGCAGCACCCATCACTTACCTTTGGCCCGGGGGGGCCCTGGGGGCCAGGCAAGCCGTCCCTGCCCTGGAGGGAGAGAAAAATAGGTTGAGCATCAAAGGGACAGCAAGGCACAGGGGAGCAGAGCCACCCTGGTGCGACCACTGCTGGTTGCCCTAGAGCATCCTTCTGTCCCCCAAAGCCCCACAGCACAGCAGGGATGGAGGAGACTGTGTTCCCATCTCACCTGCTCACCTCGCTCGCCCTTCTCGCCCCGGTCACCCTGGGAAAGGAGCACGGTGGCCGTCACGGGGCTGTCCCCACACCCCGGCCCCTGCCGCATCTCACACCCCCTTCCCCACACACTCACCTTCTCTCCGGGCCGCCCGGCCTCCCCCAGCTCCCCGGCCCGGCCCGGCACCCCAGGGATGCCCGGCTTGCCCGGCTCCCCCGGCTGCCCCGCCGGCCCCTCGGGGCCCCGCTCACCCACAGCGCGGCCCGTGGGGCCCTGCGGGCCGGGGGCACCCGCGTCCCCTTTGTCACCTTTGGGTCCTCGCTCGCCGGGGAAGCCCAGGGAGCCCTGCAAAACACAGCACCGTGCTGCCAGAGCCGGCCTGCGCCGGGGGCTCCCAGCCCTTACTGAGCATCCCAGGCTGAGCCGGCTCCATGGCCATGCCCAGCGCCGCTCACCTCCCGACCCGGGGGCCCCCTTTCACCCGGCTCTCCCCGGCTGCCCTTCTGGCCCCGCAGCCGCTCCGACACTGGCAGGAAAGAGTCCGAGCTCCCATCATAGGCGCCCGTGAGCTCCTTCAGGGATGAGACCTGGGAGGGAGGAGAGAGCCGCCGGTCAGGAGGTGAGAGCAACCCAGCCACAGCAGCCCCATCAACCCCTGCCGATCTCCCACCACCTCCCGCGTCCCTGCCCTGCAGCCCTCGTGCACACCTTGATGCCGAGCGCTTCCAGGCTGCGTTCCACGTTCTGCAATAAAGACACATTAAAATGAAGCGGGATTTGCTGCTCCCACCACGGGGGCTGCAGAGGGTTCCTGTCCCCTGGCGCTGACAGCCCAGCCCAGCAGGTCCGGGGGACTCACCACTGCAGTGCCGGGGTCTCCGCGTGCTCCAGGGCTGCCAGGTCGCCCCTAGGTGTGCAGGGAAAAAGGGAAGATGTGTGCAGTGCAGGAGCTGAGGTGAGCAGGGCTGGTGCTGCCCTCGGTAGGTTTCAGCGTTAACACTGTCGGTGCTATCACTGCCCCGGGTGCTGGCAGCGTGTGGGGCTCGGCGCTGGGTACTCACAGGCTCCCCTCGCAGCCCGGGGTCCCCCGGGTCCCCCTGAAACACAGCAGAGGCGTCAGTGGGGCAGAGCCAGCACCGAGGTCCGGCCTTGCCCGGCGCAGGGAGTCCCATTAGGGACTCGTCCCTCTGGCACAGGGTCCCCAGTCCTTTGCCTGCGGGTCCGGAGAGCACCTACCTTGGGTCCGGCCGCCCCTCGGAGCCCCGGTGAGCCCTGGAAGACGCGGAGGGGACGGTGTCACCCAGCACCATGGACAGGGGCAGTGCCCCGCGGAGGACTCCGGCGCTGGGTGGCACCAGGGGCACTACGAACCTGTCCTGGGGGCCCGACCTGCCCCGGGACGCCAGGGAGGCCGGGGGGGCCGAGGGGCCCTGGGACTCCCCTGTCCCCCTGCTCGCCCTTGGCACCGCTGCGGCCCTGCGGAGAGCAGAGGCAGCCGCTGGGTGCTGGTGTGTCCCGGTGCAGCAGCACCCACCACCCATGACCACACTGCTCTCACCTCTCTGCCAGGGGGTCCTGCGTCACCTTTGTCTCCCTAACCAGGGGGAAAGCAGTTACAGGGATGCTGCCCCATCTGCATGCCCCAAAATGATGCTCTGAATCAGGCAGGGGGAGCCACCGGGTGTGCAGGGAGCACAGAGGAACCACGCAGGGACCAGCCAGGGCTTGGCTCCTCACCTTTCTCCCATCCTCTCCTGGTGTCCCATCTTCTCCCTGGGGACACAGGCTGCAGTCAGTGCCAGACTTGACCACCGCAGTACAGGGACAGGCACTGGGGGCACAGCTCAGGGCATGGGGGCTCTTGGCCACTAGCCCCATCTGGGGGGATCAGCAGCCCACAGGACCTCCCAGCAAGCCCAAACGCAAGCCCTGCTCCCCCTACTCACGTTCTTGCCACTGAGGCCAGGTTTGCCGTCCTCGCCGGGTTTGCCCTGGGAGGAAGCAGAGGCAGCAAAAGCCGCCCCCCCCAAGCACCCAGGGTTCCTCAGGCCCCATCAAGGCCCCAGGGTGCAGGGAAGTGGGGGCCGGGCACAGGGTGAGCCCAGCAAAAGGACGCAGTGGGGAGGGCACAGGGCAGGATGTGTCCCCATGGCTTGTACTTACAGGGACGCCCGGTGGTCCCAAGGGTCCCACAGGTCCAGGCAGTCCCTGTTCCCCACGCAGCCCAGGCAGCCCCTGCAGGGAAAGGGGATGGGGAGCATTGGGGGGGGGTACAGGGGGTTAGCAAATGGTGGCAGGGCACCAATCTGCTCTGGGACAGCAGCACACTGCTGGGGACAGGGACAATCCTGCTGTGCTTCCCCGGAACAGAAAGCATGGAACAGGACATCGGTTCCTTACATGGCCCCATCAGAGGCAAAGCCCAAGCCCACCCTCCCCAAAGTACTTACATCCCGGCCGGGGTCCCCCTGCTTCCCAGGGTCTCCCTGCAGACAAGGAGAGGTGAGGACAGGGACACCCCTGACATAAAGCTCCCCGTGAGCATCCCCAGCCCGGAGCAGAGGGTGCACGGGGGGCAGCTCCTCCTGCCCCATCGCCCCCCAGCCCCTGCCCCTGCCCTGCCCCACGCTCACCCGCAGCCCGGCAGGACCTGGGGGTCCTGGTTTGCCCTCCAGCCCATTGCGGCCATCCAGCCCCGGCAGGCCACGGTCCCCCTGTAACAGAACAGCACGGCAGGGCTGGAGCCGTGGGGCAGGAAAGGGGTGCTGTGAGGCAGCCCTAGCCTGCAGCCCACTCACCTTCTCTCCTGGCAGGCCTCGGTCCCCGGGGTCACCCTGCGGGTGGGAACAGGAGTGAGCAGCATCCCCCTCAGTGGGAGCCAAGCAGGACATGGACCCCCCTCAGACCCCATGGGGACACTCACCCGAGCACCGGGGGGGCCGCGGGGGCCCTCCACGCCCTGCAAGAGACACACTCAGCAGTGGGGCACAGGGATGGAGTGGGGGGTCCTGGGTGCTACCCACCGACCCTTGCACACCAGGACCCCCCCGCGCTGTGTCCCGGCACCTCCCGCCCCACGGACCCAGCTCCTACCCTCTCTCCCGGCAGCCCCGGGGAGCCAGCGTCGCCACGGGCGCCCTTCGCCCCGTCCTCACCAGGGTCGCCGGCGTCCCCCTGCCAGGGAAGGGCACGGTCAGAGCCTGAGCCCTGCCCCCGGCGCTGCGGCTGTGCCGAGCCGCGATAGAGCCCGTGCGGAGCGGTTTAGGGCGCGATAACAGCAAAGGTCTCAGGACAGAGGCACGGGCTGCGAGGAGGCTGCTGAGCGCAGCGCAGCCCCCGGCAGGGCAGATCATGGCTGCAGAGGAACGCAACGAGCGGCTCTGCTGAGGCAGGAGCCGGCCGGGACCGCGATGGGTCCCTTAGAGCAGAGCCGGAACTGCCCGAGCCTGAGCTGGCTCCTAAGAGCAGAACAGCCGGAGCGCGGGGTCCTCCTGCACGACCCCTGAGCCATGAGCGTGGTGGGGGCTTCAGCCCTGCACCGGGCAGGAGCATCAGCCCTCGTGCCCCTCGGATCCCGTGCGCCCCATCCATGCTCCCATCAGCTCCCCATGGGAGGGGCTGTTTGGAGCAGGGAGGGCTCAGTGCACTGGGATGCCAGAGCACAGGCACAGCCGGAGGGAGTGGGGGGGACGACGACACACAGCATGGGGCACGGCACCGCCAGCACCCCGGGGGGAGTCCTCATTACCTTCTCACCCTTCTCCACCACTCCTCCGAGCCCCACATCGACCTGTGGGGCAGAGAGAGGCTGTTGGAGCACAGGGGGCCAGGCACAAGCCCGGGGGTGGGGGGGGTGGGGGGGTGGGCATAGCTTACGGATCGTCCTGGGGGTCCGGGAAGCCCCTGAAAGGAGAATGGTGACAGGAGGGGGTCAAGGGGAGCTGGTGTGGCCCCGAGGCGGGGCTAGCCCCGGGTTGGGGACGGTGGCACATGGCCCCACATCACTCACCGGCTCCCCACGGTCACCCTTGCTCCCTGGTGCTCCGGGGCTGCCCTGTGGTAAAGAGGGATGGCGTGAGGGGGAGAGGGAATGGGGATGCGTGGGGTGGAGGGGACCCCTTGGGGTGTGGAGCGGTGGTGCCCATGGGGCAGTGGGCACACACACACAGTACTCACGTTCCTGCCTTCAGGACCCGGGTCCCCTGAGTCTCCCTTCTCCCCGGGGGGGCCGCGGTAGCCGGGCAGGCCCTGGGTAGGGGGCAGGGGGGGTGTAAGCAGGACCCCCGGTACCACTGACTGCCCTCCAGCCCTGCACTTACCCGCGGGCCCCTGTCTCCGGGTTTGCCGGGCAGCCCTGCTTCACCCTGTGGGGAGAGAGGGGTCAGTGTGGGGTGGGGGGGGGGTGGGGGGGGCTCCGTCCTGGGGTGTCCTCACTTACCGGGGTGCCTTCATCACCCTTCTCTCCACGCTCTCCCTGTGGCACGGGTCAGCAGCACCAGATGGGGATAAAGCACAAGTCACCAGCGTCCCCCTGCTCCCCACCCCCCCACCCCACCCTCCTGCGGGGCCACAGAGCCCCACAGCCCCCTAGCCCCACGCTACCTCCTTGCCACGCTGCCCAGTCGGCCCCGGGGTGCCGGCTCGGCCCGGCTCCCCCTTCTCCCCTGGCTCCCCTGGGTCACCCTAGGCAAGGGGGGAGACAGGAACAAGGGGTCAGGGCAGAGTGGGGTGAGCATGGGGGCTGCTGTGGGGAGAAGGGCTCAGCATGGACCCCTCTGCTCCCCAGAACAGAATGGGCTGCAGGGAGAGCCCCTCTAGAGCCCAGTGGAGGGAAGGAGGGAGGGATGGATGGACAGAGGGGAAATGACTCCTGCAGTGGCGTTACCTTTGGGCCACTCCTGCCCGTGAGGCCAACGATGCCCTGGTGTTGGGGAGGGAGAGCATGTGTCACCGGGCAGTGGGGCAGAGCTCTGTACCCCACCAGCCACAGTCCCGGACGCACCCAGACTCACCCGATCGCCCTGCTCGCCCTTGGGGCCGGCCGGCCCGGGGATGCTCAGCCCAGGGGCACCCTAGCCATGGAGAGATGCAGTTTGGAGCAATGGCAGGAGCACTGTGAGCCTGGGGGCAGTGCTGAGCCCCCCATCCCCAGGGGTACTCACACGGGTGCCTTTCTCTCCCGCATCACCCTTGGGGCCGGGAGGTCCTTCCGGTCCTGGGAAGCCTCTATCGCCCTGGAGCAGATGAAACGGCACCATCAGCCCCCCCAGACCACCGCCCTTCTCCCCACCACTGCATAGCCCGGCCTGGGGACCAGCACAGTGTCCCCTGGGGTGGATGCCCAGCTCTGCAATCCCGCTCCCCAGCCTCAGCCATGCCCCGGGGGGGCACTGTTACCTTCTCCCCTCCGACACCAGCCACGCTGGGAGCCTGCAGGGGAAGCAGAGGGGACGGTGCTGGGTGCTGCCCGCCGGTCCCTGTGGCGGGGCTGGGTCAAGCAGCGCTGCACCCGCGGGCAGTGTCCCACGTACCGGCTTCCCGGGCGGTCCTGGCTCACCCTGAAGAGACACAGACCCCCTGAAGCACTGCCCGCCCTACCCACACCCCCCACCCCGGGACCCCATCCTCACCTTCTCCCCCCGTGGCCCAGCAGGTCCCGGAGCTCCCTACGGGAGAGAGGAGACCTCAGGTGCTGGCAGTGCAGGGACACGGCACCGGTACATGGCAGCTCCCGCGGTGCCACATCCACCATGCCATGGCCGCTGTCCCAGCTTACCTCCCTGCCCGCCGGCCCTGGGCGCCCTGGGGCTCCCGCCTCGCCCTGCAGCACAGGAGGGAGAGGAGGTGTGAGGGACAGGTTCACCCCAGCACAGCTTCACCCCACAGCACACCTACCTTCTCGCCTTCAGCGCCCGGCGCTCCACGGTCCCCCTGTGGAGCCAAGCAGAGGAGGGTTTCAGGAGCCTTTCTTCTCCACCCCACAGCCTCTGCCCCGCACACTGCCCCCAGAGCACATCCAAGACCACTGGGCTCCCACCATGACCCCCCAGCACAGCCACAAGGACACCAGGACCCACTGATGGTGCCAAACATGGCATGTTCTCACCTTCTCGCCTGTCTCTCCCAGCTCTCCTGGTGCCCCACGGTCCCCCTGGTGCAGGAGGAAGATAGGTCAGGGGCAGCAGGACCCGTGGGGATGGCACAGGTCACTGCACCCAAAGGCAAAGTGAGAGCATCCCTCGAGCCCCTGCATCACTCACCTTCCTGCCCTGCTCCCCTGGCGGTCCCCGGGGACCCTGCAAAGGAGGATGAGATGTCACCTCTGCCATGGCAGAGCACACGCACAGGAGCAGGAGCCCCCTGAGGGCAGCTCCTGCCCCGTACCCTCTCTCAGGAAACTCACCCGGTCTCCAGGGTCCCCGGGGCGTCCAGGTGGCCCAGGGAAACCTTCGCCGCCATCGCCCTGGGGATCAGGAAAGGGACAGCCGTGCCCACAAGATAGGCATGGGGAGCAGCGCGGGGTCTGCCCCACCGGAGCATCCCCACCACCCTCTTACCTTCTCTCCCTTCAGGCCAGGGGGCCCAGCAGGTCCCCGGGGCCCAGGGTCCCCAGGCAGCCCCTGCAAGAGAGCCCAGCTCAGCCCCGGCTGCAGCTCAGCCCTGGTGACGCGCAGCCACCGCAGCCCTCTCCCATCCCTGCTGGCCACGGGACTGAACTCACCGGGGATCCGGGCTCCCCGCGAGGTGCTGCCCCATCCACAAGCCCAGGAGGGCCCTGCAGAGACAGTGATCAGAGCTTGCAGACAGCCCTGGAGGGCTCCGTCCTCCCCTGCATCCAGGGGACTGCAGTGCTCTCCAGCACCAATGGAAGCCCCATCCAGGAGCGCTCAGGAGCCAGGGAGATGCAAAGCCACTCACCCTTTCCCCTCGGTCACCTTTCTCCCCCTGCAAGGGCAAAAAGCAAGTAAGGGCACGCCTGGGCTCTTCCCATTCCTCCCCTTGAATGGAAGGGATGCGCTGGACAGAGCCCATCATCAGTGGCATCAAAGCACATGCGTGCCACATGCCTGTTCCTGCTCTGCCCAGTGCCAGAGCTCATGCATGTGTGTGTGTGTGCATGGACACGTCTGGTGGGGACACAGCCCATGGGCAGGACCCAGGGAGCACACAAGGGGAGCAGCTTCACCCCCATCCCACACCTCCCTTGCACAGCACGGGTGGGATTTACCTTCACAAACTCTCCTGGTGGTCCTGGTGACCCTGGGGGTCCCAGCGGACCGGGGGGCCCTGGGTCGCCAAAGGGCCCCCTTGTGCCAGGGCTGCCGGGGGGGCCAGGGCTGCCCTGGGGGACAGAGATGTTCCATTAGCTGTGGCCGGGGCTGTGGCAGAGACCTCTCAGCATCCCCATCCTCACACGTACCGGCCTGCCCGGCTCCCCTTTCTGGCCTGGCAGCCCCTGCCTTCCGTCCGTCATAACCTGGGGCTCCCCCTGAATGAGGAGGGGAGGAAGAATCAGTGTCCTGCTGTCCCCAGTGCAGGACAGGACCTCAGGGCCAGGAGCCCAGCAGGGAGATGGGGACACCCTGGGGTCAGCAGACACCAAGAGCCAGGAGATGCCCCACCGGGACCCTGCAGGGCAGCCCCTGCCCGTCACCTACCGGCTCTCCCTTCTCCCCCTTCAGGCCAGGGAGCCCCATCGGCCCTCGTGTGCCCTGGGAAGGAAGGACAAGAGTGAAGGGGGTACAGGCAGGCAGTGGGACAGGGGAGGGATGGGGCCGTACTCACAGGATCCCCTCGGGGACCGGGGATGCCCTGGAAAACAACAGCTCAGCAGGTGAATGCAGGTCCCTGCCAGCAGTGGAGCAGGGATGGGAGGGGGGCTCCAGCCGAGGCAGGGATGGACAGTCACACTTGGGACACACAGGGACAGCAGTGACCCTGCCAGCTACAGAGACCCCTGGCACAGGGAAAGGGCCAAGCAATGGGGAAAGCCCATGAGGCAGCAGGGGACACAAGGGACACCCGCACTCACCGGCTGGCCGGGTGATCCAGGGCTCCCGGGGCGGCCGGGGCTTCCTGGTGTCCCATCAGCTCCAGGGTATCCCTGTGGGAGAAAGAAGCCAGCGTTTGATGCACTCGGGCACTACTGGACACCCCCCAGTGCAGTGCTGGTCCCTGCACCAGTAGCACAGAGCTGCGCCCAGGGACCCCGGCTGAGGCCTCGGGGGTGCTCACCCTGTCCCCCTTCTTGCCCGGCTGCTCCACACTTCGTCCAGGCAGACCTTGTGGCCCCGGGGGTCCTGGGGGTCCTGGCAGCCCGTGGCGGCCCTGGAGGGACAGCAAAGAGGATGGGCTGGGTGCTGGGTGGTGGCCAAGGGATGTGCCTCCTCCACCCCAATGGCAAGGGCTGGGCAGGTCCCTGCCCCAGAGCCTGCCAGCAGGACAAGGGGACATGGGGACCATGTCACTGCCCCCCCCCCGGGAGCTGTCCCCATCAGGATATTACCAGCTGCCCAGGGGGGCCCGGTGGCCCCGTGTGTCCTTGTGGTCCCTGTGGAGACAAAGCCAGTGGTGAGCATTCCCTGAGGGCTGGCACTAGCAGGGTTTGGGGGACACATCACCCCCAGAGCTACAGCTGGGATGGGGACACGGAGCACTCACTGCCTCGCCACGGTCTCCCTTCTCGCCCTGCAAGGGGACAGAGTGGGGGGGTCAGGAGCTGCATCCCCATGCTCAGCCCCTCATTGTGCTGCTGCCATCAGCAAGCTGGGGGTCCCTGGCCCCCACTGAGCCCCTGTGGCACAGTACAGCATAGTGCAGCACAGCATGGTGTGGGGATGCTCACCTTGGGGCACTGCACGGTGCAGGGCCTTGGCTTCGGCTCCGGCTCCGGCTGACAAGACCAGAGAAGCCTGCGTGAGTCCAGGGCAGGAGAAGCCCCCCGTGGGGCTGCTCCCCCCCAGCCCCTTACCCTGGTTAAGATGATGGGCAGGAGAAGCCCCCCCATGGGGCTGCTCCCCGCTCCCCTCCCAGCTCCTTACCCTGGTCGAGATGATGGTGCAGAGGTCATCGGTGAGCTCCCCCTCCAGCTCAGCCGGGGCAACGCCGCCATGGTAGATGTACCGCGGGTCCTCCCCGGTCACCATACGCCGGAGCTGCTCCCGGTCTGCTCCCTCCAGTCCCACTGCCAGCACCCGGACCCCTGGCCAAGAGCAGCCTCAGCACCCTGCGGAGCTGCCGTGCACCCTGCGGCACTCATCCATCCATCCTCACCCCCAGCCTTGACATCCCTGGCCGCCGCAATGGCATCGTCCCCGGAGGGGCCGTCAGCCAGGACCACCAGCACGGCCGGCACGCTGGGCCGGCGCCCCGCACCAGGGCTCAGCAGGTAGGTCCTGGCGAAGGTGATGGCTGCTCCTAGGGAGGGAGAAGGAGAAAAGGGCAGTCCGCAGGGTCCCACAGCGCTGCCCGGCTCCCAGAGCCGCCCCTCACCGATGGCATTGCCGCTGGGCTCCTCGTAGCGCATGGTGCGGATCTGCTCCAGCACGACGGACAGGTCACTGGAGCGGTTCAGCAGCAGCCAGGGCAGGCTGCGGTAGCTGTACGTGGCCAGAGCCACCTGCGAGGGCACAGGGAGCAGTGGGCAACACAACCCGCCCGTGTCCCCGGGGATCCCCCACCACCGCAGCCCCTACCTGGGTGCCGTCCGGGCCCAGGCGCCCCAGCGCAGACACAGTGTTGGAGAGGAGCGTACGGATGGCATCAGCGCCAGAGGAGCTGTCGCGGGTGCCGTGCACCAGGAACACGATGTCACCGCGGGCATCCCTGCACACTGGGGACAGGGAGGGGGTGAAGCGGCTGCTGGAGCAGCCACCAGTGACCAGGTCCCCAGTGACCCCATGGTACCTGTGCGCTCACTGACAGACGTCTCAGCACCGGGCGTGCTGCCCAGCAGCGGGCGTAGGGTGAAGGTGTAGCGCTGGCCCAGGCGCAGCCCCGAGACCTGCTGGGAGCTGGCAGTGCCGGGCAGCGTGCGCCCTGACTCCCTGCCCGCTGCCACCCAGGGATAGGGTCAGGGGGGCAGCGAGACCCACAGGGACACAGCCCAACCCAGGGACACCCGCCCGTCTCACCCGTGGGGGGGGTCCAGGAGAGGATGTAGCCAGAAGCACCAGGGACCGGGTTCCAGGTGAGTGTCACCGAGTCCCTCCGTACCTCTGTCACCTGCAGGCTGGTGACACGGCCCAGGGCAGCTGCCAAGAGAGGAGAAGCGTGTCCCAGCCCCATGGGGCAGCCCCCAGCTGGCTCCCACTCCCCACCCATCACCCTCCTCAGCCCAAGGCACTGCCCGGTTCCAAGTCCCCTCTGGGCTTCCCATGCCCTGCACACAGTCCTGTACCAGTAATGCCAGTGATGGTGGCTGGCTCGCTCTCCCGGCCACCGGCCATGCTGGTGATGCTGATGTGGTAGCGCCGTCCTGGCTCCAGCCCCGTGAGGTCGTAGGTGGTGGCGGTGGCTGGGAGCTGCTGGCTGCGCTGGGGCCCCCCTGCGTGGGCACAGAGGGGTGAGGGTGCACATGGGGGGGCCTGGGGGGTGCAGGGGGCTGGGGTCACTCTCACCTTCAGCCAGGCGCCAGACCAGGCGGTACCCAGTGCTGCCAGTGGCCGGCACCCAGGCCAGGCGCAGCCGGTGCTCTGAGGCCTCTGTCACCTGGAAGCTGCTGACGGGGGGCACTGGCGCTGCCTCCGCTGTTGGGCAGAGGAGCAGGGTTAGGGGCACAGCGCCTGGTGTCACCCCAGGTGCTGCCCCTGACCCAGCACTCACGGGTGGTGACGACAATGGAGACAGGGTTGCCCTCGCGGTTGCCGATGAGCGCTGTCACCTTCACGGTGTAGGAGACGCCTCCCTCCAGGTCGGGGATGTCGAAGGAGCTGGTGTGGCCGGGAACGTGGCGGCTGCTCTCCGAGCCCCCTGCCAAGGAGCATGGATCAGCCCCCAGCCCACCACCCCCACAGCCCATCTCCGTCCCCATCCCACGGTACCATCCCTGCGGCTCCACACCACACGGTAAGCCGTGGCTCCTGGCACACCGACCCAGGTGACACGGGCGACGTTGCTCCTGGATGCCTGCACCTCTAGCCTCGACACCGTCCCCACCTGCTCGGGTGCTGCGACACCAAGAGGACCATGTCACCGGGGCTGGCGGCCAGCGGCACCGGCCAGCACTGACGGGCAGGGGGACACCTCACCGGTCCGCGCCGTGGCGGTGACGGGGCTGCCCTCACGCCCATCCACAACGGCAGAGACACCAACGGTGTAGATGACGCCGGGGCGCAGCCCCTCGATGGTGAAGGCGGTGGGGTCGGCGGGGAGGAAGCGGGACTGCTCCACACCTACGGGGGACGGCTGCGATGGGAAGGGCTCTGGCGCCACCGCGCAGCCTCCCGCGGTGCTCGCACTCACCGTCGCTGCCCCGCCAGCTCAGCAGGTAGCCCCCGGCGCCCGGCAGCCCCCGCCAGGTCACCCGGAGCTGCCCGGGACTCGCCTCCATCACCCGCAGCTCCGACACGCTGCCCACCGCCGGGAGCTCTGCACCGCCCCACGGCACCACAGCGTCACCGCGGGATGCTCAGAGGGGCCCTGCGGCCACCCGGCACCCCACGGGGGTAGAGAACAAAGGCATTGGGGGGGGGGGGGGGGAATGCACAGCACTGGGATCCCGGTGCCAAACCCCGGCGGGGACTCACTGCGGCGGACGGTGAGCGTGGCCGCGCTGCCCTCCCTGCTGCCTGCGAGCGCCGAGACGCGCACCAGGTAAGCGATGCCCTCGCGGAGGTCTCCCAGCTCAAGTCCCGTCTGGCTGCCGGGGACGCGCCTCGTCCTCTCCGTGCCATCTGCCGGGAGCGCAGCCACAGGCACTCAGCACCCTCCGGCCAGCCGGGGCCCTGGGCGCTGCCTGCACCCTGCCCGGCTCACCCTGCCACAGGCTGACCCGGCCCCGCTCACCCTGGCTGTTGCGCACCACCACTTTGTACTCGGTGGCTCCAGGGACCCCCGTCCAGCCCAGCCGCAGCCACCGGCTCGACTCCTCGAGCACCCGCAGGTCCGACACAGCTCCCACGGGCACCTCCACGTCTGAAAGGGCACGCGATGAGGCACGGCTGGAGCACGACCCCAGCATCACCCCAGGACAAGGCTGCAGAGCTGGGTCTCACGGCCAAGGGGTCCCCGGGATGAACAATACCTGGGACATCCCTCCATCCCAATGGATTGGAAGGGTGGGGACAACCCAGGGGACCTCCGGCAGTCACCTGTCTGGAAGGTGGTGACAGGGGTGGCCACCTCCCTGCCATCGTAGAGCGTGTAGAGGGTGATGCGGTACTCAGTACCCGGCTGCAGTCCCGTCAGCTGGTAGGTGTTGGTACTGCTGGGGAGCGACACCGTCCTGGGGGGCTCCGGTCCTGTGGGGAGGGGGGGTGTCAGTGCAAGCTGCTGGCACAAGGGGTCCATGGGGGTGATGAGGCACTCTGAGCCTACCTGCGGCTCTCTTCCACTCCAGACGGTAGCCACGGGCATCACGAGCACTGGTCCAGAGCACCTGGATGGACGTGGGGCCCAGGATGTTGGTCCGCAGCATCTGCTCTGCACCTGGCTCTGCAAGAGGGACCCCATGAGCCAGGCTGCCCCGTGTCACGCTGCCACCAGCCCCGCACACCGCAGCAGCATTGCTGTGGTGCGGTGCTATAGGTATGGTCCCTCCCTCATGCCACGGCAAGGGCAACAGGGTAGGAACGGGGTGGCAGCCCCATACCCAGCACCTACCCGTCCTCTGCCGCATGGTGGCTGCTGGTCCCTCCAGCTGCCCGAAGAGCGGGGCCACGGCCACCACGTAGTCAGTGTTGGGTTGCAGCCCCCCCAGCGCATGCGACGTCCGCCCAGCGTCCAGGTCCACCCTGTGCCTGTCCTGCCCTGCAGGAGCCGGCAAAGCCATCCCTTGGGGTGCCACTGCCCCCTCCTGTCCCCTTCCCTGCGGCCACCAGCACAAGGGGCACAAGGGATGGGCACCTACCTGTGAGGGTGGCCCAGGAGAGCCGGTAGCCGGTGGCCCCGCTGACAGGCTGCCAGGCCAGCAGCATGCTCTGCGCCGACACATTGTGAACAGCCAAGTGCTGCACAGCTACCGGGTGCCCTGCGGT
This sequence comes from Pezoporus flaviventris, assembly GCF_033815535.1. Lineage (NCBI taxonomy): Eukaryota > Metazoa > Chordata > Aves > Psittaciformes > Psittacidae > Pezoporus > Pezoporus flaviventris. The sequence goes on along the minus strand of NW_026892569.1, from coordinate 10,545,700 downwards.
GAGAGAAGCCCCTGGGGTTCCCCATGGGACAGGGGGGCACGGAACAGTGGGAAGCACCAAGACACCCGCCTGCTCTGGGGATGGGAACCCCTCTGCCCATGGATGCTGCACTGCACCCACATCACCCAGGGCAGCCTGCACCCGGGTGGCTTCTTCAAAGCAACCCGGCTCCAGAGAACGGGAGCTCCAACACCTTCCTCCTAATGCATTAAATACTTTCTGCTGGTTAAAGCAGCCTGGGGCAGCTGAGGAATTGGTTTGCCAGTTCTGAGGCTTGCAAAGGTGTTCCCTCGGGGGCTCGCCCCCGCGCCTGCCCGGTGATGCTGCCGCCACCCTCCTCCCTGCGGCAACCACGTTTCCCTCCTTCAGAGCCAGTGCTTGAATTCACGAAAACTGCACTTTTCCAGCCGACATTTTTACATCACGTGGGGGAAGTTCCAGTGGAAACATTCCCAGGAGGCGGCCAACGGGCTCGGGAGTGCCCCCTGGGAGCACCTTCTGGGGCTCAGAGCATCACCATCACCTTGTAGTCATGCGCACACACATCCCCATCCGCCCCTTCTCCCCGGCATCAATGGGCCAGGCAGCCCCATCCCTATGGGGCATGGCGAGTGAAGGGGTGTCCCTGTGCTGGGAACCCATTCCCACCCAATGTGATCCCAGGACCTGGCTCAGTGCTTACGTGTCCTTGCGGTGAGGGTGCTGGGGCGGGCGGGCTGCTGCGCGTAGCGGGGCCGCAGCATCACCACGTACTCGGTGTCGGGGCGCAGGTTGCTGAGCGTGGCCGATTGCGCACTGGCCCCCAGGCTCTTCTCTTGCCCCTGGGCTGCTCCTGGTGGGGAGGCTGCGGTGGGCAGGGGCCTGGCACGCTCCATGCCGGCAACCAAGGGGTGTCTGCAGCCTGCCCTGGGGGTGCCAGGCGGTGCCAGGGGTGGGGAGCCTGGGAGAGGCCGGGACCGCAGCCAGGGGCACCCCGAGGGCCGTGGGGCAGGGAGGGGCTGCAGGTGTGCAGCTGCAGTGGGGCTCAGAAGGACGGGGGTGACACCCCCTGCATGCGTGTGCCGGCACCCCCACCTGTGCCGGGCACGCGCCACATGGCACCGGCTGTCATGAACACACTAGCACACACCTGAGCCTCGGGGTGTAGGAACACACACACGGCCCCATGCCTCTGCACACACGTGTGCCCTGCAGCACGGGCACCAGCAGCCACAGTGCTCTGGCCGTGCACCCCTGCACCAAACCCCATGCATGCACCCCGCCATGCCTATGCCCGGCCTATGAAGCAGTGCAAAGGCATCCAGGCAGGACAGCTCCCTTGTAGGCACCATTCCTTCCCCTTGCATGTCCCTCACCTCGCACATCTCTCATCTAGCACATCTCTCACCTTGCCCATCTCTCACCTTGCCCATCCCTCACCTCTCATGTCCCCTCACCTCGCACACCATAGCTGAGGCTGTAGCCCTGTGGGGGCTCAGGGCCGGGCTGCCAGGCCAGCCGCAGGAACGTCGGTCCAGTCTCCACCACGCGGAAATCCAGCACGGAGCCAGCCTGACTCTCTGGGGACGATGCAGAGGCAGGGGTGAACCCCAGCCCCGTGTGCCCCTGCCCATGGCCCCAACCCGTGGTCACGGACACTCACGGGTGCGCGCTCGGCCGGACACGGACTCGCCGACGCTGTTGGCGTACTGGGCAGTGACAGTGACCAGGTACTCGGTCCCCTCACGCAGCCCCCGCAGCACGGCGCTGGTCTCCCGTGGCCCCAGGCTCACCTGGGCAGGGACCGTGTCACCCCTTGGTGTCCCCAGGCCATGCATGGGGCCGCTGGGGACCCCAGGTGTGTGGGTGAGACCCTCACCTCCTGCCTCTCGGCCACAACCGGCTGCCCCAGCCCAGTCAGCGGCACGTGCTGCACCCGGTAGCCGGTGACGGGGCCGCTGGCCACGGTCCATTGGATCTGCAGCTGATCAAGGCCCCGGTCCAGGAACTGCAGGTTTGAGGGGCCGGTGTGGCTTGTCCCGTCTGGAGGGGAGCACAGGGGCCATCAGCTCCAGGGTGCGTGGGGCAGCAGGGAGAGCTTCCCAGGGTGGCACAGCCATGTGCTCAGTGTCACAGGATGGCCAGGAAGGCATTTTGGGGAGGATGGGTGCTAAAGGTGGACCCAAGGGAGGAGGACAGGAGTCCATACCCAGCGTGCGCAGGGTACCCCCGACGCTCATGCACACCCTCCGTGTCATCAGTGGCACCAGCGTCCCTAGCAGCTTGAAGTCACCAACATAGAAGAAGAAAGCATCGGTGGGCATTGAGGCAACACGGATCAGCTCCTTGCGGTCAGCATTCTTGACTCCTGGCAAGGATGGAGATGATGGGTGAGGGCAGGAACCCTGAACCCAGCAGCAGACCCTCTTGTCCAGTGCCAAAGCCTCACCAACGGCAAAGACCTTGATGCCCTGGCTCTTCAGCTTCGCTGCCGGCCCCTCAGCATCATCCTGGGACTTGCCATCCGTGATGAGGATGCAGATCTGTGGTGCCAGGGATGAGCCATAAGCCCCAGCCCAGAGCCCACAGACCTGCTGTGTTGCTCCCTGGGTGCTCCCAGGGCCACAGCCATGCCTGTACCTGGGGGACCCGAGGCCGGAGCTGTGTGGGACCAAAGAAGTTGTCAGCCACATAGCGGAAGCCGGCACCGGTGCGCGTGTTGCCGCCCTTGTAGCTGAGCTGCTGGATGGCCCTCCGGACACTGGTGCCGTTGGTGTGCTGGGAGAAGGAGAACTCCACCCTGGGGAGCAGGGGACACGTCAGCTCCCGTCCCCACCGCCTGCTGCTCCCGTGCCCCTTCCCGGGGCTCACCGTGGCTCGTCACTGTACTGCACCACGGCGATGCGCACGGCCCTCTCGCCCACCGCCGGCATGAAGGGCACCACCAGCTCCTCCATGAATGTGCGGATGGCACGGAAGTTGTTCCTGCCGATGCTGGACGAGCCGTCCACCAGGAAGGCAATGTCGGCCTCCAGCACGTCCTCACACACCGCTGCGGGATGGCAACAGTGCTCAGGGCACAGGCTGGCACCATTGCACGACAGTGCTGGCCCCTCGCCCACTGCGTGCACCCGGTGCTCAGCACCCACCTTGGCTCCTCTTCTGCACTGCGGCAACTGGCGGGCCCAGGAGCACAGGGAGCACAGTGAGGAGCAGGAGCCGGCTGCTCATCGTGGGAGCCTGCGGGAGTGGAGGATGCCACCATTGCCCCATGTCAGCCCCATGCCCTGACACCGGTGACAGCACAGTAGGCCCGGGGAGGCACCAGTACCACACCGTGCCAGGGCACATGGCAGCCTCAGGAGGACAAGGTGCCACTGCTGGTGCCTCACGTACCAGGGAGAGCCCCGGCTTTGGGCCAGGGCAGCGGGATCATGCCTGGCCATGTGTGTCACCACACATCCCCATGCTGGAGGGACAGCTGGCAGTGCCCAGGGCCACCCAACAGGCCGGGAGCTGCCAGTGCCCGGCGGGCAGCCGCTGCCTGTCCCTGCTCGGGAGGGAGCCCCGACGGCAGCGTGCGGGGGGCCCCGACTCCACTCTGCCCGGTGCCTCGGGGAGTCGTGCCCAGGGTGTGCGCGGGCTCTGCCTCCACAAGCCCTTCCCGCTCCCTGCCTGCTCCCTGCCTCCTGCCTGTTCCCTGCCTGCTCCCAGCTCCCTGCCTGCTCGCCCCGGCCCCGGCAGCAGCTCCCCGCAGCCCCCAGCCCTGCTACGGAGACCCCCGGTGCGGGCGGCGAGCTCGGGTTTCTCCATAGCAGCCAGGGTGGGCGAGAGCCGCCCCTCCCCGCGCACACGGCTGCGGGCGGGGGAGCACCCGGCCTGACACCACTGCGATGGCCACGCCGGGTCTCAGCCCAGCACAGCGCGGCCCGGTTGCACCGGGGAGGAGCGCGCCCCCCGCGGGAGGGCGGACAAGAGCCCGCGGGGGGGGTCTGTCCGGTCCGGTCCTGCCCCGCAGCACCCCCCTGCCCCGCCTGCGGCGGGACCCCCGCGGCCGCACGCACTCACCCACCGCGGGGCTGCACCGCTCCGAGCCGCGCCGAGCCGCTCCGTGCCGTACCGAGCAGAGCCGGGCGCAGGCGGTCCCGCCGCGTACCGGCCCCCGGTGCTCCCGCCCCTTTATCGAGGGCGGCCCGGAGCGCGGTGCCGGGGGGGGGGGGAAGCGGGAGCGTCGCGGCTCCCGCCCAGCCCAGCCCGGCCCCCCAAAGAGGGCTTTCCCCACCCCACCGAGCTGATCCCCCCAAAGTGCCGGCCCTGCTGCAGCCCGGGCAGGGGCTGGGGGCTGCGAGGGGTGGGTGAAGCGGGGGGGGGGGGGAAGTTTGTACCCCTGAGGGGTTTCTGCTGGGCTCGGTGCTGTGCTGGGGCTCAAGGCAGTTTTTGCTCCTGTATCTCCATTCTCCATGTCCCAAGAACTCTGGGATCTGCCAGTCAGGAGCCAGCCGTGCACCTCTGTCTATCTCAGGGCAATGTAATGTGCTCCCGGGGACCTCGGGGCACTGCCTGAGCCTGGGCAGAGTGGGATGGAGCTGCTGTGGGGATCCAAGCCCCTGGCCCGCTCCAGGTCAAGGTATGGCTCCAAGCACCAGCCCTGTGAAGGCCAGTGGTGGTGGAGATGGGCTGCTCCGCACACGAGCACAGCTCCCATGAGGCTGCAGGCTGGCTGGGCCTCGGCCAGGACCTCTCCTGCACCCACAGCTCGTGGGACCCCAGCACCCATGTCAAGTACAGTGACTGCCCTCGAGCCAGCAGGAGCATCCTCCTGCCCTGCTCCGGATGCCACCTCCCAGGAACCACCAGCTCAGACCAATGGCCAAAGCCCACCCCAGAGCCAGTGAACACGCTGGGAAGCCCCCGGTGGTGTGACTGCACTGGGCAGGAGGATGCCCAGCGAGGCGGCCAGGGACCTGTGCTGCCCTGGCCTCCCTCTGCCCACCCAGCGACTGGAGGGACTGTCCCCTAGGGCTCCTCCTCTGCCCAGGGTGCACCCCTGACCCTCAAGGTGCCCCTCACCTCCAGGACACCCCATGGGATCACAACTCTCCTTGGGGTGAATCACCTGCACCCCATCCTACTGCTGTTGCCTGTGCTCCCCCGGGGCCCCAGCATGTGCCCCATGTGCCACCTCCCCCTGTTTCCTCGGTCACCCACATCCCCAACACCCCGCGTACCTCCGCCCTCCTGGCTCCCCTCGGCTCCCGGCGGGGCAACGGGCAGCTCCGGGGGCATCTTCCTGCGGGAGGGAGGGGAGCGGCAGTGGGGTCCCCGGGGCCACTGCAGGGATGGGGACCCGAGGCAGGGCCACCTGCCACCGAGCAAAGATGCTCCAGGGCCGGCTGCAGGCAACTTTCCCAGGCACACACAGTTCCCAGGCAGGGGAGGGGCGGCGATGCCACCGCTCTTCTTAAAGGCGCAGCAGGCAGCGCATCCCCTCCTCTTCATTAGCCTTTCTCTCGTTAGGCCCCTGCCCGGCCCCCAAACCTGGCCGGTGGCTCCAAAGTTCACCGTGGCCACGGCTTTCCCCCTCCTTCCCCAGCTCCAGGGATCCGGCATCCCCAGGCCAGGACCATCCCCAAGCCGCTCGCTTAGAGAAGGCAGGATGTCCCAGTTAGACAAGGGGCTGCGTTACAGGGGGGAGTGCGGGGCCTGCCAAGGCGCTGTGCTGGCCCCGGGCCCGGAGCTGGCGGAGCAGCCCCACGGCGTGGTGCCTGCGGCAGGGCAGGGGCAGACGGGGGTCACTGGGCTGTGATGGGGCAGTGCTGAGGCCGGCATCACCGCGGGCATGGGGGCACCAAGCAGTGATGCTCTGCAGCCGTGCCACGGGCTCTGCCTGCCCGTGGTTCATCACGGGAGCATCCTGACCATCGTGCCAGCAGCATCCCGCTTGCACTGGCACTGGAGAGGGGCACGCAGGGTGCTGGGTCCCCAACACCAAGGTGCCTCCCCCATGCGGTGTTTCCCGGCTCTCTGCGCATACCAGGGCCGGGAAGGAATCCGTGGCCGCCGGCACAAGGACAGAGCCTCGGAAGCAGGAGAGCTCCAGGTGTGAGTGATTCACTGGGTGCTGCTGCAGCCGATCCCTCCAGGAACATCCCAGAAAGCCATCGGCCCTTTCCCGAGCCCGGCCGTCTGAGAACTGGCACGGAGAAAGCCTGGGGCTGAGCCCCTCCCTGCCCTGCGTTGCCAGGTGAGCAGCCGCGGTAGGAAACAAGAGGAAAACCTATTTTCTGCGCCCTCGGGTGAGGTTTCAGCTGTGTTGGGTGGCAGGGAAGGTGAGTCACGGTGAGACGCGACGCTGCAAGAAGCGAGCTGCAGCCGCGGTGCCGTGGGTCCCATCCGATGCCCCACATCCCTCAGCAGCTGTCCGCGGCGCTGGGCACGGGCCCGGATTCGGCGCAGCGCGCACAGGGTTTTGGTGTGCCAGCCCCTCGCTGTCCGGCAGCGCTCCCTGCCCCGGCACAGCCTGGGCATCCCCGGCCCGCGGGATGCGCGGGACAGCTCCAGGGCTGCTGGAGGGGACCTGCCCCTTCCCCGGGCCCTTCCACATCAGGGGCTCCGGCAGCAACGGGGCTGGCGCCGCGGAGGGCGAGGGGAGGAGGAGCGGCCGTAGTCAAGAGGAGCCTCGCCTGCCGCGGGACCGGTTGGGACACGCTCCAGGAATGTCTCCCAGCACCAGGCACCGCCAGCTCCCAACCACAGCACCCCGGGATCCCACCGCCATCACCGGCTGGCTCCGGGAGAGCACTGGGGGGTCAGCATCGTGCTCATGGTGTGGCCTCAGGGACTTGTGTGCCACCCCATGGGACTCCCCAGCAAGCCCAGGAGCCACAAAATGGGCCAGGGAGGGGAACTGGTCACCCCTTATCACCTGCTGACCTGCCCCGAGGGCTTGGGGTGGGAGACGGCCATGCCAGTCCCCCCGGAGGCTCCTCAGCACCATAGGGGACCTCCTGCAGCACCCCCCCTCCTGCTGCAGCCCAAAGCCACATCACTGCAGAAGGAAGCAAAGTGTCACATCAAGGGGAAGCCAGGCCCGGTGAGCTGCCCTCTGCCCCGCGGCACTGGGGATGCTTCTGTCTCCTGGGACCGCAGAGGATCTGGTGGGTGATGATAGGGACAAGTGGTCCCTCATCCCTCAGGGCTCCCCCCAAGCCGCTGCAGAGGGATGGGAAGCTTTTCCTGACCATTAACTGTTGTGTCTGGAGGCTGCCGCCAGCATGGCCACACACCAGCATCCCACAAAGCTGTGCTGGACTGCTGCCAGGCCCTGCTGTCCATGTGGACAAGACTCCAGAGGGAATGGTGACACCCCTTGGCTGCAGGAGAAGGCAGCCGTGGTCAGCCTGACACAGGGACTGGGTTGGTTCCCAGGGACAGCGAGGGAGAGGGAAGCCAGGCACTGACCGGGGTGGTGGCACTTTGCAACAGCACAGAACCACAAAGGGATGGTGATGGTGAAGACAATGGCAGCAGCATGAGGAGGCAGCAGCGCTGTGTAGGGCTCCAGAGCCCCCAGTTAACCAGCCATCTCCATCGGCTTTGGGCAATGCTTGGGTGCCCAGAGAGGCTGCAAAGTGGCTGGGGCTGGGTACCAGGGACCTGGAGCAGGCAGGATGCAGTCAGGGACTGAGGTGATGCACTCCATCTGCACTGACCACCCAGGTTCTTCATTCTGCAATGATGGAGGCACGAGCTGCTTGCCTTTGCTCTCACACACAGGAGGGACCAGGCTCTGTAAAATAAGCCCAGCTTCTCCTCGAGGATGGGGACATAGGAAAGGGTGGGAATGCAGGGACCAGACACAGCAAAGCTCCCAGGGGATGGGAGGGAAGGCAGGAGTCCAGCACTGCTCCTGGGGACCTCAGGGGAATGCTCACCAGCACCGTGCGCAGGATGGTGCCACCGCTTCCTGCTGCACACCAGGTTGAGCAGGGAGACGCCAAGGGTTGGGATATACCCAGCATATGGAGCCCAACCCGCAGAGCTGGGGCACTTGCCACACATCGGGACAAGCTGCCCAGCAGCTCCCAAACCTCACAGCACCTCTGAAGCCCATTGCTGCCCATCCCTCCTGCCTCAGCCCCAGTGCAGGGGGAGATGGGCAAGATATAGCAGCTGCCTGACACTGAGCTACTTCCCCTCCCAGGGCTGGGAAGCGGCACTCAGCCAGGCCAGCTGCCCCACAGACATTATGGGCACTGGCAGCAGGAGGAAGGGCAGGCAGCGTTTGGGCCTGGGAAGCTGCAGCCATTCCTGGGATGCCACCAGCTGTGCCATAAGAAGCTGCTCCTCACGGGGGGTTCATGCAGCTCTTTGGGGACGGGATTATTTGTTCTTCCCTCCAACTGCCTCCCAGGCTGTTGCAGTGGCTCAGGGCAGCTGTATTCCCAGGGGAGGAGCGTTGCCAAGAGGAATCAAGGAGCCATCCCTCAGGGGCCCCTATCCCAACCGCAAAGGACAGAGTGAAGACATGCTGAAGCACTGCTCTGGGATGCTGCTGCTGCACTGGGGCTCGCTATGGACGGTCATTGCCTTCCCAAGAGATGGGAACAAGGAGTCACTGGTGGCGAGTGCACCAGCGCTCCTGCTGTGAGCCATGGGTGCTGCCAGCCCCAGCACAGCAGTCACTGGTGGCAAGGACCCGCTCCGAGGTTCTCGGGAGGAATCTGCCCACCCCAGCTCCCCAGACCCAGGCCCCACAGCCCCGTGCCAGGGAACAGCCGCCCCCTGCCCGCTGCCCTTTCCCGGGATGCCGCAGTGTGGAAGCAGGAGCAGCATCGGGACGCGGCTCTGGCGGCGGGAGGCCGGGGGTTGCTCAACGCTTCCTCCCGCCCCTGCTCCGTGTTTCACAACCCGCACCCACACGCCCTAAACCCGGGGCTCGCTGTGAACCCCCAGGGGAGGGGGGGCTCAGGGCACAGCCCCCTTCCCGCTCCGTGGGCTCGGCTGCTCCTTGCGCAAGGGGAGCGACACCCGCGCCCCCGGGCTGGCGGGGGCCGTGCGGGGCGGCACCGCGGGAGGGGACGGGGACCCGGCACGGCCGGCGCCAGGCAGGGGCACGGCGAGGGGTGCGCGCCACGGGAGAGCATCGGCTGCGCTGCATCCGCCGGGAAGGGGCTTGTGTAAGTCCTGGGGCTGGTAGAGAAGTGCGGGGCATAGAACCATGGAAGCGTTTACGGTGGAAAAGACCTTTAAGATCATCGAGGTCAACCCTTCCCCAGCGCTACCAATTCCAGCACTAAACCATGCCCCCGAGCGCTACAAGTCCTTTCAATCCCTCCAGGGGTGATGACTCCACCGCAGCCCTGTTCCTGCGCTTGTCAGCCCTTTCCGTCAAGTACTGTTCCTAATATCCAATCTGGAAGAGCTGGCACTAGCTGCTCTGCCCGCAGGACACCGTTGTGCCTTCCCATACACCAGCCACCAGCGCCGGGGCCCCATCAGCCGCAGGTTCTACACACCGCGGGAAGGATGAGGATCTGCTGGGGCGGTGAGGAGCTGGGGGCTGCAGGAGCACCTCTCGCTGTGGTGGGTGCCGGGGACCGCGCTCCGGAGGGATCGGTGCTGTTCACAGGACCGGGCTCATCCCCAGGGCTCCTCTGGAGGGGCAGAGCCGCTGCTCCCGGCTTCCCTGGCAGGGAGCCCAGCTCCAGAGAGCAGCACAAAGAGAAGGCAGCGCCCGCCCGGCCCGGGAGGCTCAGTCTGTCACCATGGGAACCCCCGATGACTTCATACCCCCACGGAGCGGCACGGCCGCGTCACCGGCGTGGCACGGGCGGGTGGGCACAGGCATCGCACGCACGGGATGTGGGGCAGATGCTGCCGGGGGGGGGGGGGGGGGGGCTGAGCAGCCCGGTGAGGATGCTGCAGGGGACGGTTGCAGTTTGCACCCACAAACAAGGGCTGGGGCTCAGAGCTCCAGCTCCTTGCAGAGAGCATGTCCCCAGCTCCACTTCACCCTCCTTGCTGGCATGGGGAGGCAGGAGTAAAGGATCCTGTCTCTGGACCCCTGCCACCTCCGGGAGTCACCAGCCCCGCACCATGGGTGATACGCAGGTAGACTCCACAACTCATTAAAGTTGTAAAGTAGGTATGCTTTTATTCAGCACTGAGGCGCATCGGGGATCGCTCCTCCAAAGGCATGCCCACCTCAGCATTGTTCTCCTTCCTATTTATCCTCTAAACTATTACATATTCATGAGGTTACACAACACGCCGATACATAATCATTACCTATCCCTGCTTCATATTATAATGAGATAAAAGGTCCTTGCTTGCATAGGGTCTCCTGGTGGTCATGGGCAGTGAGGTGAGATGAAGTAAACGAGTCTTTCCTGAACTTTCCATCTCCAGTTGCTGTGTATGTTCCCTGGTGATTTAGTCACTGTCCAAACCGCAAAGCTGATTTCAGCCAGTTTAGGGGTCCAGAGAACAGGAGTTACTGTTCCTTCCTCCTATCAATAGCCTTGGTCCTCCCACTCTGTTCCGGCCAGCACAATAAGCGTTGAGCATGTATTTGTTGAATAAGCACGAGTAAGCAGTAACATTGTTAAGCAAGTGGCTTAACCCTACCCCCCCTGTACACTGGTTAACCCTTCGCATCATGGGGAGCTCCTCATCCCTGTCCATCCTCCCAGCAAAGCCGGGGCAAGGTCACTGTGAGTCACTGCCGTGCGTGCGAGGCAGAGGCAGGATCCCGTGTTCCTGTGTCCCCGGGGCTGCTGCCAAGCGCTGCACATCTGGAACAGCTGTAAACAGAGCAGGGGATGAGGGAGCAGCTGGGGCCGAGGGACCTCCAGCCTCGCAGCAGCCATGCAGGGAAGGGGGGATGCCAGTGCCCAGGGCTCACCCACACACCCAGCCCCTGGGCACAGCAGCGCTGCCCCTGCACCAGGGGAAAAGGCAGGGACTTGCCGGACTGCCTCCTGTGCCAGCTCCTCACGCCGAGGCAGCAGATGGAGCCTTCAATAGCCCCAGCACATGGAAGGGTCTCAGTGATGGTGCTGGGACATGGAGCAGGAGCAGCATCTCCAGGGTCTCTGGTGCGTCCAGCACAGGCTCCACTCTACCAGCGCCTCTTTCTATCAGTAAAACCCCTGCTGCTCTCACAAAGCTCCCCATGCTGCCCCCAGCAGCTCTGGGCAGGGAGGAACCCAGGCAGAGCCTCGTTCAGGCACCATGGTTCCAGCAGCTTCTCTGGGCATCCCCAGCTACGGGCTCCATGGGCAGCCCCACTGCAAACCTCTGAGACCTTGGGAAGGAAAACACGAATGAAGAGAGAAAGAGCTGGAACATGAGAGCCACTGATCCTCTTTGGATGGTGTGTAGGGTAAAGCAGCTTTTAATGAGGGTGTTCAGGCCTCAGACTCGCCTCTTCCAGACACGCCACTGAAGAAAGAGGCAATACAAAGAGGAGGCATCCTGCAGCCCCGTGTCCGTGGCAGCCTGGGCTGGCTGGAGCTGGCAGTCAGGCCTGGATGGGCCCTTTGTCCCTTGCTTTGCCACACAATGAATACACTAAAACATTAGATGAGCTGTTTCCTTTTCCCAATAGGGTTTCTGGATACAATTCCAGCCACCACTGCTCACCATTCCCTTCTCCGGGTGCACACACGGATGGGCAGGACCTGTGTGTGTGCCCTGTCCCACCCTGCAGCCCTGCTGGTGACACCTGGGGGTACAATCCCTGGTCTCAGCCACGCTGATGCCTCGGTCAGCCCCTGCCCCATGGGTCCAAGCAGAGCAAGGCCTCAGCAGCACCAGACCTCAGCAGAGCTGCACCTCAAACCTGCTCACCCTCTGCTCCCGTTGCCCCGGCAGAGAGGGCAGAGCAGCAGCCCTGGGCTCTGCATTCTCCTCCCAGAGCTCTGGCACCGAGCAGGGGCACGGCTCCAAGTCTCTTGGTGCTGTGAAAGCCTCCGTGCAGCTCCCCACGGCCCCGAGGCCAGGCTTGGCTCAGCACCCATGATCCCTATCAGATGTACTTTCCAGGGTGGGTAATTAGCTCAGGTGAGGCAACTGCTGACAATTGGCTGCTGTGGCCTCTCCTGGCAAGTGCCTAGATCCCAAATAAGCAGCTCACATATCAAAGGGATCCAGGAGATCCACCCTGGGCATCTGCCCTGGTTCCCACAGCTTTTCCTGCTGGGGACCAGGGAACCCAGAGCACAGGGCTCCAGCACATACCCCCCATGTTCGCTGCTGGGTTTCATGTACCTGAATAGCTCTTGATTGGGGCAGAGTCACCCAGGTGCTGTGCAGGCAGCAGAGCCTTTGCCAGGGAGCACACAACGACGCGCAGCCTCCTCCTTTCCAAATCCTCCTCTCTTCCAGCCAACAGTGCCAAGGTGCCGGGGGGGAAAGCAATTACCTAGAGGTAGGTGGAGAGCGCAAGCTTCAAAGAGGGAACCTCACCAGGAGAGGAGAAGACAGCGCTGAGCAGAGGAGCAGGGAGCAAAGGCCCATTGATACCCCAGGCTGAGCTCACCAGCACAGCCTAATTGGGGTGCGCAAGAACCTTCTCAGTGAAGCAGCAGAACAAAACCCTTCAGCCATTGAAAACCAGTGGTCAGAGCCGCGCTGACCAATCCCACGTTGTCCAGGGAGGGAGCCAGGATCCAGGCTTGGGAGGTCACCCCGACCCCCTCCAGTCCCAGGGGATTTGCCCTGTCCCAGCGCCACTTCCAGCTCTCTCCTCTGGCGCTGCCGCCGCTGTCCTTCACCGGCAACGGAAGCGCAGCGAGGCCAGGGTGGGGGCAGCGGGAGATGTCACTTTTCCAAGGTTGAGGAAAAGCAGAGGTTGGGCATTTCCGTCATGCTGGACGCTTCCCAGTTTGGATTCCCTTGGACTGAGGCCTCTCCGGTGGAGGAACAGCAGCACCCCTGCAGCTCAAGCAGGAGGAGCTGTCAGAGGCCAGAGCTTCCGTGCCTCCAGCACCAAGGGATGCGGGTGCCAAATGCCTGGTCTGCACCAGTTCCAGGTTATGCTTCCCAAGCCCCTCACCAAGGCACCAAGTGCCGATGCCTTTGCCAAGCACCAATGCTCCCGACTCCTGAATAGGTCCCCTCTCCCCACCTTTTAGACCCCCAGTCTGGCTGCTTGCTTACCAAAAGGAAACGATACCTCAACCCTCTCACTCCATGCTTCTGGAAGCACAGATAGCCAGAGCACCCAAACACCACCGGCACTACAAGGCAGGGATCCATTGGAACTGCAGCCAGAAGATGCCAACATGTGGGTAGGCTCAGCCTCGGCTGCCAGCAGCATCCACCTCACTGCACCCAGTGCCACTCACCAGGGCACAGCTCCTGGGCCACATCAGCCCAAACAACAATTTGGAAAGTAGCAGTTGCAGAGGGGTTTGAATCTGGTCCTAGTGCAGAAGGGCCTGGAGGATTACTCAAGGAAAACCACCATTCCTAAGCAGATACATCCAGAGAAGAAAACGTGTAGGAAATGCTGAGGCAAGGATGTGCATCTCCCTTTGTGTTCACACCAACTGCAAAACAGCCTGGAAGCTCACCTGAGGGGGGGAAACATACAGCAATGGAAGACAAAGAGGATTACAGTCTGCTTGCAGACGCAAAGCCAAGGCACCATTTACTGGTTCCACAGGCTGGAGGCAGGAGCTTGTTCAGCTTCCAGCCCTCTGTGCACTTGTAACGAGCCAGAGCTTGCAACCACAGTTAAACCAGTTGCATCAAGAACATTGAACAGCTTCAAACTTGCCTGGGACACGCAATGGGTTCAGAAACTGACTCTCTCGTCAAAAATGCACATCCAGCACAAACGCTCAGAGCACTGCAGTAGTCTCCAGTGTAATGACAACTCCTAGAAACTTTTACACTATCTTTAAACCCCACTTGTCAGGGCAGCACCTGGAAATTAGATGAGAATCCCAGGGAGCTCTATCCTGAAGATAAAAGCAGGGATCACCTCGCAGCCTGTGGTGGCTGTGACAGGCGAGTGCTGCCTGGTGGGAAGCTTTTTGCCATCCCCCTTCCCCAGTTTCATCCTTTGGGTTCCACATTCCAGCTTCCCGGAGGCAAGACAAGGGAGCACCAATCACATTACCACCAGGAAGAGCAGGAAGGGCCGGGTAGCTCCTCCAGCCATTCGGACCTAGAGATTACCTTCTAGGTATAGGCCAGGCCACCCTATATTTCAGTCAGCAGCTTCAGTTATGGCATAGCTGAGACTGACCAGACAGATGGAGGCTCATCTGCAAGAGGAATGTGGAGACCAACACCAACATACTCACCACAGTCTGCTCCTTACTGAGCTGGCTTCCAGGGAACTGGGAAGCTTAAGGTGAGAGGTAACATATCCCACAGAGGCTCGTAGCAACAGCTCCAGCTTCTCTCACCATCATGACAACCACCTCCACCGTCCTGAGGCAGCACAAGGCAGGGCTGGGCTGCTCGCCCTCACCAGCCTCTAGAGCTGGTGGGACCTCAGCACCCAAAACTGTCTGTAACTGACTGGGGAGAGAGGGGTGGCACAACCTGCCCCCTCACCACAACAGGAAGGTCCCCAACAGCCAGGCCAGTGGGACTGGCTGTCACCACACCCAGGGGCAGGAAGAGAATCAACCTTCCACAGACAGGTCCCGATCTCCTTGACAAACGGGAGAGCACAGAAGTCCCCTCAAGGCCCTTTGCTCTTAGGTCTGCACAAACAGCACTGCCACAGCCATGCTGCTGCCTGCACAGAAGGGCACAGTGAAACAGCCAGAGCTACCCTGGCAGCCTCATCCCAACAGAAAGACTTCCTTCAAGCAGCCTAAAGCCAGGACCTCTCCCTCAGCACACTGCCAGCTCAGGACAGAGGAGGTGGGGCTGCAGATAGACACCATTCTAGCATGAGCCCTGACAAAGCCAGATTGTGGTCCAGTAACTTATCTATTTGGCAAGATTAACAATAACTCACACATGACCCAGCAGGACACAGCTGACTCAGGCAGAACCAGCTCCGTACAGGATACGTTTATTTTATACATTTAACACCGAGAAGATGTAGTTGTTAGGACTCATCTTGCCCCTGGGTGCACAAGACATTCAGGGCCAGAGGGAACCTGCCACAGTGCACAGCTTTACCATTCCCACTGCAGGGACACGTCTTAGAGACGGACCCAGTACATGCCACTTCGGATGCGGTTGTAATCCAAGAGCTGTTCGATGGGACCTAAGTTAACAGAACAAGAGTTAGTCACCAGAAATGGAGCCAAAATCCCTGCACAGTTTCCCATGGTCTTAAAGCAGATGGCACCAGAGCAGACTGTGCTCACTGCCCAGGGCAGCTGTGCCCAAAATCAGGCGACTACACTTCAAACCTGCACCAGGAAAACCAGCAGGTACCATCTCCTGACACACAAACTGTTATTTCCTCAGAGTAAGTTGTTTCTGGCACTGCTCAGTACAGCTCCACAGGCAGGTATGACTCCCAGGGAGCCACCAAGTCACTGAGACTCTGGCTGGTTCGTTCCTATTTCCTGTTCAAGAACTGCCTCATTTTTCCAAGCGGCTCCGTTCTGAAGGCCAGAGGAAACAGCCGCCTGGAGGAGGGGAACCCACAACACACAGGAAGGAGGCAGCAGAGCAGAGTGAGCTGCTCAGGCAGGTTTTCAGAGAGGAATTTGTCCTTGGCCAGACAGACATGCCAGAGCAGCACAAGGGAATCAGGTCCCTTCACTTCCCTTACATAAACCTGTGTGACCCCAGTGTAAGGACACAGGGCAGGCACTGCCGGGTGAGTGAAGAGGCGGAGCACAGCCAGAGCTCCTGCCACCTCCAGCATGGGCAGTGCTGATCCCCTGGCAAGCGCACCCTGGCACATCTGATGGGCAGAGGTAGGACAGCAACGAAGAGCCAGAGCAGTTATAGAGGCCAGAACAGACACAGGAACTGCCTGCAGCTCCCTTCCATTCAGCTCTTGACCCCTGCCTCGTTTCTGAGCTCCCATGTATCAGCTCCCACAACTACTCACCAACTGCTGCAATTGCTGGGCATTTGTCATAGATGTATTTACTGCAGACCTCTCTCACCATTCTTGCATCAACAGCCTAATAGATATCAAACACACAATTAATGACCCTTCTGGCAGACCTGCATTCCCAAAGCTGGAAGTTACTGTTGCCATTGCACATCAACATCATCAAAAAGACACCAGCAAAACCTTGGGCCATGTGCACCAACTGCCCAGCTCCTGTTTGTGAGAGTGGCTGATGTTCTACACAGAATACCCTTGTGAGGGCATGGAAGACCAAAATCTGAAGCCTTCCAAGGGATACAGTGGCTGCAGAATTACACAACCCTTATGTAGGCCACCTCCAAGAAAACTGTTAAAGGAATTTCATGTTGTGCTGCTTAACTCAGGTAAATGCCCTCTTTCTGGGAGGGACTGAATGCAGCCACAGGGACACAGGATACCCTGAGTCTATGCCAGATTCTGACACACATGTATCAGTGCCAGTGAGTTACCTGCCTCGACTCCAGGCAGCTTCACTAAGGGATAAGTAACCCTCATGTTATTACAGCAAACTGACACCAGCAAATGCCCAAACCAACCATGCTCAGGTACCCCCAGCAAAACAAAGGGATACCTACAGCAATCCTGGCATCCCACTCCTCCAGAGGGATACGGCGTCCGTAGTTTAAGAGATGGCTGCCAATATTCTCACACACTGGTGTAGTCCCTAGATGTTGAAAATAGCACAGTCATCAGAACAGAAAGCCTCCCAGACCTGCACAGTCCCATCATCAGTCAAAGCAGACAGAAGAAACTCCAGCCATTAAACTGGCTCTCAATGAAGCAGAACTCGTAGTTGCCACTACAAGCAGCTCCAGCAGGAGTTCAGAAATCCAAAGATTGCTTCATTGGTCTCCAAAGAGTTCCAGCCAGGGCAGGCCAGTTTGGGGGTCTCAATTCTACCTTCACCACATTATTTCCTCTCAGCAATGGAATAAGTAGAAGTTTACAGAGTTGGAGCTAACCTGGAGCACAGCAGGCTGGGGTCAGCTGCTTTCACAACTGGCAGGAGGAACATGGAGCAGGGCAAGGGAAGCTTTGCCTAGTGCCTGCCAGCAGTACTGTATGTCTGGCAGAGCTCCTGCTCCCCAGGAGAGACACAAGTGGTGACCTTCTGAAAGCTGCAGTGGGCAATCCAGAAACCAGAACATACCATCCAGTTGAGCCACCATGGCATTCCGGAGATAGTTCTTGGCTCTCTCCACCTCTGACTCTGTGGTACTAGTGCACAGGCGCATCCTGGAGAGGAGATGGAAAAACCACCAAACCTTTTAAATGCTTGTCTGCTCTAACAGAAAGTTAAATCCTCCCTTTCCCAGGCCCCTGCAGAAATAAGCTACTGTCAGCATCACTTGTCCTGCAGCCTTGAGACTCATCCTTGAACACAGCTAAGAAATGGGAAGCACTGAACAGCAGGAGGCAAGAGCTCAAGCCTGTAGGCAGGGGCTATCAGCCAGCAGGTTATACAGAGTTACACTCCAAAGGTTGAAGTAGCTCTGCTGCTGACTCTGGTGCACCCATTAGGCACAGTGACAAGCAGCCTGCAGTACACTGCCACAGGAGCTGGAAGGTGTGTCAGTATTGCCAAGCATTGCAAGCTGCTATGGAAACTGATGCTGAAAGAACAAGACAGCTCCACAGAGTCTGCTTGGAATCCAGCTGCTAAATCCCTTCCTCCCCTGCCAACTGCAATGTCTCTGGGGCTAGGGCTAACTCCATCTGCTCCACACACAGCATGGCTCAGCTCTGAACTTCAGATGTAGCCTCAAACCACCACTGGGATACACACGCACACAGTAAGATGGACAGAGGCCCCCAAGCACTGGCATGACTCCAGCAGCGGGGCATTTATCAACCACAACACAATGGTCTGAAAGAACTCTCTGCCTGCTTTGCTCAAGTTTAACAAGACAATGGAGATGTCTTTAGGCACCTGGGAAAGCCTTGTCTCTAAGGAATGATCTCACTTGTCTATGGAAAAAAAACCAAAGCCTCACCACTAATACTTGGAAGCACGAACAAAGACCTGAAGAGCCCTAAGGGGATTAAAACAGCTCCTCAAAAGCCACATCCTAAGACATTTAAAGAAACCACTTACAGGATCATGTAACCAGAATGCAAGTTACCATAACATTCATAGAGACACAGCTCTCTGAAGAGCTAATGTGTTCCCTCCCAGGTCCATCTCCCACAAGAGTGTCAGGTCTTGAAAAGGAACTTCTTGTACTCACCACTCCCCCTGAGCACAAAACATCATGTCATCTATGGACAGGGGATCCGAAACAAAATGGAAACCGAAGAGGCCAGTGTCAGAGTAACAGGTGTTGAATGTCTGGAAACTGTGGCAGAGATTGTGCTCCACAGCAAGCACAGCCAGCCTGCTGGACTGATTCTGTGAACAAGAGATGCCATCAGCCACTTCAGCTTCCTCACTGCTCAAATTCTTTCCAACTGAGCTGTTTTCACAAAGACCACAGACAAGACAGAGCGGAACACTTTGCTGAAGGAGAGCTTAATTTAGACCCTTCATGTGGTCAACAGATGAGAGTCACTGGTGGAGAAGTCACAGACAATGGCCTAGGAGTCCATCCAGCAAAACCATTTCCTTTCCCAGGCTCCTGAGGAGCTGGCATGCACCATCATAGGAGTGGGAGCAAATGGGAAATGCATGGTCTCCCAGTATCAGAGGTTAGCACAGTTAATGCTGGCCAGACAGATTCCAGATGAGAATGGATCCAATATCAGGTTTTAAACAAGTTCCACTCGCTCTGCAGTTGAAAAGCAAGCTTGACACTACAGACTACTCTGTCCTGCTTCCATCACCATCCCCACTGAATGGTTAGTTTGTGAGGGCAGACATAAACTGCTCAGAACTCATCAATTAAACCTCTTCCTAACTCAGCAGAGAAGGTTCAGTTTAGCTGTCAGCAACTCCTCTCAAAACTGTGCTGGATTAGCCTTGATTACTTGATTACACTGTTACCCTGCTTCCCAGACTTGTAACTGCTGCACAGCTGGGAGCTAAGCACAACATAAGGCATCTTCACTTACGGTCTCCAGAATACTTGTATTAAAAGGCTCCAGGCTCTCCCTGTCACACTGACAAGCCTCTTACCTTTCCACCTCCAAAAGTGCGGTCATAGCGTCCCATGATAGCATTGGCCACATTGAGGACAACGTTGTCTGGATTAGCCCATCCTGGCCCCTCCACAGCAAGAGCAATGTGGGCAACGGGCAGGCCATCATCTCTGGCACGGATCTAGAACATGAGCAGGGGAGAACTGCATGAGTAGTGGCTTTGCTGCAGCCTGTGCAATGCCAGGCTGACAAAACGGGGCACCTGATACTACCCCAGTGAAATTAAATAGTCTCGGGCACTACTGAGCTAAACCAGTTGCTCCAATAGGAGTTTTTCAGCAGATGATGTGAGCAACAGCCTCACATTCCTAACGGAATTGGGTCCCATCTAAAACCCAACACGCTGCGGCAATAAGCCCAAAGAACAGAACAGGGACACTACCAAGATGCCACATCATCAGCTTCTCAAGAGATACACAAACAATTTCTCTTCTGAGCTGCAGCTGTAACTGCTTCACATTCAGTCAACAGCTTGGCAAGAGCTGCTTGTTTTGTGCAAGCTTTACCTCACTCCCTGTGAAGCGGCAGCGCGGGAGGACAGGCACAGAATCCTCTTTGTACTTAAAAGGCACCCCACTGAAGTGCTGCTTAGCTGCATCTACCAGCTCTTTGTGGGAAATACCTGGCAATGGGAGAGACAGTTGCAGTCTTAAAGCAGCTTAATTTAACAGTATTTTACATTAAAGGTGTGTGACAGGGGTTTGAGCATCAGCCTGAAGATACCCAGGCTTCCCAGAATCACCAGGATCTAGAACTCACCTCCAGCAGCTGCCAGGACCATACGAGGTGCCTTGAAGTGATTATCAACATATGAAGCTAGATCTGCTCGAGTCAGATGCCTAGAAAGAACAGAGAGAGAGAGACCCACTATATCAGCATCTCTGAGCCGGGAGGGATGAGAGGCTTAGGAGAAGCAAGTTCACAGTACATAGACAGCAGGGATGTTGTTGATTCTCTTAGTTGTGGGCTAACAATGCTTTTTAGAGGCAAGACTGGTGTTGGTGTCTTCCCTGTGCACTAATTCCAGAACACAGAAAATGGAAAATGGTGGCCAAGGTAGAGAGTTAAGAAAAGACTTTGATATAGCCTAGAGAGTGCTGACCCTGGTCATGGAGCTAACAGGCATGTATGCTCAAGGCCACTGCTTTAATGAGTACCCCATGCTCTTAACCTAACAGCATCAAACTGACAAGTATGGGAGAAGGTTCAACCTGGCCCCACCAACCTCATGCCTTCATGAGGGGATTCTAAAGAATGTGGACAAGCACACTGACTGTCACTAGCACCAACGGGGCAGCACAGCCATGACACAGCGAGAAGCCCATGGGCACAGATCGCCTCCAAGTACAGACTGGGGCTGCCTCGTGCAGTCACCACTGCTGACAAGCTGCAGTTGTGCACCCCAAGGACCAAACCCACGGGCTGTTTGCTGCACCCAGCCTGCTGATGCTCACTTGATGTTGTCTGTGGTCCCCTCGACAGTGTGGGCCAGTGGTGTGCCCTGGAAAGCAGTGGCGTGCAGGTAATCAAAGGTAACAGCCTCCATGTTGCTGTCTATTTCTTTCAGCTCCTGAAGGATGACACCACGTTCCTTCTCGACCTGAGAGTCCTCCAGGGCACAGTTCTGCACGATGTCAGCCAGAAGCTCGACAGCTGTAACACATTTCCAATGTTAGCAGTGCTAATGCTCTCTCCAGCTACCAACTAGAACCTCCAATTTACCTCCCAGCTACTTTGCTCCCTGGCCTGTTGTTAGAGGGGATGCTGGTGGGAGAGAAACACAGGCACATGCATTTGCTTAAACTCCAAATGCAGCTCTGTCCCCGGCCACCCTACCTTTGGGCATGTCCTTGGACAAGGCCTTTATGTAATAAGCAGTCTGCTCACGGGAGGTGTACCCGTTCAGGTGAGCACCCATGCTCTCCACCTCCTTCTCAAAGGCAGCACCAGGACGATTCTTTGTGCCCTAAAAGAATAAACACAATTATGAAATGAGCAGATTTCCCTCTCGGGCAGAACTAAAGCAAGGAAAAGAACAACAAAAACCTAAACCAAGAAAACCCGTCACAAGATTCATGAAAGGCAAGAGCAAGTGCAGAAAGCAAGAGAGTTAACACTTGGCTTTACAATACCCAAAGGATGTTGAAGTGTACTTTGAAAGACCAATAAAAGCCCAGCGGGGAAGCAGAAAACCTACACTAAGAGACAACACTGACTGAGGATCACATCCATCAGTAGGAGCAGAAAACTACTTCTAACACAGAGCTCATCTCTTAAGGAGCAAGCCAGATGCTGCAGCTTCCTATGATGGCACAGGCTGGACTCAAGGCAGCAAGTCCCAGGCTCAGACACCTCCTGCCCTAGGGCTGTTCTGTAGACACACTGGGAGAGCAGTAAGGGCTGTAGCCTCAAAACTTTGCTGGTCCTCTAAGAAAACCAAAGGAAAATAAATGGCTACAGGAAATGCTGCTTTGAGCTCTGCCTGCTAACCTGTTGTATAACGTGGTCATCTGTGTGTGCACCACAGCAGCTGGGCCAGCCAGGGACAGGAACCACAGCAGAGATTCAGTCTCACTTGGTACTTATAACTTTTTTTCCCTTTAAGAGGGGAAATACCAACCAGTTAATAAGAATTACATTAATTCATGCATGCTTGCAAGTTGTCGCATACCCAAAGAGCATCACACAGACTAGGTACCTTTTGAAGTTTATTTCTATACTACGTGCAAAGTCTCTGGGATTCAGATGACCCAATTTATGCTCTTAATAGCTACAGCCTCCAAAGCGAGAGCTCAATAGATATGCACATTTGGAACTGGATGATCTTTAAGGTCCCTTCCAACCCAAACCACTCTGTGGCTGTATTGAGAACAGCTCTCCAGGACTGCTGTGCCAGACCCAGCAGAGCTCTTTACCTTAAAGGCCAGATGTTCCACGAAGAAACCAGCCCCGTTGTTCTTCTCATTCTCATAGCGGCTGCCCACCCCGATCCACACACCCACCTATGGCAAAGGCATCGAGGACACATGTCAGGAGAGGAAGCAAACAGTGTGCTCAAGCCTCAGGTCACAGATACAACTGCAGGGACAAGAAGTCTGTTCCCAGGCACTGTACCAGTAGCACCAAAATCAGAATAAGCACCAGCAGCTGTTTCCTGTGCACGTTTTGGGTTTTCACAGAGCAGCCTCACAAAACCCTCTGCATGAGGTGTAACTCCTCCTGGTCACTTGCTGCTTGCACAACAACAGTGAGGCTGAGGAAACCTGAACTTGACTACAGGCTTCATACAAATCCAGACTAGAGCTTTCCCTGCTCTATCAGCCCCACCAGTTAACAAAGAGGCAGGTTGGCCTCTGTGAAAAGCTCTGGTTCCGGTAGGTTTGTCACTCTGCAGCAGGCAGGGCTGAGGGCTCCAAGCAAGCCCTTCACCTGCCTCGCACTCACCGTGCATGTTGGCCCGGTGGATTCCTCCGAAGCCACCCGGAGGCCGTTTTCCAGAGTGGTGACCTGGGTCTCGGGGACATTCTGGAGCGTCTGAGCATACGTGGCAGCGCCTCGGTTCCTTGTCAAAGTCAGCACAGCTGCCTGAAGGAGCAAAGGCTCCCGTCACCGCCTGCCCCGAGCAGGGCAGCCCCGAGGGCGCAGGCTGGGGGCACGCACTGCCCAGAGCAGCTCTTTCACGGCTGCGCTGGGAAGGTGCCGCTCGGTAACCGGTGCCTGCAAACCCTCCGCAGCGCCGCAGGTTCCGGGCGGGCTGACACCCCCGGACAGAGCGACGGGAGCCGGCCAAAGCCCCGCACCACGGCGGCCGGCGGCACCCGGCAACGCCGCCCCCGACCCGGCCCGGGTTTCCATAGCGACCGCCGCCCGGCCGCCGCGTCCCCGTGACCTTCCCAGCCAGTAGGCCCGGCAGGGTCCCTGCCCTCGGGGTCTCTCGCCGCGGCTGCCGTGCCCGGCCCGGCCCAGCCCTGCCTCCCACCCCCGCCTACCGCCGCCGCCGGGCCGCGGTGACTCACGGGGGGACGCGCACCCCGCAGCAGGGCCCGCGCGGCCGCACCACCGGCCCGGCACACCGAGGAAGCCGCCATCTTCTCCTGTCGCGACCGACCGCGCGCGGCGCGCCTGCGCGGCACCGGGGCGGGGCAACGGCGGCTGACGGGCGGAGACACCGTGAGCGGAGTGGCCCGGACGGGCGGCGGCGCCCCCTGGTGGCGGGAGGTCCCGGGTGCGGGGTCCCGCCCGTACCGCGCCTTCAGCCGGTCCCGCAGCGGGTCCGGGTGAAGAGGGGCCGCAGGGGGGCTCAGGCCGAAGGTGCCCCCATGTACCCCCCATTGCCCCCCTTGCCCCGCAGTGCCGGGATCAGCCAAGGCGGCCGTGCCTGAGGTCACCTTTATTGAGGAAAGTGCATTAAACGGAGCCCGGGGAACGCTGCCCGCGTTTACCCGCGACGGTTTCATCCCGCCCCTCCGCCGGGTCTGGCCCCAGACGAGGCCCGCCGGTGGCACAGGAACGGGCAGAGTCCATAGGGGGCCGATGGGGCCCGGGGTGCGTCGGTGCCATGAGGGTGGCAGGTCCCGACTCAGCTCCGCAGATGTCCTCCTCTTGCGGGGCTACATCCTGGTGCTGAGGTCCGGCTGCGGGGTCACACGGGGTTCACGTGGCGGCCCCCATCCGTCACGGGGACGGGGATGGGGACCGTGAGTGCTGGCGCTTACCGGGGCCGGGCGCTGCTCCCTGCGGGCGTGCTCCGCGGCGGCGTGCACGGAGGGGAAGAAGCAGTGCTTGGTGATGGATGCGCTGAAGAAGTTGCCCCGCTCCAGCTGAGCGAGGACAGGCACTGTGTGCAGGGACAGTACCTGAGGCTATGGCACCCGGCTCAGCACCAGACCCACCCTGTGCTGCGGGGGACACAGGTACCACCAGCGGGGACCCAGCTGCCTCGCTGGGGGCTGCAGGCCCATGGGAACCTGCAGCACCTCTGTCGCGGGACACCCCCGCGATGGGGACACTGGAGGGAGCCCCAGGCCAGCAGCGGTGACGCAGAGGTGGGCATGCCCGAGGGGTGGGTGTCTCTGCAGCCGTTGCCATCGCTCACCTGGGCAGCTGGCAACGAGAACGTCCACTTCTATCTCATGGAAATCCCTGAAGATCTGCAAACCGGCAGGGAACGTTCCACCAGGGAAAAGGAGACGGGCAGCGGTCTTCGGGCCCCCACCTCCGGCGCCACGGGGATGCCCTGAATGGGGCTCCTAACCCCCCCAAGCTCCCCCAGCCCCTCCCTTACGTTCTTCAAGATCTTGATGGAGACGGTGTCCACGAAGCTGACGGGGCTGAAGTCCAAGATGACGGTGTGGAAGCTGGGCTGCGGCAGCCCCAGGGTGCGCAGGGTGGGCGCGGGGGGAGCGCCGCCCTCCTCCCCGCTCAGCTCGATCACCGCAACGCTCGGCCCGTTCTGCCCATCCTGCGTGTGCTGGGAGGGACGACACCGGCCTCGCTGCAGGGGGGCCGGGCAGTGTCCCCCCGGCTCACCTTGCCCTGGCTCTTGGCCGCATCAGAGCACGGGCAGCGGGCGCTCCGCTCGCACCTTCACCCACTTTCAGGCTCTTTCCGAATGCGTCAATACCCACCCCTCTACCGGTGCCCTTCTCTGAGCCGGGCTCATTAGCTGGCACCCGGACACCCTTTGTTCCTGCTCTTAATTGTGATTAAGTCGTTAAATGGCCAATGACTCACTGGCTCCACCACCTAATCATTAACGGCCCCGATTTCCCCACCGACCTTGGGTGTGCCGCCGAGGCCCGGCTATGCCCCAGTGCCCCTTCTCACCAGCATGGCCCAGCCTGAACCGGGACCCTGCATGGGCAGGAGGCTGGGACCAGGAGGAAACAGCACAGAGGGCAGTGGCAAGGTCCCTGCGGCAGGGAAGCACCTTTTTCCTCTTTGCCATCTCCTTCTCTGCTTTCTTCTGCTGTTTCTTCAGCTTCTTGAGGGCCTTCTTCTTCTTCTCAATCAGGCGGTCCACGTTGATGCCACTCTACAAGACAATGTGCCCCATCACCACTCTGGTGCTAGCAGCAGAGACATGGGGGGGTTGGCATCTTTTCCTTCGTACCTTCTTCTTCAGGGCCTCGGCATACAGCTCCACATTGGCGAAGTAGAGGGTGGAGGAGGAGTGGAAGATCTTCACACCAGGGACCTCCTGTGCCTTAGGGAGATGGGGAGGTGATACCCCAGGGACAGAGCCCCTGCTCCCCTTCCCTCCCTCCCCAGCTTGCCCCCGCTCTCTTCCCCAGCAATCAGCCCCTGGGGTGCTGCACCCTCTCTGCAGCGGAGCTTCTCCCCACTCGCTATGTTACCATCTGGTATTGAGCCACATCCCTGTAGACATCAGTGTTGGGGATGCGCCCCAGGATGGAGTAGTGGGGCCTGCAGGAGCAGAGCAGGGGCCAGGTCACCACAGGCCCCCCCACCCCTGGGCCCAGGCCCCAGCCCCAGGCCCAACACTCACAGCTGGGTGCGGAAGATGACGGTGAGCAGCCCGAAGGCCACCGAGGCCCCCAGCCCGATGTCCAGGTTCAGCATGAGCGTGGCCACGAACGTCACGATCCAGACGGTCTGTGGGGGGGGGCATGTCAGTGATGGCACCCGCAGGGAACCTCCCCAGGGCCGGGGCCCCCCTGCAGGTCGATGCCTCACCAGGTCCACCCGGTTGGACTTCCAGAGCATGCGGATGTCTTTGAACTGCTTGAACATGCCGTGGAGGTTGATGATGATGATAGCAGCCAAGATGGCCTAGGAGAGAAGGCCCTGCAGCTATGAGGATGCTGAGGGCAGGTCTAGGGAGGGCTCTTGCTGTTCCCCTGCCGTGGGATGGGCACAGGGGTGGGACATGGTGCAGAGGCTGTGGGACCAGATGTACCTTGGGCAGGTCCCGGAAGAGTTCTCCGATCTTCAGGATGGTCACCAGGATGACCAGGGATGCGATGACACCGGCTACCTGCACGGATGGAGGGCAGGAGGCGAGGGGCATTTCCACACTGCCCGCTGTGCTCCTTGCCCCATCCAGCCCCACAGAGGGAGGTGGAGCTGCCCAGACCCACCTGGCTGTTGCCCCCCGTGCTCTCCTGCACCAGGCTCCGTGACATGGAGCAGCTGATGGCGAAGCACTGGAAGAAGCCCCCCAGGAAGTTGCAGAAGCCCAGTGCGATCAGCTCCTGCAGGGACAGAGGGGCAGTGGGAGAGCCATGCATCGTGCTGCGCGCACAGGCTTAGTGTAACCAGGGAAGGGGCCCTGCGTGCCGGAGCATCACCTGGTTGCTGTCCACTTTGTAGCCGTGCTTCAGGGCAAAGATCTTGCCCAGGGAGATGCAGATGGCGTAGCCCACCACGGCGATGGCGAAGGCATTGCCCACCACCTGCCCAAAGTAGCTGACATTAGGGACAACGGGCGGCTTCAACCTATGGCCAAGACAGGGAGATGGGGCTCAAATGGGGGTGCCATGGGCATGTGGGGCCCCCGCAGTGCCTGCAGTGCTGGCTCCTCACCCACTGGGGATGTTGCCCACGACGGAGACACCAAACTTGGCGTTCAGGTTGACACCGTAGGAGATGCCAGTGGAGATGATTATCTGGGGAGGATGGATGGAGTGAGGCAAGGCCCAGAGCAGGACCAGAGGAGGAGGAGGAGGGGATGGGTGCCCTGGAGCTGCACTTGCTGAGGCACCCATCCCACCCTGGAGGGGACAGGGCCACCCACGGCTGCGTCCCCACAGGAGCTGGGGCAGCTCTCGGTACCGTGATGAGCTCGATTGGGATGGGCATGGGGAGCTTGGCGGCGAACTTGTGGTTGAGCTCTTTCACGATGTAGATGACCACCATGGCAATGATGGCGGTCACCAGGGTGCCCACGTTGGTTTCTGGCAGCTTCCGGCAGATCTCGATGACGGTCTAGAGTACACAGCAGGGAATGGGCTCGGGGCAGCCCCAGGGCAGGTCTGGGGGCTCTGTGAGCCCTGGGGGTGAGCAGTCCCTCACCACGAACAGGGAGAGCGGCCCCGAGTGCTCGCCCAGGGACACCCCGAAGACGTTCTTGAGCTGGGAGACAAGGACATGCACGGAGGCAGCTGTGGTGTAGCCGCGCACCAGCGGGTCCGAAAGGTAGGTCACCACGAAGCCGAACTGCAGGAGGCCCAGGGCCACCTGAAGGGGAGGAGGCAGAAGTGACCCACAGCTTGTGGCCTGGGCCACCACGGGCCCCGTTCCCAGCCAGGCTGGGGCCCCTGACCTGGAAGATGCCCGTCAGGACAGTGATGGTGGCCACCAGCTCCACGCGGGCTGCGTCCCGCCGCTCCTCATTGACGGTCATGTTGCTGCCGTTGATGGACTCCAGGAAGTTCTCGCTGGGCAGCAGGGAGTCCGTCAAGCTCCCAATCATGACGGAGATGACGGCGAAGGGGCCTGAGGACAGGCAGGGAGCACAGGGTCAGCACCAGGAGGTCTCTGAGCTCCACAGATACCTGTGCCCATGGGCTGGGCTCACCACTCACTGTGCTTTGGCTCTGGTTTGGCCAACCACCTTCTTGGAGGGGCAAAGTAAAGGCGAGAAAGGTCCCCTCCAACCAGTGATGCGGCCATGCTGTGCCATGGATGAAGGCTTGCCCCTCTCATCCTCGCTCCATCCCCACCATCCCTGTGGGAGCGCGTGGTCCCTCAGCTTACCCACGGAGTTGTGCCTGGACGTCCCGAAGAAGAAGTAGAGGAAGACGGGGTAGAAGGAGGAATAGAGGCCGGTGACGGGGGGCAGCCCAGCCAGCAGCGCGTACGCGAGCCCTGGACACGGAGCAGGGACACACGTGAGGGACGGCCCAGCCTGGCCCCGCCACAGGACCCCGGCAGCCTGGGTCTGGCGCTCACCCTGGGGCAGGTGCATGATGCCCACGCTGAAGCCCGAGGTGATGTCCCCCAGCAGCCAGTCCTTGAGCGGGTACCGTGGCAGCCAGCGCAGCACGGGCAGGAAGCGGAACAGCAGGGACTTGGCGGTGGAGGCCGAGCATCTGTGAGGACAGAGCCGGAGCCGGGCTGAGCACAAGGGCTCAGGGACATCAGTGGGGGGAGCAATGGGTCCCATGGGAATGCAGCTCCATCCACTGGAGCTGCGTGTCCATTCTGACAGGAGGACGGGTGCGGACACGGGTGTATGGGCTGGGGGGAACCAACCCCTGGGTCCGCACTGTGTCCACCACTGGGATGGGGCAGCCGGAGCCAGGCTCCCAGTGGCCGTGGGGCTGGGGTCCCGTCACATGCCCCCAGTCCTACCTGTTCTTGTGGAGGCAGCGGCGCATCGAGGGCTTGGCAGGGGGGTTCCGCGGTGCCACCTCCTCCAGGTCGGCCTCGCTCAGCGCCCCGTGGGGTGCCCGGTGGCTCAGCACCATCTCTGCCGCCATGGCCACCCGGCCCTGCATGTGCCAGCACTGTGGGACAGCAGGAGCAGCTCAGCAATGCCTGGCCCCAGCACACCCACAGCCCCGCTCACCCCATGGAGCCATCAGCCAGGATGGGCCCTGAGGCCAGGGGTGCCGGGATTTGGGAATGGGGCAGCAGCCAATGTGAAGGCAGGGGGGAGCTGGGACCCTGCGGTGAGCACTGCCCATCCTGCCCTGTGCCAGCCATACTGACCCACACAAGCCTCACTGCCCCACACCAGCCCCACTGCCCCGCTGGGCTGCAGGGGGGGCTCCCCCTCCACCTCCTCCCACAGGACCTACCTCGGTGCCAACCACCCTTCCCCTCCGCGTGCTGCAGCACAGCCACCGAGCAAAGCCCAAACCACCCCATCCGCAGACTTTGTCCCTTTACACATGAGGGGAGCAGGAATGTCAGCCCCAGCCAGTGCCACGGACCTGCCGTCTCCCACCGGCGCCCTCCCAGCCCCTGCACTCACCGGGGTGAGCTGAGGGCATGGAGCAGCGGGGCTGGGGGCTGCCCCTCACAGGATGGGATGGGGGAACCGAGGTGTCCCTGCCCAGATCCACAGCCCCAGAGCTGCCCCCACGCTGACCCAGTGGGTGGGTCCTGAGATGCTCACCCACAGGCAAGCGGCCTCACGAGCCACTCGTGGGGTGCACAGACCCCAGCCCTCTGCCCTGGTGGTCCCCACTTGCTGCCAGCCCGGCTCCATTGCCTCATGGATTCACACCAGCCTGAGCCCTGAGACCCGGCTCAGCCCCTGCTGCTGCGCTGGCTCCCTCGGCTGCGGCAGGCCTAGCGCTGTCCCCATGGACACCCCATCCCAGGGACTGCCCTGCCCACTCTTGGCTCCCAGCTGCAGCCATGGCTCCAGTGCCACCATGCCCCCAGTGCCGGGCACAGGGATGGATCTGCTGCTGCTGCTGGGTACCCGGTGCCAAGCACTCACCTCCCCAGGGCACCTCTCAGGGAGCAGCCATCACCCTCCTGTGCCCCCCGTGGGTGCCCCCTGCCCACCCCATGGAGCAGGGGCTGTGTCCAGGGCAGGGAGGGGCCTTGCAGCCTCCAGCTACCGCATCAGGGTGTTCTCCATGGGCCCCGAGCCCTGCTTACCTGCAGGAACGGGTGTGCTGCGCCCTGTGAACTGCCCCGCTCTCCACAGCACACGCAGACCCGGCCGTTATCTTGTTCCAAAGGTCCCCAGCGGGTACCGGAATCCTGCTGATCCCATCACACCTTCCTGGGCTCCACCGTGACCTGGTACCGCCGCAGGTTTTGGAGGATTTGAGTCACGCTTGGCCCATGCCCATGGGGGCACGGCACTGGAAACATGGGCACCAGAGCTGGGCTGAGCGG
Organism: Pezoporus flaviventris; assembly: GCF_033815535.1. Classification (NCBI taxonomy): domain Eukaryota; kingdom Metazoa; phylum Chordata; class Aves; order Psittaciformes; family Psittacidae; genus Pezoporus; species Pezoporus flaviventris. The sequence goes on along the minus strand of NW_026892569.1, from coordinate 10,515,678 downwards.
TGCCAAGGTATGGGGTGAAGTCAAGGGGCAGGATGGGAGCTGGGGAGTCCCAGGTGCCCTGGGCAGTGGGATGGGGCTGGGACAGGCACAGAGGGTGACACCGGGACCGTGCTCACCGGGGTCAGAGCCACTTGTTCCTATCATTGTCAGAGGGGGACAACCCGTGGCCACCCCCTTCCTCCCTGTGGGTCACAGCACAATGGGGTACCACAGCAGCCACACGCAGACCCCTCGGTCTGCCAGCAGCGGGACCAATCCTGCTCCCGCATCCTGGCTCTGCCATCCCACCCTCGTGCCCATGGTCCCACCGCGGCCGGGCAGTGGCATGTGGCTGCTGCTTGCCCATCGCTTCTCCTTCACCCGGCACCACAGGGAGGCTGTCACAGGCTCTGCCCCATAGCGCCCGATAGCGCTGGGCGCTATTTACTGCCTCCTTATCGCTGCTCCCGTCCCCACCCTGTGCTGCTGCTCCCTGCCCCACAGCCCCTCACCCCCCACCCCTCGCCCCTCGCCTCGGGCTGCCGCAGCTCCCAGCACCGTCAGCCTGGACCCTGTGGCTGCCCTGGGCTGGGTTGGGCTCAGGCCGGTGCCAAGGACGGAGTCGAGGGCCGGGGGGTGAGGGCTGGTGGCGACCCTTGCCCAGGCGCCGTGGATCAATCCTGCCCTTTGCTCACCTGCTCCTTCCCCTCCAGCAGCAGCGTGGGGCAGGGATGCAGGCACCAGGCTCGCGCCGTTCTCGTTCCTAGCCCACAGGTGCAGCCGGGGCCGCGCTGCCTGGACAGTGGATTTATGCCCGTGGCCTCACCCGGCTGCTGGCCAGGGGTGCTGGCAGCTCCCGGCTGGGCCCCACAGCAAACCACAGCCCTGCGGCCCCACAGAGCTGCCAGCCGGGGCCAGCACTGTCACCAGCGCAGGCACAGCCAGGTTCAAGCAGCACGTGAAGCCCCAGCCCCCAGCATCGCCTTGAGCCCCAGCCCCAGGTGTGGGTGCAGGACAGATGGCAGTGAGCCCAGCACCACTTTATAGACCTTTATTTCCAAATCTGGCGCTTCCATGATACACTTTTACACAGCCGGGGCGAGGGAGGGCACAGGCATCTCCCTGCCCACAGCACTGGGAGATGGACAGAGGAAAGAAACCAAAACCAACCAAAGCCCCCAAGGAAACAAACCCAAACCAAGCAGGATGCTCCCCAAGCCCAGGCCACAGCACTACAATCAGGGAGGAAGCCACAGACTGACTCCTGCTCCTCGCCCAGCCCGGCTCTGCGGGGGCAGCCGCCAGCTCCACCGCTTGCTTCTTTTTGGCACTTGTCACTTGCTCCCCATTTGGCACCAGCACAAAGAGCCCTGGACCCGGTGCGGCAGCAGCACGGGCCCAGGACCGTGGCACGTGGGAGGGAGCTTGCTCCCGAAGGCGAAGCCGGGTGGCACACTGGTCCCAGCAGCATGTAAACATGGCAGCAGGCCCTGTCCCAGGAGCGGGGCACAGCGAGCACCCAGCCCTTGTGTCCCCTCCATGCGAGTGGGGCCGTAGCCAAGGATGGTGGCACGGCAGCAGAGGCTGCGCGGGGCTGTAAGGCAGTGAGGAGCAGGGAGCAGGGCACCGTGCTGGGCTGGGGTAGGCATAAGGAGTGGTGTCAGCCCATGGCAGCACCAGGCAGCCGGGAGCAGAGGAGCCGCCCGTCAGCGCAGCCTGAGTTCCCAGAGAGGGCCAAGTGCTGCTCATCATTGCCTCCCAAAACCCGGGTGCTCTGAGCTGGGGTCCTCTGCAGCCGCAGGGATGTGGGTACATACACAGAGCCCGCAAGGAACCCGCTACACAGTTCCTGTGGGCAATGCCAGAGCCCAGGGCTCCTGTTCTTGTGGCTATAAATCCCCCATAGGGCAAGTGCCGGCTCTGGGACCAGCCCAGCCCGCTGCTGAGCAGGGCTGTGGCCACCCAGCTCCTCACCGGGACCCACAGCCGAGAGGTTTGCTCTACAACACAGGTTGAAGAGCACAGCACACAGTGAGTAAACCCATGTGCTCACTGCTGAGCAAAGACAATGCTCAGAGGGGTGGGACATCCTGGTACAGGATGGGATCGAACAGCAGAGAACACAGGTCCCTAACATGGAATCTGCTGCTGCTGTGCTCGTTTGTGCTCTCACTGACCCACAGCCCCACTCGCAGCCCTGGAGGGGTCCCAGAGGAGGGCAGGGGAGGACTGGCTGTGGGGCTGAGGGACCCCAGCAGGGAGGGTGGCACCAAGACACGTGTGGAGGTGCAGGGCAGGAGGGCGGCTGCCCTGCCATAGGGCTGGGACAAGGCAGTGCTGCACAGAGCGGGAGGGCTGCCCCGCACGGCGCCCCCGGTACTCTGGGATCACGGTCCCTGGTACCCCAGGGAGGCGGGCAAAGGGCTCTTGGTGAAACAAACACTCCAGGTCCTGGGAACAGACCATCCGTAAAAATAACCATAGAAATTTCTCTTCTCTCTGATTACAAAGATACAAAAAGGTAGAAAACCCTCCCCCAACCCACGTCCGGGGCTGCCCCTGTCCCTGCCCCCCACCCCGCATACAGAGAGCCAGGTCCGGGGTGGGCTGGAGATGCCACCCTCACCTAGCACCTTCACACTGTACCCATCACCCCAGGAAGGCAAGGGTGGGGGGCTCCCGGCCCCCTCGGGCAGGGGCAGGCAGGGCTGGGCTGGGGTCTCTGACCACCACCAGTTCTGGCCCCTGCCCGTGGGACACCAAACCTCAGCTGGCAGCGCCAGGCGAAGGGCCCTGCGGCTTCCATCTCTCCCATGCTCAGCTCCGGCCCTCAGGAATGCCCCTCGTTCCTCGTGATCCTTCTCGGAGGGAAGAAAAGCAGCGTTTAGGCCATGGCATCGCCCCCGGGCTCCAGCTGCCTCCCAGCCATGCCAACGGGGACAGGGCAGAATCCACACCTGCACTGGGGCAGCGATAACCATCTCCAAGTCCCTAAGCTCAAGGAAAGGAATCAGAATCCCAGACTGGTTTGGGTTGAAAGGGACCTTAAAGCTCATCCAGCTCCAACCCCCTGCCACGGGCAGGGACACCTTCCGCTGGAGCAGCTTGCTCCAAGGAGGGATGGGAACGGGAGCGATGCCAGCAGGGAGCAGAACTGGAGGGGAAGGAATGAATGGGACAGGGTTCCTGGGGAGAAACACGGCTGGGGCAGGCAGGGCTCCTGCAGGTCTTGGGCTCCCTCCTCCTCTCCAGCCTGGCCCTCGCACACGTCCCCTCACTGTTACTTCAGCAGTCCCCTCCAGCAGCCCCAGCTCCACCGATGTGTCTGCTCGTGCTGCAATGCGAGCACCCAGAGCTGCTGCTCCTGAAGGTTCTCCTGCCTGCTCACTGCTCCGGGCCAGGAGACGACTGGCCACAGGGGCTCCCCCTCCCACCGCCCACTCCCCCCAAGCCAGCCCCTCTGGGAAGAGGCCGGGCAGGCAGGTGACACCCGAGGCCTGGCCAAGGAAGGGACAGACTTACTCTGAGTCTGGCGACAGCTCGGAAATGCTGTGGGAGGTGGTGGAGTGAGGTGTCGAGGGGCACAGTGCGGAGGGCGTCGAGGTCTGCATGGCAGAGGCGGTGGTCTGCGGGCACGAAGGCGTGCTGGAAGATTGCACCGAGGACAGGACGGAGGAGTTAAAGGAAGCAAGGATGGAGGAAAGGATATCTAACTGTTCCGTGGAAGGGTGTCGGCTGGGCATGGCCTCCAGGGTCTCTCGAGAAGGCTGCCTCCTCGCCAGCGGCTCTAGGCTTTCCCTAGAGAGCTGCCTCCGAGCCAGACTCCCCAGGTTGTCCTGCGAGGGATGCCTGCTAGGCACTGTGTCCAGAGGCTCTCTGGAATTACATCTTCTGGACAGAAAGTCCAGCTGCTCCCTTGAAGTTTGTCTAGCCGATGCTAGCTGGTCCCTTGAAAGCTGTCTTCTAGAAAGCAAATCCAATTGTTCTCGAGAAGGATCTCGACTTGGCAACGTGTCTATTCGGTCTCTGGACACCTGCCTGCTTGGCAATGTGTTTAGCCACTCTCTAGACACCTCTCTGACTGGCCCACAGTCTAGCTGCTCCCGTGACCCAAATCTGCAGGGGAAGGTGTCCAGGTGGTCTCTGGAGCCCTGCCTCCGGGGCAGCGTGCTCCCGCGGTCGCGCTGGCTGGGCCTAGCAGCGAGCAGATCCAAGGTCTCCCTGGACCCATGTCTGCTCAGGACGCTCTCCAGGTGCTCAGAAGAACCATGCCTGCTCGGGATGGTGTCCAGCTCCTCCCTGGAGCCACGGCGGCTGGGCACAGCTTCCAGGCACTCTCCTGAGTTGTGCCTGCTCAGCTGCTCCCGGGACATCTGTCTCCTCATGAGCATGTCAAGCTGCTCCCGTGATGAGTACCGGCTGGCTGGCTGCGACAGGCTGCCCGCCCCCGAGTAGATCCTGCCATAGGAGGCGGCAGGGACAGCCCTGTGGCCCAGCGTGGAGGTCTTGTACCAAGTCAGCTCGTTGGTCATCCTGCCGACGGAGGGCAGCCCTTGCAGAGGAGGAGGGTACTGGAGCCGGTTCTTCAAAATCCCTGCACCAGACAGAAAGAGAAGTCAAACTTTGCCCAGCAGTGAGAAGAGCACGAAAGCTGGGGGAGATAAGCAATACCTCCCCAAGGATATCATAGAATCACAGCACAGGTTGTGTTGGAAGGGGCCTTAAAGCTCATTCATTTCCAACCCCTGCCACAGGCAGGGACACCTTCCACTAGAGCAGCTTGCTCAAGGGCCTGTGTCCAACCTGGCCTTGAACACTGCCAGGGATGGGGCAGCCACAGCTTCTCTGGGCACCCTGTTCCATGACAAGACGGATCTGATGCTGAGCCTTCAGGACCACATCAACCTGATACAGGCAAGGCCACCCTTGCCCATTTGCTCCAGGCTGTTACCTTTCCTTTGCCGTTGGGTCTGGGTGAGGGAGTTTTCGTCCCCACTGGTCAAGGCCAGGTCTGGCTGATTATTGTTGGCTGCATCCTTGTTGATGTCGAATCCCAGCTTCCGCTCAGAGCCCCACTTCTGCAGGGAGCAGGGGTGCACCTCACACTCGCCCAGAGCTGGCCAGTACGACATGAGCTCATTGCCATCCACGTCTGGCGAAGGACAGAGCAGAAGGGGAAGAGGGAGAGAATGTGTGAGCAGCACTCGAAGGCACCACAGGACACAGCCAGGCCCCAAGGCCTGAGCTCAGCCCTTCCCACCGGAGCCCCGGGACCTGCCTTTGGGTGCAGTGTTGGCGGGGTGAGTGAGGAGCCGCTCACTGTGTGCTGAGCGCTTTGCCCCTCGCTGGAAGCGGCCCCGCAGACGCACATTCTCCTCGCTCTCTGAGGACGGGATGGAGAGGCTGCGCTCCTCGTCCAGGGACAGGTCACTGTCCGAGTCCGAGTCCTGGTCTGTAGGGACAGCACGGTGGGGGGACATTTGGGATGACAGTGGGAGAGGTTCCCGGTGGCAGGGCCAGGCAGGCAAAACACTCACGAGGACCCAGCCTGCCTGAGCCCCACTGACCTCCCCCCGGCTGTGCCCTGCGCCTGCTGCTCCTCCTTGAGAGCAGCCTCTCTCTGCTCGCTGTACCTCCTCCTAATACAGCTCCAAATAGCCATAAGATCCCCTTTGCCTCCTCTTCCTTCAGGCTGAGCAAACCCACCTCCCTCAGCCTCTGCTCGCCTGTCTCACGACCCATTCACTGGCCTCACCCTACTGAGTCAAATGTCTTGTGCTGTGCTGGGAAGCTCAATGTCCCCAGCAAACTCACAACAGCCTCTGTCCTCTCCTGCCTCCTCCATTTCTAGCTCCTTGGGGACTGCCTTTTGCATCTGCCTGGGAGGAGACTGCTAAAGCAGCACGGTAACTGCCTCTCTCTCCTACCCAGAGCGCATTTGGAAGTCACCACTGAACACAGAGTGAAAGAGGTAACCACACAGCCACCACGCAGGCATGGGGCTGAACCTTACCTCCCCCAGCATCGCGGTGGAACATGGCCACATCAATGTCCGTGGGGCCGGCGTGAGCCAACAAGCTGTGATCCAGAGCAGAGCCCTGCCGGGCCGTCACGTTGTCTCTGAAAAGCAGGATGCCAAAGGGTCACAGCGGCAGGAGCCTGGCTCTGCCCATGCGCTCCCCCTGGCACCCAGAGTCTGGCTCTGCCGGTGCCGCGGTCCCTACCTGAGGTACGCGCGCTGGCTGGAGTGGGTGCGGGCCGAGCGCACGCTGCTCACCGAGGAGATGGTGGAGGCCCCCAGGGTGATGCGGATGAGCCCGCTCTCCTCGAACAGCGCTGTGTTGTTGTAGGCACTGGGGCCCTGGCGAGGCAGGGAGAGGAGACAGGGCACGTGCCCTGTGAGGGAGGTGCGGCGGCATCCCAGGAAGCGGGACCATTCCCGTCAGCTCCAGTCCCAGGCAGGCAGCCTGTCCCCAGCCCCTGGGCTGCTCCTGCTGTCACCTACCTGCGTGCTCCTCGTGGCCTCCTCGCTATGCCCCTTCTTGCTGAGGCAGGCCAGCTTCCAGGCCTCCCGCACCTCCTCGTTCAGCACGCAGAACAGGACCAGAACAGCCAGCCCCTGCGGGAGAGACACCATGAAGCAGCCCCTCGCTGCCAGCCAACCCACAGCGCCAGCACCAGGACGGGGCCTGCCTCCTCCGCGGTCCAGCACATCAGCCATGGTGGGCACCAGGCCTGGGATGCACCAAATCTCTCCCCAGTGCCTCTGCAGTGGGCAGGGGTGAAGGAGGACAGGCTGGGTAGCCCTGGCTAGCAGCAGCCAAGGAGCCCCTCTCAGTGTCCCCTGCAGCAGCATCAGCCACGGCGGTGGCAGGAGGTCTGTGGGATGCTGCTGTGGGTCGTATGTGGGGTGTTCAACACCTCCACTTCATGCTGCTCTCTTGCTCTGCCCTTGGAGAGTGTGGAGGCGCCTTCCCTCCAAAGATGGTTCTTGCTGCCCCTTAAATGTCACCTCTGAACCATGCACCTTGCAGCCACCTCCTGCTCATGCCGTGCTCACCACAGGCACAGCTGTGAGGAGTGGCAGAGTCACCCACTGCTGCAGGGGTGACAGTGGAGGGACGAGGACCCTGCTCTCCATAGATGCCAGTGCTCTCCTGGGCTAAGCCAAGCCCTCCCCTGGCAGAGCCTGGGCAGTTACCTGGAGGCTGCAGAGGACAGTGTAGAGGTAGTGGAAAGCCAGGACACTGTTGTTGACAGCCAAGAGGCCAAAGAGCCAGGTAGTGCTAATAACTAGAAGCAGAACAAAGGAGCTCCGTAACGTCATGCTGGAGAGAGAGAGACAGACAGACAGGCACAGAGACACACACCAAGAGGTTAGTGTGTATTGTTAATCTACATTTAGAGCTCACAGACAGAGATCCAGAGGGGAACATCCCTACATAGCAGCTCAGCTCCCCCCAGCTGCCAGACCTTCCCTTCTGGATCACACATGGCAAACACAGGGCCCCAAACAACATGGGTCATTTGGAGGCACAAAGAGTGGAGCCAAGCTCCAGGGCTGGCCCAGGAAGGAGCAGGGACAGGTCTCAGAAGGAGCATGTAGGAGAGGAGTAAGCATGGGCTGAGAGTTGGTGAGGGCAGTGTTGAATTCAAGCAGACACAGGGGTGGCTGTGAGAGCAGCCAGTGAAGTGGACACGCTGGCGGGACAGTGTGGAGATGGGGACTTAGGAACAAGAGGAAAGGACAAAGTTTAGGAAGGGTTAACGTGGCTGGGAGGTGTGGGAGAGGAGGGCGGCTGCAAGGCTGACAATGATGCACAGAGTGGCCCTCTGCGATGGTGGAAGGAGGAGGATGGTCACTGAAACTGCTAAAAACCATGAGCCACAGGAGCTCTGCTGGGAGCTGGGCCACTGATACTCACAGAACCGACTTCTTCTTGGTCTCCTTTTGGCCAGGGGAACAGGACATCTTGGCCACAAGCAGGAACATGACCCCATTCATCTGAAAGTGTTGGCACTGATTAGAAGCAGTGCCAAGGGCTGGGTCTGACCTGACATCCCCAGCACAGAGCATGGGCAGACCCCTGCTCTGCCAGGCCCATGTGAGTGTCCCCTCCTTTCCCCTTCACGCCTGAGCCATGGCCTCCCCTGGGTTTGACTGGAGTGAGGAGGGACAGAGCGAGGGCCCTGGCTGAGGAAGGACTGTACAGAGAACAGAGCAGGCAGTGGGCAGCCAAAGAAGGGGTGAGTGCCCGTGGTGTGCAGAAGGGAGGCAGGAGAGGGCTGTGGGGGAAACAGGACAGGGTTTTACCACAATGACGACAGTAATGGGGCCTGCAAAGCTCCAGACCAGCTTATCATGAATGGAAATCCAGCAGAAGTCAGGGTTCCCATAGCCCTCGGGATCCAGGCCAACAGCCAGCCCTGTGGGAGGATGGGAGAGGTCAGGTGCAGATCCACAGCAGCCTTGGACTTGTCCAAGCTATGTCTCATCCCACCACTGAAAGCCCCAAAGGGCTCTCTCTGCCCAGCCCATGGGCATTCACTGCCAGCAACAGGTCACTCAAGTACACAGGCTTGGGCAGCCAGGAGACCGTAACCACAAGCCCCGCAACCGCAGGAGCCCCATGCCCACCGAAGAAGCCATGGGGAGATGTGCTGAGGAATTACTTGTCCCCACTGGCCCTTGATACGTGGTCTCCAGCTGAGCACCACAGCACTGCTGGCTGTGGCAAGCCCACCCTCAGCTCCCCCCATAGGGTAAGTGAGTGGGGCAGCACCAGGGGGTCAGGAGGCTGCTCAGCACTGATGGCTGCAGGACGAGCAGCTCGTACCGGTGATGATGGCAGGCACCCCCCAGCCGATGGCGTAGTAGAAGCGCATGGCCCCGAAGTTGACGTTGCGAGCTTCCGTCTGCATGCGGTAGATGTGGAGGCCCTGGACGAAGAGCCAGGCGAAGGTGGAGAGGAAGAAGCAGTGGAGGAGGATGGCAATCACAGTGCAAAGAAACTGGGGAGACAAAAGCCATTCAGAGATGGTCCCACGGTGCCCATGGTAACTGCACCAACCACGCCTCGTCCCCACCCCATGTGCTTGTTCAAGCCACAGACCTGGTTCTCAGTGCGGTTGATGCCCAGGAGAAAGAGCAGCTCAGAGAAGAAGAGGGTGACTGATATGTTGGAGTGGATGCCACGTGTGTTGGACTTGAGGCCTTTGAGGCAGGCCAGGAAGGAGAAGGTCAGCAACAGAGCCACCAAAGAGAGAGACACCAAGGAATAGGTGACAATTGCCAATGTCTCCAGGTCACCTTCCAGTTGCTGCAGCAGCAGAGAACCAAAGGCAAACAGCAGTGTTAGGGGGAGGCATGGGAAGACTGCTGAGCTCCCAAACTCTACTTGTGTCCCACAGGGAATTTTCTGCCTGTGCCTGCTTATTGTGGGCCTCAGTGGCTAACAGCCCCCTCCAAGCCCTTCAGGCCAGAGTTACCTCTCTGTGTGAGCTGTCCATCAGAACCCCAAAGGTGCCAAACTGGGAGCACTGGCAGTGCACGTGTGTGGTGTTTCGGTACACGAGCTCGCAGTCCCTGGCTGTCCAGAAGCCAGAGGGGTTGGTCCTGCAGCCACCAAAGAGCAGAGAGGAGAGAACACAGATGAGCAGGGTGCGAGGGGAATGAACTGCAGAGAAGAGGGGTGAATAGCAAAGATTTTCCACCAGCAGATACAACTGTGCTCCTACAGCTCAAGTACTGGAGCCAGAGCTCTGCAGTGATCCTACTGTGCCCTCCCAGCAGGAATGAAACCCCTGGCAGAGGGCAGAAACCCCACGTCCCAGTGCTGCCCAGGCACAGCCTGTCATGGCCAGGGCAACTCAGGGACTGCGGAGGCAGGTGCCTGGGAAAAGCAGCTCAAAGAGTGGCCTCGCCGTGCCCAACTCACGGGTTGGAGTGGTTCCACTGGACACAGAGAGGTTTGCTCCTGTTGGCCGTCTCCAGCAGGTGAAACTCCAGCACGAGAGGGGTGTCCAGGGGCCCCCGCAGGAAGGTGTGATTGCTGAACACAGACACACTCACGATGGGAGAGTTCATCACAGGATTCTTGGGAAGCCTGCAAGCAGCAATGGAGCTCTGCCATCAGTGTGCCTGGAGATGTCACTTTCAGGGACTCCTGGGCACCCCGGATGCACCAGTTCTGCCCAGGCCACACCAAGGGGTCAGGAAACACAGGGCTGAGCAACACCAAGGAGAGAACAGGCAGAGCACCACTGGGCCAAGTGCCTGGAACCAAACCCCAGCCACTGCCAGGGGAGCAGGGCAGAGCCCAGCAGCCCCTCTGCCACTGGTGCTCACTGAGGGCAAGGGAGGATGTACCTGACGCTGCGGCGATCCACCTGGTAGCGTGCAGGCAGCAGCCCCCCCAGCGTGCGGTACATGATGAGGATGATGACGGTGAGAGCAGGCTCGGGCTCCGGCAGCACCTGCCCTGGGGAGGAGCTCTCCACCGTGTAGTTCCCTTCACCCCCAGCCGCCGTGGGCACTGCTGTGGGGGCAGCTGAGGACACGGCCGAGTGGTGAGAACACACACACACACACACACACATAGAGGCTGCTCTGAGGCTGGCAGGAGCCTTTGGAATGGGTGAGATCAGAGGCTCTGAGCCCTCAGAGGTGGCAGGTCTCAGCAGGGTACATGCAGACTAAATGACCTTTAAAGGTCCCTTCCAATGCAAACCATTCCATGATTCTATGACTTTTCCAACCCAAACCATCCCATGACTCTACACCTTCCCCACCAGCCGTGCCCCCCCCGCACTGCTCCTCCAGTGATGCTCACACGCTCACCTTCGGCTTTCGGGGGGCTGAGCACCGACAACGGCAGCACGACGTGCGTGTGGGGGTCCCAGGCGGGCTGGCCCCGGAAAAGGTTGCTGTGGTAGCGAGGGTAGCGCCGGCGCACGTGGGAGCGGTTCTCCATGCGGTCAATGCTCAGCACTGCAGCAGGGGAGGGAAGGCAGCTCCAGAATGGCCACCTGGAGACAACTGTGCTCCAGAGCACCCCATGTTTGAAGTTATCGTCAAAGGGACCGTATGAGCCATAGGCTGGGTTGTGGATACATCCCATGTTTGCACATGACATGAAATCCCAGTACCCACAGGCCTCCTTCCCAGCCCAGGTCCTTGCTGTCCTTGCTCTGCTATAGGGCAGACTCCTTCTGCCACTGAGCTTTTTCACTTGAGACTGGGAGGGAACTGGGAGTGGGCAGCACACTCCTGGGCCTGCTGGCTCTTGGTGGTGTGTCAGCTACTGCAGGCAGGGATGGGAGCAGGATGTCTCTCACAAATACCTCCCGTGTTCAAGAGAGCCCTCGCAGAGATGAAGTGCACTGAGAAGGGGACGGGTGTGATGGAGGAGCAGCTCTGCACCGCCCCAGCCAGGCCCCACCAGCAGCCAGCTCCTACTCACTGATGTTGGGGGTGACAACGCCAACAGGGTTGAGGTAGGTGAGCTTCATGTTGCTGGCCAGCGTGCCCGAGTAGTCCCGCAGCTGCTCCATGAGGCTGGCGCTGCCGTGCTCGCTGTGCGGCAGCATGGCCCAGTGCTCCCGGTTCTCCAGCGCCAGCACCGCGCTGCCAGCACGCAGCAGGTTCTGCAGGGACAGGGAGGGAGGGAACTGCTGCCCTTGGGCCCCTCCTGGCTGCCCCTTCAGGCTCCCACCCTCAACACTCATCAACCAGCACTCTACAGAAACACCTTCCCTGCACCACTGCCAGGAGGGATGTGCAGGCAGCTATAAGACATCCCTGTGCCTTCCCAGGTTGAACAAACCCAGCTCTCTGCTACTCTTCATGCACCTTGTGCTCCAGTCCCAACCACAGAGGTGACCTCCAGGGCTGTCACTCCTGTGGGACAGGGTCTGTGTGGCACCGGAGAGCCCAGTGCTCTTGACGTGGTGTCACATCCTGAACCCCCCCAGAGACCCAGGCTCAGGGTGGCTGTTGAAGAGAAGCAGCAGCAGAAGCCACTGTGGTCTGGGGAGGGCCTCACCTCGTTGAAGTGGGCATCCTGTGTGGCTGTGAGGCCGAAGCCACGCTGCTGGCTCTCAAAGGCCATGAGGCGGGACAGCAGGCGGAAGGTGATGTGCACATCATTCCCAAAGTAGTGGTCCATGTGGTCAGTCACAGCCCGGAGCCGGTGGGCCAGCTTCTTGGCTTCAATTGTGTTGAGCTCAGTCTTGTTCCTCTCCAAACCCTCCAGCTGCCAGTGGGGTGAAAGGAAGGGATTAAACCATTAAGCAAGTTTCTCACTGGGAAACTGGGAGGCTGCAGGCACTGCTGGACCCAGGGATTATTTCTGAAGCCACAGATACTCTCAGTGGTGGTCACCAGAACAGGGAGCATCTCCAGCAACACACCAGGGTTGCACTGGGGCCAAGGAGATGAAAGGACAGGGCAAGCATCTAGTGCTCCTTCCCTGCAGCCTTCCTGGTTTCAGTTACAATTGGTGCATGGGTTCAATAAACTGGCCTGGATATTTCAAAGGGATTTGTCACTGGCAGAGTCTGGGGGCTACAGATGTCCCATGGAACAGACACCCACCAGCTCCAAACAGTCCAGCCCTGCTAAACTGCCTTCAGGGAGCAGTTGTGTTCCTCTCAAATACAGGGACAGGACACAGGTCATTTCTGACAGAGACTCTCAGATTAGATTAGATGGAACCAAGGGAAGTTCAGCTGAGCTCAGTGCTCCCACATGATGGGTTTGGGACAGATGAGAAAGGTGCTGAGCACTGTGGCAAGGTCCTCTCCAACTCCAGGTGCCCAAGAAAAGCTGAGCTCTTTGAAACCTTGCTCAGAGAGCTCCTGCTCTGCCAGGGCTGCAGATCAGAGAGAGGATTACCAGCATAGAGAGCTCCTTGAAGGCAGGTGACGTGCAGTTGAAGAGATCTGGCTCCAGCCAGCCCTTCTCCTCATCACAGTGTCTGACGGCTGCACCTAGAGCCAGAAGAAAGGGCATGTTGGAAGTTCAGCACAGGACAGATGCCTCCCCTTTGCATCCCCCACCACAGAGACCCTCTGCACCAGCTAATCCCAAAGAGCAGCACCAGCAAGTGATGGGGAGGGCCTGTAACACCTCAGGGCTATCGTCCTGCTTTGCACCAGTACAGTCCATTCACCCTTGGTATGCACCACCTCGGCAAGCTGCTCGCTGCAGGAGCTGGGTTCCTCTGCGGGCCTTTGGGCTGCATCACACACAGTTGCAGAGGAATAAGTGCCTTGGCAGGGCTCAGGCTGGAGAAGCTCCTGGTCCCTCTGGGGATGTGTCTGTGTACCCAGGGCACATCCGACTCTGAACTTGTGAAGCCCATGCAGCTCCAGGCGTCCCCTGCTGACAGCCTGCAATGTCTGCTGAGGGCCTGCTTCTCTACAGGGCAACATCACCAGAGGAGGACAAGAGGCTTGCTGTGGAGCTGGCAAACCCACCCCACAGATGAGCTCTGGCTGGGGCCCAAGGGCTGCCACACAGCAATGGAAACACCAGCAACAAACAGGGTCAGCTACTGACCACCACCAAAGCACTGCTAAAGCCAGCACACAGAGCAGTGTCCTGGGCTGGGAGCATCACCCTGCACACTCGGAGCATGAGGAACCCCAGTGTACCTGGCAGGACTTGGACCAGAACCTCCTGGAGATGGCACCAGGGCACAGGAGCCCACCCAGGACCACGCCTGGGGGAGGACAGCAGCATGGCCAGGATGGTGAGGGGGAGCCTGCAGCACACTCTTGTTGCTGCTCAGAAAAGCCCCAGTGACCAGCGTGACCCCCGCCACCACCTCCAGCTCCTACCTGTCCTCTCCAACCATGCTTCCCCAGCTGCAGAAGCCCAGGGACCATTGCAGCAGGGAACAGGGAGGACACCTCCCCACTGCTGGCCTTCCCCCAGCAAGGACAGGCATCAGCAGGGAACAGAGATCAACTCAGCTTCAGACCTGGGCAGGATCCAGCCTCCAGGTCCCTCTATCCCCCTTGCCAGTGGGCAGAGGGCACTGGACCTTGTGTTGTGCATGTCCATCAGTTCCTGCCCCTGCTCGAAAAGCAACCCCTTTCCTTCACCCCATGGCCATTCCTCCTTGGCCCCATCACCCACTGCTCATCGCCAGCTCCTTCCCTCCCAGCCTAAGCAAGCAGGTACCAGCCCAGCAGAGAAGGACTCATCACAGCGGGAGCAGAGCGCTGCAGGCTCAGAGCAGGGGGTGGCAGGGGCTGCATGCAGCTGCAGCCAGGTTTGTGCCGGTTAGTGTGCTGAGAGCAGGGAACAGCGTGGAGGAGCAGCGAGGCCAGGCAAAGCATTGGGAAGACACTCGGCAGCTCCAGAAGCGGTGGGGAAAGTGCAGGGGTGAGCAGGGTGCCAGGCAGGAAGCAGGGGGGGAAAGCCACACGGCACAGCCCTTACAGCACAGGGGGAAGGAGATGGGAACAACCTTACCTGCACCCCTCAAGCCTGAGCACGGAGGGCGAGAGAACCGGGGAGAGAAGCGACAACAGTTAGGAGCCGAACCTGCCTCCTCCCGGGGTGAGCGGCTGGAGAAGGACAGCGTTTGTATTGTCCCCGGGGGCTTGCACTGCCCTACAGCCCCAGACCCCTGCTTGTGCCCTTGCTGTCACCCGGGACGGCCTCCTCCAGCCTGGGACACTGACTCCTACCCAGACACTCACCTAACGCACGCTGTGCCCTGCTTCCCTGGCAACACACACCGAGGCTGGGGCTGGTGGAGCCACAGCAAGGCACTGCAGGCACTGAGATGCCTGACCCCAGCCTCAAGCCCTCCAAAACTAAAAAACAGCAGGGAGAAGGTGGGGAACAAGGCCAAGGGAACAGCACAGTCCTGGGGTGGGTGACAGACCCCACAGCCTGTTCCCAGCCCTCTCTGCTCTGCCCAGGCTGTGGTATCTTGTTCTTCAAGTTCCTCCTCCCAGCCCTCAAGCCCAGCTAAATGGGACTGGGCCAGCACAGAGACACTGCTGGGGCTGCTACAGCCCCCAGCAGGACGGCCAGGCTGCCCCCTCCCCATCGCATCCCACACTCACCCAAGGAGCCTTTGGGACACAGCACTGCAGCTGAGAAGCCAAACTTGGTCTGGGGCCACCACACACCCGCCTTGAGGCTTTTGGGACAGCCGTCATAGAGCACTGTGGGGACACATAGGCAAGGGGCTGTCACCAGGTTGCTCACTCTCACCGAGCCCACGCACCCAGTCCCCACACTCACCCTCGCACCCACTGGGTGTCACCTCAGCGAAGGGGCTGTCGCAGCCATTGCACTGGCGGCCGATGACCCCGGGCCGGCACTGGCACCGGCCCGACTCCCTGTCGCAGGAGCGTGAGGTGGAGCCCACGGGGTAGCAGTCGCAGGGCAGGCAGGTATCACTGCCTTTGGGCCGGTAGTGGAAATCCTGGGGGCCAGGGACAGCCATCAGACAACCCATGGGGACAGCAGGCAAGGCCAGCGCCTGGAGAGCCACTGGAGCCAGGGCAGAGAAGGGCCAGGCTCTCCTGAGCTGCCCCCACTGTCACTGAGCCAGGGCAGGAGAGCCCCAGAGGAGCTGAGCAGGGACCCAGCTCAGAAGTGGGCACACAAAGCAAGGCCTGGGTAGCTGCCAGGCCTTTGGATGGCACAAGGAACAACATCAAGGACAAGCAGGGCTACAGGAAAGCCATGGGCCATGTCCCCACATCCCCAGTGCCCCTCACCTTGCAGTGGCACTGCCCATTGGTTTTATTGCAGTCGGGGTCAAAGCCCTTGTTCACATCGCAGTTACAGGGCCCACACGTGGGGTTCCCCCACCAGCCCTTCGGACACTGCTGGTCCATCCTGGGGAGAGAAACAGTCCCACTGTTACAGCAACCAACCCCCCGGCCTCCTCCCCACCAGCCCAGGTGCTCCAAGGAGCCAGGTGGCACCGAGAAGTCCCTGGTCACAGAGCCATGGCCCTGCCCCGTGCCCTGCATCTCACCTGTGCTCACAGTACTGCCCAAAGAAGTTCTCTCCGCACTCGCACACGTAGCCCAGGGGTGAGCCTGGCTTGCGGCGACACACGGACTTGTTCTTGCAGGGGTTGAGGTGACACACATCCACACAGTCCCCCCCGTAGTACCCTGATGGGGGGCCAGAGAGCACCGTGTAAACAGGCACCTTCCCCCTGAGGGGCCAGGGTACCAAGGAGTGGATTGAGGGACTCAGGAGGGACTCTGCCCTCCAGAAGAGTTGATGAGTGTCTGACAGGGATGTGTCTTGCTCAGGTGAGGGACAGGAGAGCAGTGACAGGCCAGGAGGGAGCCATGGGGAGGAAGGAGCACACAGACAGGCATGCAGAGCGAAGGGGTGGCAGGGTGCTGCCCGCCCTACCTGGCTGGCAGACGCAGGAGTAGCTCTGCCACTCGTCCTTGCAGATGCTGTTGGCTGGGCAGGGGCTGGAGTCGCAGGGGCTCGGCACGCTGCAGCCAGCCTCCACCCGCAGGGCATGGCTGGGCTTGGGCAGCACTGTCCCAGTGACACTGTCACCCAGTCGCACACCCTGCAATGCAGGTGACAAAGTCACAGGGGAGGTAGGACACACACAGCAGGTTACACTTCTCCTGCCCTCCACAGACCCACAGAGGCAGCCATCCCCCATCACCCTGCTGTGTAGTTTTATGGCTGCCTCATGGCACCTCAGAGCTTTGAAGGCTCAGAGGGAGTGTCACCAGCAGGACGGACCCATGTTTCCACCCCTCCATGTAACAGAGCCAATGGAAAGGGAAGGCTCAGAGCACGGACTCACCTGTATGCAGCCCCTCAGCCCATTCTGCACCTCGCCAGAGCCCAGGACTCCCCCGACGTGCAGGTGTTTCACCTTCAGGCCATGCAGCTCATTTCCAACAACCACCGTGTCCTGCAGAAGGAAGGCATTAACATGGGACAAGTGCTATTAAGCTCTCCCCCAGCCCTCTCCGAGGGCACTGGGGCCTGTTTATGCCAAGCATCCCTCACAGTTCCTGTCCTGGTGCAGGGGTCTCAGTCAGCACCTACCTGGTAGAGCCCAAAGTCGAGGGTGAGGGTGATGACGTAGCGCAGGTCTCGCCCACTGCGGACGTCGCGCAGCTCCAGCTGCAGGTCGTGCCATCGCCCATCACTGAGCTGCTGCTGGTCCAGGAGGAGGCTGGTGCTGCGCCCGGAGCCCCTGCTCACCATGAAGGAGAGCAGCCCCCCAGACAGCTGCAGAGAGGGAACCACAGCTGTGAGCCAAGGCATTGCCAACTCTGGCTGCATCCAGCCTACCCTCCCTCTGAACTCGGGGAGGGAAACCCAGCCCTGCTGAGCACCCCTCCATAACCACCCTCTGCTGGGGCTGGGGTCAGCAGGGTGGGCAGGGTCCTGCTCTCCTGGGCTGGGGCACAGTGCTGTGGCTGAGGCCGTACCTGGCAGAGCAGCGTGGTGTACTGGCCAGCGTGGGCCTGTAGAAGGACCCCATCCGGCTGGCGTGTCCGAAATGCCAGCCCCAGGTACCAAGGCACCGAGATCTTCACATCCGTCTTGAAGTCCCAGGTCAGGACACTGTTGCCCTGGAAGTAGTGGGCATGATGCATGGCTGGAAAGGAAAGTGGAGGTGAGGAGGAGGGATGAGCACTAGATGCAGGACAGCAGAGCCAGTTCATCTCACAGGAGCCCCTTACTCTGCTTCCACAGCAGCCCTCACACAGCCCTGCACGCAACCCCCTGCCTGTGCACTCACGGTAGCGACAATCTTTGCCCCCGAAGCCCACGGGGCAGTGGCAGGAGAAGGTTCCCCAGCTGACAGAGCAGGTGCCGCCGTTCTTGCAGGGGCTGGAGTCGCAGAAGGTGTGCTTGGCATGGCAGCCTGGAGGAATCAAGGTCACCCACATCAAACTCCACCTGCTCACCACCTCTCCCTGGCCCACAGGCAGAGGCAGCACTGCCCATCAGCCCTTTCCAGGCTGCCAGAGGGGCAAGCCTGGCTGCTCAGCCTCTCTGCACAGGCCCTGCCTGCTCAGGGATTAGGGTCAAGGCTGTTGCTGCTCCTTATGCCAGGCTAGACCTGCAGGCTCTGCGTGTGGGATCAGGGGACATTCTCAGGACATTAGCTGGGGTGGGGACTGAGGATTAGGGGGATCTGGAGGCCCCATTCTCCAATGGGAAGTTGCACAGCTCCAGCTGTGCTGCCGTGATGCTGTTACAGCCCAGCAGTGAACGGCAGTTCCCAGGACAGGGGCTGGCAGGAGCAGAGGTGCTGGTACCTGCAGCAGTGCCGTTGTTGGCGATGTAGGAGGCCAGGTCAATGCGTTTGCTGTCGATATACAGGTCTCTCATGCACCCCACAAAGTCCCGGTGAGTGACGGGGAAGTTTTCTGGCAGGTTGGGGACCCCTCCGAGGAGCAAGGGACCCGTGAGGTCCAGGGACCTACCAAGGACAGAAGCCCAGGGCTATAAGATCCACAGTGACCTCAGGCTGGCCAGCGCTCCCCAGTGCAAGGGCTGGGAAGCAGACATCCTCAGGGACAGGCACACAGAGCCGAGGTCCCAGGTGCACCACAGCAGCAGTGTCCCCACAACAACAGTGTCCCCACTGCAGCAGTGCCCAGCTGCCCCCAAGGAACTCACTTCTTGGAGCTGGTCTGCACACCCTCTGCAGCACAGGAGTAGTTCCCAATCTCGCTGCCGAACTGCAGGGCCACGGAGGTGTCACACTCGTCCACTGTCACGATGGCCACCTTGTCCTTGGAGGGGCCCTGCACCACCCCCAGGGCGCTGACCCTGGGCTGAAACCCAAGGCAGGGCATCAGGAACACACTCAGACCCAGGCACCAGGGTCCCCACCACAGCAAGGAAGGGGCCTGAGCACAGCCCGGTCCTCACTGATCTGCTGGAGGTGTGCATGAAGCAGAAGGAGCCCAAGCCAGCACACAGTGCCAGAGATGGACATGGGCATTCACACTCAGGCAGGTGACACTGGGTGATTCCGACAGCCCCAAGGGCTGACCTGAGGGTCAATCGCCCACTGCATTTGGCTGCCTGCTCCACTGCACCCATCCCCAAGGGCTCAAAACCACCTCTGCCTTCTTTCCAGGGCAGAGCCAGAGAACAGGAGAGCCAGATCTGCTCACTCACACCTTGCAGGGGGTGCACTCACACCATGCATGCGTGGGGACAGCCGTGGCACACACACCTTGTTGTAGTAGCGGAGCTGCAGCGTGTGCCACTGCCCATCACTCACACCTCCTGGCAGGTAGGGGCTCACCACCGTGCTGGACTCCCCTGCAGACAGAGATGATATGAGCTGAGCTCTCCCACAGCACCAAGCCCACAGTGGTCCCCACAGCCTCATGCAGGGATGGAGAAGGGCTTCAGGGAGACAGCTCAGCACAGCGGCCTCTGCTCGTTGTGGCCTTGCAGCAGGAGTGGGGTGGGGGAGTCATAGCCCTGGGACCAGCAGCCAGCGTCCGTGCTGGCTCCCGTGTCCAGGCTCCCTACCAGCATGTCCTGGCACCCTGCATCTGCCCTCCTGCCAGTCAGCCCAGCTGCAGCAGTGGCAGAGTGGCCACCCAATGCTGTGTGCAGGGGACAGGGGAGGAGAGCAGGGCCCAGGATGGGAAGGAAGCCTCTGTTGTTAACACAAGACTCCAGTGCTCCTGGCAGCTGAGCATTACACCCCTTGGGGCAGACAGGATGGGTGCAGGAGGGGCACAGTATGGGCACAAAGGAGCAGAGATGGGAACAACCGGATAGCAACTGCCCTCCCCAGAGGGTCCTCCTCTCCGGACTGGCTCACAGCAAGGCAGGAGGTGGAACTCACAGTGACAGAACGGGGCAAAAGGGCAGCAAAGGCACCAAAAGGTTTTGGGAGCACAAACCAGGACAAGTTCACTGCTGTGCTTGCATTCCTAAGCCCAGGGAGAGTCCTGGGACAGACACCCATCCCCTGGGCCATCCACTGACACTCACCAACACCTCTCTCAGCCCCGTTTGCCTTAACACAGGCTCCACCCAGGGTAGCACCCTCCTTCCCCTGCTCTGCGAGGGCCTCCTCACAGCTCCCACAGCACAAACCCCATAGCAGGGATTTGGGGTCACCCCAAGCCCACCTGTGGAGTACTTGAGCTGGACCTGCCCCTGGATGATCTCCACCGCCAGGAAGTCGTGCCGCTCGTTCAGGCGCCCGTTGTAGAGCAGGAGGCCGCTGGGCTCCACGGTGCTAAACCTGGAGCAAGAAGGAAGCAGGAGGGCAGAGCGTGCACCAGGGGCACGCAGGGATCCCTGGTCCCCCGTGCACACACCCAGCTCGGGGATGGGGGGAGGCCCGGGTCTGGCCCTGGGTGCAAACTGAGGTGGGAAGGGGCTGGGAGCACCCAATGGGTGCTGTGGGAGCACGGGGGCCTGGCATGGAGGCAGAGAGCTGGCAGCAGGGAAGGGACGAGACACTGAAGGAAGGCATGAGCGGACGGCAAGGGGAGACGTGCCAGTGCAGATTCAGAGCCCTCTGGCTGAAAGAGCAAGGGCAGCCCCAAGCCAAGGCAAAGCTCCTAACACCAGGGTGTGGGGAGCACCAGCCAAGCCCTGGCCAGGCCCAGGGCGCACCAAAGGCACCAGAGCAAGGCGAGGTGACCGGCAAGGGAAGAGAGGACTCACGAGAGCGCGAGAGTGAGGTGGAAGCGCTGGCGCAGGCCCCGGAACATGACGAAGGAGCGTGGTGGGAAGGAGCGTGCGGACACCTCGCAGAAGGGGCTCTCAAAGCCGCCCGCCGGGCACTGGCAGCGGAAGCCGCCATCGGCGCCGTTGGTGCAGGTGCCACCGTTGCGGCACACGCCGGGAGCGCAGCGCCCGGAGCGACTGTCCACTTCACAGTTGTCACCTGCGGGTGAGACATGAGAGCTGTGGACACAGTGAGCACCCACCACCCCCCGCCCCAGTGCAGGCCTTGTACCCACCATCCCTGCCCCAGGTCTGGGGGAGGTGGAGCTAGCGAGGGACATGACAACCCGGGTGTCACCCAAGGCTCCCCCAGGCAAGCCAGCACTGCCAGCCCTGCAGCACAAGCAACCAGCCTGGATGCGTTGCCAGCTTTGGCTGAAGGGGAAAGTTTGGACCCAGGACAGGATGGGAATGGGACAGGAAGCGACTGGCCATGGCTGGGGTGTGCAGTCCTAAGGATGGAGAGGCAAGGACAAGCCAGGGAAGTCCTGGCAATGCTGAGAGTGTCTCCTTGGGTACAGAAACTGTACCAGCCTGGGACAGGCATCACAGCCCTGGCTCTGGGGTGTGGGCACAGCCCAGGACCACTGAGCTCCCCTGTCAAGAGCTACGGAAGTCTCACCCACCCTAACCTAACCCTGCAGGCTCTGATGCAGGAGCAAAAGCCAAGAGGAAACCAGCCAGGAGAGGACACCAAATACTCCTGCACCTCACCGGTGTAGGCACCAGGGACGTCCCAGGCCAGCTCAGCGGTGCAGGGTTCTGGCCAGTCCCTGTTCCCACACACCACACAGAGAACTGCTCAGCCTCAGCCACAGTCCTACACCCCAGGGCCCTGCTCCCATTACTTGCTCAATGGCATGAAAGGAGGATGAGGAGACAGCACAAAGTGACAGGGAAACGAGCTCATTAACCCTTCTGCTAATGGCTGTTCATGCCTCAGATGCCGGGGGTTAATTACCACTGACTCTGTTATCTCACCAGGAACCACGATGGGAGAGCAGCTCCGAGGCAGCCATCTGCTGCTGCACTCCCCCTGCAGCCACAGCCCACCATCCCCAATGGCCAGGCATGGGTCTCCACAGCCTGCTGGGGACTTGTGGCTAAAAGACACTGCCTAGTCCAGGGATTACGCCATGGCTGGGACCAGATCCGCATGGATCGCATCCCACCTGGTGGCGCAGCTGGGCCCAGCCTCCCCTTCTGTTCTGGGGGGGCAGCAGCTCCCCGAGCGCACATGGGGCCAGCATGGGCTTCACACCTCTGCAGGCCAGCTGAAGGCTGGCACAGGCTGAGACAAGCACCTCTGATGGCCCCAGAGCCCAGCACTAGCATGGGGCAGGGCCAAGGAGCCTCCTGTGCTCCTGGCAGGGTCCAACCTGGTCCTGCTCTGTGAGAAAAGCTGGGAGGTAGCACTGGGGTCCCCCAAGCCCTCCATCCCACCTCCCTGCAAGACAGATTTCTATGGCAACCTCAGCCCTGCACATCCAGTGCCATGGAAACACGGAGGGCTGGACGCAGAGCTGGGCCTCTGAAGACAAAGAGGGGCCCCAGGACCCTTCTGGGCAGAGCACCCCGCCATGGTGCCAGCCACCCCGAGGGCCACGCCAGCCATGTCCTGGCACTCACCCATGAAGTGCTGGCGGCACACACACGTGTATCCCCCCTCCTTGCGGGTGCAGCTCCCGCCATTGCGGCAGGGGTTGGAGTAGCAGAGGTTGATCTCCGTCTCGCAGTAGTCCCCAGTGAAGCCCTGCGGGCAGCGGCAGCGCAGGCCGGCGATGGGGTGGATGGGCCGGAACAGGGTGGAGGGGGAGGCGATGAAGGGGGCTGAGCTGTCGAACTTGAGGACAGAGATGCACTTCATGTAGTTCTGGCAGGGCTCCCGCAGGCAGACGTTGTCGTCGAAGGGCAGCACCTCCAGCATGGAGGCGCCCGTCAGCGCCATGCGCTTCATGTACAGCTGCTCCTGCAGCTCCTCCGAGCTGAGGTAGCGCCCGCCCCGCGGTGCCAGCGCCGAGAAGCTGACATTGAGCACCGTGCCCCCCACGTCCGTGTCGTTCTGGATGTTGAAGATGAAGATGTCCTCCTTGGGCGTTGCGAGCACGGTGGCCACCCCTTCCAGGAAGGCGGTCAGCAGCGGGGAGAGGAAGCGCTCCTGCCACATGTTCTCCAGCCGCACCGTGATGCTGTTGGCCAGCATGTCCTCCGTGATGATGATCACCCGCAGGACGCACTGGGCCGTCACGCTGTGGATCCCGTCTGCGGGAGGGAACAGGGACATGCTGCAGGTCTTTGCCTGCTGCCCGGAGGGTCTCCTCCCTCCCACCCCGGGGCACAGCCCTGCGCTCCACTGTGGCCCCCAAAAGGCCCAAGTCCTTGGCTAAGGAAGCGTGGAGCCACAGCTCTGCCACTGGGGATGGAGGGGGAGCGGACGGTGTGGCTGCACCTTCTGCCTCCACCTTCTGCCTCCCTTCAGTCTCTCCACTGAGAGAACTCTCAGGTCTCTCGGGTCTCCTCCCTGTGCTGCATCTCGGCAGCAAACTGAGCACTCAGAACAAAGGTGCTTAAGAGACACAGGCAGAAGAGGTCCCAGCAGGAGGTTGGGCAAACACAGGAGCCAATGCCAGGGTCTGGGGTGTTTTGCTTCCCCACTGTGCCCCGTCTGCCTGCCCCACGTGCCTTCTCCTGCACTCTCCTACTGCCGTTTGCTTCCTTTCTCCTCTGGGGTCTCCAAGGCTTTTGTGCCTGTCTCCCTGCTTCCCCCCTTCCCGCCATCTGCTCCGCATCTCTTCCTCCCTCAGTCCATCTCCGGTTTGTTTAATTCTCTTTCATCTTCATTCTCCTTGGAGACCAGCTCCCTCCCCCTGGGACCCTGTACCACCGGAGCCATCTCCCAGGCACGGGAGCACACTTGGAGCCCGCTCTCTCCCTGGACCATGACCCTGAGCAGCATCTCAGCCCCATGTCAAGCACACTCATGTGCCAGCAGTCAGGCTGCAGGGACAAAGGACACGATACAGCCCGGTGGCAGCAGCTCAACCATTCCCCTGCTTCACCTCACCCACCTACCCAGCCCCAAGGCCAGCGGATCCCGCTGCTATTGGGGGATCACACCTCCGAGCCTCATGAGCAAAGCTGCCTTTGCTATTCCTCTCTTGCCGTGGCTGCCGCGCTGCAAAGCCTTTGATTTCCCCCAGCCCTTTTGAAGCCCGCAGAGCAGGAGGATTTAAGGACTGAAATATCTCCCTTTTCCCCCCCTCTCTCTTCTGCTCTTCAGAATGTGACAGCTTTCTGGTGACCCTGCAAATTCTCATGCAAGCACTGGGGCTGGAGCTCTGGAGATAAGGCTCGCGTGGGGCTGGGGAGCAGCGGTGCCAGCACAGTCACCTGGGAGCTGATCTCCCGGAAAAGGGGGGTTGCTTCTCTCTGAAATCCACCTGCTCCTGAGCCGTATGGAAGCAAGGTGAGAAACCACCCCTCGGTGGTGCGCTGGCTCTGACAATGCAGGGCAGCAGGAGAGCAGTCACAAAGAGCTCTGTGCTGCCTGGGCTCAGCACAAGGAACCAGCATCGCCACCTGCACTCCTGAGGCACCTTCTCTCTGCAAGAGGCTGACCCAGGCCGGGGGGGGCTGGAGCACAGTGAGAGCCACAAGCCTGGCTCAGCTGCACTTGGCAGGAGATGCTCCCATACCCCCAGAGCCTGGCGAGGCAGCATCCTGGGACACCAGCACCCTGAGAGCAGCTCCCTCTTCTGCAGGAAGCTGTGCATGTCCCGTTCCAGCTCTTCTCCCTTTGTCCCTTCCTTGCACTCTGCCTCTGGCCAAGGCAAGGCTGAGCACGGCTCAGCCCAGCAACCCCTTCCTCTGCTCCCTGAGCTCCTGCTTCACGTGGAAGCAGCCTGGAGGCCCAGGGGACAGCTCTCGCCCTCCCCAGGGGCTGCCGAGCGCCCAGCAATAGGCAGGCAGACATCTGCCTGATTTATGGCTCCCATTAGGCCTCGGCTGGCACAATGCTGAGCGCTGGAGCAGGCTGGAGGCCAGCAACACCTCCCAGTGCAAGGAGGCTGTGGCTGGGGAAAGTGGGCTGCAGGGTGCCCAGCACCCTTGGCATTGCCCAGCCCATGGCACTGAGTACCCCTTTCCCCACTCCCCACAGCAGCGTGGAGCCAGCCCTGGCCCCACAGCCATCCTTGGTAAGCTCCCCCATACAACCCTGTCCCACCACAGCATCACACCCAGGGCTGGCTCTGTGCAAGGCGAAGCAGATGGTTAGAGAATGACCTGCTGCAAATGGCAGGAGGAAGCTACCAAAGGCAAACCCAAAGCTGGCTGGAGGCACTGACCCCCCTGGGAGGCATTGTCATCACGACTGCTCAGCCTTTCTGATTAAATCCTGTGGCCAGAGAGCTGGTGTCTGGCGAATATTCATGTAGCAGAGCCCTGGAAACATTGCCTACAGGGAAAGGAGCAGGGAGAGGGGACACGAGGGGCTGGGCAGCACCGAGGCATCCTGTTTGCACTTCCACAACTGACAGCAACCAGCTTCAGCAGCAGGGAAGCTGCAGAAGGAAGAGCTCTGGACAGAGGCGGACAGGCAGCAGACTCCTCCTGGGAGCTGCCTGCCCACCTGGGACAGGAGCTCTGGGCCTGAGCTGGAGGCCTCTTGGGGAGAACAGGGCTGCCATCCGCTGCCCGGCTGTGTGCTGTGTCTGCCAGGGCAGGAGCCCACCTCTCCTGCCCCCCCGTGCTGCCAGAAGCTCTCCAGACCCTGGGCAGCACCAGGCACAGGCTTCTGCCAACACTCCCATCCCGAGAGCCCCCGCGCCACTGGCAGAGGCTCCCCATCCCCTGCAGCAAACACCTGGGCCTCCAGCCTCGCACGGAGCTCCAGGGATGGTGCAGGCAGCAATGCAGCTCAAACAGGTCCTGACCCAGAGGGGATGCACCCCTGCCCTCACCTGCAGGGACCAGGAGCTCAGAGACAGGCCATGGTGCATGATCCCCTGCATGTGCCAAGCAGCAGAGCCTGCATCCAACAGTGACAGCCACTGCTCCGCCCGGGACACCCCGGCGTGGCGATGGCCTCTGGGACAGGCAAGGGGCAGTGCTCACATTTGCAGCTGAGGAGCAGTGAAACATCCCCAGAGGAAAAGCTGGGAAAGGAGGAGACAGGCACGGGAAGGTGAGCAGCGCCCAGTGCTTCCGAAGGGCTTGGGCAGACCTCTCAAGGCTGATGGCACTTGACAGGTTAAGAGATCTCAAACGTAAATCACTTCCCTCAGCCAGCATATAGCACAAATGTCACCCTCCTGGCAGCTCAAAGACTGGGGCTAAAGTACAATAACCAAGATAACTCCAAAACCGTGCCCTAGCCAGGACTGGAAAGCCTTGAGTCTCGCACCCAAACTCTGTGGTCCTCACCTCCGGCTGTGATGGACCCAACAGGGGAGGAAGCTCCTTGGAGTGAGCTCCTCACGGGAGGGGAGGCACGCAGGTTGTGAAAGGCCAGGGCAGCCCTGGGACCCCCAGCTGACCTGAAAAGACAGCTCCGACGTGCTCAGCCCCAGGAGCCAGGACAGACGTGCTCTGGGTGAGTCCTCCCTGCAGGCTGGGATTCAGGTGAGGTAACTGGGACACATTGGTCCCCTCCTCAGGGCAAGCCTTTGCGCTGTGCACAGAGAGCTTGAGGGGAGCCCGGCCAAGGCAACAGCCAGAGCTGAGCCTCCCCCCTGCCATCAGCCTGGCCCAGCGAAACCAGGCTGGGATGGTTTGAAGTCAACATGATGGCAGCTTCCTACAATGCCCCCATTTCAGTTTGCTGCGGCCACGGACACAGCCCCACCACCTCTGCCTTGAATCCTGAGTGGCCAAGAGACCCTTTTAACAGCCATAGGTGACTATGCACCTGCAAGGAACTGGGGTCAGTTTTGAGGTATTCAGTCCCTCCGGAAAGGAACTGGTTTGTGACCATGGAATCCCAGAGTGGTTTGTTTTGAAAGGACCTTAAAGCTCACCCAGATCCAACCCCTGCCACAGGCAGGGACACCTTCCACTAGAGCAGGGTGCTCCAAGCCCCATCTGGCCCAAGTCTTTCCTGCTTCCAGCAAGGGGCTGAGCTGAAGACACACACTGCTCACAGCCCCCTTGCCCTGCTTTAGGCAGATCCAGCCTCCCTCAAAGGGACCATAAAGCTCACAGGCAGGCACAGAAGCTGTCCCCTCCTTGGGTGCTGACCCTCGGGGCACCCTCCATGGTGCTATTGTTGCCTTCCTGCAAGAGGAAGGTGCTCCGGCACAGTGCTGTGCGGGGCTGTGCTGGGCAAACAATGCAGACAGCTCTGATGTCCTGGCCACCAGCCCTGCAAAGCCCCCCTGCACCCAGCACCAGCGCGGGGCCACGGGGCCGCCGGCTACACGGGGGGCTGCAAACAACAACGGCAGCCACCAAAGCAGCCTCCACCTCCCCAGCAGCACCAGGGCCAACAAAAGGCCCCTTTCCCGGTGGCTTCCCTCCCCAGGACAGCTCTTCCCCTTCCATCTTCTCCCCCATCACCAGCACACCTCTCCCAGCTGCCCTTCCCACTGGAAGATGACGACACTCTAACTGCAAGGCCCCCTCGATGCAGGACTTCGGGTTGCGATTGTCTCCTGCCTTTGTGCAGGGTTAAGTGTGCGAGGAGGCAGGGCTTGCCTGAGCACACAGGGCAGGGGCTGGAGGAGTCAAACACCCCATCTCTAGCGATGGGCAAGTGCGTGTCTCAGCCAGCCCTGCAGTTACAATTAACCCCCGAAGAGCCCCAAGCCAGTGCCAGACTGGTGCTGGCCGTGCAGGATTGCCTCAAGCACGTCTGCTCCTCCAGCCTCGCTCCACCTTTGGAAGGGAATCCTCCCCTTGCTGAATGAGCTGATAGAGAGGGAAAGGGGAAGGCAGCTGGAAGCTGAGGTCAGGGGAGCTCCACAGCTTAAGGCTCCCCAGGTAATTCAGCGCTGGCCCCTCAAGGGAGGGCTCCTGCCCTCCCCCAGAGCCGCTCCTCGGTTCAGCGATGGCCAGCCGGACGCCTCCATTTCAGATCACGCATCCACGAGCAAAGAAAGGCTGATGTGAAGGCATCAGGCAATGAGGAGCTGCAGGTCCCAACCCCACCTGCTCACACACAGCCCCTCAGTGCATCTGAAGGGGACCCCAACGCCCCCCAAAGCCATCGCCCACCCGCACGGGGATACTCCAGCAACACATATGACACCAGAGCTCAAAGCGCGGTGCTGTGGGGTTGGTCACAGCTGCCCCTCGCAGCACTCATGTGGCTGCAGAAGGTGGTGCCAGCTCTGAGGCCACAGCACAAAGCACCAGTGCCGGCACGCGCCGCAGCCAGAACTGGGACAGAACCGTTTGCTGCCAGCACACGGGTGTTTCTGAGGGGCTCCCACCCCAGCACAGCCGGTCCCAGAAGGGACAAGAGCCACCAGGCCCGGGACACAAGCACTGTTGGCAGCCCCCAGGGTGGCAGCTTGGCCACCGCGGCACCGGCTGCGTGCCCAGCCAGCACCCTGCAGCCACGCCACAGCCTCACTGGCAACAGCAGCCTCAAAGGTGCCTTGGGAGCAGCTACAAGCGATCCTCACAGCTCAGCAATGTTGCTTTGTTCTCGCAGGCCACCTCCGGCCTCGGCCCCCTCACACAGTGCTCCCCGGCACTCCCACTGCTTCCCAGCCCCTCCAGGATTATCCTCCATCGGAAGGGGCTTCCAAGCCAAATCTTGCTGCCAGTCGCCAGTCCACCCCCCCCAACCCCCCCCAGTGCAGAACAGGCTCCCCTGAGGGTTCTGCACTCAGGATTTAACGATAGGGTGTGAAAACCATCCTACCTGTGACAGTGACCAGCATGGAGGCCACAAGCGGCCGGTTGTTGTCCAGCTGACGGCTCAGCCTCAGCTCCCCGCTCGACTGATTGACAATCAACAAGTGCAGTTCATTTCCCCGCTCAAAGGTGTAGAAGAGGCGGTCAGATGCATCCGGGTCATAAGCTGGGACCTTCCCTATGACACCCGAGGGGAAGGTGTTGGACTTATTGGACACGTAGTTATTGAACAGGATCTGGAAGTTCTTGAGAACGGGGCTGTTGTCATTCTGGTCAATGAGTTTGATGTGGACCGTGGCTCTGCTGACCAGAGGGGCAGAGGTGGCCTGCACTACAATCACGTACTCAGGTTTTGTCTCGTAATCCAGGTCTATCAAGGCTGTGAGCTCCCCAGAAAAGATGTCCATCTGGAATATCTCTGGGATGTTGCCTTCCACGATCTGGTACATGATCTGGGCATTGGGTCCCTCATCTGGGTCAACAGCTGTGATTTGGGCCACGACAGAGCCTACAATGCTGTTCTCCTTTACCAAGACCTCAAACTCTTCGGCAGGGAAGACAGGGGCATTGTCATTCACATCCTGAATGGTAACCTGGATGTGGACAGGAGTGCGCTGAGGAGGGATGCCCCTGTCCACAGCATACGCTGTCAGCTCGTAGACAGGAACGTTTTCACGGTCCAGCCTGCGGACAGTGCGAATGATGCCCGAGGTGGGCTCGATGGTGAAGTCTCCATCCCCATCCTCCCCGTTCTGGAATGTGTACTGCACTCGCCCATTGGTGTGGGCATCCCGGTCAGTGGCAGAGATCTGGAGCACGCTGGTGAAGGGAGGCGCGTCCTCGGAGATCATGCCCTGGTAGTGAGGGCTCACGAACTGGGGAGCATTGTCATTTACATCGTTCACCATGATTTCAACATAGGTGGTGTCTGCTTT
Organism: Pezoporus flaviventris; assembly: GCF_033815535.1. Classification (NCBI taxonomy): domain Eukaryota; kingdom Metazoa; phylum Chordata; class Aves; order Psittaciformes; family Psittacidae; genus Pezoporus; species Pezoporus flaviventris. The sequence continues at coordinate 10,486,161 of NW_026892569.1, read as the reverse complement.
CTGGGGGATCCCGTTGTCCTTGGCAGTGATAGCCAACGTGTATGTGACCTGGTCCTCGTAGTCCAGTTCTGCCTGGAGAGTGATGGCCCCGGAGTCCGGATCAATGCGGAACTGAGGGACATTGTCTTCCAGATAGTAAGTGATGCGGGCGTTTTCCCCCACGTCATCATCCGTGGCACTGATCACCACCACGGTGCTGCCCACGGGCCGGTCCTCGTTGATGCTCACAGAGTAGTGGGCGCTCTGGAACACCGGCCGGTGAGTGTTGGCATCAGTGATGTTGATGTGAACATGGCAGTTGTCACGCAGGGTGCGATCGGAGGCCGTCACAGTGAGCACGTAGCGCCTCTCCTGCTTGTAGTCCAGCGGCAGAGACAGCGTGATGAGCCCCGTCCCACCCTGCGTGCTGATGGAGAAGCGATTCCGCGTGTTGCCTCCTGTGATCTGGTAGGTGATGGCACTGTTCACGTCACGGTCGATTGCCGTAACGCTGAGGACGCTGGTCCCCACGGCTGCATCCTCATTCAGGCGGATGAAGTACTCCTTCTGGGTGAACTCAGGGCGGTTATCGTTGACATCCATGACAGTAATGGTGACGCTGGCGGAGGCGGATAAAGATGGGGAGCCGTGATCCCGAGCCTCTACCCCAAAAAAGTAGTGCTCGACCGACTCGCGGTCCAAGGGCCCGCTGACCGTGATCCACCCCGTGGCACTGTTCACCACGAAGGGTGTGTCAGCCGAGACCCCCGTCAGTTTGTACTCCAGGCGCGAGTTCTCGCCGTAGTCTGCGTCCACTGCCTGGATGTGGATGACGGAGTGGCCGAGGGGAGCGTTCTCCAGGACGGAGATCTGGAAAGGCGTGCTGACAAAAATGGGGGCATGGTCGTTGATGTCCACCACCTGGATGCTGGCCATGCCGGTGTTGTTGGAGAGGGGAGGGCGCCCCGCATCCTGTGCCCGGATCCTGAGGGCATACTCCCGCTCCACCTCAAAATCCAGCGGGGCCACCACCTGGATCTCCCCAGTGACGCTGTCGATGGAGAACTGCCCCCGGCTGTTCCCGCTGATGATGTTGTAGTGGACCAGCGCGTTGTTGTCCTTGTCCAGGTCGGTAGCGGTGACACGCAGGATCTCGGTGTGGGGCCGTACGTCCTCCCTCACCTGCACGATGTAGCGCTTCTCGCTGAACTGAGGCGTGTTGTCATTCTCGTCAAGCACCGTGATGTAGACCTTGACTGTGGCGGAGCGGGGTCCTGGCTCCCTGCCCTGGTCGTTGGCCTCCACCACCAAGGAATACCGCTCCATCTTCTCCCTGTCCACGGGCCCGCTGGTGGTGATGAGCCCGGAGCGCGGGTCGATCTCGAAGACGGCGTGTGCCGCCTGCTCGTTGACGAAGCGGTAGCGGATGTTGGCATTGGGTGGGGAGTCGACGTCGGTGGCCCGCAGCTGCAGGATGGGGTACCCCTCCTCCACGTTCTCCCGGATGGTCTCCCGGTACTCGCCCTGCTCGAAGACGGGGTCGTGGTCGTTGCGGTCAGCCACGGCGATGGCCACCATGGTGGTGGCCGAGAGCCGGGGCGCGCCGTGGTCGGCGGCCGTCACGCGGAAGTAGTGGAGCTCCATGCTCTCGCGGTCCAGGGCCTGCGTGGTGGTGATGAGCCCTGCCCGCGGGTCGATGCTGAAGAGCTCCCGGGACCGGCTGTTCATCAGCGCGTCCATGGAGTACACGAGCCGCCCCGCCTCGCCGCCGTCGGGGTCCTGCGCGGCCACCGCCACCACCGCCGTGCCCGCCGGCTGGTTCTCCGCCACCTCCGCTTGGTAGTTGTACTGCGGGAACAGCGGGTGCCGGTTGGGGACTGCGCGCCGGCCCCGCCGCCCCGGGAATAGGGATGGGGACGGGGACGGGGACGGGGATGGGGATGGGGACGGGCGCGGCGCGGCGGCGCGGGGCGGGCAGCGCGGAGCCGGCGGAGCCCAGCACGGCTCTGCGGCGGGGCAGCCCCCGCGGGCCGGCGGATCGGCAGCCCCCAGCCCGGGGGGGAACAAAGACAGCAGCAGCAGCGGCAGCAGCAGCGGAGGAGGAGGAGGACGGCGGCGGTGGCGGCGGCGGCTCGGGGCGGGCACCGGCTCCTCCGCCGCCATGGTGGCTCGGCGGCCGCCGCCCCGGCCCGGCGCTCGGCGGCTGGGCTCGGTGCCGCCCCCCACCCCTCTCCGCTCAGCGCCGCCGCCGCGGCTGCTGGGGGTGGCGGCGGCTCCTCCCGCAGCCCCAACATGGCTCCCGCCGCCCCGCCCCGCGCCCCCGCCCGCCCCGCGCCGCCATCTTGAGGAGGGCGGGCAGCGCCAGGCCTCCGCCCCGCCGCGGTCGGGCACCTGCGGGCACCGGCAGCGGCCGCGCCGAGCCTGTGCTGCGGCTACCGCCGGGCTCGGCGGCTTCAGCAGCGGCCGAGAGCAGACCGTGGGGTTGGTGCCTGCTGCCGGCAGAACCAGCACCGGACTGGTTTGTGTGGAAGGCACCTTAAAGCTCCTCCAGCTCCAACCCCTGCCACGGGCAGGGGCGCCTTCCACTAGAGCAACTTGCTCCAAGCCCTGTGTCCAACCTGGCCTTGAACACTGCCAGGGATGGGGCAGCCACAGCTTCTCTGGGCACCCTGTGCCAGCGCCTCAGCACCCTCACAGGGAAGAGCTTCTGCCTAAGAGCTCATCTCGGTCTCCCCTCTGGCAGGTTAAAGCCATTCCCCTTGGCCTGTCCCTACAGGCCCTTGTCCAAAGCCCCTCTTCAGGTTTCCTGGATCCCCTTCAGGCACTGGAGCTGCTCTCAGGTCTCCCCAGAGCACAGCAGAGGGGCAGGATCCCCTCCCTGAGCTGCTGCTCACGCTCTGGGGGTGCAGCCCAGCACACGGCGGGGTGGGGGTCTGGGTTCAAGCACACGCTGAAGCTGGGTCATAGGGAGCTCCTCCTCACCCGGCACCCCCAGTCCTCCTGAGGGCTCCAAGCTGCAGGTTTTTCTTCCAACATCCATGAAAAATAAAACCTGATTTTCCAAGGGAAGTTCAGGTTAGGGCCCTTGAACCATTCCCATTGGAATGGTTCATTAGCGCAATCAGCCTCCAACTTTGCTGTTGGTTTGATCTCAATCAACTAATATCGCAGCCTAATCCACTGAAGCTTGTAACAGGTTTAGGAATAACGGGGATTTAGGTCCTCGTCAGTGTTCAGTGGAGGAAATACCCTCAGCTGTGTCCTGGGAAGAAGAGCGGAGCCCAAGGCGTGGTGGCTGGGGAAGAAAGAGCCACAGCAGGGAGGGAAAGAAATCTGGGAGATGGGAGAATTGAGGGTGGGGTAGGGAGTACACCGGCCACACCGTGCCTCCATGCACATCCCAGCCCCGCGGGGGCTGCAGGAGCCCCCCCGTCACCGTGATGGGCGGGCTGTGCTCTGGGGTGGGTTGGCTGGGGAGCAGGGGACGCCCCGCGCCCGCACCGCAGCCGGGCTGGGCACCGCCGGCACCCCTGGTGTTAACAGCACAGACTCACACCGGGCTTTTCGCTGACCGCAGGGCACAGCAGGGCTGCGGACCTCGAGGGGTGTCCTCCGCACCGGACGGGGCCGCAGCATCCCGCAAGGTGCTGCGGAAGCGCCGAGTCCTGGCATATCGGCACTGCGCCTCTGCCCAGTGCCCCGTGTGCCTGCACTCCCCCAGCAACCGCGGCCACCGCCGGCTCTCCCGCAGCTCCGGTCCTACCGATGGTGACAGATGGTCCCCTATCAGTTACCATCAGTGTAAGCACGGCGGTGGGAAGCGCTGCTGCTGCCCGCTGAGCTGGGCTCGGCTGCAAGCGCCTCCCGCTCCCAGGGTGACTAAGAGAGCACAAAGCGGGGTCTGCAGCACGCCCGGCTGGTCCCCAGCCACCCTACACCGTCCTCACAGCCGGAGCCTCGGGCTTCCACTGCAGGGCTGGTGTTTCCCTTCCACCTCCATCACGCTGGGCTGAGCACATTTCATGGCTGAAGCACCCGTGTGGCAGGAAGGTGCCGGCTTCACACGAGCCCCTGGCGCCGGCTGGATCCTACATCCCACCTCCTCAAAGTGGGGATTTGCCATTAAGAAACCCAATCAGGAGAGGGGAGAGACTTTTAAAACACGGTGAAGGCTTTCAAGTGTATTTGTTGTAATTACCCGACTGACAGCTCAGCGGAGGAGGAGAAAATCGTCAGGGTATTGCTGCCACAAAACAGTTGTAATTGAATCATTCCAGACAATAAAGCAGAGGTGGGGGTCACAGCCAGCGCATCGCTCCCCCCCAGCTTCCCCAGCACCCATCACTGCTGCGCAACAAAACACATCCATACCAGGAGATACTGCTTTAATAAAGGCTTATTACAGCTAACAGAAGCGCGGTGTATGAGCTGTGCCTGTCACCCACACACAGAGCAGGAGCCACCAAGTATCCCCAGGGATAATGCTGCGGTTCAGCTCCCTGCATCGCACCTTTCCCGGGAGCAGGCGCAGCTCTGCCAGGGTGCAGGAGGGGTCACCCCGTGTGGTGGGACAGGGCTGAGCACACCCAGGGATGCAGAAGGAGCCACCAGCTCTGCCCCATCAGGGCACTGTCACAGGAGGCTTTGCCAGGCTGTGCCCCTGGCTCCCAGAGCCATGGATCCTGCCCGCTCCCCAGGGCAGGTGCCTGCCCGCACCCCAGCCTGGTGGAGAAAAGCCTGGGCAGTGCCACTGAGGGCAAGTGCCAAACACATGCCACCACTGCAGCCGGGCACTAGCCAACACAAGCACAAGCAGCACCCAGAGCAAGCCGAGGTTATCCCAGGGAATGTGCAGCTAAACAAGGGGGCACAGGAGAGCCCCACAGGGGGAGCACCCGTAAGTGCTGGCAGCCCTCATGTACACTGTTCCCCATGGGTGCAGCCTGACACAAGAGACACTGGGTCTGGGACACAGCCCTGGCTCCATTCCTGCTGGCTGCTGCATGAATGGGTCACAGCCTGCACCCAGCACATACAGCCCTGCTCCTGCCCACTGGCTCCTGTTCGAGATCAGGACCCACAGCATTGCCTTTGGGGGCTGCAGGCACCCCTCCACATCAGTCCCCCTGGCAGAGGCAGGCAGGGCTATATTCACACAACTCCGGTTAAAGACATTTTATTCCTCTGCATGTTACACCGAGTGTTTAAGAAAATACAGGATCCGTTTTGACATTCATACATTTTTACAGGGGAAAAAATAGGTTTCTCTACGAGGGTGTTATTGAGCTTGGGCACTGCCAGGCTGCCTTCAGCAGGGCCTCACCCCCCTAAGTGCCAGGCCAACCCCTCTGCTCCTGAGCATCCCTGCCCCAGGGCTACAGCCCAGGCTGCAGAGCTCAGGGATCACTTCAAGCTAAAACAACACAGTGCCCAGCATTTCCAGTTCCACTTTCCAATAGCTCCTACACTGGGTACTGTAAAGGAAGAGCTAGGGACAGGGCTTGACCAGACTGCGCACATGAACAGCTAAGAGACCCACGTTAGTGCGTGTGACAGGTTAATCCCACTTGCTAGAAACCTAGAGGGAATATAAATAAGGGTTCCCCACACTCGTGCACGGTCACAAACAGCTACTGGACACGAGGCTGACGCTGCCTCTGAGCGCTGCCGCGTGAGGGGCGGGCAGTGAGGCAGAGCTGCAACGAAGCAAAACCCACAGAGCAGAGCGCATCTACCCATCCAGGGCCACGCTGCCCACCCAGGGCCGTGCTGCCCACCCGGGGCCACGCAGCAGCCTTTGCTTGGCAGGACACAGCTTTGAGCTGTGCCCAGGCCAGTGGCCTCCCCAGGGCAGCAGCACCTGCGTGGTCGTCACTGGAGGCTGCCTCAGGGTGCAAGGACCTTGGTTAAACAGCACTATAGAAAGCAGATCGAAAAAGCAGCTGCTGGGGTAAGATCTGCTGGCCCTGGCGAGTTGCTGCCCAGAGGCAAGGCTGCGGGCCGGGAGGGGGAAGGCTCACTACACGAGGCGTCAGACAGCGAGCGGGCTGCTCCCCTTTGGCAGGGCGGCAGCACATTGGCACTACAGCAGCAAACAGAACAGATGTTACGGAAGCTTCTTCCAAGCACCAGCAGACTCCACTTGGTCACTGCAGGGAGAGATGCACATGGAAAAGAAGTGATGCTCTAAGGCAAAGGCCTTTCTCTTCGGGACCTTGGGACAGCAGCACAGCCAAACACCCCCACTGCCACGTCCCTCACACTCACTGCCCTTCCCACCATCACCAGCTGCCTGAGCACCACCAGCGCCTGCCGTGCTCCAGCCTCCCCAAGCACCAGCCCCGGGGCATCCCGGGCCCTTTCTGCCGCTGGCCTTGCTAAAGGGCTGGTGAACACTGTCCCAACCTTAGGCCTCGCAGGGAGGGGTACAAGGTATGAGCTGTACTGAAGGGAATGGGGAGGAAGTGTCAACAAGAGACGTTGTCAATCCAAGTGGTTCAGGCTCCAGTTCAAGCCGATGGGCGGTTAGCTGGTACCAGGAGAGATTTCTGGGAACTCCTTATAGATCTCCAGGATGATGAGTTTGTCCATCTGGCACTGCTGGTCCTCCTCCTCCTCGCCCAGGATGCGCTGCAGGATGCCCTGCAGGTCGGAAAGGCGGTGCTGGTGCTGCAGATAGGCTGTGGAGCGGATGATGGCGTGCATCAGAGACAGATACTCCATCCTCAGCTGCCAAGTGGGAGGGGAGACAAAACACAGAGCACAATGAAGGATTTAAAGTGAGATAAACAAGCACAGCAGCTGCTGCTGCTCCACCAGTCAGGGAGTGACTCCAGAGGCACCTGCTTTTCCTTAAGGCTCATGAGTAGCTGTGGAAAACCCTGCTTTTCCCCCAGCAGCCTGGTGCTGCTCCTCACCCACTCTCAGACATGCACATCCCTGCCTCTTGCATACAGGGATCCCTCTTACTTCCAATTACTCACATGGGGTCCCTGTTCCCAAATGTCCCTGCAGAAGGGTGCAGACCACCAAAGGCCTGGCAGATCTTTCCTTAAACATGTGTCTCCACTGCTTGGTGCTGGGCAGGATAACAGCCCCCTTCCTCTTCAGCTCCAAGATTGATCTGAGCATCCAGAAGCATCATACCCATACCATGACCCTGCTCATGCCTGCCCCAGCTGGCCCCCACAGAGGACCAAGAGACACACAGTTGCTCTGGGACTCAGCTCCCTGCCCCAGTGCCTGGGGTTACTGCGAGCACCTTGTCTCCTGGGGAGAGATCAGCGATCTGCCGCACCAGGATGTCGATCAGCACCATCATGTCCGTGTGGTAGAAGATGCTGGCTGTGTCCTTGCTGGCAAAGATGTCCTGCAGGAACTTCAGCACCGAGTGCGGGGGCTGAGGCTGATGCTTGAAGATACAAACCGGATCATCTGGGGAAGGCAGAGGGTTCCTGCTGAGCCATCCCCTCCCTGCATCCCAGGGCCTGGAGAGGAACCGGCCCCGGCCCTGGTGCCCGCGGTGCCTCGTGCGGGCAGAGCTCAGTGCCTCGCACAGAACTGCCCAATGGGAGGGATGGAGCTCTGTGGGGCACGGAGCCCAGAGCAAACCCATCAGCATCAATCACTGCAGGTGCTTCACTCACCTCCCCAGGTGAGAGCTCATTAGCACATCACCTCCCTGTGCCCCCTTCAGCTCAACAGCTTCCACCCCTCTTCCCCCTGGTTCATTAGATCTGGTCCAATGACCCCTCCGAAAAGCCCATCAGAGCCTGTACCAGACACAAGCTTTCCCCACAGGGACCAGGCTCGTACCATCCCAGAAAGAAGAAACACTCTCAAATTTAAATGAGCCACCACATCCTGTTCTCTTCCAGAACACATCCCTGCAGACCCCAAGAGGGGCTCTGGAGACTGAAGCCCCCCAGCAGTCATCAGGAAGGCAGGCAAAGGAGATGCATCTTCATTAGGTTGTGGGCCCCTCTTTCTTCTACCAGCCCCCTGCAGTAAGGTGATCCCTGCAGGGAATCTGGCAGGGAAAGGGCTAAACAAAGGCTTTGGGAGGAGGCCAGACAGAACAGCGCTGAGATGCTGGCTGCCCTTAAGCTGATAGAGTGTGGAGACAGTGATTTGCAACCCCAGAGAGAATTAAAGCCAGGCAAAGATGAGCTGCAAGCATCACAGGATGAGTTTTTATCAGCAAATCAACAGAATGAATCTCGGGCAGCAAAGCCCCTGTGCTCCAGAAGGTATTAGAAAGCACAAGAGTGGTGTGCAGCACAGGCAGAACTGCCTGGCACCACTTCTCCTGCAGAGACCTCCAGCCTTCCAGCAATCTGCTTTGCTAAAGCTCTGCACGTTCTGTGGGTTTCACTCTACCTGGAGCAGACACAAAGCTAAGCCTCTGCCAAGCCATTCTGACATGGGAAGGGCTACTCCGGGCAGCGTTTCAGAAGGCAAAACCTCCCTCTGGATCTGTCCCCTGGGGCAGGCGATTGCCAGCACAGGCAGGTCTGTGTGTGCCGGTGCCAAGGGGTCCTGTCTGCCCAAGCACAGGAGGGCTCAGGACCAGGTTTGCTCCCAGACAAGAGCTTGCCCACATTGTAGCCATCCGCAACACGAGTTGGGCTGATCCGAGCCAGGCGCACAGGGACCTGCCAGCCAGAGCCTCCCCTCTCACCCCACGTGCCACCGGCATCACTTGATCCCTTGCGCAGCTCCACCCTCAGCAGCACAGGTCTCAACTCAGAAACCCACAACTCCTCAGCTCCCTGAATCCCCAACACAGCCACCCTTAGTGAGCACAGGGCTCCCCAAGCCTCCATCAGCTGCACACCCCCCCCACACACACACCCCCGCAGTGCCCCAAACACTCACCTCCTCTGTTCAGCAGCAGCAGCAGTTTTTCTGTGAAGGTCTTTACATTCGAGTGCTTGCTTATTGTGGTCATGATCACACTGTGCTCTGGAACTAAGGGAGAAACCTGCTCAGCTCATCCCTTTGTTTCCTCAAGGCCACAATAATAACAACAGATAGCAGAGGGCTCCTGTTCTGCACCAGAGCTCTGGAGAGCTTTGGGGAGCCACAGTCTGTCAGGGGTACGAGAACTCTCAGCCCCACGACATGGCTGAGCAACCAGGAGAGAACACAGCTCATGCCAACGCTGAAGAGCCTGGCCCCAGCACACGGGCATTCAGTGAGCTGCAAGAGGCAGCAGAAGGTTTGCTGAGACCTTTAGACAGTGCAGTGCCTGAGCCTGGGGCAGCTGGGCTGGGTATCAGCACCAGGGAGAGCCAGAGAGATTCTCCCTCCCCATTCTTCACACCCCAGCTCCAAAGCACTGGAATCCTGCCAGGGCAGAGCAGCACCAACTGACCTGGAATGTGGAGGTTGAAGGCCAGCAGGACGTTGACAAATAAGTCAGGCAGCTGGTCAGTGGTGTCTGAGGGCAGCCCGTCCTCAATCACATCCAGCAGGAACTGCACAAACTGAGAGTTGAGATGTTCTGCGCCAGGAGAAAGACACATTTACAGCACTGGGAACACAAACCGAGCAACAGGGGAGTGTGCAAGCCACTTCTCTGGGCTTTTATGCACAAAACCCACCAGCGTAGTGCCAGCATCAGCACCCAGGGAATGAACAACCTGCAAGTGCATGATACAGACCACTGAAGTGTCTTTGTGTGAGGGACCCTGGGCTCAGAACTGCCCCCAAGGCAGGGAAACACTGAGATTTGGTCCCCCACTGGCAGCATTTCAGAGTGAATTAAACACCAAATGCTGCTCTAGCTGCTGCTGCAGCATCACTGCTGCCAGTGAAGGCATCAGGAGGAAGTTTTGTATTCCTGACCACTGGTTTCATCCATCTGTTTTAAAACAGTAGTCATCCCGATCATCAGTACTAACCCAGTTTTCAACGTTGCCATTAGGAAGGCTCAGGAGCTCATGCAAATAAGTCCTGCAGGAAATAACTGCCAGGGTTACCCGAGGAGAGGAAAGCAGGAGGTGTGGGGGCTCATGCCTCAGACTCCACTGCACCAGCTTAAAGCTTGTACGTATGTACTGGGCTATGAGGGTGAAGCTGCTGAGGAGGTGACTTATGAAGATCTCTGCTGCATTTCCAGGAGAAAGGAGCCCAGTGTCCCAGGTACGGGAACACAGCATGGCCTGGGCAAGAACCAGGCAGGGCTTCCTAGCTGAGGGCTGGAATGAAGGGACAGAGTATGAAACAGGCAGATCTGGCACAATGTTGGCACTTTATTGACACAACACCCTTAATCATCTCTGCTGTCCCCGAGGCACACAGGGCTGCAATGTCCTTTTAGGAGGGAGATCAGGAAGAGGCCACATCACACACCTGACAGCTTTAGTGAGTGTACATGGAGCGATGTGGGCTCAGCCTCAGCAGAAGAACAGACATCTCGGGGCGGAGGGGGTCTTTTTACACAGGGCAGAGGTAATCCAAGATGCCACTTAGTCACAGCGATGGACAAATCCACCTCCCCTGCAGCATGGCATTAGTCCTCCTGCTCTGCCCTGGGTCTGTGCTGTCCTCTGTGGAAATCTAGCACCTCAGCCCAGTGTTTCAGCAGCCAGGCTCTGCTGACACAGAGCAGACCCTACCCTTGCCCTGCTGGTGCTGGCTTTCCCCAGCTGTCGCCTCCTTGGCCATAAGGAAAGGTTCCTTCTCCTGTCTGCTGGGACCCCTCAGACGTTTCACATCAGCTCTGCTGTCTCACCCAGCCCTAAGCATCAGCCGCTCTTACCATAGTGATGATAGGGCAGGGGCTCCCCCATGGAGAACATCATGGCCAGAACCAGCGCAGAGTAGCACATCTTCTGATGATCTGAAAGGTGAAGGTCCTGCATTAATGCTCCTGAGGAGCACTGTTTCAACACTGCTCCCCAGCTGCAGCTGGGGTGTCACACATTTAACACAGACATTCAGCACTGGTTGGACTGCTCCTCACCCCTGTGCTTACCGAGCTGTAAGCGTGTTTTGCCCCTGCTCAAGCACCCCCAAGCACACCTTGTTCAAGCACCCCCCTGTGCCACACACTTCCAAAGCAACTGCAAAATAATCACAAGAAGAATCCTCTTTTATTTCCCCTCCACTTGCGAGGATCTGGGCAAACTCAATGTGAATAATTAAAGCCCTCCCCTGCACAGTCTCAGGACACATCCCGTAGTTATGCAATTGCTGAACCCAGAAAAAGCATCCATCTGGCCACTGTGAAATACTGCCTGTTCCCACCAACGCCACCCCCAGCCAGCCCCGCTGCCTGTCACCCACCCACCCCCCCCCCCCCCCGCTCTTTCTGCTGCCACAACTCTGCCTGCAGGTACAAGGGGTCTCTGGGGATACAGATCGCTGCTCACAGCAGGGCCACATATGTATCTCCAGCACTGGCACATCCCACAGTCTCCTGGTCCAGCAGCTTTCCCTGGCAGCAGCTCTCCATGGATGCTCCACAGAAGCACAGCCAGTGCCCTTCCTGAATCTGAATTAACAGATACATCTCAATAGATACTTATAGGAGAAAAAACAAAATCATGGACTAGGATCTGTGTCATCACCAAATGTTATCTCCAACCAGTTCACCAAGTCCAAAGATGGAAGGAAAAGGAGCATCAATTTTATAAGGTAGGTCAGCACACATAGTGCCTAAATAAAGTTCAGCTTCATCTGATCAAGGGGCTCTTGCTACAAGAAAACTGAGGGTGTATTTATAAAAAACTGACCAAAGCCACTTTTCACTAAAGGAGAAGAAAGTGCCTTCAATGTACGATGCTTCTCCCAACAGCTCTGCTTCCAGCACGACACATGCTGGTTCCCAATGTCTGTGCACAGACTGATCCCTCCCTGAGCATCTGCATGCTGCAGTCTGGTTGTGACTGCTCAGGCTGATGCCTTCACTGTCACCACCTTGCTCCTGGACTTGGCCAAAGGACGTGCAGCACTTGGCAGCTCTCAGGTGCACAGTTAGCATGGGGGGGGGGGATTGATAGTGACTGGTTCCAGCCTCGTGCCTCCAGCTCTGTGAGCAAAGCCTCTACAAACACAGGACACACACACTGTGCCAGAGCTCCACAAGATGCCGGAGTTTTCAAATAGCAAATCTTTGAGTAAAAATAGATCATTTGGGGCTTAAACAGAGATACTACAGCATTAACAAGATTAAGAGTTTGTAGAAGAACACTCTAGACCATGTGGCAGCAAAGGGAAGCTGGAAACTGCTGTTTACTCTTGGTAAATAGAGAGGGAGGATATTCAGTGACTGAAATATAACTCACACTTACATAAGAAGCTCTCAGCTATGAGGTGGCAGCGATGCCAAGGCTCACTGCAGCAGAAAAAGAATCTGACAAACTGTTTAGCACATGATTTCTTCATTCTTCCCTCCATGGCTTCAGGAGCTGGGTATCAGCAGCAGGATGCTGCAGCAGGCAGACACAGGGACCTGCTGCTCCTGCTCCTAGCGAGGCTTGCATGAGCAAAACATTTTCTGTCATCACATCAGGAGCAGTGAAATAATGATCTGAGAACCAGAACCCAGCGATGTACATGTGGTTCTAGCAAATAAGGAGGAAAAGATTAACTAGAGATGGGAGGGGCAGGTAGCTCTACACATCCGTGATCCATCTGCCATGAGCTGAAATCCATTCATCTCGGCTGGCAGCAGACTCCATGACTAGATGGGAAATCTTGTCCTATTTGCCTGAGGATGCCAAAGAAAGGGTGCTGAAAACAGCCAGAAAGCTGAACTCGGGACAAATCCACATTAACCTGGTGCACTCGCTCAGCAGCTTTTGGAGTGCCCCAGCTGCAGCAAGACACATCCAAGACGCCCCATGCAGAGGAACAGAGTAATTGCCAGGCAAAGCACAGCTTTTTCTATTCCTTCCAGAGCAGCATCAGTGGCTGCATCAGTAGGACTCTGCTGATGACAGGGTGATGAGCATCCCTCAAGTGATGCCACTTCAAGTGACTGTGGAGGGCAGGAGAGATGCAGCTCTCTGCTCCCCAGCCTGCACTTCCAAAGCCTGCTGAGGTACTGGTGAGAAAGCTGCTATTACCTATGAGAGGTATTTCTCAGAGGCCTTCAAAGCCCTTGTTCCCACCCCTAACCACAGCAGTGCACAAGCCAGTCCCTGGGAGCAGACACAATGGTCTGCAGCTGAAGCGACCAGAGCCCAGCAGCTGACTTGCACTCACCCTGAGCTGCAGCACAGGAGAAAGTCCCGGTTCCAGACTGGATTATCTGTTTTCTTTGGAGTTCTCCTGGCTAATTCTGCCCTGCTGTGGCTTATTATAAGCTCCTCTAACCCTGACAGATGTGCAGGGAAGCGCAGCAGAGGGAAGGGCTGTCCAGGAGCAATAGACCGAAGCATCTGGCAGCAGAAGTGGCCAGCAGCCAGCGCGCCTGCAGCAGCCCCAGGGCAAGGTGCCTGCTCATCAAAGGCGCCAGCATCCAGCACAGAGCTGCTGCCGCGGCTGCTCTTCAGTAACAAGCCAGGAGGGATCCCAGAGCTGCTGCAGCCAGCTCAGCACTCCCTGGCTGCTGAGCGCTGGCACCGACCGCTCTGGCCCCTGCTGCCGCAGAAGGATTAGCGATTCCGCGGCACGTCACGGATCAGCTGCTATTCCCCAGGTTTTAGTACCAAAATAAGCTCAAGTCAGTCTGGATTCAAGGTCATGTTTTCACACTTGCCATTTGCTGGCAGGACATGGAGCGCTAAGCACCAGGGCGGTAGGAGGGAACTACTAATGCCCTAAAACACCTCTGAAGGACAGATGTGTTTGGGTTGAGGATGGTTCCGTCGCTGCAGCCTTGCTGTGAAGGCCAAGAGGGCTGGAGGACACAGAGATGATGTGTGCAAACATAAGCCCGGCACAGCAGGCAGCATGGGGTCAGGACACCGGTCTGGGAGGCGCCTGTAACCAAAGGCTGTCAGCAAAGGGTGAGCAGCTTTTCACCCTTCAACTGCACTGCCTGTGTATTACAGCAAGGAGGGAAAGAATCCACTACGTTGAGATGAAGCTCAGGAAAGAAGAGCTGCTGCAGGGCTGCAGCTCGAAGGACACAGCAGAGCCACTTTTCACTGCAATGCTCTTGAGGTCTCCAAAGCAGAGCTAACACTTGCTGGGAGATAGCCCTGCTTCAGCCACAAGTGCTACCTGCAGAAGTCAGCCAGGTCAGAGCTCACTGCTCCATCACACCAAGAGCCTGAGCTCCCTGTGCCATCTGGGAGGACGCAGCCCTGGACAGCACGGAGACCAGGCAGGAGCCCTGCTGCACAAGGGAGCAGAGCAGGGCACTGAGGCCTGTTTGAGCATGGTGCACAGAACCCTCACCCAGAGACAATCTTTATGAATTAGTGATGGATGCATGATGAAGCTTATTTTTGGCAGTGCTAAATCGGGAGTAATGTCACCACAGAAGCACAGTCATAGTCCCATAACCAAGTATTATCTGCTGCTAGGGCAGTGAAACCTCAGCCTAGGGAAGAAGCTTCTCATGCATAACCAGATAAAACATGAACCTTGTGATAAGCTCACTGCATAGAACTGATAAGCAGCGGCAGCACAAAGGGAAAGCACCAACGTGGTGGTGCCAGTCCTGCACCACACCACCAGTGCTTCACCCTGCCCCCAAACACTCCCTGTATTTGACATCCCCCCTTGGTGCAGTGGTGCAGGAAGGGTCCTTTCCTTTAACCAGCACACATCTCATTCACCAGCAAGAAACACTGCAAAGACATGGCGTAAAGTGCTAAGGAAAGCTGCCAATAAGAAGCTGCAGAGATTTTCCTTAAGATGTGCAAGAGTCTCTTGTCAGCAGCATGAAACAAAACTGGAATAGCTCAAAATGTGCTTTAAGACATCTACAGGATCATCATTAGCGGCATGTTCAAGAGCCAGAGGACCTTGTACCACTGGACTGAAGCATCCCCTCCATGCATTCTCCACTTAGAGCTGTAGGAACCCAAATAACTTAAAACCAGACGCCCTTCTCCCCCAAGCACTGGCATGTGGAGCAGTCAGACTACAAGGGGCCACCAGTGCTGCTGGAGGTCACCTAATGACAGACACGTTCCTAGGGAGCGGGGTACAGCAGCCCTGGCTCACCTTGAGTGTGAGTCTGCATGTCCCGGGCCAGCTCCATGGGCAGCACTGAGTTCACGAGTGTCGAGATGACCGCAGCATCCAAGTTGCACATGGCTCCAAAGCACTTGAGCAGCAGCAGCCGCAATGGCACCCTGTGCTCCTGCAGAGGCAATCACTGGATGAAACAATGTCCCAGAGGAGGGCTCATGCTCAGGCAGAGACATAACTGGCTGGAAGTTCCCGTTGTCAGGAAGCCACAGACCCTCCCAGGGGAACAGTGTAGAAGCTGTATGAGGTTTTACCAGTAGTGCCAGATGAAAGCCAACCACCACAAGGCTTGATGTGCTGTAGCTGGGGACTTACGGACATGATGGGGACAAGTTTCTAACCCCCCCAGAGTCCTACAACAGCACTTTCCAGGAAGCTGAGGGGCAAAGCAACACCACACAGGCACTGAAGGCAAAACTTCCATTTCTTCCGCTGAATATTGATTTCCTTCCTCACTCCCAAGGCTCCTACTCACAACCTACTTTCCTAAGCAAAGCTATTTACTAATGCACGGGAGTGCATCAATTAAAGGAGAAGCAGTCACAGCCTGTCCGCTTTCCCAGGGCATCCTCAGAAATCCTTCCTCTGGATACCAGCGATGCCAATCCTGTCCCTCAGCAGAGCTAATGAGAGCAGCAAACTTCACCTTCTGTAGTGCAGGGACCGCTGCGAAGTCTCTGGCACCCTCTGCTCTCCCACCCAACCCACATGCACAGCACTGACACCAGCCAGCAGGCAGGTGATGCGCTGCAGCTCCTGCTGCTTCACAGAACCGCCCTGCCCAGGAGGAGGTCTCACATCTGTGCGGCACAGCAAGCCTGGCCCTGCCCCTGCAGGGCAATCCCAGGGGAGATTCGATGCCTTCTACCACCTTACCATCTGGTAATAGGCCACAAGGGACAGGACGGACTCAAACTCATTCTTCTTGCACATTTTCTTGCACACTTCTGGGTCTGCATCTGTCTGGAAGCAGGAATGAACAGGTCAGCCCAGGGGCACACCAAGCAGCAAGGACCTGGAGGAAGGCCAGCTGCTTTCACATCTCAGTAGCCCAACCACCTCTCAAAGGAACTGAAGGCAGAGCACCAAGGCAGCTCAGGAACCTCCACCCTGCAGACTCTGCATCAAAGTGAATTCCTGAGAAGTGTCTCTGCCACGCAGCACGTTTGGGCTGAACATCTGAAAAACCCATGACCTGAGCAGCACCTGATGAGTGCATCCTGCAGTCACAGGACAGCTCCATCACTATTGCCATCCTGACAAGTATTATGCATCTCCTCCCAGCCCTAAATGATGAGGAAAGGTCACACAAGATCCCCCTCTACCTTGCCCCAGAGGCACACAGAAGGCAGCCCATGCTGAGTGACAGACACCAAAAAAGAGCTGTTGTGCTTATGTCAGAGCTGGGAAGGGATACACAATAGGTGCCAGAGCAAAGCCCGCACCAGCACCCATAACACAGACCGTGTTGCTGCACTGAGTGGCAGCTCCTGTATCATCACGTTCCCTGCACACAGACGGGCAGAATCAGACTTCCAGGGTTTCTCTGGGAGGTTGGGGTCTTTGGGAGGTGTGGGTTTATGTTCCCCTGTGATTGGTAAATACCACGGCTGCCACGAGAGCAGCTCTAGAAGGACCTTCAGAACAGCTTGGAAAGGTGGAATGGAAAGCAGGAGCTCTGCACCCCACACACAGGAGGGCAGGGCCTCACATCAGCGGCAAAGAATCCACCAGAAACCTATGGCCTCAAACAACAGATCCGATGGCAACACAGGGCAAAGGAGGGCAGAAAACAGAGCTTCACTGGGAGCATCTGCTCTGCTCTGCCTACAAAGAGGGAGGTTTGCTCACCAGGATGCGGAGCAGCTCCTCCAGGTAGCAGCAGATGACGTTCTCGTCCTCGTAGAGTGCCCAGCTGCGCTGCTGAGCATCATCCTTGTGCCTGGCCAGGTCTGCAAAGATCACCTCCAGGCGCTGCTCGTCGTGGCAGATCTGCCCCGAGGGCAGCCCCGCACTCAGGTTCTGCACGACAGCAAAGCGCAGGTTAAGTGGGGTCGGGACCGTGGGTGCCCGTTTCCTCTCCCCCCCTTTGTCTCGGGACTGGCAGCTGACCTCAGTCAGCCAAGAACTGGCAGCAGAAACCCAGCGAGTTTAAGCCACGTGTTACTGCAGCTCTCGTACTCCCGGAGCTCTACCCACCTCCTTCCCTTGCACGGCTAATGCAGTGAATGAATCTAAATAGGTGCCAGAACTGGTGTGCGGTCAGACAGCCTTGAAATCCGAGCTGCCACCATCCTGCTGGAGGATGTTAAAGCTGTCTTCTGAGGATGTTAAAGAACCCAAGAAACCTCACTCAAAGCTACACCCCTCTCTTCTTACTGCATTTAGCAACCTAGGGCTTTTGGAGGAGCATTTTAATGATCGTTTTAACGATCACTCCATTCAGCCTCTTATCACTAATCTACTTTCTCCAATCCTTCATCCTCAGCCTTTACGACTCCACTGAGCACCAAGTTCCTAATGGGCTCGGATGAGATCAATCCATTATCAAGCTCTTCAGCCCACTGCTGTAAGTACACCACGCACCACCTCAGGGCACCCTCAGCACCACTCTCAGCACCACCCCCCAGGGGTCAGGTGTCTGCTTATTAAACATCTTGGCAGCTGCTGGAACCTGCAGCCTCCTCATATGGCTCTTGCCAGGAATCTGCTGAAGAACCCAGGAGCAGGAGGAGGTTTTGGTATCTCTAACGGTGCCTCTTTGCCTCATGCTGCTGCTTCAAACAGCTCCCTCCTTCCAGCCCAGCAGAACAAACTGCTGCAGGGGTTTTGCTCCTTCTCCAAACACTCTGGGAGCCTCAACGCACCCACACTGCTCTGCGGTGGTCACACCAGCCATGCAAGCCCAGCACCATCCTGCCAAGCTCTTCCTCCCCTTCCTTCCTCACTCCACCAGCCACACGGTGGATCACCAGGGCCATGGGTGCACACACCCACCTGCAGTTTTCCTCCAGACGAGCACAGGCCTATCTCAGGTAAACCATACAGCAGCTCTTTAGAAGCTTTTCAGTGGGGTTGCCCTGGGAGTTCTCCCTTCTCTGGGCAGCAAACTGCTGCAACCACAGCACAGCACCGTGTATAAACACCAGGTGGATAATGCTGCTCTTGGGCCACTAAACCTGATTCCCTTGGCAGCATGTTTACCCCTAACACCTTCCCTTTCTTTGGGATCTCACCACACTTCCCATTCCAGACATCAGGAGTGCTCACTGAGCTCACAACACCCTCTGCCTGGTGCCAGGCTGCAGCAGCCCCTGGCATTACCTTGCTCTCCACCACAGAGATGAGGATCTGCTCCATGATGCTGCTGGTGGCCGGGACGGAGGTCTGGATGTGGCCGATGACCACGCCGATGGCCACGCGGGACAGCTCGTAGCTGAGGTGCGTGTTCCTGCGCACCAGCTCAATCAGTTCAGCCCCTATCGTCTTGGGCACGGACACTGCCAGAGCACTGGGCTCTGCTGCCAATGACTCTGCCATCTTCTTATCCTCCAGGCAGAGGGTGCTGAAGGCGTCCAGGCCCGCAGCGGGCACCGGGGCAGCTTTCTTCACCTGAGCAGCCTTCTCCCCATCCACGGCATGGGACCGGTGGGACCCCCCCTCAGCCGGCGGTGCCGGGGCAACCCTCTTGGACTGGGGGGATTTGCTGGTGCCGTCCTTGGAGGAGGAGCCGTGGCGGGAGTGGGCCACGGAGCCCGTGTCCAAGTTGCGTGTGATGGTGGTGTGGACGCTGCGGCTGGGCACGGGCGGCGGGGTGGTGGCAGGGCTGGAGGCGGCCGTGGGCAGCGCGGTCTCCGATGCGGAAGAAGCGGTGTACAGGGTATCCAGGGACGTGGTGCTCACGGAGGAGGCACTCGAAGCTGACCCAGAGATAATTTCAACAGCGCCTGAAAGGAAACAATGAAAACCGCCTCAGTGACAGCACCAAAGGAACAGAGAAAACACACATTGCTCCGGTGCAGCCCATTAAACGGCTCATTGTGCACGGGCCAGAACAGTTTAACTCCTCTTCCTGCCTCACTTATCTCAAAGCAAAATTGGACCAGTTCTTTCTGGAGCATTCCCACACAATCACCTCTTTAGAAAGGGCAAAAGTGCTCTATTGAGATGAATACCCTTCAAAGGGCTTCCTGTTTTAGGCAGGGAAAGGGAGGGAGGGACCCCACTAAGGGACAGAAAAGTCTTTTCCCCCTGGCTTAGCAAGGGCCTGTTCCTGTGCTTGGCATCTCAGCCCTCACTTCTGAAGGATGGTGCTTGGGAGCTGCAGGACCCAGAAGGTTTCCCTCACCCCTCGCTGACCACAGCCACAGCTGGCACTGACGGGGAAGCTGACAACACCTCCAGTCTCTCCCTCTCATCACCTCCAGCATCTCATCATGAACCCTGCTGGCATCCACCGCTTTCACCAGCCTCCACCTTATCTGCTTTACTGTGTTTCTCCCAGCTCTAGTCCTGAGCAGCTCCAGCAGTGGTACCTCCCCCACCAGCCAAGGCAAAAGATCCACTACAAGCAAAGGGATGCTAAGACTTTTCTTTCCTTTAACCTGGTCTAATATGCAGTTTTAGTAAACCTTAACCATTAATTTCCAGGGGGCAGAAATGTATTTGAGTCCTAAGAAAACAGTCGCTTGGGCAAACCCTGGGTTACCTTCACCTAGAGCTTCACGTGAGTGCTGAAAGGGGAGAAGAGCACTCAGGGGTTCTCCCAGCTCTCAGGGAAAGGAGCTCCCCTTCCAAAGGAAGGACCAGTGGTATGTGAAACACCTTTGCGAGCCCTCCACTGCTCCATCCATCACCCCACCCTAAGGCAAGCATAGGCCAGGCAAACAGGGCCCTTCCCTCTCACAGGGGATCATCATCCCTCTTTTTTCCTCCTCCTCCTCACAGTTCTCATGAGTCACCGCTCCCACCATGCTTCATTAGCTGGAGATAATGAGCTGAAGGAAGCTGACCTTTGCGAACTCCTACCTCCATAGTGAAAAACATGGCTCAACACCATTAAGTACCCGCAAATAAACTGGTGCCAGCCCCAGGTTTCAATTAACTACCTGCAAGTCAGCAGCTCTGCCTGCTCCTCACACAGGCACATGAGTGAGCTTGAGACGGGCTGAGTGACACTGTGACTGTCACAGCACAGCAGAACACAGGTTAGTGACAGCAACTTGGAAGGATGACCGCAGCCTCCATCAGCCCAACTGCACTGATGATGGAGAAGCTCCTGCCCCAGCCCTGTGGTCCTGCTCTCAAGTGCTCCTGACTATCTGCTCCCTGCCTATGAGCAGCACATGGGCATCTGTGTTCCTGCTATTAATGCTGCTCCCCGCTGGCACCAGCCACTGATTTCATGGAAACCCCACCTGAGCACTGCACAAGGAAAGCACCTGATAGACTGGGAGGCAAAAGCAAGCTAGAGCCTGTTCTAAGAGCTACCAGTGAGCTCCCCAGGTGAGCTGCCACACTGGACTGCCAGGGAAGAGCCTCTGCCTGGCTGGGGGATGGCCATGGTGGCTGCGGGAGAAAAACACCCGCAAGGACCTTAAACTGCCGTGGCTGTGTGCTAGCCAGGCCAACCGCATCAGCAGGCAGATGTTCCACAGGGCACCGGCACCACAGCACCAGGATGATTCACCCGTCCACGGGCACCAGACTGCCCAGACCCTCCCACAGCAGAGAGGGTTTGAAGGAGCACTGGCCACCAGCTCATGGTCATTAGCATCAAAACCTGTAGGGGTTTAGGAGATACGTGTGCATATACATGTAAGAATATAAAACTTGTAGGAATTTAGGATGTGTGTATGGATATATATATGTATACATAAAAGGATGCTCTTCTAAGCACAAAGCAAAAGCACGCGGGCACTGTGACTGCTCCATCGCCCAGTGTCCATCTGTGCCCGAGGTTTAGGAATTGCCTTGTCCTTACTTTTCCCAGGGTGAGCCTGCGCGCTCCTGCGCTTCTCCGGAGGCGGGGGGGTGACAGGAGCAGCGCGCCGGGGCTGTGGCGGGATCTGTGGGGGAAGATGCAGAGCAGTCAGAGGAGGGTGGCAATAGAGACGTTCTCGGTTATGAAACCTCCTTTTGGCGCGTGTGCATTTGTCCTTACAGCTCTCATCACTCGGGGAAGTTTTCTCAGGAGGACAGATATTAATAGGCGGCTTCCTAGAAGAACAAAGCAGGACTCAAGCTGGCTTCATCCCCTCCCTGTGACAGGCAAAGCAGCCCTTGTTTAATTGCTGTGTTCAGCAGCACGCAGCACACACGTTGTGTAGACCTGTCAAGTGTTTACTCCTCCTTTATTCCACACGCAATCCCACACGCTCACTGTGCCTCCACATTCCCCTCAATAGCCCCGCAGAGGCTGGGAACAGAGCATGTATTTAGGCACTCTTCTGGAGAGATCCATTACATCAGCCACAAACACCCTTGCAGAAAGACAAAGCCAAGGGCTGGAGCCATGTAAATGCCTTTTCCATGCTTCCAGAGCTATTTCTGCTCATGCAGGGAGAAAACAGGGCTAGACCCTCCGAGCAATCCTAGAGCAAGATGCAGTGGGAGAAGCTTTTGCTGGGGGTTGTGCTGGCTCTCCACACCTGGGGTTTCTCCTGTAAGTCAAGGGGTACCAAGGCAGCAGGAATCTGTCTCCAATGCAGATTTCTACACTCACCCTTTCCTGCGAGACCCAAACACCATGGTCACCAACACCACTTTCACCCAGGACTACTCCAGTGAGGTGTAACCTCAGGGATAACCCTGATCAGGAACACCCCCTGCCTGCAGCAGCGATGCGAGGTGGGAGCACACGGCATCAACACTCAAGCCACCACACAGTGCCAGCCTTGCAGGGGTTTTAGCCCTGGAAGAGGAGTTTTGCTGAGACCTGCCAGTGTTGCCAGCGCTGCAGTGAAGGGCTGAGGCCCTGGAAGGTCTCCATCTGAAACAGCTCAGACCAAGAAGGATGAAAAATGTATTTCTTTTATTCCTGGGTCTGGGAAGGCAGAAATCTCCCCTGGAATGGGAGCAAAGCTATTCCTGCAAGACAGACATCTTCAGGATGTCACATTCAAGATGCAATGCCAGAAGCTGACAACACAGCGTCCACAGCCCATGCCTAGACCCGACCAGGCAAGTGAAGACACAGGAGAGTGCACAGCGAATCAAGGCTGTTACAAAGGGACCTCTCAGCCCCCTTCTCCCACCCACACCCAACACACCCAGCCTTCTACTGTGTCAATGTAAGAGGTCACCTCTTTACAAGCCCCTTCAGCTGGTGGGTTAGTACGAGGTACCACTGCAGGCACCCAGCCTGAGCTCTGCTGCTCCTGTCAATCCACCCTGCATTGTTCTCAGGGTAAAGTGCTACATGATATGTGCATCCAGCCCCAAAAATGATCCATGTGGGTCCAAAAAGAGATTGCACAGCTGAGAGAGGCCAAAACAGCTCGGGAGGGGCCTCTGCACCGCATGGCTGGAAGGAAGGCTGGTCCCAGAGCTCAGCTGTGCTCAAGGCAGAGCCCTCTCTGCAGAGCAGGAGGGTCCCAGCATGCTTGGGGCTCCCAGCCCAGCAGGATTTAGCCCCGTAGCTCCAAGCAGGCACATGGCAGTGTTGGAGAGAGCTGAGGCTGGGTGGTCCCAGAGCACTTCCATGGCTTCAGGAGCCCTTGCAAATTGACCACGCAAGTTTAACCCAGCTATTGCAGGCTGGTGCTTACGTTAATAGCTGTGAGCTAATGTTAGCCCAGAGCCCCGCCAGCATCAGAGCCACGCACCCCAATCCGAGCGCCATGGTGAGAGCCTGAAGCATTATATGAATTTCCCTGTGCTGGTGCTGCCCAAACTATGAGCCCCTGCACGGTCAGGAACCACCAGGGACAACCAGGGGCCATTCCCTCCCTCACCCCACATCCTAGCCAAGGTGTGGGGCTGAGGGGAGGATGAACAACACCAAAACCCCCCAAAGGAAGGGGAAGGAAGGGAAGAAAATGTCCTCCCCCCCAACGGGGAATCAGCACTGGGAATGGGCTGTAAGGAGCTCCATTTGCTTTGCCCACCATGCACCGGTGTGAGAACGGAGCTGCCCAGAAAGGAAAACTAAATGAGAGAGCAAAGTGGAGTGAGCAGGGATTGGTGCTGTGCCTGAACCAGAGCTACTTTTCACCTCTGCTGACCCACAGCTCTCCAAGTGTAAAACAAGCCTCATCTGGGACTGACAATGTGTGTCACACCTCATCACCATGCCTCCAACCACTTATCCCAGGGACATGAAGAAAAACCACAGTGCACACATTCAGCTGGAGGGGAAAACTATCTCTGTGCTCATTCTCGCTTGGTGCCGTTACCCCTGACATCCAGCTACATCCACACAGTGTCATCAGCCACATCAACTCATCCCCAGCCACTGCATCCACCCTGGGATACTTCTCTGAAGCCTCATGGGCACTGCACGGAGACCTTGGGACTGTGTGCCACTGAGATAAAACAACCTGCTCTAAACCATGCTTCCTGCAATTCACCTTTAATTCATCACGACAAGCAACATGCAGACCAAGCAGCATCTTTGGGGGTTTTATATTTTCAGTAGTACAAATAGGCAACCGCAGGAGATGAAATACTGCAGGACCAAGGATCTCGTTGTGCGGATCTAACGAAGGGCAAGCAAAGCCGTGCCAGGTGCTCAAGGGAGCTCTGCTGCTCACCTCAAAACCGTCCTTCAAGCTCCAGCGGGCTTGCAACTCTTCTGTCAAGAGACGGTCACGCAATGTAACGTGGATCTCATGTGTCACCGTAAAACCACAGACCCTCCAGGATCCCAAAAAGCATCGCCAGTGTAAATGGCAGAGGGACCATCCCTGACCTCTTACAAAGGGACAGCATCAGCTCGCACTGCAGTAATGGCAGCACAAACGCCGGATTTGTGACTTCAGCTACAAAGTCCTTCTGTTCAACAGGACAAGCCGTGTGCTGCCACCAGAGGAACCAAGAAAGCGCCCAGGCACTGTTACCTGATAGAGACCCTCATCGTCCTCCTCCACCTCGGTGTTGGGCAGGCTGTGGTGCCGCTCATACCCGGTCCGGCACACACCATTGGGCTGCCGCGCCACGTCCAGGTGGTGGTCGCTGGAGGACTGTGTCATGACCATCCCCTGCGGGCTGGGGGAGTGCCCTTTGCGGGACACCGTCTCCTTCCGGTGATGGATCAGCTTCCTGGAACACAGCGGCCACATCAGGAAGAGCAAAGTGAAAGGGACTGACCTTGCTGCAATGTTCAAGTGATATTTTTAATGGTTTATAGCACTTGGGCTATATATATATATATGTACCAGAACGGGTTACAGTACTTAAAACACCAACTCTGGTTTCATTAACAACCAAGGAAGCACTTCTGGGGGAGGAAGGAAGAGGCTTTGCCAGAGCCCATGATTTATTCATTAGTTTGCTGGATTAAAAATGCCTCTTCCTCGGGGGAGAGTCACATATTGCATCGCCAGCGTCAGGAACTGCCGGCACTTCAGACTCGCTGTCCAACCGAGATTAAACCAGCGGTCCCCAGCACAGCCCGAGGTGCCAGAGAAAAACAAAATGCTCCTCACAAGCAATTATCTGAGCACACATTAAGGACCTCGCGTTATGTGCCAACAGCCTCTGCAATTGCTGCCTGGTAGAGAGGAGAAAATGCATCCAGAAAGGTTTTGGATTTCTCCTCCAGCCCCATAATGCAGCTGAGAGTTTCCTCTTTACATGCACAGGGATAGAGGGGCCACACCAAAGCTCTGCTTTGCTGGGTGCTGTTTGACAGGAGGAGCAGCACCGGCTGCCAGCGCAAACACTGGGACACTGAATGCAGCAGCACTCGCAGCACAGGGACTCAGATCAACGGCATCCCACTTGATTCCCAAGACACAGACACAAGCATCACACCCTGACCACCCTCCACCCGCTCACTCTCCCAGGCACCCATTGCACTCACTGGAGGACATCCCTCTGCTCCAGGTTGTACTTCCCTCCATTCTTCATGGCCGCATTGTGCACAGCCTCAATGGCGCGGTCAATTGACTGGAGAACCACATCTTGCTCCAGCACCTGAGAAAATAACACAACATCCCACGTGTTACTGCACTGCTGCAGCTGTGGCCCTGTGGCACCAGAGCTTAGGGCACGAGAAGCCGTGGCAAACCCCCAGAGCCAGCCCCGCACCAGGCAATGGCCTAAAAACAGCTCCCAGAGCCAGAGCCCCAACCCAGAACCATCACACTTTTCCCTCCTTCTTCCAGAGGAAACATATTTGAACCCATGCTTCAAACTGAGTCTGCCTACTCAAGGTTAATGGTTGGAAAAGAAAGTGACTGCTACAAGCACCACAGTCCAATTACCCCTGCAGGAAGACCAGGGACAGAGCCTCAGGACCATGCAGCAGCCTTGAATATTCAGCCCACTGCAGGGAGGTTTCAAGATCCCACTGCAAAGCCCACCTTACCCCAAGCTCAACTGTTTCTGCTCTTGCTGCCCTGCTGGGGAACAAAGGCACAGCTGTGGACATTACAGACCCAAACCTGGTGGCCTTTGGAGTCTGTTGGCTCTGGGTTTGCGTTTTCACTTGCTTTTTTTTCGTGATGGTTGTTTTGCAGCTTGAAGTGCCTTTTCCAAATCTCCACCCAAGCTGTCATAGCAACATTTATCCCTCCTGCCAGCCCGTTTAACTCTGCTTACTGCAGCTGAAATAAACACCAGCCTCGAAGCAAGAACAGCGAAGACATCGTTCCCTGGGCTGGGAGAACTGGAGTGAAGGGGCACAGGAAGGAAAAGCAGGCTCCCACAGCTGGGGCATTCCTCAAGGCTTTACCAACAGCTGACGAGCCTTCAGAAGAAAACACCTTGATGGGACTGAAGGCAAGGAACAAGTGCTGAGTTTGCCCTGGCTCCAGCAGACCCACAGGGCTCCCACAGGCTGTCAGGGATCTCTGCACCACTGCTGGGTACCAGCGCCAGCAGCCTCAGCCCCTGAGGACAGGGAGGAGCGGAGCACTCAGACCCCACCTGGTTGAGCACTGAAACCCTCTTCATCCTCACTTGCTGTGCCCCCCTCCCTGCACCACAGCATCCATCTACCCAGCCAAGGAGTGGCAGGAATCTCATCAAGGATCCACCTTAATTGGCCTTAGGAGGCTGCAGCAGGCGAGCCCTCCCCACGGGGCGGAGGCACGGCCTCCACAGCACCCCCAGCCCAGCCGCTGGTAACGGGCAATGTATTATTTATAGCCTGATTAATTACAAACATGAATTAACAGCTACTGCAGGCTGGGGGGAAAACCATCCCCTCCCCCCCCCCCCCCCCCCCCGGGTGGTAGGAGCAGCCCCTCTGCAATACTCAGCCTTGGACACGAAAAATTTAGGATAGGTTTTTTTTGTTGGTTTGTTTTCCAAGAAAGAGAGATGGGAGAAAGCAACTGGGACAATGTTAACAATACAGCCCAAATTTAAGGTATCGGATCCAGGGCAAACCCAACACTCAGCACCCAACTTCAGGATGAAGCCCCTTACAGCCCCATATGGCGTAGGGAGCATTTCATCACCTCCAACCACAGACCTAAGCAAGGAAACGGAGCAAAGAGCATTGGAACACATTTAGAGGTGCGCTGGAAGGAAAGGCAAGTTATTTCAGAGCACGGATCTCATTTTCTGAGAAAATGAGGACAAGCTGCACGCTTCCTCTGGGGAACGGCAGCAGCAGAAGTCTCCAGGGCTCTGCTCCCAGGGGAATGGCAGCACTGCTCGGAGCACCAAGACATCATCCACATCCCCCAGGAACCCAGGGCTGGAGCCTGCCCGATGCCATTTGTTATGGAGAGGGTGCTTCTTTCCTGATAAAACAGCTCTTTCACACTAATGCAGCCACGCTGTGACAACCGGCTTTTAGCTGCTGCACTCTTTTCTTTGTTCCCACTCCCCAACCCCCTATTAATGGGGCCCTGTCACAAGGGCTGGAATAAAAAGCATTAACTTGCCACTTTCAGTTTATGATGGGGTGGATGCTGACTGTAAATCATCTTCCCCCTTGCTCAGCAGAGCTGGCTGGAGCAGGGTCACAGCACTGGGGGTTTGCAGGACACCCAGCACTGGGGGCCAGCACCAGAGACCGAGATGAGCTCTTAGGCAGAAGCTCTTCCCTGTGAGGGTGCTGAGGCGCTGGCACAGGGTGCCCAGAGAAGCTGTGGCTGCCCCATCCCTGGCAGTGTTCAAGGGCAGGTTGGACACAGGGGCTTGGAGCAAGCTGCTCTAGTGGAAGGGGTCCCTGCCCATGGCAGGAGGTGGAACTGGAGGAGCTTCAAGGTCCCTTCCAACCCAAAGCAAGCTGGAAGTCTGTGATTCTAAGCCAGCAGCACGGTAATGGGACAGAGCCTGTGAGCTCTGTGGCAGGGGCTGGTGCTCAGCAGTCAGCTCTCACCACAGGACCCTGCCCTCTCCCACGCTCCAGGATGCAGAGATGAAGCTCTGCTCATCGCCACTGAGCTGAGGCTCACACAGAAGCAGGGTGCCCTTTTCATGTGCTTTGCTGCTGTCAGAGGAGACGTACCAAGTAAAGCCCTGGAATTCAGTGGGATTTACTGAAGCTGGGCTGGGAACCACATGGAGGGGGCTGGCAGAGCCCCAGCACTGCTGTATCCTTCACCAGCTTCCAGCTCACCACTGGCACAGCCAAACAGCGAGTCCCAGAAGGATGGGATATGGGAGTGCCAGTGGCAGGGAACCAGCCACACGTGCCCCAGGGGTGGGCACAGGGTCTCCTTGGTTGATGCAGGTGGCACAGCACCATGGGCAGCAACAGGACAGCACCTTCTGCCCAGCGTACTGGGAAAACTGAGGGCTATTCAGTGAGGTATCACCCCCATTGACGTGGTACATCACCCCAGAGGGAGCAGCTGCCACTCGTCAGAGATTCCTGCTTTAATCCAATCGAACTCTGCAGCACAGGAACGCTGGGAGCTATGAACAGCCTGCAAGGACCGGGCTCTGTGGGAGCAGAGCAGTGACCCTGGACAGGCTGATGGGGCAGGGTGCTGGAGAACCAGGGCAGTGCCAGCATCAGCATCCTGCAGGCGAGCTGCTGGTAGGAGCAAATCACAGCTCAATTAGAGCCAGGAACATCAGCTGGGAAACAGAATTTCTTCCTTCACAGCCCAGTGTAGGAGAATCACAGAAGCATCAATAAATCATTACTTCCTCTCTCCTTGCTAATAACACCAGCAAACAAAGGGCTTCCCCAGAGCCTGCTGCCAATTTCCTCCTGCCCCTGATGAGGGCAGCTCTAGAGCTCAGCACTGCCTGGGGTGCTCCGCATCCCATCCTGAGGCCAGCAGGAAGGATGCCTTCCCCGTGGCCAAAGCCAGGCTGCTCAGCAGCATCCTTCTGGGATGCCTCCTGCGTCCCTCAGCACGGCCAGCGTGGGCACAGCCATCACCCCAGCTCACACCAGCATCAGCATCACCGCCACAAAAGGGTCACCCCAGAGACAGCACACGAGCACGGGACGTGTCTCTGCACATGGGCTGATGAGACCCCAGCGCTCCAGCCAGCTCTGCCGGTGTCCTCGTGCGGCAGCACGGTGCCTCTCTGGGGCTATGGAAGCCTTGTCCCCATCCCTCTTTGGAGTCCCCCTCCCGTTCTGCCGGCGCTGCTTGAACGCACTCACACAGAAAAACCTGCTCAACGGTCCAGAATAATCACCCCTTCCAGAACAGCGCTCTCCAGACAAACGTGCTGACAGCGCGGAGGGGCTGAGCCTCCCCATTTACAACAGTGGCCCATCAGTGTCCGGCAGGCTCAGCTTCACCTCTGCAGGGGGCTCATCCAGGAAAACAGGGTGGTTTTCCCTCCTGCCTCCCCAGTTTCTAGTGCTCAAAGGCCTTTGCTCTTCTGCGTGTACCGGAGCCGGTGCCCTCGTGCCTCTGGCTCCTTCTGCAGCCCTGGTGGTGCCCAGGCAGGGCTGGCTCCCACCCTCGTGCCCTTGCTCCGGCTCCCACAACACAACACGAGACAGACCAAGTCTTGTCTGCAGGGACAGCTCGGCAGTCACACAGCTGCACCGGCACTGCTGGAACCAGGGTATTTATCCGGCAGTGTGCACAGGCACAGCCTGGCTCTTTGTTACCCGAATCACAGCTCATGGCCACCTCTCGGGTCACACTGCACCCATCCCCAGCCACCACCAGCCTGTCCACGTGCCGTACCCTTCCAGATGTAAATGGACAGACATCAACTCGCCTTTCATGGCGGAGAGATTGTACCACGGTTCCCCCTTTGAACCACACAGTGCAGGCAAACGGGCTGAGGTTCGGTTTTTGCATTGCTGAGGGAGATTCCGCTCCTTTCTCTTCTTCTTTTTGCAACCCCAACCAGAAATCTCCAGCCCCCAGGCTGTTGGCTCAGATATGCATGAACTTGTTCTTGTCAGCACAAAGATATTGTGCCTCGGAGCACTTGAAACCGCACGATAGAACCGCAAGTGAAACAACGGGCAACTGTCCTGGTTACTGAGCAAACAGATGGGACCAGACCTGCAGCATCTCTGACTCGGCAGCGAGCAAACAAAGCCACGGCTGAGCTCCTCTGACAAAGAGGCAGCCCAGGAGCGGGGCTGAATCCCTGCCGCTGTGCGGGGTTTCCACCAGACAGACCAGCGCTGCTGCACCACGCAGCAGCTCCAGCAGCACCGGAGGGGGGGGGGGGGGGCAAGAGAAGGGGCAGCCAGGGAAGGGCTTTGGTTGTGCAAACCAAGCTGGGGCACAAGCCCGAGCTCCTGGCAGGAGATGCACCAGGGGCAGCACCAGCATGAGCGCTGTTTGGATACACAGAAGCTCTCCCCTGTGAGGGTGCTGAGGCGCTGGCACAGGGTGCCCAGAGAAGCTGTGGCTGCCCCATCCCTGGCAGTGTTCAAGGCCAGGTTGGACACAGGGGCTTGGAGCACCCTGCTCTGGTGGAAGGGGTCCCTGCCCGTGGCAGGGGTTGGAGCTGGAGGAGCTGTAATGTAATGGCGTGTTTCAGGCCAGGGACCCAGGAGAGCAAGCACACTTACAAAGTAGGCGCCCCAAAAAAACATCATTTCTCTATAATGTTCTCATAATATGGATCTTGCCAGCAGTTTCTCTTCTGCCCACTGCCCCCCCCCCCCCCCCCCCCCCCCCCCCTCGGGTCTCAGTCACAGCTATGTGGAATATCAGTGCTAGGAAACCCTGGGATACCCAACAACCACCTCTCAAACATTTTCAGGCCATCCCAGACAGTTCCCGTGTGCTGGGCTGGGGATTCCACATGGGAATCCCAGACAAGTTTCCACCCAAGTAGAACGGCACATCCACCCCAGCAGCCTCCCTCCAGCTGCCAGCAGCCTTCAGCACTTTAACCTGGGTACAAAGTACTCTTTAGGGATTTAAACAAGAAGTATGACAGCCAGGCTCCCAGCAAAGGTAACCCTCGAATGCTCAGTTGCTTGCAGGAGAGCCATGGGAAAGCCAAGGGGAGAAGGAACACCTCTGAAAGAAAAGACATCTCCCTCACTCCCGCCATGGGTTTTGGCAGCTGTGTATTTCAGAGCAGCACTATCAAACAGGGGATGCTCATCATGCTTTTGGCTTAGGGCTCCACACAAAAGTGACTCGAGGTTGGGTGAGCAGCTCATTACAGCAAAGCCACTTCAACACTGTCGAGGATGCAGGGCAGCCAGGGAGGGGGCAGAGGGGCTGAAACAGGCTGTACTCCAGAGGTGGATCATGCTCAGTGGCCATGCACAAAACACCCGAGTTTGCCAACACGCCTGTTAGGTGAAGCTGCCCCTGCAAGCACGTTTAGTCCTGGTAAAGCAGCTATTTCTGCCGGAGCAACCAGCACCCAAATACTCAACCAGCACCAGGCAAGCAATGCAATGAGTGTTGCCGTGACAATGATAAAGCTGATGCTAACTCATGCACAAAAATAAACACAGATACCACTGAGATTTATAGCAGTGTCTTACAACTACAACTGTTACATGCGCAATCATAAAGCCAAAAACCCCCAGAGCACTGAGAGCTGCAGCCCCAACAGCCTCCGGAGCTCTTTCTGGCTGGCAGGCAGTGGGAGTGGACAGCACATGGTGGCTCTGAGCTGCAAACTCAGGCAGGCTGACAGCATCACTGCCCTACAAAAGCACCTTGAGAAGCGCATGTTGAGCTCTGTTTATCAGAGTGATGAGGCTGACTCGCTGTTATCTCCAGATTCAGCTCCAGAACAAATTCTGGGGGTTGTTTAGTGGGGTTTGGATGTTAAAAAAAGACTACACGGTTCAGCTGGATGTGCTGACAGTTCACCATAGAGGAGTGAGAGGCGAGCTGTGAAGAAAAGCAATTCACTGGTGTCCCACACTGTCTGTAGAGGAAAACAGCCAACTGCTCTAGCTGTGGGTTATAATCCCATCTCCTGTGGCAGCTTAAAGCAGCACAGGCTGCCCAGAAAGCACCAAGAAATGGGAACAGGGGGGTAATGTCCTCTTAGGACATTGTGCCCCAGGCAGCAGAACAGCCTAATCCTGTTTTCCTCGCTTCCCAGGGCAGAGAACAAGACTCCTGCATTAGCTGGGCTGTTCACTGCTCACGCACAGACCTTGCACCCAGCTCACCTCATTACAGCATCAATCAGTGCATCCCCCTCGTCATACACCGCATCCACCCCATCACCATCCGCCTCGCTCGGCCGCATCACCCAGAGCAGTGCTGTATTTCAGGGAATCTCCCCAGCCACCTCCAGCGGGACAAACCCACACATCCAAAGAGTCACCAAACGCTGCCAACAGGGGCTTTGCTGGGAGAATTCTTCTGTTCAGCCTTTAGTAGCGTATTAAAGGTGTTCAAAAGCTTTCAAAGTGACCAGAGCTCAATATAACTTTGAGGTCACAGAATCCCAGACTGGCTTGGGTTGGAAGGGACCTTAAGGCTCATCCAGTACCAACCCCTGCCATGGGGGTCATCAGGCTCATGGAACACAGACACACAAAATCAATTCTGAAACCAAATTAAAAGGAATGCATTTTTCAGCTTAAGTCGGCAAAGGTAATTCTGGGGCAGCCAAAATCTTCATTACTTAGAACCCAGCACTTCAAGGGACATTGGCTTCTTGATGTCAAATGGAAAATGTCTTCAGCTGCAAGCACTGATTCTGCTGGCTCAGGAAACCCTCAGCCTCGGCAGTGAGTGCATAACGACTGTTATGATCATCCTTCTGACTTGAGGTGCTGGGTTTTCACACAATTCTTCTTTACACTCTGAAGAACGTGGGCTTCTCTAACACTTGAGCTTCTCCCCAAATACTCCTCAGGGACAGCCAAGCCTGGGCATGGAGGGAAATGGGCTCTGGACCTGCCTCCTGGAGCGATTGCTGACCTGCACAGCACACTTGATGGTCAAACCAGAGTGCCTCTCCATCCCCCTGCAAACACAGGGATGTCCTCAGGAGGACAAGGAAAAAGGCTGTGTTCAAGCAGCCTGGAAAACTGCAGAATTCACCGAGTTCACCCAGCAAGGAACTGTCACCACACCAGACTGAGAGGCCACGGAGGTTTGCATGTGTCTGCTCGGTGAGGAGCTTCTGCCTGATCTCTTTAGGCAGCCATCTGTGCTTTACAGGAGCTGCCACAGCTCTGTGCAACCACCGCAGCACAGGCACCGTGCTGAGCTCGACTGATGTGGCCCTGCCTGGCACCTCTGCCTTCTGCCACCTGCGAGGGGTGGAAGTCACCTGCGCGGCCATCAGGGTTTCCTCCACCTCAGGAGCAGGAGGACACAGCTCCAAGGCTGAGCTCAGCCTGGCTAGCAAGCTCGAGGGCGCTGGATCGGGACCGGGAACCGTGGGAGCTGCCACCCCAACCATGATAGCAGCAGCTCTGCAGATACAGCCCCAGGCCTGACGGACGGGCACTGGAGGCCTTTTCATCAGGACACGATCCCAGCTTCCAGGCGACTCCCTCGTCGTGGGTGAGGGTCTATTTCTGCAGCTCTTGCCTCATCTCCTCCCTCATCTCCTCGTTTCTACTCACTATAATGGAAGGTTTGGATCTGGGGCCTGCCCTCAGGTTTCCATTGTACAAGACACTGTCCCCACTTGTAAGAGAAAAACAAATAAACCAAGAAATAATTGCTAGCTCTGACTTACCAGAGATCCAACCCGACCTCGGCACGGTGATTTAGCAGGAACGCCCCACAGCCTGGCATTATCTAAGCACGCTCAGCCCGACAGCTCGATTCTTTTTGTAATGAAAGCTTTGAGCAGCTGAACAAACTAAACCATCAGCCTGCGGTGGCAGCTCCAGATCACGGGCACCAACCTCAGCCTCTCACAGAGCACTGTCCCCAACCATCCCTGCCTGAGCAGGGAAGAGGGACGAAGCCGTGCAGATCAGACCCCACCAGCACGACAGCAAAGCTGGCCACCTACCCACAGGCACACTTCCCTAGCAGGAAAGGTGGCCCGAGTCAGGGGAATGGGCTCACTACACTTGCAGCCAGGCAGCACCGTCCCTTGAGCTGTGCCGATGGACAGGAGGGACATGAGCTTCACAACGCAGTAACCAAGAAGTAAGCAGCACCCAAGGAGGAAGGGAGAGACAGCTTCTCCTCAACAACTTCAGCAAACAGACAACCAGGGAAAAACAAACCCATGAACCTCATTCCAAAAAAGCCCACGCTGCCAAAACGTTACTTTCCCTTCCTGCTGAAGCCTGATGCTAATGGGGACAAGGATTATTAGAGCTTTGCTCCCTTGAGAGGGAAGCGAACAGCTCTTCGTGTCAGGGTGTGGACACAGAGGAGCTGAAACGAAGCCAACCCCGCTCTCCTGCTGCAGGGTGCTGGGTCTTGTCTTCGGGACAGCCCTGTTCCTCTGTTAGCATCAACAGAGCTTTGCCCAGAATAATGCTCAACATCCCCGCAGCAAGAGCGCGATGGGGGCTGGAGAGGAGCGGGCAGGAACAGCTCAGTCCTGTGAATGGCGTCCTGTGCCACTTCCCATGTGACAGGATACAGAACCCTTGTTTGAAATCAAAGGCTTTGCCATGTGATAAAGACCAAGACAAATCAGGCCTGACAAGTCCTTCCTGTAAAGGTCAAAACTCTGTTTGTGAGCCACTGACTGGGGAAGCAAAGGGATGCTCCTCCAGAGGCAGGACCAGGACCCACCAGAGCTCCTGCTTTGGCTCAGGGCCAGAGGGCAATGAGCACAGCCAGGGCCCACAGGAGGGTCTCCAGGGACCTCAATGGACTTTTCATTTCAGATGAGAATATCTCCTCTGAATACAACAAGCCATTGCAGGTCCAGATGCCAACTCACAGGAGCAGCATGAACCGGATTCCTCCAGGAGCACTGGCCTCCACTTCTCTATGCCTCAGCACAGGAACCAAACTGCTCTCACAGCCCATCAGCAGGAGCAGTCCCAGCATTGAGAGCAATTCTTTCTCCTGGACCCATGGCTCTGCTGTGTCATCTCCACTCCCCAGGCAGCCCTGGGAACGGGACCTCCTCCCCATCACAAGATAGCACCCGTTAGCATAGCAGTCTGCAGGCACAGCCTTGTCAGATTCTGGTTACAGCACTGGCCATGTAGGATGTCAGCATCCGTGTGGACTATCTAATGCTACAGTCACGCACTACGGCTGCTTGTCCTTCCCTCCTTCCAAACTACTTCTGGAATTTATCCTTTTTCCAGCACCCAGACTGACAGCTCATCTGCTGAATACATAATCCTGGCTGGGAAAGAGAGTGTTTAAATCCTTCATGGGGGGGGATGCTGGGATGCTCTTTAAAATTCTGTTTGTTTTCATGTACATCTGAGCTACACGAGTAGGGAAGACAAAGAGGCGGCTGCTTCTGCTTCAGGACCAGAGCTCTCCTCACAGCCACCTCCACAGACACGTTCACCCGGTTTCCATGGATGTAAATACCCATTTTACACCACGGGATCTGACCCTCCCCAGGGGATTAAATATGCCTCAGACCTTACAAGGGACTTTCTTAGGTCAGCCAGTGACCACGATATGGCCTGCTGTTGCCAAAGCCACTCCCAGTGCAGAGGCTGCTCTGAGCACGGAGGTTACTCTTCTCTTGTGTGCTGTTTTCCAGCATCACTAACAACACCTGCACGCTGTTCTCCAAGGACAAGCATTTCCTGTATCCCAGCTCTGTATTCTCATGTGTTCTCTGTACAAATTCTCTGCATTTCACACACAGCAAAAATCTCAGAAAAATCAATTTCCATGAACTTTCTGGCTTATTGCTTTCAAGACAAACCTCTCCTCTGGTTTTGTTTGGGATTTTTCCCTACTGAGAGGTCACCTGCTGGGATGCTGGGAACTCTGGAAGGAAACACAAGCCCGGGATCATGACAAGAGATGCCCAAACACAAGCCCAGGCACATGCACCCTTCATGTTCAAAGCCATCTGCCAACCTCCTGCTGAGCTGCTGGTACCCTGTTCAAGGCAAGGACAGCAATGGAGTAATCTCGAGGCAGAAGACAGTGATGGCTGGAGGTGGGACAACTTTAGCAGAGCTGGTGTGTAGCACATCCACCAGCTTGACTTGCTGTTGGCACTGTTATTGTAGAGACATACCTGTGCTATACAACCTACTTTCCCATGAGCAGGCAAGCAGCCACGTTGCTCAAGAGCAGATGTAGGCTCTTGGACATCTCCATACCCAGCCACTGTGCAGCTGCAGTAAGCCCCGATCACCAGCACTGCTCATAGATGGCTGTCGAGGACAATGCTTATGAGATATCAAAAGCCTACTTATTTTTCATCAGAGTAAAAGCGAGAACATGTCTTCACAGCCAAGCAAAAGCAGACACTACAGATCATTAGCGTGTTTCCACTTTAATCATCCTGAACTGTGGAAGACTGCAGAACTTGTGGCTAAAATTCCAAGTCTTCAGCTACAGTAATCAGAAATGGCTCTAATTCCTCTGACTGTAACTCAGCCTCAAGAACAAAACTTCACCCCAAAGCAGCTCTGGCACGATAGTGTCTGCTACTGTGACAGCTCGCAGGAGAATGCTTCATTCTCCGCGTTTCTCGCGTGTGTGAAGCAGCCTCAGCTGCAGCGTGCTCCCAGCTGCTCTGCCTCCAAAATAAAGCTTTAATTTTAGCCTAAGCTCTTATTCAGGATCTGTGAGTATTGCAGCTGAGCTCTCACGCCCATCGACAGCACCACCAAACCTGCAGCCGATGACAAGCAGTGATGCAGGCTCCAGCGCAGGAGATGGTCTGCACCACGACCATTGCCTTCCGTCCAGGAGCAACCAGAGGAGCTCTGCCCGGCTCAGGAATGCCAAGGTTAAAGCTGGTCTTTGCATAGTTGGAGAGAGGAACTCTGAGCCTTGGCAATTGTGCTTTTCTGTAAGTTTCCAGCGCCTGGGGATTTGCGATGGGAGTATCTGATTGTTTCATTGACACTGCACAACCAACACCGTGCTCACAACCATCATCATCATCTCCGCTCTAGCACCACCGAATCAGTACATTTGCTACCCTGGCAGAAAAGCAACCAGATTAAAAGCAGGGAGCTCTCCAGCGAGGCAGTGAACTGAGCTATCTCCTCCACAGGAGCCGGAGGGCGCGGGAGGCAGGCACTGCTCCTGCGCCCACCCGCCCGGTGGTACCTGTGCTGCGCAGGGCTCAGCCTGCAGGAGGGTTTCGGTTGTTGCTAGGCTGCACCGAGCTGACTCGTATTTTTATCACAGCCTGTTTATTCCTGTGGCAGATACAGCGAACAGCAACGAGAGCATCCTCAAACTGCGCTCCCGGCTGGGTCCATTTTCTCACCAGACGGTTCAAAGCTTCTTGGCCATCAGCACCTGCAGCTTCCCACCCAGACAGCCCCTTCCCACTCCCCCAGAGGTACAGGGGGAAAGAGTGACCCACCAGAGAGGCCCTTGGCTGAGCAGAGGCTCTAACCCCACACTGCAAACAAGTTCTTTGTTATTCCAAATAAAGTCATTTGGAAAACACTATCAACAGTAATTTCAAAGCTGTTTCCTAATGGCTTAATGCAGCTGAGGTGCATGCTAACCCACTCCCACTTCACCGGGAAACATCACCCTGCAACTCAGCCCTTGTTTTTGCACCCCTGGCATTTACCAACACAGCACCGAACGGCTGCAGGTCCCTCCTCAGTGCATTAACACGCCCCCTGACAGGGAACACAGCCTGGGGCAGTGCAGACCAGAGAGCAGGCAAGCCCAGCCGTGGTGCCTGGTGAAGGCATAGAGACATACAGGCTGCTCAACCCAAAGGGAGGACACTCACTGTTTGCTAAACTCAGCATTTGTGCCTCCCTGACACCGAGGGATCTCCTGCTCCTACAGAAGCTTTCAAAACTGAGTGAGTGCACATAAAGCTTCAGAAGGTCTCCTGGAGCGGCCGACTCCAAAGGACACGCTAAACTCCAGTGCAGCCTCTATTTCTCTGCCACTCGTACATCTCTTAAGCATCAGCACCAAGCTGGATACTAAAGCCCAGTCTGGTGCTGACAGCACCTTCCACTCCGTGGGAATGGCACTTGTGCCATCAGCCTCACTGCAGCAGGATTTGGCCTTGTAGTGAGTAGCTTGCTCTGCTGCCCCATCCTTCCCTCTCGCTGCCTGATGGCATCAGTATCTATCCCAGCATGGCCCCCAACTTGGAATGGCTCTTAAACCCCCACAATGGAACTCAATGAGAACTACAGAAGAATAAAATCAGCAGGAACATCAACTGAAGTTGGCTGCTTCCAAATGACTTCTAATTAACTTCACATCATCTGCACCTTCTGGTGCCCTGGCTCAGCCCTGATTTGTTTCTTAGAGGCATTATGTGTTTCTAAGAAGGATCTGTTAGCTGTTTTCACACACACACACAACTAACCCTCTTTTAACAGCAACACTGAGCCACAAGGATTGCAGTACAAAATTCTGCCACATTTGTGATGAAAAGGCATCAGCCAAGAACAAGCTTTAAGTAATAAATAGGAATTATTTCTTCCTCCACAGAAGCCAAGGCGTGAATTTCCTGTACCTGTGAACGCCGAGCAAAACCCGCTGAGACTCAAGAGGAGCGGGTAAGGAAGCTTCTGCCCTGGAGAGCCAAGGGCAGCACCACGAGTAGCCCAAACCCGTTCCTTGAGCCTCCTCACAGGGCTGTGCCTGTTTGCAGCCTCCTGTTCACCTGAACCTGCCTGCGCTGCTGAGGAAGCCACGGTGCACCCCTGCAAGGGGACTCCTGTTGGCCCCCTTCCCTCCCTGCCAAGCACCAACCACCATCAGCTGTGGCTTCCCTCTGTCTTGACCAGGGCAGCATTTACTGCTGACACCAATTAGTCCCAGCACCCAAAACTGGGTGACAAGTGCTTGGCCTCATCCCGGACACGCAGCAAAGTCTCGAGCAAGCTCCCAGCCAGCAGGTGCCTTCTCCCATAAATAAAAGCAGGTTCTGACTTCAGAGTAGCTCTTCAGAGCTGGCAGGAACAGCAGAGAGTCACAGACACAGAGCATTACTGCAACTGCAGAGCAGCAAATGAGATCTTGCTGCCTCATGCACCATCAGGCAAGCTCAGGTGCCAGAAATTTAGCAGCCAGAAGGGATGAGCAGATGCAGGGAAAGCTCCTCTGTTTCGCGCTGCCGGCTCTAAGGGCATTTGGGAAAGTTTCATCTGGTCCAGAGGAGAAGGCTCACAAAGCCACCAGCAGCACTGCTTTGATGTGAGTGCGTTTGTGTTGGGTGCTAGGAGTCAGCCTGGCAGGCTGCACACTGCCTTAAGGCTGCAGCAAAACACGATCTGAGAAATGAATGTAAAGTCAGGGCAGAAATGTCCTTCATGTACAAGCTTCGGGAGCCGGTAGGAGCACGGTGGAGAGATGCAGGAAGGCAGCTCCAGAGGCAGCCGGGGAGGAGGCTCCTGCACCCACGGCAGCAGCGAGAAGACGTCACATCACACGGGCAGAGAGCAGGGGACTGCAGAGGGGAAACTGAGGAGCAGCAGCCTGGAGCTGTGCCACGACAGGGCTTAAAACCCAGCAGTTCAGTGCGATCCGTGCTCTCTAACAGCTCCTGTAAATAGCTTAAGGGCTTACTGCCACACAACATGTCCCCTCCAGTCAGGCCAGGTGCAGGCTCGCAGGAAGGGCAGCTCCTGGACCAAGCAGCCAGCTTAGGGGCCCAGCAGTGCCCTAACACTAGTACAGGCTCCCCAGGTCACACTGGCGGCACTGGAGTGCTCTGCAAAGCTCAGCCCACACTTAGAGGCTGAGGGGCTGCTGTTCACAACTTCAGTGGCACCTGAAGGAGCAGCAGCAGCTCACTGGAACACAGGATTTGCCACCCCTTGCAGCCAGACACCCCATTTGTAACATTCACAGCATTTGTGTGCAGTTCCCCATTCACAGATGCAAAGGGTTTCAAGCACACGGCCCCCACAGCTATCCCAAGGCCCAAAAGCACAAAAGTGAATTAGCCTTACATGAAAGGCCTGCTTTAATTTCAGGGGCCACGTTGTCCCTCAGAAGCCCTCACTACAGAGCCCCTGCACTGCACAAGCCGTAACCAACCTCTCTCCCACGACTGCATGGGTGCAGGGCTCTCACCCACTGCTGCAGCACCCGAAAGGTGCCTCCTCCCTGCTCCGACCCAGCGAGGGCTGCAGCAGCCCCCTCGGAGCTTCTTCAATCACCAGCATCGCCAGCCTGGCTGTGACTTCTGCCACTACAGGCACGGGCAGCTGCCGTGGTGCCTCCTAGCCCCGGCATGGTGTGGGTTTAGTACTGGTGTCGCCAGTCCCCCAGGAGCACGATCACCCCTTGGTGCTGGGGGGCAATGGAAGCCCCCGCGGCTGAGCGGCCGGCACGGAGGTGACCGCACCAGCGCTACGCACTGACACCACCGGGGCTGCTGGTGGGAGACCCCAGCGATACCCGGGATCGGGTGCGCTCCGGGAGCAGGGCCCCGCGCAGCACCTCGGCATTTCCCTGCCTTCCTCTCCCAGCTCTGCCGGAGTGAAGCGGGCTCGACCTGCGCGCTGTTGCCCGGGACCCTCACCCGGCCCGAGTCCCCACGGAGCTCTCGCCCTGCCCCGCAGCGCTGGCGCTCTCGGGACGCGGCACCCACAGGACGCGCCTCCTGCCTCCCTTCAACCCCCGGCCCTGCCCCGGCAGGCGCACGGTGCCGCACGCGGGTCGGGTGCTGCAGGGGTAACCCCGTCCGCACTCCCCGCTTCCCTCGGCCGAAGCCGGCGGCTCCAGAAGGGGCATTGAAGGGACTGGGAGGGGCGCGGGCAGCGCACGGGGCTGCTCCGAGCGGCGTCACCGCAAACCGGACCGCAGGCACCGCCGCCCGCCCGCAGTTGCCCGGCCCCGGGTCCCACCGCGCCCCGGCCCCGGGCACCTGCAGCCGTTGGAGGTAGGAGGCCGGCGCGTAGCCCGTCTCGCCGGAGCCGGCGCGGGTGACGAGCCACCAGTGCTGGTTGCTGCGCTCCAGCAGCAGGAACGTCTCTCCGGCGGCGAAGGGCAGCGAGTTGGGCTCTGCCGAGCGGAAGCTGTACAGGGCCCGGTACATGGCAGCGGCGGCACCGGCTCCTCCGGAGCGGCGCGGAGCGGAGCGGCCCGGACCGGCGGGACACGCCCCCACCTCCGCGGGACACGCCCCTCGCGTCACCGCCACGCCACGCCCCCCAACCGCCAACGCGTACCGCCCCCTGCCGGCGCGGCGGAGCTGCCCGCAGCGAGGCTCCGCCCCCGCTCAATACGTAACAATCCCCGCCACGCCCTTGGCCGCGCCACGCCTCTCCTCCCGCCCGGCAGGGGGCAGCAGCGGCTTTGCCAAGGGCCTGCAGGGACGGGACAAGGGGAATGGCTTTAACCTGCCCGAGGGGAGACTGAGATGAGCTCTTAGGCAGAAGCTCTTCCCTGTGAGGGTGCTGAGGCGCTGGCACAGGGTGCCCAGAGAAGCTGTGGCTGCTCCATCCCTGGCAGCGTTCAAGGCCAGGTTGGACACAGGGGCTTGGAGCAAGCTGCTCCAGTGTAAGGGGTCCCTGCCTGTGGCAGGGGTTGGAACTGGATGAGCTTTAAGGTCCCTTCAACCCAGGCTGGGACTGTGGGTTCCTATGGATTGCAATCCCCGCGTGACGCATCCTGGAGCTTCATCCTCGCTGCATCACTGCCGGGTGACTTCTGAAGCTGCAGACCGCAGACAACATCACCCCTTCCCCGCAGGACGCCCAGGAGCGCTGAGGGGCTCGGTCTGTGCGAGGCAGCCCCTTGCCAAAGCTCCAGCAGCTCCATTCCCCCCCCCCCCCCCCGCCTCGCTCCGGGGCGGCGGAGGGCAGCGTTGCACAACAGCATCATGAGCGCAGCACCGCCTCGCCAGCGCCACGTTCCTGACACAGCTGACAGCGCCGGGTCCTCAGCACGTTGCGAAACAGCTGCGGGATCGATCCTGCTACTTTTAGGTGCACAAATATTATTGTGCTTCCACCGGCCCTCGCTGGGCAAAAAAGCACCGGGGATGAGCAGTGAGGGCACGGGGCTGAGCTCAGCCGGGCCGGGACAGTGATGTCCCTGTCCCGAGCGGAGCTGGGTCGAACTCCGCCTTCCCCACCCATCGCTTCCAAATCCTACCCCTCCAGCTCCATCTGCTCCCCAGAACCCGCGCTGCCGCCCAGGGGAGCTCTGCCCCAGCCCCTTGCCGGGACACGGTGCCCCGACACTCCATTGAGGGGCTGCTCTGCCCATGGCCGCTCCCTGCGATCCCGATGCACGGGGAAGAGGTGGCGGCTCCGGACCCGCTCTGCTCCACCTGCCCGGGGCCGAGGCGCCCGCGGGGCTCCTTGCGCAACCCAAGGGGCTGGCGGGAGCCCGGGCCCCTCCCGCGGCGGGGAAGGAGCGGCCGGTCCCTGCCAAAGCTGCGCTTCCTGGAAACGGGGAACACAGAAGGTCGGGAGGGCTGGGGCGGGTGTGGGGGGGATGCTGCCGGAGGACGGAGGCGCTGCACGGGAAGGGGAGCAGCACCAAGCGCGGCCGGCCCCGCTCCGTTGGGACAAACAAGCTCTTTGGCTGCGCTCGGCAGCGCCCTGTTCTTCATTAACTCCCCGGTCACAGCCTGACCTGGAGAGCCCCGGCCAGCCCCGGCACCGGCAGCGCCGCCCTTTGCTGCCCACAGTGGCCATGGGGCGGGGGGACAGGGACGTGTCCCCGCAGCACCCCGCGCCTCAGCGGTGCCCTGGGCGGAGGGAGGGTGCACGAGGCCTGGCGGGTGACTGAGGTGCGCCGGGATGCGGATCCCGCTGGAGCGCACGGCGGGGCCTGGCTCCAGGCACCCCACTGGGTATAGGGGTTTGCTCTGCCCTCACACGGGCTGCGAGTGAAGGACGGGCGAGAGGCGGCTGCAGGAGGCCCCTTGGCCAATCTCATTTCCATACAATTGAAGGAAGCCGGCTCCCCGCCGAGACTGCCGCCGTTCCCGGTCCCCTCTGCCCTGCTCTGGCTCCAGGCTGGGGCACCGCTGCAGCGTGGCCAAGTGACAGCACAGGACACCCGGCTCCACACGGAGCCACCGTGTCCGGAGCAGGGCCGGGGGCAGCCGGACGTGCCCGATGCTGAGTGCTCCGCAGCGCCGGGGCCGTTTGCTGAGCGGGGCGAGCTGCCCTGCGTTGGGCAGGGGTCACAGTGACATTGGGCCGCTGACCTGCGTGG
This sequence comes from Pezoporus flaviventris, assembly GCF_033815535.1. NCBI lineage: Eukaryota > Metazoa > Chordata > Aves > Psittaciformes > Psittacidae > Pezoporus > Pezoporus flaviventris. The sequence goes on along the minus strand of NW_026892569.1, from coordinate 10,443,235 downwards.
ATGCTGCTGCCCGGGCACGGGGAAATGTTGTGCTCTGGCTCCATAAAAGCCACGTTTGTGTCCATCCCCGCTGGCAAGGACCCAGTTCGGGGAAGGAATCCAGCGGCTCTTCAAGGGGCAGCAGCCCAGGACAGGGATAGAGGCATCTTCTGCCCTGGGGGGCCCACGGGCTGTCCTTTGCCTCTTATGGCTCCTGCCCTGCCCAGCCGCAATGCGAGGTGGGGGGCAACTATCGACACGCCCCGGCAGGTCCCCAGCGCCATCAAAGCGGAGCTCCATCCACCGGGAAAGCCGGCGCCGGCCGCAGGAATGCGTTTCATCTCTGGCCAGCCGACCCGTGGCGATTCCCGGCAGCCCCCTCCCCAGTTTGGGGCTAAAAGTGACCAGTTTACGTAAGATGGGCTCCCCGCGAGCCCGGGGCCGAAGGGAAGGGGGTCTGTGGGCAACCGGGAGCCAGGGCTCAGCCAGGGTGGACCAGGCGCTGCCGCTCGCCCTGCAGAGCCCCCGGGGCAGGGCCAGGCCCCGCTGCAGCCTCCCCGGGCGATGGCCTCGCTGGGCCGGGCTGGCAGGAAAAGGTGGGTCCTGCCCGAACGTCCGGAAGCCACCAGGGAGGGGACCAGACCCAGGGGAGCCGCAGGACGTGCGCGTCCTGCACAGAGCAGCGGCCGCAGAGAGGGGTTCCCGTCCGCCTGCCCGGTGCCAGAGGCAGAGCGCAGGGAGCAGCGGGAGCCGCGCTTGGGGCACACGCAGCGGGGGAAGGCTTCGTGCTGAAACGCGCTCCGCAGAGGCTGCCGCGGCTCCAGAGCCTGCCCGAGGTTGTCTCTCTGAGGGGCTGCCTCATCCCCACCGCGCTGGCAGCCCTGGGCACGGACATCACCTCCTGCACCCTGGGTCAGCCTGGTGCCACCGCAGCAGCAGCAGAGCAGGAGCAGCAGAGCCCTCGAGCCTCTTCCCAGCCCGGTCGCAGCTCTCCCGTTATCTATCGCTCCGTGCCCTGGCAGAGGGGCAGCTCCCGCCCCCCCCAGCACCCACGCACCCCTCCCCAGGCCCGGGGCCTGCTGGTCCCAGTCCTGCCCTCTGAGCGCAGCGGTGATGGGCAGCGTGCCCCAGGCTGGCAGTTACACAACTGCCTTTGCACACACACAAGGAACTGCTCGGAGGGATTTGTGCAGAGCAGCACAGAAGGAAAACAAACCTGGTCCTGACCTCATGAAGTAATGTGTCAGTCAGAGGGACCCGGCTGAGTCACCCCTCTTTAACCCCTCAGGACATGGCCTGGGCTGGGTGAGCCATGGTTTACACCAACGTGTGGGCAACAGACTTTTCCTGCTGACGTTTTGCTCTGGCAGATTTTAAAGCAATTGTCCAAGGAGGTCATTCCCGTCCCGCTCCCCTGCTGCAGGCCCGGGAAGCTTCCAAATGCTGGGTGCTGCTCTGCAGTGATGGCACCGCCTCGGATAATCCTTGGGCCAATATTGGCAAAGGGATTGTAGCAGCACAGGCCAGGGGCCAGGTTTGTGCCCTGCCCTCCTACAGCAGCACCAGCTCCACCTGGGGATTAAATGATTATATAGTAATTAATACAAACTTTATTGAAGGCCCCTCCCCTGAAGAGGGGCTTTGGCCAAGGGCCTGCAGGGACAGGCCAAGGGGAATGGCTTTAAGCTGCCAGAGGGGAGACTGAGATGAGCTCTTAGGCAGAAGCTCTTCCCTGTGAGGGTGCTGAGGCGCTGGCACAGGGTGCCCAGAGAAGCTGTGGCTGCCCCATCCCTGGCAGTGTTCAAGGCCAGGTTGGACACAGGGGCTTGGAGCAAGCTGCTCTAGTGGAAAGGGTCCCTGCCTGTGACAGGGGTTGGAGCTGGAGGAGCTTTGTCTGTACCTATATCTGCACCCCCAAGTGCTCTGGGCTGGCTGCTGCCCAAGCACACACCACTAGCAGCATTTCTGAGAAGGCAGCTCCTTGCCTGCAGGCAGCAAACAAAGAGGACTTGTTCTGGAGGCAGCTTGCATCAGAGCAAATGCGATTGTTCTCATCGGATTATTATGAATTCCCTCCGGAGCTCCTACGTAACACAAGTGCATTAGAGGACTTTATCCCTGCTAATTTCAGACTACAAAGTCAAACCGTGTATCTGATGAATCTGCACAGGCTCATTCAAATGCAGCACCAGTGACAGGCTCCCATTAGCTCATTAGCAGAGGGCATCGTGCCCCAGCCAGGAGAACCAAAGGCAAACCCCACTACAAGCACCTGCATCCCCTCACCCTGCACCAAGCTCCACATCTCAGGGGCAGCAGGCAGGGAGTGCTGCCCAAAGCATTTGGCAAGTGATGGTGCCAAAACCAGAACAAAGAGCCCCAGGGGTGGCTGCAGCCAGTGCCAGGAGCAGCGATGGGGCACCCAGCACTGGACACTCAAACAGCATCAAGAAGGATCAGCAAACCCACCCAACGGGGAACCCTGCTGTGTGCAGGCACGGAGCAGTGAGATGACTGCACCATGTGAAAATAACCCTTTAATTCTGACGTTGGTTTGTGCCCAAACACTGTGGAACAAACAAAAGAAAAGCAACCAAACACTAATGCTCCAAGAGCAAAGGTAATGAAACCTCTTTGCAAGTGCAAGAGCACCACCCAACAGCAATCAGGGAGACTTTGATCAGGAGAACTCGATAGCAGCAGCCAGGGAATACAAAACTGAAGCTGCAGCCAACTGGGGGGGGGGGATGGATGTCCCTTCCCACTGTGGACACACAGCACTCCTGCTGCATCCTGCTCTCCAGAGCGGAGCGGGAGAGGCTCTGGCCCCACCAACCACTAGCATCAACCAACCAAAGCATCAAGCGCCTGCTCCTGCTCCATCCTGGGCACCTGAACAGGCAACAACATCCCCACGTGCTCCTCGGCTCCTCCACGCTCTGTGTTCTTACCTCACAATGGGAGGAGGCATTTATCTGTAGTTGGACAAACACATGTCCCTTTTAGAAGAGCCCATGGTTTGGTGTTACTGTTATTTCAGTTACTCACTGTCCTCTCACTTTCCAACACTTACTTCCTGTTCATTTGTCCCAAGGAAGGCACTAAGTGGCTTGGGACCTTCCAAGCTCTGCCCCAGGTGCTGCTGCTGCAGCTAATCCTGGAGGAGTTTTACAGGTATTTCAGCTCAGTTTAGATTAAAAAATGTCAACAGCTCTAGAAACAGGTTCCATGGTGAGAGAGCCTGAAATGGGAAACAGAATCACAGAATGGTTTGGGTTGGAAAGGACAAAGAAAGCTCATGCAGTTCCAGCCCCCTGCCACGGACAGGGACCCCTTCCACTAGAGCAGCTTGCTCCAAGCCCCTGTATCCAACCTGGCCTTGAACACTGCCAGGGATGGGGCAGCCACAGCTTCTCTGGGCACCCTGTGCTAGCGTTGGGATATGTTTTAAGAGACAAGTTCTCACTCATCAGTTGTACCACTATGGCTGGGACCCTGAAGGTCTTTCATCCAATCTCCTGTGCTGGGTCCCTCATCCGCTGTCCACTGCCCTGCTGCCCTGGCCTCCCCGCAAAGGGCCGGTGGTCGTTGGCTCTGCTGGACGTGCTGCTCCTCACCATGACAGCATGCTCGGAGCAGAGGTGCTGTTCCACAGCTGGTCGCATGAGGCAGGGCAGCCTTCCTCGCTAACTGCTGCTTTAGCATCACAGCACCAGAAAGAGCCAAGCTCCACATCCTCCTCAGTCACCAGCAACAGAAGCATCACTTACAACGAACAAAAAGAATTTTATTGGAACGTATACACACAGGGATAACAGAGGTATCTGAGTAATCAAATATGGAATGTTTAAGAAAGTTAAAATAAATAAGGATACCAAGTTTTGCCAGTGCTAGGTCCAGCACCAATGTAAGTAAATGCCCTCTGAACAAGTCTGACCCTGAGGGGACCATCCCTGCAGAGCCTGTAAAGATTCCTACCACCAGAAAGTGGCCAATAATTCTGGAATACAAAGAGTCACAATAGTGCTTTCTACTGACGTGCATCCACAGTTTATTCGCTACTGTCGTCTCTTATTTCTTTAATAATATCTATTAAATTCTGAAGTCCAAAAACGTAACCCGTGTCCTGGCCCTCGTGCACCACACTGTCCTCACCATAGTACTTGCAGGTGGTGTGGGCAAAGTCTATCATCCGCACATCAACAGTGCTGGTGCTCGGCTTGTAGGCGTACGCTCCCGCCGACTCGTCCGAAGACTCCTCCGAAAGGTCCTCCAAGTCCTCTGGGTCCGAGTCGACAGCAACCTCCTGCCTCTCCTTCCCGTCGTAGATGATGAGCAAGGAGCTGGAGTAGAAGCGGTACGACTCCTGCTTCTCCAGGACAGACTTGAGTTCAGTCAGCTTTTTAATAACAGACTCAAAGAGTTCCCTGCGCAGGTATTTGCCGTTATGAAAGAACTGGTAAAGTGCTTCTTTAAACCCTTGCACCGAGAGCTTCCTTCCGTGGTATTTATTCATGAACATCAGCTGTCCGGTGCCTGCCTGGTAGACCTGCACACACAAACACAAGAGAACACGAATAGGTGAATTGCTGGGGATACACTCAAAGCCTTGAGGAAGAATAAAACCAAAAGACAAGTCATGCCACGGAAAGCTTTTACGGGATGACGTGCTACTACTCATTTAAATATTACTCTTGCACAGCTACAACCGCTAACAAGAAATCCAGCAGTTCTGGAACTCGGAGGCACAGAGGAAATGGAAAATTCCTTCAGTTTAAGATCTGGGCTTTTCCACTGGGAATGTCAGAAGGAGTTTAAATGCGATTAGGAAAGCTGCAGCCAAGATCGCCAAAGTCAGGCTACAACTCGCAGCACAGCTGCTCACCGAGCTCACGTCCTGCCCTACTCACAGTACACCAGTCATTCCCAGAACACGGCTCTACGGGACAGCAAACACTCCCGTGTAAAACTGGGGTGTGCCCATCAGCCTCTGCACTTGAAGAAATTAGAGGTGCTCCTGCAGGAAGATTCCTTCCTACAGCAGAATGGTCTGTGCCCCACACAGCTCAGTAATGCCTCAGCAGCTGGGCTGAGCAGGGATTGCAGGTGCCTCCAAAGCTCCTCTTTGTTTCCCAGCACAGATCTGTACTGGAAGGTGAACAACCACCAGGCCCTGATCACATCCCGGCACAGTGGGGCTGGAAGCACAGCACCCACGCTTCCACTTCAGCCTCATGCTTTTCCCTGAAGTTAAACAGTGAGCTGAACACCAAACATGCCAACAGCCATGCTGTGGAACAAGTCTCAGCAAACACTGCTGGCATTCCTGGAATCGACTGGATGGGAGGAAAGAGGCTTCAGAAAAGCCTCAAACACAAACAAGTTGTTTTCCATCTCTCCCTCTAGGAATACAGACACAGGTAAACAAAACACTCAGGTGAAAGTCCACATGACTGTCTCCTTATTTGACCACGAGTCTCCCCACATTGACCAAACCACTTCTCATCTGCACTTTGCAACAACCCTGCTGGAAGCAGTGAAAGGTCTGGGGCTCTTCAAAGCCAGAGACAGCACTGGCAGCTTCTTAACAATGCTGGCAAATTGCCACATGCTGTATTCAACACGTGGGCACTGCCAGACCCCCCTTTCCAGCTGGCTCCTGTGCTACCCTGGAACATCAGCTCATTGGTAATTTCACTACACAGCTTGGAAGTGCTGCTGCTGTGCTCAGAGAATGCATTCAGTGATGCAGAAGGGTGCTCCTGTGGATGCTGCCACCTTCACCGAGTGACACTCAAAAGCCTCACTCCCGCTGCTGAAGGAAACGAGCACACAAGATGGTAACACATGGATGACTACATAAGCCAAAACCCCACTAGCAGAAGCGGGGGCAAGCCCACTGCCCTGCACATAACTGTTTTTCCTCTCACCTGCATGCCACAGACTCGTACTCCAATAACAGCTGATGTACTCTGCTGACACTTGCGGATCTGATTGGCCTTCTTCTCCTCCGAGGCATCATCTCCATGCTGCCGGGTGCCCATTTTAAGGTCCAACACACATGGTACCTCATATCGAGATGTCAGGTTTTCCAGCAGGATGAATTCTGCTTAGTTAAGGAACAATCCTCACAACGAGGAATACAGGTTTTGAAACCATTAGCACAGTGCCACAGTCTTAACTTCAAGCACACCCAAAATATGCCCAGTGTGCAGAAGCCTATCACAGATTATAGTCCCATAAAACAGAAGGGGCATCTAGCTCCAGTTTCACTGGTCTCTAAAGAAGACAAGCTGATTTCCACACTGCATGGGGAAAAAAGTAACCAGGATCATATGGAAATATAGCCTGGCATCAGATCTGGAATTACAAAATAATTCCTGTCTAGCATGAGACTTTTCATGGGGGGTTGGAATGAGGATTTTGTGTGCTTCAGTATCATTAACAAACAATGAAGTGTTTTCATGCCACCTCTGAAGCACTGCAGTTAAAAAGCACTTCAGCAGTCTCTGTTCTCTGTGGAAGATTCAAACCACAGCAAGCTGTAAGAGCAGCACACTGACTAATCCACAACTTGTAGGTCTGACTTAAGCATCTGAACTTCCTAACCCAGCTACTTTATGACATGCTAGAATAGCCACAAAGTCACCAAATCAATCACAGCTTCAGAGAGTCTCCATGCTGCTGTTGAGCCTGCTCTGTACTTTACCCGGCACATACAAGGAACAGACACCAGAGCCCTGCTCACTGTCCTGAGGTATTTTCAGGAAAGGATACTATATTGATTCCGGTGCTTTGCATTTTCCTTCATCCGCTGTAACTGCTGCTGGTGGCATTTCATGCTCCAAGGATTATGGTGTTTAAACTGTGAACTGACATTCCCTTTTTTCTCTACAGTATAATACAAGACTTCAGATTTCTTCAGCCACTCGAATTCTTCCTCCAATTTGTGACTAGAAAACAGAACAAAGCAGCAAATTAGAGGTCAAGTACAAAAAAAGCACTTTAAAAAAGTTGTCAGTGGGTTTAACTTTACAAACTACGTTGCTGACCATCACTAACAGCATCAGCTTTATTTCGCTTTCTGTACAAGTGGACAAGTTGCTCATCAGTAATATTTCAACCTTTATAAAGCTACTTCTATATTAATATAAATTAGCATATAGGCAAATACATTGCAAAACATGTAATGCTACCTCTACACTCTCCACCTGCCTCAATTACTGCCATTACTTGCATTACTTCCTGCAGTAATGCAAGAAGGAGCTGTAAGATTTATCCTTTGCTAAGGTCGCTGCTTCCAGCACACACAGCACAGCTCACCCTATGCAGTGAGCACAATTCACATAACTGAATAAAGGGGAAAATGTTAACAGCGATAAAGCAGGATTCTCACACATGTATTTCTGACCTGGTTTTCACACCTATTGTGCTTTGCAGGGAGGGGGGTTTCCTCTCCACCCCCTTTATTATTTTTTTTTCCCCAGAAGCTTCAAATTTGACCTTTTTTAATCGGCCACAGCAAAATAAAGAAATACAAAATGCACAGACCCAGCACAACGGGGCTGTCTCACCACTGACCCCATCTGCTCTGCAGAGGTCAGGAAAAACAGAAGAAACAAGAGAAGAACCAAAACTGAAAGTTAAAGAGTTCTGGAGAATTCCCTGGAGTTCTCTGGAGACCACATCCTAACTGGACAGCAAAAATTGTTACGCTCCAACACTCCACATTCCAGTTCCCTCAAACTGACCTTTTCATTTTCTCTTCTTTCCTGTGCTGCCGGACCCATTCCTTGGATATCTTCTCATTTTCTAACAACACTGTCTTTTTGTTAGTCCACCGCAACAGTTTACTTTTGGGTTCACAGTCAGAATTATCTAAGTTTTCTAAGTTATCATGGTCCCCATTCAGTGGATATGCTATTAGACACAAGTTTCCATCTTCATCCTCTTCAAAGCTCACCGACACCACACCTGGAGAGAGAAAGGAGAGAGACCATCAGGAATTGCTGAAGTGGTAAGAAAGCCTTTTAGAGTACATGAGTTTACACTGAGAATACAGCAACTTTTGGGGTTTATTCTTACCCTGGTCCTTAGTTTTTATCTTGCCCCAGGCCAAACCTCATCTGCCAACCTAACAAATATCAAAAGACCTAGACAAAAATGACACCTTATAAAAGACAATTCGTTATATTGACAAAATGATACAAAAGGTTCTTTTCTCTCTCTGATGCAGCCAAATAAGAATCAAATAATAACAGGAGACAATTTCAATTAATAAATGCTTTTATTAATCTAAAAAACCTGACTGGTCTGACCCTAAGTGAGATGTAAAACATTTGTTAACATTTTGTAGTGAGAAGTGACCTGCACAAAAATATCTCACGAAAAAGCTTTAAGTTTTGCGTGACAGCAAAGCAAAAAGCACTTATCCAAACAAGATCTGGTTAATAGATCCCCAGGGGAAAGGCAAGACTTGCAAGTAGAGCAAAACAGGGAAAACGTCACATTACAACAGAAACTAGTCCCACAGCTTCCACTCAGAATCACCACGTTGAATTATACATAGTTCTTTTGTCCATTTTGGGATATATTTTATTGATAGTGGTTATGCAGCAGTCTTATGAAATAAGTAACAAAAACACACTACAAACCAGACCTGTCTGTGGTACAGAAACATGGTGAACCTTGAAAGCATTTTCCCCCTGTCCTCCCCTCACGAGTCTCCAGAGCACTGCACTTCAAAAGCCTCAGTCAGATGCGACTTTCCATGGTTAACGAAGAAGCCATAACAATGCCCTGCGCTGGGTTTAATTTTCCTTTCAGTCTCTCTCTGTATTCTCACATCAGTAAGCACAGCTCTTGCAGCTCAACACTAGCTGGGGAGACCTCCTGGTGAGAGACTGGCACTTGTGAGCTGGGATGGTGGCTCCCAGACTGCCAGAGCCAGGCCAGGAGCACAACAGCAGCGACTCACAGTCCTGCTGCCACAGAGGAAGGACAGCAGGAAAGAGGGGGGAGCGAAGCAGCAAACGGCCTTTGGCTTTATCCTGGAAAAAGTAACAGAGATGGACCGAAAGGCCTTTTACCCCTAAATCTCCCTCCCCACACTCCCCCAAAGCCATATACACTAGTACAGTTGTCCTGGTACATCTTGAGAAGTATCAAAGATGCCATTTTCTTCCAGTCCAACAGAACTTGCAGTCAGATGTAAGCAAGTCTCTGTAAGCATGCAGGGAGTGTTAACTGTGACAGATCTCCTCTGAAGTCTTCTGCCACCTTCACACAGTATGCAAAACTTCATCACCCTTAAAGCACATTGATTTGAACAGCCATAAAAAGCAACTCCATTTAAAAAAAGTGCTTCAGACACATTATTTATTAATCACCAGGTGGCAGTGGATGGAATAGCCAAGAGAAGGAGAAGTGTTTCTGTTAACTAGCGCAATTCTTAGGAGAACTGGAATTTCCACTCCTTCATAACATCTGACTCAGCTTCATCACAGCTACTTGATCCTTCCCTACCTAAATGGCATGAATTTTCATTTCCTTAATGGCAGAAACAACACTGCAAACATCCAACAAGACACCTTACTGACGTGTGTTTATTGCAATCAAAACGAGAGTCAGAGGAGAAATCCCAAAACAAGGGAGAGCACGACTGAGTTTACACAAAACATGCCAACCAATCTCCCCAAATCCTGTACACAAACATTACACCAGTGGTGGGGAAAAGGATAAAAAAAGAAAGAAAAGAAGAAAGCAGCAGGGAATTACTGGAAACTTTCACAAGCTGTTCAGCTGCTTACCTGTGCCTAAGGGAGATACATGGGCTATCACCAGCAGAGCTGCCCTACTCTAAAGCTGTTAGTCAGCCCAAGCACCAACTTGGCAAGCCTTTCCACCCTGCATCTCCACAGCCTGCCTCAGACAACATCAAAATACACGAAAAGAAAACCCTAAAATCTCTTCCACACAGAAGAGATTTCAGAGGAAACAGAGAGCACAGCACGCTTGTGTTTACAGAAAAAAAAAGCCCAACCCCATCCTAAGGTTTGGATACTCACCCTCATACTGCGGAGTGAATTTACGCATTTCTGTTGGGAGAGTCTCATAGAACTGGTGTTCCCTCTGGATAAGGGGCTTACAGATGGTCTTGTCATTAAACCGGAGGACACAGGAGTGTCCTCCGACCTGGTGGACAAAAGGCTCGAGCAGAACTCCCTTGGAATAGTGCTCCACTTCCATGGCTCCAAATGCTGGGCTCATCCTTGTAGTACATTAGACAGAAGGCGGCGACAGTCGTGAAGGCAGTTCAGAGCCAGCAGTCTCCGGGACCTGACGGTGTTTATGCCGATCCAACAGTCTGTTAAAGCAAACACAAGAGAGCGCGGGGCCGTCAGTGCCGCCGCACGCCGAGCCGGTACCGAAACCGGCCGCCGAGCCGAACGGAGCCGAACGGAGCCGACTACCACCCGCTATCCGCAGGCGGCCGACTGCGGGGCAGCGCGGGGCGCACCCAGACAAGGCGCGCTGCGACCACGCCCCCGGAGCGCCGCAGCCAACAGGAAGCTCCCCGGGGCGGGGCGGACAGCCCCGGGGGACGCTGGCCCCACCCGACCGGCCGCGCATGCGCGGGTCAGAGTGCGCGGTGGGCGCCGCTCCGGTGTTGCGGGCACGTCGCGCCGGAGACCGGCCCGCGGCCGCGCACCGAGCTCGCGGCGCCCCTCCCGCGCGCACAGCCCGCGGGAACCCGCCGTGGCATCGCATGCGCGGTCCTCTCCGTCCGGACAGCGGCCGCAGCCGCAGAGACCCGCGGGGCCAGGCCGGAGAGCGGCTGGCTCACAACGACACTCGCACGTTTCACGTCTGACATGGGTGATGACTTCCCGCATGGAAAAGTAACGCCAAGAAGCCCTTTTGCAGGAGCGGGCTGTGCCGCTGCCCCCCGTTCCACACGGCAGCACGCACGCATGGGAGCGGGGCCAAACCTCAGCCCCACGGCCCGGCCAGCACCTTCCAGTAAAGTTTTAGAGTCGAGTTGCTCTAATTTTAGACCCAAGCTTTAATCATTAACTTTCTGCAGCTAAAAACAAGCTCATACTTATTTTGTCTCAAGATCATTATGAGAACAATAATGCACTTAATTCAAAGAGACTACAAAGTGTTCTAGGTCACAGGTCTATTTTTATTTGTCCTCCTTAGATCTTGACCAGCTTTCAGTTAACTGGAAGAGCAGGGACCTGCAGGCACCCACGGCGTGCGCTGCACGTAAGGGCATTAACTGCATTAAACAACTAAACTGCTTACAGAAAAACAGATCGATCAGCTGAACTCCTGGAATGCCGACCTGCACCCGCGGGCAACAGGGCAGTGGAGTTTCAACCCCACACACCAACCGCTGCACTGGGCTTGGGTTTAATTCCTGTCTTTCAGAGCCATATTTGGTAAAAAGTTACCGGGTTGCTGGGGCTTTGTTTTGTTGGGCTTTGGGGTTTTTTAATACAGAAGCAGCTCAGGCCACCTCGACAAGAGTACGTCAAATTCAAGCTTCAAAAGTATTTCCTGGAAACAACACTCCTGATATGCCATTTGTATTTTAAGATGAGAGCAAAATCACTGAGCTTCAATCATCATTGCAGCTACTGCATCCCCAGAGAAGCTTCTCACCCACCTCAACATACACAACTCAGCTTCAAGACACACAGGCAAAAACCTCCCACTCCCACCCCAGATACCAGCCGTTCCTATTTAGAAACCTATTTAACTGCAACTAAGCAGAGCCTCACTGCACAGGGAGCAGGGACAGCCACGTGCCCCAGCCTGACCCCATGCCCCAGGCAGCGCACCCACCTCTGCAGGCACCGCAGTCAGAAGGCTCTGGAGACACATCTGCTCCGTGCTTCCACGCAGGAGCACCACTCCACACAGGGCTGTACTGCTCCTCACATAAGGAGTCGACTTCAAGGCCAAGCTGGATGGGGCTTGGAGCAAGCTGCTCTAGTGGAAGGTGTCCCTGCCCGTGGCAGGGGTTGGAACTGGATGAGCTTCCAACCCAAACCAGTCTGGGATTCTACAATTATATGACTTGCCAGCCAATGTGTACTTAGCAAGCCACATCAGTTCACGAGTAAGCTCTGCCTGAGAGTTGCTTCCATTTTCTATTAGAGAAACTTTCAGCATCTATCTGTGTTTGTATAGCACACCAGTAATTTTATAAGCCTCAGGAGTTTTCATCGGGTTTTCTTAGAGCCAACAATGCCTCCCGTCTTCTGGAATTTCCCAGGGAAAGCCATAAGAGTGCCAGCTTTCACTGGGAGGCACAGTTACATGCGTGCATGATCTTGTGGTGACAGAGCTTTACCCTGGCACAGCCACTTCAACAGCATCACAGCAGCAACTCTTTCCAAGACCAGTATTATCATCCCATGGCTGCCCTCCTCATTACCCCTGAGGCAGACACACTGACTGGCAGCTGCACCAATTCGAACTGAGAGAGCACCTTGCAACATCCCCAACCTCAAACACTGTTAGTGCACCAACGCACCCACCTTGTTTACCCAGCTCATCCCCAGAGAGCCATTTGCCTGAACATACACGCCAGTGCTGGAGAGGCACCAGGCGCTCCTGCCAGGCACAGAGCTGGGCAGGACCACTCACACTACTCCACTGTTTCCTGAAGAAGTCAGACCTGGCAGCACATCACACAGGGTCACTTCCCATTTCAGGGATAACAAAGAAAGTTTTTTATAGCCCTGATGTTATAAAAATATCAGTTATGAAATGTTTAGGCAGGGCTGTTTTTCTAAGAAATGTTGGAAGCATCTAAACATAGTCAAACGCAGTGCACTCAGACTGCATGACCACAAGGCAAATGCAAACCTACCAGAGACAAAGGGCAAAACTCTGACAAGTGAAGACATCTACTCTGCCTGCATTAGCGAGCTCTCCTTGGGTTTATCTTTGGAAACCACAGCACAGCTCCCACGTGTTATTTCTAGTATGAGACCTGTGCAGTGTGTGCCCCTGCTGAAGCTGTATTAACACAGCTCTGCGGACAGTACTGTGCTCAAGGACTCAACAGCATCAGCAAGGGCTTCCTTGCTACGGGGCCTTTAATCCAGCTCCTGATTTGTGTAAAGCCATTTGCTGCCTTCTTACTGAACCTGTAATGCACATGATTTGAACAGAGCAACAGCACTCAGGGCAGAAGCAAGCCCCCAGTCTTGCCAGTAACTTAGACTTTAATGAATCCTGAGGTTTTACCTTGTACTTTGAACAACTGAGTATTTTCGCTTTTCAAGATAAGAAGCCCTGTTCACCAATAAGTTCAGTTTGCTTTCATCCAAAGTTACTCTCACTTGCAAAAAAAAAAAAAAAAAAGTTTAGCAAGATCTTTAGGTTTTTTTCTCTTTGTGTTTTAACATCACCACAAGCAGGATCTGTTTGTCATTATGGCTCTACTCATATTGCAAGTTGTGCCTTACAGATTAACAACAATACCTGGAGCACAATTGCAATGTTCATCAGAAATGCTTTGCTGTTTCATTTACAAATACCTCACTTCCATAAACAACTCCACAAGTACATCAAACTGGTTGCACTTCCTTAGAAATAAACCCTCTGACCTAAGCCCAAGAGCCTCAGCAGCATAGCTGTGACCAAGGGAGGCACAATGCCATTCACTGCCTTTCCTCTCATTCTACACCCATCTGTTTCCAACACCTGGGGCAACAAAGAGCCCAGAACAGCTGGTGTTAGGCAATTCTCCAGATCCCAAATGCAGGCTCAGTGTACCTGCCCTTTTCCTCCCATGTGCTTCTAAGGGCCTTTGGCCAGTATCTTTTGTTCAAAGGACATATCAACAGCAAGCATTCAGAGAAAAATCTGCCATAACACAATAACAGAAGCTTGAGCAATGACATTCATACAGTAAGCATCAGAAGGTGTTTAAAACCCGTCTGTAAAATAGAAGTGACATGCAGAGACATCTTATTCTCACACGAGATAATGACCATCAAAACAACAACACAATGAAATAGTGTTGTCAGACACTTATCTCAGGTAACTGCATCCTTTGGAAGGTATTTCATGTCATTACAAAGTCTCATCCCACATGTAACTGCATTGAAGAACAGATCCTCTGCAGAGCACAGAGCTCTCAACTAAGCAGCAGCTCTTTCCTTCATAAGTCTCAAAAATAACACCTTTACCCAAAGCTCTGCAACAGCAGAGTAACTGATGCAGAGCTGGCCTCCTAACTCATTTGTTAGAACAGGGCTCTCCCAAGCACAGACATTTTACTTTGGGAGGTCAGTTCTGCAGCTCCAAATAGCCATAAATCAGCTTCCCAGCAACAGAAATAGCAAGCAGCAAAGCTTTCTGCCTGCCCTTTCCTCAGTTCAGTGGGCAGCTCAAAGAGGAAGCTGATAGGCCAGGTACCTGCAGAGCAGAGCTGCTGTAGGACACCACAGCCCACTGAACCAAAGCAAAGTCCCTTCTGGAGGTCTCAAGGAAGCAGAGGAATGGCACAGCCAGCCAACAGGAAGGAAAAAAAGAGTTATCGGTGACCCATTAGAGAAGCCAAAGAGTGTTGCTTCAACCCATAGAATACTCAAGAAGAAATGAGCATCAGCTGAGCAACGACATCAGAAAATGAGAGTCTGAAGACTAGAGCAGAGCTACTCAAATCCTCTGCTGCCCAGTCAGCCGCTTTAAAACAGCACCAGGAAGACCAAAAAAAAAAAAAAAAAATCACATTTTTAAGATAAGCCACATACAGATTAGGGAGCAAACCCTGTACAACAGATTTTTTACATCTTAATGGTAAACAAAAAACAAACAAGAAAAACTAAACTTGTGCATTCACCCATCACAATGGTTTTAACAAATTCCCTACTTTGAGGATTCATTATACCACTAAATATAATTCAAGTCCTACACTAGGATTGCTTTTGAAGTCTTTTGTATCTTGCATGGTAATAATTGAATTCTGTTAAAGCAATAAACTGGAGGTTTCTGATTTTTTTATCAGATCAACCTAGAAATGCAGAGCCCACGTAAGAACGTGCTCATAAAAATCCTGCAGGTTTGGGAAAAGCCTCAAGAGCAACCTTAAACTCTGCATGATTACAGGAAACAAGCACTCATCCTGGTAACTCATCTGAAGACAAACGTTTATCTACAGTACAAAGCTTCATGGACATTATTGATCCTCAGACATTTTTTCCCCGCCTTGTAAACAAAAAGCTTCCCCTGAACAGAAAGTGATGCCAGTGTGATCCAGCAACTTCAGAGCTTTCAGCATCAGGGGCAAGAGGAGCAGTGCCCCCATCGCACTGGGAGGAATATACCATTCAGGTGAGCACATGGCTTTTAGTTCTCTCATCTTCGGTCTCCCCCATGGAGAAGGACAAAATGTGACACAAGGCACCAACTCGCTGCAGGTCTCTGCAACGGTCACTGACAAGTATGGGCAGTGTCTGGAAACCCCCAGACCCATGAGGTATTTCAGAAAACTACTCCATGGAGCTTGCTTTAAAAGACAGACTAGAGTGGGGGAAAAAAAAAAAACAAACCTCTTTTCCATTAACTGTAACTTTAAACCAAGTGGTTGTAATGGAAAGAAAAAAAGAGGATGCTGAGCTGTAAGTTGCTACACAAGTCAAGGTTATTTAAGCTCTGCTGCAGCAAATCAATGTAGCCATCATTAAATTATCTCCACATGACTTTACCCACAGATGAGTAAGCATGAGGCTTTGTAAAAATACTCAGCAGGAACACTTGCAAGCTTGTCTGCACCTACATGTTGAGGCTACATGTGCATTCCCCTTCCAAGCAGGATCACTTTAGCTGTAGCTTCCACTGGTAAATCATGAGGGTGATGGAGTCGGGCACTGCAGGGATGCATTTACCATCACCTACAGATACAAAAGCCAAAAAAGAGCAAGTTCTTGCTCAATGTAGGGTGCTTGCACAAGACAACAGAAGCCAGCTGGAAGTGCCGATACGCTTTTCTCTTTTTATTAATCTGTCATTATTAAATGGCTGACAACTGCAGCACCACATTGCTGTAGCTTGGAAAAATGAAAACTGATCCAGATAGAATGGAAAAAGAAATCTCTTGAATTAATTCACTTAATCACACAAACCAGACTGAACGTAGGAACACAGAATTACACATGAATTCACGCACAAAGTTTCTACAAACTACATTTGTAACGCTCTTTAGGAATGCTGCAGATCTGCAGGCCTGCCTAGCAAGGTACAGACCCGATCCTATTGTAACATTAGGCTAAGGACCAAAGATTCTCACCAACAAGGGATGCTCATTACAAGGTGGAAAGCACCCATTCACCAGTTCATCCAAGCAGCAGCCCCAGCCTTCCTCCACACCAGTTACAGAAACTTGCTGGAGCAAGTTTATACAGTAAAACTGAACAAAATCCACTGACATTAAGACTTTGAGAAAACCCTGTGCTGTGTGCCAGAGCTCACCCATCACTGGCACAGGACAAGCCACACTCAGCAGAGCATTTAGGTTTTGTAAACAGTGTTCCAACATTCTGTAAACATTTACCAGATCTTCAGAACTACCAAATGGTTTTTATAAATCTCTGGGCAGTTTAAAACTGCAGAACATCACCCTGAAATCTTCTGAGGGCCTCGGGTCAGGTATGTCACACCTGAAGGTACTGCTTCTCTGGGTCTTTTCCCTCCTCTCTACAGAAAGAGTGCAGAACAACGCTGGCTACCATGACAAAGGCCTCTCAAGTGCTACATTCCAGATCCTGCTCTGAGCTCAAGTACAGGCCAGCCTTGAGAGCTCTTTTTTTGTAAAAAGATTATCAGGCTTTTTCTATAAACTAAGAATTTCATCTGTAATATAGAAAAGGCAGTGCATTGAGATGCTCAAAAGTGCACAGAAAGATGCAATCTCAGCAAAAAGCCATTTCTTTAAGCCAGCAGCATGTGCAAGTTATCTCCTTTTACTCTCTAAACATGGACTTCCAGTTTTGACTCCTTTAATTATAACCAAAACACCATAGTAGTTACTATAGGAAATTAACACTACCACACAGGTTAAGACATGTATTTGCACCTGTAAATTTACCACCACAGCTGCAGAGCCACCTCTTGTAACAAATACCAGAAGGACTTTTGAATACAGCTTTAACAGATGAAATGAAGAATTGCAGAACATTAGGAATAACCTATGAAGGGAGCAAGCTATGAACAAACAACCTGAAGCTGCGTAATGTTCAAGTGTTGTTCTTCATGCACAATTATCCCCATCGTCCTTAAACCAGCTCTATGCTCCTAGGAGGAACCCAGTGCCCCAATCCTTGTGCTTGGTAAAGCAGAGAGAGTAACCAAGAGCTTCCAGTTTTTGCTTAACAGAACTTGCAGAGCAGTGCCTCTGCTGCAGTTCCCAAAACCTCAGTCAGGAGGTTACATGCTCAATACAACTAGTATTTAGAGATGCCCCAAAATACAACAGCTTTCAGCTTTCTCAACACCATTTGCAAACTCAGCAACCACATACACAAAGCTCTGGAGAAATGCCAGCTTTACCTCTCAAGTAAAGCTATTTTATCTCTCTAGAACTAAAATAAAGCCAAGTTACAGGTTACTAAGCATACTCAGCCAGAAAAGAACATGCAGTCCTGAGCCATGCAGTTTTTCCAGGGAATATGTAATTTAAGAACTAGCTTCTTTTCCAAGTAAAAATGCCATGGAAACTAAGGAACCCGAACCACCAAAACTAAGCTACTTATACTTCCTATTTAGAAACTGATCCATCTTAAAACAGTATTTGGCACCAGCACTTAAACCACCAGTTGCTATAAAAAGACAATACTACCCTTTGTCGTGGAGAAACCAAAATAGCATTCAGCCTTTAATCTCCCAAAAATATGACAGCAAGAGCTAAATTGTGGATTACACACATGGAAGTATTATTCAATATACCAAAACTGCCATAAATTCTAACACCAAGATTAAAATACATCCCAGCCTTTCTTGTTACCATGAATTTAGCAGTCTGGGAACTGTATTTCTAGCCTCTCAAGAACAAGAACCCAGTATCTTTGTGATTGGCCATTGAGCTGTGAGCACCTCGCCACAAACGAAAAGCTGCTCAAGAGAAGAACTGTGAAGTCCTGTTCAAAGGACACATCACTGAACTACAGAAAGACTTTACCTGTATTCCCTTCAGAAATCCCAGTCCCTAACACATTTTACACTATAAACATTAGCAGCCCACAGAACGAGATTGTTAAATTTAAGCTCAGATGCCCAAATCCTACAATCCAGTTTAACTCTTCGACCAAAAATTTCCAGGAGCACAAAGCAAAGATCAACAGTAAATAAACTATTACAGGAAGAATGGTGCCCAAAATGCACAATTACATATTTCATTCATGTGTACATTCATCCATACAGACCTCTTCATTTGAAGTCAACATACTTACAGTGAAGAAGTTTAGTCCCTTTTTGTTGAAAATGGCCAAGCACCCCAAGAAGTAGACAGTCACCAGGCTTCAAACACCAATCCACATTTTTAACTATAATTCTTCAAGTGTAGGTTCCAAGCCTTTACTTCTGATGACAGATGGGGAGGTTTTGTTCCAAAGCAGCTCAAGCTCATGAGATGCATTTAATGTATCTTTGTCAACTGTATTTGTTTCAAAACATTCCAAATTACTGAAAACACATCTCAAATCAGATAACACAAACCAGACTCGCATCTTAAAGGAAAGAGTGTACATGATGCAGTGACCTCTACATGGTTTCCCTAAAAAATTATGAAAATACCTGGATGCTCATCTCAGAACACTAAAGAATCATTTCACTATGCTTCCTGTTAAACTACAGTAGATTGGAGAAGATCAAGGAAAGGAAAGGAGTCTTACAAGACAAACTCAGAAATGGAACAAACCCAAGGGGAAAGTCGTGAATGTTTCCCATGGTAAACCCCCAGTTTCTCCCTAGTAAGAGGGACAAGACTCTTTTGTAAAAGCTCACCTGCAGTCATCCAAAAACACTTCGGGGGAGGGGGGAACGGGACGGGACGGGACACGGGACACCAAACCAACCAAAAACCAATCCCAAGAATTATTTCTGTATTTCATGTTTCACTGCTCAGTGATCTCACATACACCATCTGGGGCCAATTACAGGCTCACCAGAATAATCACTGTCAAAGAATTAATCCATTTTAATCTCATACAGTTTACATATTCAAACAGCAGTGACAAAACCACTTGAGAAAACTCTTATCCATGTCAGTAACCTGTGAAAGGCAGCTCTGCAGGGGCCCGGCTGCTCTGCTTTCAGCACCCTGCAGGCTGAGATGCGGCATTCACTGCAGAAGAGCCGCTGCTTTTGTAAGGGACACAACCACAGTCAGACTCATTCCCCTAGATACATCTGTTGCTTTACAGGCAAATTTTATAGCAGGTAGTGAATCTACAGCACAAGCAAGTCTGGTTTGCACAACTGTCAGAGAAATTGTCACTGACCAAAAAGGAAGACTCAGACAGGATGAGTGCCACTTTCTCTACCAAATCTTGCAACACAGCCCCTCCATCCCCCCTAGTGCTCATCTTCCAACTCTGTATCTCTAAAATCAGCAGTTAGGAGAAAAGTAAAAATTCAACAAGCTTCTGAAGGATAGTTTATTTTAGAAAGCAAACTGTGCAAAATGAACTTAATACATTATTTGCACTTTCAAACAAGAAATCACCATTCGGCACTTGCATTTAAATGCAGGGAAGGTGGTGCTGCACTGAAGGAACAGCAAGATCTCTCATCACACACCACTCACTGCAGCTCAATCAGCATTTACTACATTTACTGCTCATCCATGAGAGACTATCTCCATGAACTCCAAAATGATTCTCCAAACTATTTTGTTCCCTCCCCATCTAGAACTATATCCTTAACATTAACATTCACAGATGTCAGGAAATTGACTGGTTCCATTACGCCAGATCCATTTCTTTCCTGAGTTAGCTTGACCAGATTCCCAGTTACACCACCAGTTACAGATCAGTATGAACACATCCACCACTGATTTAACCTCCTATCTCCAGTTAAATTGAGTCAACCTGAAAGAGCCAACAACACATACAGCAAGATGATGTCATGTACTTCCTTCTTACAAAGAAGAGAGGTGAAACTGAGAACATTCATGTAATTGATGTCACCATAAAAAAAACACCAAAAACTCACTTGCCATCATATTGCCCCCACAGAGACAGTCAGACCTCAAAGACTAGGTGCTACATGAGCAAAGAAGCTGCAAAAGATTTCAGTGATGATTTCACTAACACCTGATTAAACATAACCAACATCAGACCTTCATTTGAACAAGCAGTTTTGCTTCCAGTACTTCAGATTTTGCAGGGAGAGAAATTTCTAGCTACTTACAGCACATCATACTGTGCTGTATGTAGCTATATTGTAGCATACAGGTTTTTGCAAAAGGAGGGAAGAATTATTCTGAAACACAGTTATTAAGAAAGGCGCAAAAATAACATTCTAATGAGTATTTCTAACAAAAGCTATAGAAATACACGTCTGCAGTTATATCTGAAAACCCTAAAATGTAGCCTCTTGATATTTGAAAACTGTCCCTGTATTGTTTCAAAAATACAATAACCTTGGACAACACAAAGCCAGATAAAAGAATTAGCAGGAGGAAAAATCCTCTCCCCGCAATGGAAAATTTTCCTCTCTGGAGCAGGCAGAGATGCTCAGAGCCCAGCGTTGCCTGGAGACCAACCGCAGCTCCTGCCAACAGGGACAGGCTTAAGCATCAGCAAATTCAACAACTGATAAGTGGATGAACTGAATGAGAGGCAGCAAGCTTTTTCCACACAGCAGTGTAAAAACCTGATAGCTTTCAGATCCAGCCCATGATAGCTTTCAGTTCTGGCCCATGCTCACCAGATACACAAGAATTACTATGAATATAAGATGTCAGCCTAATAAAGCTTCAAACCCCACTGCACTCAGCTCTTACCTACACACTTTTGGGCACAGCCAGAGCAGCAGAGCACATACAGGTTAACATTTTTAGTCACAACTAAATTTCTGCCCTTTCAATCTTTTGATGCAGTAACTGAACTTTTGAAATAGGGTTCTACTCATTAAACAAGTTCTGTGTTTGAGCACTGGTGCAGAAATATTAAGGAAACCAATGAACTACATCAAACAGGAAGAAGCTACACCTCAGCTTCACAATAAAACCCACATCAAATCGTGCTTCAGTTCAGAGCCCTGCCTTTGCCCCAGCCCTTCCCACCCAAAGCGCAGCTACCCGGGCAGGACAGCTTGAGAAGCATTGCTGACAACACACTTGTGTTGCCTGTCCTGGATCTGGAACTGCTCCCAACCTCGGGCAGGCACGGACTCAGCTACAGAAGCAGCACTCCTGACCTCCCAGAGGAACACCTCAGCTGTCTCCTGACTCTCAACCACCACCAAATGAGAATCATCAAAAGTAACCGACATTTAGTATCAGCTACTCCAGAATCCCCCCCAGACCTTATCTGAATCAGTTCATCAGAGGATTCAGACAGTAAAGAATTAAAAGATTTTTCCAAGAGTTACTTCTACTTAATTCTTCTCTTTAGATATAATATCCTTGTGGAATTTATGTCACCAATGAAGTCAGTCTTCCACCATTAACCTGGCAGCACACACTTCCCTGCCTCCACCTACGCCTAAACCAAAGGGCAGATATTTGTGTCCTTAGCACCACAGCTGACAGACTGAGACAGCCTCAGTGCCTCCAGGTTTACAACCATCCCCTCCCCTTCAAAAGAAAAACCAGCTCACGAATACCCCTTCACACTCCCCAGCTGATCAGAGAATAACCAAAGTACCAGCACACCAGTGACCGGGCTGGAGGCCCATTTGCTGACAGGCAACAAGGAGTTTCTAAGACCTTTTCTCATCCCGTTTTTGCAAAGCCACATGCCTGACAAATCTGAAGTCTTCCCTGCAAGCAACTGGCAGGGAAAGAATTTGAGAGCACAAGGCCAGGCATTCACAGGACTGACCACTATGCAGCCTTCCAGCTGCCTTCCAAGCTACCGTACCACATGGGTACAACCCCTCTGATCTACCTTTCCTCAAGGGGAAACAGCAACATAAGGCTGACATTACCTGTACAACGAAAGTACCACGGACAACAGCTAATTTCTTCAGAAAGGAATAAGCAGTGAAGACGGAAAAGGCAGGAGAACAGATTTTCAATTAACTAAATTCACAGATTTATTAAAAGCTACACGGCCGAGTTTAAGTTCTGAAAGTGCCACAAACAAGCACACAGGAATGGCTGGAACCAACCCTTACCCAGGAGCACTCCTGAGCACCTGAAACTCTTTTTTGAAGGGCTTTTTTCCTTAATTCTGGCACTTCAATCATTGGCTTCTTCCTCCCCCAGTGACACATTTCAGGCAAGAAAAGACTCTAACAACAAGCTGGAAAATGTTGTTAGCCTAAACAGGCCACACGTAAACAAATTAACCACCCTTTTCCTAAAACGCACATATTTGTACGGAAAAACACCGGTTCCAGCCCTTAATTTCATTGTAAGCCCTAAAAATACACAAATTAATTTAAAGAACTTTACAAAAATCTTTTCTCTTACATAAGCAAGGTTATGAGCAAAGATGCCAATTCTTAGATGTCTAAAAACCAAAATAACCCTGAACTTGTCATTCTCAGGAGTCACATTTGAACTGTTCTGCCCTCATTTGAGCGTTACATGTTGAGTAATGACCGTTCCAGCTGACTAAAAAGTTTTAACTCACATTAGCGTCAATGTTCCAGGACCAAATATTCAATTCTGACTGCAATATTTGGCACAGAACTTCCCCCTTAGATGTTCACAAGTCTAAAAAAGCATATGGGCACAGAATGCATTTTGAAAACACCTGAGTATATGGGTCACAGAAGGCACTGTGCCAAAGAAAAAAAGAAATAGGCTACAAGTAGAAGGCAATTAAATTCCAGCACATACCAGTAAAGATATCAGCGTACTTTTCACAGTGGAATTAAGGCCAGGACATATCAGGGTGTAGCTACCAACAGCCTGTTACACTATCAACAGCGATAACATTTATTTTCTTAAACGGAATGCCGATCCCCAAAGCCTCCTTCATCGTTTTGTTTGAGAGCCTGAGGGCCCTCAGCCACGTTAAACACGTATTACACATCTGTGACACTCAAACCAGCTCGTAACATCACATCACCCGGTTATTTCCGTTTCACACAGAGGGGTATTCGCGAGCAGCGCGTCCCATTATGCAACAGATCCCCGAACACCTTTTTTTTACGGCAGTTTGTGTCATTTCTGAGTGAGTGCATGAAGCATCCCTCAACCCCGCAGCACATCCATCACCCCGGCATCTCATAATGCAGGCAGCCGAGAACTGCTGAGTAACGGCAAGGGGCGACCACCAGCCCCGGGGTCACCCGGACACGGAGCACTAGCGCAGCCCCACGCCGCAGCAGCGCTGCCGAAGCATCCCCCTCCCGGTAACCCCCCCGCACAGCCCCGCGGCGGGGCCAAGGCTCGGCAGGAAGCGCGATGCGGCCGGGGATGCTCCGTGACCGCTGTCTGTCTGCTTCCCCCCATCCGCACAACCCCTACCCCCGCGGTGTTGCCAGACCAGAACCCGCTCCTCCCGCTGACCTGCCGCCGCCGAACATCCCCCGCGGGGAGCCGCCCGGCTCCCCCAGGCCCGGCACCGAGCTCCCGCAGCGGGTGGGGCTGGGCCCTGCGGAAGCAGCGCCCGCGGCGCCGCACACACCGGCGGCAGCGCCCGGTACCCGGTCGGGGCCGGGCGGCCCGGGGGACACCGCGGAAGCGATGGCGGGCGGGGAGCGGCGGGACGCGCCCGTTACCTGGTGTCAGCCCGGCGGCGGCGGCGGCTTCGCCTCTTTTGTTCCTCAGACGTCAAAATGGCGGCGCGGCGCGTGGCCGGCCCACCCCCACCGCAGCCCGCCCCGCCCTCCAGCCCGCCTCTCCATTGGCTCTGCCCGCAGCGCCGCGCGCTGATTGGGCGGCCGCTAGCGCCGCTGTTGCTAGGGCAGCCGGGGCGGGCGGTGCTCAGCGGGCCCGGGCAGCGCTTGCCCGGGGAGCCGGGCCCGGCAGGCGTGCGCCCGCTGCACGGGAGGCAGCACCCGGGGGAAGCAGCCCTTCCGTGGCTCCCAGCCTCCGTGCGGGCCCTGCCTCTGCCATATGAGGTGATCACAGGGCACGGCTTCTGGCTCCGGGAGGTGATCGCAGGGCACGGCTTCTGCCTTCGGGAGGCAAGTGCCTCTGGCCAAGCTGGAGGCCCCAGGTGCCCTCATCCCGGTGCCAACCCTGCCTGGTGTGAGCCTGGTTCCCTCTCCCCATGCCCTATACAGCCTTTGGAGTTCACCTCCTTGACTTGCGGCAGCAGCAGCCATGGACAGGGCTCTCCGTAACTCGGTGCTGGTTGCAAACAGTTTATCTCGGTTTGTGCCGGGACGTGGCCCTGGCTGAGGAGGCAGAGGAAGGGCAGGTGTGGATCCATTCACGCAGAGGAGGCTCACGGGCCGTGTGCCCGAGCTCACCTCTCAGTGCTGTGTTTCTGTTTCTGTACCACCACAAATCTCCGTCGGTCAAACGCAGCCGCAAGCGCCGGGGGCTGCCCCGGCTCAGCTTCACCCTGAGGGACCGCTTGAAGCCTGTGATCTAAAGTTTTAGATGCCACTGCGGTTGTCGGGGTTTGCAGCAAGCTCCTGAAGTGCCCGCAAGGACACTTGTGAGGAAACACAACTGAATAATGAGATTATTGCAGTTTAAATTACTAAGCAACAGTCTCTCTGACAATGAACTTAGTAACGCTCTGCCATCTATTTAATCACACTAATCAGACAGAACAACTCCTCTTAGATACAAATTACTCTGCATTTCATTTAAATAAAGGTCAGAGAGCTAAAAGCCACACAAGCCACCGCAGTCCTGCTGTACAACACACCCAGCAAAAGGCATCCTTTGTTCCCACAAGGGACCCAGCCTTTCTGCCATGGGCTGCCAAGGCAGGGCTGCATCTGAGCACCCCACACAGACCTCCCGCCTCCGCTCCCCGTTGCCATCCGTGCGTGGGCCCGGGCCTGCCTGGCTCGGGAGCAGCTCCCTGCTCTGGGGGGTGAGCATAGGTTCATCAATGAGATTCAAAGGGCGAGAGAGCTCTGATTTCTCCTTGTTCTAAAGTACAAGCATGTGTACGGTCTTGTGTAAGAAACAATTATACCCCTTGGTTCTCACTGCTTAAAATATGCCTCTCTTGTCCATGAGGCTGCGGGTCGAAGCCAAGCAGGGCTGCCTGTTGAGAGTCTCGCCATTTATCTGGCTGGCGCCATCGTGATTATCTTCATTTCAAAATCTGTTTTTGTATGTGTCTCTCACCATTGCAAACTGATGACTTTCCTTGGGTATTGAAAGGCTTTGTTTGAAATCCGTGCCTCCTTGGGCTGAAGCTGGTCATGAGAGGGCAGGCCTGTCATTTACCCAAGAGCCTGGCAGTTACAGCTGGAGATTATCGACCCATACTGCTGGTTTTAACCTCCCTTCGCAAGCCCAGAGCAGATGTGTGCTCCCCAGCCACGGGGAGAGGGGAGCTGAGGTGCCCCCGTGGGACCCCTCCCCAGTGGGTGCCTGCACGACGCCTCTGGAGGCTGGGAATATTCCCCCATGCTCACAGCAGCATTAGGTTGCCTCAAGCCTTGCTCCTCGCTGCGCTTCTTTCCACTGCTCTTAACAAGCAGGACAGTGACTGCAGGCGAGTCACCGGCCTCCTCCCGCCTCCCCCCCACCAGCGTCCCCAGTACAGCTCATGCCTGTGCCAAGATGTCACCGTCGAGCTGGGCTTGGCAAGGCTTTCATCCCTGCACTGCCCTTGCCCACACACGGTTTAGGGACACTTCCTGAACCTCCAGCCCCCATCCTGTCGGCTCTGGGGTGAGCCTGAAGCTAACTGTGCTTCCAGCACAGAGACAAGGCTGGTCCTGGGGTCACCGGGCACTCCGGGTGACCCTGTGCCACTGCTTGAGAATTTCACCCTGAGCAATGGTGTGGGGCTGGTGAATGTGAGGCACCCGGCTGCAGGAGTCCCTGCACTTGCAATGCCCCTCAGCCCTCCTCCTCGCCAGGACGAAGGAGCAGGCAGCGAGGATCTGCTTGAGGAGGCAATCAGGAAGGAGCCTGTTCATTCCACTGCCAAAATCACTCACAACATAAATAGGCAATAAACATCCCACAAACACCTTCCTCTCCCCTGTGTGTGCTGTGTGTCTGCATGTACATCCTTATACATATTTTTAAGAGCTAATGAAAGGAGCCCGACTGACAGTTTGAAGGAGCAAGCACTTCCTGTTATTTACAGAACTGGTACAATATAGGAAGCAGCAGAGCAAACTTCTTCCTTGGGCTGTGTCAAATCCCTGATCCAGAGGAAACACTTGAGCATAAAGCTCATGTATGTTCATTTTTCTCATCTTCCCTGTTCGGATGCAGGAACCGTTCCTTTTCCTGGGAGCAGAGGGGCTGTTACGGAGTTCCCTGGCTCAGTGCTATTCTTGCCGTGATGATGGCTGCAAATTTTCATTTCTATGGAAATGGACACCTGAATCAAACAATGTAAACCCCAAATTCCACCTCTTCCCACCAAATCAGCCCAGTTCCCACCCAGTACAAGTTTCTAACTGCATAGTCCTCACCCCCTGTCTCAGTCCCGTTCTCTGCCTGCCTGGTGCTGTGGCTGTGTTAGCTCAAATAAAGCACATGGTTCCAGTTATTATTTACTTGCAAAACATTTCATCAGGCCATGTGTCTGATTCAGGACTCAAAAAGCCAGGCCACTAAAGGAGGACAGCACTTAATGTAATGAAGTAGCAGGGAAATGTCGTGCTTTAAAGATGTCTTGCAAGGAAATGGATTCCATGCTGTATCCTCAGAGCTCTCAAGGTCAAAATAATAATTATGAGAAGGGAGCTGGAGGAAGAAGGGTAAGGATGGGGCTTTGCATGGGGCAGCAGCACAGCCTGAGCCCAGCAGGGCAGGCCTGTCCCTTGCCAAGCACTTTCTACTACTCCTGAGCAATTACAGATTGATGGGTGAGTCACAGAAGAAAAACACAACTGGATTTTGTTTACTGGGGCGGAAGCTGGCTCCGGCGCTTCCCAAGAGCTGGAAGCTGGGGCTGGACCAGCCAGGGGATGAGGGACCCTCCTGCAGAAGGCTCTGATCAATTAAAAGGTTTCTTGTACCCCAACGTCGGTCTGACTGACCTGACCAGACCCAGAACCACACACAAAGCCACTTGTAACTGCTGGT
The DNA here is from genome assembly GCF_033815535.1 of Pezoporus flaviventris. Taxonomy (NCBI): domain Eukaryota; kingdom Metazoa; phylum Chordata; class Aves; order Psittaciformes; family Psittacidae; genus Pezoporus; species Pezoporus flaviventris. The sequence goes on along the minus strand of NW_026892569.1, from coordinate 10,415,874 downwards.
TTGAGGTGTACCGCGCTGGCCAGGCTCCAGGGGAGCGGGAGCACACGGTTCCCGCAGTGCGCTGCGAGGGAGCAGGCGGGGTACCCATGGCCCGGGCTGGTGCCACGGCCCAGCTCGCCCTTGCTGCATCCCTGCAGGAGCCCTGGACTGCCCGTGTCCTGCCCCGTATCCTGCCGTGCATCCTACCCCGCGGCTGGGGAGCAGGAAAGAGGGCAGCAAAGAGCTGCCTCTGATCCAGGGCACTCGCAGACCGCTCGCTGGCTGCCCCGGGGAGACTCAGCCCCTTCCGAGGCAAGGGATCTTCCCAGACCCAGCCTGGGGGGCTCAGGTGGCCCCAGCCCCAGCCAGCCGGCTGTCCCGCCCAGTGATACGGAGCCTTGGGGGCAGAGTCCGTGCAATGCCAATAGAGATCCGGATTGGGCTTCCGATACCAAAACTCCAGTTTCTGCTGTGTCCCCTCCCTCCCCTCCCTGCATCAGCCCTGTCTGCTGAGGCTGTGATGCCCCAGCAGGACCCTCTGACCTCGTGAACTGCGGCCAGGACAGAGTTCATGTGTTTTTGTGATATAAAACAATCACTCGTCAAAGCGCACACAGAAAGAACAATACACAGATAGCAAGTGCCCGAAGATTAGGAACGGTCAGAAGTGTTTTTCCATACAATCCTAAGTTTTCCTATGGGGCAGGGCAGAGCCCGCAGGAGCCCACCTCCCGCTGCTGACACCGGTGGCACGCAGCCGTGGCATCGCCCATCCGTGATCTTCCATGGGAGAGCGCGGTGGGGACCTGAGGGGCTGGCGGGGTATGCGGGGGGCAGCTCACAGCCCCGCTGCGGGCTCTGAGCCGGGGGAAGCCCCAGCGCACGGGGCTGGGTCTCTCCTCACTCCTGCCCCGTGCGGCGCTGCCGTGCTCCGGGGGTGACCGTCAGTCAGAGCCGAGGCCGGAAAGCACCGGCGGCGGTTTCGGGCTTCTCCGGTGCTCGTAGGCGCTGCAGCCCCGTCTCTGCCCTGTCCCCTCCCTGCTCCTGCAGCTTCCCGTCTGAGCATCCTTTTCCTGAGCATCCCCCAGGCGCTCCCTGGTCAATAAATCCCCCCGTTCTCTCCCCATCCCACAGGGCCGGGCAGCAACACAAGGGCCATTCCAGCAGGCTGGAATAATTACCTCTAGTTGTGTTATTATTGTGGAATAATTACGTTTATCATGGTGGTGCTTGGGGCCAGACTCCTGTGTCTGGGACTGCGCTTTTCACCCCGGCCTTCACCCAGTGACCCTCAGTCTCTGCTGGTCCACCCAGACCTGCCATGAAGCCCTCGTGCTTGCCCCAGGGCACTGCTCTGCTGTCTGCTCTCTGGTCACAGCTTCATGGCTTTGCCTTCAGCGGAATAGCCCCAGCTCCCCATCGTGCAGAGAGGAGCAGGACTCAGAGCTGAAACTCCTCCAGGGAACATTTTGGGAAGTTCGCAAGCCTGGTGATAGTGGGATTTGGCTGGTGGCCTGTGCCCCACACCCCACCGCACCTACCCTGAGCCTGGTATTGCTCAAATGCCACCGGTACTGCTCAGTGCAGCACAGCAGTGCAGACTATTCAGGGCAGGGAAAGCCAGCTCAGATATAAATATCAATCAAAATAAGTCATCTTGTCCTTCAGCTGCTTCCAACCTGCCACCCCCAGCCCTCAACTGCCATTTTCAACTCAGCGGCTGCTTTGCCCAGCCTGGTCTTGCCCAGAGACACCCCCAACCCCTCTCCCGCTGCATTGCTGTGGGATCAGGGCCAGTCCTAGCAGACCCTTTGGGAGGCATTTGCGGGCAGGAGAAGGTCAGAAGCGTTGGCTTGGCAGCTGCAGACATCCCTCATCGAGTGCCCCGGGGGAAGAACTGGCTACAGACAACTTCTTGTCCCCATTCAACAAATGTAATGTAATGCTTGCAAGATTTTGCACCATTAAGTCAAAGGAGAGAAATAAAGGCTGGCAAAAACAGCGGCTAGGAGGGGACTCTCTGTACTTCACACATCACAGGGTGCCTTTTGGGCAGAAAGGAGGGGGCTTGTGACCCCCCACCACCCACATCACCGCAGAGGGGCCATGCACTGAGGTGGTACCTGCTTCCGAAACTGAGCATGGCTCTGGCTGTGATGGCCCGGGCTCACTGGCAACCCTGTGCCCTGCCAAGCAATCAAGTAACTGCAGATGCTCTGGGACTAACCCCCCGCTGCAGGAACCAAAGCCTCCCTCCCTCCTTTTCCCTTTCCTTTTCTCCTTTCCTTTGCCTTTCCCCTTCCAGTCTTTCCCTGAGGCAGCCCCTGTTGCACTCTCCTTCTACCTCCTGTGGAGGAGCTTGGATGTGTTCCTGTTTCTTCCCCTTCCCTGCTCCTCCTCGTAGCTTTCCTCTGGGTATTCATTAACCAGTCTGCCCCTTACTCCAGGGACGAGATGATACTGCAGAAGTCAGAGCATATGCCCATGTACCTTCTACCTTTGCAGATGAGCATTTTCATCTCACCTTGAAGGGAAAAACTCTACCAGGTTCTCCTAAACAAGGAGCTTCCCTGAGAATAAATTGTCCTTATTCACGGAAGAGTAAAATCCTCCCCTTGTGTGGAGCTGTCCCCCTGAGGAGCAGTGTGCCCATACAGAGCCGCAGGGCTCCAGGGCAGGCCAGCAGCAGCTGTAAGTGCCAGACTGTGAGCCTGCTCTGGGCAGCTCAGCCTCCTGTGATGGGCACCATGGAGGAACAGGCTCATCTGCTCCCCATCAGCTCTCCATAGCCAACGGTGTGAACCAGGAGATCCATACGAGAGCTGGGAAGGATGAGGAGGAGCGATGCTCTCTCCCAGCTGGGGTGAACATGCTCTATTGGGTCTCCAGCAGCAGCAAGTGCTCCTGGCCCACTGCCCTTGGAGCACCAGTGCTCCAGGCAACGCCAAGAGGACAGACTGAATCAGCATTAATTGGGAATGTAACATCTTGTGAATGCAGCCCTCCCATCCATCCCTTTGCTGCAGTTTCTCCTGCTGCTCCAGGGACTCTTCCTTGGGCTATTTTTAGTGCTGGATTACATCACTGCCAGCTCTGCTGCTTTGAAACAGGCACCGGCTGCTAACACCAGTGACGGTGATCTGCAGGGCTGCAGGGAAGGGAGCTGTGAGGACAGGAGCTTGATCGCTCAGCCAGCAGATGACTGGGCTGCACTTGGGAGCCGCTGGAAGGAGCCTGCTTTGGGACAGCAAACAAGGAGCATCATGGTGATGCTGGTGCCCAACAGGGAGAAGGAGCACCCTGCTGTGAGAGCCCCACTTCCACCGGGACTGGGGGATGCTTTCCAGCAGCACTGCCATTGCCTGGCTGTGCAATACCAAGCAAGTTAATTAATCCTCTGTGCTTCTCCCCTTTCCAAAGAAAGAGTTTATGCTGACCTACTTTTTTACACAGAAATCTGCAAAGGGTTCCAGTGTCCATGACAAGCAAGTGATGCTGAATGTGCTGATTATGCCGGCTGTTCCTGGTACCCAGACAACTGTGGAGCCAAAACAGCAGCCAGCAAAGGCAGAACATCACAGCTCTGGAGCAAGTAACAGAGAGAGCTGTTCCTGCAGGCAGGTCACAACTTCCAGCCTGGCAGCCAGCCCTTGCTTTTGGGCAACAGCAACTCACGTGCTGACCGGGCACATGGGAGGGTGGCTCAGGCCATGAGGTGCCACGAGCAGCCACGAGGCACAGAGGAAGTTGGCCTTGCACCACTTGCATCAGGGTCAAGGGGCCCGGCAGCCCTGGGAGGGTGGAAGCCCAGAGCTCGCAGGGAGCCCTTGGCGTGCCTGAGAGGCTGCAGATGCCCCGCGTGCCTCCTCAGGAGTGCTGGCACTGCCACTGCTCATACAAGCACCTCTGGGGCCCCGAAAGGGCTGCCTGGGCCACGGCAAATTCAAACCTCTCCATTGCTGAGCCAGCCTCATGGCCAGGGCTTCAGGAACCTGCGCGGGAGCCGTTAGCAGAACCGAGGGAACAGGGGCACCCAGGCTGGCCGAGCACCTTCCACAGCCTCCCCTCTGCATCCACACCGGCCAGAATCCCTCTCCTGGAGGCTCTGCCCAGAACAGGGGCTGGAGCTCCTCAGGAGGAAATTCTGAGTTAAATTCCTTCCTGCCGAGTCACTGGCAGTGGGAACAGTGTGTGCTCCAGCACCATGACGTCCCGCTGGCCTCCTGCTGCTCCGCGGCTGCCTGGCACTGCAAGGCCAAGGCTCTCCCAGCGAGGCAGTGGGAGGTTTCAAGGACTGGGGGGCATATTTGTGGTGCCTCTGCCCAGGGGAGGGCTGGTGGGGGCCAGGCATCATCGTGGGGGAAGAGGATGCAGCGGGTCGCGAAAGAGCTGCAAAGATCCCCTCCATCACCCAAGGGAGGAGTAACAGAGCTCTGCTGCAGATTATACATGAGCCCAGCATAAAGCACTTATTAGTGAGGGCTCAGTAACCAAACCCAGGATTAAGGAGAAGGACCAAAGCCTCATCCAGTGCAAACAGCCGCAGCTGCACAGAGGCTGTGAGCTCCACACTAACTCATCCTCAGTTCCTCGGCAGCAATAATGAAACAGTTAAAGCATCCCGAGGAAGCTGTTCAGTTTATTTGCATTGAGCTGCTTAAAAAGTAAACACCGCATAAGGCCAGGCCTGCCAGCGGCTGTCACTGGCCTCACATCCAGGATGTGGTGGGCTGATCCCGAGCAGGGCGGGCTGGCACGCAGCCGTGCTAGAGATGGGAACATGAGCTGTGTCCGACATGGAGCAAAGGCTGCTCCCCCCTTCCCAGGGCAGATCTGCCAGTGGAGTCACAGAGCTGGACAAACATCCCTGATGATTTTCTCTCATCTCAAAGATGAGGCAAATACTGCCCTGATCTGGGCAATCTGGGTAGGGATTATTAAACCAAAGTGGTATCTGGGCCAAGGTTAATGAAGGAGCCTGCAAAATCCTCCTGGCCGCAGCGTTTCGGTTCCCTCATCTCGGTGGCTGGCGCTGTGCCATGGGGACACAGAAGCCCAGCAGCTGACCAGGCTCATGCTGAGTTTCCCATCCTCACAGGGGTGACAGGAACCCTCATGCTGCCTCGTGAACCCTGTGCAGCACCTCTGCAAGTACCCGCTACCTCCATCACCCCGCGGGGACACACTCCCCGCTGCTCAGTGAGGGTCACGTTTCCTTGGAGGAGCCCCAGGGCAGAGCTCATACCTGCTATGCCTGCTGCCATGTGGGAGAGCTGCAGCCGATCAGCATCGCAGGCAGAGGCAGGCTGCACCGCGGGATATGCACGTACCCACCCAGGAGAGGCTTCTTCACCCTCCTCCAGGGTCCCAAATCCCACACCTCTGCTTGGGCAGCAGTCTGCAGACTGCCCCTGGGAAGATGGGGAACGTCCTCAGGCTCTTCCCCCCCCTTATTTTAGGTGAACAGAGAAGTTCTTCAAAGTGTGGGCTTGTGTTTCTGTCATTTTCCTGCCTCTCTCACCACCGAGAGCTTCGGAAATGGAGACCTGGGGGCATCACAGCATGAGCTCACACATCTCTGCCCTGATGGGCTCCTTATCACTGGAGTAGTTTCCAACACCTCAGCCCTCATGTTAAAACCATTAAGTCTCTGCCCACCGATGCAAAGGGAAACTGAAACCACAGCCCAGCAGTAATCAGGGAAATAAAGTTTTCTGCTTCCACCAGTTTGAGGCTGCCCAGATCCTGCTGCCTAATCTCCTGGGAAACCCAGGCTCCCTGGTCCCAACCGCTTCCCCAGGGCTCTCACCAGGGCGCTTTCCTTCCAGTGCCAGCTCCTTAACAAACACTGGCTGTTCCTGTCACATTTTTCTCACAGCAGCCAGTGACGCCAGCCCTGCTGGCGAGGGATCAATTCCTTATTCACCAAGTCAGCTCATCAGAAATGACCCCGGATCCAGGGACACAGGCTCCTTGGAGTGCTGGAGGATTCTGAGGGCAGAGCTGCAGCAGTAACCCATGGTCTGGAGATGCAGCTCCACGCAAGAGACTTGGCACCAGCCATCCCTCTTCATCCTGTATGGCAGGGCCAGGAGGAGCCCTTGCCAATGAGGGAAGCAGAACCGGTATCCCTGTCTCTTCTATCTTTTGTCTCTTCAACATCCACCCTTCAATAAAGCACAATTATCTGTTTACTCAAAACAAGGGTAATTAACCACCCAAATGGTGACTGGGGAATGTGAGAGTCACAATAGTCCCTATTATGGGGCAGATCCACTTAATAGAGATCATTCTTCCTGGCCTTAACACGCTGGCAGTGCATGCCAGCACCTTCACCCAGTGCAGCCTGGCACTGAAAACACACAGTGAACTGGTGTCCCTCAAGTGCAGAGGCCGGCCAGGTCAGGACCAGAGCCACCAGCTTGCCACATGGAGCTGGTGCCGGAGCCTTCCCAGCCCAGGAGGCGACAGTGCTAATGTGAATGCTGCAAATACTTGACTTCCATTTGCAGGGTAACCTCACCAGCCCCCAGCTGAGAGTGATTCCCAGTTCCACACGGACTTGGCTGTGCTCCAGAAGTAGGAGCTGCATCACTAGCCCCCAGCCCCAAATCTGCAGATCCCACTGCCCCAGGGAGCATCCTTGGCACCACCAGGCTCACGGCTGGGCTCAGCTCAATCCCTGTCAGGATTTTCCATGTTCTTAACTTCCCAGGGGTGTGTTTAGATGGAGGAGGAGGATGCTGAAGGTCCCCATCATCCCTGCTGACTCTGGCTGCCATCCCAGCAGGGCTGTGGGCTCTGCCAGCACCTTCATCCCTCTCCTCAGCCTGCAGCCACACTGGGGGTATCCATGTCACTGGGCGTATCCATGTCACTGGGCCATGCTTATGGGACACTCAGGTCACTGAGGAGGGACCCATTTGGCAGGTGCAGCAGCCACCTCTGTTTACCTGCTCCCATCTCGCACTGCACACACACGATTCAGCTTTCGGTTTCAGCCTCTCCTCTATTTATATCAAACCCTTTGAGTGATGTGCCACCACCCCCAGGAGCATGGCTGTGCCAGGGCAGCCTGCCCAGCACCTCCTCACCAGAGCTGGCTGCAGGGGCATTTGATTGCAGCATGACAGCACCTGCACAGGGAATAAATCTCCTGTGGTGTTCTGGGGACAGCCCTGTCATCCCTGTCACACTTACAAGGCTCTGAAGCTGCACTCAGGAAATAGGTTTGATCCTGCTGAGACGCAATCAAAGTGCAGGATGCTAAGTGGTTGCATCATCCGCATGCCCAGGGACAGGGATGTGCCACTCACACAGTGGAGCAAGGTCACGGCCTGGATGGTTCTGATCCCCAGCCCCAGGACAGCAGGAGCTGGTCAGTGGCACATGGCAGTGGGATCTTGGGGTCAGCACTAGGAGGACACAAGGGATGCTGGTGAGCAGCAGAAAGAGATCTGCAATGAGATTTAGTCAGAGGCACCTGCAGTCTGTTGCCATCAGAAATGAAAGGAGGTGGTAGCCCCAGAGAAGCCCCCCCTTCCCCATCCCCACAGGCGCACTGCAGCCCCACACACCCCTGCTTACGTCATGATGGGCAAGGAACCGTAATAGCCAGGCACATGTGATCAGGAACAAACCCTATTTATAGCCCTGCATAATAAGCTACATCTGAGAGAAGATGAAAGGGAAGATGATGAGTCAAGAGGGTGAGCGGGGCTGAACTTCACTGCTAACAGGGCAATTGGTTCACACAGAGAGGGATGTTACCAGGAGAGCTTCCCCTAGCAGCAGCACTGCCAATGGGTACCAGCCAGCAGTCACATCCTACCTGGACACATCCAGCCCCCATGGAGGCAGCCCCATGGAGAGAGAGGCTGGGTCTTGGCAGACTCAGCTACAGAGCTGTGTCCCTTTGACTTCATCCTGCTCATCACCTCCAGGCTTTCTCCTTCCCAGCACGAGGGGGATACCAGGGGCTTCATCCCCCCCCCTTGCTGCCACTGCCCCGGAGCATGTGTGCTCCATGCCATGAGCAATGGTCCCATGCAATTCCCTGTGTTCTCACCCCATCAACAAGGCTCACAGCAGGAGAGGGGACATCTCTGCCCTAAATGCCGCACAGCCATGTGCTGTGGCGTGGGGAGGGTTAACCACCAGAAGGATTCCCCGTGGACCACCGTGTCCCTCCGGAGTGTGCACTCCCTGCCCAGCACAGGGCTGCGGCACCCGGCTGCTCAGCGGGGCCGTTCTCAGCCTCCTTACTCAGAGCTGCATTTTACAGCACCCGTGGGAAATATTTCCATTTCATCATGAAAACAACCCTGTGGCAAAAACAAATTATAAGGCTATCCAAGCGCTCACATAAACGGGGGAAAGAAAGTCCTTAAGCCGGGGAGAGCAAAGGGGTGGCCCTGCTTCCTCCCAGCGGGTTGCATCCAAAGCAACCTCTTAAAGCTCTTTCAGAACAAAATAACAATGCAGTAAATGAGCAAAGCAAACGAAAACAGGAGCGGACACCCCAGCACAATGCAGGGAGCCCTAACAGGGCAGGTGGCTTGGCCGTCCCCAAACACCTATGCCAGGATCTCACCAGGATCCATCCCAGGGAAAGCCTGGCTGTGTGTTACCCCTGCTCCAGGCACAGGCTCTGGGTCTCTAGCAGCTCATGAGGCTGTAGGACCCTCTCCCACCAGGGTCCTCAGAGCCCCCCCAGCGCCAGCCTGTGGCTTCCTCCGCCCTTCCAATGCCAGAGGGTGATCTGGAGACCCCATGGAGAAGCTTCTGCACCACAAAGAGCCACAGCAATGCACGGCCATGCTGAGCATAGGGCAGGCAGGCAGCTTTCAAGAGGCTCTCCAAGAGCAGAGCCAGAATCTTCCTTAATATCCTCTTTTATTTCCTTTTGAAGTGCTGCCAATTTACCTGGATAGGAAGGGAATGCTGAAGCATTCTGGCCCCCTCCCTCCCTGCATCAGGGCTGGCACCTCACAGCTGTTAGCAATTACCTGCACTTGGTGGAGGGTCTCTCTTCAGCCCACATTCTCAGTTAAAGGATCACCCTTAGGGGAAACCTCCCTGTGCTGTGTCACTAAGGACAGTATCAGCCTACATTCACCAGGTGAGCATTCCAGGTGGCCGGGGAAGCACTGGAGCCTGCACTGGTGCTGCTGAAGCCCTCCCCTTCGGCATCTCACCAAAGAGAAACCCTGGCTTAGTCTCCTTGCACTGCGCACACTTTCTACCTCGTTGTTTAAGCACCTGGCACAGACAGATGCAGAGGCTTTCTTTGGTACAAGACCCATGCCGGCCCTCCGGGGCCAGCAGCACCGTCAGGAGCAGAGCTGCAGCCTTCAGGCTGTGGGCGGCTTTGTTTGCTTTGGAGTTTGCACTTGCACTTGTTTTCCTTGGTATTTGCTCCAGCAGCTCCAGCTGAACGCTCATCCTGGGCAGCTCGGCCCCTGCGGTCCTGAGCTCCAGCACCGTGCTCCCTGCGGTCCTGAGCTCCAGCACCGTGCTCCCTGCGGTCCTGAGCTCCAGCACCGTGCTCCCTGCGGTCCTGAGCTCCAGCACCGTGCTCCCTGCGGTCCTGAGCTCCAGCACCGTGCTCCCTGCGGTCCTGAGCTCCAGCACCGTGCTCCCTGCGGTCCTGAGCTCCAGCACCGTGCTCCCTGCGCTCCAATTTCAGATCATTTCAGGCTTTGCTGGCTAAAAATACTGCCAAGCAATGCCCCCGGCTGTGATGGGCCTGTGCCCCGCACAGAACACAGGTGGGCCCAGCAGAGTCCTCCCTGATGGAGAATGCTCCCAGAGCTGCACCGGAGCATCCCGGCAAACCCGCAGCACCCCATCCCTGGTGACACGGTTCCAGTGCCAGTGCCCATGCTGGGAACAGGGCCGGTCATTCGGGGTGCTGTGAGGGATGGGTGACATGGGGTGATGCTTCATCTCCTGCAGTCCTGGTCAAGCACTTTGGCTCCTGGGGGGCTGTGTCTCATGCGATGGCCCATTGGGGTCCCCAGCAGAGGTCTGAGGCAGAGCAGACAGATGCACACTCACGTAGAACACCCCAGAACACAAAGGACACAAACCCCCGTGCAGGCACTCAGCCCTGCCCCGCTGCCGGGCTCTGGCCTGGGCTGCAGCACAGGGCTCAGCACAGGGGACGTTACCAGCCCTGTGCTGCATCCACCTCCTGCCCTTCCCCAGCACCTCAGGCTCTCGCTGTCTGGCCTCCACAGCTCTATTTTAGCACCAGCGATGGGTCGTTTCCCTGTCAGAGGTCCATGTCTTTATTTAACTCCCATTCAAGTTCCCAAATTAGCGCAGGGAGGCTCCGGCTCTGTTTGCCTTGGAAGAAGATGCATCGCCACAAATTATTTTTGATTCAAGTAAACAAAGCCTCTGCCTCTCTTTCTCCTGCTCCCCTTTGATGTCGGTGCTAATTCCAATGCCCAAGATGTGAGCGCAGGCGCTGGCGGGGCCAGGCCGAGGCTCCGGGGATGCCGTGGGCTCCCTGCCCTGCCCTTGCTGCAAACCCAGCGCAGCCCCAGCCCTGCTGCATGGGGCTGCTGCCGCCCCTGCCCTGAAACAGCCCCAGGCTGGGGCTCACCCCTGGCCTGCAGCACCAGTTTCCAAGCGCACTACAGGTGGCACAGCCGCTGGCACGGCGCCGGCTGCCCTGACCCCCTGCCCCGCCGGTGTCAGGACAGCGTGCAGTGCACGGCGTGTCAGCACGTGCAGTGTCAGCACAAGGCAGGTCAGTGCATGGGTGTCAGCGCATGGGTGTCAGCACATGGGGTGTTAGGGCAGGTCAGTGCATGGGTGTCAGCACATGGGGTGTTAGGACAAGGCAGGTCAGTGCATGGGTGTCAGCGCATGGGTGTCAGCACATGGGGTGTTAGGGCAGGTCAGTGCATGGGTGTCAGCACAAGGCACGTCAGCACACGGGGTGTCAGCGCGGGGTGTGCCAGCACTGCGTGACACCCAGGCCAGCAGGGGACCAGGTAGGGCCCTGCAGCAGCCCCTGGGATACTGCAGTGAGGGTACATGGCGCAAGGTTCATTCAGTTCATCCCAGGCTGCTTCTGGGACCTGCTCTGCAGCGGGACAGGAGGTCCTCATCCCCCAGCACAGAGCTCCCCTGGGGCACAGCCCAGCCCCACAGCCACAGCAAAGGAGCCACTTTGCAGCCCAGAGCAGAGCCCCCTGTGCTGCAGGGCCAGGCCCCCTTGGGGACAGTGACCCCATCCCTGCGATTGCCCTCACAGCCTGCATGGGAGGCCTCCTCCAGGCATCGATCCACCCAGACACACGCAGCTATTAATAGCTGGGGCTGATGTTGACTTGGATCAAGTGGAAGATAACGAGGTTATTTTTAGGTTTATCTCTCAGCCTGAAGGGAAACGCTCTTCGCTGGCTCAGGCAGGCTCTACCCAACCTGTTGAGGCATGGTCAGGCCCTGGAATGAGGGACTCCTGCCATGGGGATGGAGGATGGATGCACCTTGGATGCACCAAGAGCACAGAGGATGCAGCAGGAGAAGCCTTGATGCACTGGTCCCCATAGTGCCAGCCCAGAGGGTCTATAACTCCTACCTTCATGGAGAGCAGCAGCACAAGGAGTCTCAAAGGAAACGAAACCATTGGAACCTTCCCTGGCTGTGCTCTCTGAGCCCCTGCACCACTCCCAGCGGGTATCCAGAGGAACCCTGTCCCTCCTGGTGCGGCCGTGTCCTCACTGGGACACCGGGATGGAGCACCAGCATTGTTCATCCCTCTGCAGGAAGATTTCAAGCTGAGAGCTCCAGCTTGGCACCATCCCACTGCCAGCACAGACACTTTAATTATGCTGTCCCAAGCAGTTGTGCCGTGCCGAGTGGCATCTAAAAATACCCAGAACACCAACTCACCCATAATGAGACACGGAGCACAAGGAGCCACCGCAGAAACCAACCCAGTGGCGCCGGGAGGCTTTTCCCATCGGGAAAGCTCATGGAACCACCATGTCCTCCAAAACCCTCCAATGAAACCACAGCTTTGGAGGGAGGAGGACTCCTCATGCCAGCTCCCCTTCCCCTTGGCTCCCTGTGCGAGCCCTGCGGACGTGGCCATGGTCCCATGGGGGTTTCAATGCCCGGTCCCAGAGCTGGCTCCCTGCACACTCCGCCTGCCAGCCCGGGGTGGTCCATCACACACCAGTCTCCTCTGGTCCACAGGACAAAGGGTTGGGCATGGGATGGCACCCAGGAGAGCTGGAGCTGCCCCTGAGCTGCTCCATTGGCTGGCACCAAAGGCAAATCCATGGGGAGCTGCGTCCCATGGCTGCAGTGAGGTCCAGGAACAAGCACTGGGTTCCCGTGCCCAGATTCCAGTGGGAAGGCCCTGGGATGAGCTGGGACAACAGCCTGGCAATGCAGAGGGGTTTGCGGGTGGTTGTTCCCTCCCTGTTCACTTCCACCCCACACTGGACTCCTCTCCTGAGCTGAAGGCCTTTTGCCGGTGCACCCCTGGCACATGAGGGGTCAGGAGAGCACCCCCCACCAGCCAAACCACCTGAGATCAAGTAAATGTGGGTTTGTCCAGAAGGCGCTGGTTAGAGAACACAGCTCCGCTGCCCCTGTGCACCCCAGGATCAACCAGGACAGGACCACGCTGGAGCTGGGGAGCAGGGAAGGGGGAAGTGGCAGTGGAGGCGGCTTCGGAGCACAGGGGAGCTCATGTCTCAGCCTAGCCTGGCAGAACCTCAGTCCAGAGCCTACGTGGGTCCTGCACACAAGCGGGGTGAGCTCAGCTGCCCCTGGGGCAGGGGCTCTGTGCCCAAAGCCCACGGCATGGATGAGCAGGCCCCTGCTGAGCTGTCACCTCAGGGCAGGACAGGAGCTGGCTGCAGTGAAGCCATAAATCATGTTTGTGCCAGAAGCCCAGCTCCAGAGGCAACGGGGCCAGGAGCGGAGCTGGGGCAGGCACGGGGATCCCCCAAGTGGGACGCAGCTCTTCAGGGAAGACCAGCCAAGCTCCGTGTCCCCTCTGAGCCTGTGCTATTTAAATCCTTCTCTTGTGAAAGCAAGACCTGAACAAGCAAACAAATATTATCTGGAAACACAAAAGCCCTGACAAATCTCCCAAAAATTCCTACGTGGGCTGCGCTGCGGTTGCACAACAGGAAGAGGCTGTTGATCCCATGTGCTCTGTGCCAGCACCGCAAGCCTCCACCCAGAGCCGCCTCTCGGCTGCAAACACAGCTGCACCCCACACCAAGCAGGAGGACAGGTCACAGTTTGAAGTAGCCCGCGGCCAGGCACATGTCCCACTAACCCAGCCCAGGGTTGCGGCTCTCAAGCTCCGCTGGGAGATGAGCAGGAGCCCTTCTGGCCACAGCACTCTGCTTGTGTGGATGGGAGATGCTCGCAGGGTAGTGGGTGCTGCAGAGGTCTATTGAGAGGAGGATGCTGCATGGGTTCCGCTGAGCTCTGTGGGATGGAAGGTCTGACTGCCCTTCTCTGGAGGGACGCGGGACCCCACATACATCACCTCCATCTCCTCCAGCCCCCCAGGTACAGGGTGGAGGCACTGACACTGCTCCTGGCAATGCTGCTCTGGCCCAGCGCCCCCAAGTTTTCTCCTTTCAGATCCCTCACATTATCCTTGCCCTGAGCCAGAGGTCAGAAACAGCCTTTGTGAGTTGGTGACAAGTGTGCGCAGCTGCAGAGCGGGGTTTGCTTGCAGGCCAGATCAAAGCTCTTGCAAAACAAGTTAATGATTGAACTCCTTTCAGGGGTGGCTTGCCCTTAAACTTCAAAGTCTGGACATGTTATGGAAGGAGATAATCTGACCCGGAGTGCACCCAGCTCTGAACACAGGAATATGGGTGCTGCAGCATCTCCCCACGCTGGTCATTTGCTGCCACCTGGTGTCATCCCTGCACAAGTGCTGGGGACCTGGGGGTGGCAAGGATGGACCCGCGGCGTGCAATGGCACCAAGTTTAACTGAAAGCTTTGGGTTTTCTTACACTGTACGCAGCATCGTCGCGCTAGAGACTGACACTGCCCCAGCCTGGCACAGCCAGTACCGAGCACACTGTCACCAGGGCTTGCGCAGGGGCAGACCACAGCCAGCTTAATGAATACAGCACACCCAGCCTTAACCAATAGGGCTTTATTCTCTTGGTATCTCAACAACAAACCTGAGGTACAGTACACAAGTGTGGCTAAAAAAACCCTAATCTTCCAATTATGGTCTGATTTATTGATGTTGGTTAAATAACCAAGTTTGAGAACACTGTAAAGCAAGACATGTGCGTTCCACTACTCCTTTTCACCTTGAGGAAAGCACAGAGATTTTCACCTATCCAAGCACATTATTTCGAGGAGGATCAAGCACCACTTCACTATCACCAGGGCTGGCCAGCACGCTGCCATCCAACGCTGAGAACTCCACCAGCCCTTCCCTTACCTGAAGCAAAGTTCTGGCCTCTGCAGGGACAGAGTTATTCGTTCCCCTGCACAAAGGAGTTTGCACCTCACCACTCTGACAGCTACCTCCTGTTCCTGCCCAGGAACTTGAAGCCCGACTACACCACATCCACTTAAACCTGATCCCTAAACCCAAAAAGCAGGGTACAACTTCCACAGCATCAAGGAGTAGTATAAGGCACAGTACGTTGCTCTTTACCTTAAATTTAAGGGAATGTCAATTAAGGCCGATTATCAACATATTGTAGCCTCCCAGGAATAGTTACAGAGTGCTCCTAAGATCAGGTAATTGTTTCCCGTGTTCACGTCCAGTTTAGATAAAATCAGTTCTCATCCGGTTCAAGAAACGCTGCGGATCAGAGCGACCACGTGCGGCAGCTGGAATGTCACTGCTCGTTCTGCTGCCCCTCTGCAGCGGCAGACACCCCGCCTTGGCCCTTGTTGACATCGCTGATGCATGCCCACAGTCCATCCACGGACTCCTTCCACAGCGTCACCTCAAAATGAGACCAGGAAGAAGTTTCAGCCTTAAAGTACAGTCTGCTCCTCACAACCACCACAGCACCGGCTTGGTGACAGTCTACAACTACAGAAATCAAGCACTGCAGTGTTGATCTAAGTATCAGGTATTTGTTGCTGCCTGCTGTGCAATCGTCCAATGGTAAGGGGACAGTATGTGAGTTCTGCTGTTAGCGCCCCTCCAAAAGAAGTGAAGCCTGCATTTCAATACTAACAACGCAGCACATGTGGTTTGCTGAAGGTCAGGCTCTTCCTCCCCTCTTGGTAAATCAAAAGGAAAAATGCCACCCTTGCAGCGAAGTCCCATCTCAACCAGACATGACAACAGCCTGTCTCATCTCAGCTCTTCCGAAAACACGGCACAAGCCAAGGCAGAGTTACTCACCTTATTGTCTCCTCCAGACACTGCAAGGATGTTGGCAGTAATGGACCAACTCACATGCCAGACAACATCATTGAACTTGTGCAGCAGCTTCGGTGACCAGGAATTTCCAGAGGCATCATCACATGTCCAGATGAACACTCTGCCATCCTAGAGAAGCAGACCGGCTTGGTGGGACCACCAGGTACAACACAGAAGACCCCACCTCGATGGCACCTGGAGCTACCCTTCCAACCCACAGCTCCAATATGAGCCCCCGATGTGTCTACAGGGATTTTTGCTCAACAAAGGGGCTGGTTTCTTACTACAGCTACAGGCAAGATAGGAGTACAGCATTCTGGTGAGAAAGCTGCGTACCAAAGATGACTTGCAAATACCAGAAGAGCTCACAAAATATCTATGTACCAGCTGATTTTTTTCCCCAGCATGAATTTTTCTTTCCAGCCACATGACAGCAAGGCAGCAGCTTTCTGAGTAGTCTTCTTGATAGGAAAAAAGCATTTACAGAATGATTAGCAGCAAACACTACAGCCAAGGTGAAGGTTGAGGACATCAGAGCTGATTAAGAATGCCAGTTATGAGAAAGTAATATATTTAGCTGGAAGTTCAGTGATTTTGATCCAGAGGTATTAAAATATGATGTTAGTGTGAAGGTTTTCCTCAATGTGAGATCATCCTGCTCATGATTTTCAGAATAAAAGATAAGTCTTTGGTACAGAGCCACACACACAAACATAAATGTTTCTACTGGCTTCCGAGTCTGGGAGGAAAGAGAACCCAAAGGTTCTTGTGCACAGACCCAGACAATAGCAAAGGATTGTTCAGAGGACATGTTCCAGTGAAGTAACTGGGAGCAAGGGCACTGAGCCTACCTCTGTCACCCCAAGGGAAGCCTCACCTGTGAGCAGCTAGCAATGGTGCTTGTGGGCAAACCTATGGATGGAGCCCAGGCTACATCTCGAACCCAGTCACTGTGAGCCTCCAGCTTCTGCTCTTCTTTCCACTGGCCATCTTCCTCCCTGAAAACACAGCTACACAATCAGGAGGGCAGCAGCAGCCATCACATTTCTCATCTCCTGTTCTGGAAGGCTTTGGTTTTCAGATGCCAGGTTTATCCAGATAATACAAAGCACAAGTGTTCTCCGCTCTCCTCCAAAAGCTCTATGACTTTAACAGACAAAATCCCTTCCAGAGGATAGAAAGCAGCCCAGGCAAAGAGTGTTTGATCTTCAGTTACCGCACAGAAATCTGCTATTGCCCAAGTGACAGCAGTAATCAAAGACAATCAGAAAACCACTTTCCAAGTTAAGATGAAGCAGGGCTGACACAAATTGCTGTAACCATGTGAGAGACTGCACATCACTAAGTTGTTTCTAATTTTAAATCACTTCTCTAAGACAGTAATTCAAAGATGAAAGCACAGAGATGCTGAAAATCTTGAGATACCAACAGGGACTTGCAGACTATCAAGAGTATCAGGTTTTGTGAGTTCTTAAGCCTGGCAACAGAGCACTTACTTCCAGATCTTGACAAGGTTGTCGCAGCCACCAGATGCAAATCTTTTGATGTAGTTTGGTTTCTGACCAGACGGTTGTTCTATAAGGCTTCCTGGGACAACAGCAGGAGCCCAGCTAACTGCATTACAGCCAATCTAGTTGATGAAAAAATGCCTCTATTAGCAGCTGCTTACTTCAAACACATAAAAACAGCTGCTGAGGGGGTGGACACCTCACATACTCTCTACTTGGGGGGAATAAGCCCATCTTAAGAAAGCAGGAGTCTTACACAATGCTGGATGGACACTGGACGAACAAGACATCCAAATATAGCCTGTCTCAGTAAGGCACTTACTCAGAACCCCTCAGGTCACCAAGTAACTGTTCTATGTGCAAATATCATCTTGCATATACAAACAGTGGGCACAGAGACAGAAACTGGAAAGACACCAGACACACACAGTTGCCAAGATTCAGGAATGCAGAAACCTTTTGTCTGGAGCCCCATTTCTCCCTATTGAGAGCTGCTGCCATCAGCTTATTAAGTTCTGCTTAAGAAAAAATCCCCACTATTTTGGGAAAAGCATGAGCCCTGCATTTTCCCAGCTCCAGTTTATTCACAGTTAGTTGGCACAGATGTTCTTAGGACCAAAGCCACTTCCTACAAGGTAACTTCCAGCACTGTATTTAATGCTAATGCTTAATAAACAGGTATTATCAGTGTAACCTTCACACATTTGGTTTTCTCCTTCATTTTAGTGACTACATTGTATACCTTCCCACCCTGGAGTAATTTAAAACAAGTTATCCCAATTCCGGAAACTGTTTCACATAATTCCACTGCAGTTCAGTATTCATCTACTCTACAGTTCTTTGAGGCCTCAGCTCAGCATTTCTGCGTGGCTCCAAGGGCTCTGTGCTGCTCGAAGGGACAGACTCACCGTGTGTGCATTGCTGATCTTTTTGACTTCCCACTGCCCATCACCCGTGTAGCTCAGTAAGGAGATGGCCCCATCGGAGCTCCCACAGGCCAGGATCAACCCATAGTCATGCGGTGCCCAGCAGACAGAGTTCACTGGGAAGGGAGAAGCAGGATTACACCAAGGTCACTACCTAAAACTGACTACACAATACACTAAGACTACAGTTACTGAAAGTGAGCAGCTTGGAGAGCTAGGAATGAGTCTTGGCATTCCCAAATTTCAGCAAAGCCAGTCAATGAATTTTACTGAATGACAGAAAACTGCTTTATTTTTGGCACCCTTTTAGAACTAGAACACTAAAAGAACACCTTAATGAGAGACTAAAGACTTTGATTATCCCCTGCAACAGCAAAGAGCACTGCTGACTCCAGAACAAAAAATGACTGGGAAGCAGTATTTGGAGTCAGTAGACCAGTCGTCATTTAGATCAGTAACACAACAAAGCTGGAGGCTTCTTAGATCTGTACCTCAAGGACCGATCATCTGGACAAAACAGTCTCCATTGCACAACAAAACACAGCATGCCAAAATCCTCCTTTCTTTCTCCCTGCAGTGCACACAGAGGATTTCCCCCAAGAATTCAGTACCTTACTGTCTTGTTTATCTGAAAGCTGATTTATTTGTAAAACAACTCCTAGGCAAAAAAGGGATGAACCAGGACTGGAGGTTTTCCAGTGACATGACCTGACATTAATGTCCTGTGTACATGGAACGGATTTACTGACTCTCCACTAATTTATCCCCATTGACAGAGACTTTCCTCCTTAACACCAACAGGTTTATTCCAGTCTCACCCAACTCCTCTCACATCCCCAGTCTCACTCCCAGCTCCAGACCCCGCATACCTGAGGAGTCATGCCCTGTGTACTCATAGGTCTTTTCCCAAGTGCCATTTTCCTCCTTCCAGACGATAACCTTCCTGTCGTAGGAGCAGGAGGCCAGGATATTTCCATACATCGGGTGAGCCCAGGCAACCTGCCACACGGGACCTTCATGCCTGCAACCAACAACGTTACTGGGGAGAGCTTGACTTTGTCTTTTGTTCAGTGACAACCACCAGAGTCATTATGAACTTGGAGGAATTTACCCTCATCTTACATTGCCAAACAGCAAAGTGACAAAACATGAAGCACTTCCACAGTTAAAATCTCCCCTTTCCGACACTTTACCCTCTTAGGTCCGCGATGAGGATCTGCCCTCCATTCCGAACATCAAAGATCTTCACGGATCTGTCTGAAGAGCAGGTTGCCAACCGGGTGCCATAGTAATCCATCTGAGCATCGTGCTGCAGGGGACAGGAAAGCTGCTGTCAGCGCGGGCGATGCTGCTCTGTTAAACAACCTGACTACATCCGAGACATGGTGGTGAGAATGGTGAACAAATGGGGTTTTCCAGCATGGTGGGTCCCAGCCCAGCGGGTCAGAGAGGACGGGTTCAACAGCCCAGATGAGCCAAGCAAGCCACGGAGCTGCTGCTTTCACCACACAAAGGTCACACAGGAGAAACCTGAGGAACCCGGAGCAGGGATGCGTAGTGTTTTCAGGGGCAGACATGAAATCTGTGCCACGGGCTGCAGAGCCCGGAGCAGTTACGTGGTTTTGCCTGTTAATCCATGAAGCGGGTGTGAGGACACCGACGCCTCGTATTTACGTTTGGCACTTTGTTCCTTCCCTGAGCGGGCTCCTCGCTCCTGCACATCACCTGGACCTTGCTGTACGCGGCCGTTTCCGGGCGCACACACACGCGCGGGGCGGAGGAAAGGTCGCAGTGTCACCTGCCCCTGCTCCGTCCCGCTCACTACACGCACACGTGGTGGTCCATGGAAACGGGCGCAAGCGAGCCTGGGCGGGACAACCGCAGCTTCGCGCCGCTCCCCGGTAGCCGCGGGGCCGTGTCCGCACGGAGCGAACCGGCGCTGCCCGAATTCCCCACCGCGCTCCCCGCGGGAGCCGCATCCCGGCGCGCACGAAGGGCGAGGGGACACCGGCTCGGCACTTACGATCATGTCCTCGTGCGAGGTGTCCACCGTGTTAATGACCGAGACCTGCGGGTGAGCAGAGACAAACCTTGTGCCGCGCCCGGGAGGCCGGGCCCGCCTGCTCGGCCCGAGCACCGCGGACACCGCTGGTTCTCCCCCCGCCACCGCTCCGACAGGCGCCGGAGCCCCCCGCGAACCCCCTCCGGCCCCCGGCCCGGCCTTACCATGGCTGCGGCTGCGGCGGCGGCGAACCCGGGGAGCTCCCGACGGCGCAGCTCAGACGTGGCACGGCGGTCCCACACCCGAACGGTCCCGCCGCGCCCCGCCCGCCCGCGCCACGAGGTTCCGCCGCGCCGGGGTTCCGGCGTTCCGCGGGGCTCCACTGGCGGGCTGGCAGCGGGGACCGGCGGCAACGCACTGGCAGTGCTACGGCCCTAACACCCGGACCGTCCCGCCCCGCCCCGCCTCCGCCGGGACCCCTGAGTGCCCCGAGGCGCTCCCGCAGGGCCGGACCAGGCCGGAGCGCGGGGTCTGTTCGGGGTCTGCCCTGCCCCGTCCCGTCCCGTCCCGCCTGCCGGGGGCAGGCACTGGCCGGGCCCACGGACAGAGCCCTCCGAACCCCGCCCCGCTCCCGGCCGGCGGGGCAACTCCAGCCTCAGGGGGGCGCCCCGCCGATGCGGCCCTGAGGGAAGCGGGGACCCCGGCCCGGCGCCATCTTCCCGCCGGCCGCCGCGATGGCCAGCGCGTCGTACCACATCTCCAGCTTGCTGGAGAAGATGACCTCCACCGACAAGGACTTCAGGTACAGGCTCCGCCGACCGGCACCAAGGCCAGGCCAGGCCGGGAAGGACCGGCGGCAGCCTCCCGGGGCCGGCGCCGGGGGGGGGGGTGTGTCCCACGGGAGGGTCCCTTCCCAGTGCGGGGTCCCTGGGTGCGAGGAGCGGCCGATGCCGGGTGTGATCCGGAGCGTGCAGGAGGTGTTGGTCCGGTTCGTTTGCACCGTTCCAAGCCGGCTGAGCGGGCAGCGCAGGGAAAGAAACGTCCCCCTCCCTTGCCTGGATCCCTGCGTAATGGAAGTGAGGGCACACAGTGAGAGGGGGGTTAAGAGTGTTGTTGACAGGCAGGCTTCAGCCCCGTGTTTGCTCGGCAGGTGAAGAACGTGACAGCAGAAACGCCGAAATGCTTCTTAGCTTGTTTTTCTGTTAGGTCAGAGCATGAAGGCTGAGACCCAGAGCCACCGGCTCCCTGGGGCTGGGGGCTGCAGGTTTTGGCTGTGCTCAGATCGCCTTCAGAGCTGTTCCTAAGCAGGGGTGAACACTCCTGTAACAGGACTGAGATTCTTTTAGTCTGCATCAGCAGAAAAAATGACCTTTTCTTAGGGTTTGATCCTTAAAGCATTCCCTAAATAATTGTTGAAATGAGCAAGTGTGATGGATTTCACCCGTGAGCGCATCGCTCTCTCTACATCAACCTGGAAGTTACCATTTGTGCCAGACTTGGTATTTTGAGGTCTCTTAGAAGGGAGGGAGTAGCAGCATCCCCAAATAGGTTGATTTTTGCAGAGGCTGCTGGTGTTTTTCTGGTGTTAGAACAGGCACTTTTTAAACAGGTCAGTGATGGAGTAGTTGCAGTGTTTGTCCAAAGGGTTTATGGTTAACACTCCAAACAAGATGTGCCCAACACAGGGCGTATCATAGGGGTGTTCCAGGGCCATTTCCTCCCGGTGCACGGTCAGACCTGGGCCCGTTGCCTGTCTTCAGCTGCAGGGGCAGTTGCAGGTCTGGGTTTCATGTGCTCTGCTGACCTGGGTGGATCCATGTGGCAGTGTCTGAGGTCCTGCGGGCAGGATGGCAGCGGGTAGTGGGTCGAGAGCTGGATGTGTTGCCCTGGAAGACTCAGCTCAGCCTGTGGCCATAATTGGTCATGGTTGTTGTAGGCAGACGTTGAGGTGCACGTGCAGCTTTAGTGGCTGATGCAGAATCAGATCGTGCATTTTTCCCATCCTGGATTTCAGGCTGTTGCCACCACAGCAATCCCTCCCTCCAGATGTACCTGATACCTGCTGCTCCGGAACGGGCTGCAGATGGAGGACACGAATGTTGCCCTGGTACATGAGGGCTCTTGCATGCTGAGAGAATTACATCAGAGCCTGATTTAGAATGGAGGGTTTGTTTGGCAAGCGAGAGGGAAGAGCTTCTCTGTGGTTCCTTTTCAACGTCCATCCTGGTGCTGGGGCTAACATTGGAAAGCAGCTGATATACAATAACCACACAGAGGTTTCTCAGAACCTCAGGCTTCTCTGGTAGTATCTTTTACATTTCTTGCTCCCAGGAACACAGATACTTCCCAGAACTTCCCAGTACCCATTTTGACGTTGTCCCTGTTAGAACATTACACTGACTAACAGTCAGCTGGGCGTTTGTTTTTCCTTCTGAACTGCAATGATGAATACCTACTTGGTTTTGCTCATAATAATCTAAATACAGCCTAGGGAACTTCTAAGGTATAGTTTGTATGGAGTCATTACTTTATCCTTTGTTTCTGAACTTGATAGGCCTTCTCCATGCATGGGGTCATACTATCAGACTAGGTATGCCAGAAAGAGCAGAGCCAGGCACATTCATAGACTCCAGACTGGTTTTCCTAGGCTGGGCAATTGGTGAGAAAACCCACCCTGAGTTTTTGCTAGCAGAGTTAACCAGCTTGATTTAGTGACTGAGAAAAACAAAACAGCTGGGTGCCGTTTGTAGAGTTTTAGGTTACCCCATCCCTGCCATGTATATTAGGGAAAGAAGAGAACCTACATTTTTCATTTTCACATATTGCTTAGCTGAACCTTTTCACCAGCTGCCTCTGTCTGAGTTTTACACTTGTAAGACAGTAAATTCTTTGTACCTTATTCTTCAGACTGGATTGTGTAAAGGAGTGTAAGTTACTTTTTGAAAGTGTGTTTTCATTTGTCCAGAGTGATGGGAAGGAAATGCTCATGTGTCTGTGGATCAGGCAATCCAGTTCTGCTGTGTGTTCTTTCAGGTTTATGGCCACCAACGACCTGATGATGGAACTGCAGAAAGATTCAATAAAACTGGATGAAGACAGCGAGAAAAAAGTGGTGAAGATGCTTTTGAAGTTGCTGGAGGACAAAAATGGGGAAGTACAGAACCTCGCTGTCAAGTGGTAAGAGCCTTGGCAGCAGTTCTTATTCTCCCTGGCAGTAACAGAGCTGTCTCAGGCTGCAGAGAGTGTGTGAGAGCGGAGCCCAGCCCTGCAGCACTGGCACCTTGCTGAGAGCTCCCTTTGCAGGGTGTCCCTCATGCTGGGCATGGCAGTCTCTTTCTCTGCTGGTACAACCAGTGAGCATACAGGTCTCCCTGTTGAGGCAGTAGGGGGTTTTGGAAGCAGCTCAGTGTTTATGGTATGAATCTTGCCATATTACAAGTATCATGACTAAGATTTTATTTCTCTGGAGGGAAGCCCAGTTTAAAATTTGGGGCTGTAAATTTTCTCTCCTTTGAAATCCAGTGCTGAATTTCCCAGTGGTCCTGTCTTTGATCGAGATGGTACTGAACACGTACAGCCTTTCAAAAATGGCATTTGAATTTGAGGTCCAAATCCTACTCTTCAAGGGCATTTTCATTAACATTTATATTGCACATGGGTTCTTCCCCTGCACTGAGTCCAAGTGCAGCCTGTGCTGCTGCTTTGCTATTGGCAGTTTCAGTATTTTTTTAACCCCATCTGGAAAAGGCAGAAGGTTCCTTTACTACTGAATCACCTGATGAAGTGATCCCACTGCTGACATGTTCTTTCCTGTCTCTTTCCCCCAGTGTTCATTCTAGAAATGCAATTGAATGGGTCAGTTCACCACAGGGCTCCAGAAAGGTGGGCCACTTAAAGACAACCTTGGGTTCCTGTATTGCTTCCTACTGTGGATCTTATTCACATTCCCTTCATTTATCCATATACTGCTTCTATCCCTCTACTCTCTCTGTGACCTGTGGCCCTTTCTTTTTGATTCCTACTGTCCTGACTTTTCCTGGTCCTTTTCCTGTCTCTGCCTGCTTTGGGTTTGTTTATTCTGTTCATTAAAGCAAATGGTTGGGCACCGAACAGAGTATGAATGTCAGGGGCTGTTTATCTGGGGTTGCATTAGCAGTTAATGTCCAGTCAGTTATTCCCAGCCAGGTGCAAGGATCTCTAAGCAGGAGAAATGTGATGGTCTGAAGGACACTGGCAGGTGGATTAGGGCCAAGTGTGGATCTGTGCAGCCCACATCAGGATTCAGGAGTAAGTTAGGAAACTATTGGGAGGTCTTGCAGTTGATTTTATCATCTAAAACTATGATCTTATTTCTTCAGAGGAAAGCTGAAATCACACTTCGTCCCCCAAAATACCACAAATTTGAAATCCGTATGAAAACTTGTCCTGTTTCTGGTTCTGTGGGTTTGTTTGCAGGTTAGGTGAGTTCCTGAGGTTCCCTGTGCCACAGTGTCTGCCAGTAAAGCAGAGAGAGCTATCCATTCTTTTCTGCATAATGAGCTGTAAGATTGAACACTACTTGCACAAGGTCTCAGGATTTAGTATTTCTTCTCTAATTCTTGTATTTCAGAGTAGCTGCTCAGACTCTAAATGGTTATTATTGTCCTGATTGTAAAGTTTAGAAGTAGTCTTACACAGAACAGGCTGCGTGTGAGTTTGCTTGATGAACTCTGCGTTCAGCATGCTGTCAGGGGTAATAGTGCTGTGCCAGCAGGGAGACAGCTACCTGTGCATAGGTGTTCCATACCCTTTGCACTACTGGACTTGGGGCTGAGCTGCCTTTCAGGAGGAGTGAGCCTGAGCATCCCTTATGATGGTGAAAGCATCCCTCTTTCTCTTTGTTCTGACCGGCTTCTCCTCTCCTCCTGCAGTCTGGGCCCGCTGGTTGGCAAGGTGAAAGAGTATCAGGTGGAAACCATCGTGGATACACTGTGCACAAACATGTTGTCAGACAAGGAGCAGCTGCGGGATATCTCCAGCATTGGACTGAAAACAGTCATCTCTGAGCTGCCACCAACTTCCACAGGTAAAGCGTCTGTCCCTGTTTATCTCACTGAGACAACAGGGAATCACGACCTTTGGGAAACAGAGGAAAAGGGGTAGTTCAGAGCCTGAAAGTTACAGATTCCTTATGCACCTGCTAGAGGAAAACCAGTGAAGTAAGGAGAGAGGGTAGGAGCCGAGGCACCAATGTGACTAATAATGGGATGAAATGAAAACTTGAGCTGGTCACCTGGGGGATACTGGAGTTTGAAACGGCATCTGAGTTCTTGGAGAAATCCATTTTTTTTTACAGCAGTCCTACAGCATCCTGTGTATGTCGTGATAGTGCTGTTCTGGCAGGTCCTCATGTCAGCAATGCACTACCGTGTGTGATCTCAGCAGTGCCAGCACTGCACCACCTCCTGTCTGCAGCCCAGCTGGACCAGGTCTCCTGACTGCTCCTGGAGACTTCCATTTCCTCTGTAGCCAGCTCATGTATCTGTTGTTCCTTCATGGTGGGTGGCTGTGGCAGTGCTGCTGGGCTGCTGGATTTTAGGTGGGGAGGAGAAGTAGGATTAGCATGCAGGGGCTTGCTGAAGTCCTCTGCATTTCTGCAAAATGTTCAGTTCTTGTGAGCCATCCTTTCAGAATTCCTTATTTAACATATATCACATGAACTGCGGCTGGTTTAGGGTAGCAACAGATAAGTCAGCTCCTGAAGGGCTAGGATTGATGCTGTGTGGGTGGGAGGCAGCAAAAGCAGTGTGGGTTTGCTGCAAAATGGAGAGGTTGAACATCTCCGTATGTGCTTTCCTCACCCTGAGCCCCAGTCTCTGTGGTTGCTGTTGCGGTGGTGCTGCTGGAGCAAAGGGAAGGTTTGAAACAATGGCCACAAAGCAGCATATGCCTGAGGCAGGCTCCTCTTGCAGTGCTGTTCAGCAGGTCATGGTGTTCCTGGGACATTCCACTTCTGCTTTGGCGCTGTTGCATCACGGAGGCTGTTCAGAATGGTGTGGGAAGCAATTGTCCCTTCCTTTTAAAGCTTTATGGAATTTGAAGCTGCTTATAATTTGCACTGAACAAACTGGGAAAAATCCACAACAAAACCCACTGTTGGGACAGGCACAGCCCAGCGTGAAGACTAAACTGGTATCTAGATGTCAGTCTGGACTGCAGGAGATGGAGGTTTTAGACTGCAGTTGTAATCTCAACACATTCTTGAACCTGGGTTAAATACTATTTTGAGACAGATTTATCCAGGTCTACCCTTAACTTTCAGCATGGAGCTGAGAAATGGTTTCTGTCAAGACTGCTCTTCCTATGGAGAAAACCTTGGTTTGTTGAAACTGAACATTTTCAAGTTAAAAATGGGAAAAACATGCCAGAACCTTCTCACCCACCCCTGCTCCCTGTGTTGATGGGCCTGGGAGCTGACTGGGAGACAGCCAAAGTGCTTTAGGGTGAAAGACACTGTCTGAGAAGCTTTGTCCAGATAGTTACTGCATGGTACCACCGGGGGAGTATGTGCAGCATGTATCCACAATCTCAAACAAAACCTGACTGCTGTGCTGGTTAGGTCTCCCAGGGGTGATTTCTCTTCCTAATGTAGAAGGAAACGAATGATTCTTAGCAGTAAAAAGACTTGTTTTGAATTGACAGTGGAGAAAAAAAATCTCCCTCTTGCAGGTTCCACCATGACAGCAAACGTGTGCAAAAAGATCACAGCCCAGCTGACAGGAGCCATTGGCAAGCAGGAGGATGTGTCCGTGCAGCTGGAGGCCCTTGACATCCTGTCAGATATGCTGAGCAGGTACTAAAGGATTACCTTCTGCAGGGGGCTGTGTTTGCTTTTGATTTCTCTATTTCCGTAATCCTGCTACGAGGACTTAAAGATTTGGATTGGGTGCCACTGGGGAATATCTCAGCAGAGCAGATTCCTTAGCAGGAATGAGGGATGACATGCTGAGCCCTTCCGTGCTTGGGAATGCCAGTAACATTGGTGATGGATCCCACAGAGGCTCAGTTCAAACACATATAGGGAGGGAGAGGTTAAAGCAGGGAAGTTTATTTTAGCCCTCTGATCTGTTTGCACATGCAGTTTTTCTCCTGGCTGCCTCTTTCTCTGGTTACATGAGTCAGAGTGACAGTGTCATCTGTCAACTGCATGCAGGAAATGATTGACAAACCCCCAGGTCATCCAGAAGGACATGGGCAAAATCAAGCTCCTCCATGATGGAGACAAATGACCTTTCCCTGTGTGTAAAACAAGAGCATCAGACCAGGATGCCAAACCTCCCTCCCCACAACACGCACAGGTTCTTCAGAGCTGAAGCAGTTTTATGGTTTTTTTTTGCTGGCAAAAGGGCTTTTTCTCTGAGGCTTTGACTTTTAACTTCTGCCTCATTTTGTTGATTGCAGACTAGGGGGAACACTCTACTCTTTCCATTCCTCCATCCTGAACTGCCTCCTGCCCCAGCTGACAAGCCCCAGGCTGGCAGTACGGAAAAGGGCCATCATTGCCTTGGGACATCTTGTCTTGACCTGCAGCGGAAGCATCTTCTCAGAGCTCACCGAGCATTTGCTTGCTGAGCTGAAGAGGAATGAATCTACTTCTACTACGAGGACATACATTCAGTGTGTTGCTGGCATCAGCAGGCAGGCTGGACATCGCATAGGTAGGATGAGTAGCTTGAAAGGATGCTGGGAATCACACATCTGTTGTAGAGCTGCTCCTTTTAGTGGTAAAATAAGTATGCTTACGCTGTTGCTAACGTATTAGTGGCTTGTGCTTTGTGATTCCTTCTGTGGTTCTGACCTGGCTCTCTGATCTCTGCTTGGAAGGAAGGAGGCACCAGAGTAATCCTCTGGCTGCTCTTCTGTAGTGATTTCATCTCAAGGTCTTGCAGTGCTTCCCTTCCTGAATTAGGTCAGTGGATTCACCACATTTTAAATGAGAGGAGAAACGGAGGGCAACATATTGTATTACGTGTCTAAAGACCTGCCAGAGCTGAGATTAGGTCCTAGATCTCTAATGGCTGCTCTTCCATGACTGAAATACCAGCAGGGGGCTGAAGGCAGGTACCAGGGTTCTTCTGCTGAAAAGCCCTGCAGGGCTGGCCGTTGGTGGGCTGCTGGCTCCTTGCCCCAGTGGTGCTGAGGAACGCTCTGCCTAGCACACGAGGGAAGTGGCAGATGTGTGAGCTGTCAGCACTCGTGGGTGAAGGCTGGAATGGTTTTTCACTACTGCTTACTCTCTCTTTCCCAGGAGAACATCTGGAGAAGATAATTCCTCTGATTGTTCAGTACTGTAACGTGGAAGATGACGAGCTGAGAGAGTATTGTTTTCAGGCCTTTGAGTCTTTTGTGAGAAGGTGTGTGCCCTCGAGGAACAGCCATGCACCATGCTGTGCAACAATGTCCTCCTAGTGAGACTATCCGTATATTCAGCATCCAGGGTGGAGTACCTTTCTGTGTGTGTTCCTGTTGGCAAAAGCAGTTCACAAATGAAATATCTTCTTCACGTGCAGAGTTGGGCTTGAGTTATGAGCTGGTTTGCCTCAGCGTGTGAGGGGGTGTTTCTGAATTGGTTCTGCAGGAATGGGAGTTTTCCTTGTCCCTGGAGGATTCCTCAGCAAGAGGGATCTGCGGGTCTCCTAATTCCTGGGGGACAGGAAGGGGGCTCAGCTCTCCTGCTGAGCTGCAGTTCTCCCATTCTTTGGTCAAACATTTCCTGCTTGACTTGTTAGGGGAGCTCTGCAGAGTGCTGAGGTTTTTGCCCATGGATGGAGGATTCACCCATGTGGTGAAGGCAGTTTATCATTTTTCCTTACAGAAATCATTTCATCCTCCCCAGGGAATGTGCTCTTGGTTTGTGCACAGCAGGAAAGAGCAGCTCCACTTTAATTCATGTTAGCAAAATGTTCATATAGTTTGTGAAGGATTTTGGGATCCTTTTGAAGTTAAATACGTTATTTGGATATTTAAAATAGCTCAATCTTTAATTTATTAACTCTTAGGATTTTCATTTGTCATGACAGGTGCCCAAAGGAAATAGACCCTCACATCCCTAATGTGATGGGGTTATGTTTGAAGTACATCACCTTTGACCCAAACTACAACTATGATAATGAGGAGGAGGAAGAGATGATGGAAACTGAAAATGGGGAGGATGAAGAGCAAGGTGCCTGCTTGTGAGGATGACTGTGCTCTGCAGAACACTGGGTTAACATTTCTCCCTAAAGGGGTACCTTTAATACCTGGTAGTTATAGATGACATTTCATAATGTCTCTATTTATCGCTGCTAAGAACAAAAGTTAGAACAAGTTCCTTGGAAAAAAGCGTTTTTGTTTGCTTTCATACTAACGGGGTAAAATCCTGGCCTGCTTCCTGGAGAACATGTTGAATGTTCTGCCAGTAACACAGTAAATTGTTACACTGTGTTGTGCCATTCAGGAATTGCTAAGACAAATATTTACATGTTTCTGGCATTAAAATCTGGGAACCTCATTCTCCCTTCACAACAAAAGCCTCAGTGCCTCAGCTGAAGCAGCCCTCACTGGCTGCAACATTCAGGTTCATTCTCTGTCAGCTCTTACTTGGAACAGAAGAATCTGCTGCAGGGTAGCCCTGGCTCATATTGGCTGGTAGTGACGCCTGTAGGGACGAGCCATTCTGGACCATTCCATGTTCCCAAATACGTGTGACTTACTGGCATCAGATGTCTGGTCACTGGCGAGGGCAGCTCTGAGGGTCAGGTGATCCTCTAGCTTGTAACGGGTCTCCCATAACGGTGCTCCTTGTTTTCCCTTCTCTCCAGAAAGCGATGATGAGTACAGTGATGACGATGACATCAGCTGGAAGGTCCGCAGGTCTGCAGCCAAGTGCCTGGAGGCCATCGTCAGCAGCAGGCACGACCTCCTGCAGGACTTCTACAAAACCCTTTCCCCGGTCTTGATAAGCAGATTCAAAGAGAGGGAGGAGAATGTCAAAGCTGACATCTTCAGCGCTTACATCTCCTTGCTGAGACAAACGCTGCCCATCCAGAGCTGGCTGCATGCAGCCGATGCCTCCGGCAAAGATGATGTTCCTCTGAGGATGCTTCGGAACCAGGTGAGTGAGAAGCTGTTGGATTTCAATCAGAATGAAGAGAAGTAGATGCTGTGCCACCGATGAATAAACCCAGTAGTTAAGCATGAAAAGGTAGCTAGGAAACTCATTGAATAAACTGTAGAAATAGACTGGAGGAAGCCATGGGAAGCTCAGTGAGGTTTGGGTCTGGTCAGCAGGTGCGGGAGGGCATGCAGCCCTGCTCATCACAGGAGAACAGCCAGTGCCTTCCAGGGGAGCTGACTGTGGCCATACGCAGTCTGCACACCACTGCTGAGCACACCGTAGTGGAAGCACTTTCTCTGACACACTGCTCTAGTTCAGAACAATGCTGGAGTAATTGCAGTTGGCACAATTCAGCCACACATGCTGATCAGGACTGCCTAGCCCAGGGTCCTTGCTAAGACTGTGCTGTACATGTGCCATTTCAGAAGACAAAAGGAACATTGGAAATAACTATGTAGTTATAGAGTAGCATGACCACAAGAGCAGCTTTTTCTGGCTGATGCTGCCTATCACTGACTGGTGAGTCCCTGAAGCAGGAGGATTAAAATCCCTTCCAAAATGAAATTACATCATTCATTATAAGCTATTAATTTAAACAACTTGCACCTCAGCCCTGTGATTTTGATTTCACTGAATCACTGGCAGGTTTCAATACAGGGATGGGGCTAGGTCCTTAAACAGCAGAGAGGGAAGGAATCGCAAAATTCTGAGCTCCTTTAGCAGTGGGGCCTGGTCTGATAATTTTGTTGTGGCTCCTTAAGCGTCTGTGTTAGGGGATAACCTTGGCTTCAGGAAGGGCTGCTTAGTCTGTCGGTAGAACATGGAAAAGAAGAATAGTGTCCCCTCCTGTGTCCTGCCTGGTAATCCAGCCCAGCCCATGCTCAGGTGGTGGGGAGTGCTGTTCCATGCTGTGTTCCTGCTTGTCCTCATGCTGTTAGTGCCTCTGGCATAGCTGAACAAGCTGCTCCGTGTCCTGGAAGTGGGGTGACTGATGTGTGTGTTCCTGGATTTCTTTTTTCAAACTGCAGGTCCCCAACATCGTCAAGGCCTTGCACAAGCAGCTCAAAGAAAAGAGCATCAAATCTCGACAGGGTTGTTTCAGCCTCCTGACAGAATTGGCCAATGTGCTTCCTGGTTGCCTGGCAGATCACGTCCCTGCACTCATCCCTGGTAAGCTTGGTGGTCTGGGGGTTAAGGAGCAGGGTTGGCCAATGCTACCACATGCTCCTTGCCTGTGTGTTCCAGTTTGATTCCTGTATATGCTGTTCAGCATCAGGGCATACACATCAAGTTCTGCTTTGTTGATGTGCCAAACAGCTCCCAGATCAATCCTGGCCTCTGCCTACCACTGAATGCCAGGATAGGAACATCAAGTCCATTTCCACAGTCTCCTGAAGAGATGCTTTTAGGAGCACTAAAACTAGCTGGAGTTATGCTGTTACTGCTGGGGTCAGTAATGAGTGATGTTCTCTTTTACAAAATGCAGTAGCATTTAAAAAAACAATTTGTATTGGTTGCTTATTTAATTTGCAGCACCACATTTTTCCTTGAGCTCTTCTGCCTGTAGGCTCATGCAGCATCCCACTGCTGAGAGGCTCCAATACTTAGGTCCTGCCTCTGCTTTTGGAGTGACTGTACAGTACATATAAAAACATTCTCTTGTGCTTATCCCCAGGCCAGATCCATGCACCTCCCTCTTTGGAAAAACCTAGTCAAACCAAGTGTCAGGCACGACCTTGGGGGGGGCAAGCAGCTTTGTTGTAAGTGCTTCCCATTAAGTCTTCTGGGAAATATGTGCCACAGAAATTGGACTTGGAAGTACCTCCCTTCTGCAGAGGCAGTCCGTCTGTAAGGGGCCACAATTTGTTCTGAACAGTGCTAACAGATGTAAAACTAGGTGAACACAGAGCCCCAGCTTCTAGAAGACTTCTGACAGCAGAATAGGGGGAAAATGAAAAGCTCAGGAAGGGGCATTCCCGCTGCCTGGAGTGCCTGTTGTTGAGACTAGGCTTTGCCAGCCTTAGTTTCGTTCCATTCTCTCATACTTCCTTGCACTTGACGAGCAGTCCCTTCTCCCCTAGGACCAGGGTGACTTTGCAAATTAACTTTCTAAGAAGTGTTTGTAGCCCCCCAGGACTGCTGCAGAGACCAGTTATGTCTGAACTGCCACGTCCTGGAAAGCAGGAAGTCAGCAAGGAGAGCAGCCCTCTCTCTGGGCATACATTTCTTGGGTGGTGAGAGGAAAGTAAGAAAGAAAACCAATTCCAGTTGTGTCCTTCTTTGGGATGTGTGGGTGTGATAAAACCGCTTGCTGAAATAAGACGCAGTCCTTCTCATCTCTTCTGAGCAGGAATTGTTTTCTCCTTGGCCGATAAATCCAGCTCCTCCAACATGAGGATCGACACACTGTCCTTCCTTCACGTTCTTCTTTGCAACCATCAGCCGGAGGTATTCCATCCTCATATCAAAAGCCTGCTACCTCCTGTTGTGACCTGTATTGGAGACCCCTTTTATAAGATCACTTCCGAAGCCCTGCTGGTTACTCAGCAACTTGTGAAAGTTATCAGGCCGTTGGACAAATCCTGCACTTTCGATGCCAAGCCTTACGTGAAGGACCTTTTTCCTGGTACTCTGAAGCGGCTGAAGGCAGCTGACATCGACCAGGAGGTGAAGGAGCGTGCCATCTCCTGCATGGGACAGATTATTTACAATCTGGGAGACCATTTAAGCACTGATCTCCAGCCAACCTTGAAGGTATTTCTAGAGAGGCTCAAAAATGAAATCACCAGATTGACAACAGTCAAGGCATTAACCTTAATTGCTAGTTCTCCCCTTAAGATAGATTTGAGACCCATCCTAGGAGAAGGTTTCCCCATTCTAGCTTCCTTCTTGAGAAAGAATCAACGTGCCTTGAAGCTGAGCACTCTGACTGCCCTAGACATCCTGGTGAAGAACTACAGTGACAGCCTCAAGCCTGCCATGATAGAGTCTGTCCTGACAGAGCTCCCTGCTTTAATCACTGAGAATGACATGCATGTTTCCCAGGTGGCTGTCATGTTCCTTACTACTTTGGCTCAGGTTTATCCCTCCTGCATCTCCAAGATCAGCGGCTCAGTTCTTGCTGAAATCCTGCAGCTCATCCATTCGCCTTTGCTTCAGGGAGGGGCTCTGAACGCCATCATAGACTTCTTTCATGCTCTGGTGCTGACGAAGGCGGCCCCCATGGGGTACGCGGAGCTGCTGAAGCAGCTAACTGCGCCCGTTTACTGCTCCGGGGCAGCGGCGGCTCCGACATTACACAAACAGGCCTATTACTCTGTTGCGAAGTGTGTGGCAGCCCTGTCCTCAGCTTGCCCCAAGGAAGCCCCTGCGACAGTGAACCGGTTTATCCAGGATGTAAAGACCCCCAAGTCCAGCTCTGCTGTGAAGGTGCTGGCTTTCCTCTCGCTGGCAGAGATGGGGCGCACCACCAACCTCAGTGCTCAGCGGGAGCTCAAAACCGTCATCCTGGAAGCATTCACGTCCAGCAGCGAAGAGGTGAAATCCGCCGCTTCCTACGCGCTGGGGAACGTCAGCGTTGGGAATCTTAAGGAGTATCTTCCCTTCATGCTGAAAGAGATCGGAAGCCAGCCCAAGAGGCAGTACCTCCTGCTGCACTCTCTGAAAGAAGTGATCAGTGCCTCCCCGGCCGACAGCCTCAAACCCTACGTGGAGGATATCTGGGCTCTGCTTTTCAAGCACTGTGAGTGCACAGAGGAGGGGACGCGCAATGTGGTGGCTGAGTGCTTGGGGAAGCTGACTCTGGTGAATCCCTCTGAGCTGCTGCCCCGGCTGAAAAACCAGCTGCCATCAGGTAAGGGCAGGGAGGTGGGAGAGCGGGGAATCCTCCTTGTAAACTGCTGGTGGGTACAGCAGGGAGAAAAGCCTGTCTGCAGAGGAGAGAAGGCAACAAGTGGGGTCTCTGCAGGGGGGCTGGAGAAGCACTGGTTTGCACGGGGGGCAGGAGGGTGTTAGCAGAGGGGCTGCACATGGAGAGTGTGTAGAAGGGTTTAAACAAGGAGATTGTTAGGACAAATCCTGTTCTGTCTCTCCAGTGCGTGTGTGATGTGACTGAGAGCAGTGTACACTACAGAGTCACAGCAGTGATTTTACCTCTTGATCCTTCACTGTTTTTTCTCTCCATCCTCACCGCAGGCTCTCCCCATGCCCGGAGCACAGTGGTGACTGCAGTCAAGTTCACAATTGCAGACCAACCTCAGCCCATCGATGCTCTCCTGAAAGGCTGCATAGGTAGGGCAGTGACCTGGGAATGTGAGGTTAGGTGTCACTGCAGCCCTGGGATTTTTCACACCTATGTGAACCTCATCTAATCCAGTTATTTATCTGTGTTTATCTGCTTGTGGGATTAAAAGGCAACACTGTCACGTGGGTCCTTGTTGAATGCTCTCATGCCTTGCTCTCAGGCATATTCCATTGGCGACAGAGGTTTTTAGGGAGTGTAAGTTCCTTAAGAAAAAAACCATACCCCAACTTCCTTGAATGCTAAAGCTTCTGGTTTGATTTCAGGATGAGGCAGCTGGAATCATGGGGCATGTTTTTATGGCCAAATGTAGGGAAGTGGTGTCTTTTCCATTCACCATATCCCAAATGAAGGGAGGGAAAGCACCTCAAATGTCTCTGCAAGGCTGTGCCTCTGGAGCTACCTTACCTGAGCTGTTTTGATAACCAGACTCTTTGGAACACACTGTGATTACTTTTAAACACTTCTCAGTCGCTGCAGCAGAACTGACTGGTGCGGTCTTGTCCCACAGGTGACTTCTTAAAAACCCTCCAGGACCCGGACCTGAATGTTCGACGCGTGGCTTTAGCCTTGTTTAATTCTGCTGCTCACAACAAACCGTCTCTGATCCGCGATCTGCTCCCTGCAGTTCTCCCCAGCCTGTACAACGAAACGAAGGTCCGACGGGAGCTCATCCGGGAGGTACGGCCACAGTCTTCTGGGTGCAGCACAGCAGATGCAGCACGTGAAGCCCAGTGAGGCTTTTGCCCCTCTGCTGCCTGGTGACGGATGGGTTTCTGTCTTGTTAAGGTAGAAATGGGGCCATTCAAGCACACGGTGGATGATGGCCTTGACGTGAGGAAAGCTGCTTTTGAATGCATGTACACGCTGCTGGAAAGCTGCCTCGACCGACTGGATATCTACGAGTACCTGAACCACGTGGAGGATGGACTGAAGGATCACTATGACATTCGGGTAGGTGCTGTGCCCAAGCTGTGTAATTCCTTCTCTAGGGTCTGGGCTTGAACTGAGCTGGTGTGTCACCACAGCATGGAGTGCTCCTGGCATGCCAGTTCCTGTTCTGTGCAATTACCACAGCCTTCATCTGGGGCTGTCCAGCTCTAGCTTTACCCTGGTGTAGCTGGGTTTATAGGAAACTTAACGAAGTCTAAAGTAAGTTTCTTCTGCCTTAAAACTTGTGATTTGTCACTTGCTTAGTGTGGCAGTGATACTCTGTTAGGAACTAGCACTGTCATTGATGATGGCCCCACAGCTGGATGCATGCTGGGGACTCCAGCCCAACCGGGCAACTCCAGTGTGCTGGCTGCCAGTGCCTGCATGTCTGATGCACCCAAAGCTCTCAATAACCCCCCCTTGCACAAATGCACAGGGACTCAACAGCCCTGTGGGTGCCACACGTTGCTGTGGGGAGAGCAACCACGCAGCCCCAGCAGTGGATCCTCACTGCAGGCCTGGGGCTGGTGGGTGCAGCCAAGTAATGCAGTTTTCTTTCCTCCTGGTGTAGATGCTGACTTTCATCATGCTGGCTCGGCTGTCCACGCTCTGCCCCAGCGCCGTGTTGCAGCGGCTTGAGAGGCTGGTTGAGCCACTCCGGGCAACCTGCTCCACAAAGGTGAGACCAAGGAGTGGGATGCACTGGGACGGGTTTTGCATGAGCCTCTGCTGCTGGCTGCCTGTCCCTGCTGCTGAGGAGCCGTTCCCCACACTCCTCTGGAGGGACAGTGCTCGGCTTGGCTCTGTCTCTGCTGTGTGTCCTCTTCCTCCTGCCTGCACCACCTTTTCTAAATGATAACAGCGCTTTGGATTTGTAGGTTAAAGCTGGTTCTGTGAAGCAGGAGTTTGAGAAGCAGGACGAACTGAAGCGATCCGCCATGAGAGCCGTGGCTGCTCTCCTGACCATCCCTGAAGTAGAGAAAAGCCCAGTGATGGCTGAGTTTTCATCTCAGATCAGATCCAGTCCTGAAATGGCGTCGCTCTTTGAGAGCATTCAGAAGGATTCTGCCTCCCTCTCCACCTCAGAGTCAATGGACATGAGCTAAGGTCTGCCCATTTACTTCACCACCTTCCTGCCCTTGCTGATACCCTGATGGGATGAGGACGTTGAGGACAAGGAACACCATAGAGCTGGGCTCTGCTGCAGCAGCCACTTGTAAGTCACTGGGGACTGACAGGAGAAAAAGTCAGGTCCCAGCAGCACCAGACACCTTGCTGACTGCAGGGAGACACACGAGAGGAGGGAACTGAACCTTCCTTACACAGGGGAGGGCTGAGGAGAGGAATATCCTTGTGTTTTTAACGGGTGTACAAAGTAATTGAAATTGAGCGTGGTTCCGTGGGAAATGGAAACTTCCTGAAATATTTCCTTACTGCAGGACAAAGTTTTAAATGGGATTTTTTTAACCACTGCACATGCACTTTCTACCCCAAACTGCCTGAAGAATGTATTTGTATTATTTCACTAGACAACATGGCTGAGAACCAGCAGTCATGTCTGTAATTAGCAATGAGCATCACAGTCACAGGCCCTGCTTCAATGGGAGACCTGCAGGAGCCATGCTGCAGGGGCTGCGTGGGGTTACCTCCCAGCCTCAGCTCCACCATGGCACCAGCAG
Source organism: Pezoporus flaviventris (assembly GCF_033815535.1). NCBI lineage: Eukaryota > Metazoa > Chordata > Aves > Psittaciformes > Psittacidae > Pezoporus > Pezoporus flaviventris. The sequence goes on along the minus strand of NW_026892569.1, from coordinate 10,379,017 downwards.
CTCGTGTTCCTGCACGTTTGGCTGCAAATACCTCAACCAGCAGTCTCTGGAGCAACAGTTTGGGTTACAGTAAAAACCCTGTGCTAGGACTGACTCTGCATTTAACACTGCCTTGTCTTTCCCGCTTGAGCAGCTCAGTGTTTGTGTTGTGACCAGCCACAAAGGTGCAGATCTGTGCTGACTTTGAGCCACAAACAGCAGCAGGAGAGCTGGTGCTCAGTACTTAAGTGTCACAGAAGAGGGGTGACAACAGCCAGAGGTGTAAGCTCATGAGCAGCACCACTATCCCTCTGTCGCTTGAAAACTTAATTGTGTGGCTGCTGTGGTCAGGCCCCACATTGCACAGAGGAACTAAGTAGCCTTAAAAGACAGGGTGTGGAAAGGCCACCATGACACGGTGCCTGTGGCCCTGGAGCTGCAGTGACCTTTAATTTCTCTGCTTATGACAGAGTGGTTGGTGTGAAGAATATTTATAGCGTGTGTGAAAGAACACCCATTGTTTGAGTGGTATAAAAAATAAACCTGTGCTTGCGGAGCTGCGTGTCCTCCAGAACTCACCATTAGCTGCCACACCAACACACATGAGCCAGTGGTACAGGGGAGCCACCCGCTGCCCCCAGCCCCAGCCCTTCCCTCCAGCCATTCACAACACCCACCCCAGTCTGTTTTACACTTTATTAAATACACCTCGGAGGCAGAGGCTGCTCTACTCGTTCTCCTCACTGCGCAGCCTGGCGTTGGGGTTGGTGATCTTAATGGCGAGCTGGGCCGCCCTCTCCACGATTATCTTCCGGTTCTTAGAAGACACGTTGTGAGCGATCTCTGCGCAGTACGACCTGTTGGGAACACACAGTGCATCAGGCTCAGCTCCCACAGCAGCCAAGGCAAAGCAAAGTGCTTCAGAGCCATCCGGCTGGCAGCACTGGGATGCAGCAGAGCACAGCAGTGTCACAACACAATGGGGGAGCTGAACGATGCAAGTCTCCCTATCACCAAGCCCGACCATCCCAGCCTGAGGCAGGAGCTCAGCACAGCGAGACCCTTCTGCTCTTCCTCTTGTGAACAAAGAGCCAGTAAGAGGCAGTGTTTAAGCATTAATTATTACTCTTATTATTTCGTTCTGAAAGTGCTACATGTGGACTCAGGCCTGTGCCTGAACAGGCACATGAAGCTAGCGCTCTCCAATTGCTGCTTTATCAGTAGTACTGAGCACGTATTGAGCTGTTTGCCACCTCTGTGTCACTGTGCTTCACCTAGAAAGGCTGCACAGATGAGCCCTGAGGTCCCTTCCAACCTGGGATTCTGTGACCAAAGGAGGAGTTCATCAACCAGGACCCCACGGGTGCACTACTGGGGAAACCAAGACAACCTTCATGCTCCTGAAGGCAACAGCTTCCTTGTGTCCGCCTCCCCTGACTGCGCTGCCTTTCCCCCGCAGACTTACTTGTTGCTCATCATGAGCACCTCCAGCTCCTTGACGTTGTGGACCAGGAACTTCCTGAAGCCCGTGGGCAGCATGTGCTTGGTCTTCTTGTTGCTCCCATAACCAATGTTGGGCATCAGGATCTGACCCTTGAAGCGCCGGCGAACTCTGTTATCAATGCCCCTCGGTTTGCGCCAGTTGCGCTGGAGAAATGCAGAAAACATTTACTGCAGGGAGCAGTTCTGAGAGCAGCGTGAAGGCAATGGCCTCCAGGTGACAGCTCCAGCCACTACTCACCGTGCCAGGCCGTGACAGCACAGCCCTGCACCTTTCGTGCCTTAATTCACCACCACCCCCGAGGCAGCTGTGCCCAGGTGTCCCCGAATTCACATCCCCATGAACTTCCCCAGTGAGGTTTTACCTTGATCTTGACATAGCGATCAGACTGATGCCGGATGAACTTCTTGGTTCTCTTCTTGACGATCTTAGGTTTCACGAGAGGCCTGAGGGCAGGCATGGTGCCTAAGGCAAACGGGACCGGTGTGAGCAGGGCGGCCTGGCATGGAGGCGATGCACTGCCCGCCTGCAGCGCGTGTCGCAGACTGCCTTCCACTCGCGGGCCACTCCGGAGGCTAGCGAGGGAATGGGTGTTCGCCTGCAGTGCCTCTGCCTCCCGCCTCCGAAGCTGGCAGAGCACTGAGAGCTCTCCAGATGCGATCCTGGGAGGTTGCCCGCGGCCGCGTTCACGTCCCCCTCCCGCCCCGAGCACTCAGGAGCCCTCCCCACCCCGAGCAGGCGGTGCTGCTTCAGCTATCCCTCGGCAGAGCGGCGGGGGAGCCTGAGCGCCAAACCCGGGGGGGGGCTGCGCCGCCTGACGGGAACGGGCCGGCGCTCGCCGCGCTGCCGCTGAACGTGGCGGGTTTGGCGCACACGCTCCGGCGCCGCTTTACCGAGGGAGCGCCGCGGCCAAGCCCGGGCCGGGCCCGAACTCCCACACCGCGACCTCGGTCAGGCCCCAGCCGACGCCGCGGCGGAGCCCCCGTTACCCGGCCGCCGCCTCGCCGAGACCCCACGGAGGTCCCGGCCCTAGGGGTCCGCACCGCGGGGAAGGAGGAAGGGAGGGGAACGGACCCGCGGGGGCAGCGGATGGCGACGGATGGGAACTCACCGGGAGCGCGATGGCGCCTTCCGCGGCAGGCCCCGCCGAGAGAGGGAGGCGGGGCCGCGCGCAGGGGCTGATGGGATATGCGGAAGGTCCTGCCAGGCTCACGCGGCGGAGCAGAGCGGGCACCGAAACGACCCCGGGCCGCCGGCGGAGGATGGCACCGGGCGTGCTCTGTCCGGCGGGGCCGTCCCGGTATCAGCGGATCGGCGCTGCCCCGCGCCCGGTACCGTGCGCTCGGGACGGAGCTACGAGGACCTGCCCGAGCACACACAGCTTCCGCCAATCCCGCCGGGCGCGGGAGCTCCCCCTGGCGGAGCGGCTGCTCAATCCCGGAGCGTGGGAGCGGAGGCCTCCGGGGTCGCACGCCCGAAAGGCGGCGGCGCTGCCGCACATCGCTGCTTTCTCCTCATCCCCCTTCCCCTCCGCACCCGCCCCTGAGCACCTCTGCCATCGCCAGCCTCCACTTGCGCAGCGGAACCAGAGCTGCACCCCCCCCCCCCCTCCAGCCAGGGCTGGGCACTTGCTGGCAGTGAGCGCCGGGAAGGCACCGTGCACCGGGGCTGCGGCTGGGCCCAGGAGGCACCGCGAACAGGCACTACAAAAACTGGGATACGTTTATTAAAAGCCAGGGATCTGAAACATGACATCACAACAATGACCCGAGCCGGGTGCAACACACAGATAAATACTTAATGTAAGAACTTGGTCAGAGTAACCCCTGCGCGGAGCATGTAAGGCTGTGAAGACCAGGAGGTGGGAGCTGTGCCTTTCCGGTGCCTTTCCTTCCCAGTGCCTCAGCCTATGCTCAGTCTGTCCCGGTTCTCCCAGAGCCATGTGTGGTACACGTTTAACTTGTGGTCCTGTGGCTGTACCTAAAACACCATGAAAATGCTCAGCATTCAATAAAAGACCTTCTCTTGAAAAACCTCATTGCTCTGGTGGATTTCCCCTCCTTTGGGACCCCTCCGTGTCTCACAGAGCCATGTGCTATGTGCCCATGCCAACCAAGGAATACAGCACTTGTTCAGCCCTGAAACCACCCACCCCATGTGAACTGGGAGCAGGGTCCCACACTGGAGAGCAAACCGGCCTCTCGCAGACATCTGCCATAAGAGGACCCCAGCACGGCAGAGACCACCAGTGCTGATCACAGAGGGATGCCAGGATCAGGCTGGCAGGAAGCATAAGGAACCTGGTTCATAACTGGAGCAGGGAAGAGACCCACACAGCGAGAGTGGAAAATAACAGGAAAAAAAAAAATGAAGGTGACAAGATTTTAAAGGTTCAGACTTGTAAAAGGGACATTCTGTGAACTTGACCTACTGAAGGTATGGAAATCACCATCTCTTTTCACAGTATCACAGTATCACAGTATGTTAGAGATTGGAAGGGACCTCGAAAGATCATCTAGTCCAATCCCCCTGCCGGAGCAGGAACACCTAGATAATGTTACACAGGAATGCGTCCAGGCGGGTTTTGAATGTCTCCAGGGAAGGAGACTCCACAACCTCCCTGGGCAGCCTGTTCTAGTGTTCCGTCACCCTCACTGAGAAGAAGTTTCTTCTCAAGTTTAAGTGGAACCTCTTGTGTTCCAGTTTGTACCCATTACCCCTTGTCCTATCATTGTTTGCCACTGAGTAGAGCCTGGCTCCGTCCTCGTGACACTCCCCCTTTATATATTTATAGACACTGATAAGGTCACCCCTCAGTCTCCTCTTCTCCAAACTATAGAGACCCAGCTCCCTCAGTCTTTCCTCATAAGGGAGATGCTCCACTCCCTTAATCATCTTAGTTGCCCTGCGCTGGACTCTCTCCAGCAGCTCCCTGTCCTTCTTGAACTGAGGGGCCCAGAACTGGACACAATACTCCAGATGCGGTCTCACCAGGGCAGAGTAGAGGGGAAGGAGGACCTCTCTCGACCTACTAACCACCGCCCTTCTAATACACCCCAGGATGCCATTGGCCTTCTTAGCCTCAAGGGCACAGTGTTGGCTCATGGTCATCCTGTCGTCCACTAGGACCCCCAGGTCCCTCTCCCCTACACTGCTCTCTAACAGGTCATTTCCCAACCTATACTGGAACCTGGGGTTGTTCCTGCCCAGATGCAGGACTCTACACTTTCCCTTGTTATATTTCATCAAGTTACTCCCTGCCCAACTCTCCAGCCTATCCAGGTCTCGCTGGATGGCAGCACAGCCTTCTGGCGTATTAGCCACTCCTCCCAGCTTAGTGTCATCAGCAAACTTGCTGATAGTACACTCAATTCCCTCATCTAAATCATTGATGAATATATTAAATAATACCGGTCCCAGTACTGACCCTTGAGGCACTCCACTAGTTACAGGCCTCCAACTAGACTCAGCCCCATAGACTACAACTCTCTGGCTTCTCTCCTTCAGCCAGTTCGCAGTCCACCTCACTACCTGATCATCCAGTCCACACTTCCTCATTTTAGCCGTGAGGATGCTGTGGGAGACTGTGTCAAATGCTTTGCTGAAGTCAAGGTAGACCACATCCACCGCTCTGCCATCATCCATCCACCGTGTTATTTCCTCATAAAAGGCTAAGAGATTGGTCAAACATGATTTCCCCCTGGTGAAGCCATGTTGACTGCCCCTCATAACCTTCTTATCCTTGATATGCCTTAAGATGGTACCAAGGATAAGGTGTTCCATCACTTTCCCAGGGGTGGAGGTGAGGCTGACCGGCCTATAGTTACCCGGGTCCTCCTTCTTGCCCTTTTTGAAGACTGGAGTGACATTTGCTTTCCTCCAGTCCTCAGGCACCTCTCCCGTTTCCCAAGACTTGGTAAAGATGATGGAGAGTGGTCTAGCAATGACTTCCGCCAGTTCCCTCAGCACCCGCGGGTGCATCCCATCTGGACCCATGGATTTATGGATGTCCAGATTGCTCAACTGGTCTCTAACCCATTCCTCATCGACTAAGGCAAACCGCTCCGTCGACCTGACTTCATCTAAGGTCTCAGGGGTACAGGGCTCTTCAGGACTGCCCGCAGCAGAGTAGACAGAGACAAAGAAGGCATTCAGTAACTCTGCCATCTCTTTATCTTCTGTCACCAGGGCACCCATCCCGTTCATCAGTGGGCCTACATTGCCTCTGGTGTTAGTTTTGTCTGCCATGTATTTAAAAAAGCTCTTTTTGCTGTCCTTGACCCTTCTTGCCAGGTTTAATTCTAAGGATGCCTTAGTCCTCCTAGCTGCCTTCCTACATCCTCTAGCAGCAGCCTTATATTCCTCCCAAGTGGCCAGCCCCTCCTTCCATGACCTGTAAACTCTCCTCTTCCACTTGAGCATACCCAGCAATTCCCTGTTTAGCCACGCAGGTCTCTTGGCCCTCTTCCTTGACTTCCTACGTGTCGGGATGCTCCGATCTTGAGCACGGAAAAAGTAGTCCTTGAATGTCAACCAACTATCTTGGGCCCCTTTACCTTCAAGCAGCCCTGCCCATGGGATTTCCCCTAGCAATTGCTTGAAAAGGCCAAAGTTTGCCCTGCTAAAGTCCAGGGTTGCAATTCTACTTGGTATTCTACTAGTCCTGCCACACAAGATCCTGAACTCCACCATCTCGTGGTCGCTGCAACCAAGGCAGCCCTCAACCCTTACTGCTTCAACCAGATCCTCCTTGTTAGTGAGGATGAGATCCAGCAGCGCTCCTCTCCTGGTCGGCTCATCCACCATTTGCAGGAGGAAGTTATCATCCATCCAGTGGAGCCATCAGTACAATCAGAGGCAAAGGACAGAGCATGGAGCCAGCAGCGCGGCCGCAAACCCACCTCCTTCCACTCGTTGACACAGAAGATCCTGTAAGAGTCATTCCCATACTTGCCAATGCCATGCAGCTCGATAGGGTACTTCCACTGCTTGCTCAGGTACTCATCTGCAACACACAGGTACAGGCTCCAGTGCCTGCAGGCAGCTGCCAAAGCAGCTCTGGACAAAATCCTCATTCTGTGCTACTGTTACTCGGCTCCATTTTGGAACATTTTAGATGGAAAACACAAGTTTTGTCTCTCTCCTGGTGACAGTAGGTGATGAATCCCTACAGGGCACAGCTAAAACACCTCTTAAACGAATCACCATGGGGGAGCTTTAATTACATCTCTCTCCTCAGAACCCACGGAGGAATAGTTTTATTCTAAGTACAGAAAATATCAGAATCATAGCAGAATTCCTACTGGAACGGCCTTCTGGATGTCACCTGATGCAACACAGAGCAGAGCCACTTGCAGAACACAAAGTCACTCTTGCAGGTGTTCACATCTTTTTGCACTCAAGGTCTCTATGTATGTTATTTCATTCTCACAGTTGAGACAGCAGGAGCAGCAGTGCTGCATATGTAAGACCAACGCTGCAAAAACCAAACCACCACCAATATTTGCCCAAGAGAAAGGAAAATCAGAGAGCACTGTCTGAAAGAGCGGTTTGCCTCACTCGTGTAATTTAGACCATTCCACTGGCAAACCTGGGAAATCCTACCTGAGAACTTGATGATTGTTTTTGCTCTGAGCTCATAGAGGCCAAGAGGTTTGAGCAGCTCTGACATCTCTCTCCAGTCTGCATTCCTGGTTATTTCAGGAGAAGGATATTTCTTAAGGAACTCCCAGAGCACAGGAATTGCCATTTTACCTAGCGAGAGAAACCACCATGAGCAGAAGGCTGTGCAGGTCATTCTCTTTATTCATCGTCTGTGTATGCTTTCTGAAGTGAGTTTCTTCAGAGGCAAGAGCTATGATTGACAGATTACTGCTTTTTACACTGACACAAGTTAAAACACATTTATTCTTTCATTAATGCTATTAAAAATGGCAGCTGTTCTGACCCTGTAACACCTCCCGACCATTTATACAACATCAAATTGTATTAGTCTGTTTACCTGAAGTTTTATTGAGAAATATGGTTGCAATGAGAAGTTTCCACGGATCATGGAAAAGTGTTTCTTGGATTAGATTAAAAGGAGAACGTGGAGGAGTCCATTTTCTGAGGGCCTTCCTTCTAGGTGCGCTGGGAGCTGTACATAGAAACAACACAGGATGATTTATTGGATAGTAAAGGATGGGGTTACCTACTTAAATGAAAATAATAAACCCCAATGAAGCCCTTTTGAAGCAGATTCATCTTTGGGGGGGCACAATATGCAGATGGAGGTGTTTGACACCAGCCTTCAGAGCTGTTTGCAAGACACAAACCACTGAAGTGTAAAACAGGACAAGATCAGTTGTGCTGAACCGAGCTCTCTGATGCCACCTGAGCACAGCCAGCCTAAACCTGAAGAAATTCCCCATAGCATCATCTGATCTTGAGCTATCCTATCCCTCCCCCCATAAGAAATATTATAAGAGTATACCTTCTTTACTGTATTTACTTGAAAAATACGGACTTGTTTTCCTCCTATCCACTTGTGTCCGTGGGATAGAGTCTTCTGTAAAGAGATAATACCTCAGCATTAAAAGGGGAAAAAGAACCCAAGCATTTTGCTGTCCTGCCCCATGCACCATTTCCACTTTATGTTGTGATGCAAAGATAAGGATTTCTTCTAGGTGTCCAGAACATAAATATGCTTTAGATTCGCTCCGGTACTGCTCTGCATTTCATGTCTCTGAAAAGTCTTCACAAGAGAAGACTTCCTTTGCTGCAGTCTGAAGAAACAGGCTTAAACTACAGCTGAGGTATTAAATGTTGCCCACACACTCCAGCACACAAAACAAGCCAGGAAGAGCCTTTTCTAAGAATCAAACAGACCAACTGCGCAATGACATTAAGAGGTGGTGCAATGAAGGTAATGAATGCTATTGTATTATATGGCTAAAGAGATCAACAGAGTAAGTTCCAGTTGGAAATAAATCTGCATTAAGTCAAATGCTGTTGGATAAAGAAATGAGACATTCAGATGCTGAAGCAGCCTGACCTGGAACAGAAAATTGCTTGTACGGGTAAACCCCCTGGCGGAATGTTAGGCCCATGTTCTGCTCAATCCATACACGTACCTGGCAGCACTTTAACGGCTGTGAAGCTGCTCTTGTCACACAGCTGCAAGGCATCAGCAGCCCTTTCAGTCTCAGGTTTAGACTCCTGGTTACCCGGACTCTCTCCACCTGTCTCTTTCCCCACTCCCAACCCGCTGGGTTTCTCCTCACACTGTGCACATGTGTCTTTAGATGCTGCCTCTGCAGGTTCCTCCTCTGTCAGGCCCTGCAACCCCCTCTGCGAGCAAGCTGGCACCGCGCTCAGCTGCGAGGCCGACCGTGGCCACAGCCGAGCCGTGCCTGCACCCGCAGGGTCTGCCCCCTGCTCCTCCACACCCCACCTGCCCACCCCACTCGTGTCTATCTGTCTACAGAGCCTCTTGCTCTGTACGCAGCCCGTTTCTTGCTTATTCCCCGCTCTTCTCTGCCTTTTGTTCTGGGTGCTGTTGCGATCCCTCTCTTCTGAGCTCTTCACAGCTTTCCTGTTCTGGACACGTTTTAAATCTGCCCCCTTCTTTTTGGTTTTCAAACACTCCTCTGGGTTCATGCCTTTCCCGATCAACTCTTGGCTTTCCAAAGCGCATGGAGCGTCTCCCAGGTGCTCATTCCCAGCCTGAACACTTTGAATTCCATTCTCTGCACCATTTTGCAGGCCTTGCACTTGACTGTGAGGATCCTCATTTTCTGAATCACTTCTCGTGGCTTTTGTGCTGTAGCTTTTCACCCTCAGACATCTCCTCCTCCCATTAGAGGCTGTAAAATCAAAATCTTCCACTTTCAGCGATGTCTCCCCAGTTTTCCGAAAGTACTCCGCGAGGGCCCTTTTGGATCGCAGCTTACTTCCGTCAGGGCTGTGGCAGGAGAGAAAAGGGAATGAAAGACACCCCCCCTCACCCCTGGCTCTCACTTCGCACCTACTGCAGCATCTCAGCAACCCAAACAAAGGGCAGAGGCAGCTGAGCGCTGGCGCCTGGACCGGAGCAGCTCCACAGCGGCTTCACCGACAGCCCTCCCCGCGCTGTGCGCTTCCTCCCGGGACCCCCGCATGCACTCACACACCCGCGAGCCCCGCCCGTGCTACCGGGAGGGGCCGGCGGCGTTTGCCCCGGGACCGGCCGCACCTGATGAAGCACACGTCGGTCCGCCCCGCCGTCCTGCCCGCCTGCCTGCGCCTCGTCACCCGCTGCCAGCCGACGGGCACGGCGCTGGGCACGGCCGCCGCCGGTTGCTCCGCAAGCTCCATCTCCGCCGCCTCGCCAGTGCCCCCGCCGCTGGCACTAGGGCCGGGACGCTCCGCCGCTGCTGCGTCTCGGCTGCTGCACGGGGGAGCAGAGCACAGATCGATCCCTGCCCGAGCGCGACGGCTCTGGGAAGCGGCGAATTTAGCCCCGGTTCCCGCACGACCCCGGGCCCACCGCGCCCCACGGCGTCACCTGCCGCCGCCTCCCCCGTCCCGCTGGGGGGCGCTGCGGTTCTTTCCCGCCCCGCTCTGCCGCCGCTCCTGCGTCCTGCTCTGCGCATGCGCGCCCTGGCCCCGTTGGCGAGCGCCCCCTGCCGCTGCGGCGGGTCCCCAGGCGCATGAGCGTTGCCCGTGGCGCCGGCGGGGAGGGTGTAAACAAGGACCGCTGAGGAGGCCCGGCCCGGCCCGGCCCGGGCGATGCGGGCCGCGCTCACCTGGCGCGACAAGGCCGAGCACTGGTGAGCGGCCCTGGAGGGCCGGCCTGTGAGAGGTCGCGTCCCGGTGGGGCTGTGGGCCGGGAGCAGGCTGGGCCGCGGCCGGGCCATCGGGGGAGCGGTGCCGGGCATGGCGGCGGCACTTACCCGGCTGGGTGTGCGGCGGAGTCCGCGGCTTGGGGCTGCTGGTTGAGGCCGCGCTGGGCTCGGCGGTACCGGCCGCTGCTCTGCCCCGCTCCCACCGCGCGGGCGGCGGGAGGCCTGGCCTGAGCGTCCTCCTGCAGGCAGGGGTTCTCCTCCCGTGCAGGCCCCCGCGGCAGCAGCGCTGCGCTCCTACTGCTCGATACCGGAGCTCAGTAACGCTGCCCCTTTTCGAGGTGGTTTTTGTCGTTCTCAGCTCCCGTTCAGCCGCAGGGCAGCAGCCGCGCCCGTGCGTATGAGAGTCTGCCCCCGGGGCCGGGAGGCGGGCAGTGCTTGGGCTCCTCGGGGCACAGGGTGACCATCCCGGAGCTCTTAGGCTCCGCTGGCCTCTGGAGTACGCAGTTACCGGTGTTTGTTGTGCGGCATCTTTGACTTGAAAGAAAATCTATTTTCTGTCCACTAACAGGGAGTTTTTCGGGGGGGGGGATTTGTTTCTTCTTTTTCCTTTAGTATTTATGACCTTGCATTCAAACCAGATGGGACTCAGTTGATAATTGCTGCTGGAAATAGACTGCTGGTAGGGAAACTTTTTCCTCTTACATTTATAGTTGTATGCATATGATTCTTTTACATGTACTTACGAACCTATCAAAAATCCTCTTATCTCTACTAGTCCAGCCTCCTATCTGCATACATATTAATGCAGGCTAATTGTAAAGCTTTTCAATGTTTCTTACCAAGTTTTAAGCTCTATTTTCAAAAGTAATGGGATTTAAGTTACTTTCCTCATCTCATCCACTCGCACCTCACCAGGTCGTTTGGAGTCCATTAACTCACTTGTAGCACAGTGGCGTGGCTTGCAAACACTGCATTGTTACAAGTTTCATGCAAAGCTGTGAAAAGAAACTCGAATTGGTGCCCTGGCTTTGTGAGAAGCTTCAGCTGGAGCTTTTTTGTGCTTCCCCGGTTCTGCCTGCCTGTGTCTGACTCGTCAGGAGGAGCAGCTCGGGGCTGTGCTGCTCATGGGCCCTCAAAGCTTTCAGGTGGGGTGGGGGAGGCACGACATAGAAATGTAGTGAGGAGCACAGAGCAGCGGGCTGCAGTTCACAGTGCTCATGGAACAGGACATTGAGTTAGGGTCCTTTCCACTAATTTATTACATTTAAGCATCTAATGAAGAGAAAGAAGAAAGGACTAAAGCACGCAGGTCAAATGAGGTGTTTGGAATCTTCTGTGCGTGTAGTTTTCTAACACTGAGTTTTCTCATTCTGAGAAGTATTGCATTAAGGAAAGCTTCTGCACTTTAAGCCATTTTGTCTTGCATGGACTATATACTGTGTAAAAAAGAACACAAAAGAAGGTGTATAACCCTTTTGGCCTTCAGTAATTTTATCTTAGCCCTCGCTGAGATATTTTTTTATGTATGTCTTTTTGTTTGAATGTTTGGCTTTGTTTGTTGGTTTTTTTTTTTCCCATGTTTAAATAGGTATATGATACTTCTGATGGAACCTTAATCCAGCCTTTGAAAGGACATAAGGACACTGTGTACTGTGTGGCTTATGCCAAAGATGGTAAATACCACTTTGGGGGCTTTGCTAGTCTGGTTTGTACAGTGCATGTCTGTAGTGCCAGTTGCTAGACAGAGAAACCAGGGTTGTTTCACTAACTCATCTGAACACACACGTGAGTGTTGGTGGTTTGTAACGGAGAGATTGATCTGCAGAAGTACCCTACTGTTACATGTGAGGCTACCTGTTAATCCAAGAACTGCAGCCCCCACTTTCTTCCCCCTTGTACTTCAGTGGTGGTAAAGTTAATATTTGTGGGTAACGTGAGGAGAAGCCTTGTCCCAGAGATCCTCTCTCTAGCACCCCACCTGTCTCTGGTTTTTATTTTTATTCCCATAGTTTCTCTGTCCCAAGGCTTTCCCTTCTGATCCCCCACACGCTACCATGCTTACTACAGGCCTTATTCTGTTTCCAGTTCTCATTCTGTGGGGGCTTACTGTGTGGATTCAGAGGACTTCCTCTCAGATCCTGCTGGTTAAGCTTTCGGGGGTGCCTGTGGAAATGGACTGGTTTTCCCTTGACCCTGTTAACATAAATGCACACCCTGTGACTGACAGCATTGGAAAGTCTGGCTGCTTCCTTGCCTGGCTGGGCTTTAGCACGGCCTGCTCTATGGGAGCAGCAAAGTCAAGTCACCCAAGTTCCATGTAGCTGGAGGAGTGCTGTCACATCAAGACACTTGCAGTGTTAGGCCCTTTATTACATGAGCCTTGTCAAGTTCAAGAACTTCTTGCTCTCTCTTTGATTAAATGTTTGGAGTGAAAGTGATTCTTGTATGCGTGGGATTTAAATGATATCTAATTCCTAGGCAAACGCTTCGCATCTGGCTCTGCTGATAAAAGTGTGATAATTTGGACTTCAAAGTTAGAAGGAATTCTGAAATACACGTAAGTGACGCCTTCCAATTCTGTGCCTCTCAAAAGCGGACTTTGATTATGCTCTTCTGCTGTCAAAGAGTGTGTGCTATTAGATCTGGAGGAAGGTTGGCTAAGGTCAGAGAAAATGCCAGGGGGTAATAGGAAAGGGAGGAGGAAGAGAACAGTCAAAGTATCTGAACGAGGCAGGAAAGCAATTAAAGGCTTAAAAGAGGGTGAGAAGTTTGGATAAGACTCTGGGTTTAGAGGGCTGGCAGAGAATTGGGGAAACTCTCTACAGATCAGAATAAAATTAAACAGAAAGTGACTCTTCTTGTAAAACAAACAAGATTAATATAAAGCTGGTTCAAAGAGCAAATTAAACATCAGGTTTGGAGCTTTTGGTGTATTCCATCTTCTGGCTTTGTTTTTACATCACCCCTCTTAAACGGCATCTTCAAATTCTGTTTCTGAATGTGTGTGTGCATTGCTAGTTGTATGCACAAGCCAGTGGACTACTGGGAACATATGCAGCCGTATTTGGTTTAGAATTTGGATATAACCTTTAATCATGTTTCACAAACCACTATCTCTGTACATTTTTAGCTGATCTTGATGAAATACAGTGAATCCTGCCACTTAGAGACAATTTTTGTAAGGTTTATTACTGATCTAGTTTACAGTAATAGCAGATTAATTTGATGTAATATAAACTGATCAAATTATTTCTAGCATCTGGTGAACCTTTCAGCTATCTTGCTGAAAGTCATCAAAGGGGGCATTTAAGAATGATTTATTGAAATATGATTGTAATTTCATTCTAGGCATAATGACTCTATTCAGTGCGTTTCATACAATCCTCTTACTCATCAGCTGGCATCCTGTTCTTCCAGTGATTTTGGTATGTCTTCTTCCTCCAACTTTTCCATTAAGCCAATAAATTCTATTAAAGTTGTATAGCAAAGCTACCTACAGATGGGTACAGTTCTTTATATCCAGAAGAGATGAGGTACAAAATAGATTACCTAAAGTAATATTAGATAGTTATTTAAATCACTTAAACTCCTTTGGAAAGGGCTATGTAGTGAGGAGCCATGGTATAAAATGTACTACTTTGATACTATGATTTTTTGTAGAGACACTCACTGTATTGTTTAAATGGATTTTTTTTTTTTTCCTGATAAATACCATGTATTTAAATGTCCTAGCAGTGGGTGAGACTTTAGTCCCTGGGAAGTTCCAGCTGAGTTTTCTGACAATGTTAGTTTTCAGTCCGAACACTGGTCATTTGTCATTTACTTTGGCTTTTTGTTTGCTTTAATCAAGGCTTGTGGTCTCCTGAGCAGAAATCAGTCTCTAAACATAAGACCAGCAGTAAGGTTACTTGCTGTAGGTAAGTTTTAAGGATTACCTGGGTCATTTAAGTTAGTTTCAATGCAAACCATTCAAGTTAATGTGCAAGCGTAAAGGAAAAAAATGTTCAAGTGAGACAATTCAGTGTATGCAGAGCCAGTGTCCAGCAGTGTGATAGTTCAGTGTATGCAGAGCCAGTGCCCAGCAGTGTGCCAGGCTCTGCTGCCTGGCTGCTCAGTACCATCATGTGTTGCTGCTTTGCCATTCACAGCAGTGAAATACCTGGGCAGTGTTTATAATACTCCAGTAGGAATATGATTAATGTTTATCAGAGATGATTTGTTCTTTCTGGTGTAGTTTTCACAGAGACCGACTGGCCCCTCTCCTCTCCCTGCACCCTTTCTGTTTTCATAGCAAAGGGGTTTGGTTTTTAATTTGGTTTTTATTTGGTGCTCTTTATAACTGAATTCTTCTGAAAGTATCAGAGAGGTGTTCTGGTCTGGAGCAGGTGCCTTCTCTCTGCCTCTGTTAGTCACCTTGTGAAATAGCAGTAATGTGAAGTTAGAGGAAAAATAATTATACTTTTGGCTTATGGAGCCATTCATCCCCTGTGTTCTATTTTCAGCAGAAGGAGATATTAATGATTATGGGGAAACTGAAGCAAGGGTTCATTAGTTTGTATAAAGTGGTCCATCTGACTGCAGTGGAGACAAGAACAGAGCTCAGATCTCCTCTGTCCTGCACTGTGTGGTTTTATCTGATCAGTGTTCTAAACGTGGCTTTTAAAGCAGTCTGGTCTACTGCCAGCACTGTCATTCCCCAAAATGTGTCTGTTACTTAGCACATGTTAGAAGTATTGAAAGCAGATGATAGATTTAATTTTTTCTTTTTTTATTTCTACATATATTTTAATTCTATGTATATTATAAAATGTTCTTGCTGTAGTGCATGCTGTTGCCATAAATGTGGTTTTAGATGCATAAACAAACTGTGGGATTACTGGCTACCTCCCAGAACTCCCTCTTAGAAGTGTATTTCAGTCCTCCCTATTTGAGTATGTTGTGCATCCTACCTTCCTGCTGCTTGTTTATAGTAGTTTGCTCTTCAGTAAATGTGTGTTTTACCAGCTGGACAAATGATGGCCAGTACCTAGCTCTGGGGATGTTCAATGGCGTTGTCAGCATACGGAATAAGAATGGTGAAGAGAAAGTTAAAATAGAGCGGGCAGGGGGTGCTTCATCTCCAATATGGTCAATTTGTTGGAATCCATCCAGGTAAATCATTTCATCCTTCCTTTTTCATGCTAAATAGGTAATCCCTGTCTTATTGATTGCAAAAAGGCTTGACTTTTATCCCTGCTGAAACAGATTAATGCCATGTAGGTTGCCTTTTTTTAAGTGATTGTGTATTGGGGTTTTGGCTTTGCTGCCAGTCTTCAATTGCATGGAGAAAGTGAGAACAAGTTCTATTTAAATCATAGAATCATTTAGGTTGGAAGAGACCACGCATTAACTCAGCACTGCCAATTCCACCACTAAACCAAATCCCCAGGTGCCACATCTACACATCTTTTAAATGACTTCAGGGACAGTGACTCCACCATTGCCCTGGGCAGCCTGTTCCAATTCTTACCAACCCTTCTGGCCAAGAAATTATTACCACCTCCCTTCTTCCTAGGCAAGAAGCTGTGGAGAAGGTACCTCATGATTTACTCCAAGCTGAACAGATCATGTCAGAGTCCTGAAGTTCACAAATTTGAGACCTGGAGCCTTTCCTTGCTCTGCTGTTGGTTCCACAGGAACAATTTTGGTTATTTTTGTTTCCCTGCCTTACACTGGCAGCAGTAGCTGACTCTTGCTCAGCTGCACTGACTGGTGTTATGGTGGCTTTGTACTACAGTAGCTGAGATCCGTATCCAGGCCTGGGTGCTTCACCTGTGTGAGGGACCATAATTAGCTTCACTGTACCAGGGCTTGTGCCCTGTGTGTGCAGTTGTGCCTCAAGCCTTGCAGTTGTTCTGTGAAGGAGACTGAGTGTTCTTTCGTGTCCCCAGGCTGTCTCCATCAGTTTTAAATGGCAGGATGTATCTGCTGTCCTTTCAGGTTTTGGGTTGTTTTAAAGAGTAATATGAAGTAAATCCTGTTATTCTATTACTTGGTTCTGTTGCTCCAAGACATTTGTTAGTAAATCACTGTAGAATAACTACATATTTCTCTTTTGTTCATTAGAGATGAACGCAATGATATTTTAGCTGTGGCAGACTGGGGCCAGAAACTTTCCTTTTACCAACTCAGTGGCAAACAGGTATGTTTCATTAAGTGCATTCAAGAGGGGCAGGGTTTTTCTGATTCTGTTTTGTGTTCTACATTCAAAGTGCTTGATTAGCTCCAGCAAATGTTTTCTGTTTTCCCAGCCTTTTAGGAATCTGCTTTTTCTAACCATCTTTTCCTTCAGCTCTTGTTTCCTCCATGGCCGCTCAGCTGCTCTTAAAATTCCTGTGTCAAAGCCCTTGCAACTTTGCTGACTTTCATGATACATTTTACTGGTCTGGAGAGGGCATTTTAATATTTTTTTCAACTGATTAAAGTGGGTTTTGTGAGGTGCTTGTGTTCTGAGTAGACTGGCTGTGGGGACTGGGGAGATTCTTGGATGTATTTTAGAACTGCCTTTGGGAATCTTAATACAGCCAGTGGTGTTCTGTGGATAGCCAGAGATGAGAAGACAGGTAGCAGTGACAGGAGTTGTTGCCCTTGGGAAAATAAGAAATGATTCTTTTGTTAATGCTTTTGATTATTTTTCCTGTGTAGATTGGGAAGGACAGAATGCTCAATTTTGACCCTTGCTGTGTTAGCTATTTTACCAAAGGAGAGTATATCTTATTGGGAGGTTCTGATAAGCAAGTCTCCCTCTTCACGAAGGATGGTGTGCGTCTTGGTACCATAGGAGAGCAAAGCAGCTGGGTGTGGACATGCAGAGTTAAACCAGACTCCAACTATGTGGTGAGTCAGAACATTTCTCTGGTGTTTTCATAGACAGTTTGTCATGTAAGGTAAGATCATAAATCTTGAACTCAGTCTAGATATTGTGAGTCAGGCTGTAGAACCTGAGCAGAGTCTAGTGAGGTCCTTGAACTGTGACTGAAATGGGAAAATGGCACCTAATAACTTCTAGGTTGACCAAATCTAATTCCATGATGGGAAGAAAATGTTCAGATCTGTTTGAGTTTCTAGCATTACACCTTGTGGAAAATGCCTACAAGGCATCTGTTAGCCATAAATGCTGCACTTTGTGTCATTGTACAAATATGAGGAGATAGAGAGTGAATTGAAAACCGTTCCCCATCCCCCAGAAAATCCAGTCCGCACCACCCCCCTCATACCCAACCAAAAACCAAACACGACAGAACTGAACCAAACCCCACCCTCACAGCGTGGTGGTCTTCATGGCCTGTGAGGAGATCAGTCCTCCTCCTGCATTGTGCTTTCAGCACTGTTTAAGTACCGGTAGGCTGCAGCTGGTATCAATCTATACATTATGCAGGAAAAGGAACATAATGTTCATATAAAAACCACACATTTTGCCAATTCTCACCTACACATACCAATTAACTAAAATTATTTTCTTCTTGTGTGCAGGCAGTAGGGTGCCAGGATGGAACAATATCCTTCTATCAGTTGATTTTCAGCACTGTTCATGGCCTTTATAAAGATCGCTACGCTTACAGAGACAGCATGACTGATGTTATTGTCCAGCACCTCATCACTGAACAAAAAGGTAATTTCACACTTGCAGTCAGGCCAAAGCTTCACTCTCATTCTGTTTTGTTTTAATTAATACCCATCCCCTTGGAATGTATGCTGCATGTACCAGACAGATTGTTGTCACTTTGACAGTAAAACTGAGGAATACTGTTTGCAGGATGACAGTGCAAACTTGGATTCTGGAGCATCAGCGCTGACAAGCTTAATGAAAGATATGGGGATTTGAAAGGACAGTGGGAGGGGCAGAGGCTTTTAAGATAAGGTTTTAATCTCTGTGAAGGAGATACTGTACATCATATTTAGCTCTTCTTTTTTTTCCTCCCTTACTTGCAGCCTCAAGGATGTGTGTTAATTTTCTTTCTTCATATCCATGGCTTTTTATGGCAAGGAGTCAAAATATGGCACCAGAATGTGCTGTTGACAAATAATAAAGGGTGATAAATTGTGATGGGGATAGTAGATTACATAGATGTATAACAACAGACTTCTCTGAGCAGGAATCTGCTTTTAATTTTAAAGGTGCTTTAGAAAGATCGTATCAATAATTTTTCTGATTTCTGTATCCATTATTTTCATTTCAGTCTATACTGTATTGTTTTTGTGGTTTGTTTTTTTATTCTCTCTAGTTAGAATAAAAGGCAGAGAGCTTGTCAAGAAAATTGCAATCTACAAAAACAGACTAGCAATCCAGATGCCAGAGAAAATCTTGATTTACGAGTTATACTCAGATGATTCTTCAGATATGCATTACCGGGTGAAGGAGAAGATAGCGAAAAAATTTGAATGCAACTTGCTGGTTGTGTGTTCAGAGCACATTATTTTGTGCCAGGTATGTGCCTTACAACCTAAAGTCATCTTGGGGTGCATTCAGACTCTAGGGAAGCTGTCCCAGATGCTGGTACTGTATGGTCTGTGACAGCTTTTCCCCAGGGTACCGCTGTGCAGTGCTGTTGCAGTGTACAGTGCTAGCGTGCTCCGAGCAGGAACTGTGGCACACACAGGCTGCTCTGCTGCAGCAAAACACTCTCTAGTCGTTTGATAAATTAGCACATAATCCAGGGGACTTGGGAGTGGGAGTGAGCTACTGGCAACGTGGAGGGGGAAGGTGGTGTTTGTTTATAGCACTGGAAAACCTTAAAAAATTCAAGCTGTCAAACTGACTATTTGACTTTATGATTTTTATATGTAAAAGTAGGCACACACGCTAGTATGGGTATAATGTGTGTGTATACATGTGTATATATGTAGCATGTATAGTATAGGTAGCAAAGACGCAAGGTTTTTATCTTTACCTTCATGCAGTGTTTTATATGTTACTGTTTCTTTAGGAGAAAAGACTGCAGTGCCTCTCCTTTAGAGGCATTAAAGAGCGAGAATGGCTGATGGAATCTCTCATTCGTTATATTAAAGTTATTGGAGGACCACCAGGAAGAGAAGGTCTCTTAGTTGGTCTAAAGAATGGTCAGGTAACATGTAACGTCTCATGGGTGTCTTTTCACTGCAAATAAAATCTCTTCTGTCAAGGGAAGGTCTTAGGAGCAGCATGCTCTAGAATGCCACTTGACAGTCTCATCTTGTGATTAAAACCTGATTTCCTTTATCTTTCACATTCTCTGGCTGTAAAATGCGTGCAAACCTACTTAATTTTGTCTAAAGCCCATATGTTGTTAGGAACAACTGACAAAAAAAAGAGTTCTTGGTGAGCTGAGAGAGAGTTTATCTTTGGGGGGGAGGGGGTTGGAAGGGGGTATGTACACTTCTCCTGACCTTTGGGAAGGTGCGGGTGCTCCAGGGGTGACACTGGTGTCTCTTTCACAAGCCAGTTTGCAGTTGAAAATTTCAAAACGGGGGCCTGAGGTAGTGACACAGAGGACAGGGACGGAGAGGAAGTTGGGATCCTCTTTGTCTTCTGTACCTATGCTGTATATTCCTGTAGCATTGCATTAATGTAATTGTTTAACTAGTAGAGCACTAAAAGAAACCAGGATGTGTAGCCTATCATTTGTCCATATAGGCTTGCAACCATTGTGGAAACAAATCTTCCCAAGATAACCTCAAACTGAAAGCATTTCCTTAGTTTCATGCAGTTCATCTCTGAAAAGAAATGCAGTTGCACACTTTAAACAGCACTGAAGTTGGTGGAAACAAAAGTGGAAGGACTGACTCTGGTTTCACATGTCTAGATTCTGAAGATCTTTGTCGACAACGTGTTTGCAATCGTGCTGCTGAAGCAATCCACAGCTGTGCGCTGCCTGGATATGAGTGCATCCCGCAACAAGCTGGCAGTGGTGGATGAAAACGATACCTGCCTGGTGTATGACATTCACACCAAGGAGCTGTTGTTTCAGGTAAAATTCAAATTGAAATCAAAGGGGGGTGCTGGGGGAGCAGAAAGTCATCTGGAGTACAGAACATACCAAAAGTGTTGCTGCGCAGGAATTATATCTGTTATTTAAGCCATTAATCACATGTTGTAGCATTTAACTGTGATCTATTTCACTATTGAAACCACCTTAAAAGAGGTGGTGGATAAGGAATTAGAAGACAGGAGATATATGTGAGCAACAGCTGAATAAAGGGCACTTAAGCACGTGACTTTTTCGGTTTAATTTAGAGCTCTGTCCTGGTTCCCACTGAAGCATTATAGTTAATGAGCATTTTGACTTTATCATTAATATGAATGACATTAAAACCTAAACCTCTTTGTTATGTATTGCATGAGTATAAAGTGAATAATGATAATTCTCTCTCCACTGCTGTTTCGCAGTCACTCTAAGGGCTCACTCGTTAATGTTGGTGAGGTATTTTCAGAGAAAGCATGAAGTGCTCCAAAAACAGGGTCTGGAACTTTCTTTTTGTAACAGGCAGAAAAATGGTCAACTGAAAGTGCTAGCTAACAGTGTATTATTGTGGAATTTGATATTATGTGCTACAGTTTGATAGTATAGATCATAAGTAAATGCAAACCAAAGGCAAGACAGTTACAGCCGTTTATTAAAACGTAAAGTATGGCCCTGTAAATCAGGCTTTAGAATATTACACGTATAAATAATAACTGTGTGTGTGTACACATCCAGGCTATAGTAGGTCAAACGTTCTGGCTGAAGGATGCCTGTTTCTTAGGAAAGATGTGACTGCACCTGTTGTAATCATCAGTTCCTTTGCTCAGTAGGAACCCAATGCAAATAGCGTGGCTTGGAATACACAGTGTGAGGATATGCTTTGCTTTTCTGGAGGGGGTTACCTCAATATCAAAGCTAGTAACTTCCCTGTCCATCAGCAAAAACTTCAAGGCTTTGTTGTGGGTTACAACGGCTCCAAGATCTTCTGTCTTCATGTTTTTTCTATGTCAGCTGTTGAAGTTCCGCAGGTAATCCTTTAATCTCATTAAGTGCTGCTTTACATTTCATAAACATCAATGTTTAAGAAGTGAAGAAGCTTTTCTGAGATTTACTCATATTCCATTACCAAAATGATTGCAGTTCACACTTTCTTCATCGTTATTTAAATTATATTGCATGATCTAAATGATATTTTTATTTGGCATTAATTAAGCTAACTTCCTTTTTGCTCTTGTTGATCGTGTTCCTAATTCTCCCTTCCCACTTGCAAATGCACATAATCTAAAAGCAAAGGTGAAGATACGGTGTGGGTGTTACCCCACTGCCTGGATTTTTACTGTAGTCTCTCTATGTACCTTTTCTCAAGTTGTAATTTCATGTTTTCTTATGAGTACATCCCACACTGTCTTATTGTTGCTTCACCTAGATGTGTTTAGGCAACATTTAAGCTGTATGTTTGAATATATACTATGTGGTTAGTCTTGACATTGTAAATTTAGAGATTGCCTTCCTCAGAACACCATTTCCTGCATTATGGGAAGCACTGGAAGAATATAAACCAGTCCAAGAAACAAAACAGAAGAAGGAAAAGGAAAAATGGTTGTCCCTTGTGCAGTCAGGTGTGGGCAGGATTTGAAAATGAGGCAACGGAGAAGCAGAAGTGCCCTGTGCTTTTATTCACACCATTGTTCTAGGCACCTGCCTGCCCCGGTGCATCGCTGGGCAGGTCCTTGGTTAGGCACTGGGCTGTGCAGTGTGGCTCACAGCCATGGATCAGCCAGGCCTGGCACACTCTGCCTGTCTTGGTGTGCTCTAGGCACCAGTATACCACACAATTCCTGGGAAGCATCACTGAGGCAGCTTTCTCAAAGTTAGTCTTTTGGAGGGAGAGAGGACCAAAAAGTCCACAATTTTCAGGTATATTAAAAATAATAGAAATGAATCTGCATATACTGCCTTTAGTGCAAGCCCAGAGTTACAGGCGGTCTCCCATGTCACTTAGAGGGCTTGAGCTGCAGATCCTGAGCCTCGGTCTGTGGCAGCCTGCAGCTGGCAGTTTGTCTCTTTAGTTCTGTTTTAGTGCAGGTCCTTGAGGTCAGTGTGTTTTGGGCTTAACAGTCTTGGTAAAACTGCTTTGTCACCAAGGTTGGCACAGCAGGGTTACTTCCTCATGATACCTTTTCCTGCTGTGTCTGAGTATTTCCAGGAGTGCTTCACACCAGGCTGTCGTACCCCTTCTCATGCTTTTAGCTTCGAGAACAAAATACCCTCTCCTTCACTCTGCTTCTGTGGCATGAAAAAAAGCAGCTCTTCGTACATGATATTTAGCACGTACAATGCACAGAAGGATTCACATTCTTAAGTGCTTCCTAATATGCAAGGAACTGAAGATTTCAAGATGGAGGAGTTTGGAATACAATTAACCCAGCTTAGCTAAAGATACAGTAATAATCACCCCAGAATGTTGTCTATGACACAAGCCCTATACCTTTATTCTTTGTGGAGCTTGTAATGCTTGTGATTAGAATATTTTTTTTCCCAGTTATGTAAGAATTTCACTAATACTACATCTCAGTATTTTTTTCTAATATGTGTTTTTCAATGGAAATCCCCAGTCTGCACCCATGTATCAATACCTGGAACGAAAAATGTTTAAAGAAGCCTATCAAATTGCATGTTTAGGAGTGACTGATACTGACTGGAAAGAACTGGCCATGGAAGCTTTGGAAGGGCTGGAGTTTGAAACTGCTAAAAAGGTAAAGCGTTATTTACTTCGCAGAAATAAATAAATATATATAATATATACTTATATATAAGTAAATATATATAGTGCGTGTAAATGATGTATAGTTTATGGCTGGAGTACAAAGTGGGGTTCCTTGGTTACTGTCTTGCTTGTCTTTAGTGTGTATGTTATTACACATACCAAAGAATATGTTGGTTCGATATATATAACTAGGATCTTGAAACGAGGCTTTAAACTGAAGGTCTATTTTATCTCTCTAGATAAATGCCATGTTCTAAATTAGAGTGTTAAATGCAAAGAAAATGGTTTCTTTCATCTACTGCTGTGAGATGCATTAATAACTTTGGGGAGAGAAGTGGGAGGTTGTTCAGTGGTGCTGCTGACCAGCGGGTGGCACCACAGAACGCCTTGGCTGACTCCCCGCTTCCCCAGTGCTGGGAACTTGCTCTGTTTTCCCCTATTTTTCCCTAGTATTTAACATAACCTCCGTTCAAACGTGGAGCTTTCATATTCTTTCATATTCTAGCTATATATTAATGTTATCTGAAGGCAGTGATGATGTAATGTCATTGTTTTAGTCATTTTCTCTCTGGAATGCCTTGTTTTGGGGAATAAATGGGCATATACTGAGGAATGGCATTTTCTCCAGCATGAAATACTTACCTATTTTCTTTCACCACCTTTTCTCAAACAAGAGAGGGTGAACTGATTTTAATATATAATGAATATTGTATGAAGAACAAAACATTCTAAAAATATGCAGGGGGTGGCCTGTAGCAATAGGCATCTTTTAATAACTGATTTTTTAAGAAGGAAATTAAACACTTTATTTTTCTTCTTTTTTCTTAAGTGGAGGCATCAGAATCATTTCAGCTTCATGGATGGCCTTATGCAAATAGATATTCTTGAAAAGAAGTTTTCAGTGCCTCCTTGGGATTTCAAAGTAGTGCCCTGTTAGAATTAGAGCGGATTAACTTGAACAAAAGCAGCTTCTTGACATTAAAGGCTCTCCTAGCTCCTAGTCCGATCTGGTGTAAGCAGAATGTGCTGTGCCCTCTCAGGCATTAGTTTGGTTGGAAGTCTTGAGCGTGCAGTCTAAAGAGTTAAAATTCTGGGTTTTGATGCATGTCAGGAATAAGTGCTAAGCTGCTGGAGCTCACACGTGACTTTGCCACTTGAGACTTTGGGTTGCACATTTATCTCCATTTGCAAAAGATATTATACTGCTTTGCAGTACTTCTGCCTTACCTTTTTTATTTCCCTTCTTCTCCCTGAGCCACCTCCATACTGAGTGTTCAGAATGGTATAAAAGCCCTAAGCCCATGCAGTATGCTTTGGCAATGCCATCAATTATATGTTCTACCTTGTAATAGTTTCTTTAGATTTTCTTTGCCTGTATCATGCCTCGCATCAAAATGGAAAAGCTATGAAAAAGCCAGAATAAAAGTATTGTCATATTTTAAATGGCATTTTGTATTTCTTAGGGGACTGACAGTCCCTGCCTTTGCTGTTTATTTTCAGTCCTAAGCTGTTTGGATTCTGCCCTGGTCTTATTTACTGTGATGCCTCGGGGCTGCAGTTGCTGTGAGAGCCCCTCGGGTTAGGGACTGCACAGACACAAAGCCCAGCATGTTTCTGTCAGGCCTGATGACACTGGATTTATGCATAACAATATTTTGATTCTTCTGGCCTTTCATGTTAATCCCTTTCATTCTTCTTTTCAATAGGCATTTACCAGAGTACGAGACCTTCGATATTTAGAATTGATCAGCAGCATAGAGGTAAGGGAGCATTAAAGACTGCATATATCCTTACACTGAGTGCTGTGCCAAAATCAGTGCTGTTTTGGAGGGAGTTCTGTTCAGAGAGTGCTTCTCACTGTTGGAGATGTGTTTAGGGTGAAAAATCCCAATGAGCAGAGGTGACACAAATCCCAGTCACAGGGCTGAAACTTCATGGGGAAGAAATGGGGGTGTGGAATGAGAACTTCTGGAACTGTCCTCAGGAAAACTGGAGAAACATTCAATATTCAACTAATAATTGGTAGAATACTACTGTGCTACCAGAGCTTAGTACAGCATACTTCATAAACATGAGTTAATTAAGCCTTTCCTTACCCCCTGGAAGTAGGTAATTACTATTATCTCCTCTTTGCAGAGCCAGAAACAGGCCCAGAGAAGTAAAATGACAAACTCAGCATCTCATGACAAGTCTGTGACAACTGGAAATAGAATTTGGGATTCTTTACTTCCATACTGTGCTCTAATCACTAGTTCTTAACTCTTTTCACACTTCTTGATAGAAATTCACTAGACAATAACTGTCTGTCATGAGCACATTAAAAGACATGGTATCACCCTTGTCCTTCTACAAAGACTGCATGATAATGCTTAGTTTAAAGATCAGTGTTGAGATGGCATAAAAGGAATTCCTCTTTCTCATGATAATTAGATTTGCACCTTCTCTGAAAGAATACATTCGTTGTCTTCCAGTTCTGCAGAGCTGTCCTGGTTATGTCAAAATGACAGTTGGCTGCAGTTGACTGCTCTTGGTGTCTAACATGGGACAAAGTTTTGTGTTGCTTTTAAAGGGTAGCTAGGTAGAGGAGAGCATTCTCTCACTACTGCCAGTCTTTCTTTTCCACATATGCTTCTCTAGATCTGTGTCTATGGAGGATATTCTGGATTCGTCATGTTGTATTCTGTTTAATGAGGAAGATTAGGAGCGTGACCAGCAGGTCGAAAGAGGTGATCCTGCCCCTCTACTCTGCTCTTGAGAGACCTCACCTGGAGTATTGTGTGCAGTTCTGGTGTCCTCAACATAAAAAAGGACATGGAACTGTTGGAACAAGTCCAGAGAAGGGCCACGAGGATGATCAGGGGACTGGAGCACCTCCTGTATGAAGACAGGCTGAGAAAGTTGGGGCTGTTCAGCCTGGAGAAGAGAAGGCTCCGTGGAGACCTCGGAGCAGCCTTCCAGTATCTGAAGGGGGCCTATAGGGATGCTGGGGGGGGACTCTTCTTTAGGGATTGTAGTGACAGGACAAGGGGTAACGGGTTAGAACCTAAACAGGGGAAGTTTAGATTGGATATAAGGAGGAAATTCTTTCCTTTTAGGGCGGTGAGGCACTGGAATGGGATGTCCAGGGAGGTTGTGAATGCTCCATCCCTGGCAGTGTTCAAGGCCAGGTTGGACGAAGCCTTGGGTGAGATGGTTTAGTGTGAGGTGTCCCTGCCCATGGTGGGGGGGGTTGGTACTAAATGATCTTAAGGTCCTTTCCAACCCTAACTATTCTATGATTCCCTTAGCAAACAGGCACAGACTTACTTTCAGACTTGAAAATGCTCCTCCTGAAGTAAGAGTTCTATATCATCGCTTACTCTTGCTTGTGGTATATCGGCTTCCTCTTAAGGCTTGTAAGGGTGTAACTAAGCACACATGTTCCATTGATGTGATGGTTTTCTCTCAGTCATGACACCCTTTTTTTCTGGTTGATGACAGGAGGATACATAACTGCCAGATCTCTGTGTCTGGCAAGATTCTGTGAAGTCTGTAAAAATTGGTGTAACAGTTCCTCTGATTATTCTTGTAACAAAGCTTTTAAAGGGAACTTTCAACACCTGTCCAGTGTCAGCCCAGTTCTGAGTGTGACCAGAGGAGCTATGGCTGAGTCTCCTTTGGCAGTACAGAACTGAATTTGTATGCTCATGGAATGCTTTCCCTCCTTTTGTGCAATTTTCTTTAAATTCAATTCAGATCTACATATTTCCATATGAGGTGGGCTAGCAGTAGTAATAGTTTATCCAAAGCAGGGAGTAATGTGTTTCCACGAGACAGGATAAAGCATATATATTAAAACACACACACATATGACGCTGGTCCCTTGAAGCCAGTGTGCCCCTGTGGGTCTGGTTCACATGAGGGGTTTCCCTGTGGCACTGCACTTGCGCTGCCTCTCTGGTCCCTTCCCAGGCAGGCAGTCAGCAGCTGCAGTTAGCAGGAGAGCACATGCCACTGCTGCCTGCCCGACATCACAAGCTCGTGCATGGGGGGACAGCAGTGGGGACACTTTCTGATTCAGAGGCAAGTTAACAGACTTCCTAAGTCTACTTATGGCTAGCAGTTATTGTCATGTTTGTCATCCCACTGTCACAGTGTTAATACAGCCAAATGATATGCAAGTGAGCTTCTCCAGGAGAAAAGAAGGAGCCCATCAGAGGCTGCCTTTAAAATAGCTGAGCGTAATGACAGCATGTGTTCGTTTTCCTGTGTGAAATCAAGAGAAGTGATTTTTTCATCACTTTAGTTTGTATAGTGACATTTAATTTTGCTCTTCCTAATTTTAATTAAGAAGGGATATAATCCTTTAATTATAAATTCACCAGAAATGTAGGAGAGGCATAATTATGATACCCTGTTACTGGTTTTCATTAACAGTTAAAATCTAATCCTGAAAATCTAATTCCTCCATGGCCATTTCTCACCTAGATGCTGGTCATCTAGACTATTTTCTACATCTCTGCTGTATTTCATTTTGCCAGGAACGGAAGAGGCTCGGAGAGAACAACAATGAGCTGTTCCTAGCAGATATTTATGCCTACCAGGGAAAATTCCATGAGGCAGCGAAGTTGTACAGGAAGAGTGGGCATGAAAGCCTCGCTCTCGAGATGTACTCTGACCTGCGCATGTTTGACCACGCAAAGGTAATGGTCTGCAACTGAATATTTAAATGCAGAAATATTAATGTCTGTAACCCCTTTCAAAGTGGGGTCTACCAAAGGATCTAACCTAGTGTATTTTTTTACTAGAGAATTTTCTTCCAATGATTCTATATGTCTTGGCCTTTTGTTTTCTTTTTTTTAAACTCTGTTTACATGTAGAAATAAATTGAATATGGATTTTAAAACCGATGTTTTGATATGCTGATAAGAAAGCATTACTTGGCTTTTAAGTCCTCCGTGGTGTTTTCTTATCAAAATCCCTAAGAATGCATGCACTGGTTAGTCTCATTTGTCACTTGTCAGAGCCTTATTCTGCCCAATACAGACTTGACCGTGACATGCATTTAAGCTGTTCTAGCAGACATTCCACAAACTGGGCCACAGAGAGATCTTTTTCTTCCAAGAGCTTAATATAAATACTTTGGAGCTTTGCTGATGTAAGTCTGACTTCCACTATTTTTGGCTGATGAGTCTTTGTTAGCTTCAGTGTTTTGGCTCTTTTTGAACATAAATGTAATTCATAGATGAAAATTTTCCCAGAAGTCTTCATAAGGCTCTTTCTTAATTCTTGGCTGTAGTCATGTTTATATTTAACTAGCAGAGAGCAAAAGGTCTTGTGTCCCTATCCTTGAGAGTAACTCCATGCAGAGGAAATTAAAGGTAGTTCACAGCATATGAAGGAAGCTTCTTGTGCACAATACATGGAAGGCTATGTAAACACCCCTGTTTACCAGTTATGTTTCCAAGGAAAGATGGGGAGAAGGGCTGGTGGCGTTGCTTTTAATGGTTCCCCAACTATGCAAAGGGAATCTCACAGAGCCTGATTCCTGGTGCTGGACATTGATTAGCTCTGGCTAGGGAGTCCAGCCTGGGAGCAGAGGTCAGGAAGTCCGCTGATACGTGATCATTGGCTTGTTATCGCAGTACCAGATCCCAGAATCCTGAGAACTCGCAAAAACCTCTTTATCCTTTAAAGGAGCTGAGCTTGATTTTGGACTTACTTTGGTGACCTAAGGTAGAAAGCAAGTTGTGTCAAGTATGTTGTTTAACTTCATTCTTTCACTTCAGTTTTTCATGTTCAAGGGTTAACATGACGTATTTATAGAATGAGGCCTGTGTGGCAGCAGATAGTGCTAGAGCAAAACCCTGTGTAGAGCTCGGTGAAGAGCTGACAGGGATGGGGAACAGTTCTGTACCTGCCAACTGCCTGCAGCAGAGAGACTGCTGCACTGTGGTCCTGGAACAGATCTGTGCTGTGTGGCAGCTTTTTGTGGTTTTTTTTTTTTGCCTGTTTGTTGGGGTTCTTTTGTGTTTTAAACCTCAGTCAGAATTTACCAGAAACACAGTAGAAAAGGTAATTTTCCACTCTCTTCTCACCTTTCCCTTTCTCTGCTGTTCTCACTTTTCACTTGCTGGAAGCTGCTTTAATGGGCAGTAGCCTGTTCTGCTGACAGACAAAATTGCCCTAAATCCAGCTTCTGCTGTTGAACTACTTAGTTGTTTTGGGTTTTTTTCCTGGTGATGTGAACCAAATGCTGCCAGGGCTTTGCTATTGGCATGGGAAGCTGAACAAGCTGCTAGAATGATCACCACCAGGGCTGGTGCTCGCATTCCTTGCAGAAGTCCAAGCGGTAGTTGAGTCACTGTCACTTCTGAGCAGCTGTCATTCTGTCCTTATAAAAGAGCTTCTTTGATACAGTCTAAAATAATTATCAAGTGTTTTTGCAGAAAACAAAATTTCAGCCTTTCATTGATCTGTGGCTGGGCATCCTGCTGCTGCTGACATTGAATGAAGTGGGTATACTGCTGTTAACTGAGCATGGGGTAGGGCTGGGTCAGTCTTTGAGACTGAAGAGATACCTTCTTGGCTTGCAAAAGAAAATCTGTACTTGGAATTGATCTATTATGTGTTTTGACATGAATAGTATTTTGTTTCGGAAAGGCATGCTCCTGAAAAGCATGCAGAAATGACAGTTTGTATCCGCTTCAACAGGCTCAACAGAGTGAGCTTCCTGAGGAACCACGTTGGGGCACACTTTCTGCCTCATCCTTCTCCTGGCCCTCCCAGAACCTCCACTTCTTTTTTTAATTGAAAGCTGTCTAACTGGGAGACTTGCCATTGCTTCCTACCAAACACCGAGCCTTGATGATTGGTTGCTGAAGGCTGGATCAGTTCATGCAGTGCTGTGTGCAGTCTTGCTTTTCTTAGGAAGCATAAAGGCATTCTTTGAAAAAGCCTTTATGTATTTTAGAGTCTCAGCTGTGACCATGTTTGTGAGCAGAAGGTAATGCAAACTTCTGTATTGCACTATTGCAGGATTTCCTGGTATCTGGAGACCCCAAAGACACAAAGATGCTCATAAAAAAGCAAGCAGACTGGGCCAAGAATATCAATGAACCCAAAGCAGCAGTGGAGATGTACCTCTCTGCAGGCGAGCACATGAAGGCCATAGAAATCAGTGGGGACCACGGCTGGGTCGATATGTAGGTTCTAGTTCCATCTCAGAGATAATATAGAATAAAACTTCAAATAGATCTGAGTTCTGCATATTTTTAAAATAAGACAAAACTTGTTTGCTGTGTGCTTTATGTCAAATTGAGTACTTGAAGCACACCTACAATTAAAAATGTTTTAAAGTTACATATGTTTAGATGGTAAGGACATAAATACATAATGAAAGCAAATGCATTGCAACAGGAAAGGGTATGAAGAGGTTCATCTGTAGTATGAGGCTGTCTTCTAAAATATGCATGCCTTAAGCTTTTCAGAGTAATCACCACAGCGGCGCTTACATGCAATAGCCTATTTCTCTGGTTTAAGCTGTTAAGGGTGATCACCTCGGGGGTAGAGAAGACAACTGCATCACAGTATCTCCTTGATTTGCAGTAGGTGACACTGGGTTGTTTGCTGAATTGCCTAAGGTCTTGGACAGATCACTTGGCCTTCCCTTCAGCAGTCTTTTCTTAAGTTAGGGAGGAAGTGTGTCCCATGTCACTTAGTCATGTAGGACCTACTCTCTCTCTCTGTCTTCGTGACTCTGCAGAGTCTGAGACATGGAGTTGCATGTAGGAGTGAAGATTGAAGGAATGGGGTTTGAGTTTGTGAAAGGAAAAAATAAGAATTTGGACTGTTAGCTGAAAACTGTTTAAACACCATTGCATGGTACTACTGTTGTGCTGTTTATTAAATGAGAACTGATTAAAGGTGAAGTTAATAATATAAACAATAATTAATAATAATATAAATAATTAAAAGGCAGACCAAGGCAGAACATGAACATCTGCTTCTTTTTACTGGGTCCAGGTTAATTGAAATTGCTCGAAAACTGGATAAAGCTGAGCGTGAGCCTTTGTTGAAATGTGCCTTCTATTTTAAGAAGCTTGCTAATCCTGGCTATGCAGCAGAAACCTACATGAAGGTTGGTGACCTGAAAGCATTGGTCCATCTCCACGTGGAGACTCACCACTGGGAAGAAGTAAGAGAGCCCTCGATTCCTCTGCTTATTGTTGCTGGCTGCAAGAAGTGTCTGGCTCCCCCAGCACTGTAGTGAAGGGAGCAGCAAGCAGGGAGGGAGGGAGACTGCTGTGAATGGGATTCAGAGTATTCAAGTTAATTTTCATGCCAGTGTTTGTTCAGTGGTGGGTTTGGATTTTGCTTTTGCTTTTGTAGTTGTTTCATTTCCTGGCTGAATAATTGGTCTCACATCTGAGCACCTTTTTTGCCTGTGAGTTACCTTTGCCCACTTCCTGTGATAGTCCATGGGATGCTTCTAGCCCACTAGAAAGAATAAATAGTAATTGTATCATGGGAAATTCTGCTTTGAACTGTGCTGTTTGTAATTTGGACACGCCTGACACGTAATTTAGATCTGATGAACGTGTCGGGTGTTGGTGTGGACTCCACTCTATAACTGGATTTATGCTTCTGATTAGATAAAGTTTGGACTTTACTGGGTTTTCCCATAAAACCCCAGGTCTGCTGGTAACACGCCCCTCACAGGGTGGGTCACCATTAATTTTCTTCTTGTTTTTTCACATGCAGCTTTTTGTAGGTCCGGGTTCCTAAGGAAGTGTTTTGAAAGTGCTGCTGGAATTGACAGCCCCCTCCCCAGTTATACGGGTGCTTTGGAAAATTGTAGTCTTGGCCCTTCCCTCACTCGCTCATGGGTTCAGGAAGTGAATCTGAGCTGCATTCAGAGTGTGGGGTCCATTTCTTTAGAAGATCCAGTCTGTAAAAATAAAAACATTTGCCTCTTGCTGTGCAATCCGCTCCATTCCGTAGATGAGCACTTTCAAGCTCCCCTGTTTCCATAACCAGGTTGTGACTGTGCTTTGCTGCTCATCCTTTGTTGGCGATTGCTTTTTATTTTAAAATGCATTCGTTTCATATGGGAGAAAATCTGGAATGCGCTCTCAATTCTGTGTATGCATTTTTATTGTGAGTTTACCTACAGCTAAACTGATTGATCCCGTGGAACATTCTAAACCCTTTAACTGTTCAAACCATGACATATTCTAAAAATGAATTTGTTGTTCACCTCAGGCATTTGCTTTGTATGAAAAGCACCCTGAATTCAAAGATGATGTCTATGTCCCTTATGCTCAGTGGCTTGCAGAGAATGATAGATTTGAAGAAGCCCAAAAAGGTGAGATTGTCACTGATGGGTCACCGGTCACTTGAAATCTGCTCCATACTTGCCTAGTACAGAGCATGCAGTCTGCCCTAGAGTTTCTTAAACCTGAGACTGAAAACCAAATAGAATCCATGGTTTCATATTGCTCTCAAGGTAGTGGGAAGTTTCCTTATTTAATAAGAAAATGTGATGAATCTGTCAAAAATTATGGCATCTAAGTACAGGTCCACGTTTTCCATCTCACATATCTGAGTGTGGCAAGTGGCAACAGTATTTGGCATATAATCTGAGCTGTCTTTAATAGTTTCATAACAATAGAATTAAAAATATGGTGGCCGCCTTACAAACCTGTATGGAAGGCCTGGATTTACTTTATATTTGGGTAACGTTGAGTTTGTACAAGTAGAATTTTCCTGTTTCTTTAAGAATTTGTCTGTTTTGTTAAGTTTTTAAAGTTACTTTTAAAGACAACTCTCAACCTTCCATCATGTGGACAGGCTTCACATTTAATTCATAAACTGTTCCAGGGATGAGATATTGAAGCAAGCTCCATGTGGAGCCAGCACGTTTTTAGTCTGGTTCCTCTTCTCAGGTGCAGCTCCATGTGACTGTTGCATCTGCTGTTCCCCGAGCCAGCACAGATCCAAGTGTAGAACTTCATTCGCTTGTAAGGGCCAAGGCAGTGAACATGCCAGGCATGGTCTGAACTAGCTTGTGTGTCTCAGCACCAGAGCTGTGAGCTCCTGGGTTTAGGGCAGCCTGGGAGCTTGCACATAGGACTCTGAATACAGGCCTGCGGTTCCCAGTTTGTTCCACAGAATACTGGGATGCTGTGGCTCAGCAAATATAAATGCTCCAGAACAGGGTGAGCTTGAGATCGCTGTGGAGCTACATCAGAATTGGTTATAGGTGAGGTAGCTGAAGTCAGGAGGCAGCTGTGCTGTGGGGATACGTTTTGGGTAGGTTGGTTCTCCCCATCCCTGTTAACCCTGTATGAAGACTCTGCCAAATGCATGTTTACGCAGAATTCAGGATCTTACTTTATACTGGCTTCTGAACATCAGATAAATGCTGTTAATAAATGATAGAAGGACATCATAAATGCAGCAGTCTTTCAAAATACCCAGTGTTACAAGCCAGAGCACTAACTTCAGATGTTAATTTGCTGTAGTTTTGGATGAAGTTGTGATTTGCAGTGTCGAGATTGCTCATACAGAGATCTAATCATGGTAGCGTTTTTGCTCTTTCTGCATTTTAAAAAAGCAACTGGCACTGTACGAAACCCATGAGCTCAAGAGCTGCGGAGCCAGTGCAAAAGCCACAAAACAGCTACAGATGTTTCTCATGTTCCATTAGTGTCGCTGCTTTCAAGGAGAAAAATACCAGCGTATAATCCTTTTTATCCTGCCCTGGATAGACTCTGCGATACTGGTTGAATAGACTGCTCTTAATTTAAAAGCATTAATTTCAGTTAATTGATATAATCACACTGTAAAATCCTCTGTTTGGGCTCCCTGGTAGCGTTCCACAAGGCTGGCAGGCAGCGCGAGGCGGTGCGGGTGCTGGAGCAGCTGACACACAACGCTGTGCTGGAGAGCCGCTTCAACGATGCTGCCTATTATTACTGGATGCTTTCCATGCAGTGTTTAGATATAGCCCAAGGTAAGTAACCAAAAGGAAGTTTCTATTCTTCTTGTTACCTCCTTGTGCATGTAGACAAACAATTACCGTATTGTGGTAGCTTTGCTGTGACTGCCTCACTGTTGTGTGGCTTTGTTTTGGTTTTTTAATGTGTGTGTAACTCTGGCTTGTGCTATTTCTGTAGTCCCTTGGTTTTCCCATGTGCTCATTTAAAACAAATAAGCCAAGCAGCAAGAGCAGCATGCGCAGGCCTCCTGAGCAGAAATCCAGATTGTGTCTCCTCGGATTGTGTACCCTCAGGAACCTTCCCACAGCACACCTTATCTAGGGACATGGTTAGAGGGCGAACATACTAGTAAATCGAAGATGATTTGGGAGTGCAAAATGCATGTAGTATTTGAACAGAGGTTGGAGGGGTACTTTACAAATAATTTCTGTCTACAGAGATAAGACTGACTGTTCATTAGCTGTTCTCTTGTCTTCTGAATGTATTTCACTGAGAGAAAGGTGCAGCCAGTAACAACAAGTGGAATTTAGTAATAATTAACACAGAAGATTGATAACACTGCCTTTGGCCTGATGCTCTAAGTACCTTTCTTTTTTTAGTTCAGTTGTTGCATGTTAGTGTAGATCTGTTACCCCTCAGGTATTTTGTAGAGATGCAGATATTTCCAAATGGCTTAGTAGTGTATTTAGCATTTATGAAACAAATGTTTATCCATAAACTCTGTAGTTATGGATGAGGTTTCCAGTGATGCAGACCTGCCATTTTCTCCTTTAAGCTATAGCCTCTAGCTGTGTTAAAACTGTCACTTCAGCCGTTTTGTGCTTTACCACACTTGCTTTAGACCAGAAATTTGCCCAGAAAAATGGCAGGTCTGTACAATGTGTGGTTTGCACAGGGAGGTGGGACACGCGTGAACTGGTACATGCCTCTCTCAGAAGTGCTGGCACCTAAACAATAATACGCTGTTGTATTCCAGCTGAGTCTCACAGGCTCACCTTGGAGACTTACACTGATGCCTTTGCCTCCTGCAGAGAATGAACAGCAGAAGACTGAAATGTTGCAGAAGTTTCATCACTTCCAGCATTTGGCAGAAGTTTACCATGTCTATCATGCTATTCAGAGATACACTGTAAGACGCTCACTTTAGAGGTTTTGTGTTTATGCTTCCTGGCCATTCTTCTTTAGGGAGTCCAGAAATAACCAGGAATATTGAATGACTTTTCAGGCAATTAAATATTGAGTGTAGATTAGAGATTAGTGTATAGTTACTTACTTATTTCTTTAACTTTATTTTATTATACACCCTTCTGCTGTGCTGCACAAGAACTTCTGTTGTCTTAGTTCCTAGAGCCTGCGGTGCAGCTTAGCAGGTCTGGCCTTGTCTCATGTGAACAGATGAGGTGATGATGACCAACTTCCACCCCCAGCCCTTTTTTGCTGGTTGTATCCATTTGGTTCTACAGTAATCTGAGCCTCTGGACCTACAAAGGCTTCCTGATGTGTGCATACTACTCCAAAATGATAAGCAGTCATGAGTGAGGAGCTCCTGCTACTTCCAGCAGTTACAGCAATGTTGCTGCTACTGTTGGTAAAAATACTCTTTGTGTAAAACATTGAGAACACTTGATCTGTGCCCTTGCCCAAGAGCTGGTGCTATGCTATGGAGGTCTTCGCTGGTCAGACTACTTCAGACCTGATGGTTATGGAGACTCCATGCTGCTGGCCAGTCTGCCCTCAGTTTAAAATAGCCAGTTAAAGATTCTGTTTCAGCAACATGAATCTCTTTTTGTGCATGAGGTTTGGTGATAAAGACATGCAAAATCCACATGCTATGTTCTATCAGTACCTCTTTTTATAACTGTATGAAGAAATGCAGTACTTGAGGTGCCCAGTGCAGGGATGCTTAGTGATGTGAGTTGTTGGTTTTCCAGCTTAGAAATACCTGTCTGTATTTTTAATACTGCAGGAGGAGCCATTCAGTTTCCACTTGCCTGAAACCCTCTTCAATATTTCCAGGTTCCTGCTGCACAGCTTAACAAAGGAGATTCCTTTGGGGATCTCAAAAGTGTATCCTTCCAATACAGAAAAAAAAACATAGAAGTTATCTTGTGAGATACATGAAAGGAATAATTGATGTTGAGCCACAATGCAGAGATTTCCTACAGGGTATCTTCCGTTTCAGCTGTTGGCTATAGTTCATGGAAACTGGCTTTTGTCCCTAAGGAAATGATCAGCATCTCTAAACTGTTGTGTGTTTAACTGCATGACTGTTTTTTAAATAGTTTTGGAGAGCTGTACAAATCAACTTGCCCGATTCTCAAACCATCCACCCAGTGTGGTGCATCACCTTTGTCAGAGAAGCAAGTTCTAGGATACCAGTCACTGCAACAGGATGTTGGCTCTGAGTCTTGACAGTGTTGTTGCAAGGAGACTGAACCGAGACAGGAGGAGGGGGGAAAACCAGGAGCTTTTGCTTCCCATGAGGCTGGTATCACTGTGTAGTGTCTGTCAAGCTCACATTTGCACAGCTTTGTTAGTGCATATTGCATCTCTGGAGAGCACTTCAGAAGTGAGCCCCATGGAAAGCCACCTGTCCCTAAAAGATGGCAAGAAGGGTCACTGGATGACATGGGCAGGCCAGATTTTCTTGGTTTCACTCCATTTCTGGTTTTGGATGGGATGTTAGCTTTCCATTTCATCACCTTCTCACTTATGAAAGGCTTTATGGAAATCATACATTTGTTAACATGCCCTGTGATCAGTAACTTTCCAAACAGCAGTTACTGTTACACACTGATGAAAGGGAAGGACAACCTGTGATCAATGACACGGAGCATATGCTTTAGTTCCAGTAAGATCATGGGTATTTAGTTGGTGTCAGTGGGGTTGCTGGTGCTGTAAGGTATTTATTTGTTTAGTCTGGGGGGAAATCCATTCACTCTAAAACTACTGAAATTTTGTAAATGGAGCCAGCATATTCAACCAAAGCAGTGTTTATGGAGGGTCAACTCCTTACCTTGCTAATAATTGCCCACAGACATTTTGATAGTCCTTTCACTCTTGTTTTTAAATGGAGCTATATAAGTATATAAGTGGATTTCTTCTGTTCCAAGCACCAGTGCACAACTGCTCTGGTCAGAAAGAGTACTGCAGTTCTTCTTAAATGCTGTTTTCATTTTTATTCCTTAATTAAGTTATAGCAATACGTTATTTACCCTGGCAAAACAGAGTAAAGCTCTTGGTGCGTACAAACTGGCTCGTCATGCCTATGACAAGTTACAGGGACTGCAGATCCCAGCTAGGTTCCAGAAATCAATTGAGCTGGGCAGCCTGACAATCCGATCCAAGCCATTCCATGACAGTGAAGTAAGTTGTAATGTGTTTCATGTTAATCGTTAATATGCGGCCTCGTCCAAGCATTTGAGTTGTTGTATCCACAAAAGAAGTCTGAAATACATTAAGCATAGCTCTGTGATATAATTATAGTTCTGCTGGAAACAGTCCTTTTATTGTTACTCTTCAGGTCAGACTTCCTTTTGCTCCTGAGAACAAATTAAAATCAGCCCTTTCTTTATGGGCAGCTTCCATCCTCCCTCTCCTGTCTGGCATCTACCTTCCTCTCTGCCTATTAATTCTTTCGAGCCTTTTCTGTCTGATCCACATGCAATTACTCCACAGTCTTGGTCTGTCTCTCCAGCTGGAGGTCACTTTCATTTGTCCCGTTCCGGGCACTCCTCCCCTCCTTCCCCTATACCTTGAATAACCTTCCTTCCTTAAGTCTTATTTTAACACCTTTTCTTCTTTAACTGAAGCCTGACTTTCTGCAGTGTTCTGTAAAGCCGTGTCTCCTGGAGTACTCGGTAAAAATAAATTGTATTGTGCAAGAGAACATGCACCTGCCCACCCGAAATAATAGAAACACAAAATAACTGCGCTCTTGGAGGAGCGGTGAATTAATTGAAGAACTTAAATTTGACCAAACCTTAGAGCAAAAAACTTTGCTTTGGCAGCCTTCTCTTCGACTTCTTTTGTCGCTGTGTATTTGATGCAGAGTTCTGCTTCTGAGATTGCAAAGTCAAGGTGACAATTTAATTGTTACAGTGGTAGATATGGCTATTTTTAATGTGAAAACTTCCTGCTTTATTAAAAAGGGAAAGCATTTTCAGATGTTGAGGGATCTGATTTCACAGCAGCATTTCTCCAGATTAATGATGATGTATCAGTGGTGTTAAGCCTAAGGAACCCATATTTAATTGAAAACAGAGTTCAGGATATGCTGATCTGTTTATGATCACTGTGTTCTGTATGTGTCTTTGCAGGAGCTTGTGCCCTTATGTTACAGGTGCTCTACCAACAACCCTTTGCTGAATAACCTGGGGAATGTCTGTGTTAACTGCAGACAACCTTTTGTCTTCTCCGCTTCCTCCTATGGTGCGTTGGAATATCACATGTGGTTGTGCTTTTCAAGTAGATAAATGTTAACTGAACAGAATTGGCTAGTACTTAATTTCTTCTCTGCAATGTTAGTTGGACAAGCAAACCTTCCCTTTTGATGCTAGATTTGACTGTGTGGCTGCCTCCTGTCCCAGGGATTGCTGGATTTTGTTGCAGGACAGCAGCAGCAGTAAAGCGTTTCTTTGCTCTGAGACACTGCATATGCAAAGTGTTTCATTAACACAGATGCAGTCCTTTGGGAAGTTGAGGGGATTTTGTTTGTTTTATTGCCTTTAACTTGCTTCATAAGAACATGCGGGCAGAGCACCACCATTGTAGAAGCCAAGGGTGTTCATCTCTGAATGGGCACAGTATCTTATGGGAGGCACTGTCTGGGCTCTTGCTTTTCACACCCCTTTAGAAGTGCTGCACCTGGTTGAGTTCTATTTGGAAGATGGCATCACAGATGAGGAAGCTGTAGCTCTCATTGATCTTGAAGCTCCACGATTGAATAAAAGGGAGAGTAAATGGCAAGAGATGAAGAGTGACAGTATCCTTTTGATTAAGATTGGTTTCCAGTCCTTTTCTTAGGGAAAAAAAAAAAACAACACAATTTTGAGTTATTTTGCCCCTCCTTGGGTTTAAAACTTCCTTTCTGTCAGATGACTGATGTGAGTGCAATTGCATTGTTTCCTCTTCAAGTTAGTACAGCCACCAAAGAGGTGTCTGAACTAAACCTAATATTTCATAAAGCTTTTTCACTAGGATGATTTGTTTCTAATCATGTGAACTATTTTTTTGAACAATGGAATGCCAATGCCATGCTTTACCTGTTCTAGCTGATTTCTGTGAGGAATGGGGAGAATCCCGAGTGTGTTATTCACTCCAATAACAGCTCATTTTAGAGGCTGCCTTCTCTTAGCCCAGGAAAGCCAGCATGGACTTCCTTTGTTACTATTCCTGCTGGAATCTGGTTTGGACTGCTTTGGCATCTAGAGCTATCTGTTGCTGTGGGGGGCACGTAATATTATGTGCAGAGTAATGTCCAAGGAAACACCATCTCTGATTCCAGCTGCTCAAAATGTAGTTTAAATAGGCTGCTTCATGTTCAGGAGGGGGCAGAGAGGGAAGAAGGCAGAGCTGGCGTTAGGCTTGGTTGTGGTCAGCTCTGTTGTTCTGCAGCAGCTGCAATGATCAGTTTTCCCAGTCACTGTGAATCACATCCGGCCCTTCTCCAGTGCTTTATGTAATAATCTAGGCCCTGAAGCAGTTTGAGAATACTCTGGAACAAGGACACCAGTCCTGCTGGTTCGCTCATATTTATTCTGTGGGTGCTGGCTACTGTGAAGACAGTCCTTAAGAAATGCATCTAGATGCAGAGAGCTTGAGGCTTGATGACAATACAGATATTGAAGATGATGACCCCTTTACAGCAAAACTGAGCTTTGAGGTAAGAGCTGTACCCTTGTCTTACAGCTGCTTGTTTCCTGCTACCAACAGAAGTGAATAAAAAAACGTAGCTTACAGTCTCTGCCACTCTTCTGGTGTTGAATGTGTTAGAGAGAGACACAAAGCAGGGATGGGAAGAGAGGGACAGTGCTGGAGAGGGAAAGGGATTTACCAGTTAATTGCTCTCTTAAATAAACAACCCCACAAAACCAACAAAGATCTTAAATGTTCCTGGAACTTGGTTTTATCACCATACAGTGGGGCTGTCTCCAGGGTATTCTGTGTCTCTGCAGTGTACCTGTAAATCAGTCCTTGCTGTGAGGTTTTAATAAAGGCTCTGGGCATGGGTGTTATTTACAAGGAGTTGTGTTAAAATGAATCATGGGAGCTCGCTGTGGGTGGATGCTGCTGTCGCTGAAGGTATTGATAATGCTCAGCGAGTCTGGTGGGACTAGACCCAGGCCAGTTCTATATTAGCTTTTTCTACCGGATTTTACTTTGCTGCTTGCAACAGCTTATTAATCCTCAAAGGGCTTTGCAGTTGGTAACAGTAATTCCTTCTGAACCTGCTCTCCTGCAGCAAGGAGGCTCAGAATTTGTTCCAGTGGTGGTGAATCGTGCTGTTCTCCAGTCCATGAGCCGCAGGGATGTCCTCATTAAACGCTGGCCAAAGCCACTGCGGTGGCAGTACTACCGCTCCCTGCTGCCAGATGCCTCCATCACCATGTGTCCATCGTGCTTTCAGGTACGGTTTCATGGAGAGGTTTAAAAAAACCCCAAAACCCTACAGCCGAAACAATTCCAGTCATTGAAACCTCATGCTTTAAAATGTATTCAACAAGTTCCTGAATGATGTAGACAAAGAAGGCAATGAAAACCAAAAGTCAAGCTGTGTGATGCACAGAGGAGCAGCTGAAAACTTTGAGGTAGCTGTATTTGAGAAGTTGCACTGACAGCAAGTCAGAGCCTCTCGAGCAAACCTTGGCTGAACAACAAACGCGGATTTATAGTTCTTTCTTTGCTCTGTCTCTCTGACTTTCAGCCTGCTCTAGCAAGGAAAATCAGTCAGTAACTAAGTTAGCTTGTGGTTTCATCCCTCTCCTTGCCCTATCAGGAATGGCTTTTTGAAACACTGGAATTCAGTCATGTTTGCTTACGCAGAAACTGTCTAATTTTTTCCTTCCTTCTGCAAAAGTAATTAACGGGTTTGTGCTCTTGAGCAGCATTGGCAATGCCCTGTGAAGTGCCTGTTGCTCTGTTCCAGGTCATAGCACGCTCAAGCAGTTGGAAGCAAGAAGACCAATTCTCTTGTAGGGTAGCTTCAGAATGTTGGTGCCGTAAAGAAGCCACTCAGCTTGGTTAGCATTTTCTTTGAGCAAGTCCTAGGCTAACTTGTCCCTAAATCTGCTCCTCATTAACAGATGTTTCACACAGAAGACTATGAGCTGCTCGTACTCCAGCATAACTGTTGTCCCTTCTGTAGACGGAGAATAGATGAGTCAAACCAATGAAGAAAACCAGTCTCGTACCTCAGCTGACAGACTGCCCTCTTGGCTTGGCAGGACACCCCTGAGACTCACAGAGCTTTCCTGACAACTTTGCTAAGTTGTTGCTCCAGTTTGTCCACCAGAGTGGAACCGAGTTGAAGAAATGTAACTTTTTTAAATGCTGAGGTCTGTTGTTTGTGAATGTCCTCTGCATTTCCCACAGCAGCTGAAGTGCCACAGGGTTTTACCAGAATGTTTCTAGGGTCAAGTTCAGTCTTGAAGTAATTGTTATTTTGATTCCAGTTTGTATTAGGACTTGATTTGCTCCTTACTCTGTACCTGTTATGGACAGATCTCCAAATAAACAGGACTATTTTTCACTAGTCTCGGTCTGGGAATGTTTTTTCTTTCTATTCCATTTAAGCAAGGACAGTTGTAGAGTTTAGAGCTCTTAAAATGTGACCTTAAGAGCTACGCTCACTTCGCACTGGGGGCCCTCTCGCAGCCCCGTGGAGGATTTAATGCTGCAGCCGCTTGACCAAGTGCGGTGAGTTGGTCCTGGCAGCAGCTCAGCCCCATGTAGCAGTTTGCTCAGTCCCCCCCCTCCCTGCAGGACTAGGGGGAAAATAACAAGAGCAAAGGCAAAGAAGCTCACGGGTTGAGATAGAGACAGTTTAAATGAAGCAAAGCTGTGCATGCAAGCAAAGCAGTAAGGAATTTCTTGACTGCTTCCCAGTGGCAGGCAGATGTCCAGCCTGCTTCCTGGAGAGCAGAGCCTCAGCATGAGTAACAGTTACTTGGGAAGGCGAACACCACAAACGCAACATCCTCCTTCCTCCTCCTTTCCCTGAGCTTTTATTTCCGAGCACATCATCTGGTGTGGAATGCTCCTTGCCCAGCTGTCCCAGCTCCATCCCCTCCCTGCTTCTTGCCCAGCTCTGGCCTGTTGCTTGTGGGACAGTGGGGAAGAAGGCAAGCTCTGGTCTTGGCTGTAGGCACAGCACTGGTGTTTGTCAGCACTGGCTCAGACACAAACCTGATGGGTCAGGGCTCCCAGGGGTGGCCACTGAGCAGTTCTGCAGTGGGAACTGCTTTGGCTGGATGGAAGCAGGGGAGTGACAGGTCTCTTGATTTTAATCCAGTACCTATTGT
Source organism: Pezoporus flaviventris (assembly GCF_033815535.1). Classification (NCBI taxonomy): domain Eukaryota; kingdom Metazoa; phylum Chordata; class Aves; order Psittaciformes; family Psittacidae; genus Pezoporus; species Pezoporus flaviventris. Next base: position 10,336,482 of record NW_026892569.1, on the reverse strand, counting down.
GCCTGTGTCACCAAGACTTGTGGTGGTGTTAAAACATCCTGCCTGTTGCAGCTTCCCTTTGTCTGGATCCTGCCTCGCTGTCTGGAGCTGCTGCCTGAGGTGGGTAGGTGCTGGTGAAGCAGCTACGCAGGGATGGGGCTCTGCATGTGAGACTGGTGGTGTGGTTGTGGCTGCTTGAGTTCCTCCTGAACGTGCCACCCTGCCATGGCACTGCAGGATTCCCAGTCCCCTGGGCGTTCCTGACCAAGTTTGCTTAATTTACCACTTCAAAACATTCTGTTCTAATTAGGGCTTGTCTGCTTTCTGACTCATCTGTCACTGTTTGCAGTGAAGACTTTGCTATTGCCATGGATAAACAATGCTGTTGGAGACGGAGCCAGAGAGGAATTCGCTCGTTCCCCAGCACTGACTGAGCTGGCTTTGCACAGTAGTGGGAAGGAAGAATTACACAAATAGAGGGTTTGTTGTGACACCGAGACAAAGTGGATGGAGTGAGGAAGCTTCTTTCTGTCCTTTAAACAATTCTGTGAGTACGGTCCAGGTCTGAAAGTGCAGACACAACTCCAGGCAAAGCCACACTTGGCACATCTCATGTCAGGAAGGTGTATCTAGCTCCATGCTGCCCTGGGCTGCTCAGACTCTCAGCTGCCCCATGATAACGAGTCCCTGGATGTGCAAGAAATCCCACCAGGGCCATTGCTCTTCACTGCCCCTCTGCTCCTCAGTGACGCACAGCACTAAGCACCCAGTGGCAGCTGCTGACCTCGGCAGTGGCTTATTGCATCAGAGCTTAAGGTAGCACATTTGTGCACTGGAAGATAAACCTTTAATCCTTCTTGTAGGCCAAGGTGGGGTGCAAACAGCTGCACTTGCAGTACCCTGGTGGCACTCTCTGGCCTTGGCAACAAGTGTGAAAAGTTAACTGAGAGGACAAGTGGGGGGTGTTTTCACGTAACATAAAGGAAGACCTTTGGGTCTGCCCAGAGTGATCGTGACCTGCCTTGGCTGCAGCCAGGCAGGTCTTCTGTTGTCCATGGGGCCAGCACTTCAGTTCCTTCAGACCTTCCCCACTTGGAGTGAAGGTTTCCAACTTGGTTTCTTCCTTAAAGAGAGGACAGTGCTTGGTGCTTTGTTCCTTTAAACCTTCTGCATGTGCTAACCTAACCCACAGGGAACACGGTAAAACTAAGCCAGGACTGAAGGAAATCTGTTCAGGCCAAGAGGACACGAGCTTCTGCCCACCTCATGCCCGTGAGCTCCAGCAGCTCCAGCACATCCTCCTGTGCTGGATGCAGCACTCACAGCCTCCAGTCAGCTTTGTTGTGTTCCTGCTGTATGTGTCCCACTGCCTCTGAAACACAAAGAGAAGATAATGTGGGACTCAATCACTGGTTGGCGCAAAGAACGTCTCAAGCACGGTCAAGTGCATTGAGTGGGGAGGCAGAGAGACGTGGAGGACACGGGATGCTCTGATGAGTGCTTCCCCTGTGGGATTTGGTGATCCTGGAAGGTTCTGGAAAGACCAAAGATTTTTGTCAAGGGGCGAATGAAGTTGAGTGTGGCTTCAGCCCAAAACCTCCCTTCAGTGCCCTTGTCCAGCAGCTGTCTCAGCACTGGTGCAGAATGATGCCTATCCAGGACAGATGGACTAGGTTACCTATTTGTTGTTACCAATGTAAGTGGCAAGACCCAAACCACGTGCAAAGCCAGTCTCAGAAGGTTGGTACCGCTGGAAATCTGCCAACGGGGTCAGTGCTTCACTCTGGTGTTCCAACCTCCCCAGCCAAATCCTGCAGCAGAAAAAGACGTGGCTGCGAGCACATGGAAGCAGGGTTGGTGATGCTCATGCTGCCTGAGAGCTGCCTTCTGCAGCCTCCCGCAGGGAATGGCAGTTCTGGTGGGGATGGTTTCCCATGGGGACTCTGGAGAGTCACTGACCCACTTCTCTTGTAAGAAGGGGACACCCCTCTGTCACTGGTGGAGCCCACCACAGCGCCGCGCCCTGCCCTGCCCAGCCACCATCTGCAACCCCCAAACCCACAGTTGTGGGGTTTTGAACCTCAAACTTCTCTCCTGTTAGTGGGGGATGGAAAGGAGCTTCTACTTGTTGGAGAGACCTGAAAGCTCAGCCCAGGAGCCAAGATAAGGATTCCCATCTGCCTTGTCATCCCCTGGCAACCTGATGGTGATGCATCCCAACCCCAGCACCTCCCTGTGGGGAAACTGAGGCATTTAATATGGATGGGCAGTGCACACGAATGCCAGTGGAGGGTGGGCTGAAGGCCTTGGGGTTGAGGGTGGCACATGTCCTCCTGGGCAATGGCAGCATTGAGCTGTGGATGTCCAGCTCTGGATCATGGGGTGCAAGGACTCCCATGGGGGCCGGGCCCACCCCAAACCCTTGCTCCCAGGGGAGCACAGCTGTGCTGAGGAGCGAGGCTCCGTGAGTGGAGCTGCTGCCCGGTTTGGGCCCCCCCAAACGAAAGCTGTGGTGCAGAGCTACCCCTGTATATGCCCATGAACCATGGTCCCCAACAATGGCAGTGTAGGCCGGAGACAGGTGTCCCCTTAATACCCTCCCAGAAAAGCCAATTACCCCGCATGATTATGATTAATAATTCTGTAAGCCCCGATCGCGCTGACTCCGGCACCCGCAGCTTACCCCAGGGGGCACTTTATAAGAGGTGCCCGCGGGGGTGAGCGCCGCCGCTTCTCCCCAGGGTGACTGCGAAGGCTGAGAGGTGGCGGGAGCCCCACTCGAGAGGTGAACCCCCTGCGCAGCACCGAACCCCTGAGGAAGAGCACGAGGCACCCCCCGAGCCGCAGCCATGAACGGGACCGAAGGCCAAGACTTCTACGTGCCTATGTCCAACAAGACCGGGGTAGTGCGGAGCCCCTTCGAATACCCCCAGTACTACCTGGCTGAGCCCTGGAAGTTCTCGGCACTGGCTGCCTACATGTTCATGCTGATCCTGCTTGGCTTCCCTATCAACTTCCTCACGCTGTACGTCACCATACAGCACAAGAAGCTCCGGACACCTCTAAACTACATCCTCCTGAACCTGGCAGTCGCCGACCTCTTCATGGTCTTTGGTGGCTTCACGACCACCATGTACACTTCGATGAATGGGTACTTTGTCTTTGGAGTAACGGGGTGCTACATCGAAGGCTTCTTTGCCACGCTGGGTGGTAAGTTTCCCAGATACCAAAACATCTCCTGCTAGAAATGGCCCCGGATTTTAGGAGGGGGAGGGAAGGCACCCAGATGTTCTCGGGAACACAGGATTTAGGGTGGGAAGTGAAGAAAGTGACAAATGGCACTTTTTTTTTTTACCATATTTTGGTAGCCAGCTGCTCAGTACCCAGAGAACAACAGCTCAGCAATGAAAAGCAACCAACCGGCAGCAGATTCAGCAGTCGCTGGATTTGCACATCTCTCTGGCTTGCTTTCTGACTTGAGAGGTGACAGATTTGTTCTTCCTGTTTTGTGGAGCTGAGTCTGCCATGGGCTCTGCTGCCATGCGTGGTGGTGCAGGCTGGCAAAGCTGCCTCTCCCCCCCCTGTGCCAGCCAGGCCTGGACTGAAGCAGATGTTAAATAAAAACTGTGTCTAAAAATGTTCTCCTCCATTCAGCTCTGGCTTCAGCCATAGCCTAAAGTGGTTCTGGTTTGGTCCTTGGGGCACAAGTTTCCTGGGAAGCTTTGAGGGAAAATCCTGGGATGATGGGCACTTGCTGTATCTCGGAGTGAGACCGTAGGCTTGCAAGTGCTGTCTGGGATGTGTGGTAGGATCTAGCCATAAAATACCACAGCAAAGTGGTTACTGTGGTTAAGCGGTGCAGCAAGGAGGTGTCTTCTCATGCCTTCCTACTGCATCTGGGCTTGGCCTCAGTTCATTCCTCTTTCCCAGCCATTGGCGGACGTTTACCTGCTGCCAGGAGTCTTCCTTGGGAACAACAGCCCAAGGGGGCCTCGTGCTGCAATCAGTGTTTCTGCTGCTGCTCCAAGCCCCCGTGTCCTTGTCCCTCTCTCCCTGGCGCAGGTGAAATCGCTCTCTGGTCGCTGGTTGTCCTGGCCATCGAAAGATACGTGGTGGTCTGCAAGCCCATGAGCAACTTCCGCTTCGGGGAGAACCACGCCATCATGGGCGTTGCCTTCTCCTGGATCATGGCGCTGGCGTGCGCCGCTCCCCCGCTGTTCGGCTGGTCCAGGTACGGGCAGCAGGGCCGCGGCTGTGGGAACCTGGTGCCGGCTCGGCCACACTCCACTGGGTGCTGACCTGCCCCGCTCTCCTCTCCTCGCAGGTACATCCCCGAGGGCATGCAGTGCTCGTGTGGGATTGACTATTACACCCTGAAGCCAGAGATCAACAACGAATCTTTCGTCATCTACATGTTTGTGGTTCACTTCATGATCCCGCTGATGATCATTTTCTTCTGCTATGGGAACCTGGTTTGCACTGTCAAGGAGGTGGGTACCTGCCAGTAGTGGGGTTCAGGGCCACCCTGTGCCGAGTGCTGGGAGGGGGCCCGCTCCAGGCTGGTGACAGAAAGGAGCCTTGGTGCCAGACTGGCTGTCCACAAAGGGGGAAACATCAGATGCCAGATGTGCAGCTCAACCACCCCAAGCCCTGACCCCATGTCCTGGGCTGGCACAGCATCCCCCAGCTCCATCATGTTTTCCTTCCCTCCTGCCCACAGGCTGCTGCCCAGCAGCAGGAGTCTGCCACCACCCAGAAGGCAGAGAAGGAAGTGACCCGCATGGTCATCATCATGGTCATCGCCTTCCTGATATGCTGGGTCCCCTACGCCAGTGTCGCTTTCTACATCTTCACCAACCAGGGGTCAGACTTTGGGCCCATCTTCATGACCATCCCGGCTTTCTTTGCCAAGAGCTCCTCCATCTACAACCCTGTGATTTACATTGTCATGAACAAACAGGTAACCGGCCAGGAGCCAGGCAACCTCCCTTCTTGTGTCTCACTTTGCAACAGCTTGCAGAGAGTTTCGGCACCTTGAGGTGCCCGTGGGCCAGGAAGGGGGGTTGTTTCCAGGTGATCTTGTTCCAGCATGCTGGAGGGGAACTGGGCAGCCCAGTATTGCACGGATCTCATGGCCCCTTCCACCTGAAACGAGCCAGGCACTGTGTCACGGGAGCAGCTGGGGCTGTGTGCAGGCTGGCCTGGAGCAGCAGGCAGGGCAGGCAGCGGGGAAGGACACTCCACTAGCGTGGGGGCTTCCAAACTCTGGGCTCGGGGGCAGCTTCGCGGTGCCCGCCTGCCTCACCCCGGGCTTCCCTCTCTTCCAGTTCCGTAACTGCATGATCACAACCCTGTGCTGCGGCAAGAACCCGCTGGGCGACGAGGACACGTCTGCGGGCAAGACAGAGACCTCCTCCGTCTCCACCAGCCAGGTCTCCCCCGCGTAGGCCCCGCGGCGCTGCCGGTCCTCGGGGTGCGCGTCGCCGCCTCGGGAGCACGAACCTGCCCCCGCCACCGCCCGTCCCCGCTGCACCGCTGCGGGCCCTGCGGGTGGGCTCCTCTCTCCTGCACTAGGAACCCTGGGCACAAGGCTGTAAATGTGTACACACGTTTTGTAATTAAAATGCAAAGGCTTTAGCTCCGCTGCCGTAAATCCGCCTTTCTGTTCACTCGCTGAGCGCTCGCGCCCTGCTCCGAGGGCAGACCCCGGCTCCGACGCCTGCGGTGCACGGCCCGAGCTGCCCTCGCCTCCCCGGTCCCACCGTGACGGCCCGGCCGGTGCTGCCCAGCCGCTCGGCCCCGCTGCCCGCGGCAGGTTCGGCTGCTGCGAGGTGCCCCCAGCCCTGCCCGGTGCTCCCCGCTCCAGCCCTGCCCCACCTCCAGCATGGCAGGAGCCCTGCGAGGCTCCGTCACCCCGCAGCCGGGACAGGGCACGGTGCGGTGCAATCGGGCCCCTCCATGCCGCAGAGGTGATGGCTCAGGATCCTGCCCAGCAAGCGGGCAGCACGGAGGGGTCCTGCCGGCACAGTACAGCACAGCACAGCACGGCACAGCATAGCACGGCACGGCACAGCCACGTGTGTCTGCAGCCAGATGTGCCCGGGAGGGCTCTGTGCTTGCTCCTGCAGGCGCCCCGCGCAGCCAACGCGCCCGGTGTCGGCACCCTGGGCACATCCCTGCTGGGTGTCCCCAGCAGAGCCCTCCCCTGGTCCCACCGCTCCTCCGCGGGCACCCTGGCCCGCGCCGCGCTCCTCCCGCTCCGCCGCGCGCAGTTTGGCACCAGCCCAAGTAGGAGGTTTTGGGCAGTGCTTGTGCTTTTGAGGATCCACGGGCGCGTCGCTAAGCTTCCCTCCGCGCTGTAGCAGCAAGACATGGGAGCATATGGCTCAGAGATGTCGACATATGTTTTGAGCACTACAAGATGGCATTCTGCAATTGTAGCAGTGTTCTTCATTTTTATTTTTAGCTCAGTTACACAAATAAGATGTTTTTCTCGCTGTTCAGTGTTATCAACATTTGAAACTATTTTTGTACATTATTATCCTCTCTGATTTCTAATCCTATGCAGCTTTGCAAGGTCTAATACGGAACATATAGAGCCCATGCAAGTTAAACCTTTAATAAAGAGCAATTTGCAAGTACAATTCTCTCATTATTTTTTTTTATCGATACTTCTGCATATTCAGTGAAATCTAAAGATTAGAGGTTTATGAATAATTCAGTGTTTAGGCTGATGCCTGATTCATGTACCTCAAATCTGGGAGCTGGTTTTGGAGGGAAGAGGAGGAAGGATTGGGTGTTTGTTTGCTGTCCATGAGGCAATGCTGGCACCTTGGCTTTCTCACTGCCACAGGACCAGCCCCAGCACATGGCCCGGCTCCAGGCCTGTGGGTTATCGCGCCACAGCATGCCCAGCCCTACGACTGCTGCTGCTGCTGCTGGCAGGGGCAAGCTAGGGTTTGGAATCCCCCTGTCAGCCCAAGCCAGTGCTGGAAACTTCATGGAGCTGCCAGAGAGGTGATGGCCAGATGCAGGAGGAGGAGATGGTTGGGGATGCTCCCAGCCCTGCACGGCACCAGCCCCTGCAGCCCTCCTGTGTCCCCACCAGCCCCTTCCTGGGAAATTTGGAAATGGACTGGAAATGAAGCAGCGAACATGCTGGACAGGGGAGCTGGGCCCTGGGTGCCTCTCCCAGCTCCTTGCTCCCGCTGGCACTTCAGTCCCCTGCCAGGATCTGGTCGCTGCGCTCAGCGGGTGGGTGAAGACCTTGGCAAAGGTCCTTCTGGGCAGTGCTTTGCATGTACATTTGCACAGTAACACGTCCACAAGGCAGGCCATGACCAGGCCAGTGTCACCTAATCCCAGCTTGCAGCTCTCCCCCATGATGGAAGCCCCGTGACTCTTGCATAAAGAAGGGACTGACGCGGCGCTGTGAAGGACCACAGCGGTCCCCAAGGTGGGGACATGGGCACTGTTCCTGCACCAAAGTGCAATTGGTGAATTACTCAGGCTCACCTTGAGAGCACCACAAGTATCCTGCCTCGCTGGAACAGCAGGGAAAGTGTCCATGGGATCACAGGACGACTTCTTTTCAATGTTGTCATGACACAGAAGTGCCCTGGGTGCCTTGGGGACCCTGAACAGCCAAGGGCTCAGCTCATACCTGGCCCATGTTGTCTGTGGCTGCGGGTGGCTGCTGTGCCAGGACCCGGCATGGAGGGAACGTGGAGGGACATGGAGGGGCTGCCCCTCTGTGGGGCTGGGGGTGTTCTCCCCTAAGCACAATGGGATTTGGCAGCCAAAGGCAAGTGAGGTGCTGGTGGTGAGCGCACCCCTGCCTGGGGCTCTGTGCAGGCGTTGCTCCTCCTGCATTCACTGGCCAGCAAAGCAGCTCGCTGTTTTCCTCCTCTCATCTGTGGGACTGTTTCCCCCGTCCCCTGTTCTCAGGCTCCCCGGCAGTGCAGCACCCTGCTTCCCCAGGTGAAGGGAGCCAGCACGTCACAGCAGCGCACTGGGAACAGGTCCTGCATGGGACCCAGCTGCTTCCCCATTCACCCCACAGTGAGTGCCATCAGCAAGCTCCAATCCCAGCTCCTCACCACCCTCCAAGCAGCATGTAGGCCCCTTTGCCCTGTGTGCTCGGGGTCATCACCCCATGACCCTCCGTCTCCTGCCCTTCCCCAAACCCTCTACTCAGACAGGGCCCTGCTCCCCTTGGCCCCTTGCAGAGCTTTGCAGAGGGCTCTCAGCCACCTGCCAACCGCAGTAATTAGCAGCTCATGAACAGCACCTGCAGGCAGGGTGCTGCTCTGATAAATTAGCTGGGAGTGAACGGGGTAAGCCCCTGAGCAAGGGTAGAGGTGTTGTCAGTGGAGCTGCCTGAGAACAGGGTCTTCGGGCTGGTGTGTGCTGCCATGGAGCATCAGCTGGGTAAGGGGTTTGTAGGCTGCTGCGGGGTCCTGGTGGGGCTGGGGCTCTGCTCAGGCTCTGGTGGCTGTGAGACAGCTCCTGGGGGGCTTTGCAGCCCTCGGGGTCCAGGTCCCATGTGGTGTCTCTCTCCCTGCAGACAAAGCTGCTGGCACAGCCCAGCTCCCAGGTTTACTGGCCCAGCGCCGGAGGACTCCGCACCCCTCAACCATGCAGATGATCATCGAGGCACTGCAGGCCAAGGACAGCAACAAGGGTGCCTCTGTCCCAGCCATCACGAAGTTCATCCTTGCCAAGTACCCCACCGTGGATCCCACCCGCCTCAAGTACTGGGTGAAGGTGACGCTGAGCAACGGTCTGAGCCGTGGGGACCTGGTGCGGCCCCGCAACTCCACTGCCACAGGGGCTGCTGGCACCTTCATGGTGAGTAGGGGAATGCTGGTCCTACTGCAGTGGGGCTGAGGCCTTCAGGGTGAGCAGGGGGATGCTGGCCCCACTGCACTGGGGCTGGGGCTGCGGTGGACACCAGCCCTACTTCACCCCTCTCTCACCCCCAGTTAGCCCCCAAGATGCTCAAGCAGAAGAAGCTGCCAGGCCAGGAGGATCCTGACACAGGAGAGCTCTCTAAGCCAGCCCAGCCTGGGGCTAGCCAGCTTGGCCGGGCCCCCGTGGCAGGTGTGCGGCAGCAAGGTAAAGGGCTGGTGGTGCCACAAGACCCTGGGGTGCCCCAGCCCCAGGAGGGGCTCCTGCCTGGGCTCATCCTCTGCCCATCCCGCAGGGGCTGTGGAGGAAAAGCTGACGGAGGCCAAGCAGAAGTCGAGGACGAAGGCCATGGAGGTGAGCATGGTGTGGGGTGGGTGTGTGGGGGGGCTGGTGGCAGTAGCTGGAGGTGCTCTCTCCTCCCCAAGGACCCCCCACTGGCAGCAGCCAAGCCCAGGAGTGATGGAACGAAGCCCCCACGAGCTGTCGGCCGCCCTCGGGGCCCTGGCAAGGGGCGTTCAGGGCCCTCCACGGCTCCAGATGCTGAGGAGGCAGGAGGGGACAGAGGCGCCAGCTCTGCGGGTGCCAGGGCAAAGCGGCCACGGAAGACCCCAGTGGGAAAGAGCAAGAGGAAGGCACCCGAGGGAGCCCAGCCAGGAGCACCGGAGGGGCCCCAGCCAGAAGGGACCAAGGTGAAGGGGACTGAAGGCAAGGTGAGGAAGCCTCGGGTGAAGACAGGAGCAGGCCAGGGGCAGGCCAGCCTGAAGAAGGCAGCGGCCCTCCCAGAGGGCAAGAAGGCCCCATAGTGTGTCCTGGACAGCCCCTCTTCCATAGGAACCCAGCTGGGGTCAGGCCCTTGGGGTCTGTGTTGGGTTTATTCCCAGGATAGGTTTTAACTCTCTGTTAATGCCCTGTTAATAAAGTTGCTTCATTGCCATCATAGCGTGCCTGCTGCCCTGCTCGTGGGATTCTGCTGCTGCACTCCCATCTCCTGGCCTCGTCCCATGTGGCACTGTGCTGCCTGCTCTCCATGTCCCCTGCTCTGGGCTGCAGCGCCAGGGAGCGTTGCGTGCTGTGTGTGTGCAGGCTGGTGGTGAGCCCCACGGTGGGTAACGGCCTACGTGGGGGCTCTGGGACCCACAGGACACAGCACAGCGGCACCTGGGGCACTGTGGAGCTCAGGCATGGCCATGGTGGGTGCCCAGCTCTCTGTCCTCCTGCCTGCCCTTGTGCTAATGCCTGGCTGAGCTGGGATTACAGGAGTGCAGCAGGTCCAGGTCCATGCCATGGGCAAGGGTCCCCAGTATGGGGGCAGCTGCTGGTGCTCTAACCATGGTATGAGGAAGGTAGAAGTGGTTTAGGGCTCAAAAAAAAGGAGTTTGGGATGTCTGCTGAGGACTGCAGCATTGCTTGTGCTCTTGTTACCTATCTGTGGCACAGTTCCCACCTCTAAACCTGTCTTACTGGCTCCTGAAGATCAACATAGCAGCATTTTCATTTAATAGCTTCAAGTGCCTGAATTTCTCTTGCCCTGCATGGAGCAGAGCCTTTCTGAAGGTCAGCCTGATAATGAAAAGGGTTATAGTCCTCCTGGGCAGGAGTAAATCAGTGGAAGTAAAACTCTCTTCCTAAAGAGGATTTTGCTAATCTTCAGCTGGCCTTGCCAATGCCCTCCAAGGCTCCTGGCCTTGCTCTGGGGCTTAAGCAAGAGCTGAGCAAACTAACTTCTCTTTAAACTTCAGCCTTGGCCGTGTTGATCCGTCTTTAATGGAGCTGAAACTCTCGTCGTGCCCGGGGCAGGGGGGAAGATGCTGCAGCAGTAATGGAGCAGAGCTCCCCTGCCCCTCTGGTGTGGGTCAGCCTCGCCAGGCACTGATCCCTGCATGGAAACGTCCCGTAAGGGAGCTGTGTCCACTCACCAGGCTCTTGGTGTGAAACACCAGGTGCTTGCTTTGGCAGAGGCCAAACCATTTAATGGCTGGATTTAGCTTCAGCTTTAGCTTCAAGAATCAGCTTTCTAGTGGGAAAGGAAAATCCCTCTGGTGTCTGGAAAGAGCAGCTTTTACTGGGGGAGGTGGAAAAGAGAGGATTTGGAAATACCACAGTTATTAGGACCTATGGGGTGGTGTCATGGTGCTGAACCTAGAAACTTTGAGGGGTGGTGCTGGTGCAGAACAGGCACCTGGGCTCCCTGGGGCTGCGAAAAGGCAGAGTCTTGAGGGCTGACAGCACTTGACAGAGCTGAGGGTGCCTGACCCTGGGCACTGCTGCAGTGTCACTGAGCTCTGTGTGCGTGGTCATGGGCACTGCTGCGGTGTCACTGGGCTCTGTGTGTGGTCATGGGCGCTGCTGCGGTGTCACTGGGCTCTGTGTGTGTGGTCATGGGCACTGCTGCAGTGTTACTGGGCTCTGTGTGTGGTCATGGGCGCTGCTGCGGTGTCACTGGGCTCTTTGTGCGTGGTCATGGGTGCTGCTGTGGTGTCACTGGGCTCTGTGTGCGTGGTCATGGGCGCTGCTGCGGTGTCACTGGGCTTTGTGCGTGGTCATGGGCGCTGCTGCGGTGTCACTGGGCTCTGTGTGTGGTCATGGGCGCTGCTGCGGTGTCACTGGGCTCTGTGTGCCTGGTCATGGGCGCTGCTGCGGTGTCACTGGGCTCTGTGTGTGTGGTCATGGGCACTGCTGCGGTGTCACTGGGCTCTGTGTGCGTGGTCATGGGCGCTGCTGCGGTGTCACTGGGCTCTGTGTGTGTGGTCATGGGCGCTGCTGCGGTGTCACTGGGCTCTGTGTGTGGTCATGGGCGCTGCTGCGGTGTCACTGGGCTCTGTGTGTGGTCATGGGCGCTGCTGCGGTGTCACTGGGCTCTGTGTGTGGTCATGGGCACTGCTGCGGTGTCACTGAGCTCTGTGTGCCTGGTCATGGGCGCTGCTGCGGTGTCACTGGGCTCTGTGTGTGTGGTCATGGGCACTGCTGCAGTGTTACTGGGCTCTGTGTGCGTGGTCATGGGCGCTGCTGCGGTGTCACTGGGCTCTTTGTGCGTGGTCATGGGCGCTGCTGCGGTGTCACTGGGCTCTTTGTGCGTGGTCATGGGCGCTGCTGCGGTGTCACTGGGCTCTTTGTGCGTGGTCATGGGCACTGCTGTGGTGCTACTGGGCTCTGTGTGAGTTCAGGTGTCGGCTGTGTCCTTATGTGGCTCTCTGTGTTCTGGTGGGAGCTGAGGCACTGGGCAGCAGGAGCTGCAATGTGCTCTGCAGGCAGTCAGGGCTCTGCAGGGCAGAGGGGCTAAACCCTACCTCTTGTGGAAGCAAGCTGGTTATCAGTTTGCACGGTACATCTTGGACATGCAAAGCTCACTGCACACACCCCGGCTGGTGTCTTCCCCGATGTTGTATATCCTCTGCATGCTCAGGGGCAGGAACATCACTAGGCAGGTTTCAGCACCTTGTTTTATTACAAAGATAGGCTTTTCCAAGAGTCTGCCACTTCCACTACACAGCAGGTAAGGGCACTACACCCACAACACGTGCCAAAGTTTAAAAACATGTTACAAAGGGCTCGGGGTTCAAGGCAACACTACAAACCCTCAAGCTTCTGCCCTGGAAAAGTTGTTCCTTTACATTGGTTGTAGCAACTACTTTTTCCTATTTTTTTTTCTTTTTTTTTGCTTTGGAAAAAAATTAAATAATAAAGCAATAGCCCCAGCACACGGCCCACTCACATCACCCGGAGGCAAACCACACTGTCAGCTCCCCCCGTATCCTGTCCTTGCAACAGCATGGGGCTATCGCTCCATGACCCCTTCCCCACCTGCAGCCAAGCTCAACGTTCTCTGCTACCCTGGTGCTCCTGGCCCTCCCCTCCCCCGGTGCTGGGCCTGCCTGTGTCTCTGGCAGCTATTCACAGTTTCTAAAAGGAAAATAAATTCAAGGTTTTTTTTTTGTTTTTTTTTCTGTGTGAAATCACTTTCAAAATAAAATGTAGCCCAGCTACATTCTTAGAGTTTCTATTCTGAAGCCACATCCTCAGCAAAGACATTGAAACCTCCACAGTGTATGCACTTTTTCTGTAGTTCTCTTAAAAAAACCTCTGTTCTCCCCCTTCCCCCCCCCCCCCCTTTAGCATACTGAATAAAGTCTATCCTTTGTTTTAAAATAGATATCTATATACACACACACAGTTCTGGTGTTCCAATTCCTGACAACTGTGGCATTACTGGGAGTGATGGGATAGAGGCCACCTGTCCATGGCAGTGAGTCACCCAGGAGGAGTTTGGTGGACCAAAGTCATCTAAGACCAGGTTGCATCCTCACCAGCTGATGGGTAGCGGAGGCTCACCTTAGACTCTGCCTGGAGTGAGGTAGTAACTTTAAATGTTCTATTTGGCAGTTTGGAAACGCGGTGGCTACGTCTGGGTTATCTTTCATGGGCAGGTTGCCTCTGCCTGCATGCAAACGCTGGCTTCATGTGGCGTTTGCTGTGGTCCAGCCTCTACCGCGGGGCCTCTGCAACGCTGGAGGAGACCAGAGAGGTCACTGCTCCCCTGGCTGCAGAAAAGATGGTGTTACCTGCAGGAAGGAGAACGGGCCACCAAGATGGGGGCTCTGCCCCGGCGCGGGTGCTGCAGGACAGCAGTGAAGTGTCTGGGTTTTGGACAAGCTCTGTCTGCTCGGTGGGACCCTGCCTGCTGGCCCCAGTATAAGTGTGGGTCACCTTCCACCTTTGTTTGCAGTGTGGGGTGCTGGAGCTGCTGTGCTGCCCTCCTGAGCATCATGCTGTCAGGGGTGGGTCCAGTCCATTTACCTTTATCAGCCAAAAAAAAGACTGGACACGAAGCAGAACTGCACTGTCTTTGCTGCTCTCAGATCTCAGCCATGGCTGGCTGGCTCTGAAGCAAGCAGAACAAGCTGCTTCAGGAAGACACCTCAGTAGCACTGACCAGGGATGATCGCAGGGAGATGCTGGAGCACATGGGGCAGAGGGGGGAAGGTGCTACCTTGTATTCTGCCCTGTGTGTGGCTCAAGCCCACTCACGGAGGGTGTCAGCAGGAGCTGACCCCTTTTGTCGTGATACTACCCAGCTCTAGCTCACTGTGCACGCAGGTCGGGGAACCTGGGGAAGGGGGAACAGCCCTTCCGACACTGTCTAAACATGGAACATGCTCCATAACAGCTGTCTCCATTAGGGGATAAAGTGCTTTCACCATGCCCCAGCTACTTGGGAAGCAGCTGCTTTGTCTTAGTCCCGAGTTCCCCATGTTGCCCAAGTCTCCAATGGAGGAGTGGTTATGTTTACACATACAGTACAAAAATTAAAAGGCACAAAAATACACAGAATGCAGCAGATAGTGATCAGCTGACAGAGTCCCTGGTGATGGAAAAACAAGGATGTCGGAGGGATGGTGTAGTAGGGAGCGCAGGCGTTGCTCTGATGGCCTTTGCTGTCTCTGCTCCCTGAGGTTACCCTTCTGCTTTGTGTAATTGTTATGGCTTCTGCAGCCCCATCTCTGTCCTGAGGAACCACAAACAGGGATGCAGGGAACCGTTGACCGTTCAGGTGCTGATCAGAGGGAAATGGTGAACTGAGCTTGCCACAAGGGTCACGTCTCCATTTCTGGCTGGCAACAGCAAATAAATCATGGGTGCCACAGTGCAGACCAGAGGGGGTTTGAGCTGCTCGGAAAGGTGTCTCGTGGCTTCTTGTTGGGTGAGGAGCCCTTCAGCCGTGGGCCAGGCCCACCCCCATTGCAAGGCTGGTTTGAGAATGGCCCTTGCGGAGGCGATCCACAGCGTATCCGCGGCTGAAGGCAGGTTCCCTACGGCACTGCGCTGCGGAGAAGGTCACTTCCAGGGCTGCAGTTGGCCTAGGCTTCGCTGCAGCACTCATAGATGTTATCTTCCATGAGCGCAATCACTTGCTCAAACTTGTGCTGGAGCTGGGTGCGCTTTGTTGTGGGGTTGGTGTCTAGGGCAGCCACGATCTGCAGGAGACACGGACAGGAGGGTGCTGAGACCATGTGGGCAGAACCTGCAGAACCCCAGTGCCAGCTGGACCCCGAATGAGAAGAGCCCACAGCCCCGGCACCCTCTGGCTCTCTAGGGCAGAGCCAAGTCCCTGAGCAAGGGGTGGGAGAGAAACCAAAATCCACTGCGACAGTAAAGCCCATGGTGTGGAGCCAGCCCGTGGTGCAGGGGGTCGGGAGCAGCCAGGGCCGGGGATGGGAAGTTATTCAAGTGTGGACTGCATCAGCGTGCTCTGCCCTCCAGAAAGCATCTGCGAGTCTACACATCAGGACCCTGCTGCAGTCCAGCCCAGCCACACGCTGTTAAACCAGCCAGGAATAGCTGGATTTCTCTTTCAGGAAGGCGTCAGCCAAAGGCTAGGAGGCAGGTGCATCTGTGTGTGCATGGGATTATGCCAGAAACAGTAATCCCTTTGCAGTGGGGCTGGATGCAGGCGTCTGGCCACTTAGTTAACACACACCACTTTGGTGGTCCCTCCACGGGTACGCCGGGGCCGAGTGTGGCTGAACCTGCTTACCTGGGAGCGGTAGCGCTTGGCGTATTTGTAGATCTCGGCCATGGCGACGTTGGTGTTGAATTCATTTCGGTATTTCTTTATAAAGACAGAACAAAGAGGGGAGGAGCATTAATGTGATGCAGCAAGTGAGTTCAAGCCCCATCAGCAGGCATTAGCTAAATTCAAAGAAGGTTTTTGTCTGGGTATTTTTGTTGCATTGATGTAACCAGACTTTTGATTTACCCCTTTAGGGAAATGCATTTCCTCACAACAGAAATGATCTCAGTCTTTCTAAAGCCAGCCTTAGAGCCCACGCTCCACAGCTCAGTTTACCTGTCTGTGCTCAAAGCCATTTCAACGGGTAGGGCAGCACAACAGCCGGGCAGAGGAATGCCAAGGGAGAAACCTGCTCGTGCCTGAGGCTGAAGTGCCACAGGAGATGGATTGATTCCAAGGAAGCCATAGCCCATCATTGGCAGGCCGTGGATCTGGAGCACGCTGCCGGCATTCCGCATGCGGATGCTGCCAGCAGGGCCCTGGGACTGTGCCGGCCCTGGCAGTTGGTGCCTGTGGGCAGCTGGCCGGGGCTGTGGGACTGCAGGGATCCTGTTCCAAGCTTCCTGACTCTCTGGCACTGAATTTTGCTCTCAGCTCCCAGTGGTGCCAAAGCTAGTTCAGTTCAAGCTAACTCGTGGGTGTTTACTGCAGCTCTGGCAGTAACTGAAGATGCTTGGAATTAGGTCAGATGAAGTTTGTGCATGGAAGTTTGAGGCAAAATACTCTTTGTTGCTTGCTCCTTGCAGCACTTAAACAGTTGCTGGAGGCAGCCTGCGCGCCCCATGCCTTACCCGCGACTCCTCGGCCAGGTGAGCGTTCATCTCCTGCTCGCTGAGCGGCGGCATGTCGTGGATTTGCTTGTAGTATCGCTGCACTATCTTCCTGTACTCGGGGATCTCCTTGGCATACAGCAGTTTATTGGTCGGGGAGTCCTAGTGCAAGGGCGAGATACTGAAATCAGACACTGTTGTTCCTGGCTGAACACTTCCTATCCTGTTTGTCTGGCTCATCGGATGCGGACTTCAGCTACAGCTGCTTTCAGGAAACAGCTATGTCTTTGGTCCTGGCTTTACACAGGCAGGAGTGTGGTGGGATGGCACCAAAGCACAACACAGCTAATGACAGAGGCGCTTCCTCAAACACATCAAGGTGCTGCAGACAGGTACCCCCAACCCGTGGAGCCACAGCACTGTCCCCCAGCCCTTCTTCCTAGCATGAGCTCGGCGTTTGTTAGCTGTACTGCCAGTGAAGGTGGTCTATGTGATGATGTTTTAATTGGCAGAAAGGGCAAGCTAAAAAGTATGCACAAGGTCAGGCGGGATGGCCTGCTGCCAGGTAATGTTCTGCAGATGAGTGCAGCACAACTGTGTTAGATAAAACACTTGTGCTCTGTGGCTCTGCCTGTGGAAATTGGTAACAAGGGAAGGGTTTCTGCATGCATTTACTGGGTCTCTTGAGCAGCCAGGCCAGCTTGATGTAAACTGAAGAACAAAGCTCTCTTACAAGCTGAACTTTGTCAGTTGAAATGTTGCTCTTGGATTTTTCATGTAGCTTTGATTTATTTTGCATTGGCTAACCCAGCCTGCCTGGCCTATATTGAGTGCACATAAAGTAATTAACAGCAAATACTGAGTTCTCTTGATTAATGTCAGCTTGGACAAAGCAGTCTTAACCTCCCAGCCACACAATTGGGTTGTACCAGTGAAGGCACAACCCCTCTTGTGCTCCCCTCAGCCACGAGCGTGAATGATTTTAACCTCAAGGCAATCCTGCCCCGCTGACGTCACTACCCGGGAATGAACTTGGCTGACTGGCCCAGTGCTGCGTCCCAAAGGGAAACAGCCCCTGGCTCAGGGGCACAGAAGGGAGTGAGATCACCGTGTCCCACTGCCCTGACATGGGATGCGGGACTGCTCCTGATGCTCTGGCAGGTGGAGAGGGGAGGGAGGACCTTGGGAGGAGACAAGCTCAGCAGAGGAGGCAGCATTTCAGCTGTATCGGGCAGTAAATAAGGAAGCCCGGGGTAACTGCAATCTGCTGCCGCAATATGTAGCTTGGCTGATGCTGCAGGGGAAATGGGAAATGGGCACCAGGCTGTGGCACCAGATCCCACAGCAGTTTATTTTCAAACCCAATGACAAGGCAATGCAGGAATACAGCCAAGCTACAGAGCCTGCTCACTACATAGTTCTTTTTCTTCCCCTTGGAAACACAAAAAATCCCCCCATGCTGCCTCTTGTTTAAGTTAGTTTTTAATTTGTGTCTGATTCGTCTGTATTACGGAGATGTGTACTGGTTTATTAACTGCTTGTGCACTGCAGATGTGTGAGTCCGAGCCTGCTCTCACATTTGCAGTATCAAGAGCAACATGCTGAACCCAGGGGAAGAATCCAGCCTGGAAAGCATTCAGCGATACACTGCGTGTGCATGCGAGCTGATTTTTATGCTGAGGATTTATTCTTCCCACATTACTCAACAATTCCTTCAGTTATGCTATTGTATCCCCGAAAACTGTTTCCATCTGCTGTCTGACTCGGGCTGACCCCTCTTCCCCTCACCCACGGCCTGACAAGGACAAATTGGAGGTGTTTCGTAACCCACCAGAAAAAAACCCCAAACCCAAACAAAGAAAGAATCAAGTGCTCATTAGATCTTCCTGCAGCGTCAGCCCGGAGCGAAGGCTTCCTGCTGCCCTCAGCAGCGCCTGCCTCCTGCCCCCCTCTGTAGGGTCCCCTCGACGTCACACCCTGCACCGCCGGCCCCTGGGGGGGCACGGGGGGGATGTACAGCACTTCCTAATAAAACTTATTTATGTCAGGAAGTTTCAAACGTCAACACCGCGCTTGGCTGAGCCGGTGGGAGAGCAGTGGGAGAGCAGAACATCCCACACAGGATGGTGCATGGGATCCCGGTGGTGGGAGAGGAGACCTGGCCCGTGCAGCCTCGCATGTGCTCAGGGCAGGTTTGGCTTCCTAGAGCCAGCCCGCTGGGCTCTGCCAGCCTGGGGTGGGCAGCGTGGGATGGAGACAGCAGTGCCTGTCAAGTGCTTCCCAGTGCTGAAGCATGGTGTGAACTAAAGTGGAGTGAGAGGGAGAACCCACCCCTGGAGACAGCCAAAACTCAACTGCACGAACCTGAGCAAGGGTCTCTCTACCATCCCTACTGCTGCGGGAGGCTGAGCTGGGAGACCCGACAGTCCCTTCCCACCCACACTGGTGTGTGTCCTGCCTGCCCGCACAGGAGCCACACGTGCTCTCGGGACAGTACCTTGCCCAGCTGCAGGTCGGACAGGGAGCAGGCATCAATGAAAGCCTGGGCTATCACAGAGAGACAGGCATCGATGTGGTCTGTCTTGTCAATGTCGAAGACGAACTGGGGGTTCTTCAGGATGTTGACCCAAAACCTCAGAGGTAGGCTGCGAAGGAAACAAGTCAGGAACACACACCAGGTGAATAGTTGTCCTCCAGAGGGAGAGGGGAGGAAATGCAGGAAAGATGATGATCGAAAGTGAATAGCAAAGAGAAAAAAGAATGAGGAGCTGGGTTCTGCTATTTAATCACATCCTGGTAGCATATGGCCCATTGCCTAACATGAGGGGCAGGCACAGGTCTTCTCCCTCAAGAGACATCTCTTCAGGCTGAAGCACGTGGCACAGGAAGGAACCTCCAAGTCCAGGCTGTCCAGGGGTGCACAGCACCTCGTTCCTTCAGCAGCTGTTGGTGCCCAGGCAGGGTATGGGCAGGTTTGCCTTCACGGGGCTGCTGGAGCAGGTTTCCCCACTCCCTGATTTCTGTAGCAATGGTGTCAGCTCCTTTCAGTCTTCCCTGAGAGTAACCATCACCTGGTTCTGATGGCAAGCCTTGCCCACAAAACGCATTTCCTGTGCCTCTTTTTCTGCTGACCCATAATTTTCTCCTCCAACTATTTCACAGCTCACTTGGCCACAGTTTCAGGGTACTGCTTGCCCTTCCTATCATTCCTCCTCAGCAGCTGAGGAGTGAAAGCCACTGTAAGTCTCTGCTCTCCTGGCAACTAAAGGTAATGAAGGGCAGGCAAAGCTGTAGCTCGGTGCTTGTGTCTGTGTGCCTGCTATCCCAGCCAGACTTGGTTTTAATGTTCACGTTAGGCTGGAAACAGTCACTGTCCCTGCAGCCCCAGAGGCACTTAGACTCTCCGGACACTCCCTCCAGGCTCCCAGCTCTTCCAGTTAAATCTTCTGGTTTCCTCCTGCTCCAATCCCCCTCCCCTTCGGGTCCCCCATCCCATTCCTGGTGCTCATCACATCCCTCAGCACTGCTCCCGGCTGCAGAGCTCCAGCATGCTACTGCCACAGCGCAAGTGCAAGTGAATGCCCTGGGGTCTCAGCTTGGTTACAGAGACAAAGATGCCCCGAGGGCTGAAGAGCCAGAGAGTAAATGAAAAGGAGCCAAACCTGCTGGTTTTAGAATCTCCATGGTGCTTTAAGGCCTGACGTGGTTTTGTCTCAGATCTCCACTGCTCAGAGCTAACACCAGTGCTGTCTCCCATTGTTCATTCCCTCTCCTGTTTTCCCTTTAATTGTTTGTATTAGTGTGCCAGTTTGCCCTTTAGTTGCCTATGCCTCCTCTTCCAGATCACTTTTCCCCTGAGCTCTGTGGTCAAAGCTCTCCAAGCCTGTGTTTGGCCTCATCTTTCACCACCCCCTCCGCCCCTCTCCTGCTTTCCAAGTCCCTCTTCTACTTTTAGCAACCTAGTGATTAGGACACCAAGGCTTTGTAGCTGCTGCTCTGGAGAGATGGAAGGAAGGAAGGAAGGAAGGAAAGAAAGAAGAGATTTCCTCCTCCAAACCTGTTGGTCTTCCAGATGTGCATAGTGTCAGGGTCTGTGATCCCTCTTTTCTCTGCTTGCTCCTCTAGGAAGTCAAAGAAGTACTTCACAGCCACTGGTGGTTTATCGTCTCGGATGCTCAGAATGGCTTTGAACAAGTCATCCAGGAACTTCTGCAGCGTGCCCTGCGGGACAAGCACCCTATGGAGCCTGGGGAAAGCACCCGAGCCCGGGAAGCAGCAGGAGGGGCTGCGACTGCTGTGCACAAGGGGAAATCCTTTTCTCATTTATCCAACTGGCAGCAGAGAAGGAGGATTCCGAAGGAGGGAGGGAAAGGTTTATTTGTGCATAGCGATATAATTAGCTTGCATTTGGGTTTAATTTCTTTTGGCATCGAGATTTTCTTTCTTACTGCTAGGATCTCACATCTGCGATTGTTCTGCACAGTAAATACAAAGAAGACTAGAAACTGCTGGCCATTCTTGTGATCTCTGCTCCAGTGAAGCATCATGCTGGGATTAAAGATGGGCTGGGAGCCCAACTGTTGGAGCTGAGCACTCGCAGAGAGTGGGGAAGTTCAAATCTGAATTAAGATCGCACAGACATTCCCCTGCTCCCAAAGCTGAGCATCTCCATCTCCTTTCCCAGCAGGATTCCTCACTGCGGAAAGGGGCTCAGACCTAAACAGCGCATCACGAGCCTGGAAGCGGTCAGCATCCCTTCCATGTGCACAGACCCCAGACCAGCCTGGGGAGGTCATGGGGGGCTTCCCACAGTACTGCTGCTCTGAGGATGAGCTGGAAAGCTGGAGGGAGCTCAAGGAGCCAGCAGTGCCTGGCAGCCCCACTGACCATGCTCCAGCATCCACTGCCCCTGTGGAGCAACCAGCCCCACTGCACTCCCTCCCTAGAGCAGGCCTCTGGCTCCAAACAGACTGAGCCAGGGCATCCATCTCCTACCTTTGTGGAGAGCAGCCTGGTCAGGTAGATCTCGGGGAGGACTTTCTTCCTATGGCTCTGCCTGTGGGACTTCTTATGTTCAACCGACTCATCAGTTGGGAGAACCTGGTCCGATATAAAACACATGTTCAGAGTGCTCCTCTGTGGAAGTGTCACACTGGATTTTCATTTAAGTATAGAATTTCAACTACATATAAAATTCAATTAAGAAGCAGTTACTGTGTTGTAAATATACCCTTATATGGCTTTAAAAAAGTGATCCATTATACCCCTTTTTCTGATGTTTCTCTTGCACTTTTTATTGCCTCGCTCAAGCTAGACAAAGAAAATGAAACAATCAATCTCACTTTGCACGTTAGTCTGCTGGCCTTCCTGCTCCCAGGTCGCTGCAATTTGGGCTCCCAGAAGCAATGCACAAGGCTTCTGCAGAAAGCAGCTTTTCTTAGGTTTGGGAAAAGCGCAAGAACCATCAGGCAGTATTCCCACCCTCGCCTTTTTGAAAACAAAACCAAATATTCCACTGGGCAGGTCAGTCAGTTACTGCTCTGTAATGACCTAGCAAGCCATTTAAGGCCATCTTGGCATCGTTTCACATGTGCACATTTGGTTTCCCGTTCCTTCTCCCCCCTTGCTGAGTGCACATGTGTGTGCATGCGCTGTATATTTGCACTCCATCCCAGCATGGAAACTTTGGCAGCAAAAAAAAACCCATCAGGCTATGAGGTATTCTTGCTCTTCATAACACTTTTTGCACAGCAGCTTTTAGCATCGTTCAGCACTTGGTCCTTCAGCACGGAGCACAGCCAGGAACTCATCAATCTCCTGGCCTGGGGAAGCCAGTGCCGTGCCAGGGGCTCCCGGTAGATGCTTTGACCAGGGCTGTGTGGGATGCTACTGGCAGCTCCAGAGCTCTCGGTGGCTGTTGACAGCTACAGCACAGGCACAACACCGGTTGTGCCGTCCTGGTGGTTTTATTCTGTCCCATAGTTCTGAAGCTTGTCTACAGATAACCTTTCTGCACCTCTTTGAGCCCCTCTAAAGAAAACTAACAAGCCCTGATCCAGCTTGTTCCTCACATCTGATGTTCCAGCCCACAGAGATGAATTGTGTTAATATCAGTGAGGCTGAGAAGATTTTCTCCTCTTTCATCACATATGCTGAAAAAACAGGACCCACAGACTTCAGTGCAGGAGAGCCTGACTGGTCACCTCTTTGCCCCCAGCACTTCCCAGGCTGCTGCCTTCCAGGGGGACATCTCCCCAGCAGCCAGCCTGGCAGCAGAGGACAACCTCTCTACTCACCAAGTGGAAGTATTTCTCCGTGTCCAGATCCTTCACTGTGAAGAAGAGAGAAACAAAGCAGCTCAGCCAAGGGCACCAAAGCTTAAATGCGCTTCCACAGATACCCTCTGCATCAGGAGGTGTTTCCCTATTCCCAAGAGCCCCAGCACTGAGCTGGCATTCCCATCCCAAGTGACTTCAGCATTTTTCTTTGGTTTGGGATTGTTTATTACCTTCTGAGGCACGTGGCGAGTACCTCGGGAAGTCCTTTGAGGAGGACTTGAGGTCTTCCACGGGGTGTTTTAAGAGAGATGCAGGAGGGCACAAGAGCAGGATGAGCACAGGGGCAAGCCTGCATCATCCTTCCCTGCGATGCCCCACTGCACCCCACAGTGCCCCACAACCCCATGTGTCCAGGACTGTCTCCCAGCCTTGGCAACAGGGCAGCTCCAGCCCGAGCAGCTCCTCGCTCTAGCGAGGTTCCACTGCAGGGATGGGCTCTGTGCAGGTGGCCTGGAGGTGGGGGTCAAAACTCCTTGTTCATGTGATGTTTTGTCTCCCATGGTCCAGACAAGGACCCAGCTCTCAGCACCCCTGGCCAGAGACACCCCTCCTCTAAAGCTACAAGTGTTCCTGCCTGGTCACCAGCAACAGGGGAAGAGCAGTGAGACATTACCTCTGCTCAGTGTAGTGTCCTTCTTGTCCGACAAACTCATGGCCAGTGATGCCCCTTCAGGGATCTGCAGAGGAAGGGAAGAGCAGATGTTGATGATGGGGCCTTAATGGTGCCTCGCAGGGAGCTGGGTACAGCCCCAGGGAGATTTTCAGAGCTGGGGGACACTGGTGCAGCTCCTGCTCTGCCACAAACACCCTTGTGCCTGCCCTGGCCCTTCCCCCAAGATATATCTTTGGATGTTGACACCAAGTAGCTCAGGACGAGGGAGTGCGATGCTGTGCAGATGCTGTTTGCTTCTCACTCAAAGGGCAGAAGGAACCTGGTGCTGCCAGGACCCATGGGCTGGTGACACCTTCCAGTGCCGTGGCTCCGGCTCTGGTGCAGTGTGGCACTGTGCCAGCAGTGGGGCTCTGAGCGTGGCTACTACCCTGATAATCATATTAATAAGTACCCAGCTCCGGTTTGATTTTCCATGCACTGTTACAGACCAGGGAGTATTATGCTCCCAGGAGTAACAGGGAATACAGAAATCATACCCGATTTGCTGGTTTCATTTAATTTCAAAAGGAAAAATGGTCAAGAAAACAGTTTGCTTTGCCACGTTTCTGCACGTTTTTGGCCTCTGCTCCTCGATGCCTCCTTGGCCCCTGCTCTTAGGGCACACAGAGACAATTGTGCCAGTGACTTCAGCAGGAGCACAGATCAAGAGCAGAGTGGTACTAATCAGCCAAGCTGGTGGCCGCTGGGAATAGGGGCTTTTCCCCCTCCTGTTTCTGTTGTCAGGAATAACTTGTTTTGCATGAAGAGGGTTTAATTAGTTTCAGTGTGTTGCAATATTAACAAGCTTCTCGCCAGGGCAGATGTCTATTCCCTGGAAGCTCTCGTGGAGCTATGGCAACCTCCCTGCCTGCTCCTGATGATCCTGTTTTGGGAGGGGGAACCGCAGTTTGCCCCCAAGTCCAGTCAGGCCCTGCTTCCCAGCAGATTTACCTTGTAATGTGCTAGTGTGTTGAGTTTCTTCCTGCCATCCTCCACCACCGAAGTGTCATCAAGGTCCCGCAGGATGTAGCTGTCGGTGCTGGTGGCGAACCACTCTGAGCACAGAGAAGGGGGAAGTGAGACACCAGCCCGAAGGAGGCACATGCCTTTGTTTGGAAGGAGTTGGCCTCTGGGCAGACAAATGACAGGTCTGAATCTATGGTCAGACAGGAGCCCATGGGCTCAGTTATGGCTGCTTATGGAGAGACATGTATTAACAAGCCATCTCCAGGCTCAGGGGTGCTTAGAGGGTACCTGTTCTGGAGTCCAGACTGCAGGCTTTAAAGGCTCCAAGCATCCCCCCGCTCCACTTGGGCTTTCCTAAAGCTTCTTTCCAGTTATGTGCCCTGTTATTTCTGTCCACCAATACTGGTCCCACCACACATTCCTGAAGACCACCAACAGGAAAGG
Organism: Pezoporus flaviventris; assembly: GCF_033815535.1. Lineage (NCBI taxonomy): Eukaryota > Metazoa > Chordata > Aves > Psittaciformes > Psittacidae > Pezoporus > Pezoporus flaviventris. The sequence continues at coordinate 10,311,855 of NW_026892569.1, read as the reverse complement.
CTGCCCTGAGATCTGCTGTCCTAACTTAAAACATCTGCCCTCTGGTCAGTGCTGCTTCACCCACAACCCTCAAACAGACACAAGAGGTACCATGCAGTGGCAGGTGCTTTCCCTCATTTTAAGGACTGTCTGGTCCAATGCATCTGGTTCTTACCAAGGTCGACATCTTCCACCCTTGGCCACTGGGAATAGGGGACGTTCTTGCAGAAGGCCTCCAGAATCTTCTCCTTCACTTGGCTGAGCGTGTCTGTGTCCATGGCCCTGACGCTAAGGGAGTCCATGCCACAGCCTTGGAAGGAGACGTTGAGGTTCTGCAGGCAGAGGCTGAGTCAGAGGTGTCCTGCCCGGGTCTGCCAGCTCCTGAGGACGCCCGCACAGCTCCCCCTGTGCCCCACACTGCTGGAAATGGCTGAACAAATGTCACCATCCAGGCTTCACCCTCCAGAGAGGCTGAGTTACACCCCAGGGGGCTGCCGGCCCAGAGCCAAGACACGGGGACTGACACTGACACGTCTCCTGCCGCTGCCAGGCTTCACCCTGGGACAGCCCCAGCTCCTCAGCCTGTGTCCTCTGCTTCCCTGAGAGAAACCCTGCGCCGTCCTTGAGTGGTGAACGCAATCCCAGTGCCATCCTGCTGCCCGCCCAGTCAGCCCGGGGCCAGGAGCTCAGGTACCAGGAGCATTGCTTGTGCTCGGGCAGAGCTGCCTCCCAGAAGGACCCTGGTACATGTGAGAGTTATCTGCAAATGCTGCATCTCAGTATCAGCACCCCTGACTATGGGCACTGTGAATGTGCAGGTGAAGTCCAATTTTCTCCACAGCATTAATGAAGATGTCATTTCACACTCGACACTGTGCAGGTGGGTTTTGCATCAGAGGCTAGCAGCAATGCTGAGACTGCCATCACATATCCCCTGCAGCTGCTGCCCCTTCTTTGCCAAGTGGGAAGCGGCTGCACTTCCCCTGCTCACACTCATGGAGTTACCTCTGCTGAGAGCGCCAACACCCTGCGCCTGCTGCTCATCCCCAGCTTTGCTCTGTACATTTACAGGTCAATTCATAACAGGAATCTGCAGAGGATGTGGAAGCTCGAACCTGCTCTGAGTTATGGTGATGCACATCCGGGGTAACCTCCTGACTGCAGCAAAGCTGCTCCAGATTTATGCCAGGTAATTGAAAGCAGGATTTGACCGAGGCTCTGGAAAGGTGTCTGTTGAATCCTGTGTCAGGCACAGAAGGGACCTGGGCCCTCCACATGCACAGCCCTGGCTGCTCTGGTCCCACAGGAGACATTCCGCAGAGCCACTCTCAGCACCGCTCCTGTGACCTGGGCAGAGCCCTCACCCCGGGTGCCAGGTCTGCAGCCAGCACTTCCCCGCTGCTAGTGAAGATGCTTTTTTGCCAGGATCGATAAACCTGCTGCTTTAACTGAATGTGGCAGAACAAATTTTGTCACCTCCCTCCACCATCCGTCTGAGACACTTCAGTGACCCACCAAGGGACAGACATGGAAGCACAGTCATGAGCCTTGTTCTGCAGTCGTGAGCTTAGGCAGTGGCAAGGTGTCTGGCAGGGATACGGTTTATGTGTCTATCCCACCTGCATGGGTACCTCACCGGCCTCATGCACAATTGCCCCCATCAGAACCAGGTCTAGGAACTCACCCTCGGCTTTGCCTCGATGTTCTCCCTCAGGAGCCATTCCTCGTTCAGGGTGTACCTGGCCTTCCCAGTAATGGCGTCGATGGAGCCTTTGTTAATCTGCTGTTTGATCGCACAGATCAGCAGGAAGAAGGGCTCGCCGACTGTCTCCTGGGGGAAGGAGAGAAGACTCAGTGAGCAAATGGAGCTGCTGGTGGTGATTCCTTCCAGCAGTGTGGCCGGGACACTGACAGTGCCCCTGCATGCTGGGGATAGGACCGGTCCAGCCCAGGCACTGGGAACCCATTGGTCCCCCAGCTCCCCCCAGCATCTCTCTGCAGCTGCTCAGAAGTTTTCAGACTTGTGGCAATGTGACAGCACTGATGGGGAAGAGGAGACAAGAGCCGATGAGAGCCACAGGCTGTGTTGGGGAGGGTGAACTGTGCCTGTCACATCAACATGCCCCATCCAACTGCTGCGGCTCCCTGTTAGCACCGCTGCCTCACGGGCAGAGTGCCTGGTACAGCTCAGGAGGGGGCACATGTGTAGCTGTGTGGAGTGGGGATGTGCATGCACGGCGCTCAGCAAACACAAATGTGCATTAATTTACATGTGAAATTACACAGGAACCTCAGGGAGAATCTGGCATAGGCCGGTACAGAGATGTTTCTTGCAGTCTGACAGGACACAGACTGCACAAGGTACTGCACTCAGCAGCACAAGGATGGGGCTGATGTGCACAAAATCCAGTCCTGCAGAGATACTAGGGTGCCCAGCTTTGTCATGGAGATATCAGCAGAACCCCTCTTTGCACTCCCTGGTCTGCCACTGAAATCCATGGAAGTGAGCCCACTGTGTGTGCCTGTGGCCCTGGGAACTGGTGCTCATACTTCTCATACCACAGCAGAGCCCCGATCACAGCAAGGCAGAAAGGATCAGGGTCAACAAGCTGTTCCCATGCGACAGCAAGCAAACACACCATTTAACTCCTTACATTCATCAAACTTCATCTTACAGGAGAGAGGTGAACTGTGACACTGCTGCAAGGAAAACAAAACCACAACAGGGACCAGCTATTTGCGATGCGGTTCAGATACATGGTTTCATGCCAGAGTCTGATCCACTTCTGTCTGCTGTGCTGATGTGCAAGTAAAACATAAGGTATTTTCTTAAGAAACCTTTTGGTGCTCGAGTACATCTCATTCTCCCCAGTGTTCATGTGCAATTTTCTTCCAATGAGGCAAGTGCAAATTATTGCACATTTATGTACTTTCTGAGCATCACACACCCTGCACAAGCATTGCTGCCATCTGAAATCATACACACAACAACAGATACCAAATGATTTGGGTATTTCTCAGCTAGGAGCTGCTAAATCCTGTTCAATCTGCTTCTTAATTAAGACAGTGATTCTTTTATTCTAATTGCCCTATAATTGCTAAAGCAATTAGTTGGATGTTAATTTGGATGTGGCTGCATTCGGCGCAGTAAGCCCCTGGCAGTGTGGTAGGTGGGCACACACCATCTGTGCCAACGGGGCACCCGCTTCGTTTTCTGAGAACAACTTCTTTTACGACCACAGGGAAGCTCCTTGGGGTTTAATGGCTTCTTGCAATGCCCCTGAGCACGCAGCATGAAATGGGTGCTGCAGCAGAGCTGCCAGTCTGGAAATGGAGGAAGGCATGGCTTCCAGAGAGCAGAGAAAGATGTGAAGTCACGGGCATGAGGAGGAGATAAGGAGTGGAGAAAGTGTCAGGAGACATACAGAAGAGTTAGTTTCTGGCAGAAAGGCAGGAGATAACAAGCAAGGAGATGATGACACCAGTATCCCCAAGGGGACATCCTCAGCCTGCAGTACCTGCCTTCCCCATAGTGTGAGTGGGGAGCCCTGCCAAGCTGACCCTACACAGAGTGCTGACAGACCCCAGAGATGACCCTGCTACCAACAGGAACGCTGCTTCTGTCCCATGTGTGTGAGCAGGCAGCAGGGACGAACCCAAGACTGAACTGAGCACCGGGTTTTGGAGCCTGCCCTGTCCCAGCGTGGGAAGCTCCAGCTCCGGCCGCAGCGAGATGTGAGGGGGCTGCCAACAGCTACGCGGCTGCCTCCAAAAACATCGTCCTGCTGATACAGGAGCTCTTCAAGGCTTGAACCCAGCTCTGCTCGGGTAAAGCTGTGCGGGACGGGGCACACTGAACGTGCAGGAGCAGGAGCAGCCCCGGCCTGGCCAGGTGGGAAACGCTAGCGCTCGGCTGGCGAGATCCTATTTCTGCTTGGGTTTATGGCTTTCAGGCTCAGGAACCGTGGGATGTTATGGAAATGTGCAACAGTGCTAATCAGACAGCAGATTTTAAAGAGGGGAAAGAAGGGCTGGCAGACAGGGACTAGAGATAAAATGGCAAACTTGGAAACCTCCAGCATTGTTCAGAAAACTCATCTGGAAATGAATCAAAACTGTCTTTGGATTTGGCTGGTTGGGAGAAAGGAAGTTTAACTTGAAGAGATCAGTGCTGATTCAGGATAAAAAAATACTTAAAAAAACACAGTCTGGGGCCTTTTTTCCTCCTATTGTGAATGTATTTTAATGAGACTTCATTTTCATTTCTGACTGAACTGTTACGGGCTCTTAAAGCTACCCAGGGCACTGAAATAACTTTGCAGTAATGGGAAGCACAGTTCAGGCTGGCATCACTTGAACTGTTTCACGCACATGAGCGTAGGAGGCCTTGGGTTTTATATGCTTGGGAAAAAAAAGAGTTTAGAGCCCAGGCTGGATTCACATGTTGCTGCCCTATTAAAGAGGCTGACAAGTCATTAGAGATGTCCTCCCAGGAACACCACAGCCATTTCCAAAGTGCCTTGGTGAGGCTGGGGTGGGAAAAGCACAGAGAACAGCTGCTTATCCCAAGTGCCTGCTAATTTGGGGGTTATTATCTGTTTGCATTCTGTGAAGAACCAAGCCTCAGCTCCATCCCACACGCGAAACTTTGGGAAGCTTGGACCCAGACCTGAATTCCAGGACGTTAATTTTCCTTCTGTTCCCAGTCCCCTGATCCTGTTAGGAGCCAGGCACAGTGGTATCACAGCGTCTCATGGGAAAGGCTTTTTCTTCCAGTGTTTTCCACCAAAGCTGTAGCAGCAAGTAGAGACATGGACTGCTTTATCTCCACTTCTCACTGGCTTCTACAGAAACAGGGGTCTGCATCGGCTGTGCAGAGGCTGCAAGTTTCCTCTGACTCTGGCCCCAGAAAGCCTCCTGCTAGGTCTTCATTACATCTCCTGCCCGCACTGAGCCAAAGCTCCCTGTCAGAGTGGTGACTCCATCGCCTTCAGGTGCCCTGCACATGTTCAGACCACGAGTGACTGTGGCCTGCAACTCCTTCCCAGCTGAAGACAGCTCCTTCAAATCATTCTCCCCAAAACACAAATGGACGGACTGTTAGGCAGAGCATTAATACGAAACAAATGTTTTGAGCATGTAGCGCTGACTTACAAGGGAAAATACAAGCACTTGGAATTTTTCCACTGCACAATGGCAGGGACCTTTGCAGCAGCTGTTTCAAATAGAGGTTGTGATTAATGGGGATAATTCAGGAATGAAAACCAGACCCATCGTCACACGGCTGACAGGCCAGTGCTACAGGCAGGCGGGCAGCCTTTCTTTTTAACCAAGAAAGGCCTCTGTGAAGGCAAAAGAGTTTGATCCAGAGGAACGCAAGGCACATGGGAGGCATTTGACTATTGCTAGTATTTAAATCACAGCCCTGAGCTGAAACCATCCAGATACAAGGAGGTGTCCGGGGAGGCTGGAGCTCCTCACCACCTCTGAACTGTGCACCGTGCCCGTTGCTCCTCACCAGGACACAGCTGCACAGCGTGCCCATTGCTCCTCACCAGGACCGAGCTGCACTGAGTGCCCATTGCTCCTCACCAGGACCCAGCTGCACAGCGTGCCCATTGCTCCTCACCAGGACCCAGCTGCACTGAGTGCCCATTACTCCTCACCAGGACCCAGCTGCACAGCGTGCCCATTGCTCCTCACCAGGACCGAGCTGCACTGAGTGCCCATTGCTCCTCACCAGGACCGAGCTGCACTGAGTGCCCATTGCTCCTCACTAGGACCAAGCTGCACTGAGTGTCCATTGCTCCTTACTAGGACCAACTGCACAGCGTGCCCATTGCTCCTCACCAGGACTGAGCTGCACAGCGTGCCCATTGCTCTTCACCAGGACTGAGCTGCACAGCGTGCCCATTGCTCCTCACCAGGACTGAGCTGCACAGCGTGCCCATTGCTCCTCACCAGGACTGAGCTGCACAGCGTGCCCATTGCTCTTCACCAGGACTGAGCTGCACAGCATGCCCATTGCTCCTCACCAGGACTGAGCTGCACAGCGTGCCCATTGCTCTTCACCAGGACTGAGCTGCACAGCGTGCCCATTGCTCCTCACCAGGACCGAGCTGCACTGAGTGCCCAAGCCTTGGGCCCACGTGATAGGATTCAACTTTTTCCTCTTTTTTTTTTGTCTTTCCTTTTCCCTGAGAAAGCCTTCTTGCACAATGTCCATTTTTAGCACACACTGGAGCTGGATCAGATGCCTCACATGTGGTCTCCACTCTCCAGAAGGAGAGATCAGCACTTTTTTTTCCTCCAGCGGTTTAACTACAGGCAGAAAAACTGAAGATTAAAACCTCCCTCACTAATTCACTCTTTTCCGCTCTTACAGGCTGGGCCGTGCTGCATCGGCACAGCCACCCTCATTTGCTCCTGTAACTTTTCTTTCATTATTCTGGCTAATTGTGTGAGCTAAAATGAAAGATTATGAACGACAAAACCATGGGCTTTAGGACAGAAAGCGATCATCAGCTGGGATCAGAAGACATTATGATACGTATGAGGACAATGCAGTATTGCTTCTGTGGCTATAGCAAACACTTTGGGAAAAGAGATTTTTCAAAGGCTTTTTCAAGGCTCTGCCCTGTGGGTATAATGGGGTGTCCTCCAATTAACTGCCATGGAATCAATTAAGTTATTGCTCAATTCTTCTGGGAAATTCCAACCAGAACTGGCAGGCATTGGAGATAAAGCACTGAGCAGATGGACTGTTGATGTGCTCTGAGATGCCAAATAGATTCCTTTTCGTTACCATCGGAAGACAGTCAAGCTTCTGGGACAGACATCCCCCTTCTCCTGCTAAGATCCGCCTAGTTGGTGCGGAACACCAGGACATCTCCTGCGTGAGAAGCCCCATATACCAACGGGCACCGGCATGGAGCAGCCCCGGCACCACCATGCCTCCTGACAATGCTGAATGGGCTGGCAGCCAGCAGCACGGCTGCGGGAGCTGGGCAAAGCAAACAACAAATAACTGGAACAGTTTCCAAAACCTCATCCCATTCTGGTTACTTTTCAACTCCCTACGGCTCTCTTCTCAAGCATGGCGAAAACGCTGCTTCGTGCTCTGGCCTTGGCAAAGGCCACCGCAAAGTCTGGTCTCACCAAATCCCCAGGCAGAAGGGGAGAAGCAACTGAACTTAGGGTTGCTTTTCCACACTTGAACCTTTCAATACACCGGAGTTTGTCAACCACTAATGACCATGCAAGTGGCAGTGTTCGCCACTTGAGGTCTTTAGGTCCTCAGCTGCCCCACACATCCCTCACTACCACTGCACACAGTGCTGAGCTGGCACCCACAGCAGCAGTGGTCTGGATCTCTTACTCTGAGATAGCTGTACATGCAGATGGACATCCAGTTGGTGAGCATCTTCTCCACCACAGATTCCGTTCTCCTCAGCATCAGCTTGGGGTTTTTGGAAGCTGAAGCATCTATTAGATCCACCAAGAGGTCCTTCATGATGCTGGTGTAATACTCCAGTTTCCCATGCAACGCAATAGTAAGCAGGGAGGCCAGGTTACATCTGAAACACAGAAATGTGCATGCCTCAAGCACAAATCCAATGAGACCAAACTGCTGACTGCCTTAAAAAACCCCAGAACACAAAGGCAGTATTCAAGGCAATTTTCATCAGCCTTCTCAATGGTGTCAAAACTTCAAACCCTCTTTCAGTGCTGCAGGATCTTGGATCAGCTCCCACCCTTTTACTGGTAAGCCGAGTGTTCAGAGATACCTTCATGAGCGAGTTGCTCATTGTACCTTTTGGTGCTTTTCAGGATAATGGAGGTTTATGGCCATCCGTTTCTAATAGAAACGTGGGAGGCAAGTGCAGCTCAACCTTCAGCTGAAGAGCATGCTCCAGCCATGGGCTGGATTGCTCACAGGTTAGGCATAAACCAGTTTCCTCCGGCTGCCAGGTCTTTTGCTCTGAAGCTCATACCTGTCTCTAACAGCAAAGTCCTTCTGTTGCTCGAGAGCATGGACAAACACAATGAGGAAGTGCTTGTTGTTGAGTAAGGTGGAGAACAGCGAGATTCCTTCTTCCATATTGGGTCTGCAGTTTTCAGGGATCTAAAGGAAAAATAGAAAGCAGAGTAAGAAAACCCCTGGCTGTTGTTTTCCTCTAGCTTTTATACATCCTGACTGCAAGGATGTCCCTGCTGAAGGCGGAGGTGCTGAACTGAAGACCCCTTACTCCCCCTGCTCGGCACAATCCAGCAGCTTGCTTTCCTGGAGAGGGCACAACTGTATGTGATACACAGCTGTATCAGAAGCAGCTTGCTCAGGGGCTTTGCCAGTGGCAGTGCCCATTCCTCTCTGTTCAGCACCTGGGAGGCTACCTGGAGTACCGTGGCCAGTTCTGGGCTCCCCACTACAACAAGGATGTTGGCAAAGTGGAGCAAGTGCAGCTGAGGGCTGCTAAAACAGTTATTGGGTGTACAGGGAGAGGTGGAGAGGGCTGGGTTTGGTGAGCCTTCAGGAAAAGTTCTAATGGGGGATCGTACTGCAGTCTTCAGCTACCCCATAGGAGGGCAGAGAAGACAGAGCCAGACTCTTCTATGCTGGCACAGGGCTAGGACGAGAGGGAAGGGACAGCAGATGGAGCATCGAACACTGATTAAATATAAGGAAGGAAGTTTTCACCCTTAAGGTGGTTGGACAATGGAACAGGGCCCCAAGAGGCTGTGGAACTTCCATACTTGAACACACTTGACACAGCTGGACAAGGCCCTCAGCAACCTCATCTACTTGGAGCTGCTCTAAGCAGATTTCCCTTCCAACCTCTGATCCTTCAATTCCTATTTCTTGTCCACATGAAACCCAGCTCTGGGACAACAGCAGCTTTTACCAAGTACTGCTTGGGAGGAATCTCATTTATGATGAACTGTGCCCAGGACTGAGGTGACACAGTACGATACACCCAGGGAGAAAAGACCACAACAGAGCTGGGGAGGATCTCAGGACAATGATCCATCATGCGAGAGCACATCCACAGAGATGCCTTCTCCAAACAGCCAAAGCTAATCCGATGCTGGTATGTGTTAATTGCTTTGAGTGATCAAGCATCCCCCATGCACCACAAGAAGATACCCAGCACTGTCAACACACACGACTACAGTTAGCAACCACTCGAAAGCATTTGTTCTGTTAGTGGGTTACTCACTTTCCATTCCCCCACCAGGAGCGGATGAGTTTCCTGGACCTGGGAGCCCACCTGGGAGTTGAGCTGCTGGGATGGCAGGATGTAGCACTCCTCGTAGAGTGAGGAACACTGCAACCAAGCACAGCGTTAGGGGAGGGCTCTGCACTCGGCCGGGGACGTCCTCGCTTGCCGTGCACCGAAAGGGAACAAGACAGAGACTTGTAATTGGGACTGAGGACCGCCCACTCTGCACTGGTATGGTTTATAAAGCCTTTAAACACTTTGCAAGAGCCTCTTGAATGAGCAAACACCACAAGAGAGGGGGGAGGCAGATGTGTGCGCAGACACAAGGCTGTTAGGGTAGGGAGACTGCAAATAGACTAATTTGACAGCTAGAAAAACCCCAGAAGAGAAAGCATTATAGAAGACTTAAGTCAAAATAGAGCAGTACTGGGTGTTTTAACATATGTAACTTTTGAAACAGATGGGAAAAATGTATAAATCTCTAGCATTCGTATAGCAGCCTGAGTCTTGAAGACTGCAGTGTGCTGATATGTAGAGATTGGGTAACTGAAAAACCTGAGTAATAACTCCTAATGAAACACTCTGCAGTCATAAATCATCATCTCACTCCTCACCACTGAAATGCAACTGCCTCGGGGGTGAAATACAGCCGCTGTTAAGGGCGCGCAGCGACGCAGCCGAGCAGCCCGTGACAGGAATTACGGCACCGGCGTGTCTGGTGTGGCCCCAGAGGAGGACTCTGGGTAGACAGACTGGGACTGGGTGCCCATGGGGAGTCTACTGGGAGCACCAGGCACCCAGCCTTTGACAGAGAGGAAGGGGGAGACGAGGCATTCAATGAGCCCCTGAGGACTGGCAGAGCAGCAGGGAATGCTCGGTGGCACACTGGAGGGAACAAAAAGCCCCTTCTCCCTGAATGCCAATGGCAGATACACCATTCAGCCTCAGCTGAACAGAGTGGGGTGACACTGGAGCCCCTGGGGACAAGGGGGAGTCCCCAGTCCCTTCTGCTCATGTCACAGAGGGTGTTCAACAGCATCCAGTGGGTGAGCCAGAGCCACGGCCAGCCTCCTGCCATGTGCAAGCTTCATACCCAGGGGTTGTGGCTCTGCTTTTGATGATAACTGAGGCTGAAATATGTGACAAATAAATATACAACAGTGGAATTATCTTGTTACACAGTAATACCCCTATAGCAGAGGGGAAGCAGAGCCCTGATCTGGTTAGGAAGAACCTGGGAGCAATCAGGTGCCAGTGAAACCCGGTACTGCCTTACTTTGGGGAAGAATGTCCGGGTGACAAAGTGCTTGTACTCCAGGAACGGGATCCCCTGGCTGCGGTTTAACTCCTTGGTCAGGTCTGTCATGTCTGTCTGCAGCTCCGCAAAACCTTACACAAAGAGACCCGCAGATGGTGAGAGCTCCGAAACACCAACAGCTGAGGCAGCAGCAGGCTGGCACCAAGATATGTGGCACATCTCAGCTCTGCCTCCTCCAGCCTTTCCCTAGAGTGGGCTGCCGCAGGTTTTCTCAGCGAGCAGCAGATCAGTGTCAGGGTTTAACCATGAGCACTCCACAGCACGTCCTGCAGCACTGACAGGGGGAATGCCAGCCCTGCCTGCAGGAGCACAGCCCCGTCGCTGGTCCTGCAGGACCCCAGCCTGTGCTGCAGCCACGTACCACGGGGACAGAGGCAGATGCTCGTGGCTTCTCCCACTGCTCTAGCAGCAGCGTTCTGCAATTCCTGTTGCACCCACCCATAGAGCACACCGATTAGTGTGGCCTTCAAGCAACCCTCTGACATGGCCAAGGGCCCTTAACCCTGCTTGCCCAAGTCAGGCAGCAAGACAGCAGCAGAGTCACCCTTCCAGCCTTTGAGCCCCATTCACAAACCCTGCCAAAGCTCAAAGGTAATGACAGAAATTCTCCTATAAATAATACTATAAACTTCTACTGAGTAGAAGGTGAATGGCTTCAAGCTGCTATTCCGCCATCTCCCTCCCAGTTCTGGCTCCTCCTTGGCACCCGGCATGGTGACTTACCTTTGCGGATTTCCTCCCGGATCTGTGACTCCATCTCCTCCATCTGGAGCAGGGTTTTCTGCCAGTAGCGCTCGGCTCTGCGGCTCTTTGTGCAAAACACAAAGAGAGCTGGAAAAGAGGAAGGGAACAAGCCTGTTGGAGTAGGGCTTAGGAGCAGCTGCAGCTAAGATCAGAGCGGTCCGCTGCTGGCATGGGTGCAGAAAGCTAAATCCAGTGTTGGTTTAACACCTACAACAAGACTGGTATCTGATCAGGCAGTGGTCGATTATCTGTAAATAAGTAAAACCAGCTGGAATTTAATGACCGTGCTGTAGCTGTCATCTCCAGTTTAGGTCTGGGCTGTCTGCATTCAGCTCAACTGTATATTAATGTATTCCAGCTGATTAATGAATACAGATTTTAAGATGTTTACCACCTGTATTACAGTGTTCATGTCTGACAGTCTGCCCGTGCCACCAGAAATATGTTTCTAATGACGGGTGGTGCCTTAAATAAATAGTGTGCATTAAAACCTTTACTAAAAATAAATTAAATCCTATTAGAAACACCTCATTTGCTGTGAGCTGGCAGATTCCTTCTGCACAGGGTTTGCTGGGCACGCGATGAGGAGCTGCCCAAGCCAGAGGACACAGGTGTGTTGCACTGCTCCCAGTGAGCTGGGCAAACTGTTGCGTCTGCTCCAGGTCTGCAGCTATGGATGCTCGCTCTGTTCTTCGTACTCTTTGCCAGGTGGCTGTCACTGGCTGTTGTTGATGACAGGACCTTGAGCTAGGTGGACCTTTGGGATGGTCTGGGACGGTCATGCCTGTGAGTAAGCCCTGCTCATGTCAGTATGAGCCCAAAACCAGTTTCTCACACTCTATTTTGTATTATCATAGCTACTAAGTGTTTGGGGGAAAAGAGTAAGTTCATAAATATCACAGGCTCAAGTAACAGAGTTGAGCTATGGATTCAGCCAGCAAATACTCCATGCTACAGGAAGCTTTGATCCTGGGTACTGGCTTGATCCATACAAAGAAGAGTGATACTTGCACCCAGACCAGTTTCAGAAGTTTCTTAACATGTGAGTGAGCCATTTTCCCCCCTCCACATGCAAAGAGAAAAAACCTCAGCACAGCCTAGAAACTCATTGTTTTGTTCCCTTACCTACAACAGAGAGAACCAGCAAGATGCTGCAGATGACAATGGAGACGATGATTGCGGTCTCTCCTCCCCCAAGGTGCAGCATTGCAATTGTGTAGTTGAACTTTCCCACTTGGATCTAGAGGAGAGAGGGAGGAAAAGCAGGAGCTCAGCAGCACGTTGCCAAGCAGCTCAGAGGTTGAGCAAGCAGGGACCATGGGGCAGCACTCAGCAGACCTTCGCCTATCCTAAGGCCACCACAGGGACTCATGTCACAGCCCCACCGAACCCACCCCAGAACACAAGAAACCCTTTTCTTAGGGAGCTCACCATACCATAGAGTGCTGCCTAGACTCCTTTTACTAGAAAACCACTTGCACTAAACATCTGACTTTGTTACGCCTCTGAAAGGCCTTTGATCTGCTCCAAAACCAGAACTGCTGCCACTCAGGAGAAGGAAGGAAAAGAAACTTTCAGGTCTTTGAAATACAAGTAAGGGAAAGTTTGGTTTTGTTTTTTTAAAGTTTAACTTTTGAAATAAAGTAAGAGAATAAAAACAAATAATAATGGGACCAGAGACAAGTAATGATCTTGTGGCTGAAGCAGTGGACTGGGTGTCAGAAGTGCTGGCTCTGCTCCCAACCCATACTTCTTGTGACACCAAGCACAAACCACTTGAGCTCAGTTCTGCGGTCTCCTGATCAGCAGAAGGGAGGAGACCAACACGCACACCACAGGCAGGCTGCTGAGTTTATTTGGTGCTGTTTATAAACGGCTCTTTAGATCCCTGGGATGAAAGGGTGCAACAGCATCATCTGATAAGGAGAACTCATGACCACGCAAGTCTTTTGCTCCGGAACTGTGAGTTTCACTTCTCTCAAGGAATGAGAAGCAAGAAAAACTTGAGGGGAAAAAAACAAAAACAAAAAAAAAACACTCAAAACCCCCAAACTGAAATGAGGTCAGGAAGAGGTGGAATCACCTTATGATTGCATCTGTGTCATGGAGCACCTCCAGGAAAGGTGCACTGCCATTAAAGTCAGCTCTCAGCAGCGGGGACAAAGTCCTTCCCACCACATTCACGCATCAGGCAATGTGTAGCACACAGCTCCATACCCACCGGGAAATCTCAGCCCTTGCTTTTGGGAGCACTGCTGAGGGCACCAGTGCTGCCAGCCAAAGACACCCAGACAAGGCTGGAGCTCTGGCCACACCTGCTGCCTCCATGGGCAAGAGAGGAAGGAAAGCCTCATGTGGGCAGCTCCAGCTGCCAGCACCTGGAGCCAGGGGAACCTTCAGCACCTCCAGCCACCAGTGCTGGACACATGGACTGGCTCCCCTGACTCCAAGCCCCAACATGCCCTTGTACCAGCCCCAGATGGGCTCTGACACTGATGGTTTCTGGGGTGGTGCCTCCAGCAAACCCAGACCAAAACTAAGCTCCAGCTCACCTACTGCACTCCCCAAAATGCTGCTTGAAAGTGATCTCCAAAACACAGGGAGGCTTAGGAGCCCCATCTTCATCACCAGCTCCTTTTCTCTACAGACAGCTCTTACTGCCCTGTACAACTTGCTAACATGGACCTTCACAGAATCGCCATACCCAAAATCAGGGTCAGAATTCAGATCACCATTGGGACACATTTTCAAGGGCTGTTTTCCTGTGTTCTGACCACTGCAGATGGGAGCTCTACCACCTAAACAAGAACAGACTGGGCAGTCACAGCAACAGGCATCAGCTCCCCAGCAGAATTTGCATCAGCGGCCCCTGGCTGCTGCCCTGGCTGCAGGTCAGGCAGGGACCACTGTGCTGTGCTATCAAAGCTGCTACGAGTGTTGTAAAGGCAGCTGCTGCTGTGAAGGGGCAAGGAGGAGATAACTCCAACCATGTACAAAGGTCCAATACATGTGCACAGACATGATAAGAGTTGATTGTTCAGCTGCACTCTCACTGCTGGTACACTCTTAATAGCTATGTGATACTTCAGGGCTGGGTATCATTCTCCTGCTTCCTAAGGACCTGCTAGTTCATTGCCTGGAATGTTTTATGTCAAACCAAGACTAGCAAACTCATAAATTGCTTTTCTTCCCCAAAGGGATTTTCCTGTTCCTCAGTTGTAACTAAAAACAAAATACCCTATTTAAAATTTCCATTAAAATGACTTGGGAAATTCTGCTACTTCTGCATTTCCATGTTCCCAGTTTGCAGCAGAATTTCATACACCACAGCTTGTAATCAGTAAACTGGACGAGCCTGTCAGTGAACTGGTGGTGCATTTTCATGCTGTTCTTCCAGGCAGCACAAGCCCACAGCTTCTGCAACTCCCTTACAGCCTTCCTCCTCCTCCTCCCTGCCATGCCGCAAGCTCCCACCCGTTCACAGTTAAACACAAGGGGGCTGCAGGGTCTCAGACCATGAAGACGAAGGCATTTTCTCTCCAGATATGAAGAGGCAAAATCACATCCCTATGTGGCAATGGGCTGCAGATGACATGAGGGAAACTGAGGGCAAGAAGAGCAGGTAAGAACAGCCCTTCATGGAAAGGACACTAACAAAGTGCTGTGAATTCTGCAGACACAAAGAGGAACAAGAGCCCTGAACACCAAACACTTCACGGTGACAAATGGCAGTCCCTGGGAAGCAACACAAAACCTTCCAGCCCTGTGCACTGCTCCTGCCCTGCCCAGCCACACACAGGGACCCATCTCCAGTGGTTCACTGCAGCTTGGTGAGGGTGAACCCTCACACCCACTTGTAGCCCCTGTGCTGGCCGTAGGAGGCCAGCTGGAGGAGAGCTGCATGGAAGTCCCCAAACGTGTCTCATGAGGGGCACAATTACAGCAAGTGACGAACCCTCACGTGCCCGGAGCTCACAGCGCCTTACACAAGAGCTGACAAAATCCCCCCAGCTCACAGCCCAGCTCCTCACCGGTGCCCATGATGCGGAGTGGGCAGCCCCTCTCCATGACTTGGGGCAGCCTCAGCACCCACTGCTCCTGCATCCCGGCAGCGAGCTGCCAGCCGAGGTGCTCTGTCCACCTCCCATGGGGGCAGCATTCCACCCATGCCTGCCGGGTTTGCACTGGGACCCCTGTGCCCGTGCCCAGAGCGTGGAGGCTCCGGGACTCACCGTCACCGGGAGCTGCCTGTCCGAGGTGCTCAGTGACTCGTTGACAGAGCAGTGGATGACTTTGTCCGAAACAATCTGGATCTCACACGAGATAAGGCCAATCTTCACTTGGTACTCGTTGCTTTCCAGGCCCAGGCTGTCAGGCTCTTTCTAATGACAAAAATAGAACCAGGATGTCAGTCTTTAGAGCAGCAGTCAAAATTGCAATGGATTTTCCTGCCTTACTTTCCGTATTCCCTGCTGGTTTTGAGACCTGGGAGGACTCTCCATCATGAAGGACGTTTTTCCAGCCCTTCACGGGAAACCCAGAACTGGGCCATTCCCCATTTTCCTGCTTCCCATTCCTCACTCAGCATGGGGCACAGGACGAGCAAGCCCCTCGTGGAACCTGGAAAAATCTGCTTTTGATCTGCTCTGCTGTGCACTGAAGATAAGGATCTAAGCGCCCACCTGGGAGAGGGGAAGGATGTACAGAGGAGATAGCCAGGGGATGTGTCTGCAGAGCCTGAGAACGGGGGAGTGAGTTTCTGAAGCACGTTGCAAGCAGTGAGGATATCCTGCGGTGAACAATGGCCTTTGAATTACTGTTGCACATTGTCCAAGCCACTCAATTGCTGTACCCTGACTTCCTTGTTAACTCAGCTGAATTCAGTAGCCAAAAGAGAAGAATGCATGACCTGTTTCTGCAAGAATAAATACCTATTGTCAGGACCTTCTGGAGCACCTGCCTGATTTCAGGCCAGTGCATTACCATTCTCTTTCATATACCCAGTATTTTATTTAGCTTCTTGCTACTACATCCTCCAAAGGCAGCGCTCTGCAACCATGCCTCCAAGGGCATCCTCAGGTCAGGCTGTGTCTCCTGGTGAAGAGATGCAGGTGCAGCGGACTGAGCAAGAACTACCAGCTCCTGTATCATTCCTGCCTCTCCCATCCTCATCCATCCCCCATCTCTCTCCTGCCTGTGTGGACAGTCACAGTGTTGAGACTGAAGAGCTTCCCAGTGGGGAGCATGCAGCACCCCGAAAGAAGCAGAGCTGTTAACGCCACGCTCTCACATGTATAACCAGGGTTAAGGGCTCGCCAGGATGGTGCTTGATCCACTTCTCCTTCTTGGCTGTGAAGAACTGGGGGTCAGCATAGTACTCCAGGCTGAACTTGCTGATGTGCAAGGCCTCCTCGGGGTACATCTCCTCATCCAGAGCCGGACGGTCATCTGTGTAGAGGCGACCATTGAGATAGAAATCGACGGGTGCAGGCTTGCTCCCCACAGTGATGTTGGAGGCAGCAGGAGAGGGGCAGGTGATGATGGTGTCGGTGTGAACCTTGCAGCTCTGACAGCAGGAGAGAGCACACACGTCAAACCCTGACATCTTGAGTGCTCCCACCCAGCCCTGCTCCCAGCCCAGTCTGTAGCAGGTGCCCAGGCCTCAGCTTGACACCCTGGTTACTGGGCAATACCCGGGGGGACACCCACCGTCGGCTCTCTGCCAATGCCTCGGACCACCATGGACACGTTCTGGACCAGTTCAAAGCCTCTTCCTTCCAGGGTGATGATCCTGCCGCCGCTTTGACGAGAAGGGAACAAAGAGAGGGTCACTGCAGAGACAACCCAGCAGCGAGGCGCAGTGGCTGGGTCTCCCTGCTGCCATTTTCCCAGGGATGTTTCCCAGGTGCGTGAGCAGAAAGCATAACCCAGCAGCCTGAGCCTTCTTCCTACTCACGGCAAGCATCCACACTGCTGCCAAGACATCAGGGAAGGAAGGAGGAGCAGTGGCTGCTATGGTGGAAAGCTGCAGAAATCTGCCCCCTCACTCCCACTCCCCAGAGGAGCAGCCAGCCTCTGCCTGCTGGTGTACACAGCAGGTTGCCCAGGCCACCAACAGTGTAAGAGATGAACCTCCAACCCCTCAAAGCAAGGGCCAGGAGATATTCCCTCACTGTCTCCACACGACCTGCAGAGAACTGTGAATCCTGGAGAGGGAAGAGCCCCCTTTAATGCTGACAGGGATCCTGCATCTCCCAGACACTTCTGATTTAGATCAGAATGTGAAGTCGTTTTGTGTTTTGGATCTGCTGCCTGGGGAATGTGAAACATGGGCCTCTCAATGTGAAATCAATTAATGACAGTGACGAGAGGACCCTGATGCTCTGCTAGGCAGGGCAAGGGATGGAGAACTGGCACTGCGTTTCTGCCCTGGACAGCAGAAGCTACAACCTGGATTTACCTTCCCCTTTCTTCACATCACATCTGATCTATTCAGAGCATCTGTCATGGAAGTCAGGACTTATAAATGCCATTATCTGAGGACCACTCCAGACACAGTGACTTTGGGCCCAAGGTTCTCTGAAATCTGGGGGTATTACTACGCATTTACGATCCGAGTTTTTAACTAAGGGCCTGTCACATCTGCAGACAAGTTTACAACTTCTGTTCTGTTTTAAACTTCGCTTACATGGATTATTTTAGCAGCATGGCAAGATAAATCAGATCTGGCTAAATTTTTACACAAGTTAATGACCCCTCATGCTCAGCAGCCCAGCAAGGCACCAGAGCAGTGGGGCTACACGAGCCACCAAGTAGTCTGATGAGTGAGACTGCTGTCATGCTCCCGGTGGAATGCAATTTTGCTGTAAATACTAAGAAAGCAGACCAAGGTGACAGAGAAATACCCTGGTGGTTTCCTTTGTGAATGTGGGCACTGACATTCTTCCACTGTCTCTGTGTTCAGATACCGCTCTCACCACTCAGCTCAGTTCGCAAGCCTACGAGGAGCTGAGGTTGGCTGAGTCACTGCTGCGCCTTGTCATTAACTTTCCCACAGCCCAAATCTTTGGTGATGCACTTGGGAATGCTGAGACACGGCTTTGCTCCAAGGGGATCAGACCATCAGAGTCGCAACAGCACTGCTGTCACCATGGTTCTGCAGGCTCAGGCACTGGGCTCTTGGGTTTCTTGGTCAGCCCTGGGTTTCCCAGGCTGCACAGCCAAGGAAGGTGGGATTTCACCATGGTATCCAAAGGAACAGGAGCCTGAGAGCTCCACAGAGAGACATGAAATTAAAAGCAACACGCTTTGAAAATGAAATACCATCACCAGGGAAAGCTGAAATCCAAAATTACAAATCTCAGCTTATCCTCCAACAGTTTTACTGCCGAGAAAAATCCTCAGGGTCTCATACAGCCCACCTGAACCCCCCTAAAGCACCCACCAGGTGTGCATGGTGCAGTTACCGTGTCCTAAATGCACTGAAATGAGCTACAGAGAGTCCTGGTGTGTGAGATCTCTTCTGCTCCTGCTGAGGCACACTGAAGCACATTGAGAGCTGTGGTGCCCTTTCATACCTATCTGCAAGGCACAAGCTGGTACAAGGGCTGAGAAAGCTCCTTTCTGCCTACAGGACCCTCTCCTGCCAGCCTGGAGCTCACCCTCTCTTTTGCAGGTAGACGCAGATTTGGTGCCAGCTCTGAAATGGAAGTCAGGATGCTGCAATAGTGTGGCATGGGCCCCAGTACCAAACCCTGCCTCCTGGTTGTGCTTCAGGGTCTCCTGACATGGGGTTTGCTCAGGATCTACTCTGCATCTGGATGGCTTGAATGACAGGCAGGGCAAGCCTGCGCTGCCTGCACCAGCCTATACCAGGTACTCCAGTTAGGTCCAGGCTTTGATGGGAGAACCCTGTTCACTTTTCAGTCAGCAAAAATTAAGGGGCTGATCTCAACAAAGGTCACAAAGGAAAGCTCAGGTCCCGGCAGCTCGGCTGTCTGCTGGGGGAGGCACATTACCTGATCTGGCTCTTCTTGGGGTTGATGTCTGATATAATCGGGTTCTTCTCATACTTGAAGGTGATGTTGTAGCTGGCACAAGACTTGTTCTCGAACTGAACGCAGACTCGCACGGCCGTGGTGAGCTCCGCAGAGGGCATGGTGCAGGTGATGGTGCTGGCATTGCGGCTGCATTGGGAAAGCCGGGTAAGCTGCAAGGAGCCAGGGCAGGCAGAGCACGGGAGCCTGGCCCCATGGACCTGAGCACCCCCCCAGGAGCAAGGCAGATGGCAGACATGGGCAAGAAGGAGTTCCCAGTCTCATGCCAATCCCTGTTAACTACATTGCTTACTAACGAGCAATCTCAGCCTTTATCACCTCAGGCTGCCAGACTGAGTTGCCATCCAGCCAAAGGGAAACAGCACACTCCTAATTCTAACCACTGACAAGAGAGGAACATACAGGAGGAGAGTTTTCTTCACCGCTCCAGGAACACCAGCCTGACAGGTGCTGGAAATGGAGGCAGCAGCCAAGTGGGCTGCTGGGGATGCTGCACTGGCTCCAAGGCTTAGCAGTAATATGCAGTGATTCCCCCATGTCCCCATCAAACCCCCAGCTCTTCCTGACCTCCCTGGGGACAATGCCACCCTTCCTAACACTTGGCTCTTGTCACTAGATCAGGGCCAGCCCCTAGACCCAGTCCCACCTGAGGTCAGTGCACTGCCTGGAGGTATTGACCAGGACACGGAGCTCGGAGCCGACATCCAGCCTGCTGCCTCTGATGGTCACTCTGGTTCCTCCTGCCTTCGGGCCATTGAGGGGAGCTATAGACTGCACCAAAGGAAGCTAAAAACAAAGGGGACATCTGATTTCTGGCCTGGCAAATTCACAGCTGGATACTCCACATTGCACATGGGAATTGCTTCAGTAAATTTAAGTATCCAGTACTGTCAGGCTCTAATATAGCAGCACAGCAAAAGCTTTCACTGGCAGGGTTTCAGAACAGGGGAAGAAGTGCAAGCGCTGAGGAGTGAGATCATGTAAACCTCTGTGATCCCTAAATTGTGGCAATAAATGAGACATGAGCCCAACTGGATCCCAGACCCCACCAGTCCCTCGAGATTTCCAACAGAAGGTCCAGAGATGGCGACAGCTCAGGAAAGGAAATTTCTCACTCATCCCAGCTCCCACCATCTCTGCCCTTCCAGATATATTTCTTCCTGAATATGAAGATAATGCTGAAGCCCCACTGGATGACGGCTTTGAGATCTGTGAAAACAGCCACATGGCTCTACATAATTGAATATCAAACTCCTCCTTAAGGAACCTTCAAATCCGAATCTCTGGAGGTGACAGGAAGTTACTTTGCCTCTCGCCATTTTCAGCAGAAATTAGCATGTGTGTTATCTGCATCTGCAGCCCCTGCAAATCTTCCTGAGATTCATGAGCTGGAGGCTTTGATAACTAATGCAGCGCTGAGCCCTTGCAGCGCCTACACCGTGCGCCCCAGCAGAGTCTGCTGGGCAGCCGCCCTGCTCGGGTGCGAGCAGGACACCGAGGGCAGAGTGAACAGTTATGTCAAGGCCCTTCCATAGGGCTGTTGGTAATTCCCTGTCAAGCACTGCAAGGCACAGGCTGGGGCCGGCCAGAGCTGCTCCCCTCCTCCTTGCTGCAGCCATCGAGCAGAACTGCAGCAGCGTTCTGAGGAGGGATGAGCTGCTCCACTCCACCTGGTACAGATGCCCTTCCCTGTCAATCTCAGCCACAAACATCCTTATTAAGAGCTACCCTTGCCCTTGTCCTATGCTCAGCCATTTCCACTGCTGTTTCTGATCATTACCCATTTCCACAGGATTCATTTTGTTAATTTGTGTTTCTGAGTGCCTGCAGGCAGCTGCCTCCTGCCCTTGGCCCCTAACCTGTGCATTCAAATGTGCACTTACAACAACAGCAAAGAGGATTATTCATGTTCCCCAAAGCCCTTCAGCTCTTCCCTTTGGCAAGAGCCAGGGCTACTGCTCTCTGAGCACTGCCAGCACGGATTGCCTCCAGCGCCACTTTGGCCAATTCACCTCATCCATAGCCTGCTATAATGTTCTGGAGAGGTCTGTTGATAACGTTTTGCTCTCCTCCTCAGCAGAATCACAGCTGAATTCTGTCCTCTAGATACATCTAATGGGGACCTTGAAAGCTGTAGCACATAGGAAATATTTGGTATTTTACAAAGAACCTTCTTTGGAAGGGCACTTCTAAAAGTCTTAAATCAGATAAATTGCTATCAGTGCTCAGGTGTCAGCGAGACCAGCCATGCATGGCATAGTCTACTCCATCTTAATGCCATCATATGCGAGAGGAGAATCAAGAGAACTCAAGAGTGTTGCTTAGTTTGTAAAGGGGATGGGAGTCACTTTTGGTGTGGCACACACCACCAGCTACGCATCGTGCAGCTCCCCACACGTGTGCACAAAGCAGGGCACTCTCCCACCTCTACCCCAAGCTTTGCTGACATACGCAGACACAAGACAGCTTTGTGCTGTGCCCCCCCAGCAGAAACTGGCTCCTCACTCCCAGGAGGACAGCCTTCTCCTTCAGCCTGCCAGGAGCTGCAGCACAGAGCTGTCGCAGACCTGGTTTGAGTTCAGGAACTGGCTTTTGCTCCTGTTGCTTTGCTTATCACTGCTGCTTCTACAGGTGCTTCCTGAAAGGGCTTTTCCTTGCATGGAGAAAGCCCATGAAGGAGTGCCCAGCCCTTTCCCACTCTTGGAGCCTTCCTTCTCTTTATCAACCAGACAATAGCCCAGCAATGAGTGATGTGCCCAGTCAGCACACAACCTTGTGACAACGCACCAGAGACCCCAAACCCAAAGTCTGTCACTGGGCTGTACCCCCTGGCACCTTGCTCCAGACTGCTGGATCACTGAGAGACTTTGGATGTGAACATGGATGTCTGGAAACGCTGGGAATGCATGCAAAAAATAAGACAATCTCTACAGCAAAATAAATCAGTTCTAAATAGCACGAGTCCATGTGTGAGTCCATGGTATATAACTTAACTTACACAGCACAAGGAGACTTTGCAAGCCTTAAAAAATCTCACAGATTGTAAGGACGAGGAAGAAAAGGTATCTCCTTCCAATAGCAGGAGAGTGATACAGCCAGGATGAGGGAGAAACCTCTGCAGGAGCCGAAATGGGGCTGAGGTTGTGCCTGACGACACCACGGCTGCAGTCCTGCCTGGGTGTGCCAGACCTCGCCCAGGTAACCACGGGTGAGGAGACGCATCTGCTGCTCCTCGAGGACCCCGACATGTTTGTCCTGATCCTCCTTCAGAGCCAGTTGGGGGGGGGCAGCGGCTGTGGGCTTGTTTTAAGGGGTGCAGGAACCACCAAAGAAACATCCAGGAGCAGCTACTCACCACGTAGGAGTACCGCTCCCTGGACTTCCCCTCCCGGCTCACATTCACTGTCACCACATCCGAAAATGCCTCCTGCGCCTCTCCGGTCTGGCATACGATCCTGCGGATGGGGAAGGGGAGGCTGGCAGTGCTGCTGGTGGCACAGTGCTGCTGGTGGCACAGGGGCTGCCCCGCAGCACTGAGCCTGGCACAAGGCACCACATCCCACCCACAGCATGTCCCCATCCCCATCCTGCCCAGGGTGCAGCGCCAGGGCAGGAGCGGGGCGAGCGATGGGGGCCGGACAGCACAGGCAGGGGACACGAAGGGGAGAGGGGCCCCGCAGCTGCCCCGACACTCACGCCTCGGACACGACGTATCTGGCGGGCAGCGGGGCGCACGGCACGCTGCCGATCCGCACGGCGCCCACGACGTCGCTGAAGCGTCGGCCCAGGTTCCTCCCGCGGATGGTCAGCAGGGTGCCCCCCTCCAGCGGCCCACGCAGAGGCTCGATCTGCGGCACCGAGGCACAGGTCGGAGGGGAACCACCAGGAAGCTTCTTGCCTTCACCCCTGTGCCCGTCCCACCTTCCACTCGCCCCCCACCGTGAGGAAGACAGAATTGCTCCTGCTCGCTCCAGCACACCCAGCACCATGCTCCACTTGCTGCAGCTTTGCCAACAAGGAACCATTGCACTTCTGTGCTGGGTTTGGTCAGGGCTTGCTCCAGCTGCAGACACGTCTGGGGTGAAACAGCACTCCTTCCACACCACAGCTTGGAATGGAGTTGGGGCAGAAACAAACCCAGAGGAGGGGTGCTAGTGTGGAAGAGTCCTGCCATCACATTTCTAAGGGCTGTTCTGAACAGAGCAAGACCCTTCAGGACAAGAATAAGACAAAAAGCATCCTGATGCACGGAGCGTGGCCAAGCCACCAGCACTGCAGCCCCCTGGGGTGCAGGACAAGCCCACCACTGCGGGAGAAGGTTGTCCCCCATCCATCTCTTACACCAATGGTGTTTCACTCCACCACTGCGAGGGGACGGTGCTGGTGTGATGCTGCTCCAGCGCATGAGGGGCATCATCGGGCAGCGTGACTGCATTGTTCAGCGGGTGAGACAAACCCTTCCTACTCAGAAATGTCTGATCCCTTCACAAAGGCACAGGCACACAAAGCCAGCGCAATGCTTTACTGCAGCAGCCGGCCAGGGCTGCTCAGGACCCACTCCCGGGCTCGTGCCCTCCTTCACCCACTGCATTGCCCCCTCCAGAAGGGCTCTGCGGGGGCCCCTCTGCTTGCGTGACTCTGGAGGGTTTGGATCTACCAGCTGCTGTTTGCTGAGGAAACAGCGGCAGAGTCCTGTGGCCCTCTGCCACCTGAACCCTGGTTTCCTTCCATTATTTTCTGGTGAGGTGCTGATAACACTTGGTGTGTGCTGGGGCAGGACAGGCCCCTCCTGCCATTAGGAGAGGGGAGAGGCAAGCGATGGGGACCCTGCAGTCCCTCCAGGGGAGGGTGCCGTGTTATAGCACCTGGATTTTGAGCAGCTATCCCTACACACCTCCCTACACACAGAAATCCCATATCCTTGCCCATTTTGATGTTCACATTAGCAGTTTTGACTCTCCAGCTTCTCCCTTCCTAACGAGCTCATTTTAAGATTTCCTCTATATACTTTCTTTACTGCTTGTCAGGAGCAAATGTGTTGGCTCATTTCATGCCTCTAAGCAGTACCCTAGGTCCAAATGCCCCCGACCAACTGTTCATTCAACTATAATTTAAATAAAACTCATTTCAAAATGATAATGCAAAAGGTCCCTCTGCCACTCTTCATCTCGACAGAAGTGCACAGCAACGTGCAAGGAGATAGTACTTATGTTCACGTTTCAGCTACGCTCCATTAAATGCTGATCCTGGTAAGAATCCTTCACCAACCCTACAAATCGTTCTTGCTTTTACCAACCCCAGGAACTTTGGGACATTGCAACTGGGCTGCTGCTTTTCCCCCTAACATGATAAAGATTGGATCTTGTCACCAGCAAGATGTCCTTGGCACTGGGTGACTCAATGGCATAGAAACAGTAATTCAGTGCTGGTCTTGACCCCGTCCAGCATCAGGGACAAAGTGCGGTCCCTCCCCTGCCCCAGGGGCCCGGCACAGCCGGTGACAGCCCCTGCACACCTGCCTTGTGCTCTCCACGTCCCATCCGTGTCTCACCTTCTTAATCTCTGGAGCAGGGCAGGCATCTGAGAGCTGGGGGCTCTCGCTGTGCAGGCGGCAGCTGGAGCTGCTCTCGCTCCAGATGCAGCGGTGCCCCAGGTCCTCCCTCCCCAGGCACTGGGAACAGTCGGCGCTCCCGGTCGCGCAGTTGTACACCTCCACTAAACCACCAGAGACAACAGTAAGAGTCAGCTCCTGGGCCTGGGGCTTTGCTTAGCTTGAGGCAGTCAAACATACCCCCTTTTACATCCCCCCCCAGCTACATTAATCCAAGTAACATCTGAAATCCAGTGTATTCCAGAGCAGCTTGCACATATAGTGAGATGAGGCAGCTCTTGGCTGCCATCCTGAAGATTTCCCAGAAGGACTGGGTGCTTGTTCTCACTGCAATATAATTTAGCACTTTCTTTTCCTTTTTCTTCCCCTTGAAAAACAAACAACACCCAAACTCGGAACCTTTTGTCAATTTATGCTACATGTTTCCAACTCTCAGCATCCACATGGGAAGCTGCTTGGCAAAGCTGGCTCCATCCTGTTAGCAAAGCAATCACATTGCTTCCACACTCTGA
Organism: Pezoporus flaviventris; assembly: GCF_033815535.1. Lineage (NCBI taxonomy): Eukaryota > Metazoa > Chordata > Aves > Psittaciformes > Psittacidae > Pezoporus > Pezoporus flaviventris. The sequence continues at coordinate 10,286,413 of NW_026892569.1, read as the reverse complement.
CAGAAATTGGATGGCTGCAGTGCTTTGTACAGCGTTTACAGTTCCTTCCCTTCCCCCTGGTGACCACGGGCCCCTTTCATTGACTTCTCCCTTCAGATCTGCTCAGCTCAGCTTCCACATCTTTTTCCTACATGGCTTTCACCTCTTCATTAGCTGGTGCCCGAGGTTACATTTCCTCTCCAGCCTAAAGACTTCTGCCGCTGGAGTGTGGGCATCCGCTGAGATAAACAGCCAGAAACACTCAGGAAACGTTATTTTCACGCCCAGCTCCCCAGAGGAGTCTTTGCAGGAGAACATAAAATAAAGAAACAGCCCCATTTTGCAATTCTGTTCACGGAAGGATCTCAAGATGCTTCATAAGCCACTAATGAACCCTCAGCCCTCAGCAGCCCACCTGTGCTCGCGTTAATGAAACGTCCCCGGCACCGAGGGACTCTCCCAGTCTCCACAAAAAATGAGTTTATTTCTTTCACCTTGCCTTGAGTCCACCCAGTGAGTTGCACTGGTTGGTTTTCCACCCCACAGCAATGAGCTGGGGCTCCTTTGGTGGGCTACCAGAACACAGTCTACAATAAATGCTAATAAATATTGAAGTACTAAACACTAATAACACTAATTCCACTAGCGAAGTACGAAAGATGCACACATTTATAATGGGCCCAGCAGATCTCTCTCTCTGCTCACGAGACAGCCTCTCTATTTCACTCTCACCAATCTGATCAAGGCGAGGAGGAGCCGGAGCCGTGCAACGGTCCCATGGGATCTCCAAATATTCTGGCAAATTCAGACTGATGCAAGCAGAGCCTCTGAAAGCGAGTTCTCTCTCCACGCAGGAGGAGGGGGGTCCTGCTGCACTCCTTCCGCTGCTGTTCCTGCTTCCAGCACCACCCACGCCGAGAACTGAGGCTCTCGCACATCACAACGGGCTCTGCTCAGATCTCCCACCCCTCGCCTCCGGGTTACCTCTGGATCTCACAAATACAGACACTCTCTTCCTTCTGCAAGGAAGTCATATCTGATGCCTACCACGCTGGCATTTCAGAGGCTATTTCACCAATGCGGAATGCTCTGCGAGATAAGCCTTCTTTATACACTGGGATTTACTATGGGGAAACCTTTTTATCCTGGGTCAGTGGCCTATGGTGTTAATGTCTCCCTATTTATTACAGCTGTCCTCTGAAGAAAAGCTTCCCTTGGGCAGCTAGTTCACATTTGCACCTAGGGTAAATCAGTTCCTTCTGCTGCAGTTGCTGACACTCCTGACAGGGAAAAGAGCCCCAGGCTGCTGCCCCCAGCCATGGCACCCAGCTTGGTGCATCACCATGAGCACCCAGTTAAGGTGTGACACCAACAACACCCAGCTGGGTTTGACTCCCTGTCTTGGGCAGGAGAGGGAGGCGGCTGTTGCACAAGTGCTGGCCAGGGGCGAGCTGTGCTCAGAGGCTGCGTCCTCCTCAGCACAGGAGGAACAGAGAAAAGGCTGAATTTTTACAGAGGGCTGAGCCTTGCTGCCACGCAGGGCCTGGCAGAGCCTCCCCCATCCCTGCCTGTGTCCTCTGGGAGGAACTTCTCTCAATGCCGGGGACTCCCACACCTCCCTGTGTCCCAGAGCTCCAGCTTGACTGCCTGCGCTCGAGGATGGGCTGAGCTTCTCCTGGGTGTCCAGGGGTGCCATCTGATCTCTGGGCACAGGAAGAACCAAGCTGTGCCCAGCTGAGCCACGGCTCTCTCCTGAACCCATAAACTTTGCCAGGATTTCGGAGTCGTTCAAGCCACCCAGATGAGAGCAGAATAAAAATAGTTTCAACTCAGACCTGTCATCGTCTCTGGACTGTCGATGAATCTGTCCGGTCTATCCTTCAGCTGCAGGCTCACTGGGAAGAGATGGCTTTTTTCTGGTGTGTGGAGCTGCACATAGGAAAAGAACAACAAATGCTGAGGAAATCTAGTCAAATGGGAGGCTCCATGTACACACTGTATGGATTAACATTCCTCGTGAGGCTGCTGCTCAGTACAGGAGGGTCTCATCTTCAGCAGAAACAGAGGGGAGACTGTTCTCTGGTTTAAAGCTTCTGCTGAGGTCTCAGTGAAGGGTGCTGGGCACAGCACACTCCGCAGGGAGCAGAGCCCAGCCTTGCTGCTATTTTGAGTAGGAACGCACAGGAAAGCCAACAGACTGGACAGTGCTGGGCTACAGCACGGAGGTTTGCAGGTGACGTGGTGGGAAAGTGCTCCTCTCCTGCTCTGCTCGCAGTATTCCCATGGGTGGAAGCCCAAACGACCGCTGCATTTCAGAGGTGCAGTTTGCTCTCTCACAACCGCATGCTGCTCTTCAGTGCCTGCACATTTTCTCAGGCCAGCTCCTAGCTCAGAATAAAAGCTACAGAAATAGCAACACTGAAAGGTGGCCAAATTTTTTGCCTGAGCTGAACTCTGCCTGTTTGGAAAGGTAAACAAGCAGCAACCTCCAAACCCCAGTGGAGCCAGGGCTGGAGCCGCTGCAGATACCCACAGAGCAGACACTCAGCATCGTGAACACCCCCCCAGCACCAGCACACACAAAGAGAACCCGGTTTGCACTTATTTCACCTGGAAGTGGAGGTAGGGAGAAGGGGAGGCAGCGTCCAGCTGCGGGTGGGAGTCTGGGGGCAAGACCTCCCCACGCCATGGGAGATACGGGGTGACAGCCGCAGGGGATATGGGGTGATGGCCGCACCCCTGACTCACCAGCACGTGTATGCATTCCACAGCAGAGGAGTTCACCCACCGGGCTTCAAATGTTCTGTCGGTCCCAAAATGGCATTCCAGGGCTGTCTCCTGGGAGAGGGAAGACAAGGGCAGAACTTCTGTGCTGTTCTCCATCTCAGTGAACCGAGAGGGCAGGCACCCTTGTTTCTGCCGTCAGCACCTGAACCGTGCTCAACTCAAATAGATCAGAACCTGGCACTGGAAACGGGGCTGGGATCTGTGTCTAATTAATCCTGCTCTGGTACACACCTATACACAAAACTGCTGCAGGCTCAGCACTGCACGTGGACCCAAGCCCTGTCCCTTGCTCTCACCTGCTGTGACCAGGCGTGGGGCAGCTGCTCCTGGAGCCGGGGACACACAGCACATGCAGGCCAGATGTGCCTGACCCACAGCACTCACAGACCAGGAGATGTGCCTGACCGACGGCACTCACAGACCAGGGGATGTGCCTGGCTGGGCTATGCTCTCAGAACCCCAGCCTCTGAGGTAGCCAGGTTTCACTGGACGGGGGTGTTTAAAGCTCATGCTGCAACCCAGGCCAAAAGCCAATGTGGTCCCAAGCCGCCTCACCCAAACCGGACCAAACCAGTCCGTCATTTGGGCTCAAAGCCGCCTTCCTCCTCCTCCCAACAACTGCACAGAGCAGATCTCTAACTCAAATGAGGACCCAGCTGGGAGTAGGTTCAAAGGCAGATTTTCTGTGCTGCTTTCCTGATAACACAAGGATGATATCCTGCCCTGAGCCACTGCTGTGTCCCGATCCTGCAGGAAAAAATCCTATCTCCAAGCAGGTTGATGCTCCACCACTACTGAGGTCTAACCGCCCTTTGAAAGCTGACAGATCTGATAAAGGACATGAAAGCAAGCATCAGAGTCCTGGCAGGCAGCTGCTGGCCCAGTGAACGCACACACAGAGCCTGGAGGCGAACTGGAGCCTCCTCCAGTGCATTGCTTGTGCCCCAGTAGCTGCTGCTCTGCAGCCGGCCACTGTCCCCACAGCACACAGGGTCCCAGCACACAGGACATGTGTCCCAGATGCTCTGAGCTCCAGTAGCGCTCGTGAGCTCCTGTGGAGAGGAAAGGAGAAGGAATCCTGCTCCATGCCCTGGGACACCTTGCGGATGGTTCCAGGAGGAAGCCGGACTGCCAGAGCAGCCCCTCCAGCCGCTCCGGGAGCGGTGCCTCGGCCCCTTTCCTGCTGACTTCATCTCCTACTGGGTTACAGGCGGTATTGCTTCCTCTTCACCACCTCCAGTATCCACAGAGGAAGAAGGATTTCTCGCCCTTTCTTGCTGATTGTGGCGGCCACATCCTCCCTTCCAGAGTCCAGACCCATGCAGGAAACAGCAGCCCCAGCCGGGGGGAGATCCATTCTGCCCCTGTGCCAAAGGGCAGGAGGTCTGGTGGAAGCAGTGCCTCTGTGGCGTCTGGCAGCATCCCCACTGCCCCAGCACAACATTCCCAACCTTCTCCATCCCCTCCAGAGGAGCTGCAGGGCTGCCCAGTGTACAGGTACCCTTCGCAGGGCACAGCGAGCCAGGCTGAAGACTTGACCCAAAATCACATGAGGTGGCTTTCTACAAGTGCCAGAGCTTAGTCAAGTATTTCCCCAGTGCCCAGCCTCCCTGTCCCGAACTCCTGTTTCCTCCTGGAGTTCAATGCACCTCCAAAGGCACCATTTGATGTCCACTCCCACTTTTCACCCTATGACAATTTGCATGCCAGAAAACTCCACAGGAAGGCTTTTTCACCAAAAAAAAAAGAGCTCTGGGGTGACAAGCAGAAGTTAAGCTAAAATGTGTTTCCAGGCTGCACTCCAAGCAGTGGCTGAGCCAGCGCAGCGCTCTCTGAGCACTGCTCAGGCCTTTGTCCTTCATTCCTAAGTGCAGGGTGGTGGGGCCGGGAGAGCACGACACTGGCACACTCTGCGGTGTGTGCGATCACACAAGGGAACCAGGAACTTTATTTCCCCTAAACATTTTGCTCTAGTGACTGTTTTAAAAGGGGTAAAAGAACCTCCTTTTGCCAGGAAATAGGAAAAGCCATCACTAACTGCAGGAAATCCCTGGAGAATGCCTGGACACAAACAGCGTCTCCCTTCAGCTTTGCAGCGCAAACCTCACTCACCATCAGGGTGGCTGCTTTCCACCAACGTCTTTTGTCAGTACAGGGATTCCACATGCTAACGCAAACTGGAACTGGCCCCGTCACCCACTCCCCAGGCAGAAACCAGCTCATACTTGAAACCCCTTTGGTGCTCACACCCAGCGTGCCTGGGCTCACCTGAACCTTTCTATCTCTCTGGGAACTCATTTACCTTAGAGAAAGTTGCATTAGCCAGTGTGATCGTCATGTCCCGGGGCACTCCCGTGGGCATGGGCTCCAGAGAGGCAGGGACAATCCGCGGGCAGTCAATCTTCTTCTGTTATGTACAAGAGGAAAAAAGAGAGGTTGGCTGGGTTAATGCTGAGCATCCCTAGTGACAAAGCACGACGACACACCAGGGCCCTGGATAAGATTAATTTCACTACATCTGTAAAGTCAGATCACACTGCAACCCGAGGAACTGAAATACCAAAATGGCAACCCTGATGCAATGAGCAATAATGCCACATGGAGCCTTCCTTCCTCGAGGAGGGCTCCAAGTCCAGCCCAGCATGGCACTGCCTTAAAATCCACCCATCTGCATGTCAGACAGCTGTGGCGGTGGCTGGGTTTCCAGGAGGGCTCCTCCATAGCCATGGCCAGCAGCCACAGGAGCAGCGCAGCAGGAATTCCCCTCTCACTCCCGCCAGACTCCTCTGCCAGCTTGGGACATGAGCAGCTCCCAGCCCCAGGCAGTGGGGAGCAGATGCCCAGCCTGCATTTCATCTTCTTGCCTTGGCAAACGTGTGCTCACAGGTGAACAGGGTCCTCAGCTGCCACTGGGCAGCTCCATCATTACCTGCATTTAAACATTAGAAGACGGGGCTGGAGGGACACTAGAAGGAGGCACTGCAGCCTACGAGGGTGACTTTGCCAGGGTGGCAGCCGATGTCTCACACACCACGACACACACTCCTGCAAGCCCCGGCAGAGATTTCACTGCCCAGCGGTGTCCCTCCAGCACAGCGTCATTGCAGGAGTGAGCGGGGTCTGTGTGTGATCACATCTGCATGGGGGGAAAGGGTACAATGAGCTATGGGGGCTTCAGCAGGGGGACTGCAGCACTAGGGCAGCTGAAATTAAAGGCCTAAATGAAGCTGAAAAATGATTTTAAAAGGTCATCTGTCCCCCTACTTTTGTTCTCACTTTAAATTGATGGCTCAGATACTGGAGCTGACTCAGAATCCAAGTCTGTATGACAAGCCCATCCTGTTCTCTCATGAGATGTAAATCACACTGCAAAACTACAGCAAAAACGAAGCCAGATTCTCTGTTGCCCTAGGGTATATCCATATGAATGCCTCTGACAGTGGAGCCATTAGGGTAAAAGACAACAAAATATTTGGTCCATTATGCAGAATGATTTGCAGCAGGCAAGATTTCATTCTCACTTGCATTAAAGGTTACCCCACTGTGACTCTGCCGATGGCAGTGCTGCTGCTGCTCTGCTGAGAGGTAGCCCTGCCCTCCGCAGAACACATCTCTGGTGCTGGACACGCAGTGATCATGAGGTTTCTCTCTTGCCTTCCCCCAGACCTAGCTAGGGCTCAGGGAGCTATCTGGAAATGCCTGTTTTCCTCTGGAAAACATGCTTTGTTTCTATAAGGACACTCATCTTAACCAAGCACAGCTGGTGCTGCCTGAGCAAGGAGATTAAATAACAGAGATGCACATGATAAGAGAAGTAAAACAACAAAGCAAAGCACTGGAGAGAGATTTCACTCACAAGCCTCCTCTTGGAGAATCAAAAGAGTTAAAATAAAACCAGCAGGGCCACAACTGAAAATTCATGTAAAAGCTCCTATGGCCTGGTGTGTCCTCACATGTCACAGCAGCTGGCATAGCTCGCTAGATAAATACACTTTAGAGGACTGATTAACTTGTCGTCTTGCAGCCCCCTCTCCTGCTGTTCATCAACAGCTAGAAATAGAGCTGATTATATTATTCATGTCTGGATCAGGGCAAAGGGTCTGAATGTTTAAAATGCTGTGGATGAAGCCTGTATGGTGCTGGCTTCCCCGTGGACCAGTTTTCAGGTGTAGCCAGCAACCGTGTGTTTACAGAAAGCTCAGACTGCAGGACCAGGCACCATGTTTCCAGGGCTACAGAGCACCTCTTCCTGCAGCTGCTCACCAAACCAGTGGGAAGAGCTAAGAAAGGCAGAGATAAAACAGGAATGTGCCCAAGCCAGGTGCAGCATCCAACCTAACTGAACCTCTGGAGGAGGAGATCAGAGGCAAGAAAGAGAGGATAGGCACAGTTATCCTTACGGAAGGATAGGCACAGTTATCCCTACCAGAGGGGAACCCTGGATCTTGCTGTCTGCTCAAGGTGATGGGAGTGGAATGGGAGGACTGGGTGCAGCTCTTCATTATGTGTAGCTGAGGCTCCTTGAAACCTTTGTCCATGACCCTAATATCCTCCCTCCGTGCAGAAGAGCAGCTATTCCTAATCCGTGCTGGTCCCCAGCCCCTCCTGTGGCCCTGACGCTGCTTGGTGCCACTGGCGGTGCTGATCCTGCCCTGGAGCCACTGCCCCAGTGCCTGGAGCACACGCAGCAGAGACCAAGGGCTCATGTGAGGCCCCAGAGCCCGGCACCCCCAGAGCCCAGCATCACCAGATCCTGGCATCATCACAGCCTGTACATCACCAGAGCCCGCATAGCTCCATGTCCTGGCACTGGGCAGGCACTGCAGAGCCTCAGCACATGGGTCCCTCATGGGGAGCAGCCATGAGAGAGGTTTTTCAAGTGTCCAGCACCCATCCAGACAACAAGAGAAAACACCAGATGCTTTCTGAAACCTGGGAAGTTGACAAAGTGGAGGGTGCTCCCCCCAAACCAGAGGGAGCGAATGCCAGGGCCAGCCCTGGGGTTAGCCCAGGGGGTGAGGGTGAGACATCTGACATGGGCCAATGTGTGCCAGTGATGGGCATGGGGAACGCTGGAAGAGCTGAGATGAGCTGTTAAAGTGTAAAAGCTTGGCTTAGATCTACACCAAGAGTGACTGCTAAAAAGACAATTTTATTTAAATTATCTTCAATTTAAATTTCTGAAGCAGGAACACACTGAGCCTCGGGGTTATTAAAGGTGTAATTTGGAAAGGGGCAATTTTCTCTGTTAGATGAGCACCACCAGTGGTGCTCCAGCAAATTATTAATGTACCACAACGGCCTAGTCAAAGCCAAATGGACTGTAAGGTATTGCTACGCTTGGTGTGTTACTCAAACCCAGCTGTCCAGGAAGTGGAGAAGCAGTGGCATTGCTCCAGACGTGAGAGGTGATGAAGAGCCAAGCGATGGAGCTGCTGAAGGTACGGGGGCAGCTGAATGCTTTAGCCAGGCTGGCAGCCTCCTCACACAGACATGCCTCCAGGCAAGGCACAGCAGGGCACTGCTGCAGCTTCCCTGCCCCACATACATCCCCCTCCTAGTGCCAGCAGAGGAAGGTGCCCCGACTCCGTCCCATGACAAGCCGTGGCCAGCCCGTGCCGGCTGCTGCTGGAGGACACTCAGAGGCTGCTGGAAGGAGCAGTGAGGACTGAGCTGAGCATCAGTGCCTGAAGATACCCAGGGTCATTGGGTGAAGTGAGGCTCAGGCTGGGGACCTCGAGGTACCATGGTACCAAGCCCAGCCTCAGCCCCACGCTCTCCCGCACTGCCAGGGAGCGCTGCAAACATGGTGCATGCAGAGCACCACCCAGAGTGATCCTTCAGCTCTCCATCGGCTGAGCCTCTGCAAGTGCGATGTGTATCACTGCATTTCAGACTGTGAGGCAGCCCACAGCCAGGCAGCAAAGCAGCACTGTCGTCAGAGCTGCCCCACACCCACCAAACCCATCTGCCCCATCCCGGGATAAGGAAAACCACAGCAACAGCACCCAACCACGGAAGGTGTCCCAGGGCAGCAAAGTTTCAGTGGCCTTACCTTCATCTGCAGTGCATCGTCACACTGGGAGTGGTTGGAAACACAAGCATAGGTGGAGGGGCACCAATGACACTTCCACCTGGTCGAGAGGCAGCTGGTGCACCTGAAATGGCAAAGGTGCAGTGAGAAGAGCAGATCTCGGGCTGCTGGTGGAAGCCAAACCTCAGCCGTGAGATTGGTCTCCACACAGTGTTCAGTCTCTAATGGCACCCAGAAAAGCCCACAGCAGGGGCTGGATTTTCCTCTCCTCTTCTCCCTGGGAGCTGGAGTGAGTCCCGCATTCCCTGTGCCACCCCGAAGACAGCTCTGGAGGCATCACCGCCTGCCCCAGGCCCCAGCTGACTGGGAGCTGCCTCCCCTGCTTAGCAAAATATGCCCTTTTCCCCAAAACCCTCTTTCCCCTTGTCCACCTCTCCAGGGAGCCAGGCAATTGATCCTGATAAAGGCTCTGCCCATGGTTTGCACAGGGCATGGGCTGGCTGGTGGGCAGGACATGGGGATCCCTGCGGGCAGGCTCCATGGCTGCACTCCTGAGAAGTGGATGGATGTCTGCGGCTGGCTCCCCTCAGCCCCCCGTGCTGACGAGGGGTACGTGGCTGCTCCCAGCCAAGGCTGGAAGGGGTGAGAGCAGAGGGAACACCTCCCTCCCTCCCTCACCGCCCCACAGCCACCGCAGGGACCGCCGGGAGCCCGGCTCCGCTGCCAAAGGGTTAACAGAACAAGCTGGATATAAAAATATGATTCACATTCAAGAAAACCCAACACGTCCAGATGGCTCGAGGCAGCGCGAGGACCCTCCTGTGTAAATCCCTGGCAGCGCAGCCCCAATGCTCCTGCCAAATCCTGCCCAGGCCCCTGCCAGGGGGCTGTGCTCCCCCATTAACACCCATGGGGGGACCTTTGTCCAGCCTCAACCGCTCCATCCATCTCCATCGCGCCGGTGCCACCCAGCCGCTGCCCACACACCCAAGGCACTTACGCTCTCTTCGGGTAAATGTTTCCAGTTCTTTTGCAATCGTAGATGGTGAAATTGGCCCGGATAATGTTTTTGCTGTTGACCCGGAGAGCAGTTTCGACAACCACGTGGTCTGAGAGAAACAAGCCAAAGAATATTGGGTTGCAAGAGCCTCTCACTCATGCTCACGCTTAGAAGACAAGACAGACCCTTGGGAAAACAAGGGCTAAATCTGATTTGTTTTCTCCAGGGCGTCCTCCGAGCTGCATTTCTGAGCTTGGACCATTCATCTTTTGCCCTTTGACTTCCAGCTCTTCCCTCTTAAATCAACTCTTTACATCACCCTCACCAGAAAAGAACATTGCGACTTTCAGCAGAAAATTCCAGCGCGTGGTGCAAGTGTTAATTAGCAGAGTTCATTATTGCCTTCGCTTACAGTTGGTGCTAAATGATATTTTAAAAAAATGTGGTAATTAAAACATGTTAGTTATCATGTTTTAAAACCCCGCTCACTTTCCCCATGACAACAAACTCGCAGAGAAGAGTGGAAATCCCTTTTTTGGCTACTTAACACACTACACTGACTCCCCATCCCCCAAAATTGCTTATTTTTTTTTCTTTTTCTTTGCAATTTTGCCATATAAGCACCAGGCACAAGAGACAATGCCTCTTTCAGAATATGTACAATAAATCAGCCCATTGGATTCCAGAAATTCATTTGGACATTGCTGTAACCAACAATACAGAACAGTTAATGATCTCCCATTCTTTGGATAGCTAGGGGGAAAAACAATGCAGCTTTATAAACTTGCCTATGAAAAGTGGGATTTTCAAAAGGGCTGGCTAATTCTTCTCCTACTGAAGTCAGCCATCTTCAATAGAGCATTCACTCCAGGCTTGAAAGATGGAAATTTGACAAGCACTCAAGTCTGGAATGAAGCATCGCACTTCTCAGAAGGAGCTACAGAATGGGGCCATCTCCATCAGTAAATGCCAGTATCAGATCTGGTCAGCTTGGCCAGATCTAAAGTCAAGGCTTGATTGACTTTAAGCAGATGTGCAGGTGAATGTCACCTCGTAATGCAGTTCCAAGGAGTCTCAAGATGGACAACCCGTTTGGTACCATCTGAAAACAGGGGCATCCGAGAGAACCTCAGCCTGGCTTTTGATCACATAAAGGGGATTAAGAGTTTCTGAGCTGCCTTTAGGTATGCATTTGCTCTTCCTCCAGAACCTCTCCTGAAAGGTACCACATGTTCAGGGGGGAAATCAAACAAAACCAATTGAAAATATCAATGTAAGTAGCAACATTATTTCCCCAGGGCTAAGATATCTTTGGTTTAGTACTTGCTAAATCTAAAGCAGAAGCTCTAACCAGATAAATCTTAATAAAATAAGTATATGAACTGGCTTTTAAAGTCTGATGCTTAGAACAAAATTGATAGATTTGACATACTGTCAATTCACGTTAAAGACGGTAGAACTCCTACGCTTTAAAGTCATATGCCCTCTAAAACAGAAGCAGCTTGGGTCTTTTTTTCCCTGTACGTGTTATCTGCACGTACAATTGGAGAAAGAAAAAAAAGCCTATGAAAAATTACATCCACAGAAGTGGTGAGAATGAACTGAGCTTGTTTCCCTCTACAAACCTTGGTCCTCTGGAAACGCTGGATATTTCTCACGTGGAAGTAAACTGCAATAAATAAATTGGTTTACATAATCTCCAGCAACTCTGGCTACCGTGTGGATGTTGTTTCCATAGTCACATGAAATATTTGTTCCATTCAGGTTTGGGATAGTCCCATTTATTTGTATTATCAGGACCTACATGGGAGAAAAAATATATCAGTTACCACGGAAAATTATAATTAGAATTTATCAGTGTTTTCCAAGCTTTTCCTTGGCTAGTGACAGCAAAACAAGTCCTCGGGCAGCATTTTCCTTCATTTGGTGCACTTTGAACTCTCAAAGCCATCTGCATACAAAACCTTGCTTTGACAGTAAGAGCTCTGTCACCATGTACTCCAACAGCTGTAGCTGGCATGAAAACCCAGCCCAGGGCTTCCTCAGGAGACCACTCCAAGGAGGCAGGACGCAAAGGCTAAGCCCTCCCCGGCGCCCAGGCTCGCTCGACCCACGCTGTCTGCACAAACCGCTCTGTACCCGGGCTGGGCTCCTCATCCGCTGCCTCCCAACACTCTGGGGAGGGAGGAGGAAGAGGAGGAAGAGCAGAACAACATTAACCCCTGCTTCTGAGTGCCTGAACCTGCCGGATTGCACCAGTCTAGACCAGGGACACGTGGTGGGAGGTGTGGAGCTGGTGAAGCTGCCGGGAGGCTGCGGGGGGCCGGCCGCAAGCCAGCATCCTCCACCACACACAGGGACCGAGCGGCTGCCGGGATTTCTTTCTGCCGTCAGCCCCCGAGGGGAAGGGAGGGAAGTTTTGCAGAAAGGGAATGCTTTTGAGGAGGGCGGCCCAGAGAGCGCACAGCCCCTGTGCCCAGCGGGCTTCCCTGCCGCCGGCGGGTGAGTCCTGGGGGACCTCAGCGCAGCACTCCTGCATGGCAAAAGTGGAGCTGGACTGATGCGAAGGTCCTGCGGGATCCCTTTCTCCAGCTCTGGTCTGGGCTTTGCCCCAGCTGCCTGCTTAAGAGTGATTGCCCCATGCTAGGACAGGCAGAGAGCTTTGGCACAGAGAGATTTCTGCCATTGGGAGAGGGTCTGTCTTTAAATGAAAAATATTTGGATGAAAACACTTGAAATATAATTAAGATATTGTTAAAAATAGCAACAATTCAACCCAAGAGATGAGTTTATCTAGCTGTCTGCAGCTGATGCTCTGTATTTTGACATTTTGCACATCTCTGCACTGTGCAGCGCAGGAGCGTTACAAGTGCTGCTCACCAACAGGCTCCGCAGCCGGTGTCCTGGGGCCTCCGGGCTGTCGAGGCACAGGAGATCACCTCCAGGCACTCAAGAACCTTGGCCTGGCTTGGTAGCACACACCAGAGCTCAGCACCCCACGACCCACCCCCGAGCTGCTTGGAGCTGTGCTCCTGTGCTGGAGAAGGATGGATATTTATCAGCCCTGAGAGCAGGTAATGACTCTACAGGACACTGCATGGGATTAATCCAGTATTCATATCAAACGCACCGGGTTCTCTTTGTCAATATTAATCTCGGGCTCCAAGATGGTCATTGAAGGGCACTGCTGCACTCCTTCACTTGTGCTCGCCCAGAAGTTGGCCCCTGTGAAGTTGGTGCACTCGTGCTGCAGAGAACACCTGCAGGGGAACAATTTGGGGTTGATTATGTTTAAAACAGGCGATAAAAACGTTTTCTTCCTCATGAGGGAAGATCCTGCGTCAATCCTGTGCCTGCATCCCTTCCCTCCATCCATGCAGCTAAGCCTAAAGCTTTGTTGCTATATTTAAAGTGTCTGGTTGCCATGATAAGAGCATGTATTCCCACCAGCATCAGCAGAGCACCAGGACTCAGGGTAAGCAAGAGCAGGCCAGGCTGAACCCAGAACTGCAGAGGAGACGGTGACAATTTGTTTGACCTCCAATTTGTAAATGTGGAGTCTAATTCCGTAAATCCCCTTTTGAGTGTCCAGTGTCTCCTCCTCATAAATGATAACTGCAAGGGCAAAAGACGATCTCTAACAGGGTGTTGGCTCTCTCAGTCCCATGGTTGGATGCCTGCAAGATATTCTCTGCACTGGCAGCTGACTACAGCATAATAATGCAGCTACACTGAAATCCTGGCTCTGAAGAGTATCTCGACTGTTTCAGACCAGATGAAATTGTTTTTAAAAGGATGTATTTCGTAAGGAACAGATGAAAACTAATGGCAGTGTGACTGTGTGGAAATACAGAAGGCACAGGCTTCTACAGAAGCCTAGGCTTGAGAACCAAGGGACACGTCAAAGCGCACTGAGACGCAACCAGTCCTACCTGGTCTCCATCGTGCACCACCCGCAGTAAGCATCCGCAGCAGCCAGGCACTCCGTGCATGTTGAGTACTGGTTGCAGGCAGCCACCTTCACCCGTGTCATCTGCAAACAACAGCACAACTGCTTCCAACTGCTTTACAGCACCACAGAAACCTGACCAGGATAAGCCAGTCAGGCCACGTGTAGCCAGTGAGGAGCCACCAGCATCTTAGCTGTCTTAGCTCACCAGCATCTCGGGCTGCTTTAGCTGTCACCTGGACCAAGCCTTACAGGACAGACAAGCAGCAGACCCTGGCACCACCGTCCTCCACCCCACACTGCCCAGAGGTGGGTGCTCTGTGTACGACCACCCCGACCACCCCTCGTGGAGCTCCCGCTGCCAGTGCCCCAGGGCAGGATGCCCAAGGGACAGGCCCTGCTGCCGCGGGGTGTGCAGCAGCACTGTGCTGGGCTGAGCTGAGCTGCTCCTTTTCGGCCAGCACTTTGGCCATAGCTGTGCAATGGACAGGCTATAGAGAGCCACACCACACCTTTCGATGCATCAGAGATGCTTTCACAGCTTGTCTGTCCCTGTGAAAAGCTCTCACACAGATGTGCAGAAAGCTCCCTTCTAGACAGAGCTGAATGCTATCTGGCTATTTACATAATGACCAGAAAGCAACACCACCCTGGAAACCTTCGTTTGTAAAGAAATCAAAAAACCTCTGGGGACTTGCTCGGCAGGAAAAGTTGGAGCAAAGCCTAAATACTTGAGAAGGAAAACTGAGTCATTTGGTACTGACAACGTGAGGTGCTGAGAGCTCTGAGTTCCCACCAGGCGAGTGCACCATGGGCCACAGGCTCCTTGGCCTGACCCCACTGTACCCACAGCACCTTCCTGCTCCCCAGCCCTGTGGTGCTCAGCACCCCCAAACCCAACCCCATTTTGCTCCTGGGGAGCTTCCCAGGATGGCTGATGCTGTGATTCTATGATGCTAATTGCACCAAAGAAAAATTAACTCATCTGGTTTATTGGAAAAGAAAAAGACAGAGGAAAGCATCACAAGTGCTAGGGCTGCGTGTTTGATCAAACCTGAAGGAGGTGCACAGCCCAGCCGGGAGCTGAGCTGAGACAGTCTGTAACATCAGCTAAAGAGGCATCCCGGAAGGGCTCTGTGAAATGGTAATGACCAGTCTGCAGGGAGACAGGGCTTGAAAACCAAAAATGCAACATATAACATTTGTGGTTCTGCATCTGTTTTGGCAGATTAAAATGTAATTCAGGACAAACCACGAGCGCCTGGAGCGCTCAGCTCTCATCCTCCTCCTCTGCTCACCTGATGGAGATGAGGCAATCTGTTCCTACCTGCTGCAGCATTCCCAGTCTCCACATCCAGCCCTCCTGCCCGCCAGGCTGAGCAGAAACCTCCCCCAGGATCATGTCTGACAGGCAGACTTTTTGTCTGTAGGATCTCCTAAAAGCCTTCTTAAAGACTGTGCACCATATTCTCAGGTTTCTATACAGGAACAACCCCTGTTTGCTTCTGCACTCCCTTAAGTGGGGTGAGTTTCAACAGCTTTCACCCTTCTTTTTACCTGGCCACCACAAAGAGGACCAAGCCAGACAGGCCAGTCAGTTCAGTGTGACCCCCACGCTGCACAGGAGAACAACAGGCACAGGTACCTCCCAAAGCCCTTTGACACCCCAAAGCTCTGAGCTTCCTGACTCTGCCCATTTCTGTGAAAGCAAATTTTAGTGTCCCTTCCTGCTCCCAGCTGAGTGCTGAACGCTAAACCAAATGAGGGGCCCAAAGGACTGTTTCGCTGGAGACTGAAGCTCTCACCTGATAGGAGGTCATCAGATAGAGGTAGGTAGAATCAGATGGGTCGAACTGCATGATAGGGTGGACAGGCTCTCCGTAAGCCACTGAAATGGATCTCCTGCTAATAACCTTCATGGTACTGTCCAGATTAATCTGTAGTGAGAAGAAGCCACTCATTGAGACCATTTGTCAAACACTGTGGGGAGGAGATTATTTTTCCTTGGTTATAAACAAGCATCAAAGTGTTATCCATTGGTGTTCCATGTTTTCAAGCACTGTAAATCTCTACACACAGTTTGCAGGCTGCACAGAGAGAGCTTTACTGAAAAGCCAGCTCTGTGCCACAGGGAAGGCGCTAAGCGGTCTAGAAAGCCCCAGCCATGGCCAGGAGCTAGGTGATGACCAGTCCAGCAGCCCTCGCTCCCTCTGTGCAAAGGCCTCTGTCCGAGAGGCTGCCTGGAAAACTTGCACCCTACGGCTCTGGCACTGCACGGATGCTTCCAGCGGCAGTGCTGCCCTGCCCTAATGGAAGTGGCACCAGCCTCCAGCCCTTGTCATGTACGTATGTGCGTTTCTGTTACAAAGAATGCTGCATTTCTAAGCTTAATGAAAAACAGGGACAATAAATCAGCAACAGGGCTGTGCAGCATGGCATCCCCTGCTCCCCGCCTATCTGAAAAGTAAGAGTTGTCATTCCTGGCAAAAAGCAGCTTTCATCCCTGCTAATTCCAAAGACCACAGCAGCTGCCGCAGGACAGCCAAATCCTACCTTGCCTCATGAATCACCAACTGAAGTGCTGGCAGTGATGGAAGAGGCTGCAAAGCATCAGCCTGCCTTTCAGATCTTAATGTCTTGGCATTTGACTTGAAAACTCAGCAAATTAAATGTGGCATTGCTGAGAGGAAATAACAATAGGGCTACACAATTTCATGTGACAGTCGCTTTTCAGCTTGAACCAGAAAGGGCATGAGGAAAATTCCTACATCCTTACTAGCAAGGGAAGGCAGTAATTGTAAAGACTAAGCATGCTTCTGCTCTCTAAAGTCTGGATTAATTAATTAACATAGGATTAATTAATTCTCACACTAGAGCAGCACCAACACATCCTAGTAAGATAACACAAGCTCAAAGCAGAGCGCTTTGCTCTGCTAAGAGCCATACGCAGGCACTGCAAGCTAGTATGCAGAAAAAGAAGGGAACTATCATGATTCCCAAGTAGAAACTGGCTATCCAGAAGCTAAATAATTTGCCTGAGATCACCCAAGATGTCCATGATCAAAGTCCCAGTGTCCTCCACTGTAGCTCTGTGACCACCCTCTTCACCCTGAGCTCTGCTCTGTGTTTGGCTGTTTCTAGGCACCTGTCCCCAGGTCTCTCTGCTTCAGGGCTTATTTACCCTACACTGTCACTGCGCTGGCACTTGCCCTGGATCTCTGTGAGCTACGGCCGAGGGAACAGCCACAGCAGCAGCGCAGAGATCAGCAGTCCTCTTGCTGGATGACACATGCTGCACTGGCGAGAGCAGAGTGGGCTGCAGCTCCGGGTGACCCCACCACAGCACCTTGTCTACAGACTTACAGACACGTGGGGACTCGCCAGAAGAAACCCTTCCCACCCCCATCTCCTTCCAGGACATCACACCCTGGCACACCATGCCCTGGCCACCGCTGCCTAAGTGCTGTTTTTCCTCTCATGCTGGATGTGACACTGATAATGGCCTGCACGCAATGCCCGTCTGCAGCCTATCTGATTAATCCCCTATACTTACCCCTGGCAGCCATAATTGCTGCTGGCAGGAGCTGGTCGAGCTCTATTCCTGCTCCTTTGCTGTTTGTTCTCAGGCAGCAAATCTGAATGATAACTCACGCAAAGTATCTTGTATCCCGTGCCAAATAACAAGGAGCCCCGAAGGTAAAAAGGCTTCTGGTTATGCAGCTGTGTTGTAGAATTAGATTAGAGCTATCTGAGCAAATTATCCCAGCAAAGGGTAGCCAGGAGCCTCTCCCTAATGGAGGCGCAGCAGATAAGGCTGCTTTCTCGAGATAATAATGGAAGCGGAGCTGTTAATGCTGTGTGAACAGGGGCTGCGCTGCGTGTGGCATGTGTGTCTGCCACCCTGCACCAGGTCGGGCTGCCAGCGCCCTCCCACCCGGCTGCATTACCTGCCCCTGCAGGCAGAAACCAAAGCTGGGGGTTTCTTTGTGATCGCTCCCACATTTCTGCCAGGAGCACTTGGGCTCAAGGGAAGAGATTGGATCCGTTTTCTTCTCTCCAAGCATTTTGATCCAATATTCCACATTACGCACCACTCACCCCAGGCAGGTATCAGCCACGTCTCTGCTCCAGGGTGCTTTTCTCCCCACCCCTCTATGGACTTTTGATGCTGAGAGCACACCAAACTGTTGTGGTGTGTTGGAATCAAAACTTTCTTTGGCAAACTTCAAGCACTAAAGTTGCTGAAGCCCTGGCCTTGCATCTTGGCTCTGAAGCCAGGTTGCTGCAGTGCCTTACATTGCCTTTAGCATGTTGTTTAAAACAGACACTCCATGAGATGCATGGATTCGCACCTGCTTTGGACTCAGCTGAGATAAAGCATCTCTGGGTGATTTCCCCGTCCACAAGAAGCCTTCAAAACCCATCAGCTCAGGGGGAGAATTTATTAGAAGTGCTGTCGAGACTTAAATGCTGCACAACAACATTACCAGCATAGAGTTCATCAAGAACATCCTGCTCTCATGGCAGCCTTCAACAGCAATTAACGGCCACCAGTGGCCAGGCAGCAGGCATCACTGTTCACGTTACGGCAGCACCCAATTGCTTCTTCATTGCCGAACGCGAGCGGGTGCTCAAACCCCACAGGACGCGATGCCCGGTGCACAGCCCCGAGGGGAGCCCACCGCCCGCCCCGCCCCGGCCCCCAGCCGTGCCTGCCCAGGCTGTGTCTGCCGGGCTCCACTTGCCTTCAGGAGTCCTCCGCTGGCGGTGCCCAGGAACACCACGGTGTAGTTGTTGACGCTGGCCACGGCCACGGCGGTGAGGCCGCTGTAGGTGAACACGGGGGTCGCTGTGACGGGGTTGACGATGGCCAGCGGGTGCTGCAGGTGAGCTGCTCCACAGTCCAACTGCTCCGGCTGCAGCTGCAGGGAGATGCACGTGTCAGCGGGTGCAGCAGGCACCAACGGGTCCCCACCACTGCCACTGCCCCAGGCTCCCTGTGCACAGAGTGCTGACAGCCCCGCTGTGCCTGGGGAAAGCTCCTCGCCACCGAGCCATGGGAACAGGAAGATGTAACGGGTTAATTCGGGAGCAAAGAGCTGTGATAGAGACCCTCCTTTGTGCTTCGCAGATCTACCTCAGACCCAAATCCGGACCAGGCTTTGCTGGAGATGAGCTGTTGGAAAAGCTCCGCCCTTGCCCATGCTACCGGCAGGATCAGGGCAGTATGGGGATTGCTGCTGGAGCACTCCAGAACGGCGTCCTCCAGCCAAAGGCCCATTTACTGTAGCAGCACCCTCAGACCTCAACGCAAAAGCCTGGTGCAATGATGAAAGGAGACAAGGGGCTCCTTGTCCCCTCTCCCACCAAAGCAGAGGTCTGTTATCCAGCACAGCGCTAGGGCTGCCTGCAGGGGAGGTTTCTCTGCCCACCAAAGGGAAGTCCTCCCAGGGGCTGCCTGCCCTGGTCCCACGCACTGCCCAGCGCTGCAGGGGGTCTCCCTTCCCGAGGGTCAGCGCTCGGGATCAGGGCTGGGGAGCGTGCGGAGCCGTGCTCAGCTGCAGCCCAGACGCCATCTCCAGCTCCTTCCTTCTCAAACAAAAGATGAAGAAAAAGGTTTTTCCAATAAAAGAGCTCAAAATGTTATTTCCCTGCAAGTGAGTGAGGAAGTGGCTGAGACCAGAGCCAAGGGGAGGAGGGGGAAGCGTGCTGGCGACTCTCCGGACTGTAAAACCTGGCTCTGGTCTTGCTGCTACTGCAGTCAACAGCAAAATTTCCACTGGTCTTCCACTGGGACAGGATGGGATGGAGCAGCTGTCAGGCAGGAGGGGGCACCGCACTGTGGGACATGGAAGGAAGAGCAGCAGCTGCGAAACTGCCCAGAAACCATCGACTTCGTCCACCCTCAGCCCCGGGGCAGAGGCTGGTACAAAGGCACCCATGTCCATTTGCTACCCGGTGCCAAAGGACAAAGGCAGAGAACAATTGCTAAGGACTCCTCACCTGTGAGCCTTGTCTCTAGGCAGGCATTTGGCTCCTTTGGCCGCAAGCAAGACAACAGACTTCAGCATCCCGTGCTAAATTAATTAGCACAGTTGCTGCATGACCGCAGCATTTGGAAACAGGACTGATGCCACATATTCCTCCTACCCTGCCGAGACGCACCCAAGATTTATGACCACTCTTGCCCTGAATCCTCCAAGACTCCCCTTGTAATTTCTGCTCAGACAATGCGGATGGATTCAATGTCTGAACATCACAACAGTCTCGCTGCTGACAATTTACCCGCTGTCACTCCTGCAGCAGCTTTTACGAAGTGCTGTGAGTGCAGCTGAAGCCGTTCAAATGATGGGCACGTTTCAAGGGCCATTACCACATCATCTACACTGTCATTTCAGGCTCAAGAGAAGCCACAACTGGGCTGTCACCCTTTGCAGTGCCGGCATGCAGCTGCAGGGATGACGCGCAGGTACTTGCAGGCTGCCTGGACCACATCAAATTCAGGCCTTGACTGCGGGAAGTGGTTACACAAAGCTCTAGACAAAAGACCACTGGCGGGCTGCAACCCACATCCCTAAAACTAAGCACATTTCACGCCTTACTGAACTCAGCCCTAACATGGATATTCCTTCCAAAATAATCATCAGGAGTGCTAATTTAAGCAGAACAAATGCAGGGATTTGAGGCTGTATCTGTTAAGAAACTGGACCACGTGCTTCCACCAAGCCGAAGTTGACAACCAGCCTGTTCAGCATAGTCTCTCCTCCAAGGACTGAGTGCACAAGGGCCTGTATTTTAATTCCCTTATTATCATTATTATTTCATTAATGGAACCAGACTAAATCTTCAACTCTCCACTCTCTCCATATGGTTTAGAAGATTAGGCAAATCTTCAGGCTTCACAGCGAGAGTGTGAAACCCAGGCAGGATCACCCTCCTGCATGGACCCCTGGCTGGGGTGCACCTCCAGCCCTCCTGGCCATGACATGTGTGGGGTTGGTGCCCCATACTAGAGAGCACATCCCTGGACAACCATGGGGAAGAAACTTGCTAAAACCCAAACTGCATGTGCAGCAACTGGTCTGTGTCTCCATGAGTGAAGAGCTGGGAGGAAAGGAGCCCCCACAGGCCACCATCCACAGCATCCTCTGCACAATGGCACACACAGCAAATTCCCCTGTGTTGCAGAACACCTTATATCCCTGCCCAGCGGCAGCACACTGCTGCAGACACATCCAGGGCCTATTTCCCTGCTGCAAGCATGCTGCTGCGAACACCAGACTGGGTCCTCTCCACAAAACCACCCTGTTCTCAGTCCCTGCACCCCAGCAGACACCAGACCCACGCCACTGCTGCTGCTGCTACTGCTGATCATGTCAGACAAGGAGCAACAACGACTGATTTGAAAAACTTCCTCTGCTAAAGCAAGTGCCAAGCAGGAGGCAATGTGCGCAGAGCTGCAGCTCGGTTCACATGGGACCGAGACGAAAGATCAGGTGTTGTGGATGGAAGGGACTTTGTTAAATGCATTTTGCAGTTTTATGGCATTTCACCTTATTAAAAAAATAAAATCACAGCTCAAATTATTAAGTGTGTCTGTTTGCCCCCGTAACTGGGCTACACAACGATCTTATACCATACAGAGGGCACGGCAAGCCATTCATGTTTCTGATTTAATGGTCCCTGTCACAGCTAGGCCCTCAGACATGCACTTGGGTTTATTTATTTGCCTTGGGAATGATTCTCTCTAGCCCCTCTTCATTACCCCTCACCAGTATTTACCACCTGAAGCTCACAAGCCTCCCTCCCATGGGAAACTGAGGCACATCAGGGCCCACCTGGGAGCCCGAGGGATGCTTAGCACCTCCTCTTGCAGCAGCTGCCTGTGGAGCCGGTACCGGCACTGGTGTGTCGGCAGCTGGCGGACACAGCCCCTTCTTCTCACAGGAGGCCAAGATCACGGGAAGCTCCTTATCTGCTGCGCCTGCCTGCTTGTAAATCATGCGTTTCAGAGCCAATATCAGCACCAAGTGTTTTCCATGGTAAACAGGATGTAACTATTCTAACACTGGCTAAGCTTTATTTGACCGTGTACATCCTTCCTCTGAAACACCTTTCTTTAAACTACATCAGCTCTTCCGACGGCAGGCAGCAGGAGACATATGGTGTTTCCCTCTCTCGGGTCCCAGGGTGGGGTAACACACTGTGCTCTGCTCTCTGTACACCACAACACTGAGGGGACATCTTCATTCTGTCACGTTACAGTAAACAGGATACGGCCAAGCCACATCCTTCTGCAGACAGCAGGCAATCGCCACAGCTTGGGAAAACACACTTAAAGGCTTTTTCCTCGTGGAATGGGTTAAATCTCGCTCCATCTTAAATCAAACTACCCTACCCTGAGGTGGGGAAAGCATAAACCCGTTTTCTTTCAAAACCAATCTCTTTCTATCATCTGCATTTTAAAGCAACACCATGGGCATTTACTGTATTGCCACTACTTTTCTGCTACATGCTCTGGACACTCAGGAACTCACAGAAATACGGGGCGAGTCTAGATTCAAATCCTTCTGCACCCAAACCATTTGACTGGCACTTTGAGGCCTCAGGCACAAGCTGGAGACATCCCGCAGCCAGCATGGGCAGAGCAGTGCTGCGGCCGTCCTGTGTTCCCCTGCTCACAGGGAGCACGGCCTCAGGATTTCTGCACCATTTCACTGGGGACACCAATGAATGCAAACCAGGGAGCCACATCTGAGAGGAGGGTTAGTCAGATCAACCCCAACTGTGACTGCACAAACTAAGTGGGACAGAGAGAGGTTTCCAGCCCCATCACAGCTCAGGAGTTCGGCTGTTTCCACAGCACGAGTTCAGTTCTTTATCCCAGGTCTAAAAGGAGCACAAAAAGCGATTTCCCAGTATTCCCATTACATCTCCCAGAGGCGGGTGCTGCACCCCAAAGGCAGCCGTGCAGGATGTCCCCTCGGGAAGGAAGTCTGCTGGAAACAGAAGGAGGAAGAGGAGTGGTGAGGCAGCACTCAGGAAAACCATGAAACAGACTGATTTCTGCATCCTGTGTTTGTGACCTTAGTTCTTTAGCAAAGGTGGAGTTTATTTCTGAACCAAAAGCAGGCTGCAGTTCAAAAGCCCTGCAGCTTGTGCTTCCAGCAAGGCTTTTCTGACTCCAGTGCAGCGGGGCTGAAAGCTTCACAGAGCAGCACAAAGTGGAAAGGGAGTCCAGCCCCTTTCATGCATCGTATCAGAGCGGATTAAAGTGCTGGCTCTTAGCATGCCTGGAGTCCTGGGAAAATGACACAGCCAGCATCCGATAATCTGCTCCAAACTTGTTGATTTGTGGGACTTAGCCATCATCTTCATAGGCTCAAAATCTGGCAGTTGCTCCCACACAACTGACATTTTCAGGCCATTAAAGGCTGTGGTAAAAGGACTCTAGTTTTATCTCCTGCCTTCCTTAACATAAACCATTAGAGGCTTTTATTACCATTTAGGTATGACTCAGGGAAACCTCGGATTACAGAGAGAATATCCAAAATAATTCAGATACTGCCCAAAAAAACAACAGCAGGACATGGACTCACAGCAGAAAAGAAGCGAGAGGATAAAATTCACAGGAGCCATTGCACAGCGGAGTGAGAGCTGGTGGCAGGGCAGCACGGCTGCATTATGGAAACAGGGAGCACAAGTCCTCCCTGTGACGGGCAGAGCCCAGCCTGGGCAGGAGCCCAATGCAGGCAGAGCCTGGTCCTGCTGAGCACTGTGGCTGCCGGCAGTTTGTACACACAATCACGCATTTATCTGCTGCAGCTTCACCACCAGAGCCGTCAGAAACCGTCTCTTTGGGATGCCTGGAGGAAAATGTCATCCTCAGAAGAGGGCTCTACTGTTAAGGCACTTGAGACGTAAGCGGTCTCTAATTGTAGTGCTGCTGCAAGGGCAGGCATTATCACAGAGCTCTTTTAACTTCCCATCGTATCTTCAAGGCAATGGGAGGCAAATCAACGCACCCTCTTGGCCAGTCGAGGCACTCAGGATGAGAACCTCTAATGAAATGAATCTTGCTGAACCTTTCTCAAGAACCACCACACGAAGCAATCAGCACCCCCACAGCACATGAGACGTCCTTAAAAAAAAGGCTTAAAATGAGGTTTGCATCCTGCTCTCATCGCTTCTTTAGACCACAGGTTCCTTGAGCGAGGAAGTGGTGGTTTTGCTCTGTTTTGCACATTGGCATAGTGGCAGTCCTGGTTCACGGTGCTCTGTGAGCCCCCAGTGATACTAGCAATGGGCTGCCCAATCTGTCTGGCCCCACGGCAACACAGACATGGCCTGCCCCAGCACCTCCATGGCAGTGGCCAGATGCAGCTCAACAGAAGTGCAGAGTCCTGGGGGTAAATCAGCTCTGTCCCACTGATGCTGGGGGACCCGTCAGCATCCACAGGAGCTGATGCTCTCTTGAGCGTGCAAGAGCTGCTCAGCAGCAGCCATCGGGACCTGTCCTGCAGACCTCTGTGTTGGTCCATGCCCCAGGAAACCACAATGATCCATGTGCAGTCCCATGTACCTCACCCCTTCACAGATGGATGGCAGCTGGGACTATCACCTCCAGCCCCGAATAGGGAAAGTTAATGTCTTGCTGAAGAGTAATTGCTAATGAAAAGCTATGTCCAGATTCCCTGTCAAACTGCTCCCCGGCCACAGGCACATCCACCACACCACAGCCAACAGCACCAGCCCCGGAGCACGTCAGCCACACATTGAGAAACGACCCTGTCAGCACACCCGCTGCTCCCTCCACCACTATGTCACCCCATGCCAAAAAGCTCCCGATGCCTGGCAGGTTTTCAGCCTCTTCACTTTTATTTTACAGGAAAGCTTTTGCTCCGCATCTTATAAAACTCATTCTTCACTCTCTCTACTGCAGACTGGTGAGCCCAGGACCACTGGTGAAGGCCGGGTGCAGTGAGCACTCTGCAGACAAGTGGTTCTCCTGGGACTTTTCGCCTCCCTAGACCTCCTCTGTGCTGCATGAGAACCTGCAAAGTCAGAGGCACGAGATGCCCAGCAGCCCTGGGTGCCCATGACACTTGTCCTTCTCTGTGATGATCGAGGTGCTCACCCATCACAGGCGACAGGCTTGGCAGACCACATGCTTAAAGCCAGACTCAGGGCCGGAGCTGATCCCACAGGCTGAGCCCACCAGCCCCTGAAAGCAAATGAGAAACTTTTCCTGGAGTCTGCAAAGCACAGACCTCCTGCCAAACCTCCGGTGCCGAGCCTGGTCAGGCCAACCTGCCATGTCGAAGCAGCAGCAGCAGCAGCAACGTTCACCTCCACAGCAGCCGCAGACCTCAAACCACCAGAGGTGAGGGGCTTGACATGCCGGAAGATGCTTTCCGCGATACGCCTCAGCTCAGACGAAACCCAAGCTTTGGCTGCTGTTCCAGCAGCAGCAGCCCTGCCAGACCTCACGTATGGACGAGCTGCCTGCAGAGCCCACCTCAGAGGGAAGGACTGGGACAGCACCAGGGAACAGCCGGGCTGAAGGCAATGCTACGGTGAGGGCAAAGCCCAACGATTTGAACACGCACAAGCTCCCTGTGGCCATCCATCCTCTGCTGTGTCCTGCAGGTGCAGGAGGAAAGGGCAGGAGGTGTCTGTAACACTTCCCTCAGGGTGCTAGGGAGGATGCAAGAGTTCCGAGGAGTCCCCAGAGGCTCCACCCTCAGCTCCAGCAGTGATACCAAGGTTGGACACCTGCAGCTAGACTGTGATCACCCTCTTGGTCTCCTCTGCCAGGAACCAGTCCAGACTCAAAGCCATCCATCACTGCACAAACCCCTACCCATGTGCTAACCCTGAGGCCGAGCTACTGGCAAAGGAAGCTGAGGGCAATTTTGACAGGAGCCCTGCAGGATCTGCTTTGCACAGCCCAACCCCCAGAACACCTTCCCCCAGCCCGGCAGCCCTGGCACACAGGATCCCTGTCCTTGCTCCGCTCAAGCCAGCGTTGGGCACACACCGGCGCTTTGCCCTGCGGGGAGCCGAGGCAGCACGTGCGAGTGCACGGGCACTGCTCAAAGCACAGAAATACAGAAAAGCAGCAGTCTTTTAACTGAAACTGCACATGCTTCGTGCCGCCAGGAAGGCTGGTCAAGCTTATTATGTTAGCCTTCATCCTGCATTAAATACAATACTTCAGATTATACAATCAAATCCCCCAGGAATGGGCAGGCAGAGGGATTAACAAACAACAGGCTCCAAAGGGGTTGTCATAGTCAAAACAGCAAGCGTTTAAGCAGTGAGAGCTTGTATGTCCTTTAAATTTGCCCCCACTGGAAATGCAGCTTCTCTGCCACGCTCCCCCGGGACAAGGAAAGAGCGGATCAGCCGAGTACGCCTCGTCCCAAGGACACCCGTGCCACACTGAAAGCCCAACTAACACGTCCCCCTGAAACTGCTCAGAGGAAGACGCCTGATTTAGTCAGGCTGTTTTTTCTTAGTTTCTCTTTCCTTGGAGGAACCCCCCTTTCACCGCTCAGGCTGTGTTTCTCATTTATATCGAGCTTTGGCTTCAGTAACCAACCTCAAACTATTCAAACTCCTTCCCACAGGGAGGAGCCCTGGGTGAACAGTGAGTTTGGCTCCTCAGTCTTCAGGGGTTATTTTTTGTTATTGCTACTCCTAACACTTAGCACTTCACATGCTCAGAGTGCTCCAAAGATTTATGTGTGCGATCCTGGGCTGAAAAAAGCATCCATTAAAGTAACAACATCTTACCGAACACAACTGGTCTTTTGCATGTGTCACTTCAGATCTGCCTTATTTAGCAGTAGTTTATAGTAAATGTTTTCCTGTCTTTTCCTCATTAGTTCTGCCAAATCAATTAAGCTCTGAGATAATGAGCAGAACTCTACTATTCTTTTATGCATCCTCAGTAAAACCCACCCCTGAACGCCAGCACTGCCTCACACTACAGAGGCGTCCCCATGGGTACCACCATGCACATCACCTGCACACCAGCTTTGGCACCAACATCCAGAAACACCACCACATGTTCCCAGCACCCAGCCCGCTGCTATAGCTTGGTATGGAAAGGTTAAAAATAAGCCTTTTTTCCTGACT
Source organism: Pezoporus flaviventris (assembly GCF_033815535.1). Taxonomy (NCBI): domain Eukaryota; kingdom Metazoa; phylum Chordata; class Aves; order Psittaciformes; family Psittacidae; genus Pezoporus; species Pezoporus flaviventris. The sequence goes on along the minus strand of NW_026892569.1, from coordinate 10,259,521 downwards.
AAGTGAGAAGAAGGGATCTTTGGAGGCCCTCGCTCCCCACCTCATCCCCCCCAGCTAGGAAATTCAGATCACAATAACTGAATAATTTGAATAATTTCAAAATTTGTTAAAAGCCAATGGTCTTACTGGATTCAGCAACTGAGACCTCTCTTTTTTTTGTTTAAGTATGGAAGCCTTTCATTTCTCTACCATTTTATATTTTTATCCAAGATTTGTAGAAACTGATGTTTCCAAAGCAGTTTGCAAAGATCCACTGAGATTTGCAGCTTGCTGCAGAGCTCAGCAAAAACTGACACTACAGTTGGGAGACCCCAAGGACACAACACTGCAACCCCAGCTCCTCCCCAGAGCTTCAAACCTTTCTTCAGCAGTTTATTTGACAGTGCCCAAATCCCTTCCTGCAGCCAGGGAGCCTCAGTGCACCCAGGCGGACGGAGCAGGCGGGATCCCAGGAGGAATGCTCAGGAACACCAACCCCGGCCTCCCACCATTCGGCTCACTCCAGGGACGTACACGATTCAAACCAAATGAGGAAGAGGAGGAAGAAATCACCTGTATCCGCTGCTCTCCAGATGCAGGTGTTTGTTCCCTCAAGCAGAGACATTACTACAGTTTCCTCTCCACGGGATGACCTGCCACTGACAGCCGAAAACCCGACCTGAGCCCATTCCCTGTGTGAGCTGGTTCCCAGACTTGGGTCCACTGCTCACCAAGGAATCACATGTAAGAACACACCAGCCTGGTGCCTTTGTACTGCCTGCAGCTGACATCTGGCTCTACAAGATGTACTGAAGGATGACATGGACTCATAAGTCAAACAACCTTAGAAACTATTTCATATTGCATTAAAATCCACTCACCCTTCACATCTCCCCTTCTTCATTGAGTGCCATCATTATACTGTAGTTTTCCCAGCTCTTCCTAAAAATGTCACTCTACACACAGCCACTTTCTAGACCATGCCAGGTTTTCAATAGCCCCTTTTAATTAGTGGATCCACCAGAGATGGCTTTTGGCCACTAGCAGCTCACAACCCATTGAATGCTGGCAGCAGTCAGCAGACAGTGGGATGAAAACCTAATAGCCAAAGGGCTTTTGCTCCAGAAGGGAGCAGTGTGAAGCAGCACAATACTTTAAACAGAGATAAGATAGAAATGGAAATACAAGTTCCAAATTTCCTTCAAATAATTGAGGTACATGTTTGCAAAATCCAGACTTCTAGGCAATCTTGCTTCTGGATTAGAATCTAAAGATTTCTATTCCAGGGCCACTAGCAATAAGTAAGCTGCAGGCATCTTGTCAAAGCAAAGACTCTCCAATGGTTCAGACCCAAAAAATGAGCAGCCTTGTTCCAGCAGCTGGTCCCAGCCACCCACAGCACTGCTGCCCCACACCAGCCGTGTCCTGTGCCCAGCACAGCCACCGCTGTGGGTTTGGTGCAGCAGATCAAAACACAAGCCTGCAGCTTCACTGAGCCCTGAGACCTGAGCGGGGGTTTGTGCCTGGACTCAACCCACCCCACCACTAGCCCCCGAGCTCTATCTGGGCCCTGCAGCACCCATGGCTGCCATTCACCCATGAGGCAGCACCCTCGGGAGCACGGCAGCAAACCCAGGGAGTGCGACTCCGGCCGTGCCTTCAGAGGAGGGCACAGCCAAATGAGACTCCCATTAGGGAAAAAACCCTGAATACCCAAGTCAACCCCTATCCCATTGCCCAACACAGAAACACCTCAAGCCTACATGCCTCTTGTCCCCTGTCTGCAAGGCTGGGACTATCTGTAGGTCCCTTCCTCCAAAAAGCAATGCATGCTGAACTGGAAAGGAAGGCACAGGGGCTGGCAACAGCAGATCAGCTCTGCTCAGACCACAGAGCAGAGTGGTCACTGCTGCACTGTTGGTGCTGCAGGATGCCATGTCCCCTGCGTCCTCCATATCCCTGGGGATGTCCTAGTCCCAACCGCCAGCACAGATCTGCAGGAGGAGCCAGCATACACTCCCCTCACTGGACAAAACCTGCTGACACTTGGCAGGTAATGAGAGAAAATCATCATGGGATTTGGTACCAGCCCTGCTCATCAGCACACCTCATCTAATGGGCTCCTCCAGGCTGTTTGATACATCCTGAAGCCGTCCCGTGCTGCACCAGAGCGCTGCCTGCCAGCAGAGCTGCTATCCAGATGTTAGGAATTAGGACTGCTCCCTCTGCTCAAAAACGTCAATAAATTCTACGGGTCTCTCCAAGTGGGAGATTGCCGTAGACAGTCTGCCACCTCCTCCACTTGCTGCAAGGTGTTAGAGCCCAGCTGGAAAATAAGGACTTGCAATCACTTATTTACCAACTCAGGAAAAAAAAACCAAACCAAACAAAACAAAACAAAAAGAAAATCAAACAGACAAGCAAAGCAGATCTCTCCTGCAGAGGCAGGGTTATTCACACCCCCCACGCCATGCCCCTGGGTACGCATGCTGGGGACCTCAGTTCAAACGCTGGTGCTGCCAACCATCTAATCAATGACAAGGCACCTATCAGGCAGTCTCTGACCACCCACCCGCCCCTGTGAAACGCTGCAAGAACACTTCCGCAGCACAGATGGGTGCATGTACCAAGGGTTTCCAAACAGACCTGTGAGCGCATGGGGCTGTGGCAACACCACAGGCACAGCCAGGCCGCTCTTTGCACACGGGGCACATGCACCACATGCAGCAACACCTCCGGGCATCAGCCACGTGCCCACGGCCATGGAGCCATTTCTGCCCCAGGTCAGGAGCCCTGACCTGCATCCACCAGCTCCTGGCTGTTGTGAGTGGTCACACTGCTGCACACGCTGTCCCCGCGGGTGCCAGGCACGAGCCCGAGCCGGGAGGAGCAGCCACTCTGCTGTAGGTAGCGTGTGGTGGTGCTCAGGTGGTTGTAATTGATTGCTTCCAACCGCTGCGGGTTCCAGCTTGCCTGGTGTTTGCATTAAATTACCACAGCCAGGGACTCAGACCTATTGTGTTTCCAACAACTCGCTGGAAGAGGTCATCACACCAGAGTATCACCACGGCACAGTCACTTGGGAGTTTGAAGAGGTGCCTATTGGGATTTACAAGGCACAGCACTGCGTTTTTACAGCATCTCCAGACACCCCTCCAGATTTGTATGTGCACATGTCCCCGGGTGCCCTGAGCCCAAATCTTCTCTCTGAATCACTATAAAACAAACTTTGAAAAACCAGAGAAGAGCTGGCAAACCCCTTCACTTCCATCCACTGAGACCCTGCGGCTCCTGTCGGGGCTCCCACAGGGGCTCCCGGGAAGCAGCTTCATGTTCACGTGTGGGAACCAAACATCTGCCCTGGAAAACATCTGGGGCTACACAAACAGAAGTGGTTAAAAGCCCTGAGTGAAGGGCCTGGTCCTGAGATACAATCACCTCTGTATGATCATATGAGCACCTCTCCAGAATGCTTCAGCTTCCTCCCAGCTGCCAGGCACCTTCCACGGGCAGCACTAGACTTGGCCAAAATGATCCTTTTCAGGTTTTCCACCTAAACCATTACTTAGTTACAGGAGATTTGGTGAACTCGCTGGATCAGGTCAGCCTGACCATCTAGCTCCCAAGAATGAAAAGGTCTGTGCAGCCAGCTGCAGTTCTGGCCCTACAGACACCCAAAGGAGAGCTCAGATCCCCCTGCAGAAGGACCTAGTGCTCAGCCAGCACCATCCAGCACAGCCCTGAGCCCCGGGAGCAGGCAGGCACTCTGCCAGGGCCGGCAGCCACTTTCCATTCTCCCACCTACAGCAGCACAACTTCTGGTTTCCAGGCACTGAATCTTCTGCCACTTTGACCGAATTTCCCTTTGCAATCCAGATCTGTTTGAGCTTGAGATGCAAAGCAGGGGCGAGCCCCGGAGCCTGTAAGGTGTGTTCCCACCACCCACCTCTGGCTCGGGGGCACCGACCTGCTCCCTGGGAGACTCCCTGGCTCCGCACAAGGCACCAGCCCTCGGCACCGGTAAAGCCCCGGGCACGGCAGCCCAGAGCTGAGCCTGCCTTCCCAGGAAGGACGAGGTTCACACGGCTCCTGCTCTCCACTCGCAGCCGCCTGCCTGTGCCGTGGCTGCAGGCAGAAGGCTGTGCTTCCACATAAATTCCCAAGGAAATGCACCCAACAGCTGGCCATGACCCACTAATACCAGGTGAGCAACAGGGCAGGTTCGCAGTACTTGGGTTGGGGCCCAGTCTTGCAGAGCCCGGCAAGGCTCAGGCTGTGGCTCGAACCCCTCATACGGGGCATCCCGGCCCCCCCACGGATGGTGGCTCGGAGAAACACCAACTGCCACTGCTTGTACAACATCCAGAAGCAAAACAGATTATAGCAATGCCACAACGTGGTGCAGCTTTGCAGTAACAGCATTTGCACCTTCGGGTGCACGCTGGCAACTCCAAACACGTCACATTCTGTGAAGAGCAGAAATTAAGTCAGCTACAAGAACTCCTTCCCCACCTCTAATGCAGAAATTAAGTGTAAATTCCCAGTTTCCTTTCTGTGGCTAATCCTCCAGATTTATTTGAGAAGATGTAATGTTAGAGGCACATTTATTTTCATGTTTGGAATTTCTAAATTGGTATAAACCAGAACTTCAAAGTAACTCAGTTCCTATAAAACCCAATCCCACGGAGATGCCACAGTATATTTGGACAGTAAGTAGATGCTTTGTCATATTCCCACGTGTATATGAGGTTTTTTTCTTTGGGAACATTTTCTGCCTAGTTTCAAACCACATTTCTATGCCCAGGCATACATATATACTGAGATTGTTTATACAGCCTACCCAAGGAGTTCGTTTTATTTAACAACCCGGTATAGTAAAGCTCACTGGTGGGTATCTCATCATTACACCACAAAATACTGTGCTCAACGAGCATGCAGGATCTGACATGAAGCCACAAGAGCCAGAAACTTGAGAATTAACGCTGAAACGCATGATTATCCCATGCCGCCGTGCCTACGTTTTTCAGCATAGGAAACAAAACGGATTTTCAGCCTTTTTTGAGTTGCAGACCCCAAAACATTTCCCAAGAGAAATGCAGATCCTTGGCAAGCAAATCTAAGCCTAATGAATAAAAGTCTACTTTCCCTAGTTACCTCTCTGGGAGTTTTTAGAAAGACAGCATGGGGCTCGACAGAGAAACCACAGCAGACAAGGAGTCGGGCGCAGCTCGAGTGTGGGATGGGGTCACCAGCTCAGCATGTCCTCAAGCATGCTTGTTCATGACATGGTGCATTTTGTTTTGTTTTAAACTCAGACCCCCACATCAGCCACCGCTCAGACACCCAGAGCAGGGAGGTTTGCAGAGGTGCCTGGACATCCACATTCTCTCGCCCTCGTGCTGCAGCTGGGGCTGGAGAGCAGGGCTGGGACCCCCTGGCAGCCATCCTCATTGTTGGCCAAAAAGGCAACTGCTGGTTGGGGCAGCACAAAGGTGCCTGCACACCAAGTTCAGAGATGGGGCGGTGGTGAGAGTGCTGGAGGGGGTTCACTCCGCAGGGACGTGGCTGTGATGCACGTGGCTGCCTGCACCACGGGAACAGCCAGACCTTTACGTTCAGTGGCACCGGGGGGGAAGGTGCTGGGACACCCACGCAGTCCTCCCAGGCAAACAGGCAGGGGCACAGGGTCCTGTCTGCTCAGGTTTTGCAAGGGCTCTGGATACCACAGCTGCACCACGCTCCAGCCATGCAGCATACATGACCTTCAAACCTACTGGGCCTTAATCCTGTTGGGGCAGAACAGTTCAAATATGAAGTAAACCCACTCAGTGTCCTTGGGATTTGATAAGCTCTGTGAGCGCATTGCTGCCAACGATGTTAAAGACAGTCTGCTACAGAGAGCTCATACTCCTTTTCATTCCTGGGGGCTCGAGTCCAAATTCCACCCAGGCTTCGAGTGGGCAAAACGCAGCAGTGACTCCATGCAAGTATTTCATTTTAGCTGCAGGAGTTACAAAGACAGCCCAGTATTTGACACAAAATTCATTATAAAAAGCTATTTCTGTTGAGGGAAGCAATCCTAGAGCTCACCCACTCACTCTCAGTACAAGAACCCAATCAAACTAAATCCTTCCCCAGTACATCCTTCTTCCCCTAAGCTGCTACTGCAAATTCACCTCCTTGGTAAGTGACTTTTCAGCAGTACTCAAGGAGAACAACCAACCAGCCTCCATTCCTGACCCAGACCATCCTCCTCTGCACATTTTTGCCACATCTCTCAAAGCTCTTAAACATGTGCTTAATGGCAAGTTAGTGCTTCCACCAAAGCGATGGGCCCATTCCCAGGCTGAGCTGGTGACTGCCCTTGCCCAGGCTCGGGGACTCAGGCCAACCAGCCACCCAGGCTCTCCAGCCAGCCAGAGGAGACCCAGCCACCCTCTGCAGCCCCTGCACGGCCAGTCCCAAGTGGTCACCGTGAGAGCAGAACAAATGGCTGCCACCACATTGACCACAACTGTCTCAGTGCTCCTTGCACTGGGGCAAAGCCTCTCCTACCAGTGCCAGCTTCCCGTCATGATGCCGAGGGGTAACAAGAATGCACCCTCACCAGCAAGCACTGCCACAGCGGTGCCATGGGGACAGTGGCATGCTGAGAGCACCCTCCCGAAACCCATCACTGGCAGCGAGTGCTGCAGCTCCCTGGCTGAGTCACAACCGAGTGCTGCAGGAGAGGAGCATTCAATTAGACAGAAGAGCACACAAGGGGGCAATGATTTTCCTTTCACACCACATTACGCCTAACAGCCTGCGCTCCCTGTTTGTAACAACCAACTACTTCATCCCAGCAAGCTCAGAATGAATCAGGCTGTCATTAGGTTTTTATTTTTTCTTCCAGAAGGAGCTTAAAACCCAACCACCCAGTTCACAGGCAGAACCAATAAAGCACACTTTTGATAATACCAGAGCAACCATCAGTGATGCATCGGCTGAAGACAACCAGGAAACCCACTAGCGGGTAGAGAAGTGGAGCTGAGAATGGGAAGGCAGCTACATGCTGATCCGCTCCACCAAAGCAGCTGCTACTTTAATACATTTTCCTGCTGCGTTCCCAGGGCTGGACACAAAGTGTATTAGAGTATTTCATTGTCCTGAAGGTGGAAACTGATGTTAGGTTTTCGCAGCACAAAGAAACACAGTATTACAACTCTTCTCTTGACACTCTTCTCAGCCACTCTGGGACTTGGAAACGAAACAGCTTGTTAACTTGCTGGCAATTCTAATGATTAAGTAAAAAGCAAAAAACCCAAAAGGCTCTCCTTATGACTGGTAGGAAGGCTTCCCAGCAGCCTTGGTCAGCGGTTTTAGAGGAATACACTTCAAATAAATGGGAAGCATAGAAATATTAGGCATGAACAAATATTAATGGTATGCTTCATTTATATCCTGCTGTACTTAACATCAAAGGATCTCAAAGCAGCTTTACAAATGCAATCTCACGCTACATGTGTTTCTGAATAATAGTAATAAGTGCAATGCAGCAAATCAGGGAACTGAGGCATCTAGGGTTGAAGGACGGGTTCAAGGTCAGCAACACAGCAGCAGTGTCAGTCAGGACTAGAATACAGTTTTCCCCATCCAGCCATTCTGCTGTCTCATGTAAACAGGTTTTCTCACAGCCTTGTTTCACTGCAGTGGTAAATACAGAGGGTTTCCACTGACTCCAACAGCACTAGTGAGGCTCCTCAAACCTCGTATTGCCTACCGCTCACCCCTGTCCTCCACAGGCTGCCTTTGTGGCATCAGCTGGCAACACACTTCTGGTCACCTTCCTCACCTTATCAGGAGGATGCAGAAATAAGGACCCCAAGCACGCTCCACAGCAGAGCAGCATGATGGGCCAGACCCAAAGACGGAGTGAAATCTCACTTCTGCACTGAGTCTCCCTGTAGCCCTTAGGGAATTAGCTGTCCAAATAGCTTACTGGATATAGCACTTAGTATCTTCAACGCAAATAGACCGGTGTTAGTCATGATTATTTTCCTTACGTTCTTGGGTGTCCTTCTGCCATTGACCTGCACTCGCAGCTAGGCTGGTAACTCAAAGCTCCTTCCAGAACCCCCAGACACAATGTCTCCCCTTGACCTGCCTGGTAGAAACAGATCACCCTGCCAGGGCTGAGGGCTAACTTGCAGAGTGCTGAGCTTCAGTCACAGCCAACAAGACCTGCGGGTGCCCCCCTGTCCTGCAAACAGCATCCCTGACTCCTCTGAGAGCCATCACTATGCCAAGACTTCAGGACTGGGCACCCCTTGTTTAACGCCCCAAGTCTTTGTGGAGTTAACTCAAGAGCCAGGACAACTACCAGATTTCCTGGCTGTCAGGCAGCTTGCACTTTGCCACTGGGGAAAAAACTATTCAACTTTGCTGGAGTAGGTCTATGAACCACTGCATTAAGGCTATGTATTTGAACATAGTTTAGAGATGCCACACAGAGCACTCGGGTTACCATGGTAAACCTTTCTCTGTATCACTGCCACTGCACAGGGAAGTCTGAGCCCAAACGCTCTGTCTCGCCTTTGAAACCAAACAGATGTTTTTACGATCTTTGACGGAGTTGAGTTATGCCTCCTTCCCAGAGGAAAGGAAAAATGCAGAGCTCAAGCAGCCCCTTTTCCCTTCTTTTTTTCCTCCCCCCAAGCACCGCGTATCTTCAGTGAAACGGAAAAGCGGCGCCTTTATCTCACGTTTACGGTCACTTGGTAACAAACGGCGACAATGGCAAAACTTCTGCCCTGAACGCGGCAGAACAAGGCAGCCAGTGAATAAAGCAGCCGATGTGCGCGCGTCCGGCCGCGGCGGGGTCCCACGCGGGGTGCGCCGAGCGGGAGACGTCCCGCGAGTGACCGGGAACGGGGCATGGGAACAACGGCGGCCCCGACGGGGGGGGGAGGCTCCCCCACAGCGCACACACACACACACATACATACACACACACACACACATACACACACACATACATACACACACACACACACACACACACACACATACATACACACACACACGTTCTGTGTTCCGTACGAGCCCGCCGCCCGGCTTTGACGATGTGACCGGCGTGACACGGCTCCCGCGCGAGCACTGACCGGCGCGGGGCACGGAGAGAGCGGAGCGGGCAGCCAAGAGAGCGAAGCGCGGGGTAGGGGACCGGAGCGCACTCGGTCGCGGGAGGCGCTGCCTCCCGGGGAAGCGGCGCGGAAGCAGCAGGAACGGGACGGGACAGGACGGGATGGGGCCGCTGCCCCCCTCTGTCTCCCCACCCGGGACGCCCCGTCCCCCCTTCCCCCGCGTGCAGGTGCCCGTACCTGTATGTTCCTCTTCTCGCAGGCCGGGCCGGTTCCCTGCACCACGCTGTCCAGCACGGTGACCATGCCGGCGGCCGGGCTGACGAAGCAGGAGTTGCGGGCAGCCCGGATCGTCTCCTCGATTTCGGCGAAGCGGAAGATGCAGAGCGCGGACTGAGGCCGCCCCCCGCCGCCGCCGGCCCCGGCCCGCTCGAAGACACCGAAGAGCAGCTCCTCGGGGGGCGGCGGGGCCGGGCCCGGGTCCGCGGGGCTGCTCCAGGCAGCCCGCGCCGGGAAGACGGAGACGAGGCGGGTGAAGGCGTCGCTGGCGCCGCCGCAGCGCAGCCCCAGCTGGATGTAGGACTCGGTCAGCTTCTTGGTCTCGCCGCTGCCGTTGAGGGTGGTCTCGGCCGCCTCGCCCAGGCAGATGCGGGCCAGGAGGCTGTGCGAGGGGCTCTCCTTGTCGCCCGCGTTTGCCTCGCTGTTGAGCGCCAGGTACGCGTAGGGGCGCCGGGCGGGCGGCGCGGCCCCGCGCTGCAGGAAGGCGCGGACGAAGCTTAGCTTGTGCCGCGCCTTGGCGCCCTGCTTGATCTTGAAGATGTTGTCGTCGGAGGGGTTGATGTCGAAGGTGAAGAGCTTGGCCAGGTCGCCGCGGGCGTTGAGGGCACGGATGGCGATTTCGGGCGTGTTCTCGAAGCGGTGGTCCTCCAAGCTGCGGTTGCGGGGGAAGAAGGGGCTGCCGAAGCCGGTGTAGGTAGCGGCCACCAGCAGCCGCGCCCCGCCGCCGCCGCCGCGGCGCAGCACCAGCCCCACGGTGGAGGCGTTGGGGTGGTTGGCAGCCACGTTCAGCATGCTGGGGAAGACGGTGACCGGGTCGCTGCCGCCCGGCGGGAAGCGCACGGCCACCGCCGAGATGTTGGCCATGCTGCGCAGCTGGCAGAGGCCCTGGTAGATGGAGCCGCAGACGACGAGGACGCCCTGCTCGGGATCGGGCTGCAGGATCTTGTTGTAGTTGTTGGTGAGCACCTTGGGGTGCTCGCAGGAGGCCTGCGGCAGTTGCGGTGCGTGGCAGAGCGGGCTGTCCAGCACCGGTCCCACCGCCGCCTCCGCCTCCAGCGCCAGCTCGCCCCCCGACAGCTGGAAGAGCCGGTTCACGGCAGCCAGGTAGACGCGGGAGCCGGGGCCGTCCAAGGCGAAGTTGTTGGTGGGGGTGGGCGAGAGGAACTTGCGCTGCACCTCCAGGCCGGCGGCGCGGCCGGGCAGCAGCGGCAGCAGTAGCAGCAGCGGCAGCAGTAGCAGCAGCGGCAGCAGTGCAGGGGGCCGCGGCTCAGCGCCGGGAGCCGGAGCCATCCCGCCGCCCGCGCCGCAGAGTGCATGAGCCCTTCGCCGAGCGGCGGGAGGGGCCGGGCCGCGGGGCCGCTTCCTGCGGAGGCAGCGCCCGCCGCCGAGCGACGCCCGCGGGAAGTGGCGGCCGCGGCGGGTGCGCGGCGGGGGGCGGCGGGGCGCGATCGCGACCGCGCCTCCCTCCCTCCCTCCGCCCGCCCACCCCCGCCCTCTCGCCGGTACTCGCTGGGTCCCGGTGCGGGCCCGTCGTGCTAGCGCGGGGAACTGACCGCGCACCGGGCAGCACCGGGCAGGGCGGCGGTCCCCGCCTCGGCCGCGCCTCCTGCGGGTTTTCCACCGCCTCCTTCGCGTTTCCGCGCAGAACGGGCCGGCGGGAGGAGGCGCGGCGGGGCGGGGGTGGGCTGGACAGGGGACAGGACACACCTTTCCAGCGGCGGTACAGCACAGCCAGCCGGAGCGGGGAGACCCGCAGCGCCGGAGCAGGCAGCACGTACAAAGGGCAAACAGGCAAAGCACGTAAAGGGGGTGTCCCGGGGGTGTCCCCCCGCCTTTCCCCCAGCACGGACACCGCCGGGGGCTCCCGGGCCCGTCCCGTCCCCTCTGCGCGGCCGCGCTCGCAGCGGGATGCGCGTTTGAAGGTAGCGGGGGATGTCGGGGGTGTCTGCTCGGCCCCAGGGTCGCCCCGGCCTCGCCGCCCTCCCGGGGGACAGCGACAGCTCTCCAGGGAACGGGGCGGCGGCAAAGCGCGGCCGATGCCGGGCTCCACCCCTAGAGCAGCTCTGCCAAAAGCGCGGCTCACCCGAGGACCGTGCATCTCCTCTGCCCTCCAACGGGCTCTTTTTATACTGTGGAGGGAAAGAGAAAAAAAAAAAAAAAGACATAAAGAAGCGATGATCTTCCCAAATTCCACCTGCGGGAATCCACCGCGGGGAGAACCACCCAAAAGAGCGGAGCCGCTGATCCACACGCCCTTTCGGTTTGGGAACGCTCCACCTGTCAGGGTAAAGGTGTCAGTTCACATCAGCTGCAGCTCTTCCCTCCTCGGCGGGCATGGGAACGTACTCCCTCGTCATGGAGGGGAACGCGCTGAGAGGCTGAGGAGCACTGCAGGGTGAGATGATACAGAGAAAGTGAGTTTCATCCTGGCGCAGGACACAGCCCGGGGCCACGCTCCCTGCAGCGGGTGCCTTGCCTTACAGACTAAGCAAAGAGCCCTGAGCTCTTTGCCCAGACCAGCCCTCACCTCCTGCCACCCTATCGTAACAGAGAGCACAGCAGTAGCCTCCGAGTGCACCCAGGAGGGACCCGACCCCTTGGACACCGGGGGCACGGGTGGGCTCCAGCACACAGCAGATAACCCTGGTCATGTGCTTTCAGTACCGTGTGGATGCTTTAAGCTGAAGCAATGGCAGAGCAGGCAGCCAAGTGAAGCGGTGGTAGGATGTGGGTACAACATCTTTGTCTCAAGACTCAGTTTCCACTAACAGCAGAGACTGGGCTGGAGCACCCACATGGTGGAGGAAGGCAAAGGAGAAGCTCGCGGGCTTGATTTCATCATGCGGCTGAGGAAGTACATCTGTGTAATGACACAGGTCCCCTTGTAAAGGCTGAGCCTGGAGACACCTTGCCATCCACAAACAGCCAACAGCATTTAAAATAAGGGTGGGAAATTGAGCCTGGTATTTGGTCATGACTCCTGGAAACACTCCACAGGCAAGCCCTGGAACACTGTCCTGCTTCCTGTCCCCCTGCTGTGCCTTACTGCCGTGCCTTTTCCCGTGGCATGGATCTTTGTCCATACAAAAACATGCTAGCGAGGTTGATGAGGATTCTGCACGAGTTCTGTTCTGGAGAGAAAAAATCCTCTTGTCTAATCTCATTTCTACACCTGCCAATTTCCCTGTCCCCCTTGCTGATTCCTCCCCCTCTTCCGATCACTAATTAATACACAACTGCCTTGGCCACGCCATGTCCACCAAAAACCTGCGCTGCGTTAAATCCTGGGCTCTTGTGCTATGTCACTCGTTGTCTGTGCTGATCATACCCTTAATTAATAGACTTACTGGCTGGGTTCAAATGTGGGACTCCCGGTTGTTGGGGTTTTTAAACTACAAATTAGCAATTTTTAAACTTGATCATGTCTTTAATTGCGTAGAAATAAACCTCCATGATCCCAAACCCTTAATCTGCCTATTTTAGGATCTCTTATTGCTGCTTACCCTGATAGCTGAGCATCTTCCATGTAAAATCAGCCCTTTAAGGCACATCAAATTAGCTTCCAGATTATAGTGAGTTAAAAAAAAAAAAATAGGCCAAAGAACATAGAAAAATGTGACTTACCCAAAAGTACCCAGTGCTTTGTCAGAGGAAATCCCCAAGGAGCTCTGACTCCCATTTCCTATGCCCACAGTTATCTGCACTGATACAATTAAAGGCAAAATATTTGTGGTATTGAAGGATTATGTGACAAAGATTTTACTGCTGTTGTCGTTAGGAAACAATTCTCTGGTAAGATGCTTTGAAGCAAATATTTTCCAGAAATTATTCCCCACCCCTATTATCTGAGCTGTTAGAAGCGCCAATGAGTATTTCAGGGTAATGCTCCTAATGGAGTAGTGGCGGGTTTTTAATCTCTCATACACAGATCTCACCATCATTTTTTGTTCAGGAATTTTAAAAAAAGGTCAAAATTAAACCACACGCCTCTTGCCATAGACCATCGCCCCCTGCCAGAATCCCTTCCCATTTGGCTCTTCAGCAGGTTTAAAGCTAACAGCCTTTCAGACGTCTCTGTGGGGGAGAGGGGCTGTGTGCACAAGAACTCAAAAACATTTTAATTATTAATAAATATATTTACACGAGAACAGTTTCCCTTTAGGGGAAACATGAGTTACTCATGCAATTACTCAGGTTATATTGATTCAACACTGTCAAAACCCAGGATCTAATCGCTTTAATACAGGGAGCATAAACATCTGTTTATTTAGCGGGGTTTATCTGCAAGGTACCCACAGGAAAGGGCTCTGTGCAGTGGCAAGGGAGCTCACCCCGGCGCCGGAGGTGGCCGGGTTGGGTCGGCAGCACTCAGCGCCCACCGGAAGGGAGGTGCTGCTTGCGGGGTGGGCGTGCGGGGCGCTGCTCGGGAGTGGGTACCTGGGAGAAGGGCAGCGTGCTCCATGTCTTTGCTGGTGACGCTGAGCGCATCGGGAAGGCTGGTGTATGGAGCACTGCTCCTCTCTGCCCCGCACGGCCACGCTGCAAAGATGAGATGCGGTGAACCAGGCACTGCAGACCAGCTTCTGGGCACCCACCAGAGGAAAAGTCACCCCAGGGCAGCAGCAGGTCGCAAGGTGCCTCTGCTCTGACGAAGGCAGCCAGTCCTCCTCTTTCCCTCCCCTTCACTCTTCACCTCTAAGTGGGCTATTTGGGTCATTTTCTGTATGATTGCAGGGCAGGTTGGCAGGAGACCTCAAGGTGCATTCGCAAATGCTTAGCAGACACGTGTTTTGAATTATTTCGGCGGCTCGCTTTCCTTCTCAGAAACCTGGGCTGATGAAAAGTGGCCATTGAGTACTTCTACTGGATCAGAGCAGGGGTCCATCTCCTGCCTTTTCCCCATGCTGAGAAAGACAGCTAGCAGTTATCTGAGAGAAGACAGAAAGAGGCTGGCAAAAGCAGAGCAGACCCGCTGGGACTCCCCTGCCTCAGCCCAGAGCCATCCAGGACAGGGTTCTCTCTCTGGAGCGGTGTTTCTGAACAGAGGGGAGCCATGCACCAGGAAAACACAAGCAGAGCCGAGGAGGAGCCGAGAAACACTTGGACAGAGAGAAATCATTGCCCTAACAAGAGCTATTCGCTGATCACCCCACTCATCTGATGCTCTCCAGTGCTGCCTGCCACCCTGCCTTTATCCAGTCATTTGTTAGTGCCTTGTGTCATCAAGCTGGATACATCAGCAAAATGCTCAGTGAGGCACTTCAGGACACTCAGAAATAACATAGGGCTTGGAAATAGACTGATTAGCAATCCCCTGTATACTTTTGGATGAGTGTGGACCAAATTCCTATTTTATTGCTCTCAGTCTGTATTGCAGGCATTGCTCATGGAGGAGAAGGCCAGACCATCATTACCACTAATGATTTAGCTGCTGGGAGTCTGGTAGGTGCTTAGCAGAAAGATTAAGGCAAGGTCGCTTCCCAAATGTCCCTTAGTTTAAACACATGCTCCATTGTGGTCTCCAGCTCTGCTGCAAATGGCTGTGGCTGAATTGCACGGGCACAGCATGCTCCACTGCCACCCTGCTGCTGGCCTCCAGCCCTGCTCTGAACAAGGGTGAGAGGGATTTATGGGGACCCGAGGCACTTTATGAGTAAAATCATGCTTTTTTCCCCCTTTTTGCTTTCAAAGATGAACCTTTCCCATTGCTGCCTCAGAGTATGTAATGCAGTCATAACCTTGTCTGCAGCATGCAGCCAGCTGACGCACTCACCATGAGGGATTTGCCTCCAGAGAGGAGCTGTGCAGACAGAGGATGTGAGCATGAAAAGGTCTCCTTCTAGGTTAATGACAGATTCGGTACTGGTGAAAAGTTCAGACACACAATAATGGCAGGATTTTCCAGAGCAGGAGGTTTATCACAAGGCAACAAAACATGTGTCTTTTGCAGCCCGTGCTGAGGTTTGACCCAGCTGGAAAGGAGAGCTTTCATGTTTCAGGCCCTCAGCGGGAATACAGAACCAGCAGGTTTCCAGTTTCCCACAGATCTCCCTGGTGACTTGTTGCCTTTATTTTCCTTAGAGACCTAGGAAGGGCTCAGCCCTCAATTCTCCCAGCTTTACACCGGTCAGGGTTGGACCCATGGCTGGCAAGGGAAAATGAATCTCCAGCTCTGTGGTGCGGGAAGTTCGGCACATGCTGAGGTGAGTGGTCAGATGAAGAAGCAAGCATCTGACCGATGCCCTGCAGGGACAGCACAGACACATTCCCTGGGGTATAGAGAAGGGAGGAAGCAAGTCCCCTTTGAACTCCAGCTCACTACACCAACTGTCTCCCAACCACACCTGTCCCTCGTAACAATGCAGACCTTGGGACATCACAGGTAGGCAGGGGTGCATGCACGTATGGCAGAACAAAGTCCCTTCTTCAGCCAGGTCCTAGCCAGCACCAGCCTGAAGGGGTTTCTGGTGGCTGATCAGACTTGATGTGACTACAGGGTAAAGGAGGGTTTCATCCAGTCCTGCTCTCAAATCCAAGGGAAGTGAGGTACATGCCACCTCTTCAAGCTTCAGAAGGGCATCAGGTAAAAGGTGTTTCGAGACCAAGCACCTGACTGGTGTCCTAAAAGGACAGCACAGACACATTCCCTGCAGTAGAGTGGAGGGAGGATGCAAGTCCCCAGTGCATAGGCCCATCCCAGGGCAGCATGACAGCTCCCACTGGAGCAGCAGCAGCATCTGACACAACAGGGACTGGCCATGTCTTGTCCACACAGGCTGCGCATCTTGACTGCGTTCCAGCAGCGTAGGATGCAGCATTTGGCTCTGAGGAAAGGAAGTGAAGGCAACATAAAGCAGAGCATCCCCTCGTGGGGATTCACAGCAGGGGCCATGCTGATTGTTCAAAACAAAGCATGGCTGCATTGGAAGCGAGCCTGGTTTTACCCCAGGAGTCACACATGAAGGCCATAGCTGACCCAACCAGCAAAGCCCTGCAATAACAACCAGCAAGGCTGAGCCTACCAGCTTTGTTCAAACATCCTCTGCCAAAGCCTGGAGGAAATTTCTCCTTATGAAGTCAGGCAGGATCGTGCTGCACTCTTTGCAATATGCTAACTTTCCAGTGAGCAGTTGCTCAATACGTGCCTAAGTAGACAGGCCACCACTACTCGTTAAGCAAAACAAATGGGAAAGGGGGAAAACTTACAACACAACAATTGCTTTCAATTAGAGGAAATATCTATTGCCAAAATATGTCAGCGGGATTTGACAGACTACATTAACTGTGTACTACTGAAGAACTGCCCGAGTTAAAATACAGTTTAAACTAAATAGGATTTTAAGCCCCTTTCCTTCTTTCCCAGAGAACAATCACCAGACTGTAAATATATCATTATGGTCAACACTACCCTTGTTAATTCCAACCAATTTGACTCACCTCAGCAGTTTCACTGAGTGTTCTTCTCTCCCATGTTCAGTGAGCTTGTTGAAGCTTCAGTGTTGATGCTCGTTATGTGCTTTGAAGTGAAAGGGTTAAACGTGGTCGACTGTAAAAATATTGTTTGCTTTGTACATGTTAATACAATCTTAAGCATTTCGGTTAAAAGCTCATATTGCTCTAAAAGTTATATGGTGTTGCATTGAGCTCTGAGTCACCTCTGTATTTGGTGTGTTCCACTGTAAGCATCTCTTCACTAGCTCCAGCCCAGGTCCAGCTGTGCCCTCTGCTTGGCATGGCCTGTCACCAGTAAACCTCTGTATACCCCATGTGGCACCTCCTGGCTCCATCCTACATCCTCAATCCCCTTTTACAAGGGGATTGAAGAGGGTTGGAAATGCTGCCAGATCCAGGGTTCATGTGAATCCATGGGCTTCTGCTAAGGTCAGCCCCAGCTTCAGGTCACCTCTCATCATTATGCCCTTGGGCCACGTGTCCAGCCCTTGCAAGACACAGCCCTATGTGCCACCCCATAACTTCTGCACCCATCTGTCACACTGACCCACAGCCTCTGCTGGCCTGACCCTCCGCTGGTTCTAACCCAGCCTTGTAACACCAGCCAGCCCCAGCCACGAGCCTTGTTCTGACAGCCCTTGACAGCACCATCTCCAAAACCTCCCTGAGCAGTAACTGTCACGCCCAGAAGTAAACTGAGCAAGGCACCTGAACCAGGGTAACCGCAGGGACCCTCCTTGGCCTTTACCCAGCCCTGGCCCATCGATCCCATCCTGCAGCACCATAACCTTCATCCCCTGCACTGTCCCCACTTGAACTCCAGCCCCTACGGTCCCTTGCCAGTGACCTACCTGCAGTCAGCCCCGAGGCTTCCCCTGCACGCAGCCTGCCCACAGAGCACCCATGCCAGGGCAAGGCAGGACACATCACACACAAGACCCTCCTCGACCTTGCTTCTTTCCACATGGCAGATCCAGCTCTTGCACTGCGTCCTGGCATTCCAATGGACATGCAGGTTCAGCCTCTCCGAGTAACTTACTAACAGGCACTAGTTACAAATATATGTGCCCACTGCTTTTCACCAGGAAACCTGGAATGTTTTCATCCCTATGTCTTCAAACAGGCTGCTATCTGCAATTCTGAGATAAATCTCTGACATGCAGCATCCAGCAGCATGTGTTTTACATTGCCTCTAATAGCTGTCTCTCATTACGACGTCACTTGTGGGGTGTCGCCTGGCATTGTCGATTTTTGGACATATTGTAAACAGTGTGATCTCGTTCTTGAGATTTCCCTGGTGACCCCAACAGTCTCAAAGGTTTGCCCATTGCTCACATGCAGTCAATGCGTTCATTAATCTTAGAGATAAGCCAAAAGTTGTAAGTCACACACACACAGAGACATGTGTGAAAAAGATGTGTGCGCAAGCACGTTTAAATGTCTGTACAAGCAGCATTTTGAATTTTGTAGCAGAAAAGCAGAGCTATCAGGCAGTTTCAGGTTAGCCTGCAAAGATACCCTGCGACCTGCATCCCGCTGTGCCTATGTACGTACCTGTGTCTGAGCTCAGCGCAAAATCAATGATGTGAAATACACAAAGTTACAAACCTGGGTACTGATGGAAACAATCACATGAATCCTGATACAAGTGAAACCAGCTTTTTCCTTGGACTCTCTGGATAACCCAGTAAAACAGGTGCTCAAAGTGCTTCCCCCACCAGCAAATGTGACCCTGAAACTCAGCAGAAGTGGTGGCAATGCGAAAAGGAATGGAGCAACCTGCTGATAGGGCTGAGGAAAGTGGAAAAAGTAACCAAGCAGACTCACTAGCTAAAATGACCTCTCAACACTCTGTTGTAAAATGTAAACATCACACAGTTAAGGATTGGGGTACATTTACCACTTGAATGTCAGCTGTTCCATCTGTCTGTCTAAGCATTTTCACATCACTTACCACACTGTACCTAGATATGCGGTGTATTTCAGGGGTCCTGGCTATCACAGGCAGCCCCCTTTTCTCAGCTTGTTCTACCCCACAGGGGCAAAAGGAATCATACAAATAACTGCCATCTTACCTGAGTTCAGTGGAAGCGATGCAGTCGCTTACACAAGGTGCAGAGCAATAGCTTCATGAAGTTAAATGGCCTCCCCAGCCTGGAAAGGCAAGGGAAATAGCAGCAATCCTTCACTGCATTCACCTGAAGAGAGAGCAATAATGAGCTTTAACAATAATGAGGACTAACGAGCTGCAGGCACCAGCTCTGCACTAAAGGCAACAGCCTGGGCACTGAGCTCTGGGGACAAGGTGTTGGGAGGGTTTGTCCACTGGGGACTGGACAGAGCCCAACCTGGTCCACTCACATTGTCAGCTCAGATTTGGGTTCCCTCAGCTTTGGTGTCCTCCCGAACCTGAGAGTTCTACCTCCTGTGATCAGCAGCAGAACCCATACCTGGGGCCGGACCTGGTTTTGTCTCTCTCCTTCTCCAAAGGGTCCCCAGGCGCTCAGGGCCAAACCTGGTGTCCCCAGAGAGCACCTTGGCCATCCCCACCACCCAGGGGAGGGGACCGAGGGTCTGTCAGGGGTCACGGTGGGGAAACAGGCATTTCACTTGGTGACTTTTGGGTGTGCCATGAAACATGGAGCGTTTTTCCTCACTGCCAGCAAGCCCTTTCAGGCCGGGCAGCTAAATACCCAACATTTCTTCCCATCCACGGAGCTGCTCGTGCATAGGAATTAGCTGACACGTTCGGGTCAGTTCCTGGAGAAGGGGTGCAGTAGCACCAAAACTATCACAGCCGGCACTCATTAGGCTCTTGCCTGCAACCCACACAGAGATGCTCAAAACAGAGCTAGCCACTGAGGTTTCCATAACCTGGAATCTGACCTCATAATTTTCTTATCTCCCTCCCGGTGCTCTCTGTCCTTTTGCACAGAGAACAGCTTGTCCCACAAGGGCAGGCTCCTTTAACCTGCATAATGGTACTTTTCACCTTCAGGGTCCACTCATGCACTGGGTTTATCTTTCGATCGATGTCCTTCTTCTAAGTGATGTCTATTTAAGCCTGGGTTTAAAAAAAGAAGCAAAACTTACTTCTGTTTTCAATCAAAACTGTCAATCAATTGCATTGCTCATTTTAGCCCTGCTTAGCAGTGTTTAGACTTCCCTGTGCAGTGCTCACAAGAGAGTCTGAGGGCCAGTCCCTGAGCTCCTCACACACAGAGAGCTTTCCTATCTCACAATCCCACTGATTTTATCAAGCTGTTTGCTAAGCAGTTCAATAGTCATCACTAGCAGGGATGACAGAGCGTGGCCCTGGGTAAACAGTGTCTTTGTTTAAGCTCATTTCTGGGACTGCAAAAAGGAAGCGTGTGTTGTTCCCAGCAGACCTAACATTTCTAGGGCTTTCAGTTAGACACCCACCTCTGGCACTGATTCTGCTTTGCAAAGCTAGACCCGCACCCACAGGGCCTGTCCCGCAATCCTCCCACTTGTATGAAATCTGTGGCATCAGCACTGTGGCAAGAGGGGCGGGATCTGGGCCAGTGGCTGTTGAGATGCAGAAGGTTGAGTAAATATTAGTGGTTAAACCAGTAATTAACCCAGCAGTTGAAATATCCAATAGATCCCATGTTTTCCTCACGGTTGATGCAAATGAGGTTGGTTGTAAACATCTCATGCCTAAATTATACCTCAGAGAACCCAAGTAACACAGCTGGCCCTGGCTAAACTATTTCAATGAAAACAAGGCTGGCAAATGAGTGCAATTGTTCAACCTCCTTCACTCGCTAGCTTTCTGCTTGCTTGGAACTCTTGCAGCTGGATGTTCATGTAAGGTTTTGGAGTTAACTGGTTCCAGATCTGGCACTACAGCAAACCTGGTTTCATTCATTCTAAGATAGAAAGGGTTAGGGGTGTAAAAAATGGGAAGAGCTTGTTTGTGGCCTGTATTTCAAAGGAACATTGCACTCCAGCTCCCAGACAATCATTAAGAAACTGGTGGCCAATACTGTTGCTATTGTGCTGGGGTCTCACACTTAATCAGCTTCAGATCTAATCGCTCTGATCCCATGCAAGAGAGGGAGAAAGACAGCATGTAAAAATACGTCAGTCTCCCTGTGCCACTTGTTGCATGAAACTTTGCATCTGTTTTACACCAAAACCTAATCAGAACAGCTCCTGGCTGGAGCTTTTTGTTCCACAATCAGACAAAAAAAGCCAATGTCGACTTCCTCCCTAAGGGGCCAATGCTTCCCTCCTTTCATGTGCACATCCTCCATGGATGCAGCCTGCAGAGGAAGGGGGGAGGGAAGCTCAGAAGAAGCAACTGAAGAATGAATGGATTTAGGAAACGCCAAGTAACCGAGGAAGCTGGTCCCAGCACAGCTTTGGTTATCATTGTGTGTACATAGCACTCAGTAAAGGTGCTAGACACAGACAATGTGAATATCGCCTGCAAGCCAGAGGATAGGCTCCAGCATGAGGTGAGCAGCCAGACGCCCAGGTGCGCTCTGCTGCTGCTGCATCCCATCACCCTCACCCAGAGGGACTCTGCGGTACCCTGCAGCCATCACCGCACATGCTGAGTTTCAGCCTCCGCGCAGCTGCCGACAGGTGAGCTCTGCTTGCCGAAACGGCAGGTCTGCACGGTGCGGGAGCCAGGGTTTGAAAGCGGCAAGTGCCTTTACAGCAGCCTCCCCAGCTCTTCCTCACATACGTTGTTTACCGGGATTGCAGGAAGGCTGCTGTGGGGAGATGCTTGTTGCAAGGCCAGAGTCGCAATTTGCTGGGAAGAGCTGAGGGGCCGGGCTGGCTTCTCAGGACCAGGAGGGGATGGTTTTCAACAGCACGTCAATCAATCCTGATGCTGGCAGATGCCAACAGAGCCGCACACCGGCCACGCTGCAGGGTGGGCCGCAGACCCCTGCCTCTGTGCATGGGAGGAGAGAAAGGGCAGAGCGCTGAGGGAGGAAAAGGCATCTATTGTACCTTGGCTCTCATTGCACTCTGGCAGAGAGCAGTTGTCTTTGCAAGATGTCAAACAATGCAGCCCTGGGAAAGAAAACAAATCGTTCTTTTCATTTCAGGAGGGCTAATTGTGAGCTTAGAGCTAAACACAGGAGTGAACACCTTCCTGATCTGAGAAAGGAAGAGCAAAGGGCATTGCATTTCCAAGCAGCACACAGCACAACCCTTTCCACTTTGAACAAAAAAAATAATCCCTCTCCTTATCTTTTCCATTGCTGCAGATTCATTGACTCACGAGTTCTTACCGGCTGCAGCATTCATCTGCACACTTAAAAATCAGCCTTGTACAAGTCTTCTTGTCCACAGTGAGTAATTCCTTTGATGGGTGAGTAATTTGTCTCCGTGGAGGGGCTTGTGTTTGGTTTCTGCTTTTGCTGCTTAGGATAACATGCAGTGGGAGCCTGCCTGTTTTGCATAATTGTGTACTTTAACTAAGCATCAAGGGAAGCCAGAGCGAGGGGTGGGTAATTTCATTTTTATTGTTATTAATGGCAACTGAATAAATAAATACAAAATAAACAAAAATACCAAATTATGCCCTGAATCTTTGATTTTTCTCATGATTGTCCCAGTAAAGGATGTAGGAGACAATAGGATGGCTGGGCTGGGAAATTTCCATGGCAGTTTTTCAGGTGCTTCCTAAAATATTTTCCATTAAATGTCCCTAGAGTTCCAGTATTTGTGTGATTATCGGAAGGAAGAGGTCTTGATTTTTCTTTCCTTCTTCTGTTTCCTCCATTTAATGGCTCCTTCAGACTCTGCAACCCAGTTTTGCTTTACAGCACACAAGAAATAGCATCCCTTGTTTTCACACATCAGAAAAGAGACAAAGGAGACCTTTTGGCAAAATGTCAGATTGTGTGACTGATAACACCCCCAATCACTTCAGACTATGACTTGTGGACATGTTAGCCTCAGATGTGGAAACAAAACACGCACATTTCATGTTGGCCACTTCATTTGATTAAATTAGGACTACTCATTAGCTGGCAGAGAGGGAGAAACATTTCCATCCGGAACCAGGGTGGCTGCGTCTGACGTCCCCTCTTCTCCCTCCCCAGCTTTCCAGCATTTTCCCTCCAGAGACATTGGTGTGAAACCAGCTCACATAACAGATTAACGTGATTCATAACCCAGCTGCAGCCTCTGTTGACAAGCCCCATGCAAAGCAATCATGAGGATTTTATGCACCCAGTGCACCCGGGAAGAAGCCTGGCTGCTGGCACACACCGAGCACCCCAGAGCTCTGACGCAACCTGGCCGGATTCATCTGCAGCACGTGAAGGCCAAATGGCTCTCACTTAACAGCAGTTAATAATGTAGTTTTAAAAGGGATATTTTCCCTGCTAAATTAAATTTCCAAGACATCACCATGCATCTTCAGCCTTATCTTTTTGTCTGGATTTTTTTCTTGACTCTCCTATCAGTCTTTAAACACACAAACGGGGACCACACAGATAAGCCTGGGCTATGGTTCATTCTGACAGTGGCTTATCAATCATGCTTAATTAACTTGGTGGATCCATAAGTTAGACAATTCAGCAGAGGTTCACTTTTCACCACTATTGAGTTAGAACAAGCGCAGTGACCATTTTGGATGTGAAAGCCTGTCCTCTGCCCGCAGCGCAGCAACCAAAGTGCAGAGGCCCCTTGCACTCAATGGGAACGTTCCAGCTGCACATGGGTGCGTGCACCCAGGATGACAGCGAGCTCAGACAGGCCCTGTCCTGTCCTTTTCTGTGCTGTTTAGAGAGTGTGGATGGACCAAGAGGTCCTTTAGCAACACACCACCACGTAGCAGAGACCTTGGCCTCCCCACGCAGTGACCAGCACCTGTGAGAAGTGTGTGATGGAAGGCACCACACTGCAGGCTCGAGGGTCTCTGCATCTGGCAGGTGCCCCTGGCCCCCTCTGGGTGCCTGCTGAGATGTTTAGGCCTAGGCCAGACCCATTAGTTTAGGCTGTGTCTAACACAGGACACTGCTGCTCCTCCCCGAACCATGGGAGGGTCTAAAAAGCAGGGGATATCTTGTCCAGACCTCCCATGTCTGTGTGGCATCAAGTGGGTGGTGGTCGCTCTGTGAAAACCCCAAAGGAGGAGGTGTTCAGGGGTATTTCCACTGGTGCCTCTGCTAAGGGAGAAAAGCGGCAGCAAAAATGCAAAGGAGGAAAATGAAGGATTTCAGAATAATGACCCAGGCTGATTTTAACTCCAGAGTAGATGAAGGGAACAGAGCTGGGATCTGCTCCCATCAGATGGAAGCAAATTGGACTATTTCCCGGACAGATTGGTCCCAGCTGGGACAGATCGAAAGAAGACAAGGAAGGAAGATGGTTCAAGTAGGAGAACAGCAGCTCCGAGTTACTGGGTGTTTTCAGGAAGGCCACATTAGATATATTATCAAATCAACAGCATTAGACACGGCTGGCAGTGCCGGAGGAGCCGAGACAGAGCTTGTCGGAGCCCAGAGTAAATTGAGGTAGAAAAGCAACCAGGCTTCGTGTGGTGTTTTTGTGACTGACAAAACCTGTGCTCTGCCTGTTCCTGCAGCTCAGGGGGCTGAGGGGAGGCACTGGCAGCTGCTGGGGTGTCCAAAACACCCCCACCTCTCAGAGACTTTAGGCAGTGGCTGGAGCCTGGCGTGCCCCGTTCGCTAGGGGAGCAGGACCCTGCCCATCGCTGCACCACCGGGCACCCCGCGCCTGGCAGTGAGCCCACTGAGAGGCCCCATAGCACCCGAGCTGCCATTCAAGAGCCCTGTCCCCAGCCCTGCCACTGTGCTGGCGGTGGCCTCAGGGGTGTCGTTCCACTCCCTGTGCCTGGCAGGGGGGGCTGCTCTGCCAGGCTGCTTGGCAGGAGACCCTGAACATTAATGGATGCACCCTTAGCCACAGCTTCAAGCACGTGTTAGAAGCTTCTGTGCAGAAAATCTCCAGCCCTCCCCAGATCCTCCCCTCTGAAAGGGCAGGGATGTGTTGTATGTATGCTGTATGCTGTACAGCTGCCTGCACCGCGTGAAATTCTCAGGGTTTCCAGATGCTCCAGGCAAAACACCCCAAACATCCTGGGCGAGAGCCCACAAACTCAAAGCCAGCAACAAACAGAAACAAACACAAGCACTGATCAGAGTGGGCTTGACCCTTCTGAGACCCATGGTGGGGAATAGGTTTTAGGGGAGCTCAGGAATGTCCTGGGCCTCAGCCTGTGTGTCTGTGAAGGGGCAAGTTACCGAAACTGCTCATGTGGAAGGAAATGGACCAAAGCACGACAGGAGCTGCTGCAGGCTCCCGGGTGAGGGCTCACAGAGGGACCTCCTACAGCATGCGCCAGCAGAGCATCGGTGGGAAAGGAAGTGAGTCAGGGCTGAGGCGTGCTAATGGAGAAGCAAAACCAGCACCTTAAAAGCCATGATCTGTCTTTGGGCTGCAGGGATGGCCACAAGCAGTGGAAACGGGAAGTGTGGCAAGGAGCAACACCCAGGTCCTGCTCTCCTCTGTCCCTGCTCCCTGCCCAAAGCCCGCACAGATGGGGTGAGACACCGGGCTGGGGCCCAGCACCAAACCTCCAGCCTTTGGGTGCAAATCTGGGGCTCATCCTGCAGGGCCTCACGTGCTGCTGCCAGTGGGGCGGGCAGCGAGCCCCGACTGCCACCAGGACTTCCCTGGTCCTCTGCCAGTGCCTTGAGCCTGGTGCCGCAGGGGGAGGCACTTGGGGCACCGGTGCTGTGTCCCCACTCCCCCACTGGATCCACGAGCTGCCGGCAGCTGATGCAGCACTGGGGGCCTCAGCAGGACCGTCAGCTCCCTGGCTACATGGGGGCCCCTGGATGGACCTGCTCCTGCCCCATCCCCAGTCTTATCAAATAAGGGAGTCACCTCAGCAAGGGAGACCCCGGAGTGAAGCCTTCTGGCTTGGGTGATGTAGCCAGGAGGAGACCTCCATGCTCCTGGCGGGCCTTGTCTGTCCCTGGACTGAAGACTTTCTGGATGCTGCCATCCCAGAGGGAAAAAAGCAGTCTCCCACCAGCGGAACCTCACAGCAGCTGCCCCATGCACAAGCTCAAGGGGGAGTCTTAAAACCAGAAAGCAGCAGATGCTCTGCTGGGTGCCACAGTGAAATCAGTGTGGGCCTGAGCCAGGCCAGCGGTGCAGGCTGGGCTGTCAGGGGTCCTGCAGCACCGAGCCGGGCTGCTGGCACTGGTGAGCCCTGTGCTGGCACTGCAGGAATCCAGAGGCAGAGGAAACAAATTGAGTGTGATCAAATAAAGGCCAGATAACCCAGATAGTAGCAATCTATCTACTCTGCTGCCATTATCACTCCTGCTCACTGTTATTTCTGTGCGTAAAACAAGTTAAGGTTAGCCTAGCAAGAGCTATTATCTCAACCTACAAACTGTGCTTTGCCCGTGTTTCTGTATCAGACATGGAGACTGGGCAGTCCATCTTTGCCTCTCTTCTTCATACACATGGTGCTTATCAGCCAGCACAGCAGAGAGGAAAAGCAGATGCTCCCTGTGTATCAGCACTCTGCAGCAGCTGGCTCCAGGCTTCACAAGGGGCTGTGCCAGCATCAAGTCCTGTCACAAGCCACCATCCCCAGAGCAACTGCCTCAGCCCCAGGCTCAAGTCTCTGCTCAGAGGCTTTTCAGGCAACATCCTGTGGGGCTGAGCTTTCCTCACGGAGCCCCACAGAAGGACCTCAGTCTTTTGGGGGTCAGATGGGACATCCCAGCTTACTTACTTGAGTCAGTGAATACCCGTGTGGGTCCATGTGCCAGAGCAAAACAAAAGCCTGCCTGGGGCAGCAGAGCCGCAGGTTTCCTTATGCTGACTGAGAGAAGAGAAGGATTTTTAGCAGCCCAATTAAAAGACAGCTCCCGGTCAGCTCCCTTCTCGTACCAGCTCCCAGCCGTGCTGTTTCCCCACCACGAGCAGCCCTCACTCTGCCCTCCACCCCCTCCCCATGGGGGCCGTGTCTCCACCTCGCCCCCAGGTAATCAGCTGCACAATTAGCACTTGGCAGGAGGTGGGAGCTGTGAGCAGCACCTGAGAAGGGGGACGCGGCAGAGAGACGAGGGGCATTTTGCTAACAGGAAAGAGCAGCTTCAGGCGGAACCTCTGCAGGCCCCTGTCCCCCCGGGGGAGCAGGCAGCTTGTCCCTGCCCGCATCGGTTTGGGAACCATCCACTTGTGCCGTGAGCTATGCCCTAGAGCAGCTCCCTCCAGAGCCGCGGCGCGGAGCCGCACGGTCCCGTTGGGCGCAGACGCGGGACCTGGCGCTGAGCTGTCACGTTGTGCGCAGCGCCCGGAGAGCAGCTGCGAGCCTGAGCGGGAGAGGCCTCTGCTCCTCCGGGCCAGCCCCGGGGGTTGCAGCCGAGCGGAGGGCTTGGACCAGCGGATCCAGAGGGATGGGAACGGGAAAGGGAGGCGGTGGCGCCAGGCGACCGCCAGGGGTCGCCAGACACTGTGAGAGCGCTGAGCAGGGGCGCGTAGTCCCAGGTGACGCCACCAGGTGGCGCCAGAGACCGGAGGAGGCCGCGGCCTCGGGTGGGGCCGGGAGCGGGGAGTGGGGTGTGACGGCCGGGTCAGCTCGGCCCCTCGGCGGGAGCGGGCGCAGGGCACCGGCGCTGCCGGCTCCACGGGAGAGCTTCGGGGAGGGTTTTTGCTGGGGAAGGGCCCGTGTTCTTTAGCTGGGGGTAAGTTAGACCAGAACCATTAAACCGCCCCGTTCACCCCAGGGATTAAACCGATTTGGACGGGGGTGGCTCAGAGCAGACCCCGCGGGAGGCCCCGGGCAGCGCCGCGCCCCGACCCGGCTGCCCGGTCTGTGGGGCTCTGCCGCCCTTTGGGGCTCGGGGCGCCCGCGGTCCGGCCCCCCCAGCGACAAGGTGCATGTCCCGGCTGGAAAGGGAGGGACGGGGCAGGCAAACACCGATGGCTGTCACAGCCTATTTGCAAAGCGGGGGAAATGCAGCTGTGAGCAATGCAGGAGCGGAGCTGCCCCGACACACGCGAGGGAGCTTGCAAAGGAAGGTTTTGGGAAGGAACAGAGCCGAAGCTCCCGGGCACTCTGGCAGAGCTCGGTTGTACCCATGGCGCGGATTACAAGCGCCTCAGGACGGAGGCAGCGCCGGGCGGAGCAGAGGGATGCCGTTTCCTTGAAGATGCTTTCGGCTGAGGAGCGCTCCGCCACAAACGTGACCTGCAGGGATCCCACGGGCCCTGCTCTGCGGATCGATGTGAGCAGGATGTTGACTTCCGAACACCCCACCTGGCTCCCAGGGCGTGCCCGAGGCGAGGACGAGCCGAGCCCGCTCACAGCAAAACGAGCGGCTCCCGCCCTCGGTCCTCTCACCCGGGTCTGCGTCTCCCTCCGGTGACGTTTTCAGCCAGACCAAGGGTGAATGGGAGTTGCCTTGGCCCACGGCTTGTGTTCCCATTACAGGGCTGGAGAAACACACGGGGCATGTGCGGGCAGCAGTGCCTGAACCAGCTCTAACGGAGAAGCTGCCGTGTCACACTCACAGTGTGCTGTCACACTCACAGCCCTGTGTCACACAGCCCAGTGTCACACTCGCCTCACTCTGCTGGCCACAAGCTCATGGGCCACTTCTTAGGGCTCCCACTCCCTGTGCATCACAGCCAGTGCTAGGCAAAAAAGGTCTCTTCAGACCATGGAACGAGATACGGATGTCCTGAGGGCTGTCACGGCTGAGATGTGGTACCTGACCCCTGTGGGATTTCAGTGCTTTTGTGTGTGCGGTGGAGGAAGTTTCACACTCCTTCAGGCCTTTTTATTGCAAGGGAACCTGGGTGTCAGCCGCGCACAGGAAGGGCTACAGGCAAACCTGCACTGGGGAGGTAGGCTGGAAGCACCACAGCTTCCCACCCTGCTCTGACTGCTCTCTTCAGGCAGTATTTTCTCTGTTTCATCAGCATTCCCTGTTGTGTCCCTTCGGGAAAGGACCAGCACAAGGCTGGAACAAAGGCCATGCCTTGGTGGCTCTTAACTCCAGGGGCATCTGGGTAGGGAATGAACAACCCAGCAGAGCTGGTTTGCCCTGGGATATTTTGCTTTCATGCTAACTCAGGCAGCAGAGAACTCACTTCCCGTTTCTGCTGACTTCAGTCACAGGGGGAGGCTCCACTGAGGCCAACAAACCACCAACCAGCACTGTCTTTTACAGGAGACAGTGGATTTGGCGCTTGCTAAAAACCAGCTTGAAGACAGAAGTGTCGTAGGGAGCTGTCTGGTTGCCCGTTTCCACCACCAACACATCAATGTGTTCTGATCTGACCCATCAGAACAACTGCTCCAGTGAGAAAGATCACCCAGTTCTTCATCTCCACCATGTCAGCCCAGCCTAGCTGTACCCTTGCCACATTCCTGTTTGCCCCCCCAGGCCTGGGTGGAGCTATCACACCACTTCCCACAGGATAACTAAAGAACTGAGTAAGGACTCCTAATCCTCTGAATTACGGGATTAGAATGCTGGCGTGGGAGGTGGCCACTGCTTTCACCCTCAGTCATCACGTCCTGTTGATCCTGAGCCACGTTCAACAACCACACCAAGTCAAACCAGCACCGACCAGGTGATTACCCAAAAAGCATGCAGAAGCATCACACTTCACACCCAGCACCATGTCCTGTCTAGAGCCAGGCAGCTCTAGCAAAAGCAGCACCATGCACTTGCCTCATTCACAGTCTGCTGGAATTAGCATTCTGGTTGTGGGGAGACACTGGGATCTGCTGCTGCAAGCAGCTGCTTTGGCTTTTTGAGCTCTTGCTGGGTTTACAGCACTTCCACCTTTTTGTGCAAACAGAAAATGATGTGGTCCATTTCCCCTTAACAAAGTTGTTGCCAACTTGGCATCTGTGGGGATGGGAATGGTGGTGACCTTGTGGAGAAGCTCCCAGGCTCCAGGTGGACTGGAAGGAAACAATGAGGAAGAACAGAGTGCTGCTCTTCCTCCTCCTCTGCCCGCAGAGATCAAACAACGCAGCCAATGGTGGTGCATGGCTGATTATAGGATGGAGTTGGATGACAGGATCTATGGAGAATTTGCTCAGATTTTAAGCTTTGAGGGCTCAGCACAGCTTTGACACCCCCCACTTCCTTCTTGACCACCCTTTCTCCTCCCCATCCCTTTGGAAACATCCAGACTGGCAAGTATTAATAGCTGAGGTCTTTATTTAAAGTTTTTTATATACAGTAAAAGTGTCACAGATAAATCTGTGACAATCAGACAAGACAAATGTAAATCTCTCTCAACAATTAGCAGCTTAAGATCTATAACTACAGTGTTACGTTCACAAGTGTCATTTCTGTACTTTTCAACCCGTGCAAGTGAGTTTTCTGTTTATTTTTTTTACACTTTTAAACCACACTTACAGCTAAGTCAATTGCCTACTACTATACCACCTGGCATACACAACACAGACACACAGGAGGTTTAACTCTTTAGCCATATTCAGAATTCACTTAAAAACTGGCAAGATGATCCAATCTTGAACCCCTTTGTAGCTTGGCTTCTTCTGCTATAATGCTGCTTCTTTTTTAATAGTAATAATAATAAACCCCCCCTATTTTCAAAGCTGAGAGACAGGGTTTTTCTGTCCCAGTGCAACACGTACAGAAGTCAACATGGAATCTGCACTCACGGGATTGGAACAGCCCAATTCAGTACTTGCTGTGAGCATGCTGAGTAACATTAAACTAAACTAATGAACCTGAGAGAAAACTTGGTAAAATTTAAAATGGTAAATTTTTTTTGCATCAAGATTTTCTTTGTTCTTTACATTGACAGAAACGGATGAAATTCATTTGAACCCCAATTTTGATGAAAAGCTGCTGCTTTTTGAGCTCTTTTCTTCTTCCCTTTTTATAAGCCAAGTTGTTATGTGCTAAACATATCTAAGCAACTTCAGAACAGTTTCAACTCTGAATACAAAATGTCTTGGGAAACATTCTGCAACTCAGAGATGGTCACTAAAAAGTTTACATCCATAAGGAAGGCTAATGAAAGGTACTCACACGCACACTCACCCACCCGTAGCGGAACTGTCTTCTACACATCATCCAGAAACGCTTCATCAAGAAAGCAAACACAACCACTTACAAAGAAAGGGAGCTTTAAAGCTAGAATCACATTTCCAACAATATGACCATTGTTAAGCTATCAGAAATCATCACAGACCTTCAAATTGAAGAGGGAGAAAAACCCCAAAACATTCTGCTAATGCAAAAGGTGAAACACATGGCAGTTGTGTTGGGATATGAGAAGTGGATGCAGCATCATAATGGCATTACTGCAGACAACTTTCTGGAATGGAAGAAACTGTCGAGAGAGAAAGGGACAGACAGACAGACAGACATTGTCCAGAACCATATGTACATGGCCTTCACCAAACAGTTTTGAGGTGATATGTTTCTATTAAGCCTGCGCCTTCTGGCAGAGTAGCAAGTGGTATTTACTGAAGACTACACAGAGTTCAGACACTAAATTAAATTAGGATATAAACAAAAGGAGGGACAAACACTTCCTTCAAATACTACAGACGAGTGGCACTGTGTGTCCAGATCCATTGGCTCTCAACTCCTTCCTGCTTGAGCAATTCTAGAGTGATCAAATCTGAGAAAAATGGGTGCAAAGGCAGGGTTTCAGAAATAAAGGCAACGAAGTCATGTGCCAAACCAGTTCTCAGAGTTATTCACACCTTTGTTTCTGATAAAAACTACATAACAGGAAAATGATAGCTACCTGTATCCCTTGAATCAGCCCAAGAAGGGTACTAAACAGAACAGAATCTCCCTGGAGCTAGAGGCATGGCTGAGGGAGGGAATATTTATGCAATCTTTGCTCTATCTACAACTCTGTAGAAAGCTGATTATTTTTGGCTTGAGTCAGTTGCAACTGGCAATTTGTGTTTTAAGTAGGACAGGAGCAGACAGTGCACATAGTGACAGGTGGGTGCTGGGGTCCCTGGGGAGGAGGTACCTGAGTTTCCTGTGATTATAGACAACACACAGCATCTCTGAAGGGAGAAGGATGGTGGGATGGTGGAGGGCTTATCCCTGCTCGCAATCAGAGACCCTCAAAGTTGTTTACCTACTCTGAGGGAATTTCTCAGAACCCAGAATTTGCATCACAGCACAAAACCCCAGGCTTCTGTGTGCCTACATGTGATGTGCATGTTCCATGTATGTATAGGTATGACTTTAACTGGTTTAGGTCACTTGGGCAACATTTGGTTCCTAAAAAGAACTTAAGCCTGGAAGGAAGGAAAAGTAAGTCCTAATTTAAAGATAAGATCTAACTTTGAAAGAGAATCCTGGACTCTTTTTGGATTCCATGGGGACAAGTTGAACCTTGGCTTGGTGAAAGGGACACCAGTTAAAAAACCAGCACAGAGTGAACGCAGCTTCCCCGCACACGAAGTGTGGCTGGCAGTACCAGCAGATCACCACCACCAGCACGTGGTGGTGACCTGCTAGGATGTGACAGTTACAGTTAAGCTGACATTTCCTTTAGAGCCTTGGAAAGGTATCTACACCCAGTACCTGCCCCCGTGGCTGAGAAAGAGGATGCTCTCTATGGCACACCACATAAATACAGTGTACAAAGACCTTGACACAGACACACAAATAATCTTACCAGAGCCTGACAGGAGGAAAACTTTGGTTTCACTTTTTAGTGGGTTATTTAAAAATTAAATAAGATAATTCTGAGACAACCATTCTTTTAAGTGGGCTGCTGATTTAGTATTTCTTTCCTTAAAAGAACCTGTCTTTTCCCCAGGAAGGAATGAACAAAAATTCCTTATTCTTATCCTGAGGCCAGGATTGACTGATGACAAGCAAATGATAAATATAAACACACTCTCCTTCACATCTGGAAAAGGGAAGAGGGAAAAAAGCCCTGCATGACAACAATGGGTGGAGACATGTTACTCATGATGCTGCATCTGTACACTCAGGAGGCAGATAAATGGCATAGGAACAGCGCTGCACTCCTGCTAGGCTGGCACTAGAAACTACCCTCTGCCATCCTCAAAACTGTTTCAGGACAAGACGGCTCACAATTGTTCACGCATTTCTTCATTTAAAAACATCACTTCTTTATTTAAAAGGAAAAAAAAAGGAAAAAAAAAAGTAATGACCCCCCCAACCCCTTAAAAAAAAACAAAAACAACAAAACCCCCCCGCAAAACCAAAACAAACAAACCCCAATAATAATAATAATAATAATAATTATAATAAAAACTCCTATTAGAAACAATAAGGAAGCACTGAGAGTTGGAGTATTACACTCTTCAAGTATGCTGTTTGGATTTTTTTTTTAATCTGTGACTATACACATATAAAAAAAACCTTAAAAGTGCGACCAAGGGCTTCTGCTTAAAGGTAAGTATTTCAAGGACTACTTCAAAATACTGTAGCACGACTGTGCAGTTACTGTGTATGGCATGAGGCTTCCACTTCATTTGCTTAGCCAAGTTAGGCAGCCTTACAGACAGTTATTGTAAGTCAGGTTAGCACAAATGGCGAACCCAGATGCTGAGCTGGGAAGGAGATCCACAGGTCGTTGTTTTTCTCTTGTTAAGGAAAGAAACCACTCTGAACGCATACATTTGGACATGGAATGTGAGCAGACTTCACAGTAAAGGTTTAGTGTTACAGGTTTGCTGTGGTACCATCATTCAAGGCTGTGCACTAGATTTAGCTTTGCGCATCTTAAGCTAACCACGTTCTCTTCTTCCTGACAGGTTTAGTACAGTAGTTCAAGCCACAATTTAAATTGCCCATTGGTATGCTCCAAATTTCTGTATTTTATTTATTTCTTTTGTACACTTTAAAGAATCTTAAGATTTGCATCCAAAGAGAACCATGCTACATAAAAATTATCCAGGATTCTCGCCAAAAAGTTCTTGAGTAAAATCTAAAAAATACTATTGCAATGCGTCTTGCAGAGAAAAAACGTTATTCTAAATGTAAACAAATTCACTCGGACACTTTAAAACTTCAGCGCAGTAGCTGCTGACTAATCTTTGCCACATGAGCTCACCAAGAGCGCCGGGGACGCGACGCAGCCGATTCCTGCCGCCATCATCTGGGGGGAGAGAAGAACCGTTCCAAGTAGCCGGTGATGGCGTCCCAGTGCTTCCACAAAAAGGCAATGAAAACCACTATAAATAAAGTGCTGAACGTCCTATTGCGAGTCTTCATGAGGGGCACGACGCAGTTGGCCACAGTGGAGACGAAGACGAGGAGGACGGCCATGACGGCCAGGAGGATGTTGATGAACTTCCCCAGCAGATTCCTGGCCGTGGCGTTCTCCAGCCCCTCTAGCTGCACCACTTGCTGCTGCTGCTGCTGCAGCTCCATCTTGGAGATACGGGTCTGGCACGCTTCCAGTGCCTCCTGCCAGCAAGAACACACAGCTGGGTTGCCAGTGCTCCACAGTGCCAGCCCATGGCTGTGACCTCACCAACAAGGCCAGACCAGGGCCACCCTCCTTAAGCAGGACATGAGTCACTGCACTGATTTCATATCCTGCAGCAGGAGGGCAGGAAGCTGTGCCAAGGAGGGTGAGGAGCCCCTCAACTAGGTGCTGCAGTCTGCAATGCACCATCTCATTTACACCAGAGAGGCTTGACAAAGGTGACAGGCTGGGTACAAGTCAGGCTTCCTTAAAAGCTTCAGCTGCCACTTTGCACTGTCAGCTGGCTGCCTGTCCCTGCATGTGTGGTGCAGTGGTCACCTGAGACTTTACCATCCTTCCTGCCTTACCATGGGAGCCAGAGAGAACAGGATGCTGACAGCCCTCAGCAATCAGCTTTTGTCAGAAAGGGGGGTGTTACCTGGTGGGCTGCTCACTTCTGCTTTGGTTTCAAGGGACCACTGAGGGGACAAAGGTGCTGTGTCTGGCAAGCACTCTTCCTCCTCTTCTGGGATGCACGTTCCCAGACCCTCCCATTTTCATCACCTTCCTTGCTTGTGTTTATCCAACCCTTCTGTAAGCCCATTCAATTCTCTAGTCAACCTGGCAGAAAACTAAGTCAACAGAAACAACTAACCAAAAAGGCTTGGCCACATTCTGCTTGCTTAGTGAGCACGAGCTCAGAGAAAGGTTTGAGAAGTACTAAGGCTGGGGCTGCACAGCAGCATGGTGTGGCATTGCCATAGCTCTGGGTGACACTGCAAGGGCTGGAGAAGGAAGCTGTCTAGGAGATGGGTACGAGGCATGAGATTTAGGAAACTGCCTCTAGGAAGAGGCAAACCGAAACTATGTGGAAGGAAGAGACTATCCTGGACAAAACATCTCTAAACTTTTGACTTGGGGTGATTGTTTATGGACATTTCACCATGTTGAACCTCAAGAGGACCAACACAATCCACAGTACAACACTGATGACATGCAGTGGGTGGGCTAGGGAGAAGAGAGGTTTTAAGGCAATTAATGCAATGAGACATTTCTGCTCTTGGAGATACCAAGTTACAACTTTTCTGTTAACGCTCCCTCAGTGTTACCTTTCTCAGACATAAAGGCCACCATCAGGTAACATCTAGAAATCTGCAGCAAGTAGCAGTCTCTCTCAGACTAATCACTGCAAAAGGAACCAGGACTCTGGTCCTCTGCAGCATCAGCCCATGCTCTTAACTAGTTTTTCATGCAAGAAAACTCAACCTTTTCCCCAGCAATGCTGAGGAATAGTCTGACCCCATTTGCAAGTTCCTGCTTTACGATTCAGCGCTTTTAGTGAAGACTAAAACAACTATTGAGAAATCCCCACCTCAGTTTAAGTTTTGAACCTTTCTTCTTCCTTCTGTGTTAAATTGGAGAGGAGAACAAAACTTGAGTATTGTAACATTCCCCCAAGGGAAAGGCTCCTGTTTACTCTATCAGAGGCCACGGCACAATGTCCACAGACATTGATTTACTTTAACCTCATCTTAAAGGTCATTGTCACCTGTTACATTTCTCTGTCATTGCATCATGTCAGTGGAGGTCAATGAACCATGAGGGCTTCTCTTCAGTAACAGCCCATGAAAGCACAGGGCAAAACTGCTCAGCCTGTTCTCACCACGGGCAGCCTGGAAGGACATGGACCCGACTGGACTTGCAGCTGGATCTACAAGTGTGCCAAAAGCACAGCCTGCTCTGCAGAGGAAATCACCTGGCTGCAGCACCTCGAGGGGTTGGAAAGAGGAAGAACTCTGGCCCACAGTGCTCTGCTCACACTTATAAATATCTCTCATCAGCGATCAGAACAGAGATGCCTGCTAAAACTAGCACAACAAGCACTTAAAATGGATGATAGACCCATTTCTGAACAGGCCTTTGTTTTTTAGATTTGGCATCTGCCCAGATTATTTCCCACGTCTTTTGCCCTGTGGAAAACCCTACAACTTCATTACCTCTGTTTCCATAAGCTTTGGTCCTGTGGAGCAGGAAAGAAATTTCTCTTTTAAAAACACCTCCTTGTTTGGGCAAAACCAGCAGAAATAATTGTTTTCTGACTCAATGCAGTGGATATCCAAAACCATTTTCCCTTAGCTATATGTGACCACTGCTGTAAAATTAGTGACACAGGAACACACCATAGGGTCTGCTTAGTGGAAACACTACTGTAAAAAAGGTGCTTAGGTCACGTCCCATCGCTTTCAAACACTGCCCTCCAAAATCTGTGCAAAACACGGCTGCAGGCTTCCCCTTTGCTACACCTGAATTAAAACCACTGCTCTGGAGGGAGGGGAAGGCTCCCCTGCAGGTGAGCCTGCTGCTGCTGCACCGGCACAGCCATCACAGGAGAAGTTCCTTGGAGAGATACCAGAGGGTCAGAGATTGAATAAAGGCCCTTACAGAACTCTCCATATGGAGTTTAGCAATAAAGCTACGAGGATTAAAACCAAATATTGAACCACAGAAGTCTTTCAAAAGTGAATGAGCTACAGAAAGAGCAGGCTGAAGGCAGGACTTGAGTCTCCTTGCTTCTGTCACCCACCTGGATGTCCCGGGCTCGCTCATAAGACTGATAGGCAATTTTCTCCTCCATGCTGGCCAGCTCCTGTTTTAAATTGAGGATCTCATTCTGATGGAGCTCAGTCAGGTCATTTAGCTGCTCTTCCAGTCTTTCACATCTAGAAATGACACACAATACAGTAGCTTTAATGACAGGAGGATGACAAAGTTATACCAGTAACAATCAAACAATGATCATCATCGACTTTTTACTGCCA
Source organism: Pezoporus flaviventris (assembly GCF_033815535.1). NCBI lineage: Eukaryota > Metazoa > Chordata > Aves > Psittaciformes > Psittacidae > Pezoporus > Pezoporus flaviventris. The sequence continues at coordinate 10,222,419 of NW_026892569.1, read as the reverse complement.
ACTTTGTGGCATCTCAGTCATTACACACATGTGCATTACAGTGTAAGGCCCTCTCACTGGGAATTAAGGAAATCCTTTCTACCAGGTAAGGCAGTGTTTGTCCTGGGGGAAAACACAGCAGTTAAATACCAACTGTCAAGTGATGCAAGAAATCAAGGACAGAATTAGAATAGAGCAAGTTATTCCCCAAACTTCAGAGTAAAGCCAACAGTTCCCTTCTAATACCATAAGCTCTTAAGCATTTCCATCTACACTTGAACAGTGCAGGCACAGAAATGACACAGACAGGAAATGTGATGATGCCTCAGAGAACACGACAGCCCTGACTGATCTCTGCATGTGAGGTCACATGGATATCTGACTTATTTTTTATCTCCCACAAATGATGCAGCTCAGCTATCAAAGACCATCACATTGGTCACAAGGAGGGCACATGAATCATTAACCTGCAGGCTTATTCTTCAGTTTGGTTCTATGAGTGGCCTGGGAGCAGTTCTGAGTTCCAGGAGTTTGTAACTCAGTTGTAACTCAGTACCTGAGTTACAACAATTCTGAGAGATACCATGTTGCTCCTCATTGAGGGAGTTCTAAAATGACTTCAATGATACCTCCATCCTGTTGTTTTAGCACCTTCAAAGTATGTTAGGGATACTTTGGCATTTGTATGTTAGTGCTTCATTTTTTAAATTCAAAGTCCATATTTACAAGTAACTTCTGCTTCAATACCCGTTCAGAATCAGGCAATTATTGCTATTACTTCCAAAAGGTAACACACACACAGAGTGAGGCTGCAGCCAGAGGCTGGGAGCAGTGAGCAGGGCACCATCCACATCACCCCTTCCACCATTCTTCCCGCCTGCTTCTCACTCCTGCTTCATTACAAGTGCTAGTAACTAAGGAATGGGTACAGCTACTGTGGCCGTGGGGTTTTCCCACTCTTTGTTGTAACAGCATGGAAAAGGCTTACCATACAGCTCTTATCATCTGACCCTTGATACTAATAGCTGAGAAATTTCTAAGGAATTCAACAAAGAGATAATTCCTCATTTTAATTTCAGTTTCCCTCTGACTCCATCTGAATTTAATTCATATACACGCATATGAAATGAATCAACAATATTTATCTAGAATGATGAATTTAATTACAAGTTCTAAAACCAAGACAAAAATCCTGCTTCCGGGTTTTGGTTTTTTTTTTTCATAGTTTTTTTTGGTGCTCCACAAGCTAAATATTCAGGTTGTGTAGGCAAAAGCTTGCCTTTAAAAGCAGTCTTGGGTTTTGTTTTTAATTGAAAAGCCTGAAGAGACCTTCCATTTCCACTCCCAATGCAATATTGCTTCAAACTAAGGAGGAGTCAGGCATAGTATGACCATTTCCAGCAATGAAACACGCGGTCAACTAGCAGTGAGGCTGAGACAACTGCCAGCTAACCCAGCTCAGGCCAGGAGGTGCCACAAGAACTGTGCAATGAGAGGACACACGAGAGAACTGACCACTCAGGAACAACAAGCTGCAAACAAGGGAATAGCCATGGAAAGACTGGCTAAAGAAGGAGGTAATGAATACTGCCATTTGTTCCCACCCAACTTAAAACAAACCAGCTTGCCAACCACCAAGAGGAAACCACAAGTAAATCCATCAAAAAGCAGCATCAATTATTTGAAATATATTCACTTTGTTAATAGATTACAAAAATCTCAAGGGGGTTTATTACACAAAAAGGGACTTCAGCATTTCTGAAAATATCATGATTATGCCTTTTAACCTCCTTCCTTCAGAAAGCAGCTGTTTCCAGGCAGCTTAAATCCTGTTCTCTAGCAAGAAACAATTGTATTTTCACAACTTCAAAACTACCTCAATCTACAGGAAACATAAGGAAACCCTGCAAATCTGTATAGGCAAGAGTTTAAGTACAGTGTTATCTGCAAGAGGCCTGGCTCCTGCCCTGTCTGCAGGACTACAAGCTCGCTCCTGAACCATACTTCACCTCCCTGCTCGACCCCAGAGCTGCTGCAGTTTATACCCAAGAACCACTCCCACTTTCAAAACTGGTGGTAGGGAGCTGCTGGAATTGGGTTATTTAGAAAACAAAACAGCACACCCCCTTCTCACACTTGATTTTGAAATTACTCTTCCTCCATTTACCTCCTTTTCACTCCTTGTGCCATTATCTGCAATTCAGAAAAAGTTTTCCTTGCTGTTTTCTACTGGTGCTCAAATTTGACAAGCTAAGAGGGGTTCATGTGACTTACAGAGCCCAAAGCCAGGGTTTTCCTGCTGAAGGATGGTTCACATTTAATTCAGAGGTATTACAAAAAGACCACTTGTCAAGAGAGTTAAGATTATACTCACACTTCCCTCTCTAACATGAGTGCCAGTCTATGCAACAGACTTTAACTCGTCTGTGAATACTGCACTGCCTTGAATGATGAATTCCACTTTACATCCAGTAAATTCCTCACTGGAGTCCAAGAATTATTTTTTCACTAGCTAAAATGTGATTTTTCTCCTCAAGTATTACTAGCCTCTAGATTGACATGCTCCTGCACCGAAACTTTGCTGCGTAAAAGCCTAGTGCCAACTGTCACAAGTACCTTGGAGAACATCAGAGGTGGGTGCTCGGCTGGAGTGTGGGATATGGAAACATTCTATTCAAAAAAGCCATGTCAGACTTCCACATGTTCTCTGAGGCTCACTGCTTGGGACCAGGGAACTTATCTGGGAAAGGCTAAACACAGTAATGGCCACCACGTTTATTCTTTTTTAAGGGCTTTATGGCATTTTAAGGTAATAGCTGTAATATACATGACTAATACAGCATATGTAAGAGACAGACGAGATGGAAATGACATTTTATCTGCACTCAGTACGTATTCTGGTGAGTAAAGAAACTCACAGCTGGGTAAGCACCTGCCTGACCCAACACGCTGCCCTCACTGCCGGCCACGCTCCAGCATGGCCTCTTCAACCCCCCTAGACTTCAGAGGATTGATCTGGTTTACGTGAAAACAGACTGAAGTCCAACAATTGGACTTCAGCAACAATCAGATAAATGACTGCACCAGCATCTAGCATTACGGCTGATGGATTTCTGTGGACAGGAACATGCGAGACCTAAATATCCTTTCCAAGGATACCAGGCTTAGGAAGAAACCCAAACCCTCAGGCTGGCCACGTTCCAACTACATGAGCTCATGATTTCACTGCGTACAAACAGGTTCCTGAAGGGACACACAAGATGAAAATACTCAGCAGGAACTTTATTTCAGTCTCAACAGCACAGAAAGTCCCTGCTCGTATCAGTAAACAACCGGCACCTTCCCACCGATGAGATAAGCAACAGGCAACCCAGCGCCTGCTCCCAGTGCACAAGAAACACAATGAGGGCCAAGGCACCGCCAGCATCTTCCTTCCTCTGTGACTCAGCCCGGCTGCAGTGCTCCGGGGCTGGCACATGCTGCCAGCAGGCAGGCAGGGCAGCACAGCCCCACACCGCAGCACCAGGGCGGCAGAACTGGAGTGACTGCACCAGCAAGTCCCTGCCTGGAGCCAGCTCACAAACCAGCAGCTATGCAGATTGATATGAAAGGTCTGGAAGCAGGGAGAGGGAAGAGATTGAGGCGGCCACGGAAAATGTGCAAAGTGAGCCATGGCTGATAAACAGAAATTGCACAAACACACAAGGAAAAAAGATCAGGACCTGCAAGAAAAAACATCTAAGAAAGAGGAAATGGACAAAGACCAGGTCAGAAAATGTCATGGCACCTGCTTTGCTCCAGCTTCCAGGTACAACACACTCAGTGTTGCCCTATGAGTAAAGGCTTCTCCAAAATACTTCTTTTAAGCTCTAACTGAACTCAGTGCTTGTTTTTGAAAGCTTCCCAGAAGTAGAGCAAATTTACAACCGGCTTTTAAAGCCAGTTAAGATTAATTTGAATCCTCAGCTCCAAACCACAACCTTCATTCCCATCTTCTCATTTTTTTCTGAAGAGAGCTGGGGAACAGAGGGGTTCCTGCTCAGAGAAACAGGAGCCAGCCACCTCCACCAAGGCAGAATCCCCCTCTGCCCTCAGACATATCAGCTAACCTTCCAGGTCTCAGGGTGATGTTGGCTTTAATCTTAAGTGATGGTTTAAAGTACAGAAGGTATCAAACCAGAATCTAGATTTGTACAATAAGGTGTTAATCTCACTGTGATTAACCCATGAGCTCCTCAGATCATGCAGTTACCTGCTCTCCTCTGAGTTTGCAGGGACAAGGGCACTTCATGTGCCCTTAACTGGTCCTCTTTAAAGGTCATACCTTTAATTAATTCACAGCAACATTCCGAATGGCAGGTCTAAATTACTATCTTTTTAAACATTTATAAACCAAATACAGATTCTCCTGGAAGCTTTTCACACCAAGCTGTCTTGGTGAGTGGTTAGGCTCTAGGCTCACCTCAGTAAAGGTTAACAGCACACAACAGATAAGGCTTCATACTGCACAAGCATGAGGACCTACATGAACCCTGCTATGTGGTGCCAGGGAATAACTAACCAGTTTAGCCGACAACATACATCAGTCCCCAAGGTCTTCTATTATACTTTCAGACCACTCCTTCAGCTGAACAGTGCTTGCACATAGTGTTCCACCATGAATGCCTGCTGCTGTATGTGGGAAACAACAACCTACACACAACAGACAACAGGACCCTCTGCTGGGGAACAGAAGATCAAACTCCGCACAACACTGTTATGTGACCTGGTGACAATGAAGCACTAGGAACCAAAGTTGCTGTGCTGGGCGCCGCTCTCAGCCAAATCGCTGATTGCTGCAAAGCAGGATTAGGAAGTGGTGTTGGGCTGGCTTTGTCTATCCAAGCTTTGCAAAGCACACAGAAAGCTTGCTGTCTCTACAAGATCCTATCAGGCTAAGCCTTTCCAAATGTTTTTCCAGTGATCTGGCACCAGTTTGTCTAAAGAGCTGCAGGGCAGCTTCATGTCGTGCTGTGCAAACCAATGCAGCAAGTGGCACACAGTACCTGTCCCCACACCCAGCAGCTTTGCTGGGCCTCACAGGTTGTGCTTCACAGCCTGGCCAAAGTGACAAAGGCCGTAAGCAACCTATTACAAAAGCCTGCTGTCCTCCATCAGAATGACGACTTGGGCCCCTTGCAGTTGTCTGAAGTTTAAGAAGTGCAGCTTAAGAATCCCACTGATTTAGACTGCAGTGTCCTGAATGGCTACAGAAGGGTAACTCTTCCCTCTGGAGCCTGGGGACAAGCCCTTGCTCCCAGTGTGTGACGGGGAGGATGCAAGACATGTACAGCACAGGGCAGCCTGCTGAAAGCTCTCTCCCACCCAACAAGGAAGGGAAAGGGAAAGTGCTCCCTGGAACCTCTCCATGGGTTGCCTTCCTTGGCAGAAAGGTGGGGGTAGCCTGGAGGTGGTAGGAGGAACTGGCTGCCACACCACACTCTTCCTTCACCTCTCCTCTGTGACCTGATCAGGGACAGCAGTACCGCAGCAACTCCCCAGCCCTTCCATTCCTTTCAGCAAGGGGAAGGCTGACAGAAACACAGATTACCCACTTCCAGAGCCAAGTGACCTCCAGGACAAGAGCACTGCCAATATTTGCATTTAATTTTGCTCAATTTCATTGAACCCTGCCTCTATGGGGCTGAGTGCAGGAGGGAAGAGGATAATCTAGTTTCGGCAAGACCATGTCTTTTTTTGAGAACCCTAAGAAAGCTGGATCTTTCTTTCTCTGGTAGTTACGGATCTGAGCATTGGAGGAGGCAGGTCAGGATACTGCCCACCATAGTTCCCTGCCTCTCGCCTTGACCCAAAGCTTTGCAGGGTTTTTGCAGGGAAATGCTCTGTCTGGACAACAGTAACGGCATCAATATACTCCTGGCCTTTTGGGACACTGTTCTAAACCTCTTTTGTTTACCTTTGTATCTTGAAAACACTATAAAGTAACCTTTCTTCCTCGCTATTTCTTTCTTACACAGAAAGGGAGATGAGCAGCAAGACAACAATATTTACAAAAGACAAAGCTGGAAGAGCAAAATCCTAAGACCACAGAGCTTCCCATCTGAATCAGGCTGCTGGGAACAGCCCACTGAGTAGTCCTGTCCAGGACTGGTGCCCTGCAACTTGCAGTATTTAATTCAAAACACAGTACCAAAACACCTACCTGTACCGCTCCTCCTGCAGTGTCTGCATTATTAGCGAGTAGTCCCTCTGATAGCGAACCTTAAGGTCCTCAAATGATTCTTCCAGTCTTGCCTGTGTCTCTCGAATTTCTTGAATCTCATGCAGTATTGCATCAAACCCTGAGCTCTGCATATCCAGAGTGTTTGTTTTGAAGCTAGAAGCTCCCACAGGGCCCCCTGTTGTGCTGTTGGCTCCCACGGAACCCGATGTGGCACTGGAGCAATCCTCCTCACTGCCATATTTTGGGCTTGACTGAAAGTTCTGAATAACACCTAAAGCCTTGCCTCCTGTCCCATCTTCCTGGCCTTCTTCTAAGGAGTCTTTCAGATTAGCAATGTTGTCTGCACTCCCAAACTTGTTCCTTATGAGGGAGGCAATCTCCCGAGGTTTGGAAACCACAGCTCCTGCTGCTGAATGGGTGGCTTGGGAAAAACTGGAAAGCCCACCTTTCACGCTATCTACTACTCCCTCGCTGAAGCCAGTGACTTTTGCTCCAACATCTTTCAAACCCTGATGCATATCCCTGAAGACATCCTTCGGCTGCCGAGGGATCCCATTCTGCTCAATCTCTCGCAGCTTTCGATGGTAATGTTCTAGTTTCTTCTGCAGCTGCAAGATAGTCTGGGCTGACTTTTGATTTTTCTTCTCAAACACCTGCTTAATGCGGGCGCTTTGCTGCTTGTCTGCGTTATTGGCCAGTTTCAGGTACTCTGCCACATTGTCATCACGGGCTGTTTGTTCAATTTTGATCTGCTCGGTCAACTTCAGTATCTTCTGCTGCAGGTGTGTAATAGCCACTTTTGTACGCTGAGGATCTGGGGTCCCATCAACAGAGTCTGCGTTGATGCTTCCATCAGTGCTCGAGGCCACGGCACTGGAGGTCTGTGCTAAGCTGCTCACGTCCAACCGCTCAATCTAGGTGAGGAGAGAGAGACATGTAAGTGCTAATCACCAGCTTCACTAATATAAACCCCTTCCTTCTTTGTTCTAACACACTTGACAAGCAGATGTAATTCTGCAGAAATGCATCCTTTTTCAGCTGCCCAGGGCATGGTACCAACCGAGCTTCATGTGCTTTACAGACATCCAGTAAAAGCTGAGAAAAAAAGCAAAACCTCTTGTACTTAAGGCAGCTTAATGGCCTCAAACCACCAAAAACTCAACACAGATAAAGACACGGCACCCACGTTTGGCAGGCTGCGTTGTCTGAAGCGTTGGTGCGAGGCCATCAGCTCTGTCAGATGGTGAGTAAAGACAGAGAAGGTAACTGTGGAAGAGCAAAACCCACACACATCAGTGTATGGCAAACCCCGGTTATTACCGGGGCTTTACCTACTGCACGAAAGCAACGTGAAACCAGAGGGTCTGCAACGGCCAGAGCTTAAAGCAGAGACAGAGCCCCCCCGGAGCCTGCGAGCAGGGGCCTCGGCAGGTGGCACTTGCCAGGGCACAAACCCCGCTGTTCCCTCCCAAGTTAAGCGCTGTTCCAGCCCGCAAGAACCGCGCACGTTGACCGAGCCCCGACGTCTCCCCGCCCCGCTCCGCTAACGGTACCGGTACCTTGTTGTTGCGGCGGAGCAGCAGCGCACGCTCCCAGTGCATGGCTCCCGCCCCGCGCCCGCATGGCTGCGCCACCACACCTGAGCCCGGCCCCAACCGAAAAGGAGTCGCGCCCTCCGCTGAGCACCACGGCCCCGCCCCCGAGAAGGGCGCCCCGTGCCGGGTGGGAGGCCTCGCCCCTCCCCTGCCCGGCAACCCCGGCCCGGGCAGACGCGGACGCAGAACCCAGCGGCCGCCAGCCCCACCCCGCGGCGGCCCGGAGCCGGCGTCCGGAGGGAAATCTGCTCCCGGTGAATTCAGACCAAACGCACGTTCCGGCCGCGGCAAACGGCCCTGGGACCCGTGGGACGAACCCGCTGTGATTCGCACCCCACACGCCCAGCAAACAAGCGGTAATGGTGCGTGCTTCTGCTCCCCCTGGACACAGCAGCTCCTCTTAAACACGGGGTAGCGCCCCGGATTATTCTATTCACACAACTACCAGCTAACTCACAGCTCACTCCCCAAATGTAGAACTCATTTCCATATTTCTCTTGTCAATATATACTGCACAAAACAAAAATGCTACTGGAATTAACTGCACCCTCTCCCTGTTCCCAACAGTCTCCATCTAAAGCAACAGCCACGAGGCCCCGCAGCAGCTGGCAGCACTGAGCAGGTCAGCAAGGCCCCTTCCCAGCAGCAAGGTTCTCCAACTGATGCATTTTTTAGAGGACTTCACTTGCTGGAAACCACAGAGTATCAGCCATCAGTCTGCAGTGACTGCAGAAATATCAGCTGCTCTCTGAAGCAGGTTTAGCTGTAGAAACCCCAGCTCTCTGGATTAATGCAAAACTAGTGCTGAGAATTCACATTAATCAGTGGGACCAGCTATATGCACGGCATTAGCACTGCACAGAGGACATGCTGTCTCTGGGATCTAGGCACAAGTATATTTCAAAGCAGTACACACTCAGTAAGACACTCCTCCTTGGGATCTGTAATTTCATTAAGATTTTCCCAGGACTGTCACTGATCCGATCTCTTTGTATCGCCTAGAAGGAAGCACAGACCCTGGGTGCACAGGGCATACACAGTGTCAACCCGTACATCACTGCTAGCTTGTGCTCCTCAGGTCCTCCACGCGCAATAGTGCACAGGCCCATTTGCTGCTTCGCCAGCCTGCCCTAATCCGTATGGCCGCGCGTAGGCTTTTTCCATTCAGCACATTGATACAATCTCATTACTCCTCTTAATTGCCTTACAAAACAAGCTGCCTTCTCAGAAAGACCCTATCAATCCCTCTGTAACAACCTGTGCCTGCTCCAGAGGAAGGAAATCTTAGTATTAAACAGCAGATGGAAAGAAGAAAGACCCACAAATGTGATGCAAATTTTTCAGAAATAAATTTGAAATATTCCCCCTCCCCCCCCCCCCCCAGTATTTGCCCTGGGCACTGATATGGGTGAGCAAGAGTGGGACTGACCAGTGCCACAGACCAAACATTTCTGCAGATCATGTTGGGCTGTCAGCTCTGCCACAGCACAGATCTTGCTCCGAGATGAAAGCCGCACATTTCAGTGCTGTAGAACTAATGGGACTTTAACATCACTTTGCAATAAAGAGTTTCTATCAGCATAACCTACTCCCGGTTGGGTGTGATTAGCATGTGTGTACAAGTACTGTATGCTGCACTAATAGAACACTCTTCCTCTCAGACACGTCTTTCTGAGGAAAACTTTGTACAGACTTTCTCTTCCCCCCTTTTAAAGTCAATTGACTTCAGCGCATCTCCTCAGGTCATCTTCCCATGCCTGTGACAGAAACCAGAACAGCCATAGCAGAAGAAACCATGTTGGGATAATTACTTTAATTACCAGCTGTGTGGATATTATCCTGGAATAGCAAGACAGGTTTTTTCCAATTAAAAAGCAAAGGGCTGGACAAAGTGCTGCTCTGGAACAGAACTGAGACAATTTAAGTACTTTCTCTGTATTGACAAGGCTTTAGAAAGGGAAGACTCAGCACAAACTGGGTCCCTGGGAAACGCTGGTGACATATTATTGATTTAAGATGACTGGCAATCTGTCCTGAAAAGATGCTGGTAAATTAAATACTGTAATGCTCAATGTTTGTCTAAAAATATGGATTACAATTCAATTAGTCAATCTCACTTGCAGTACAGTTTTCCAGCACATTGACTCAGCCCAGCTGGAGTGGACCAGCCTGACCTGCCAGGAGGGACACTGAAAGCTGCCCAGTGAGCCAAGTGGCATCGTGTGAGGCCCTTATGCTTCTTCCCCCTCAAGATCTTACCAAGCTACCAGAATTTCAACTGTGTCAGGGCTTCCCTCCTGCAAAAGGTTTTTGATGTCTCTATTCTGCAATACATCTGCAACCCAAAAAGAACCCAGGATCTGCCTTTTGGCTTTGCTGAAGATTAAATGCAACAGTTCCTTTAAGGGTGTTTCACCCTTCTTTGAAAACTACTTCAGCAAAGGCGCATACCACAGGGCCAGTCGCCAACAGGATGGATTGGTTTTTAAACAAGCAGGGCAGCTGGCTTGGGCAAACAGCAGAACTTGAAGCAAGCCTACTGGAAGGAGACGTCTCAGCTCCTGCCTCTCTTCCCTTATGTGGAGCTTTAAAAATGTGACTGAAAAGCATTGTGTTACTTGGAATAAAAAATATCTAGGGCAAGGTGAGAGAAGGGAGCCAGGAATGACAACCATGAGAGCAGCCCCGGGAGGGAGCTCACGCCGCGCAAGCTGCCTGGATGAACCACGCTTCCCAGTGAGCGGCAGCCAGCACTAATCACAAAGGAACTCAGAAGCTGTGCTGTTTCCTTTTCCCACTGCTGAAGGCAGGACAGTGATGCAAGCAGAAAAATCTGGGAGACTCATTAGAAAGTCCTAAGTTTGGAGCACCATCGCCAGCAGCCTCGCTGGTGGGACAGTGAGATGCAGGGGCATGGGCAGGCATGTGAGCCAGCATTGTTACACAACAGTCCATTCTTTGGTAACATCTCTAAGTAACACCTTCTGGGGAATAAAAATTAGAGGGGAGGAAAATAAAATAGAGCATCCTTTGCATCTGACCACGTCTGCGGTTACTGCATCCACCTTGCACCTTCGCTCAGGAAGTGCCCAGTGCACATACATGCTCCTGCGCTATGTGAAATCTGCCCTGGCTTTCCTGCCAAGAATACAGAAGAAAAACAAAGAACAGGCACAGTGCAATTCCTCATGACACACCATGCAGTTACCCTGCAACACTTCACTGGCCTACTGAATCTCCAGAAACTATAGCAGCTTTGCGTTTTAACAGGCTTCCATCTACTTACCCACAGAAACTGCTGATCATCACTGCTAGCAACTGCTTTGAGCTGTCCCTATTACACTCCCAAATCCAAAAGAAAATGTGAACTGGCTAAGGAAAGCTCACAGACAGATGGGCAGCTCAAGGAGGTCTTGCTGTGTATTTTTCATAGTAGGGCTCACTGGTTAGATTGTAACTGGGGTTTCTAAAAGAGGTAAACAGCCTTTGCCTGCTGGCAATTAACCCTCAAAATGGTGGGAAGATCATCCTGGTTATGGAAAAAAAAGCACTTTGAGAAAACAAAAATGAAAAATGACCCTGAAAAAAAGACAAGGAAAAATTCCAATATAATCTCTTTGCCTGCCCTGGATAGCAGCTATTGCTGGTAAGAACAGAAGGAAATGGCTTTATACCTTACTCATGGTAGTTAAATGATCATGAGTGATGATCACTATGACACGTGTGCTCCTGCACACCACCCAGAGCCAGGTGTGTGCTCCCACATGGCCTCGCTTTGCACAGAAAGGAGGAACTGGCAGGCACCTGACAAAGGGCAATGGAGCTCTGGAGACCTGAGGGCTGTTTAGCATTCCCTGTCTTTGGTGGGGGTGCCAAGGGAACCACCCCGCAACAAGGAACTCAGTGACGTTTCTGTTCTTAGTAAGTTCCCAAACATGGTGCATTGAGAGGCTGCACATACCCGTGGGACTGCAGGAACACTGCGGGAAGGAAAAGTGACCTGGGACTGATTCAGCTGGCACCAGTGCCCAAAGAAACACACAGAGAGCCACGGCTGAGGCACACGTACAAACCCTCACCCACAACTTGGTATCTGGTAAAGCCAGCTGCAGTGTGACTCTCCCCTGGCCTTGTCACCTAGCTCGATACGGAGATGGGAGGGACTCCTCATTAGGAACTGTAGTGATAGGACAAGGGGTAATGGGTTAAAACTTAAACAGGGGAAGTTTAGATTGGATATAAGGAAGAAGTTCTTTACTGTAAGGGTGGTGAGGCACTGCTATGGGTTGCCCAGGGAAGTTGTGAATGCTCCATCCCTGGCAGTGTTCAAGGCCAGGCTGGACAGAGCCTTGGGTGACATGGTTTAGTGTCAGGTGTCCCTGCCCATGGCAGGGGGGTTGGAACTGGATGATCTTAAGGTCTTTTCCAACCTTAACTATTCTACATGACTTAATCTGCTGTTTCAAGTGTCAGAAACAAAGTTCAGCCATAAAGCAACCAAACTCCTATCTCTCAGTAGCAGAAATCCCCAAAGGAGACCAATATCTCAACGTCAGCAGTCACTGGGGGTGGGGGAACAGTAAAAGACACCGTTGCCACGTGACACTGTACTTGCTGTAACAGAAAGAATTGCACACAGCATCCATCACAGCCAACATAACCTATTCCGCAGTGAAGCCTCTTTCAGTGCAGTACTAGGGCTGGTCAGGCCATTCCCTGCAGCATCATGAGGGCTCGGAGAGCTCCACACATTCCCCTTGTGTGAATCAACCTGCCTGGGGCACTGTGCGAATGCTCTCACTAACTGGTTAAGAGGTAACTGAAGTTAACTTACACCTTTCCCACCTGCAATTCATACACACACATCCCTGTCTACAGTGTGCTGAGGCGAAGAGCATCACTCAAGCTGTGTCCTTGGATGGACGGCGACATGCAGGACCAGGCACCAGCTCTGCCTGCAAGTGTTTATTTACACCCCAGAGACAGAAGGGGACTGGCACAGCACAGTGTACCAGCTCCCTGAAGATCATGTCTATGGCCCCTTCGATTGTTTTTAAAATTCCAACTGCTGCTCGAGACCGTACCTTCTTCACCTTAAACTTCTGAAACCTTGAGAAAAGGTACTTCTGAATGCAGAAGAGTCAGCAAGGCTTGGTGCTCCGATTCAGTAATGCTTTTGCAAAGGTACACACCAGTCAGGAAGAAAACCATCAGTGCTGGGTGAATAAATGGGGCAGTAACATTGACATTACGGGTAAGTAAGTCATTATGGGTAAGCAAGTCCAAGGGAACAAGTACACAATCTGTATGGAAAAACAGGGAAGAACTGAATTATACACAAGGGCTTGTAGGAACTTGACTTTTGAGGTGAAAAAGGATGACACTGCAAAAGATGTGGCCAAAACAACATTCATGGATGTTTATTCTAGCAGCTGCAGATTTTAAATCGAGGGGCTGCCAATCAGGCCAGAAGTTACAATAATAAGGATAGGAAATGAGGTAAAGCTGAACAAAATTAAGTATAGGAACTGGGAGGAGAGGGTGGAATTGGAAACAAGTTTATACAAGGTTTTATCAGAAAGTAACTATGTCAAATGTCAGGGGCTTTTGCCTTTTTTTTTAAACTGGTTGTTTTCCCCAGCATGTCTGAATCACATCTCCTTACCTTAGAGAAAAAATTAATCACTAACACTTCCCAGAAGGTAGTTTGCTGGGTTTTTTTTATGCTTCCAGCCGCTATCTGATAAATACAGATTATTATTGCACCTTACACACTCATTTGTAAAGAACAGAGCCTAATTTTCAGACTGCAAGTTAAATTTGACTTGCAAAGGAACGGAGCAAACTGGGTCTGGAGTCTGGGAGAACAGATGTCTGCGTGATCACTGTACAGAACATCTTCACGGCAGAGCAAGGATTGCTGCCCCTTTTTCAGGGGAGGTTTCTCTACTGAATATGCAAGTCATCCCCAAATATTTAGTCCAAAGGACTCCTATACCTGAGCACAGCAACTGCACTTCGACATTTACTTCTCTTTATTTATTTTTAGCTGAAGGTACAACACACAGCCTGCCTGTAACCAAAATTCATCCTGGAAGCAGTTCATCCAGTCAACAGTTTATACATAAGATGTAAGTATTTCAAACCAGCAGATTCATTTTTCCTGTGAACACAGGTTGTCATTCCTGTATAGCCTTTCTTGACATATTGTTCTCTTATTTAAAGCCCTTCTACTGTAACATACACATAGCACACCAGCTAACATGCTGCTTCCCAGAAAGTTACACAACAGAACAGGCTTTAGAGGTTCCTTTCCTGTTCAAAGGTAGCATGTGGTTTAGCTTTCAGTGCTGTAGATGCTCCAACATTAGCAGCAGATAAATCTGTAAGATTGCTCTAAGTGGCAAATGAAGCTTGTCAAGGGCAAGGAGAGGCAATGTAGGCAAAGGGCAGTCCTATAGCACAAGAACATGCACACTCCCAGGGCTGCAGACATGCAGCTTTCAGAAACCTAAGAAGAAAACACTAAGCAATGAGGCATCAGAGGGAAGGATGTGTTCAAGGAATGCCAAGCACCTGGCAGAGCAAGGCCACAGGGCACTTGTCCAGAAATCCACAGAATTAACCAAATACTGAAATCACGATGTTGCTTTCAGTACTCTTGTAAAAAACAAGAAGCCTCATCCAGAGCTCCATCTAGAAACAAACCCTACTGCAGCAGCATCTCCACACCACAGGGTGAAAAGTTGCTCAGGTCCATATCTGGTCTGGAGAGCACAGAACAGGGTGTCCTGCGCTCAGTGCCTCCCTCCCCAGCTCTCAAGAGGTGATGTATTAGCCTGATGTTACACATGCTGAGATGCCAATATACAGATCCATCAGCCTGGAATGTGGAATGTCAACAAAGCCTCTGCTCTGGGGGCCCTACCCCAGCGCCCTGCACTGCTTCAACTCTGCATTTCCAACAGAGCCATTCCCAAAAGCTACCTATGTGTCACTTTTGTTGTGAAGACCAATAAATGCAGTGAGAAAAAGTACATGTCCCAGCATGGGAGACCTGGATCTTCCCAAAGGAAAATAAGGAGTCTATTAAATAAATGTGTTTAGACACACATGCTTCAAACACAACATTAACAGAATGCAACTTCTCAGCCACATTTCCTGCAGATGATAAAAAAACCCCAGGCAAACATTCATCTAAAGCAAAGGCAAATGGCAAAAAGAAGTCTGGATCCTGTATTTCTTGCTTCTTCAAACACCAGAGCCACAATGCACTGGACAGCTAACTGCAGCAGCTCGCAGAGAAGTATCTTCTGTTTTGCATTGGAGAGCAGAGTGTCAAAGCCCTTACTGTCTCTCTTCAATATTTAACAAATGTGGGGCGAAAATACAGCTTACTGTTAATTCAGGCTGTGAAAGGGCAATGCCGAGCTACACAGCTAAAGCAAAGCAAAGTACTTATTCATTTCTGAAGGTCACTGACTCCACGGGAAGCAGTACGCACTTACTCTATTTTTACCTGGAGGAAAAATATGATTCTGCAGTTTGTTTACTACTTCCCGAAAATACATTTTGCACAGCTAAAGCAGCAAACCAAGAAGTCACATTTGAAAAGCCACCGATCCAAACACCTCCCTCTGAGATGGGGCTCTGATTCCTAGCCCCTTCTTCCATCATTCATTATATCACACAAGCCAAATCCCGAAACAACCAAAACAGAAAGCCCCAATAAGCAGCACCACGTTAGATCTTGCTTATAGATTGCAACACTCACTCAGGCAGGAGCTGTTTTCAGACTTCCCAGGTTCCGAAACGAAGAAAAGGTATGTAAAAAACCCACCACAGAGACTCCACAGCAGTGCCTGGAGGGAAAAACAGCATTTCCATGGCTGATGCCACAGAAGGTCAACTTCTACTGGGGATTTAAATAAAACAGCCCAATAAGACAACTAATGCTGTTCCAGTGGTGCTCCCCCATCTTCTCACCTTTGCGGGCTCACACAAGTCCCTCTCGCAGCACAGGCAGGCACAGCAGCACCACATAAGCATCACCCCGGTGCCTGGTGCTGCTTGAGCCGCCAGCCTGGCCCCATCCACCACCGGCCCCAGCGGGCTCCGGGCCCCTGCTGAGCCACCACGGTGGCTCTGCCCAGCCCAGCATCGTGTGCAGGGCTCCGGTGCTGCTGGAGCACACCCACAGCCAGCCCGCGCCCGCTCCCTCAGCTGCCAGCATCTCCTTCAGAGGCACAGAAGGGCCAGGGCTGACAGATTTAAAGCTACAGGGCTTTGGCTTCCCACCCGTGTTCAACGCATGGCACTATTTATAAAAGTGTGCCTTTGAGCCAAAAAGACTGCACAGGGAACAGACAGCCCCATCGGGAGCAAACTGACGGCATCAAGGCCACACACACATTCCTCAGCATACACGAAACAACGACCTGGTGGCAAGATTCAAGCAGAATGAAAAATGGAGATTCAAAGAGGCCCAGCAGGAGAGAAATCCACCCACAAATAGAGGTATGCCCTATTTATAGCACCGCTGAAACACTGCTATTTGATAATGGCGAAATCAAACTTCAGAAAATTAATGCGATCTCCTGAAAGGCTGAAACTCTAATTAGGAAGTAATTGTCACAGAAGGACTCAAGTACAGAGCCAGCGGCAGCATTTTAACCACAGCTGTCACTGATGCACGAAGAACTCTCACTGCCTCTTAACCAATGCCCTCGACCTCCCCGTCAAAGGAAAGGTGTTGTACCGTCTTATTTAGAAGATGTAAAGCAAAGGTTCCTCACCCTGTTTGCGACAGCTCTGACCCACAGCAACTTATGCCATCAAACCCTAACCCTTCAGACACGTCTTTAAAAAGCGACCCTCACCTCATGGCTGCTTCTCCCCTTGCTTTTTCCCTGTCTCACTGATAGTTCCTGTTTGCAGCAAATATCATTACTCACCTAGGACAGAGGCAGACGATCACAAAGTCAAGATCGAAGTTTGACGTCTTCAGAACCATTAACTCAGAGTGTGCAAGGTGCTCCCAAGGCTAAATACCAGGAACTGCCAAATCCACAGACTGGAAGTGGCCATTCAGAGGCCTCCTGCGGTGTTAGCCATGCAGCCTGGCTGCAGCCAGCAGGATTCAAGGACGTATCTCTCCTTTTTGCCTATCTGTTTGAGCCAGATGGGCTCAAATATCTGTCAGAGGCTCTATCAGACATTGCAGTGCTTGGCTTTGGTAAGGTTGGGTTGTTTTGGTTTGATTTTTTTTTTTAGATCATTTTCTTAACTCACAGTAATGCACAGGCAACGTGAAGAGCCTGTGCACTGAAATGTTAATTCAGAAAATATACATAATGCGAGAAAACCCCTTATGGACTCAAAGCATGGGCAATGTGGAAGAAAAGATTCCTAAGAGCAAAATTCAGTTGTCATTAGAAAACAAAAAAAGAGAGAAAAGGAGGAATTAAAACCTGAAAATGTGTTCTGTAGGAGCCATAGATAGAGGAAAAAAAGCTAAAAACCCCATTGCCTTAAATTAACCTAGTATGTTAGAAGGCATTTCTGGAAAAGCATTATAATAAAGTATATTGTAAGGGGCATTTAGAATAGGAATTGAGAATGAAAATACTACATAGAACAAGCAGCAACGTCTGACAAGCCATCTCGGTATGGACATATTAAAGGATACATCCACAAAAGCATTTTTGTGGGCATTTTTGCAGGGCTAGAGAATAGGATACAAAGGGCAAAGGATGAAGGAACAGGAAAAAAGGAGGGTAGCAATCAAACCAGCATGTGGTGCAATCCCGCAACTGGGTTGCATGCAGCCACCAAAGCGGAACGTACTGCACTGCTCCAGTACAGATCTGGGTTCTGCACTGGAGTTCACGGACGTTTTGCTCAGCATGAACATGCAGCAACAAGAACCAGCAGAGCTGTGTTCCTTGACACCCTGTACAACGTCAGCTGCTCAGAGCCATTCCCTGTTCAGCAGGTCTGTGGCTAGGGAGAGATCCCAGGACACACAGCGGCAGTAACTGAGCAGAAACGTGCACAGAACAGGAATGGAAATGAAAACTACACAACTGACCATATCACCATATATTTGATACTTCAATGCAGTGCCATGAAAATGAATGCAAGACCTAGAAATCACAGCAAATCTAATTCAACTGAGATTTTCATTAAAAATTCTCTGTGGCGATTCTCAGGGTTAAATGGTAAGAGGATTTCTAAAAAAGTTACTACCTCATGGGTATATTAGATATTGGGATTCTTTGGTCATGGAGCACTTCTCTAGCAAGAGGCAGACAACATTCAGCCTAGTGGAGCTATGGTAAAGAAGGCTTTTGAAAAGGAATGTTGATATTCCTCACTGACCAAGGCCAGGCGAGTATACTGCGAAACCATGAGATTTCTATTGATGATAGCAGATCCAACCTAAAAGAGGTGAGAGGGAAGGGAGGTGAAATTTCTGTTGCAGAAAAGAACATCATTAGCCACCTTTGGGAAGCAGTTTATGTTGGGTTCAACCCAGCTTGACTCACAGGAATTTCACTACTATTCAGATAGATCATTTCACTGTATAAAGCAACAAACAGATCTATGAAAATACATGAAAATATGCTCATTAGTCTCCTTCATATAATCATAGAGTCTTCATGAGATTTATAGAGCAATAAAACCAAAACCAACCTACCAGGCTGAGTACTACCTCCATCAAGAGAAACCAGTCTCACCCCTCAGCGAAGAGGAATGCGCGTTTTCTTCAGTGCGTTCTGTTACCTCCCTCAAGGGCAGCAACAGCATGCTGATGCTTGGTGCTGCTACAAGCAGGCTTCTATACCCAGGAAGCAATAGAAACATCCTAAAAATGAGCACTGACAGTTACTCCTCTGTGAAAAGAGAACTCAAACAACTCTGGCAGGTCACCACTGCAGCGGTCCGGTGGAGCTGGCCTTGCGCAGGAGACAGTGGCCGCTGCAGCAGGACCACATGATGGGACCAATCCTCGGTTGTGGGGGACAACGACAGTTCCTGGTGTCCAGCCGAGAGCAGAAAAAGCCTCATAAACCAAGAGAGCTCCAAGAAGGGCACTGAGCACCCTAGCTCACCTGCAGGCCCCACCACAATGCAGTGACCATCACCCGTCTGCATTCTACAGCATTTCTGTCCTGAAGTTACTTGGTAAAGCTGGAGAGAGAAGGGGTGGTGGAGGAAGCAAATGAGCTCTAATGCAGCTTAAAAACTTATGGAGATTAGATGCTCACATGACCACTGTAACATGATGAGAACTCTTTCTAAAACCCCTTAAAACCAAAACATTTTGGGAAAAAATACAACAGGGGCTAGATCCAGACATTTGGGGAAACAGGAATGCTGCCAAGTATTAAGGAATGTGAAATAAGAAGCCAGAGAGTGAGAAACTGGTGGAAGAGTCAAGAACTGAGTTGTGATGTTGCCTTCACTGTGCTGTTCCCCAAAGTGGTGCTTGGGCTGTAGAGAAAAGGTGACCTCAGACGTGTCACACTGCACATCTTAGTCTCTTCTGCATCAAGCACTGACACAACCAATCACAGATGTCAGACCAGGCTGGAGGGTCCTCACCAGTGATGGGCTCCTTCAGCTCCCTATACAGGGACAAATGCAGGGCAAACTCACTCAAGCAAAACTGCATGTGTAAGACAAGTCTTACTGAAAATGGAGTTAGACCAAGGCAAGCTCACGACTTCCAGGTACACAAGGGTTTCTGCAATACACCTTCTGTCTCTTTACACATCTAGAAATGTTTCACACTTCCGAGTGTAGTTATAAAGAAGGACAACTTTAAGTTAGTTACATCAGGAAAAAATTTCTACCCGACTGTCCTCAAAGGAGGCCCATAGTAGGCATACAGCTCACAAATCCCCCATGATAAAAAGCCAGCTGAGGAACCTGCTTCTGTCACTGTGTCACTCTCAATAGCTTCAACACTAATACTTCAAATATAGAATCTGTTAAGCACTGATCAGACATTTACATATGATGTTGCAGCTTCAGTCCTCCCACCTAAGGAAAGCGGAATGCAGAGCTGCACAGGGTAAAGGAGCCAATGCAGCTGAAGGTGGAAAGCTGGCCACGAGAGGAAGCACAGCCCATGGGGAAATGCCACACACAACTGCCCCATGCACAGCGAGTTCCAGTGTATGCACTAGTGACCAGACAGGCAGGGTTGGAAGGAGATGAGCAAACAGAAAGCAGGGTTGCATGTACATGTGTATACAGGCAGAGTAACGAAGGAATGGAAGTGTGCACACAGGCAGCATTCAAGACCAAGCTGGACAGAGCCTTGGAACAACCTGGTCTACTGTGGAGTCCCTGCACATGGCAGGGGGGCTGGAATTGGATGATCTTAATGTCCTTTCCAAACTGTTCCATGATTCTATGAAGGAGGAAGAGGAGAAGGAGGTATATACATATGAGGAGAAGGAAAGAAGGGGAGAAGCAAAGGAACAATTGTTTATTTAAACCTTAAGAGAGGAGGACTTGCCTGGCAGCCAACACTTTTTAAATAAGTATTCTATCCAGCTATTGCATGGATATGTATTTAGCTTTTTGTTTTCGTAACACTCAATACTCACAGCAGTGACAGCTTTTTAACTTCAGTCAATTCCTTCATCATGTACTTTTTGTGCCTGACTATACCTGTGGTTGTACATTATAAATACTTTTGCATAACCAAACTAAATGTAATATGAATATCTCTCAGAATACACGTGGACTGTACAGTGCATACATTACTATTACCCACTTGGCAACTGTAAAATAGCAACATCATTACAAAAGCTGTCATAATTTTCAAATTAGTAATCTATATTATCTAGTGGGTTTTCTGCCAGTTCAGCTACAGAGCTATGCGTCAGCAGCTAAACATGGAGCCCACGGACTAAAACCACCAGAGTTCAGCTGGGACTGCATGCTCAACAGCAGTCAACTCATTCTGAGGACTTCAGAAAGAAAACATTCTTCCTAAAGCCCAAAGAATTCATAATTCTCTTGATCTGCTTGAAAAGTAACAGGCTCAGCTTTCTTCTAAACTAGGAAATCCCCCCCTAGATAAAGCCAAAATAAGTGGGTTTATAAAGAACAAACCACCTGCTTTACATGTACTTAATGCTCACATCAGCTCCAAAGGACTCTCTTCGGACAGACAGCAGGCAGGAAGATGCTCAAACATTTTATTTAACTCCTTAAGCAAACCATGGACTCCCTAGAAACATGGATCTGCAGAAACCTCTTACTAACACTGCAAACCTTATTCCTGGTACAGCACTTGAATCCATCAACAAGATTTGTCATCCTCCTCCCTTTCCATCAGCTCCCTCCTGAAGAGCAGTTCACTTCTGCAGCTTTTTCTAAGTCAGGCTAAATGGGATCCTCGATGCTGGAGCTGTAACAGACACGACTCATCTGAAAACGTTTCCCCTCAGTTCGGGAAGTGCTGCATGACACAATGAGGAACAGTGATATTTCCCCGTCTCACAGCCTCTACGATGGCCATTGTTGACTAGGGCTGCATCACTGCTTCTTTGTGGGTCCCAGCTTTGAGTACAACTTTCCTTGTACTTAGCAACATGGAAAATACCAGTTTAATAAGGTAAGGAAAAGGAAAGAAAAATAGGAAAGAAAGGGACCTCATTTGTTGTGTTCAACAAAACTTCTGGTCCCACAAACAGGGATTCCCTCTCAGGAAACAAAACCTTTCTAACTTTTTTAAAAGCTGCTGCTGGGGCTTTCAGGGCAAGGAGGGTCCCTCTTCAAAACCACTGACCTCAAAATCTTATTTGTCAGGCAAATCAAAGATATCTTTGGTATGAAATGATATAACACAATTATAGTTTGCAGTGAAGTTTTAAAACAGGCCGTATTACCTACTATTTTTCTTCACAGCTGGTAAAGTACTAAGCCTTCAGCTAAAGATCTTGGAAAGCCAACTACTGACAATGCTGAAAACACCATCTGATGAGCCATTCCCACAGGTTTTGTGACATTTTGCAGCTGCTGACAACCTTATGAGCACTCCAGGCTCATAAGGTTGAAGAGGACAAGGACATCTCTCTCTTGGGAGGAGGTATTGACTTGATGTCTTTGACTACCTCCAGGCAGATGGAGAACCATGAAATCAGACTTTGGCAAGTAGTGGGAAGAACTAATGGAGTTTCAAAATAATCTTATTTAAATACTTAGTTGGATATTTGTATTTCTGCAATATGTGATATTAAATATTTAAGAGCTCTCAAAGAACTGGATGTTCACGGCTAAGTTTTGTCCAGATACAGAAATTCGTTACAGATAAATCACTAAATTTCCACAGAACTCCTAGAAAAGGCAACATTTAGTAGTGAGATTTAAATTCTCTAAATTCACCAGTGCAATACTAACAGGATGTCAGAGTATCTACACAGTTAATTAACTTACAACATTTTGCTTAAGGAAACAGATGGAAAAGTTAAACAACTGCTACCTTAAGGTAGCCTTAAAATGCAGACAGATTACTGAAAATTCAAAGCCACAAGATTTGCCTTTATTGACTAAAACTTTATTTAGCCAGTGAAGAGTTAGTAATCGAACACTACTCCTGAACCAGTAACCTCAGTGCTAGGAGGCATCTTGACTACGGCTTTCTGGTTTATTACATGGTGATTAGGAAGTTTCTGCACAGCTGCATTCCCTACTCACAGGTACCTGGGCTTGATCCATATTAGCCCCAAAACTGAAAGCCAACAGCCTGTTCCCATGCTTACTGCCAGGGACAAGGGCTAAATCCACCTCCTTGCTGGCATATACAAATTACAAACCCCTGTGTGATTATAAATGCCGCAATAATCTAACAGTATAAAGTACCATTTTGATCAGAAGCACTTTAAGCTAATGCATTATTTAACATTTGCCTTCTAATTTAAGCTCCTAGACTTCAAAGTCACTGCACAGAACTGGAGTTCCCTCCTCTGTACCTAGCTACTGGGATAAAGTCAGGATTGACTGTATTTGTCTTTTTTCAGATTTCATTCCAAGGATGCTCTCCACAGGACTTGTGCTCCCTGGTCACAGTTTGCTTCCCTACTTTTAACCCCTGTAAGAAAACCAGTCCTTCCTTTCCCCACACACATTTCCAGAAGTGTTCAAAATGTTTCTACAAGTACTTTAATAATGAGAGAAAGACCAGTCCCTAGCTGTTGTATCCTGTAGCCCTGAAGTGCAGCTGTACTGATGGTGCTGTTTGTAACCAGTTTAGCACAAATGATGCCAACACCCTGAATGTCAAGGGAGAGGCCAGGAAGGTCCTGAGGATGCACTGAGAATGAAGTGCCATCAGGTATCCAACCACAGCCCAGTGTTATTAGCCAGCATATGGCTCCAGGACCTAGGCTGGAGAGGGAACCTGCTGTGAACAGGCCTGGAGAGGTCCTGCAGGTCCCTTCTCCGAAGGCACCCTCCCCGTTACTGCTGCATCACAGGGACTCTCCCACAGCAGTGATGAGAACTCTGGGTGCTGCCTGCCAAACTGCTACCAAACCAGATCTGCATACATGGTTAAAACAATGTCTATTTAGAAAATGACTTCTCAGTATTTATAACCTAGTGAGGAGAAACTTCAGAAAGTATTTGCTGAGCTTGGCTACTCCTACAGCTATTCATGTGTTTATCTAAAACCTCACTTTACACTGATTTTTTAGCATTGATAAGCTCCACTTCCAAATGCAAAACGGAACTTTAAGGACTTCCATCCAAAGCACATGCAAAACTGTATTATATCCCACTAAAGCAGAGTGAAGAAGAAAATTCTAGCTTGGTGGCAGAAGATCAAGTCAGAAATTTTCTGGTCTGGAACAGAAGGGGGTAACTCACTTTCTTCTTCCTCATGAGGAATCAATTGTCCATCCCTCCTGGTGTATCTGTGCTGCAGTGGAGCTCAATCCTGCCTAGCTACAGGCTCTGTGTTCCCTCTGGCCTACACTTACACGCTGGCTGCTGCATTCCTGAGGAGGCCAAGCAGTTCCTCCAAGAGAAACATCTGGAGATCAGGAGTCACACTGGCCAAGGTCTGCCCTGGCCAGCCACTGCCTGTCTCATGCTCACAGTCCCTCACATCACTTCCCAAGGCACCCCCGTGTCACACTGCCCAGTCTGAGGAGGCTCACGAACAGCCAGGGCAGAAGGAGCTGCCGGGAGCTGGGGTAGCCCTGGCACCGTGCCGCATGTGGCTGATTCCTCCCAGGGACAGTAGACTGTAGCTGTGCCAACTCGCTTGTGCTTGGGCCCTGGCATGGGTCAGTGGCCATGGACCAGCCCGGGGCTGCAGCGCTCCACATACAGGCGGTGTGAGGCAGCCCTGGGCACTCCTTGGGAAGGGAGGAAGATCACCTGTCCACAGGCTCCATTCCTGTCCTTTTTTCCAGGTACAGGAAAAACAATCCAGGATGTTTCAGTAATTATTTTTTTTAAAATAAGCAATTAATTAGTTAACCTGTCAGAAATCTCCACATATAAAACTATCTCCCTTCTTCCTGACATGGTAAAATACTAAAGGCTTCTAGCATGCTCTGCACCATTGCTCTGGCTCAGCAGAAAGCCCAATCAAGGCACATTGCCCAGTCTGCACAAAGGATTAAGTTTACCAATAAAGCTGCAACATAAAACTGCACAGTGATGAAATGAGATTTTCCAACTAGGCTTGGTGTGTCATTTCTCAACACTGCTGTCACAAACACCATTAGCGTCCTATGTAAGTTTAACTGATACAGAATACGCCTACCCCCAAAAACTCATTTCTTTCATTGTTGACACTGTTTTCACCAATAAGGTAACGGCAAGCAGCTGTAGCTGAAATCGCTTTTATTTCTACCAAACAAAATTTCACTCACCAGCTTTCAGTTTTATTGGATTATCTATGTATCAAATTGATTATTTCTGGTTATCACACTATTAAAAATTTTTGAACTACCAAACTCTACCCTCTCACTTTTTTTTCTTATTAAAACATAAGTAGAAGGAAAAAAAAACACCAAAACCACAAAAAACAACAAACAAAAAAACAAACCAAAACCCAAAAAGCATCTTCTCACCCTTCAGCAACTGTCTTGGTGGTTTGGTTAGTGCCACTCAGTGACTGAACTTCCTTAAAGCGTCCCCAAAGACCACTGACACACTGAGCTGCTGTGTGCCAATCACAGTATCTGAAGATGTGAGTTCTTTTGGCCACTGCGAGGCAGCTGCATTGGCCTGAACCTAAAGTCTGTAGATAGAGATTCAAGATTTTGTTCCTACCTTGCAACAAGCTCAGGGTGTGCAATGGCACAGGACACGATGGGTTACTACAGCCTAGCTGACACAGGCTAATTTGTGAACTCGGTAATACACCTGAAGTCTTACATTCATTAAAATGGCTTGGATACATTGAATTTGATAGCTCTGCTCTCAGCTCAAAAGTGAAAGGTAATTTCAGAACATGCTTCTTGATTACTACAGGAGCTTCATGTCCACTGTCATTTACAGATATACTTCCTCTGGAAAGCAGTATGTTTTTCTTTCTCTTTGCTCCTGAATGCTCTTCTGATGAAAAGAAAGTCGCAGCGTAACTGAAAATTTTAAGCTGTATTTGAAATTGACCAAACTTCTACAAAAATCCTAAACCCAGAAAAGGTGATGAAACTTGCTGATAGCAGCACGCATAATTCAGCAAGCCCATCCATCAGATTTGCATAATATGATTTCTGAAGTAAGCTAACACAGCTAGAACTAATAATGTCACAACAGACTGGGTGTGGAGGAAAGCAGATTCCCCCTGAGCCATAAATAAGATGTGAATACGTTCTAGAACACAAACCCAAGACATGAATGGAAACTATGAAGAGGGCCACTGATTACGAGGATGACTTCAGACAAAAGAAAATACTGTTGCTCTTGCAGGTTTCAGAGCAAGCACTGAACAAAACAACTATCCCATCTCTGTGTGCACACTGCGTGCACCATGCACAGGAGGCTGGCGAAGTCAGTGGCTGGCAAAAAACATCCTGAGTGACTTCACTGACTGATCAATCCAAAAGTCACGAGCTCTGATAACCTTTGCTCACCGTGATCCTATCCAGAAGCTTCAGAAATTACATCATATCAAACCATCGTATGTCGGCAGAGCTGTATAATGATAAAATCAAGATGTGTTCAAGCTCAACCCACTGCCAGCAGGAAATTCTGTCCCTCCCCACAGCCTCAAGAGGCAGTTGGCTGTTGCAGAAACTAGCATCCGTGTTTGAGTATTGTCAGGTTATATTTGTCTTCTCCATCAATCTTTCCCAAATTAGCATCCCATTCCTTTCCAAATACTAGTCTATGGGTTGTAGCATATGTGACCTTAAATCCAAACTGATGCATTATTGATGGTGAAGAAATGGCTAAATTGATGTTGTCTTTGGAATCGAGTTCTTGATAAAGCAGGAAGCATTTGCTTCTGCATTTCTCTTAAAGTAATTTGATTAAAAAAATCTTTTAATACTACAGACTGCTCAGGAAGATGCTCCTGGCTCTGACCTTTTTCCATTGGTTTGTCTCCCACTTTGCACCCATTGCAGAACTGGCTCCTGGGGTGCTGCTTTGTGCATTTGGACACCCACGAATGTGTTGTTTCTACATCTGTCCTTTCACAGTTCAGGGAACTCTGACCAGCAATCAAATTGTTTAGAATATGACCCTAGTTCTGTAAACAAATGAACCACTGTTTGCCCTGGCCATGTTAACAGCCACCTTCTCTGAGTTACTGGTAACAAAGAAGACTCCAATTGATAACATCCTGCAAATTTAATAGCTTGGTTGATGTGAGGAGGCTGCGCCTTCCTGAAGAGCAATAACAAAGCATCCTGAACAGTAAGTCAAGTCACTGTCCTGGGCTGGTACCTCGCGGTGGCCTTGGTGAAAGCAGAATGTCAAAACAGTATTTAAACAAACAAACAAACAAACAAACCAACAAAACGAAAACCACAGGAAAAGAACAGCCCCAAAACCCCCAAACACCCATTGTTGTGTTTTACAAAAAAAGAAAACCCGCAACTCAAAGTTGTTTTCAACAGCAAATACATAATTCTTCCTTGCAGATGACCTATAAAAATGTTTTTGTTTGGTTCTTTTAAAGTACACAGCACTGTGCTATTTTTTTCCATTGACAGCATATAAAAGACCACACAGACCATCTCTTTCCCACTATAGAAGTTCTTCCCTTTAAACCACATTTCCTTAAACTATAGGCATATGAATAACAGAAAACCTGATCTTTCCTGGCTTTGTTGGCAAGGTACTGAAGACCCACATACTTGGTGCTATGCAGATGACACATGAAACCTGAACTGTTAAAACTCAAAGTATTAGTCATTGAAATGGAGTACATACCACAGAAAAAGCTGAAAACAGAGTGACTTAAAATATATTCTCCTTTTAAATAGTCCAGTCATCACTTATCTTTTGCACTAGTTCTCCAGGCATCTCAGCCTTGCTTTGGTAATCTCTCATCTGAAAATATAAACCCCTTCCTTGTAAGCTGCATAAAAGCAAAACCCACCCAAGCCAGGGTTTCCTTTCTACTCTCAGCTCACCTCTCAATTCTGTCAGTGGCTCTACATGCTGCTCTGGCCGCCCAGCAGAGCTCCACAAAACAAAAAGGCTCCCCGAATGAAAAGAAAAGAGTTTGAATGCTTTCAGTATTTTCACGTTTCTTTGTCCCAACAATGCAGCTCTGTCCCCCGGGAATGAACGCATGCGGCCCGGCACAGTAGGGCATTCTCCAGCTCTCGTCCCCGCAAGCGCTGCTTGCGGCTGCTCCCGGGAGCCGTGCTCCGGGCTGACCTGCTGTGACCCTGGGGGCCGGTCCCACGCCCCAAGACCCACAGACCCCACAGCCAAGGAGATCCTGCTTCCAGCACCGCCCGCATCAGCCAGGGTGGGCAGGGGCAGGAGGATCGCTGAGCACAGCACCGCAGCGCCAACGGGGAGAGAAAACAGTGCTAATGCCTCCAGCAATGCCAGGACTGATGGAATTTCCTTTAGATGGAAGGACGGGAACTGCTGTGCGGTTCACTGCTATTTTATTCACGAAGCACCCAATTTTAAAGCCAACCAAATACGATAGTGAAACTGGGATATGCACGCAGGCTTTCAAGACCAAGCACGTTTCTCTCTTAAGAAGAGGAAGTTCCCTAGAACTGCCTTAGTGTCCAATAAACACAACCATTAAATGCTAAAGAGATTCTAAACATTACTGAAAGTTGATCTCAGCCAGGTTTCCTCCACTGCTCACCCCGTATGTACAAGGCACCTTCTGACAACTTGTCCAGGTTCTGTGTCGTTTGGGACAAATTCCAGAACACTTTGTGGAGGACTATCAGGAGGAAGCCTGATCTCAAAGCTCCCTGGCAGGAATCACTTACCAAAACTGGAGAAGCCCTAACTGTAAGCCCAAAAGTCATGGAGTTCTGGTATTAGAATCTTTTCTAATCACTAAAACATTCAAACCACAGATTCTCTGCATGCATGGAGAATCTCTCAACCCAAAATCTCTACCCCCACAGCAGGAACAGATCAAACACTTTAAAGACAAACAGCACCTCAGCAGTGCAAGCAGCTTTCCCTGGTTTAATACTGAGCCCAAGCGGGGCCACAAACATCGCTTACTACAGAGCAACAGCAGAGGAAAGAAGTCTAAGTCAGTCTCATGAGAGGACAGAGAGAAGACGCTTGAATTCAACCCTCTGGCACTGCAATAGGCAGCAGCTTGCAGGCTGATTTTTAAAAAGCAAACTCCAGCAGCAAACACAAGTGCTGAGCCTGGGCATCCGCTGGGGACCCAGGTCCCTGCAGAGCAAAGCGGCCGCACACACAACCCTAACACCGAGAAAGGAGAAAGCCCGAGACGTACGGTTTGGGAGGCAGGCAGCGAGCCCTCCATGCTGGGTGCGCGGCGAGGGAAGCGCACGGTCTCACCCCGCACCCCGCTGCCGGCCGGACATGCCGTACCACGGAGTTATGTTAGCAGAGACCAGCCCCAGCCCTGCCAGGCTGAGTTCTGCCCTGACAAAGCAGGACCTTGTAATACGAAGCAGCAGTACCCTGGGCGTCTTGGCAGAAGCCCCGAACGCATGGTTGAGAAAGCAACTGCAGCTCTGAACAAGCGAGGCATGAACGCGCTGCACAAGAGTTACCGAGTCTGCTAAAAATACTTTGTCACTGACCCCGTCAGGAGCACAACTGAAGTGAGAGTCTTGTTTTCTGCAGAATAATAAAACAAAAAAAGCAAAATGTATCTGCTGGCAATGATCTTAAAGTTTATTTAAAACAAACAAACAAAAGCCCAACATAGTCTCAAACAGGAAAACACATCCCATTTTCTTCCAGCAGGAAGACTGCTGGTTGAATGACATGCTTCAGACCTCTTCTAGAGCTCTGGGCAACCTGGAACCTCAGAATCTCTTCCTCTGTACCCTGACAGAGGAGGTTGCTCAGGCTCCCCTGACAAGTTCAGGAGCTAACTAACTGCATACAAATTCAAAGCCTGCCCTGACACAGCATGGGAGCATCCTGCTCTGAGCAGCCTCAGTGCCTGGCCACTGGCCCCTGCACAGCTCTGGGGTGCACTATTGCAGTCAGGATGCCTGAAGAGCAAAGGAAGCTGTCGGATCAGAAACGTGGCTGAAAGATACAAAGCATCTGAACTGTGCCTCCCTGGCGGGACAGAGATTCTTCCAGAAGCAGACAGGGAGCCCTTCTCCTTCCCTCCTCTGCCAAGAGGAATCTACGAGGCACGATGGGCAGAACAGATCCCAGGCAGGATATGGGATGTGAAGAAGCCCTCTGGGGAAAACACACCAAGAGGAGGCTTTTATTTTATGCCTTGAGTAAGCATAGCAAGTACATTTTGGGCAACTGTTGGGTGGTGAGACAGTTTATTCTTCTGGGGAAGGAGAAGTGAGAGAATTTCCCTCCTAGCTTACTGCTTTCTAGTCAGACAACTGTGTTCACCATCTATTCATAACAGATCTATCCTTAAAAATAAAGTTATTTTTAAGAGATGTTAATTTATTCACCAGGCATGTTTTCACATGGAGTATGTTCTGTTAATTGCTAATCAGCCCAGTTGTCTGTACCACACTCATTTAGTAAAGTAGAGGTGATGCTAAGTCTAAGAGACACCACGCTGTGTACTCCCCTCACAGTTTTCCAGGTCACAAACAGGGATAATCTACATTAGCATATTCTCTGGGTTTGTAAACAACCACCTACATAGCAGCAGTCTGGCAAGTTTATAAGGATCCTGTTCCAGGGGCAGCCTGCTCTGTTACAGGCTGTTCCAAGGGGGCCCACCAGGATTCAGCCCCCAGCTCCCAACCTGCCAACTACTCCCACCCGCAGCCACTGCCCACTGGCACCGCGCTTCCCAAACCCCACTCGAGCTCCATGTGCACACAAACACCTCGGCACATGCTGCTCCCTCCAAAAGGTTTTCCGGCTGCACAGCAGCGCCACAAACAGCACACAAACAAACAAACATACAAGCCTTGAACTGGCACTGAAGCAAAACTTGTTTCTATGGGAATTAGCTCATAGACAAAAGTCTTAAACTTCTGTTCCTTTTAATCAACAGCTTGGAAACGAAATGGCAAAGGCAGCATCTTCCCCATCTGAAGGACACACGCTCCCTCCAAGCAGCCTGTGCTGTCCCCAGTTCCAAACACTGCCCTGCACAGTATTTTCCATTAACCCAGCTTATCTGGACTGTTTGGCAGTTAGAAGAGGGTAGTTGAAGTTACACAGCAAATCCCACCAAAAGCCCTATGCCTGTATTGCAGCCGGGCAACCTTCAGCACCAATCTCACGACATGGAGCCATGTACAAACCGAGCAGTGATGTACTTCTCCTTGTACCAACTCTTGACTGCTTAATGACTCTCCTCATTCAGAAACCTGACCTCAAAGGAGGCAATAAAAGTTTCATAAAAAGTAGCTAGTTGTTTTCTGCTTCCTGACTGAAGGCTTTCCACACATTTCTAAATAAAATGGTCACTGATCAGCAGAAGACAGCTCTGCTTTGTTGTAACACAACAAAGAACGTACACAGAAGATCACATACAAACCTCACCCCGGAGACAGTCATAAGTAACACATGAAAATACCCTCCTAAGAAGCAACTCTGCTGAATAATTGCAGAAGAGTGTCACACCCTGTTGAAAATAGAACCGACTCCTGTATTGGCAGATAAGAGTTTTGGTCAAAGTATCCACTGAGCCACTTGAATAATTAAGTGTTGCTTCTCCATGGCTTAACAAAGTATCTGATGCAATTCACTGCCCTTTCTATAAAATGCAATATAAATCTAATTGTTCATTTTTCAGCAATGAAATTAACAGAAATAAGGTTTATAGTACTTCACAGTGAGCCTCCAGCTGAAACACGACCATGGCTGCCAAGACATCAGCCCTGCTCACTACATGCAAACTATTTAATCTTTCAGGTAATTACCTCCTGGAACAGAGAAGTTATTTAATCCAGAAATCAGGTTTACTCAGAAGAAAGCAGAAGAAACTCTAGACTGGTAATGCTCAGTAACCTGAAACGTGGCTTGACAAAGTGACAGACAGTGGCTGGTGCATGGGGAGATTTCTTTTTCAAACTATACATACGGTTTTAAAAGAGCGATACATAAAACGCAGCCTTCACAGTAACACAGACCCTGCACATTGCGCAAACTGCTTGTGTTTCACAGAGTCTAGCTGGGTCTTTCCCAATCTTCCCAGCGTTTCATTTCTATCTAGAGAAACTTCAGAAAACTGCCTTCTTTCCCATGCGTGAAGAGCTGAGTGGTATTTCCTGACTCCAGGCCTCCTGGAGGAACAGTGATATAGGGCTGTGCTGTCTCACTGGGATTACTTGCTCCTACTCCCCTGCTATCTCAGTAACCGTTTTCAGTCTATGAGGGCACTAAGGGCTCTTACCACCCACGGTACCATCAAAATCCTCGGTCTCACTCCAACAGGATTCCTGGGTTACAGCATTAAATCAACTGCAATTTTCAAAGAAAGTTTAAGTCTTGAAAGGAGAGTAAATATCTGCAACGATCTGTCTGTGCTGCAGCTGCGCACTGTGAAGTCCTGAAAGATGGGAAAGGGCACTTTCAACATTAGAAACCAACCAACAAACACACACAAAAAAACACCGCCAACAAGAAAACCCAAACACAGAAGACCACCCCAACAACAGCAAACCCACGCAATGTTCTACTGCAAATGATAAAACACCACAGTAGCTACCCAGAGTCCATCCCTGAAGTCAGCCAAAACCCGGGCCATGGTCCTGGGCTTGGACTAGACAATCTCCAGAAGCCCCTTCCAACTTCAGTGATTTCCAACTCTGGAATGCAATTTAAAGTCCTCAGTGTATGCAATTTTGGACATACTGGCAAATGAATCCAGCCACCAGATCATCATTTACATATCTTTACATATATCTACATATCATTTAAATATCTTGAGATATATATATATATTTACATTTCATTTAAATATCTTGAAACAAACACTGTCAATGAAACCCGATCATGAAGGACCAGGGCATGAGCAGGATGATCCTTGAGAAATATCCAAGTGTATCAGAACTTGCCCATTAGATGAACAGTGACCAGAATTCAGGGGTGATCTCTGGATGCTACAAAACACTCTGAACAAATCAAGTGTAACACATGCAGGCTATATATATATATATTTCACTACCGGTTCACCACAGGCCAGGCTGGTCAGAGCTCCACGGCTCCTGCACCCAGGCTGTACGTGAGGCGATGAGCTGGTCCTTCGGTCTCTTCCCTGCCCCAGTTTTCCCCGGCTCACTAACCAGTCCTGTGCTCCCCAACCCACACCAACACGGGTCACATTTTCCTGTCACGTCCATCCCAGCAGCCAGGGCCTGCCCTGCCCAGTGGGAAAGCCAAGCTCCCGGTCCTGCCCGGGTCTGGCCCAACCCCAGCCCCACCGCATCGACACAGCACAGCCGAGAGCACACTCAGTAAACTGCACAGACAGCAACAATTGGCATCAGACAAAAAGGACCCACAGTAACTCAGTGCAAGAGCTTCTTTAGTTATAAGCAGAGAGCAGCATTATGATTTAGGCCTTCCATTACCCTATTTTCACCAACAGATACATTTAACACAGCTATACAGAAGGTTAAAAATAAATCCATCCCATCCCAGCTAGCAACTCAACCACCAATGTGATCAACTGTCCTCAGGAGAGTTCATAGAGGGCAAAATGTGCTCTTCAGGCTCAGACTGAGGTCATGTCTCAAGACAGCAAAGAGAACCAAACACCACAGAAAAATATTTGTAGCATGAAGCTGTAACAGCAGGAGAAAGGCAAAGCTGAGTACATGTAACTCTGGAACTCCTCAAAGGACAGAAACGGGGAGGGGGGCAGGAGTTTTAAGAATAGCAGGAACCTGGAGCACAGGAATATCTGTTGCTCTGTGCTACCCCCTGCCTGCCCATTTATCAGCTATCTCTGTTACAAGCTAGACTACTTCAAATCCTATCTTCTTCTTGGTGGGCAGAAAAGCTCAGGGAATTTCAGTAGAAATATTCATTACTTCCAAATTACAGTAAGTTAGCTCAGGTTCCCATGATTTCGCGCTGTTTCCAACAGTCAAGGAGTTAGCATGCCGAAATACAGAGAGGACACTTCTTGACATTTATGTTCTGCTATTCCAAGTGACAAGATTCATTAAAAAATGGGCTCAAGCATGCATTTGGTTATATTAAAAATCAGCATGATTTAAACCTTTAAGCCCATTATTATTTCTCCCCTTCCAACTACGTTTCTTGTTTTGTTTTTAACCAGACATAATTAACTTGCAGCAGAGAGGAGGGATAGAGAGGGAGTAACAGCAAGATGTATTGCAAAGCAGAAAATCACTGTCTCACTTAGCAGTAAGACATACTAATGGTGCAAGGCGTTTTTTTGAAGCTATAATAGCAAGTGTAGCTATCAGTGCATAGGTGGGTGCTGTGGCCTCATTCCTCCCTGCTAAAAAAATAATTTTATAGGTTAAAAGGAAGAAAAGAAAAAGTCCTATATCTGAATGTCACTGCACTCCCACAATGCAGATAGGGATCACCTGCTAAGACCTTTTCCATTTCAAAGATCTGTGCTCCTTCAGTTGGCTGCATTAATGCAAACAGCAGCACTGGAGTGGATTTGCCCGTTAGTGGATTGCAGCAGTAATTGAAAAGTCACTTAGCATAATATTCCCTTCAAAGAGAAGGCTCCTTTAGAAGTAAAGTGGCAAACAAGATATAAAGGGCGCTGGAGAATGCATGTTTAACAGTCAAGGTACAGCTGCACAAAAGAAGTTTAACACCAAGTGTCAGGTAATTTTTTTTCTTTACCCTTGGAAATGGTTGGGGGATAGATACTCATCTAAATGTTATGAATACAAAGTTTTGCTGCGACTATGCCTGAGCTATAGCTTGCAGTTCCAGGAGAGTGTGAAAACAAGTGCAGCCAATATGGAGCTTCTCAGCTGGATATGGTGGAGAAAAGAGAAGCTGCAGGAGGGGAAAATGCATCTCCCACCCTGGGATCAGTTGGTTTCAGAGGTAGCAAAATGAAGCACAGCGATTTAAAGCCATCTGCTCAATGTCATTAAGACAGAGGTACAGAACCTACAAAGCTGCAGTTCCACGGTTCATAGGTTCAATCAGGTCTGTGACTGCCCAAAGACTCCAATCACTGACCTGCTCCAACATCCCTGTGGCAGTTCCAGTGTGCTGAGATTTTAGTAAGCTAATTTCTGATGTCAGACTTATACATGACTATGTGTTTGTCCACGTCTTATTTCTGCTAGATGACTACTGACTTCTTTATCAAGCCACTTCTTTTGCTTTCCCTCCTCTGGTGCAGCTGTACCCTGTTTCAGTGCTGGCTGTAACATAAGTTTTCCACCGTCCCCTGAGGAAGCCAGGGTGGTTTTCACCTGCGGACTACAGGGCTCCTGATCATTATGAATACCCACGAACTCCTTCTTGAAATGGAGACTACCAGAAGTACCACCAAGAAAAACAAAGACAAAAGCCTCTGTCAGCTTCTGAATCAAAATAGAAAAGAAATATGCACACAGCAAATTACCATGCACAAAGAGTGTTAGCCATTCTACATCTTCCTTAGACGCATCTGATTAAAATACGCTTAATGTATTTAATTTTCCATTTCCATGTAATCCAAATCAGTTTATGGTGCTGGACAGCCTCTCTGCTTTCTAAACCTTTTCATACTTCTTTTTTTGTACACGTCTAAGCAGTGCCCAGGTTGCAGCAGACTTCCAGCCCCCTGTGAACTGGGGCTGAGTTGAATAAGTGACCCAAAAGGTAAAAAGCTATAGGATTCTTCAGCAACTGCTTCAACAATGAGAGATCCAGTCAAGATGTTTAATACAGCACAAAATAAGACTCTCCATACAATATTGCCTCCTAAGGATTATAAACTGTCAAAACGTATAGGAAGCTTGCTTTCTAGCTTTAAAGCAAGAGTTTAAATTATTTCTTAAGGAAAATTCTGTGGATCTGAAGGATCACTCTATTCTACATATCTTTATAGGAAAACACTCTGATAATAACTGGTATCTGTCAGTAAGAAACTGGGTTAAAGCTTCTAAAGCTGCTGAAGTGCACAGCAATTCATTTCCCCCGTCTGGCTGAAGCAGAGTACTCAATAATTCACAGCTTGCTCTGATCAGGCTCCAGCACAGGTGCTGCGCCGTCAAACCTTAGGCAAGCTACCTGCAACATGCCTGATCATCACAGGCAAAACATGCATAAAAGATGTGCAATGCCTGCCTCTACAGGATTTTTTATCGGTGATAACGCTAAATTGTAAAAGGAGCCCTGCTTTGAAAAGTTCTTTGCATTAGGAGTCCAACAGCTTCTAAGAATGCACAGAGAGGAAGAGGTGGGGTGTTAAGAGGAAAAGTGACAGACTGACCTATGAAAACAAAAATTACGTGATAGACCCACACTCCCTCTTACCAAAAGGTAATTCATTAAGCAGAGCACCCCAGAAGTTTGCTATGGCCACTCCTACTGCTAGTGAAAAATAGCAATTATTTCAAGAACAGAGGCTTTTTCATGGAATCCCAAACTGGTTTGGGTTGAAGGGACCTTAAAGCTCACTCAGCTCCAACCCCCTGCCATGGGCAGGGACACCTTCCACTAGAGAAGCTTGCTCCAAGGCCTGTCCAACCTGGCCTTGAACACTGCCAGGGATGGGGCATCCTCTGGGAACCATTTCTCTGAGCATTCCAGATATAAGAAAGAGTGGCAAAACTCACTCCTGACCACCAAGCATACTTACCAGGCTTGAATCCGTTTCACAACACTAAAGAAGCAAAGGCACCTGGGCATGCATTCACCCTCAGGTAATCAGCAGCTCACCAGAACATGGTAATTGCAAAACCTCAGTGAAAACTACTTGGCTTTTCATTAGGACAGTAAGGAGCAGCAGGCAAGGGCAGAAGCTGTTCTGCAGCTCAGGATGGGGTACACAGAGCCCCTGAGCCCAGAGCCTGCCTGGCAGAGCTGAGAAGTGCTGGGTTAATGCTTGAAAAGCAATGGCAGCCAATTAATTCACAGACAAAGCATGACACCAAGTTGCCTCTATTCATCATTTGATCTCTAAGACACAATGTACCCTACTGTTATTTCTTTATCAAATGCTTATATAAAGAATTGTACATTTAAAAACAATGTAATGGTTTTTTAAGCATTCCCAGAAATGGTTTTTACACTCCTCTGAACCCTGCTATTGCAGAACTACTGTTAGTGAGCCTGAATCCCAAGTGGTTTTAATTTATGGTGGCAGTTATATGGCAGTTTTAACCTTCTCTCCCTCGAAGAACAGGTACACCATGACTAAGCTGGGATGATGTCTGCACACTGAGTGGTCAGAAACATGGCATCACTCACCAGGCCCTAGAGAGCACTGCTACAAAGACCACTTCTAGTCCAATTCATCTTGAATACTGCTCCCTGACTGTGGATACTTGCACTTTGGATTTGTCATTTGCTAATGACAGCAACAGCCTACTTTCTGATTTCAAAGATGTGAGAGATCAGATACAGAAGGGCTGCTTTGTTAACTAAAAGCAACAGTGTGGCTGTAACTGTCCAGAAAAGGAACAGCTCGGAGGAACTGTGTCTACGCAATGGTCTTCTACCCACTGCCACCTGCACCGAGCCCCTGGAGGTGCCTGTGCAAACGAGGACCCCACAATGAGGAGCCAAACAAAACCAGGACATCCCGCAGCTCCTCTCTGTGGGATGGGGATGGATGAGCGGCAGCTCTATCCCAAGCCATGGGGCCGCTGCCCGGCATCAGGCGTCTCAGCAGCACACACACCGCTCGCATCCCTGCACGGCAACACATGGAGCTGCACTTGTTTGAGGGACTCCAGTATTTTTCAACAGTGATGCTCAGTAATAGAAATGTTCCTGATCCTCCTGGAGATTCCACCTCTAGGCAAGGGGCCAAGGTGATGTTACAAGGCCTCTGGCTACCAAGAGACTAGCTCCTTTCAAGTTTCTGCCTGGCAAACAAGTACTACCTGCAGCAAGTTTTCTGCACAATGACAAAAGCAGAAAACGAAGTTAATGTGTCATGGATTACAAATCCATAGATTTGAGTGGATTAACTGAAGTTTTGTTTCTCCAAATCCGGTCACCAGATTGTTACGTTATACTCTGAAAATGCTCCACTTCTGGATGTAACAAATTGCTGACATGTACCTTTTATGGAAAAAAATAAAGTTTATAAGAAGTTGTTCACCCTCCATTCATATGTGAAAAATGTATCTTCTTGTGGGGATTCCATTCTGTATAGTACCTGGATTTGAGAGAAATGCGTGGAATTCCCGTAAGTAACTATTACATTCAGAATTGCAAGTTATCAGAGTTTTCCAAACCCCACAGTAATCTGATCTTGGTAAACAATGCCTAAATGAATGCTACAGCTTTAATTAGACCGCCTAGAGGCTATGTATGGTTGCAACATACTGTGATAGTATGATTTAAGTGTATCACACAGGTCAAAATGCCAATCTAAATGACGAGCTGCCTTTGAAATCTGCAAGATACCACAAACCCCAAAATGATTAAGAAATCTTGGAATTCCTTCCATGTCTGGTTTTATAGTGAGCTTTAGCTACCCAAGGTTCAGCTCTGGAATGCACTCATCATCTCTTTGAGCAATGAGTTAAGGGTTGTAACTGCACCTTGGATAGGGGCAGTTCTCTGCTGATGGTCGTACAGACCCACGTCCCCCACACTGTGCCTTTCACAGCACTGGAGCCATCAGCACACATAACATCAGTGCTCCACAGCCAGCACTTCAGACCGAGGCACACATGAATTGCTTGTCTGCTGCTGACTCCTGGTCCTCAGGAACAGTTTTCAGTTTACAGACAGCGAAGTTTGCAGGGAGAGCGCCAATTCACCAGGCAACTATTTACACATCCACTTATGAAAGATACCAGAAAAGCAAAGCTGATAAATAGTACATGCACTTCTGAGTGTCAAGAAAGCATTCAAAGCACCAACATTTCAGGCCCAGAAACAAAACAGTTACAACAATCTTTCAAATGTCTTTTGCTTACTATTAAAATGCTTGAAGGAAATGGCTCGAATGATACTACAGAACCAGAAGGCCTTTGTCAACCAGCTTATTGTTATTTTGTAACTCTTTAATGATACATAAAAGGTTCAAACATCTTTGCTCTTTGGAGGCAGTTTGGGTAGTCAGCTAAAGATGGCCAGATGAAAGCTACAAAGAGAATGAAAACCAGTATTCAATGAGCAATGTGCAAGTTGCTCAAACTTATGACATACATAATCTATCTGCTGGTTACAGATGGTGCCTGGGGTACGTCCGATTAGCTCAAGACATGACAGTAGGAAATGGCTGGAACACAGCCTCCTCTCTCGAAGCATGAACCATACCCCAGAGTACATCTGGGATCAGGAGATTTTCACTGCAGCACCAGTGGCGTTCTGGGCTGGGACGTGTCCCTCACTCCAACAGCAAGACACAGGTAACAGAACAGCATAAAGACTTTCAGTTGCCCAGTGAGAAGTTCCCTCCTCACTACTGATTACCTCAGTTGTTTGGACAATCCACAACCTCTCTGGCCTGTCCAGTGGACTACCTAACGTTTTTAATGCCTCATTTTGAGTACCTAACATCTCATACCTTATGCAACCATTCACTTCTGGCGGTCTATGTACAAACACTGTTCTCCATCTCCACTAGGGTACAAAAAGGGTAATTTTACACAACGTATGGAGGCTACAGCACCCTCCACACTTCTGTAGCTGTCATTAAAAAGCATTTTAGGGAAAAAAAATATAAACTAAAAATTAAATGAACTCCTATGTAAACTAATGAACAGACAAAAGGATGGAACAAATCAAGGTATCAGAGTATTGCCAATACATTACCTTAATTAAGCAACTATTTTATTCAGAACATTAATATTGAAAGCAGTAAAGAAGTGTGAGAATAGCTCATAATCTGACAAGTATCTTAAATGTACAACACTTTATCCTACCACATAATAATGGTGACTAAGACATAATTTCCCTACTCGGTTCAGGACTCAGTCTCCACGCCTCTGCAATACACTATTACTTTTGAGATTAATGGGCCTGATCCCAAGATATGCCCAACTCCTACTGAAATTGATGCTTTGTGCATAAAAAGCAGGGGAATGCCTCTCCTCTCCTCCTTTTTTCTCTTCTTTTCAGTGTGTGTGGGGCGGCTGCTCTCTAGCGTAAAGAGAAAGGCAACCTACATTTCCCTGACAGAAAGGACACACACAACTAAGAGCTTATTTAAATAGAAAAAATGGCTAGCAATTTTAGTCCCATTCCCAAGCAGTAGTTCCAAATACTGAAGACTTGTGGGCAACAGTTCGGCACTCATACTTCACATGCTTTGCAATCCAGCCTCCAGTGAAACACCTCCTCCACACCAACTCAACGCTCCTCATTTCCTCTGCTCTTATTGTCCTGTTGCCAATGGTATCAAGCTGAAATAATTTATTTCAGTAGAAATATTTCTTTCCCCTGTAAGCTTTGGTTCAGCACAACAGGGTCCTGGGACCTTCCACACAGATGGTGTAGGCAGAGGGTCTCTGTGCACCCCCAGGGGCAGACACGCTTCAGCAAGCAAAGCAAGCTGTGTGTGCACAAAGGCCATCCCTGCTGATTTAAGCACCGCTTCACACTACATGTTCCCTGGGAGCAGTCAGGGTTCTACAACTGAAACTTTCACTAGTTGTGGATATTCCGAACATGACATTTGTGCTCGTGGGCTCCTGAGAGCACAGCAGGACCACAGTGTATGCACATAACATGGAGAAAATATTTCTCTGTGGTTGACTGTTTACCAACAGCATTTGAGAGGAAAAAAAACAACAAAACCCCCTTGCAGGAAGACTTTGCAGCTTGCACTCCCGTGACCTTGGACTCCATTCTTGCCAATACGTGGCTGCTGAATGCCCTACCAAAAAAGTGAAATGCTAGCGCTTACAATGTGTTGCTGCAACGTTACCCTGACTCAAATCTAACTATAATTTTATTTGTACTATGCACACTAAAATGTTCAGAGCAATTCCCTGAAGGATTAGAACCTTGCTTCATTTCCTTAGCAATCTTTCCTGTCTGCTTTAAATAGTCCCAAAGCTCACAACTCATAAAAGGAATGTTTTCTAAGCTGAATTCCCTATTCAAATTCCAGTGGATGTAAGTGGTATCCAAACTATGTCTTAAGTTAGGAAAAAAAACCCCAAAACAAACCTTGCTCCTCTGGTTTTCCTGTCAGTGTCCAAAGTGTCCTGAAACTTAGACTACGTTTTCAAATGAATTAATTTCTGTGTTCAGAAGATGGGCTATTCAGACACACCGTCTCCGAAGTGAGTTGTCTGAACTGCACGTACAACTTCATTTATTGTATTGGAAATTCACTCATCATCAGTCTGGACTGAGTTATTTGATGGGATTGGCCCGATTTCCTCTTGTCATGAATTTTGCAGGGAGATTGGTTTTAAAACCTGGAAGACCTGCTTAAGGATGGGACAGAAAGAATCACTTCAAACACGAGTGCAAGCATGCAGCACTAGGACTAGTATTTTACATACTGTAACATCTAAATCAGGTGTTGAAAAAACATATATTTTCTAAGATGCAAAAGATACCAAACCACATTCAAAAGTAACAAAAAGGAGGTGAGAAACATCACTTGCAAGGTTCTGCTAATTTGTAGCTACCGTGGAACATGTTCATCCTCTTTGATTAACCCCCAACACACTGCAGGGCTGTGAACTTCTACATCAAGTAACAGGTCATCCATGGAAAAAGGTGTCGTGTTCTTATGAACCCCAGAGGGCCCAGGAGATAAAAGTGACATCTAAGGCAGTTCCAGCAGCCAGGGAAAGGGCCTGTCCTGTCACCCCTTCCCATTCCAGCAAACCAAGTTTAAAGCCATCAAAGCACCCCCAGAGGGGAGTACACATGTCCAGGACCAGCCCGGTCCAGGGAGGTACATGAGGCAGGGCTGTGGGTCAGCCCCCACACACAGCCTGACACAGAGCTGACTGTTTGCCTTTCCCACACATGTTCATTTAGTAAGGGGTCTGCGAAGAGACAGAGAGGCTGCTAGTGAGAAGAATTTCATTTTTAAGCCAAACTCCCATGGAGACATGCTACGACAGAGATTTATGGAGCCCGCCAGTCCTGGAGCAACACTGCTGCATCCTCAGCATGCCCAGTACAACTGGGACAGAGAAACATCCCCAAACTCTTACTAACACCAGCATTCTGCAGGCTTGGAGAAGGGCTACAGTGGCACCCTGGACTCCCTTTTGACTGTCAAACCCAGCAGAAGCTCTGCTGTATCATTTACTCTGAGCTGCAAACCCGCTCAGGACTGCCAGAATCCAGCATCCTTCTCACACAGACATGGTGGTCATAACATTATAACCCTGAGGTACCAGGCACACAATGCCAAGGAAAGGGAAAAAAAAAAAACAAAGTCTACAGTCAAAACTACATCACACTGAGCATCTTCCTCTTCTTGAAACAAAGACTGTTTATTTTGAGGGAAGCTGGAATAACAACCCAGTTTAATAATGGAAGAGCCCTATTACCTGTCAGTTTACCTTAAATATAATCCCAAATATGAAATTCCTGGTGTGAAAAGATACTCTAGAACTTCTATTATGTAAGTCAGGTGCTTACATGCCCCTCATGGAAGTGCATTACAATGCAGTTACAGTCTGGTAGAACAGGACTGCAATAGTCCATCCACCTTACAGAAGACACAGCTGCCTCTGAGGGATGCTTTGGGGAAAACTGAGCATATCTGATCAACACAACAGGCAAATCCCATCTTTGAACAATCAAAATCCTCTGACTCAAACCTCTACCATTCTTTTCTCTGCTCAAACACAAGCGTTTACAATTATCTTTGATAAGAATTATTTTGGAGGCCACTATTGCATCCTTTGCCAAGACAGGAAGACCCAAACTGGATGCCATGTAAATCTAACTCCAGTTCTCTTGCTCCCA
Organism: Pezoporus flaviventris; assembly: GCF_033815535.1. NCBI lineage: Eukaryota > Metazoa > Chordata > Aves > Psittaciformes > Psittacidae > Pezoporus > Pezoporus flaviventris. The sequence continues at coordinate 10,179,945 of NW_026892569.1, read as the reverse complement.
TTATTTAATTTCCCCATAACTTCTGAGGCCTTCCTCCAGTATAAAAGCTTTTCTAGCCTTTCTGAAAAGGACCCAGTTTACATTTGGATTTTTATCACCAATGCTGACATCCGGAATGGAAAGATTTGCAAAATAAGAGCAAACTCCTCTCTGACGAAACACTGGCTGAGGAAGAAACCAGCTGGTTTATCACAGGGAATTGAGGGGAGAGGGGCAAATATTACATAAGGCAAAATCTCTGCAAAGGACCCCTAAAGGTAACTAATTCAGAGTAAAGATGCCACACTTGTAATGCTTCTTTTGATTGCTGCTGGTAGGAAATTCCAATTGTTATTGCTATCCAGCCCCATGTAAGCACAATTACAGAGTATGATGATTTTCTGCAGAGCAAACTCCCACGAACTGTGGAATTTCATTATTAAAAGGAAAGATGCATTTATGTAAGCCACATTCCACTTGTAGTCTGTGTTTACATCCTTTAACATGGGAAGGATTTATCTGTCCATAAACTCATCACATTCAGTTCACCAGGCCCCCAGCACGTATAGGGTTGATTACCTAGCATGTATACAATCAACCCTTTGGACTATTAGTAAAGTCTTGCCATGAAGAGAAGTCCTTAGCCCTACCTCTAACATGTCTGCAGGAGTAGGCTCACATGCCCTGATAACCCCCGGTGTGGGAAGATGCTTCAAGTCTATTTTACTTCTGCAGTGTCATTGCATCCATGAGGCTTACACTGAGACAGGACAAACTCTTCATGAAACCTATTGCTCCTACTTCTGAAAACTGAGTGCCAGAAGCTCGTTTTCCCTTTGTAAGACGAATGTGGTATCTCTGCAACATTTTCCACATGTTCCTCCAAGCAAGATGATGCAGTGGAAGTTCATTCCCTTCCAGGGGGATCCAGCTTGCTTAGAAAAGTGCAAGGTATTTTTTCTAATCACTTGCCAACACTTGCTCAACACCACCATAGTCAGCAATGCTTAGAGACCTATTTACATCCCACCATCTCTCAGCTTTGCTTAGACAAGTCTTTTGCCTAGAAAACCTTATATCTGTAGAGGAACACATTCAAAACTATATGATGTACCTTGCCTTTAAGTCTTAACAATAATTTATGACTCAAATTTTTAAGTTACAGACATTTAAGTTGCTAAACTAACACAAAAGCCAAGCTGTAACCCCCAAATACTAAACGCTGATTTGGCACACGTGAAATAAGAAGTAGCACTTGAAGAGAAGTCTGCGTAAACCTTTCCGAAACTCCCAATACAGATGGGTTATCAAACGCAAACATTCCATACATTAGTATAGGCTAAAGTGCTCACACGTCTGCCGAGCAGTATTTCAGAGTTTGACAGTCATTCTGTAAATAAGAAAAAGGCATTAGCCCCATTTGTAAAAGGAAGACAGAGACCAGGGGGCTTTAAAGGATGTGAGCAAGACATACACAGTGCACACAGCCAGGCTGGGAAGGGAAAGCAGCTCTTTGAGGCTAAGCCCTGCATCACAAAGCCATGGTTTTTGTTCCTGCACAAAGTCCTACATTTTCTCTGCTCAAGTTTGATACATTTTGGTGGCAGCATTTTTCTGTTTGGAACTTCCAAATCTGCACAGTCACATTCTATTTGAAGCCTCCACCATTAAGTATGGTTAAAATGTGATTTTGACCTTGCAGCTGTGTAACCCAAGCACTCCATGTAATAGTGTCCTTTTTCACCTGAGAAACTAATCCATCCTGGGAGCATTCAGGCCCTACACAGATGTTTGCCAACTTCAAAGTCTAAGTCAGCAAAGAAAGAACCAAGATTTTTGCACCAAAGACATTAATAAAGTACTGCTTTATTTTGTATAGCCTGGCAGTCATTGCCCTTTGGCTGATACCTGTATTAGCAATATTCCATGCTTGTTCTAGCAGACGAGAGGGTGTTTTTTACACTATTCACTACCCCTTCTTTCCCACTCCCCAAAGACTCAAAAGGACTTCCCAGTCCCATTCTAAACAGCGCTGAGGAGACAGGGAGATGAAGTTCCCATCCTACATCTAAACCTAGACCATCACAATCCATTCTGATGGATCCTTTGTGCAACTATACTTTGCATTTTGTAGAAATACCCAGCTCTCATTACTTCCTTCAACTCATCATACTGCAAAGGCTGAGCACCTTGTACAACTTAAAGAACTAAGAAGCTGTCAAGGCTCGACAACTGTCACAGTAGGCTTGACACAACCAGAGCTGACTCAGTGCAAGACACAACTCTGTCAGGCAACAGAAAAACAGAGAGAGCTAGAAAACCAAAACTGGAACAGTTCTGCTGTAGCAAAAAAAAACAATCAGCGTAACCACTTTTCCAAACCACCCTGCTCACCCAGACAAGCAAGAATCAAAATGGAGTTATTCAAAGGAGTGCAGTTAAAGGTGTTTTGGCTGCCCCATACAAACAGAGCTTAGATACAGAGTTTATTACTAACTATATTGAGTCTCTTCTGAGGGGAAGATTAAACTTCATAGTGCCTGGGGAGGCATGTCCTGCTTGCAAGGCACAGCTCTGACACAGGACAAGGTAAACCCTTAAAAGATGCAAGTTTCACTTTTTCAAACCCCCTTCAAGCAGCCACATCAGTTTGTTTCAGATGAGGAGACACTCAAAAACATCATAGATAAATAAGATAGATACCAACCCACTACAAAGCCACAGCTTTCCCCAAGACAGTCTGCAGGATGTGGGTTCTGACCTATTTTAAATGCTGATAACAGCATTTTTAAATTCTGGTGAATGCATTTTAAAACCTTTATAACCACACACAGAGAGAGAAGAAGAGCTTAAATGTAAAGTGAAAATTCAGCTTGCCATTTAAGTGCCCAATTAATACTATAATTCCTGTGCCCAGAGCCAAGCCTCCTCAATGGGAATGGTCCAGTGGAAAACTGAGGCTATGCTGGCAGCTCTGGAGACGTGCTCTCACCTGCACTGCACTACCCAGCCTCGCTCTTATGCATGGACTGATTTTCTCCATATGTTTTTCGAAGTACGTACATTGGGTTGATTCAGCAACAAAACTGTTGACACGGGTTTTCTCTCCATTCTCTCCTCTGAAGCAGCTTCTTGAAAAAAGTCACAATACTTGTCATTATTAAACGGCAAAACCTGTTCACAGCAACTCCTTTGTTCTTAAACAGGGTATGAACAGCGAGCGCCGCCAAGCACTTCAAAGCGAGCAGGACAAGCGTTCCTCCCGGTTCTGCAGGTGTGTCGATGGGACAACTCCTATTCCCAACTGAGGACATTCTAGCCAGGACAAAGCACACGTTTAAGTAACCGTCATGGGCAGCGACCTTGCACACCCGCCTACGGGCACAACTGCTAGATCTGTTCCCCTTTCACACCCCTCCTTTCAGTCCCGAGATTAAACTGAGTAAGGAATCCGCAGACTCCCCAAAAACCCTACGCGACAGTTGCAATGTTAAAGGAACAAAGCCTACACCTATCGACAGGCAGCCTGCCTCGGAGCACCGACCCCACGGCAAACAGAACCCCTTTGTGTCTCTAGGAGGCAAGAACAAAGACAAGCTGCCTCCTCCGCAGGGACTCGCCCACCTCGGGCGAGCAGAGCCTCTGCCGACAGCAGCAGCGGGCGGGCGGCGCGACCCACCTTGGAGAGCTGCCTCCTGAGGCTGAAGCGCTGGACCATGGTCTGCCTCGGTGCCCGCACGAAGCGGTGCGCGGCGCGGGCATGGGGGAGGGCGGCAGCCGGCCGCGGTCAGCTCGGGCGGCGCATCCCGGGCTGCCGGCGGGGGCCCCGGACCGCCCCGGGGCTGCTGCGGCTGCAGGGGCGCGCCGGAGAGCGGAGCGGAGAGCGAGGCGGGCGGTCCCCGCCTGCCGCTGCCGGGCACCGGACACACCCGCCCGGCCCCGCCCCGCGCGGCGCACCGGGCCCCGCCCGCCGCGGATCGGCTCGGGCAGCGGCGGGGCCGAGCACCGCGCCGGAGCCCAGGGGCCCGTCCCCGGTTTGGCCCGGACCGGCGAGGCGGGACCCGCAGGAAGGGGCGGGCGGGGCCCCAGCGGAAACAGCTCCAGCGCCAGGGCAGCACCGCGCTGGGACAATGGCACGGCCGGGCCAGGCTCCCGCCCGCACTGCAGCAAGTGAGGCTCAACTCTGCGCTGGGCTCCTTCTCAGAACACTTTCCGTGCTAATCCAGACCGCTCGGTCCCCTCGTACCGGGCCTCAGTGTCCCAGTGACCACACAGAGCCAACAGCACAGGAAACCGGGAAAAACCTCCCACTGCCGGCAGAGCCCAAACCAGATGCTCAGGGGGTGCTGCATCGGTCTCCTCTCTGAACTGGATCAAGTATCTCATTCTGCAGTTTGACTGTATCGAGAAGCCTGGTGCACAGCACTGCATTCCTGATGCAGGAACTCCGTATCATTTTGAACAGACTCCATGTCTGGAAAGCTGCCACACTTACTGTAGTGAGACCACCGAGCCTGTCAGCATTCTTGTGACAACATCCACCCAGGGTGGAAAATAGCTTCTTCAACGAACTCTTGCCATCATCTCCTGGGCTTGTGTGTGTTTGTGTGTGTACAAAGATGCACCCAGGATTTCTGCACTCCATGTGGAAACCCAGTAACCAGTTTGCAGCTTGTGAAGGAAGTGCAGCATGGGAGACAAACGCCCACACAACTGCCCTAGAACGAGGGTAGCCAGGGAAGGCTTTATCTTCTGCATCTAAACTTTCCTGTTTCCTTGCTGACAGCAGGTACGGGCTAGATGTGGCAGCTCTGGGTAAACGCCCTCCCACCCTCAGGGCTTGGTGCCAGAAGTTCCAGGGGACCACCTGGTCCTTCCTCTGCCCATCACTTGGCACACCGAGTGCCTCCACTCATACATGGACACCCAGATCTCTCTTCCCCATCAGCTCGGAGTCTGGGCAAGACAGAGACAAGGGAAAGGAGCCAGCTGGCTCAACTGTAATGCACAGCAGACTGAGATGGAACTGGTAGATTAGCAGAACTGATGATAGTCGCATTCTCCTTTGCCTCTGTAGCAGAGGCCTCACAGTCAGCATTTCCAAACTGATTTTGATGATCTGCAGAGTTAATTAATGGCTCCTACTCTTATGCAGACACAAAAGCATCTTATTCCTCAGTCTCCTTTCACTGGGCTATCATTACTATTTTCCCTAATATTCTCCTCATACAGCAATTCATTCCTGTGAAATAGAGTAATCAGCAAATTGTTCTCTCTCTGCTCAGGAACATAAAACACTTTAACCATTCCAAATAGCTTCTGATCACACTAACACTTCTGAAGCTGCCTATAATATATAGCACCTCTAAAGGCACAGACTAAAGAAGCAATGTGTGAGACATACTACACTTCTGAAGAGATATTCTAAGCACCTTAGTGCATCCAAATTCCTAGAAGCAACGGCATTAAATTATATACAGATGTATAAGTACACAAAAACATGTCATATATAGGCAATCGAGTACATCTGAGTATTTAGCAAATACTGGAACAATGCAAGTAGTAAAGTAAAAGAAAGCTTTCTGTATGCAAAGCAGTATAAACTGTGGTAGTAAACAACCAGCAGGATGTTGTGTAATATAAAGGGAAGAAATGGTGGAAAAATGAGGAAGTACTTTATATTTATGCTAAGTGAGCAGGCACTCCAGCGTCATTTATCAACAGAATGTCCACACGCGAGAATCCCAGAGTTTTAACCTACTTCCACCTGAGGTGCTGTCTTCATGGCTTTAAAACTTCAAGAAGTCTCCTGAAGAAATCAATATTTCCTCCCTGATGTTTTCTTTTTTCGGGAGGGGAGGGTGCGCAATCGCCTGCTCAGTTTACTGCTGAAACAGGACATTTTTAGTAGCAGCACTTTTATGGTAAACAGAGATGATGCAATTAAGGTTGGTGCAAGAGGCTCTACCCTCTTCTCCCAGTTTATACAAATCCAAAATACTTGCAGCAGAATTCAGGGCCTTATTAAGAGCTTTGCCACAAGTCTGGCCAAAAGGAGCATAAAAGCAGCATGTGCTGCACAGTCACCCAAGCAGACACAAGGCAGGGACTCTGCCGGCAGCTCTGCCTCCACTGAACGGAGGCTCCCTCAAATCATGCCCATGTGGGAACTTGTCCCCAACACAGGCAAGGCTTGGAGCAAATGACAGCACATTCCACAGACAACAGGAGAAACTGCTGCCAGCTACTGCTTCACCACCACACTGCCTTTGTGTGAATCAATCCACATGAAGTGCAGCCACCTCTGCAGTGAAATGCTGTTCTAGGCAGAGCAGCACCCCACATAGACGAAACCTCAATTTCCTCCTCTTGCAAAACAAATACTGCAAGTAAAACCTAGGTAAGGAGTCTGAGAAAAAAGACCTTGGCCAGGAACTCAAGATAAGATTAGGTATTCAGAACAAGCATGTAATCCTCAAACAACAAATCGCACACTTGTTCACATGGGGGGTAGGAAAATCTCCCTGTCCCAGGAGTGTCTGTGGGCCTTCTGAAAAGGAACTGTCAGAAGAATCATGCCTACAATTCTCAGCTGAAAAAGAAATAATGTGAAATCAGGCACAGAGACTTGTGCAAAGTGTGTGACACTGTCCTCGTCTCTATACTGGGGGACATCAATTTAATGGATGGACCACTCAGTGGATAAAGAACTGGCTGGATGGCTGCAGGCAAAGAGTTGTGGTCAATGGCTCAATATCCAATTGGAGACCAGTAACGAGTGGTCCCTCAGGGGCCAGTGTTGCGACCGACCTTGATCAACACCTTTGTCAGTGACATGGACGGGGGGATTGATGCACCCTCAGCAAGTCCGCCGATTACACTAAGTTATGTGGTTCAGTTGATATGCTGGAAGGAAGGAATGGCATCCAGAGGGACCTTGACACACTCAAGAGGTGGCCAATGCCAACCCCATGAAGTTCAACCAAGCCAAGTGCAAGGTCCTACACCTAGGTCAGAGGAATCCCAGGCACAGCTACAGGTTGGGCAGAGAAGAGATTCAGAGCAGCCCTGTGGAGAAGGACTTGGGGGTGCTGGTTGATGAGAGAAAATGAACATGAGCCGGCTTCAGTGTGCGCTCACACCCCAGAAAGCCAACTGTATCCTGGGCTGCATCAAAAGGAGCGTGACCAGCAGGTCAAAGGAGGTGATCCTGCCCCTCTAACTCTGCTCTTGTGAGACCTCACTTGGAGTATTGCGTGCAGTTCTGGTGTCCTCAACATAAAAAGGACATGGAACTGTTGGAACAAGTTCAGAGGAGCCCACAAGTATGATCAAGGGACTGGAGCACCTCCTGTATGAAAACAGGCTGAGAAAGTTGGGGCTGTTCAGCCTGGAGAAAAGAAGCTGTGTGGAGACCTCATAGCAGCTTCCAGTATCTCAAGAAGGCCTACTAGGATGCTGGAGAAGGACTCAATAGGTACTGCAGCAAAAGGACAAGGGGCAGTGGAGTCGGACAGGGGAAGTTCAGGTTAGATCTAAGGAAGAAGTTCTTTACTGCAAGGGTGGTGAGGCACTGGAATGGGTTGCCCAGGGAAGTTGTGAATGCTCCATCCCTGGCGGTGTTCAAGGTCAGGTTGGACAGAGCCTTGGGTGACATGGTTTAGTGTGAGGTGTCCCTGCCCATGGTAGGGGGGTTGGAACTGGATGATCTTAAGGTCCTTTCTGACCCTACCTATTCTATGTTTCTAAAAGAAAGTTGCATCGGAAAACCAAGTTAAAAGCATACTCAGCAAAAACATTTAAGAAAACCCAAGAAACAACAAAACCTAGGTTTGAAAGGAATCTTTAAAATTCTCAGCTGAGCAAGTACTCTCCTCAATAGAACTGAATTCCGGAAAAGAAAAAAAATCCCACCCCAAACTAGAAGTATGTGCCACTTTCCAAATTAAAGACAACAGTCATAGATGACACTCATACACTTGTAGATGGACAAACATTTCAACAGATTTCTAGAAGTTTTGGTTCTTCTAGATGAAATTTAAATTATGTGACAACCCAAGGAATAGCACATTGTCTGGGGGGAGAGAGGGCAAAGGAACAGAAAGTGATCTACAGAAAAGGCACCAAACATCACAGATTTGGATGCAAATGGAGCTGCAGGCCAACAAAAGAAAGACAAAGATTTGTGTGTCTGCAAACACATATAAAATACCTTGAGTACACCCTAGGGTGAGGAAGAAGAAACCATGAACCTGAACACTGCATTCTGGAAATGAAGGACTCCAGATGCCGAAAACCTGCTGTAGCCCCACACCTCCATCCTGACCCAAATGGAAGCACCCACTGTAGGACCCAGCTGAGCAGTGGAAGGGGGAGCATAACCCAGAGAAAGAGGGTATAAATTAGGGACTGTGTGCATAACCACTTTAACAGCATTATTCTTACTTTTACACGTTTCCGTAACAATTAGATTGGGACTAATAATGATCAGACCCTTAAGATTTCAATTACACTGAACTTAAATTCTTGTCTCTCCTTATATATAATGCGGTTTCCCTCTGCCCATAAACAAGACTTTGAGCCTGAGGCCATGTGTGTGCTTCACAAAGGTTACTGTTACCGGCCAGGGCAAACCAGCGCCTGGTACAGCATGGTCTGTCAGAGCAATTAAGCAACTGAAGATTAGTTTCTGAGCTTTTGAAATGATCCTCAGCCTACTCCTGACCTATCTCAACCTGCAATTAAGCCATTACAGTGATCTGCCAGTATCTTGTGGCAAGATGCAAGCCTAGCCCCCTACGAAGCATCAACACCTAGTTGTGCGCTTCTGCTGAAGGAGGACAGCCTCTGCCACCACAAGAGCAGGAGCTGTGTCTTCCACACTCACAGGCAGCAGAGCTGTCCATTCGAACCTGCTGGAAGCCCAGGTCTGCAGCTCCAGGTTCTCACAGCACCAGTTTTAAGACAGAAAATAAGTCACTGTTGTCCTGAAATGCTCCTTGTACACCAGTCCATCCGGGTTCTTGCGCACCTTGCTGTCAAGCTACAGGTAACTCCTGCATCACCTTCCCAGCCCTCCCTTAACAGTAACTCTGCAAGATCAGTGCTGGTTTAACATGACTCAGCAGCAGGTGTATATACCTAAACCCATAGGTATAATTTCCAAAAGGGCCTGTGACTAACCCGATCTGTTTGTGACATACTATTTCCAATATGAAACCAGTCCTTTATGGCCAAAGCTACAAAATGTTTCACTCAGGATCAATTTTAAAAGTGTTTACTACCTACATTAGCTGAATGGGAGAGCAAACCTTACAGCAGGATGTTGAGATGACTGCTTGTTCTTTTAGGAAATGGGTTAAAGCCTAAGTGATCTTCTATTCATCTGTAACATACTGTTTATAGCCACAGAGGACTTTCCACAGTCTCTCCCAGATGGGTGTCCCACGTGCGCTGCATGGTGTTCAGGACAAAAGGATTTGTGGAAAATCTTCCTGGCAAGTAAATTATTGCTTTAAAAGACTATTTACAATTGGAGGGAAACTGCTCACTCCTCCACAGTACTGAAAGTGTGGCACAGTTGAACATGCTTCCTTTTTTTGTGTTAATATGTAGTTTGGAGACCATGTGCCTGCTTGGAAACAGTCATTAGAAGCAACCAAGAAAAGCAAGCTCACTGTTAGTACGTTTTTGACATAGGGTCAACATCATCATCACTGGAAAATGCTGAGTCTGCGAATAAAGACCAGAACCTTATTCCAGAAGCACATGTGGTCATTTTTCTAAATGTGGACAGTAACAGAACATACATGTAAGCTGTTAAACAAAATCCAAAGATATCTGGAATATTTATGAAAACTGATCACCAAATCTGAAGAGCATGAGGCCACACAAGCCCTATAAGGGCACAGCAGCATGGAAGCAAGCAGTGCCTCGGAAAGCTGCCCTACAAGGATCTTGCTGCCCAACAGCAAATCCTTTTTCCTATCATTCCTGTAGCCCTGGGCAAGCAAATAGCAACTTGGAAATGTTTGGGGCTACGGAGGCAAAAGGCTGCAAATTCCCTAAGGAACTGGACACACTCGGGCTGGGCTGCCTTCTCAGGGACACCAGAAGGTGTCAGCCGAGGGCTGACAACGATTCCCTGCACAGACACCCGGGATGAACAACCTGACCTCCCCATCACCACCACCTTGTTCTGACACCAGCACGCGGCACGTCCAGATGACAGTAACTACGTAAGATCTCAGTAGAAAAAGGAACAAGGTGCTGCACAGCCAATGATTTCTATTTCAACAAGATGGATTTTGTATTTTTTCCATAAAACCCTAACAATATCAGAAGGCTTCATGATTCCAACACGGAAGCCTATGAAAATGCCAGTCCCCCCAGCAGAGCAGAGAGGGTTTTTACTCTTTTTCTGAATTTTCCTCCATTCTTTCATTCTGTTATTTTAATGCTCTTAATGGTTTTGTTCCTTTGAGGTAATCCTGACTTTATTCCTCTCATATCCCATTATTACCTGTTTGATCACCACTGGCTGCTCACCTCACTTCTGTTCTGCACATTGCTGATCCAATCTAAAGAAAATGACTGGTTGAAATGTATTCATTATCCAGATACAGGGTGCCAATAATGCTCCAAATGTCAATCAGGAAGCTGTAACAGCTCACCAAGGGCCGGGGGCAGCACACATGGACTGAGCAAACCCAGCACAGCTGCAGGTTCGACAGAGAAGAGATTCAGAGCAGCCCTGAGGAGAAGGACTTGGGGGTGTTGGTTGATGAGAAAATGAACATGAGCCGGCTTCAGTGTGCACTTGCAGCCCAGAAAGCCAACTGTATCCTGGGCTGCATCAAAAGGAGCGTGACCAGCAGGTCGAAGGAGGTGATCCTGTCCCTCTGCTCTGCTCTCGTGAGACCTCACCTGGAGTATTGTGTGCAGTTCTGGTGTCCTCAACATAAAAAGGACATGGAACTGTTGGAACAAGTCCAGAGGAGGCCACGAGGATGATCAGGGGACTGGAGCACCTCCTGTATGAAGACAGGCTGAGAAAGTTGGGGCTGTTCAGCCTGGAGAAGAGAAGGCTGCGTGGAGACCTCATAGCAGCCTTCCAGTATCTGAAGGGGGCCTATAGGGATGCTGGGGAGGGACTCTTCATTAGGGACTGTAGTGATAGGACAAGGGGTAACGGGTTAAAACTTAGGGGAAGTTTAGATTGGATATAAGGAGGAAATTCTTTCCTGTTAGGGTGGTGAGGCACTGGAATGGGATGCCCAGGGAGGTTGTGAATGCTCCATCCCTGGCAGTGTTCAAGGCCAGGTTGCACAGAGCCTTGGGTGATATGATTTAGCGTAAGGTGTCCCTGCCCATGGCAGGGGGGTTGGAACTAGATGATCTTAAGGTCCTTTCCAACCCTAACTATTCTATGATTCTATGATCCTGCCCTGTCCCAGGGGACAGGCCTGCCCTGGTCGCTGCAATCATTGCCTGAAAAAGCGCAAAGCATTTTTGTTCCTACTAAAGTGATGGTAAGACTTAAGGGTAAGCTTGGTTTTGTGCAGGAATGAACAACCACCAACATTTTCCTGCCAGCAGAGAAAGGAGCAGGACATCATTCAGGAATCCCATAGCTCTATGATATTCCATGTCTCTATGATAGCAAACATCAGCCTTCGGGTAGCCACCACCAGAACTAACCTGAGGCACTGGCTGCAGCATAACGCAACACAGAGGTTGGCACTGTCATTACTTTCATGGCATCGATAAAAGCCCACATGGACACAGTTCCTCACCAAAGTGCTGCTGCTTTTGTATCTTTCGAACCTGAACATGGCTCTGTTTGTCCACATCTTAACATGTAACCCATTATTCCTCAAAAAGCTCTGACAGCGCAGGAAACCAAAGTGAGACCCCATGACTTCATCATTTCCATACTGCCACAATCCTCATTTCCCAGCTCAGTGGGCTGCCTCCTCTACAAGAAAAGATGTATGCAAAAGTATATGAATTTGGACTGCTTGAAATAAAGACCAAGTGAAACAGCTCAGTAAAACTTTAATTATTACATTATTTTCCATGCTATGACAATCTCATTTCTCAATTTCTATGCAAAGCCTGACAATATGCAGCAGGATTATTACTCATGCAAATGTGTGTAAATGAGATGCTAGAACAAATCCAATCTGTGGTTTTGGGATAACATTTTGCCCTTCTATTCCAACAACAAATTGAGAGAACAGAACAATACTGTGAACTAAAAATATTTTGTGTGCAGAGGATTATTAAGAACTTACTCTCCTTTATGCCAGAAAGTACTCAATGTCCTTAATTCCTACTAGGAGCAGAGGATCTTAGCACCACACAGAATCAGGCTCACTGGAGAACCATACAGACAGGAGTGAACCCTCACAATATCAACTTTTACAAGCCAAGTTACAATAGCAAACAATATGATGTTTACCTGGAAGGGACTATCCCACCCCGTGGTAAACTGACAGCTGCCCTTGACCTATCCCTGCACTTCACATAAAACAGTGCTGTAAAGATACAGAAGAGATTTTATTATGCTTTTGTTTGTATGATATATATTGTATAACATATGTAACACCACCAAGTTACATCAACACACTAAGCAGCAGCTCCACTGCCTTTGCAAGCTGCAGTCACAACACACCCAACACTTCGGTCTAACCCCATTACCTGAGGATGGCGCTACCTCGCTGAGTCCCTGACCCTGGGCCAGGGGCTTTAGACAACACAAAAGTCTCCAAAAGTTTGCAGCACACACACATAAAACATGGGGAAGTGGAAAAGAAATAATATAATCCAAACAAACCACTTTGGGTTAACAATACAATATTCCGGGGAGATTAACCTCCTAAACTTCCCAGCAATGAGCAAGTGGAGAAAGCGGGTTCCAGGATCTGCTCCAGGTCTTGCCTGCTCTGAGGAGTCCTGGCTATTCACAGTGTACAAGGGAAATGAATTACAACATTTCTTTTTGATTTTTGCCAGTTACATCATTGACATGGCCATGCTGATACAGATAAGAAGTTTTTTCCTTCTCCAAACTGTATCTCAGACACAGCACCTAGTGTTAAAAAGCAAGTGTAACAGTTTCCAGCAGGACCAACTGAGCAGCAAATGAATCCCAAACACTAATTAAGCTCAGAACAGCATTTACATAGGCAAAGTTGAGCATAAACTTAAATCACCATGCAGCCTCAGCTCAAACAGAAGGATGGGGCTTGACTCCGCAAAAATGGAAGGTATGGAAATAGTCTGGTTGTGTTTAACTGGTCTTAAGCTTCAGTAGTAAACTCCAGACAGAAGCACATGGGATCCTGTTCATCTGTGCTTCACAAATACATTTGCAACAGGTAAAGCTCCTGCTGTTCCAGTAAGAAGCACTGACAACTCCCCAGCAGCCTGCAAATGCTTTTACAAGCCTCTAATCTCAGTAATCCAAGTCTGGTGACTCCTTACATCTGCATGTAGCAAAGTCTTCTACAGTCACAGGCAAACCTTAGACTGATTAACCGCAGACACTGTCAGCATTATGTAGTGACTACAGGATGCTGTCTTACCAACAGAACACACCACCATGGTTTTCAACACACCGTAGAGTAAGAAGTCATTAAAAGAGAACAAAATGTCCATTACTTTTTCCAAATGACAGAAATTTGAACACTGGGGGGAAAACAAAGAAAGAAGGGAAAGCAAAACAAGGATTTCTGCTACAAGAGCAGTACCAACCCCAGGGGTAGAGATGGATGAGAGGGCAATGATGAGGCACCAGGCACAGACTTGACACTGTGTGGTGGGAGCAGAGAAGCTCCAGAAGACAGGCAGACAGCTACTGTGAGCAGAAACAGGCTGCATCACAGCAGCACTGGGACCAGCAGATCAATTGGTGACAGAAGACATGAATCAGAAAAATGAGAATTAGATCGCTTGACTACAATTATGCTGGGTTTGTCATTATTAAATCACAACTTTTCCGTTACGTATGTTGTGGGGTTTTGTCTTTGTAGCTTGCATAGCCCATATGTTCACAACAGATGGATCAGCGCTGCAGCTCACTGATATTTTTCTAATTATAGTTGGGATTTATGAAATTCTTAAAGAATTTCCAAGGAAATACTCCCTGCTGAGGCCAGGTGAGTCTGAGCATCTTCACTGTCATCAGCAAACACCAAAATCAATGACGTGAAATTGATGAAGGCAAACTTATTTAAGAGATAAGATCACAAGGAGCTGAAGGAGACAAATGTACAAAGTCTTGAGAAAGTGAATATGAAACAAATTAAAAGAAATCAAGTGAAGGTTTGCTCATCTAATTGCATCTTCAATTTAATGCTTTTTAACAACAGGCCATCTTTATCCTGTAATTTTACATGTGTAAATAAATGTACAGCCAGAACCAGTACTGCCTCCACTTAAGTGCACACTTAAACATATCAAACCTCTGAAGTAAAACATAGCTTACACAATGCGAGGTTTTTGCCTTTAGCTTACATGGAAAAGACTGATGTGTCTGAGGGACTCTAGGTTTCTGAGCCCACTTAAGACTATGCACAATCCAGGAAACACACACTCAGGTTTTTCTTTTTAGGGAGTGATCTAAAAGAAAACTAAGTGAGATTTTAAGAAATACACCAAATGAGAACAGAAACGTTCGTACAACAGAACTCCAAGCCCTACCAACAAATGCTGTGGCATTCCCAAAGTGTTTATTTAGGTTCTACCTGCAAGTGTACCCATAGCTTTCAGAACATGCATCAGGAAACAATTCCCAGCTAGAGCAAAGGAACGGGAGGGCTCAGGTTAAGGAAGGTGAGGTATGACATCCCAAAGCAGCACACGTGCTCTGGGTCATGCAAGAGATGAGGTGCGTTATTCCCTAGCTCCCCTCAGCCCTGTACTCCCACACTGCATGCACACCACAGAGACACAAGTACCAAAAGGAGAACGTGACCACTGCTGGAACTGCTGCTTGCCTCCCTCTTGCTCACATGCTATGAGGATGCTGCTGCTGCCACTTCCTGTAACAGCAGTTTGTGAGCAAGCACGCTACATTTTATACCACCAACATATCAGATTTTCCATTCTCATGTTCCAAAGATCTGACAGATCCATTCCTCTCCAGGTACTTCAGGAACTTTAGCTGCTCTAGATCCTTACCCTGCCAAAAGCCTATGTTATAGCGCAGGGGGCATGCTCCAGATGCAATCCAGAGTATACAACTGTATTTTCACTTTAGACCCATAGTATACAACTGTATTTTCCGCTGAAAGCATGGTGCAATATGCAAATACTAAAAAGCAGCTGGAAATTCACTGAACTCTACAGGGACAACTGGTCACAGAGGTTCTTGGATGGTTTAGCCCTCAAAGAAGGCCTTGGTTTACATGCATTTCATTTACTGCTTTCAGACTCCAGTCCCTTCCCTTAAAAGGAGGCGAGCAAGCCTGAACAGACCCTTTTCCTCCAGTCACAGAGCACAGCACCTGAGGACACAGCAAAAAGCAACCAGAACCACTGTCACATCCACCTCAGAGATGACAACTTGGTCAAGTAGCAGACCCAGAGAAAACACTTCTCAATAGGAAGTACAGCTGCTGCTTCTCAATAATCAAAGCCCTTTATCAACCCAAAACTGACTCCTAAATTTGTTACCACACATAGCAGATGTTGTAGCAGAATGCAGTTCTAGCAGCCTAATGGTTCTCATTTTCCAGTCCCTCCTGCCAAATGATCCAATTCATCCAGGCCAGTGGCACACCCCTACCCAGAAACAAATTTTGAGCATGGACTGCCAATACATTTGTATTTATTTATAAGCTGTATAATGTCCTACTGGATACATTATGTACATTATAAAACAAAAATGGAAATTAAAAAGGAAAAGAAAAACATTATTTCAAAAAATATTTTACTTATTAATGGTACAAAAAATACTTTCTTCCCACACTCCAGTGGATTGTCTTTGGCTACCTCGCTCTGGAGACCCCTGATCTAGCTGAAGGTGGATATGAAGCTTGCTTCATAAACTTTGGTTGCTGGATTTGGGTACAAACTCAGAAAACTATCAACATTCCCCAAAATTCTCCCAGAACACAGATCATGAGTTCACTCACAGCAAGCAAATAAGCCTGGAGCTATTAAGAGGCCTCTTAATGGCTCAATCATCATGTCTCAATTGCTAAGTTAACCCATCTGAGGGGAGCCCATGCTTTTCCTGACAACTTCATTACTATTTCTGATCTTTTAACTGTTGGCAAGAAACAAAAGCCTCAGTTGCAGCTGCAGGCAGACTCCTCCAGTGCTTCTCCCAAGAGAAAACTTCACTCACTGCCTTAGAATGCTAGTGCAATATATGCTAACACTTTGTAATTATCATGTATGAATGCAAGATATGCTAATTTCCCCGATGACTATCAGGAAAATACATTGAGAGCGTATTATACCACCAAGAACTCTGAAAAGGTTTTCCCTTAAGAGTATCTCAAAGTAGGTTTCAAGGGGAGGAAAACAACGTACAAGAGAATAACCTTGGTGCAGAGGCAAGGTGAGGCAACCACCAGATGACTAAGGGGATCTTATTCATCCCCAATCCATCATTATCAAGACAACATCAAAGAAACTGTATTATATGAGAGCAAATTTTCGTAATGAAAAATCTACACAAACTTCAGGACCATGCTATTTTAACAGCATCAAACACTAGCAGGATTGTTTCTCTTGGTCTAAGAGTCATGGTCAGAGACTATAATTAAGAGCACACAAACCAGAAACCAATTTCACAATGCTCCCTATCTTTATCAATGGGTTCGTCCTCCAGTAACAAACAACTATTGAACAAGGCTGCAAAGAATTTTAGGAAAATATATATTATATCTCAGGTTGAATGAGAAACCTAGGTTGGGTTGTTGGGTGGGTTTGTTTTTTCTTAAAAAGGTGTGCTTCAACTAAATTGGCAAGATGGTAAGACAGGGACTACTTCTTGATATCATCAACAAGCAGATATACATAGCTTTACAAGAACATGTTCCAGAACAGACAGTGTCATCTCAGCGAAGGCTTTTTCCACGCAGGCCTGACAAACCAGGACAGACTTGCTGATCCCGTATCAGCAAGTAGCCAGGCTGATCTAGATCAGGTGCAGTCAACCTGGCATTGCAGTTCAGTCACAGGCTGCAGCCAGTGTTACCAGAGCCTCTCCACAGCCAAAAAGATCAACAGCACCATTCACTCAAACAGGATTTCCTCAAGTTTATAAAATACACAGTAAAACAAGAGGGGAAGAAAAAAGCCATCTACATAAATGCAAGGTTTTGTTGCAGGAGCTGAGATAACAGCTGCTGAGAACTACTCTGGCTGCTGCTCTTCCCATCACTTCTTGTTTGACTGTAGTGTGCCATCCAACCAACCTAATGTGCTTCAAAAGCAGCTCTCATTTCACTGATCAAATACATATAAAATAAGCCACCTGCCATGTGAGAAAATGACTAACATTTGTATCTTTTAAGCTCTTTGCTTCACCACTAAAGAAACTTTCAAACACAGTAGTACTGGTGTTTGCTGAAAGAAACTTGTTTTTAAAAACAGGATTTAAAAGCCTTAAGAAAACACACAAGGAGATGATAAAAACCAAAGGTAAATCTGAGTAACTTACTGCTGCTGCAGCCTCCTCTCCACCTACATAGATAGAAGAAGCAATCTCCATCACAGACAAGTTCGTGGGAGCATCTGTAGTAGATGACGATCTGGGCCGACCTGATTGAATATCTTGGGCAGACCTCCTGTTGATCTGTGGGCTTCCTTTCGGGGCATCTGCCTTGCCCCACCTGCTGTGCAGGCTCGTCCCTCTCTTCATTTTAGGTGGCACTCTGATCTGCTGGAGCACGCGGTTCAGAGCTGTGGGGTGGGTGGAGACACCATCAATTTCAGCACAGACGCTTTGGCTTTCCAGATCCATGTCAGGCTCCAGATCAGCCTGAGCTTGCTGAATATCATGTGGAGAAACCGAGGACCTCCTGCGCTGATGCTGGAAAAGGTGCTTCAAACCTTGACCAATCACATTAATGTTCTCCAAAGCATTATGGGTTATTTTTGATAATTTTTGCTCTGATTCATGTTGCTTTTTGGTCTCTTGATCTTGGGATTTGCCTCCAGGATCAGGGTCATCACACAACTGTTCAGTGCTAGAGGGCTCCATTGGTGACACCCAACAGGTTTATTTCACTATTCATATATAATTATGTCCCCTGTCTTTGAAAGGCGTGTGTTTTTAAAATGCCAAGATTGTCAGCCAATTAGGTGTGCAATTGCTTCAAGAGTGACTACACATGCAGCTGTGCCACGGTGATCTCATGCTTATCTAGTGTTAAACAAAAGAGTCATTATTATACATCCATGCAGAAAGTAGTGGGTTAAAAAATCCAAAGCGCAAAACATGCCATTAACAAAACAATATGTATCAGTTTTCCAAGCATCCCTCCACGTGGTATTAGTTGCATCTAGGCTGTATGCAGAAGCCAAAGCTTGTATGAGACAAGTCATTCATCACCTGGGGGAAGAAGCCCAGCACAAAGGGTACAGGAAAGCAAGAAGGTAAAAAAAGCTGTTCAAAAGGGGGAGAAGCAAGGAGAAACCAGTGGGGTTTTGTTAAGAACAAGCCCACAAAAATATTTAACAGAGTATGAAGTTAAACTTCTGAAGGGCATGCTAGTCTCTTTGGTAGAACTTATTTTGTTCCTTGACAAAGATCTGGTATTTCGTGCTTCAAATGCAACGTCTGCTCAGCCTACCTGATTTTCCTGTAGAATGCTTAAGTTCGCAGTATTTAGCATATGCAAGAAAACAGAACACTTCCAAATCAGTTATGCATTCCCAAATAGTAAGAAATGGCTTATTACTGCCAACATCCGCTGATGGCAGTGGAGACTAGATGTGAAAATCTGTCTTCAAGCAGGAACAGGCAAGTGAAATGGTTTCAACTGGCACAGTCTTCTCCATAGTTCTCAGAGAAAACAAAAATGTCTTTTTAAAAGTAGAATAAGCAACCAATCTGAACAGGAGCAGCACCGTGTATGTATAGCTCAGTCTCTAGCAGAGAGGAAACACGCAGCTTTTCTCCAAGAGAGCTCAACCTTCCTGTCATCTGAGCTCAGGCAAGAGCTGGTTATAGGACGCTGCAGCTGAGTACTCAGATAGCAACTCACTATGGGAGAAGTACAGCAAAGGAATGAGGAAGGAAGAAAGGAAGGAAGGAAGGACACATTATCTGAAAGAGTTTCACATCAGCACCATGAGATCACATGCTCAGAAGCTGATCATTGTTTTCTTGCAGGAGAAAGCTTTGATTAGGCTTCTCTAAATACAGAAACCAGACCAGAGTTCTACCTCAATTTTGGCAGAAAGCAGCCTGGGGTTTAAATAAAAAAATAAATAAAAACAGCAACAAAATTTCATCTGAAATGCAACATATGTTTGGGATTTGAAAGCATTCTTTCTTATCTCAAAACAGCTGCAGAAGCACAATGCATTGAGGTTACCATTAGAGCACTCAATTTTTGCATCTGAAACCTGACAGAATGGGTTAAACAGATATTCCAAAATGCTTTACAAATTGGCATCCAAAAATATCAGAAGAGCTGCCTCACGCTCTTTTTCAAATGTCACTGCTATCAGCTGGAGGCAAGATGCAATTCTGTACTTACAGAAAGCAAAACGCTGGAGTCATACGGGATTTTCTCTCAGTACTTTGAACATGCTACAACCACTGAGTGTAAATACATTGGCCAGTTTGACATTGAATGCAAAGTAATAAACTACATACCAGAAAATACAATGTATTTACCAATTCATGCAGAAATTGTGCAGCAGAATCAAATATGTAAAAATAAAAGGTTGGCTGTGCATTTTTTAACAGTTTCTTAAACGGCTTCAAGTGCCTTCATGAGCAGTGTCATGCTTTGACTTTTGAGCTCAATCTGTCTTTTCTTTTTTCGTGTGGAATAGGTTTTCCAGAAAGCTGAATTGCAGGTTTCCAGCCAATTTAATTTGGTGGGGAAAAGAGACAAAAACTAGAGATTGCCCTTTTCATCCAACAATGGTTCAGTGAACAAACCTCACTGTCCCCAAGTTATTAGGCATGCAAAACACAAATCTGACAGTTGACCCATAACCGCCTTTTTCATTTTAGCCAATTCCCTCAGTATTCATTTTTCATTCAGGACTCGTGAAGAACCGTAGTTCATATCAAAGATGCCCAATACACCTTCTAACCAGTATATCTATGATCTCCTGCATGCTTCCCATCCAGATTACCACTGGTAATACTGCTGATCTGAAAGAACACCACTTCAGTCTACCTACACTTCCATGCATTATCTTCTGGAAAGCATTATCCTTCTTAAATTAGCTCTGTGTCAATTTATAGACCCGAAACAAGTTAGACAACAGTGAGCTCACAAACATGTCACTACTACCCCTGAAACTACACTGAGCCTTCTCTCCAAGGCCTGGTGGTCTTCTGACTACTTGTGTTCCCATGTGATGAGTCTGTTGTGAGCCTGAAATGAGCTTTTCAAATTGCACACCTGGTATGAAGAGTCTTAAAACTACTTATTTGTCCTAGTATCTACTTTTGGGGGAAATAATGTGAACAATTGTCAATCAGCAGAATTAATCAGCATTAGGATTCAAGTTTTGAACCCTCCCCCCCCCAAAACAAAAACACCATTATATTCTGTTTGAGAGAGGAAACAAAGTACTTTATAGCATGAAGTTCAAAAACATGGGTTTCTTAGTCATACAAGAGTACGATACAGCAGGGACAAAATGCACAATTTCATACAGTCACACTGAGCAGATGTTGTAATATTACACCCCAAGAATATTGCCCTTCATTGTGCAGTCATTTCACATCAGCACACGGAAACAAAACAGTTCAAAGGAGAAACTGGTAAAAAAAACAGTATTAGAGAACTGTGAATATATAAACTAGTACTTGCCTCCATCACTTGCCCTTTAGCATGGCTGACATACAGCAGTCCCTCCACTGAACAAAACTGCAAAAGAAATTAGGTATGAGATGCAGTTCTTGGACATGGGAGGAAAGTTTTACACAAACAAAGTGAGCATGGTTCCATCCTCATCCTCCTCCCCCCTCCTCCTCCCAACATTTAAATGCAGGTGCCTCTGGAAGCTGGGCTATTTTAGACTCTTTCAAATAACTGGAGAGATACAAATATAATTGAAATTAAAACTAAATCTTACAGAGTTAATCAAGAAGTTCTTATTGAAGGAATTCTTTCTTTTGGGGTTTACAGCCACCAATATATGATGAAAGCCCAGGTAGGTTTCAGGGTTCCAGCCTACAAGGTCACACTGGCCCACACAGTTTTTATTTTCTCCTCCTACTCAGTCATCAGTTCTGTGCGTAGTTCAAACAGCTTGCTCGTGTTTACCTGGAGCTCACCTACGAGGACACTAGAACTGAGAGCACTTGAGACATGAGCATCTTCCACTCCATTCTTCAGGGAAGCCTCTGGCACCTTTGGCTGAGCTGCCCCTGCACTAACAGCACTCTCTGCCCGAGGGCAAGTGAAACCAACCCCTGTACAGGGCAGCACCCCCACGATGGCAGACCCTGCACACTGCGCCAGCCTTGCGGGGACATGGCCATGGACCCACTCAGGGGCCCGGCACTGAACGAGCGTGAAGGACTGGGAGACCCGAGCTCAACTGAGGCAAAGCACCTGGCCGAGGACATCATCCCGGCTTCACTCTCCTTCCCTGGATGGGGAACAGAGGATTTTAAGGGCACGTGGATGATCTGTTCAACGTTTCTGCAACAAGCCCAAAGCAAGGCCAGATGCTGGCTAGAAGAACACAGCAGAAGATGACAAAGAGGACAGCAGAGAGCAGATACAACTGCGTTTCTCGGGATCAACAGCCAGACACTTGCACTATCCTGAAACACAAAGGTGAGCAGTTACTCAACTAGCTCTTGAAAACGGGGCCACAAGCTTTGCAGTACATTAGCACTCAGAATACTACAAGCCTCTGCACAGCTGGGCAATTTTACCATTTTATTACATGCCAGATACCCACCTCCAAGACAGCAGAGATAAAGAGAACATTACTCAGAACCACTGGAGTGGGATGCTAGGATACGGAGAACGTGATGACAGCAGATATGAAGAACTTAGAAAAATGAATGAAGGCATTTTTTCAAAAATCTCAACATAGAAGAAGCCACACTTCTGCAACAGGGTGAGTGGAGAGTGAGGCCCAGAGCCAGAGGTATTGTGAGTGTACGAGGTGCCACCAACATCACTTCAGAGCCTTTCTACTTTTTCCTGAGCTCTGCAAAGCTACTGCACTGGGCTAATCAAAATTCCTGCCCTTTCCTGTACTTATGAAGAGTAGACACAGCCTTCTTTTTTTTGCATATATAATGGCCCTATTGCAGAGCCATTTGCTCAGCACAAATGCATCAGCTTAATGAATTCCCCTTCAAAACCACAGTTCTCTGTAAGTAAACTCTGAAGTTACCATTGAGACCCATCTCAGAGCTGACTTGAAACTGCAACTGCACTGCTTGTTACAACAGTACAGAACTGTAGAAATAGGGAAGAAAAAGATGATTTTCAACAAAAGAAAAAGATCCTGCCTTTCTGTAGAAAGTTTCAAATACCTATTATTTACGCTGTATTTGAACATCTCCAAATCTTAATGTCCATGTTGAAGTACAATTACCTAAGGAACCCTCCATAAACAGCTCAGTTTAATAGCTCATCATGGAGCTATAGTCCACAGTTAGCAGGGATTTTAGGTAGGAGATGCTTGCTATTCCTCCTGTTTGGCAAAAGAAAACCAATTTTTAGTTGCTTCAGGTTACGAATCATTCCCATTAAGAAATAGCCCAGCTTAGTCTGAGAAATCCCATTATTATTTTCAGAAATTCATCCCAAAACGGATTCTGTATCTAGGAAAAGAGTTTAGTAAGAAAAAAAAAAACTACAGGGGCAACAGTCACACACTGGAAAACCATGAGAAAACTATGGGAACTGGGAACCCTAGAAATTATTTGTATTTGCAGGAGGATTAAGATATTTTAAAAGCATCATTGTTCAGCAGCAAGAAGCACCAGAGCAAGTAAGGAGAGAAAGCTCCGGGTATGCACAGCTAAGCCTGTCAGAAAGAAGAACTCAAATGAAACTGGAATGGGTGTAAGATTCAAGAGGACTGCAGCTTGGAAAACATTCAAGGAGGAAGACAACAGTGAGAGTAAGTAATTTGACCCAAAAAAAGCAATTGGATAGTGGCACAACTACCCAATACCAGGAGAAACAGGTACATTTAGCCATTATAACAGATATTTTTAGCTATTGTAACAGTTTTTTAAAAGTCAGGGTGGAGAACTGGGCAAGAATATAAGAAAAAGGCCTACAAGAAATAATTAATGCAAAGAACATAAGAAAGATGGCATAACATGGGGGGGGGACACCAACAGAAAACAGTACTACTGTTAATGGAAAGGATAAGTGTAATTTTCAAGACATAATTCTTCTTCCTTCTCCAAAATTCACCCAAGAAAACATATACTGGAATTTTAGTGAAGTCCAAAAGAAAAAACAGGGATAAGAGGTAGACAGCAGACAAAGGCCACCACCTGGCCACAATCCTGACACGGACAATACTCTATGGAAGAACAGAAATGGAGTATGACTGAAAAAAGAAAACAGAGGCAAAACAAGAAAGACTCAGCATATTAAATAGTGCAGCTGGGAGATGTGTGTGCGTGTGCGTGTGTGTGTGTGTGTGAAACATCTTCAGGTATGTGTAAAACAAGTCAGACTTCTGCTGAAGTTCTGCATCTGAGATTTTAGAAAAGGGGAATAGCCTGAAGCCAGCTACTTCTGATGAAACTGGAAGGAATGGCAGGAGGCGTGGGCAGGAATTCACTGAATTAATCCACAAGGCTCTGCAAAAGAGGTCCACACCATCCAGTACATTGAGAAAGGGCGCACCAGATGGACAGAAACTGCCACTTTAATAGGAACAAGGGTCACAGGGCAAAGCAAGAGACCTACAGCCTGGTTTTTAAGTCAGCTGTAGTGTGTTACACAGCAAACCCAACATTGTAGAACAGGTTTTACCAATTTCTGCCTAATAATTTCCCTAAACCCTCCAACCTACTCCCGACTTACCAAAAAGTCAAGAAGGAAGTCAGCTGAACAATGCCATCTCTGCTACCCTTGCTGTCTCTTCTCACACCACAGATTCAGCAGGAACAGAATCTGGTGGATAAAGAACAGGCTGAGAGAACGGAAATCATGGGCTAAACCAGCTTTGTCAGTCTTGTCAGAAGACCTTGAGTAAGTCAAGTCAGCCTCTGGGCCTAATGTTTACCGATACGCAATGTATGAACAACCCAGCTAGCTGAAAAAAGGAGTAACACTGAGGGTAATACCAGTGAAGGTGCTCTACTAAAACACTTCATAATGCAGCAAAACACTTGTATTCCTTTGAAGGGAAGGTGTGCAGATATCCATTAAGAACAACTCAAGCTCAGACTGCCAAGCTGATGAATTTTAGAAAGGTAGCCAACTATATTCTTTTGCTAAAAGGATTCAGTCAACTGACACATGCACTATAAATGAATTCTTCATTTATCAATGCTATAATTTACACAATGAACCAGTTGTATGAATATCAAAGAACATAAAAACTCACACCAGCACATTGTTAATAAAGTAAGAGAGGCTGGTAGAGAACTTATGTATGAATTACACAATCATCA
Organism: Pezoporus flaviventris; assembly: GCF_033815535.1. Lineage (NCBI taxonomy): Eukaryota > Metazoa > Chordata > Aves > Psittaciformes > Psittacidae > Pezoporus > Pezoporus flaviventris. The sequence goes on along the minus strand of NW_026892569.1, from coordinate 10,155,146 downwards.
CCAAGGAGCAACTAAAGATTTTTAAGATATTCAGGGACAAAACCAGCACTAAGTCTAAGCCCATACAAAACATGAGACATACAATCTCCCTCCTAGAATCCTCACAAGCCTAAAATACACCTACACGGTCTATCCACTCATTTGTTAAGGGTGTGCTGCACATGACACATCAACAAATGGTCATTTCAAGGGGCTCGTCAGCAGAAGATTCATGCTTTGGCACACCAAAACATAATTCACCATTTCTACCACTCCATCCATTAATGGTTCACATGCTTGTATGCGCAAGGGTAGCATGTTCAGAGAGATACCAGAAGGTGATTTTTCAACATCAGCCTCTTCTCAGATCCATATCCTATTGAAACAGTTCCTCACTGCTGCTACCTTCTGATGTAACAGTGTACACTACCATACCTGGAACCTACCAAAACCACTTTAAAACTACCCTTTCCTGGAAAAAGGTACTCGCAGGCTATTTCACATGAAACAAACAAAACCAGTGCTTCAAGAAAGATAAATAAAGATTAAAGAAAGGTTTAACTGGAGCCTTCCAGTTTGCCAACAATTACAATTACATTCTTCATATGCATTTTCTAGGAAAATGTTTGAGCACATACTTAAGTTCAGTGACAACACAAAGTGCAGCCCGCAGGCATTTTAGAAGAAAACCAGATTTGATGGAGCTGGGTATACACCAAGAATCCTTATAAAGACCATCTGTTTTACCAGACAGAAGAGGGAACTTGCCCATTAGCAAGTCTTTCTTTCTAACCAGATGGATTAAAAACTAGTAGTTTTACACTGCATCCACCACAAGCATGTGTCCTGTGGAACAAGTTACACAAGGCTGCAATTTACAACTGCGCAATTCGCCACCAGCTGACTTCCACTTGATTCAGTGATCGGCTTCAGAAGAGCCACATCCTCACCGACCCATCTTTGAAAGCAAATTCAAAAATAGCCAAACTGCAGCATTTCCTCATGAACATCTCTGCTTTCTGCTAACAGGAAGAAAGCTTTAACCATATTCACATGCCCTACGAAGCAAGTGCATTGCATATCCTGGATCCAGTACTCCACTGGAGGAGGACATCTGAAGGGCCCATCTGCAGGTTCAAGCAGGGAACCAAAGCTGGCCTTCCACAATGCGAGGAGTACATCAGAAACAGCAATTCAAAGAATTTCCAACCTCTCTTGCCCCCTGTGGCTCATTTTCAGTCCCACAGCATGGCACCCACATGTGAGCTGCTGCAGGCACAGCTGCTTGTGGGGCTGCGATGAGAGCCAAAACACAAAATAACTCAGCCTGGAACGAAAATGGGCCTGAGGGAAGAATCTGACCACATTGCTGGTTAGAACAGCTTTGGTATAAAGTTAAAGAAGGGAATCAGTAGCGAGACAGGGCACATGACTCCAAAATGGTGTTATCAAAAACCTCGCATCTGAAGCTATGGCCACAATAGCCGGAAAACCAGGAACTCGCATGGGATTCAGCAAGGGCTCGTCAATACAAGAATAACTGCACATTTACAGTTCAAATCCCCCATTTTGCAAACAGATAAACTACCTCCCCTGAGTGAAAAGAGGGAGGATGTAATAAGCAAATACACAAAATACTGGGTCTTCCACAAATAGCTCTTTACCTATCTCTTTTATCTAGGATTACAGGACAGGGGTACAGACTAACATTATCATTAGCAACAAGTCATTTTTTCACTAGATGCCTGCATATAGATGTCTCATTTAAAGTGCAGCTTTAAGCACCGAGTCCTGTTGTCAAATCAAGCCAGTTTGTTGTCTGAAGAAGCTCTTACGCTGCTTTATCAATTTTCACCATTGCAGGGATATACAGCAGCAGAAGTACATTCCAATTTTACCACAGCGCATACAACTTTCATTAATGTGGGTAAGACCAGCTATGGTACACCTTCGCTGGCAGGAACCTATATTGCGCCAGTTCAGAGCAGTACAGCAACAGGAAAAGCCTACCTTCAAATACAAAATGAATTCTATACATGCAAAAGTGAAAAGCAGTAATTCAACTTCTTTTTGCTTCCCCTCTTTAAAGAAATCTTTCACTGGAACAGATTTAATTCCTTGAAGCATCTCAGATGTTTCTGTGGTCAGCTGCGCTCCTACTATCCACTTTTCCTGCTAACATTTGCATTATTTGCGTGAGATTCTCCAGCATCTGGAAAAATCCAGCATTACTACTGTATGCCAAACATTTTGGCAGAACCTTTCCATGAAGAGGAAAGGGCAGCAGGGGAGAGATCAAAAGTGCTCTTATCCTCATTGCCTGTCTGCCAGGAGATGCTGCCACTTTCATTGTGTTAAAGCTGACTCAAATGTCGGGAACAAGTGAACCGCAAAGTGGAAATACAGATACTTTCATTCTACTCCCAAGGAACGACAAAAGGTTATGCTGCAGCTATTTCAGGCATTACAGAGACTTTTAAGCATGGTAGTCATAAAAACAAGAGATGGCCTCTCATTTTAACTCCTAGCAGATTCAGCTGTGACAAGGCCAGCACAGAAGCTGGCAAGATTTAGCAACTCTAGTTCTCAAAGAAAGGCTTATTCCAGGCTTGGAGTTGTAAGAGGGTTAAAGCAAGTTAAATTAGCAGGCTTGTAAAGAAAGATACCATCTACCACCAACCCACGCTATGTGCAATTTTAACATGTGCTTTTAGCCCTGAATTTTGGAAAGTATCACATTTACAATGACTTGTGAAAGAAGAAAGTAGAAGTAACCTGGCACAGAGTGGTAAAATACTCCCCCTGATGACTCAAACCCAGTATTAATTCTCTGATCTTTCAGAAGTGTTGACTCAACTTACTGAGACTAAAAGACAGATCAAAAGAAGTTTCAATTCGGCTCAGCAAAATCACAATGCTTTTCCCCATTGATTCAGGTGGTTTTGGTATTAGGTACATGAAAGCCTTCCACTGATGTTTAGCATTAAATGACTTACAAAGTAGAAGTCTGATTTGAAACAGTTTACAAAGACTCAAACCATACTCAGTCCCAAAATGGGGAAAAGTCTACTAATCCGAACACTGATAACATCCCCACACTGCAACCCAGACCCTTAACACATCTGCCCTAAACAGCGCACCTTAACCATTCCACACAGACACAAAACTTGGACTCAAAAGCAGCAATATGCATCTCATGTGCTAGTTCCCTCTCTACTGTTGAAAAGGGTAACCTGAAAAGCTCTGGAAACCGCTGTCAATGGAGAAACCTCCTTGCAGGCTGCAAAACCTGACAGCTCATTGCGTTAGTATTGCTTAAAACATGACACAAAACAGGCAAGATAACTTCTAATCTGAATCTGTCTAACAGGACTCACTAGCAAACCCATGGCTTACATCACTCTACCACTTCCAAGCTGCCTTTCATATACACAATATAGTAGATTCATCCTGCTCAGAAGAAAACCGTCCTTCCTGATCCTTCAAGTGAGCTGGTCCAGGGAGCTCTTAAGTGCAACTCTGAAAAATTTATGTTAGTATAACAGTAATCTGGAGCTGATTTGTTTAAATGGCTTTTTCTAATTAAGCATTAGCAAGTCCCTCCCTGCAGGGCTACAGACGAGATGTTGTCTGCCCATTAAACACTGCCAACACTTGACAGGCTGGGAGGACCTACCAGAAAAACTACTCTATCCACACCTCCTCACCTACACTCATTCCTAAGAATCTGCTACCAGCTGCCAACAGAAACAGGATACAGGCATGACGTGTTTTTAACTTGACTAGCTATGGCCACTTCTCCAAATCTTCTCCATTGCTTGTGCACTAATGTGGGACCTTTTTAGTGCAAGTTTTGTTATACCAAAAGTATGATCACTGTTCCATATTTACTTTGAGTCACCTTTTTCACATGGACATCATGAATATTTTACTGGAAGGCGAGTTCTATTCAACTTCAGCTGACTAGTCTTGAAAAGGCTTTTAAAAGGAGTGAAGGCCTACACTTTTCAGACTCAAGCAATAAAAATGCTGATGCCCATCTATTGCTCTTTCCTTCTAATAGTTATGCCTTTTTAGCGAGAACACGTGCTAATTGCACAAACATAGCACAGCTAAAGCAGCCACACGCACAAATATGGTCTTCAATATCCACCTCCACATCCAACTGCACAAAGACAGTAAACTCGGTGATTCTGCTATAAAGAAATTGGCTTGACAACTTGCTTGCCAATAGGAATCAAGCAGTCATACATTTAAAGCCTCAGCCAAAATCAGAATGTTTCCTCCTACATTCATGGCAGAGTCCACATGAAAAAAATATCCACAAAATCTTTACCCAAAGCAGCACAAAAGGGAGCAGACTGGTCTGAAATAAGGCTGAAGTTTACATACCACTGAGGAGATGCAGGCTTATAACCAGCGCCAAAACCAAGACCATGTTAATGGCTCCTCACAGAATTCTTGTTCATCCTGTGTGTCCACCAGAACTCCTGGGTCACTTTCTACAGGCATCTTTCCAGCCAGTCAGGCCCCCAGCTTGTATTCAGGTATACAGAGTGGTCATCTAGTCATACAAATGTCTGATGTTTACTTAAGTGAATGTTTGAGTATTTGAATATGAAGACAAAACAAGGTAATGTTAGGTTATGCTCATGGTTCACCTTCAAGTTTTCCCCCGACCTACATTTTTACTGCAAGCTGCCCATATTCCCAATCACATTAAGCATATCCCAAGTCAAAGTTTAACAATTTCCCTCTACCATTCAGTTATCAATTAATTTCTTAGAGCTCTCAGGAGATTGAGATTGTTTGAGCAGTCAGTCTCAGGAAGCTTTCCTCCATCACTTTTTCCAGGTGGACTTTCATTAACATTAATAATAACAAATATTTGAACACGCTTACAGGTGACCATCTCACACATGGATTGAAAAATGCTAAAAACAAAGCGAGGAAAAAAAAGAAGATAATGAAGATTTTAAACAAATTATCTCCCACACACTGGGGCCAGAGAACTCCTAAACCTGAAATCAAGAGGAAGGAGCCAACCTGCTCACCAGCCTCAACTTCTCTCTCAAGCACAGGCAGTCACAGATTTTGGAATGTCAGCCTTCCTTTAGGTGTGGCTTTAAACTTTGCTTTCATTGCCACCTTTGCCTCTTTCAGAGTCTCTGGAGATACTAGATGGAAGTTCTGCAGCTAAGTGATGAGACCTCAGGTGGCTCTTCCTTAGCAACTGACATTGTAAGAGAGCCATACCAACATCAGAATTGTAAAGGTGCCACACTGGCAGCAAACAAACATTTCTTTAGTGACATCCCCAGCAAAAAAAGTTGAAGAACAAACATAAGCTTGAGCATCACAGATGCAGTTACATAACGGGTATTGAAGGGCCACAACAGCAGCTGTTTACAGGAATGTCAACAACTTAAAATAATCAGTAACTCCAATTCCAGAACCTCAAGAAATGAGCTTTCATCCATCAGAGTAATAAATGCACATCTTTTTGACACCATCATTGCAGCTGGTCACAAGACAAGTTAGCAGTCTTTGCCTTTACTGCACAAGAGGCTCCTTTCTGACAGCATTTCTGCTTTGAAAGAAGTTGGTTTGAAACTGTAGGTCAAACCCACTTAAGATCAAATTTGTTCAGAAGTCCCAGTTTCAGTAAACACCATTTTTCACACCAAATTGTTGGTAAATAGCTATCAATTACTCCAAGCTGCCACCAAAGGACATGCATAAGATCAGCTGCAATTTATTACAATCCTCACTACAGAACTTTTGACAGCTTTCTTTTAGAATGCTACTTAAGGCATTTAACAACGAGCCAGACCTGCTGGTGCATCGTGGCATTAACTGCAGAAGGCACAGAGTAGGGAACTTGGTTCCATGAAACAGCCACATCAACAGCTATTTTAAAGTGCAGTCTCGCTGAACCCTGCAGATATCCACTCCTGAGATCATCCAGTCCATCATGTTACCCTGGGGTAAGAGGACTAACAGATACACTTGATCACAATCTTGATGCAAAGCATAGACAGAACATCTCGGGCAGTGAACACAAAGGGGGTGGGGGGGAGTGAATACAAGGATGCCTCCAAATCATGAGTTTTCTTATGCCATCTCATGAGAAACACGGTTCCCTATCTGCGAAACTACTCCAAACAGAAACATCAACATCAACCAACTATTCCCTTTTCTCTAACAGGACAAAAATACACTTCTCAGGCTGTCAGTACTGAGTTCAGGGCGGCAGTAGAGTTTAACAGAACTGGCATCTTTTGGGCACTAGCCCAAAATCCGATAACTGCTTTAAATCTGAGCTGATCCTAAAAACTACTCCATGTCTTCAAGTGACTCCAGGAGTGTCATCCATGAGGCACACAAATTTTTCTTAAAAAAAAAAAATAAAAACAACCAACCAAAAAACAATGCTTTCACAGAATGACAGAATCCTAAGGGTTGGAAGGGACCTCAAAAGATCATCTAGGCCAACCTTCCTGCAAGACCAGGGTAACCTAGAGTACATCACACAGGAACTTGTCCAGGCGGGCCTTGAATATCTCCAACGTAGGAGACTCCACAACCCCCCTGGGCAACCTGTTCCAGTGATCTGTCACTCTCACAGTAAAGAGATTTTTCCTGATGTTCACATGGAACCTCCTATGCTCCAGTTTACACCCATTGCCCCTTGTCCTATCGCTGGACATCACTGAAAAAAACCTAGCTCCATCATCCTGACACTCACCCTTTACATATTTGTAAACATTGATGAGGTCACCCCTCAGTCTCCTCTTCTCCAAGCTAAAGAGTCCCAGCTCCCTCAGCCTCTCCTCATAAGAGAGATGTTCCATTCCCTTAACCATACCTGTGGCTCTGCGCTGGACTCTTTCAAGCGATTCCCTGTTTTTCTTGAACTGTGGGGCCCAGAACTGGACACAATCTTCCAGATGCGGGCTCACCAAGGCAGAGTAGAGGGGGAGGAGAACCTCTCTTGACCTACTAACCACACCCTTTCTAATGCACCCTAGGATGCCATCGGCCTTCTTGGCCACAAAGGCACATTGCTGGCTCATGGTCATCCTCCTATCCACCAGGACTCCCAGGGTCCCTTTCCTCTTCACTACTGTCCAGCAGGTCAGCCCCCAACCTGTACTGGTACATGGGGTTGTTCTTCCCCAGATGCAAGACTCTACACTTGCCCTTGTTAAATTTCACCAAGTTCCTCTCCGTCCAACTCTCCAGCCTGTCCAGGTCTCACTGAATGGCAACACAGCCCTCTGGTGTGTCAGCCACTCCTCCCACTTTACTATCATCAGCAAACTTGCTGAGGGTACATTCAGTTCCCTCATCCAGGTCGCGGATGAAAATATTAAACAGCACCAACCCCTGAGGGACTCCACTAGTCACAGACCTCCAGCTAGATTCTGCCCCATTGCTTTCTTAGACTGTTTCAAGTCAAGCAGACTCCTTAAGGAGGAGACTCTCACCAAGATGTTAAACCAACACTAAAACAAAACTCACTGGATTCTTTTCTTCCAAAAACTGGAAATGCCCCTGAAGCATTTAAAGGGCTTTTGTAAACCAGAACCAAAACATAACTCTTCAGCACAATAAACCATCTGAAAACCAACACCCACAGCAAAAAGCATGACCAGCATGGAAGCTGCTCTGCAGACAGCAAGCAGCAGCTGTGACAGACTTCCCATCCCCACCATTTGCAACAAGCCCTCACTTCTGCACCACAGGACACTCTGCAGACCACACAGTCAAACTTCCCACAGATATTCAACGCAGACTAACTAAGGTGTTCTGGTTAAGGCTAAACGTCCAAGTTCATGCTCCTTCCCAGCAAAGAACTGAATGTTAATCAATGGCCAAGTCAGATCAGCCTGCACTTTCCCCTAGCAAGGACAAAGGCAAATCCCACTTCTGAGACCCTCTCCTGGAGGAGTGTGAGAAGATGGACATGCAGGGGGTTTGCAGCGAGCTGCAGTTCCCATGTCACAGCACTGGCACAGGCAGGTTCAGCCAGCAACACATCTCACTGCCCCATCTTTAACGGGATGAAAACAAACAGTGGTGCAGCACAAACAGCATCCCAGATCCACGAGGAATGCTGAAGACCAGAGCTAGAGGTTATCCCAACTGAAAGCCAACATGGCAAAGGATCGCAGTTCCACACACCTTGAAGAGACTGCTTTCCAACAGCACTTTCACCTTCCTAATCAGTCAGCCATTACTGGGCTGAAACAGGTAAGCTCAGTCATAAGTCGCTCTTTTCTCATTTCCAGTTTTAACCATTATTCAGGCTCAGACTCATGGTAACACACTCACTGCTCTTTACAGACAACTGATACAAGTCCTTAACTACTACAACGCACTACAGCACAAGGTGCTTGTTCAGTGCTCTCCCACAGGCAGTGATTTGCAAACACTATGGTGTTTATGGTGCCTATGGGTGCAGTACTTCAGTCGATCAAAGAAAAGGCCAGTCTTTTTGCTCCAAGCTAGTATACCTTGGAATCATGAAACATTTATTTGCTAAAAGGATAATCACCGTGGCAACTTGCTTGCAGGAAAATAACAGCCAACAACTCCAGAACAAAGACAGACCCCTGAGGAATTCTTTAAGGGAGACCAACCAGCTCACACAAATCTGAAAAATACTCAAATTTGCCAAATTTATTTCTGAAGAAGCTGTAATTAGGCATCTGCAAACTTAGCACAGTCCATCACACAAGTTGAAACAATGGCACTACCACCCATCTCAACATCTGGGTGCCCTTTATGTTCTCTGACACTCAAGACACCCTATAAAGCAGGTTAGGGCAATGGTCCCCAATGTACACAATTTCGCCTTACAGACCATTTCCTTAAATCAAAAGAAAACTTTACCTTATACTCCAATTCTTTGCCACTCCACACATTAGTTTTGACTTTTGGTCATGTGAATTTGAATCATGAAAATGCAGTTATTGCAAGCAACACTTCAATCATGCTTTTCATGAAGTGGAATGTTTACAAAGGTAACTCAACCTCATCTAACAGATAAGGAAATAAAGAGTAATACTTTGCTTAGGGACACACAGTCAAGGACACATGGAACCCGCATTCTTACAGGTTTTCAGAGCTACTGAAGGAGTTGCTGAATTTTCACAGGGCAGCAGTTTTTTGTGGAAATGCACACATGGAAACTTTGCTGCACTAAAATCCTAACAGAGAAATCCCCTAAACTACCACCCCTTGGTTCTCACTCTGCTTGTAGGGAAAGGACAGGAGGAGTAACCACTACACAGGTAAGGATCCCATTCTCAACCACAGCACCTCCCACAAACACAGTTTACACTAGCACTGCAGATACAGTCCATTTTGCTTTCCTGCTGTAGGAACATTATTGGCAGGCTACTAAGCTAGCCAGGTAGGTAGGTTAGATCTGTGTCCCTGCAGTATCATCTCAGCCTGAGTCACCGGAGCTCACAAATAAAAGCTTTTAAGAGAAGTATGACTGCTAAACACACTTTGGAGCAGTGGAGCACACTGAGGGTACAGTCAGGAGCTATTTTCAGACATCATCATTCTATGATTCTATTAGTTTTCCTTTAAAAAAAAAAAACCACCCCCCCCCAAAAAAAAAACACAAAAAAAAACCCCAAAACAAAAAAACAAAAATGAAAAAAAAAAAAAGCAAAGACTCAGACTCATGTTTGGTTCCTTCCCACTATAACCCAGGGCTAACTGTAAAACTGCCACTGCCCTTGAGTGCCAGCATGAACGCCTGTATCACAGGAAAGATAGAATCATAGAATAGTTAGGGTTGGAAAGGATCTTAAGATCATCTAGTTCCAACCCCCCTGCCATGGGCAGGGACACCTCACACTAAACCATCTCACCCAAGGCTTCGTCCAACCTGGCCTTGAACACTGCCAGGGATGGAGCATTCACAACCTCCCTGGGCAACCCATTCCAGTGCCTCACCACCCTAACAGCAAAGAATTTCCTCCTTATATCCAATCTAAACTTCCCCTGTTTAAGTTTTAACCCATTACCCCTTGTCCTGTCACTACAGTCCCTAATGAAGAGTCCCTCCCCAGCATCCCTATAGGCCCCCTTCAGATACTGGAAGGCTGCTATGAGGTCTCCACGCAGCCTTCTCTTCTCCACGCTGAACAGCCCCAACTTTCTCAGCCTGTCTTCATACAGGAGGTGCTCCAGTCCCCTGATCATACTCGTGGCCCTTCTCTGGACTTGCTCCAACAGTTCCATGTCCTTTTTATGTTGAGGACACCAGAACTGCACACAATACTCCACGTGAGGTCTCACAAGAGCAGAGTAGAGGGGCAGGATCACCTCCTTCAACCTGCTGGAAACACTCCTTTTGATGCAGCCCAGGATACGGTTGGCTTTCTGGGCTGCAAGCGCACACTACATGTCCAAGTAGTTTACAAAAGGAGAGTCAACAGATGTTATCAGTGGACACTGGCCTCTTCTAAGTCCACACAGAAGAAGTTAGCAGACTTCCTCATTCCAGGTTTAGAATTCAATACAAAAGTACAGCTAGAAGCCTTCTGGTAAAATACAGCTGTGCAAGCTGGTGAATTTCTGTGCTGCTTAAATAGCTACAGGTCTATCTTCAGCTACCTGGGTGGGACAAGGCTGCACAGTCACAAAGCAAAGCACATCCAGCCCTGCAGAACTGTACATTATAGGCAGACTGCCATGTAAGACTGACACTTTCTAGAGCAAAAGGACCACCGTGCTATGACCTATGCACAGGAAGGCAAGCAAGACCTACTTCTTTTCCAGCCTTCACTGAAGATGCTTTCCAGTTCAAGGCAGTTTTCTCCTAACTTCATCTGAATGTTTTAGCTAACCAAATAGAGAAACCACCATTACCCCCCAGGTACATTTCAGTGACTACTTAAAGTGCCAAATGCTTTGAAGAAGAAAATCTCTACAGACATTTGGTAGCATTTAAGATCTGACTGGGTTAGCAGTGAAGGCTCAGGCCATACAGCAGTAGCCCCTCTGAAAGGAATCTTCTGAATATTCCCACAGCAGGTCCAAACAAGGTCACCCTCCGTACAATGCCAGCTAGATATTCTGGTGCTCACACAGTCCTACTGAACATATTATATCCCATTGCTTAAACTATGAATAATGGGGCAGATCAATCTGAATCTAGAAAACGTACAGCTAGAGTTCTCATCACCTGCATCAGACAGCCCCCTCCTCCCGTTTGTTATAAGGGATAGTAGGCACACCTACCTTGAAATCGCTCAGGCTAGCTTGTCTCTTTGCATAGATATGCTCACAGTATTAATCCAAATGTCTTCAACAGAGGTCTGATTTTCAAAATACTTCGAAGTATAAATTCCACAGGAAACAGTAAAGTCAGGGGAGGGACAGAGACACAAATCAACTTCTACATTTGCAGACGCCTGCAGTCAGTAGCATAGGTCACTTCCAGAGTTAATCTTGGCAACAAAGCTTCTTTGTAGAGGAGAAAGACCTGCCAAAAGTAACAATGATAGTAAAATACCCCATTAACATCAATAAGCAACAAACCAGCACCACAGATTCAGACTCTCCTTCAGAGAAAATAATTTACTTTTATTTGAAATACTGAGTTTCTGTTAGCTTTGACATAGTTAAAATCAGCAGCAGCCTCTAAAGCTACCTCATATTCTGAGTACTTTAATCCAACAAATTATCTCAAGGAGGAAAAGCCTCCAAGAATTCAGATAATGTTTGATCATAGCAGAGCATATAACACTATGCCACAACACAGAGTGCCTTGTTTCAGACAAAATTTCCCAGCTTATTAGATGCCTTGGTGTACTCTGCATATCTTCACACAGGAATGCTTGTGTGAGCAGTGTCACACCAAAAAAATTAAGCTGCTGTCCAAAACGAGGGACACAGAGCACAATAAAAGTCCAGCACAGCACAAATAAAAGGTACATGCAAGAAGACTTCCTGTGCAACATAAATGCTCAGGAGTATTAGTGTGCTTCTGAATTTATCCAATTTGGATTTAAATAATAAAATAATAAAACATAAACCTCTTGGGACTCTTCTATGTCTGCATTTCACATCGTATGGCAGATCAAGGTTCCAAATCAAAGCTTTTGAACGCTATGGTGATACAACCTTCTGTACTTCTGGTACAACAGTAGGATTCTTTATAAATAAAAGAGGTCAGTTAGTTTTGCATCATCCTAAAATGCTCTGGAAGTACAAATGGGTTCCATTTTGCAAAAAAGACATTTAACTTCATACAATCACTTGTTTCCTCCTCTTTTCCTCTTCCCTCTGTGCCCACCTTAACACGCTCACCCATTTTCAGAATGGCATAATTCGAGCTCACTCACCCATCGGCACAATAATTAGTACCGACATTAGCTCCGAAAAGGCAGCGAGAGCGGGCAAGGAGCGGTGAGGCACACACCGAGCCTCGCCTGGCTCAGCAGGCAGCGAGGTCAGACGCAGCCGACTCCGCCAGCACAAAGGACCCGCGCACCGGCAGCGCCGGTCCATAGGCTTCCGCCCACCGGTGCCGGGCTCCGCTCCTCCCGGGAGGGGCCGGCGGCCGCGGGGGCTTCGTACCTTCCGCTGGGTACGGCAGCGCCTCCGCACAGTCGGGGCCGGAGCCAGCCCCGGCACCGCCGCCAAGGCCGCGCTCCGCTCGCGCCCCCGGCCCCGGCCCGCCGGCCGCACTAGCCCCGGCAACGAGGCCCGCGAGCGCCGCCGGGACGGAACGGTGAGCGGGGCGGGCGGTCCCGAGGCGCACTAACCGAGTGTGGGCCTCGGCCCACTCCCGGGGACTCCGAACCGGCTGCAGGAAAACCGGGGGCGGTGGGGCGGGAAAGCGCGGCCGAGCCACGGGCGGGTGGAAGCGGCCGTGCCTGGCACCGGCCGGACCGGGCCGGGCCGGCCCCGCGGGGATCCCTCTCCCCGTCACTCACCGTCGGAGCGGACGCGCCCCGCACTCGCCGCCAGCGGCGGCTCCATCCCGCGCGCGCCGCCACAGCACTCGGCCCAGCTGCGCGCGACGTCACTGCGCAGGCTCGGAAGGGGGGGGGGGGGCCCGGCGCGTGTGATGGCGTCACTGACGGTGGGCGGGCAGGGACACGCCCCCAGCGGGAGGGGCAGCGGGCGGTGGCTGCTGGCGGTCACGTGGGCCGCAGGCCGAGCGGGTGCCTGGTGCGTGCCGTGTGCTCGCGGTCCGGCTTGCGGCGTCCGCGCTGTGCTGCGGGACGGCGGCGTCACCTGTGTGGCTTTTGGCAGCAGCGGGGAGGGCGGCTCCGAGGGGAGCCAGCCTGGGCCGCAGCTCGGCCGGACAAGGTTCGCTTCTCGGCAGCCGGGTACAGGCCGCCCCGGTGACCGCCACGGTGCGGGCAGACCGTGAGCGCCTTCGGGCACCCAGCCCTGGGGAACGGAGCGCCCCCCGCCGCTCCCAGCACCCTGTGCGCACTCGCGCAGCTCGCACCGGGCCCCGGTGCGGGGAGAAGCCTCGGGCGCAGCCGCCGGCCGTGCTGAGCGCGCTGTGCGCTGACAGCCCTGCGAGGTAACGGTAGCTGCCCAGACACCTCGGTGCTGGCCTTCGCTGTGCCCTCAGCCCCCCCGTGGTAGATAGCTCCCGTTTGAGTCTGTGCTGGGTGGCAGTCACGGGTTCTCCATGTACTCTAAGAAGGATTAGTAGGCGGTACTGGTCTCCAATCTGGTTTGTGAAGTCTGATTTACCCTACGGAATAGTGCTTAGTGTTGTGATGAGCATACAGACACTTCTGGAATAGTCGAACTATGGTACACGTTTCAGAAGGGCTCCTTGATCAGCAGCTTCTGGTTTTCCACCATTTTCACCTAACAGTGAGTTAGACGAGGTGCTCTGAGAAGTCACCAAAGACCAGGATATTAAGACTGCCTCAGTGGATATGACCATCTCTCCTCATCTGCACAAGTGTCATCGAGGGTGACTCTGCTTGTGTAGTTTTAGAAGGCTGCACCCTTTCTTGAAGCTGATTCAATGAAAATTTGCCTTGATCTGTATTTGTCTGCAGCAATTAATGTATTTAGCCACAAGGAAGTTGGAATTTATACAACTTGACTTTTATTTCAAATCAGTGCTCATTAGTACTTAAAGTTTTTCACATGAAGTTCAAGAATTTATGAACACCAGCCAGTATTTTTCGCACTCAAATCCTCTCCTTGCCCCCTCGCCCCCAGCTGTCTTGTCTTTCCCCTGTAGCTCTCCCAGGTCACACTAGTATGCCTGAAGCTAAAGCTGAGCCTGGCTGTGACATGCTGGGGTGTACATGGAAGGCAAGAGCTGGATGCTGAATTCAAGGCACTGCCACTTGAGGTTACAGTCACAGGGTGTGCACAGGACGTGGATCCTGACATGCCAAGAAGACCTGAAGGCAGGAAATAAAATGTGGTGAACCTTTGCGACTAAAGCGAATACCCACCCCTGGCATAGTCGGCTCCACTGAGGAGTGTGATGTTGTATCCCTCCTTACCGCCTTCTTCTCTGATGCATCAATAGTCAAACAAAGTCTTATACTTTCCAGAAACAGTTGGTCACTGTGGACTCACTGGGCGTTGAGTGATTTGCAGCATCTAGGAAATGAGGGCAGTTTATTTAAAGCCGATGGGAACTTTGTTCCTTCCCTTATCTCCTAAAAAAAACCCAACAAACATATTGCAGAACTAGTAAGAGATCTTATAATTTCTGTTTAAACCATTTTTTCCACTTCTCCTCCCTTTCAAAGCTGAATTACCAAGCATTGAGATCTTGTGTCAGCACAAGAACAGAAAGTGAGACTGACCAAAAGCAGTAAGCGAACCCGAGTGGCTGACTTGCCCTGGCTAACTTCAAAGCAGGTACAGCATAACAATCAGCATACGTGGTGGCATTTCTATTTAAGATGTTTATTCATGCTATTTTTCTTATTTATTAATTAAAAATATCCAAGTAAGTAACAAATTGTTAGCGTTAGATCTCCAGCTGACATTAAATTTGGCTTTAAACATGTAAGTTTAGTAACTATGACATGATTAGGGTTAGATTAAATTATTAGATTCAAACTATTCAACTATTAGATTCAAAAGTTCACAGGAAATCTGTGGTTGTAGTCAACATACAGAAGTGATGAGCTGGGTAGCCAAGGAAGTAACTAGAGTACAATCATCTCTCGCTGCAGGTACTGGCTATTGAAGTTTTGGCTTATTAATTATATTCTGCCTGTATATACTTTCTCATAGGACTTTATGCAATATATGTCTACATATTTGATCTTGTACAATGTAGGTGATCAATGTGCCAACTTAAAATCAGTTCACTCCTAGCACAGGAGAAAACCATTTGGGCCTCATTGGTCTCTGTCCAACACAGAGGCTTGCGCCAGCACAGAATGAATGCAAAATAAGCACAGTGGTTATTTTTCTGGGCTGGTGGCATTCAGCACAGCTCTTAATGCTCATTTGCACAGGGCAGTCCTGGGACAGGCTGTGGCTCTAAATAGAATGCAGGGAGATGAAAGCTGGGCTAAAACACCAGCACAAATAGCTTGCATGGGGCTGAAACTGGGGAGGGTTTTGTGTGCTTCTGTCAATTGATCTTGATTCCTGTGGGGAGAAAACCCATCATGTGGACTGTTTACATTTATCTTTGTGTGCCTTCCTCAAAACATCACTTACACTGCCCTGGTCAGATCCTATGATGCCACCCTTGGTTTGTCAGGCAGGCCCTTCAGTATCATGAGAGTCCCCAGTCTTGTAGATATGAACCACTGTGCCTCCCTACATTTGGGGGTGGTTTTGGTCCTGTTCTTGTATAAATTTTGCTCTTTCAGTAGGGAGTTGCTGGGAAGAAACCAAGTATCTTATTGAAGACAGACATGAAATAACCTGGTGAATTGAATTGAATGTAATGGACTGATAAATTACATTCAGATTAAAGCTTAGTTCTTTAATCTCCAGTCACTATAGAAACTAACCCTGCCTGACTGCTGGGATACTATTTCAGAAGCACCAGCAGGCATCAGCTATACTTCCAGAAATGGTGAATAAAGGACATGAGCTACCCTGGGAGTTTGTTACAGACAAAAATACAAGCTCAGGAGGGCATTTCTGGTTAGAATGGTGAAAAATCTTTGATGATCTGACTGGAAAAAATATGTCTTTTAATTCAGCACCAGCTCTCAGAGAAGCTTTACAGCAATAACCACAAGTGTTCTGTGACTCCTGAAATCTGATTGCCTTTACATTCCTTCTTGCAGAGCATCAGAAGACGTGGCTACCTTACAGATGTTTCCTAGAGTCCGTGAGACATAGTTCAGTTTTGCAGTGCTCTTGCAATGAGAGAATTACTACTTTGACGTGTACCAGCAGATGTCTGGGGATAGGGTTCAGAATGATACTGGGCAAAAATAAGAGAAAAAGAATTTTTAATGGATTACAAACAATTTCCAATGTTTTGCAAGAGGTTTGGATGCCAGGCAGTTCAAGCAGGGTGAGTATGGCCTGTTTGGCCACCACTTGCAGTGAGCCTTCTGGATTAAGTGTTAGACAAGGGAACTTCCAAGGTGTTTAACTCCCAGGGTTGTAGTGACCAACCCCACCATCTCACCACTTAGACCACATCCCTTGTAGCATGGGTGAGTATGCCCTGTTTAGTCTGCTACCATCTGTCTTTGCAGGTTCCAGTGGCTCACAGACAAGCTGGACAAGGGCCCGGAGCAGATCCTGATGCCACACACCCCATGGGTGATGGGAGCTGTGAGACAGCTGCCCTTCAACTGCCTAAGCCTTGTGTGGGTGCACCCAAGCTCCCAGCATCTTCATTCTGGCAGTGTGTGCTCGCATGCCACCTGAAGCCCTCCTCTTCCCAGAGTCACCAGCCAGGAGGACTGGATGTGTCAGCGACAGCACTCCCGCGGGTGCTCTGCAGCACGAGAGCCGAGGCACTGAAGGGCTGCCCCTGCTCACACGGGGTGGCTGCAGGGAATGGTGTGTAGGGAAAACTCTTTTTTTTTTCTCTAGAAACTGTAAAAGAAGCTTTTTCCTTTGAGGGTAGTGAGACCTCTTTTCTGCATGCAGTGAGTGTAGTTTCATGCCTAATACTGCATGCATAAAGAATAATTCCACTTACTCATGCTTGCAATTTTGCAAGCACAAAATTGGGCATGTACATTTGAAATATGCAGTGAGGTAATGGATGCTGAAAGACAGGAGAATAAATTTAAAGCTGTTTAAGTGAAATAAATTACTGCTCTCTGACAAATTCCAGCCACACCAGCAGTTGTCCAAGAGCAGGAAGAAACTGTGTCCATTCTTTGAAAATAAGAAATAAAGCAGAACATTGAGCCTTGACTGCAAATACAGTAGCAGCAGTCATAACAACACTGCTTGTGCTGTCATGGCAGGAATAAAAAATGCTGAGCTGCAAAGCTTACCATTAAAAAAAGGGGAAGGGGAAGAGTTAGCTGGCAGGGCTTAACTGAAAACAGGCCATCAACTTGGAAGTGTAGAAAGCAGGACAGGGGTCAGGAGTTTGCTAAGAGGATTTTTACAAACACACATGTGATGTCAGTGCTCTCATGCAAAATGACACCTGTTAATCAGGTAAATCTGGAAAGACGGGATAATGTAGGAGAGAAAATTCTCTGAGACTGTTCCACTGGAAGCTATGAGACAGCAAGACCCAAACATCAATTCAGACAGAGACCGAGTCCTCTCAGATCAGGGTTTGGGGCAGGACTGAACCCTAGGAAAGACTGCCAGGAAGTCAGGACTCTTAAGTCATCTGTGGACTGAACCCACAGAATGAACTTGTCTGACATGTCAGGTACCAGATGCTATGGGCAAACTAGGTTAAAACTAACTGGGATTGAATTTTGCAGCTAGTATCTATACCTCTAATTCATACCTGTGCAACTCAGGTTTCGGGGAAGGGAGTTGTGTTGTTTTCAAGAATGCAATGTCAGACACACTGCAACAAAGATCCTGTTAGTCCCTGTGTTTATCTGGATTCTTCATGACTTACAATGTCAAATACTATTAGGGGGGTTCTGGATGGCTCTGTTTGGGGGTTTACAGTATAAGAACAGCCTTCAGGAACTTGGTTTACAGAATTTTCTAACTAAAAGGCTTGATATGGCACAATGGGTTAAGTAACCAAAACTACTACATCGCTTTGAAAATGCAGGAGTAATGCAAGTAATGCAATTGGCTTGTTTCACCAACGAGTTAAAGCCACGCTCCAAGTATAACTGCTGGATTTCCAGCTGAGCTGAGCATTGCTTCCCATACCCATTAGGGCACAGAAGTCATCCACAAACCATGGAGTGTGATGTGCCCAGCTACAAAGCAAAGAGGAGTGCTGCAAACTGTGGAGTGTTCACTGTAGAGCAATGAGACTCTTTCACTGTGTTGTAAGCAAACAGATTTCCCATAAACTCTGCCAGCAAGTGGCTTCCTTAGGCCCTGAAGTCAGCACCGACTTTCAACTGCAGAAAACGTTTTCTCTTCTTCACTTTTGTTCCTCGTGGCTCACAAGTAGAGAAAAGCCTTCCAAGGAGCAGGAAAAAACACACCTTTCATTGGCAAACATGCTCTTGGCTCCCACCTCTATGTCAAAGGAGGAGGAAAGGACAGTGATGCCAAGGTTGGCTCTGAATGGTTGCAATGGCTTGAAATGTCCCTAAAAGGTACAATCCATCCAGTTTCAGTGTATCAGAAACACTTGATCCAACCTGGGGCATATCAGAGCAATAGCATATTGCTATTGGGTATTGAAGGGTTTGTAATTTGATTTTCTGCCTTCTGTGACTAAATTGCTGCATCTTTGCTCTTGTGGTCCAGAAATCCTAGGGAGCCTTCAATGAAATTACAGCTTGTTTTAACTTGAAGGGTGCACTTTACTGCCTGGATATTGGTGTAATGCAATAATATGATGAAAAATACTGTACTTTCATTTGCAAAGTGCTCAGTCTCTTGTAAGTGCTGCAGTTCAGCCAAAGAAGCTAATAAAAATAATTAAGGTAACAGTAACAAAAATGTAGCGTTTTCTATGCGGCATTTCCAAGCAAGTCAGGCTCATATCATTGGTCTTGAGGTAGACAAATATGATCAACCCCCTTTGCCAATGGAGATTCTGTATTAACACACATGGTGTTGAGCTGAAGGAAAGTCTGAGCCTCTCGCAAACACCGATGCCTCTGGCTTGTGGCTATGCCAGGTACCATCCACGTGCCGTCCTCTAAAACAGCAGAGAGGATAGCAACCAACCAGCTGAGTACCTGAGAAAACTTAAAGAATTTTCCAAGGAAGTTATTCTGTGTCCTTTCCATTAGAGGATGTTGACGGAGCAATGCGTTAGAGGGCTGCTCTCTGCTTGTGTGGTTCTCTGGCTTCAACAGAATTACAGCAACAAACCAATCAATGGATTATTAGGCTCAAGTCGCTCTTGGCCCCACATCTCACCCCTCTGGACGGGCAGCCTGAGCCTCTGCCATACCAACCATTCCGCACAGTTCTGTGTCACCTGCAAACTTGCTGTTCGCCTCCCTGAGCAGCCGGACCCCGCTGACCAGCCGGGTTTCTGCCTACAACACGCAGCAGAACCCATGCGTTCCTCCCTGTGTGCCAGGATGACCTCATCTTCCCATCCAGTCAAGTCCAGACTCGGCAAAATCAGCGCAGAGCACTTAGGAGGACACAGCGCTCCCCACGCTGTTACCTAAGCTGCATTACTCCCGCCTAGGTAGGGCAGTGCCTCCCGGATTTCCAGTGCGGGGACTGGGAGGCACAGAGCACGGGTCCAGTTCAGCGCAACGCTCAGCACCCGCTGCCAGCGTGGACCCCGTCATGGCCCCGCAGCTCGTCCGACGGGCGGCCTTCGGGGGGCTGCAATGAAAATCCCCCCTTGGCGGGGCGGAGCTGCTGCCGCAAGGGGAGTGCGAACGCCGCAGCTGACCGCCTGCCGTCTCCTTTTCTTACCCTCCAGTGCCACCTCCTGCCGCCGTCCCATCGCTGCAGCCGGGCTGACAGGCCCAGCCCCACGCTCGCTGCTCCAGGGCCGAAAGCTGCCCAGTGCCAGCTCCCCGCGGCCCGCCGGGCCCGCAGGCCTCTTGCCCGCTGCCGTGTGCAGGAGACTGCGAGAGCCCACCGCCGGGACCGCGGCCACCCCCACGCCGCAGCCGCGGGCCGAGGAGCCCCCCGTGCCGGTGCTGAGGCCGCAGCACCAGCGAGCGTGTGCCCGGGGAAAGCCAAGCCCTGGAGCCAACGGGCAGATGCTGTGCTGTGGCCTGCACACTGCTGGCGTTCAGATAGAACAAATTCACAGAACCACAGAGTGGTTTGTGTTGCAGAGACCTTAATGCTATGGGGCCACCACAAAGTTGGACTGAACCCATCTGAACATAGACACACAGAATCCCAGACTGGTTTGTGCTGGAAAAGACCTTAAAGCTCCTCCAGCTCCAACCCCTGCCACAGGCAGGGACCCCTTCCACTAGAGCAGCTTGCTCCAAGCCCCTATGTCCAACCTGGCCTTGAACACTGCCAGGGATGGGGCAGCCACAGCTTCTCTGGGCACCCTGTGCCAGCGCCTCAGCACCCTCCCAGGGAAGAGCTTCTGTCTAAGAGCTCATCTCAGTCTCCCCTCTGGCAGGTTAAAACCATTCCCTCCCTTGTCCTGTCCTTACATCCCTTGTCCAAGGCCCCTCTCCAGGTTTCTTGCAGCCCCTTCAGGCACTGGAGCTGCTCTAAGGTCTCAAGCCCTAGGGACACTCCGGTATTTCATCTCAGCGGCTCACGCTGGTAACGGCCGGTGACCCCGGTGCAGCCGGTCGATGAGTCCCCACACCCGTAGGGGGGCGCTCTTGCTCCGCGCCACAGAGACCGCAGCAGGCGCGCAGCCGGTGAGCGCGGCGCGCCCGGCACGCGCGTTGGCGCCCCCGCCGCGCGGAGCCCCGCGGGAGGGAGCAGCGGGACCCGCCCGTCCGGCCGCGCCAAAGGGAAGAAGCATCAACGCAAGCATCAGAGAGAGAAACCCGCCTCGTCCTCGGGGCCCCGGCCCAGGACGGCGGCTTTGCGCCGCGGGCAGCTCGCGGGCTGGCTGTGCTGGCAATCCTCCTGCAGCAGGCACCAGCTAACAAATGACGCGTGCGGGACAGGCCCCTGCTGCTGTGAGCAGCCTGCACAGCGCAGCACACCTCCGTTAGAAACCGACAAACCTGACTTACTGGCTCGCAGATAACCGCATGAGCTGGTTCAGGGAAGACGCTGAAGTACAGACTAGCATAGAGCATATTCTCTTTGAGAGACTGCTGGGTGTAGGCTCTGCTTTGGCTGTACGGAGCAAGCTGAATATTCACAATCTGCCTACAAGAACAGATCAGGTTGGGAAAAAAAGAAATGCAAGAACTCAGGAAGTCCTTGTTTTCTGCTTTTTCCCCCCATCCTCTATTTTAACTGTGCATACGAAAGAGGACAAGGGAGTAAGACTGGCTTCAGAACAGCATTGTGCATGCTGTGTGCCTTGATGTGTAGAGTATCTGAAAGATACTGAACTGAAAGATGGTCTGAGGCAAGCTGGACTTTGTGATGAATGCAGATTACAGAGTACAGATCTTGGTGGAAACATCTGAATTTGTGGTATTTTAACCCAGAATTAAAATTACATCCTGCAGATAGGACAGCTCAGGGCACCTTGCTGCCACTCTGTCTGCAAGCAGCAGTAACGAAATTCCCTTCTGTAAAAGACAAGGTCCTCATATAAAGGCTTTAGGGAACCACCGGTGGTTGTTCCAACAGCATTTCTAGGCTAAATAAAGATGTGCTCAGAACCCTCTTTTTAAAAGCTGTCCACCCCATTTTCAGCCTCACTCAGTTTACAGCACCAAGTTTTAGGGATGCACCACGTTTTAGAACACTTAACAGGGTCCTATTACCTTTGATGTACTCCAGTAACCAGTGCTGTAACTGATAACGTCATAAGAACAGAGGGTGGGATCAGTGTGCTGGATCAAGCACAATTCTTGACTCACAGTTAAGTCATGTAATACAGATCTACTTGCAGGTTTTTTTAAGTATACCTTAAAAGGTTGCTCATTCATAATACAGCAAAGAGAACTCCTTGTAGTTTTGTTTAAATTTATTCCAGGGCCCACAGCAGATGTGGCTGACACTTCGGAAAAGATAAAGTATTCAAGTATTTTTGTGTCAACATTATAAGGACAAAAATGCCTCCTGGGTCAGATACGAAATATATCCTGTAGGGACCGACATCATTATGGAGCTGTTAAAGAACACAGTTTGCCTTTACTTAATTCAAAACACTCAGAAAGCAGCAGCAGGAAAGGGGTTGTGGGATCATGTCATTGAGGGAGCACCTGAGCAAAACCTGACATACCCAAGTTCTACGTGAATCCACCCCCCCCACCACCAAGGGAAAGCGAGAGACGTCTGCAGAGGCTGTCTGCAGCTTTATGGCAGGTTCTGTCAGTCTTCCATACTTGGCTGACTCCTACCTAGTCTTGTCACTGTTCCTGGGAAAAGCTGCAAGCACCAAATAGACATGATCTCTAGCAGGATGATCACAGAGCAACAGGAGATTGCCATAATGGTTCATTTTGGAGGCAGAGAAACACAGACTTCTGCCCTTGCTGTTTTATTTCACAGAAATGGGTCAGAATTTAACGAGTGTGCTGCAGTTCCAAGTGCTAGCTCTTTCCAGGTAGGAATATCATGCAGGAGACCTGTTCCCTGAAGTCCACTCTTGAGTACCTGGGCAGACTGGAGAGCAGGCAGGAAACTGCCTATAATGAGGTGCTGCTGACACCTTGTCTGCCACAGCCCAGACACCTTAGTAAGAAAACTGATGAATGCCATCAGAAATGTGTACATATGGAGGGGAAATATATTTAGAACAACAGCTGTCTGGGTATCAGTTGACACCCAAATTCTAATTACAGATGCTGTACATCCAATGCTTCACCTTGTGGCCTGGCTGAGACCTAAATGAGTGTGAAGTGGCTGATGGCATTCCCACCATCACAGCAAATTATTCCATTGGTCTCCTGATGAACAGCAGGTGATGCAGAGGTGCCGAGGCATGACAGGAACACAAGGCAGGAGGCCATGGAAGACATTATTGATCCAGTCACTGGAATAAGATGTTCCAGAATAATTATGATCAACCACAGGGTTTACTTACTCAGGAACAAGGGATCAATACTCAAGCAGCCAGCTTGGGAGGAATGATTCAATGGCATAATGAGTTTCTCTTTGTGACAATGAGTGCTAAACTCCCAGTTCTCATACACTGGGGGAGAAAAAAAACATGTTTCTTCCATTTTTCAATGTAAATAAAACTTGCAGGGTTCACCATCATTCTGAGGATGCATGCAGAAAATCAAGTCTGTGGAGGAGACAAAATGGTCTCAAGCAGGTGAGCACAGTGTACTCCTTTGTGTTTCTCAGAGACTCAGTGCTTTCAGGATTCACAAGGGAAGTACAAAGCCCATGTATACTTCCCCAGCTCTACTTACTGCTAAGAACCTTTTGAATGTTCATTTTGAATGTTCTCACAAGAAGCAGAACACTGTACATGGAGCACTTCAGGCAAAATGCTGGAAGGAAGGACAATAATGATGAGGTTGTAAATTTTAAAGACTAAACCGAATAGTGTAAATACCTATTTCATGGGACATACTAAGAAATACAGGTTCGTCAGACCTTTTGTCCTAGTGTATGTAACAAGAAATGAGGAATGTATGAAGAATGTGTGTAGAAATGAGTGTATGTAATAAGAAACGCAGAAATGCAAACTCAGATACAAGCCAAAAGCAGCAATAAAATCTATAATTTCTGCTTGTGCTGGGGGTGTGTGTGAATTGTCATTAAACAAATAACGCTTCTTCCATTTAAGAATGTTTCCTTCTATCCGCTCAGTATATAAGTAGCAAAGAGGGGTTCCAACTGAAGGGAATTGCTGTTTGACATTAATCCACTCTGTCAATGAGCTCCTGCAGGATCCTGAGCAAGGCTTGCAAGACATTTGCACATGCCAGCCTACACTGCAGAGTACATTCAAAGCCTGATAAAGCGGCATGCATGCTGGGCTGTTTGAGGCGAAGCAGTCAGGAACTGATATATGCATGGCACAGTCAGAACTGCTTGTCACTCCTCCAAACCCAGCTCCTACCAACGCTCATTCTGGGCAGCTCTAAGTCCTACTAGGCCAGATGCTGATCTCAACTACACAAGTACAGGGTCTGAGAAATAACTATCTGACTACAAGACCTACTGGCTGGATGCGTTGTTCTGTCTTGAAGTTCATCTAATTAAAGAGACCTAATAAAATCCCTCATGTCAGTAGAAGGAGGTCCAGTTATCCCATGGGGAGAGTTGGGAAAAGGGACAGATCAACACATGGGTGACACAGGCTCATGTTCCATGGCAGGCTTTTGAGGGAACTGCTGAAAACAGAAGTACTGTATTGGCCAATACTGAAACTATTCCCTTGGCAGTGGAACTACCTGGCAGTTAGGGTTGGCCATAGATCAGGGTTACTTTTGGAAAGGGCAAGGATGCATTTTTTTTCACTTAGACAAGGGTCTGAAGACCAGAGCAGTGGGTTGAGGCTGACTGAACTAGAAAGCACTGAATGATGGGAGTGAGCTCGTGTTAGCAACTGTGACGTTACACAATGGTTCTGCATGTTGAAAAACTTATTTCTTCTGTTGCCATTTACAACTAGTAAAAATAACTAGGAGACAATTTGTGAGAACGATCAGAATCCAGCCTTGCCTGTCCTCATCAGCCTGGCAGTTCTAGTCACGAATGCTCAGAGGACAGACACTAAAATGTTTTATTTGGGGATACATCATTTCATCAGGTTTCTTCAAGCCCTTTCACCTCCACAAAACAAAGAGTGCGGTAAATATGCCTCAAGCTTCATGATGCTGCAGCTTTGCTCAACAAGCACATTATTTTCTGTAATGGAGTATATATATATATATATATATATATATACACACACCTACTTGGAGTCCCAGATTAAAACTATCATTTACTCCAAGTGCTATGTAGTGTAGGCACCTTCTTCACATAATTGAAGATGCTTTATGAAATCAAAGCAGCAAGTACACAAAGAAATAGTTAACACAGAACATAAATTATGGGTATAGCCCAAGCCATTCTGTTTATTGCTTTGTTTTACAAAGATAGCTAAATTTTTTCATGCCTCATACAACAAGCTTTTTTCCTCACTGACTTGGTCAGACATTAAGAAGATGACACAAAAGATTTTTCTGATCTCATTAAGCAAGACTTGCCAGCAAAGTTTGTTCTGCATGAGGTACTGCTGTATCAATAGACAAAAGGCTGAAAGGAAACGTAACCTATCAAGGAATAAAGACGCATTTTGCAGGAACAATGTGTTGTCATTAGGTATAATTGGGCAAATGGTGGTGTGATCCTAAAAGCCTCAGTTGATCATATTCCCTTGAGTGCATTATCCAATTAGGAAAAGGTGCATTGGATACGCCTTGCTTCATTGTGCTGCTGAAGTGGAGAGCAGGTGTGAGAAAACAAACAAGTTTGTAATCCTTGCTTTGCAAATCAGTTCTTAATCACTTGGGCTCTTATTTCCATACCAGATTTAAGTTTTCGATATTTATGAGAGCAATTTGGCAGCAACTTTTCTGTGGCTCAAATGAGTAAGAGGTCCAAGAGATTTTTATTTTTTTTTTAAGGCTTTTAATTACTACTACTAGTGCATATGGTTTATTTCAGGTCAGAACCAGTAGCTGTAATGAGACATCCAAGCAAAAAAGATTGGATGAAGCCCTGCTGAAAAGGTGAGCCACACAATGTGGATAATGTATAGTTTCACCATTTCTTCTCTCGCTGCATGAATATACAAGTATTACAACAGTAAGACCTTGGTATATAATGCCCAACTCGTATCTTCCATTCCTGTTAAGAAGTCACTTCTACCCCTGCATTATTTCATACAGCTACCATCACTATTAGGATAAAAGTGGAAGAAGCCTACTGCCAGGATATTCACATGTTCACCTTTCAATTATGCTCAGTCTTTGGGACCACAGTCCATGTATCTGGCTGGTTATGGTGCAGGAGACATCTGTTTCAACAGATGTTCAAAGGAAGCCAAAGGGTAGGAGGATAGGCATTGGGATGAAGGCAAGCTTTTACTAAGTCTGTTGACTAGAAAATTCCATTTGAGTGGGAGAGAAATAGACATTGTCATGTATTGCCACTATGGCTGTTTTAATTTTTCTCTTCTAAGACATTTTTGTTGAAGAGTGTTAATGGTTTTGAGCAAAATACACCACACATCTTGTGCAATGCTAGAGGCAAGGGATTGGATTTGATGGACCACTGGTCTAAGACAGTACTGTATGACAAGCTGTGCTGTGAGCTGCTGAGATTGCCAGTGGCATCCCTACAAATTGTTCTGTAATCTCCCTACACACAAGCGAATTCCTATGCCTGCCATCCTCTGCTCAACAATTATCAAGAGCACAACACAATAACAGCTTGATTAATAGAGGAACTTTTAATTAAAACCCAAAAGAAACAGGCATTTGACCCACCAGAGAAGAAAGTGGAAAGTACTGGTTTATTCCCTAGGGGTGAATTTCACATAACAAAGTTACTGCAAAGCTGATGTTTTCGTTTCTGTGTCCATGATTCTGTCAGATTTGTGACAGTCTTTCTGCTCTCTGAAATTCTGTGTTTGAACCACCCTACAATTGCAAATGGGATGTTGTTATCAAAGTAGAAAAAGCAGTGCATGAAGAGAATTTAGACTTTCTTCTGATAAAACAAAGATTGTTAAATAAAACAGCACTTGGCAATTGGTGTGATGTTTTCAGATGCCTGATAACAACAGCTTCAAGAGGGAGTTTATCAGCTCAGAAGAGGCAGCTCCCACACTGAACTTAGTACATAAAAACAAAGGCACTCCAGTTTGAAAGGTAACTGTCTCCTGCCAGTACAGAGTTCTGGCTCAACAGTCACTGGCCTTGCTTGGTCACCACTTTGTCTGTGGATGAGGAACAAGAGAGAGCAGGCAGAAGTCTGGCTACAAACTGCCCACACGTGCTGTGACCTCTGCCAAAGAGAGAATCAGAAAAGATACTTCCTGCTGCCAACGAAAACCTGAAGGCTCCGTGAGATGTGCTCCCAATGCATCTGTTTCATTCAGCCTTCCTCCCCGCCTCAGGGGCTGAGCACTCTGCAGGGCTCATCCACATAGTCAGTGTCTGCTGTGGGGTACAGTTATTCCATGGGGTGGTGCTATCATTAACAAGTGCAACAGTTTCTCATTTGTGCAGAAACTCCTATCTAAATTAAATGCAGAACTGCTAATGAAACAATAATATTTACTCCACACTCCACTACCTTGTCATAGTTAAACCAAATTGAGTTGTGTTCCAATTCTACCTGGAAGCATCCTGAGAAGAGCAATGTCACAGGGTGGCCCCAGAGGCCCTGGAATTCTCTCTGGCAAGTGGTAATTAAATAAATGTTTGGGATCTTTCTTTTCTAAATAAGCAGGTTACAGCTGACCCTTGTCAACATAAGCAAAGATCAACAGCACGATGTGTTGCAATCCTAGAATTACTGGCACCGAGAAGCAGGTCTTACCACATCAGGATGAAGGCAGAGTAAATATTTCAGTCTTTGTCCTAGGAATGTCTAACCCTGTGCCAAGAAGTTCTGACAGTTCTTGATCTATCTGATCAGTATTCTGAGTTAGATCCACTGGGGCAATCCCTACAATTTATGCAAGCAAGAATATGGCATGGGTAGGAAAAAAGAGGAATGAGACTATATTTTTCTACAATTACTTGCAATTAGATATGACTAAGCTTAATAGTGACCCAGTTGATGCTGGTCTAAAACCAGGCTGCCCCAATTCTACCCTCCCTATGCCTCCAGCTGTGTGACTCTGTTCTGTCCCTTGCACCAGCAATTAGTTCTAAAACTAATGAGTTCCTTGAACCAAGATAGTAATCTGAGAATTAACTGCTGCTTAATTACAAGGTCATAAATTGAGTATTTTCATTTTCTCCTCAGTCCCTATGCTCCCTAAAGGTAGTTTGTTCACTGTGACAGATACCCTAAGGAAAAACACTTCCCCGACAAAGAACCCTGGTGGAAATACAAGGCCTGTCACCTGGCCAAACAACCCAATGAAACTTCCTTCTTTGCTGTTTAGTGGCTGAATTAGGAAGTCAGAGTGTTCTTATTTTCAAGTCTCGTATGACAAGTAGCAAGACTTAATTTAAAGACATCTTGTTCAGGCAGAAACACCTAAATAGTCATTGATTGTTTTTCCTTGGTTGGATGTGTGAATCTCTGAATTTAAAAGCAGAAAGTGCTTGTTATTTTTGCTCTGTCCCTGCTGCTAGACAGGCTGCAGGGCTTGTGTCAACATTGCTGGAATGAAAAATAAGAGTTGGAAGAAGTCAAGCCTAAAATTGCTCCCGAGAACCAGGAGGATTGCCACTGAATTGAGATGAAAAAGTGCAGGCCCAGTCACTTTGCTTAGTTAGAAGCATCTGCAAAGACTCTGGAGAATAATCACCTTAGAGAATATCCTCATGTATGGACATTTCACAGTAGCTCCACAGATTAGCTGCAGAGACCTGTAAAAGCCCCTTCCATCTTTATGGGCAGAAAACCATTATTATGCCAACATTTGGGAAGGTTGAAACCTAAGTGTCTCTGGAAACTGACTTCAGAAATGCTGCTCCCATCACTGGAATCTAAAAGCAAATTAAATCCTCAAATGAATGTATTATGCAGAAGTAATTAGGTCCTGAAAACAGTGAACATTAAGATGGTCATAGTGTGCTATCCATTAGAACAAGACAGAAGTGTTAAGAGCTGTTTTCCACTCACAGCAAGCATTTGTGTAAACACACTTCTATGCTGCTCACATCCCCCATTCCTTGAGACAGGCAGCACAGGAATAAGGCTGATGCTTTCATGCAGCTGTGCTGATCCCCCTGACTGGAGGCTGGTGCACAGCATATAGATGGGCTGTCCATGCAGATTCCTACTCCTGGATGTTTGTCTAACTACCACTGCAGAGCAGAAACTGCAAGGCTGGTCTACAGTAATGCAGGTAAAAGGGACATTTACTCTTGAGGGAATGAACCAAATATTAATCCTTAGCTTCCATGTATAGTGACATGTTTGGCAAATATTTTGATAATTTGAAATTATAAACTGTAAATTATAGCAAATTTTCCTAGGATTCCCAAAACCATGCTATGTACATTTATTTTGGTAGCTCTTTTTAAGTGGTAGCTTAAAATAGATTAAATATTAAATTAATTTAAATTAAATTAAAATAGATTAAATAATATATACGCATTCACAAGTCTCAGGTTGAGCCTGTGTGAACGGAGATGCAATTTGACTGCCCTGCCAGGCAGGAGCTGTGCGACAGTGAAACGCCCAGGATTGCTGAATCCCTTTGCTTGGTAAGGTCTGTGTGACACTGCACACCCTCATGAAGAGTGTCCTTTTAGCAGTAATCTGTAAAACATGTTTTAAGTGGTAAGGTTGGTTAAATTCACATTTGATTGCCATTTTATTTTGCATCTTATTAATTTCTCACAGTTTTATTCAAATTGAATTATTACTATTCGGATGAACCTAATAATCAGTTTTTAACACCTGCTGAATGGTCTTGCCTGATGACTGTGACCTGGTGGCCAGATTCTGGAAAGAAATGCCACTGAACTGAGGAGTTGCTGTTGTTGACCAGATAGAAAATTTACTGGACTGGCCCAGAAAGTATTAATAGACTATTTCCTAGTCATAAGCAAAAACCAAAACAAAACACCCAAACCGATCTTCGAGTATCGCTCTATTTAATCTTATATCTTCATTAAAAAAAAAAAATCAGGTAAATTCATCCATACTGTAACTCCACTGAAATTATTGCCTCAACTGCAACCCTGATTCAGTCTTGAACCTGAAATCAAGGGAATATTGATAGGGTGAAATTTGGTTTTGTTGGGCTATCAAACATTGCTGCTGCCAATTTAAAATAGAAGATTTACCAATTGCTGTAGCATCCAGTGAACATTCTTCAATGAGATTTCTTTGTGAGGAAACTTCTTCCAGAATCTTCAAAACTTCACAAAACTGTTAGTTTATTAGCACCACTATAACAAAACTTTCTTTTCAGACTAAATGTCGACTTCATTTTTTAGCTTCTGTATTGCAGAAAAAATAATAGGCAGTCACTTCATGAGTCATTTGTTTATCTCAGTGCCTTTGCAGCACAGATGTGATCAAGGACATTAATGTATTTTCTGAAGCAGAAAAACATTAAATAACCAAAGACCTTTAGCAACCTCTAGCGATACCAAACAAGATAATACAACATCACTCATTTAACTTGATCTTTTCACTTGAGTTTCATGGAGATAGCACCTAAACTCTGATAAAATCACAGACTTACTCTAGCTCTGTACTTCCTCTAGCTCTGTACTTCCTCAAGGGCTGAAGCTGATTCACATGCTGTAATAGGACTCTCTTTCCACTCTCACACCCAGAAAGAGGGTACCATTGTTCAGACATACCTGGCACCTAGAGGCTGACACTGTTACATGCATTGTCAGATCTTCAGAAGACAAAAGTGCCAAGACAATGAGTACTTCAGCAAACCTGGCTACTTCATCTATGTCTAGATGGGAAAGAGAAACCTTTGAAAATTTCATGACATAACTGTCAATTTGTGGTCATTAATCTGTTTTTAATTTTTTATGTTGTCAATTTGCCAGGCAGTTGCAAACTCTGAACAATAGAAATTAGTGGTAACAAAGCTGTTGTAGTCCTGCACACTGCTAAAATATAATACTAGGAAGGTCCAAACAATAACACCATGTAGTCACAAGTCTGAAGCAGGAAGCCTGAATAAGCCATGATTTATTTTGTGATCAGATGCTGGTTTACCTTGTGAGGTCCCCAAACTCTCTACTACAATCCATCACTGACCTTGTCATTAAGTGGTCTGCACCTACCAAAGAGTAAGACTTAATAACTTTGCAATTTAAGTCTGCTGTGATTTACTGTGTTATCAGATACTGGTTTACCTCAGAGGTTCCCATCACTGACAGAAGCAAACTGGAGATGAGAGATGCTCAATATAACCCAGTTCCAGCTGAACTATGCAACACACTCACAGATGTGGGTATCGTTAACTTGGTATCAGTTTAGCACTGGTTTTGGGTTCCTCCTTAACAGGCTGTACTGACCAGTGCTATCTATGTACCTTCAAGTAAAGTGCTACATGCCTTCTTCCTTCCTATGCAAGTATGTATTTATACAGCTACTTCGCTCAGTACCTGGCATCATACAGAACTGAAAGTGATTCTAATGAAGATGGAGTTACTGTTTTTCAATAAAGCACAAGTAGTTGTAAAAGGTCAGTAAGATTTACTGTGGTGTTGGCTTAGAGATCACTTGTTATTCAAATGACAAAGGTACTGTGTTTATAAAGTACAGCGGATGATCAATGGCACTGTCTGTTTATCAGGCAATCCTTGGCATTTCCATCATTTCTCCGTGCAATAAAACTTGAGCTTTGCTCACTCAACATGAGCTGTGGAGGCTCAGAAAGAATTACAAGTTATTGCTGAGATCTTCCAGAAAGTATTTTAAAAAGTCTATCAGCATCTTGTTCTTGATAAGCCATTTCAAATGCCAAAATGGTGGCTCACATTTTTTAATAATAGCTACAAAGTAGTGCTATGAAACGTTTAACTCCACATCTCCCATGATGCTTCTGAATCAGTCATGGAAATGAAGGTCTAAAAAATTTCTAAGAATATTTTCTTACTTTTTATAGTTGCTTTACTTCTTTTGTAACAGTTTCTAGATCTACAAGCATCTTCTAGGTAACCTACAGATCATCACCGAGCAAGTTTAACAAAGGGATTGATTTCATCAATGACTTTTCCCTTTGAAGTTGTTCTAAACCCTGCATTGTCGTGTACCACAAGCTGAAAATCACCAATGCATTATAGCTATCTCTGCGTTCAAGGATATGAAGACCATCACTAGACATTCCAGGAATGCATTCAAAAATTCCATCATACCATATAGGTGCCAACACAGAATGTTTCAAATATGGTTACAGCTATAGACAAGGAAATAAAGACATCTGGAGGAGAAAACTGCTTATTATTGGTTCGTAGAAAGAATCATGTGAAATTGCTCACTTAACAGGATAGGCAACAACATCATCATTTGTGGGCCAAGAAAAGTGTTCATACTACAAACAGTCCCACCAAAGCTTCACTGGAGTCCAATCAAACACAACTTTTCTACTTACCATTTTCTTGACTTAAATTTGCACACCAGGCCCACTGGGCTTGGTGAATTCCACGTGCTTCCTAAAAAAACTCCAACCCAACTATTAACAACACTTTTGACTTCTTTTGTCACAATCTGAGACTTTCAAAGCATGTCACGAGCATATAAAGTCACTGTAGTATATTACTATCACTTATTTGTGGATAGGGAACACAAACCTCAAGTATTCAAGGGTCCACCTAATTTCAGATACCATGTATGAAAAGCCTCACTTTATAACTACAGTTGGAATTCTGCGTTAATGCACCATTAAGAGACACAGAGCAATTCACTGAGAGAGACAGAAATAGAATACAGTTGTCCCAGTTCTCAGACTCCATTCTAACCAAATGACCATGTGGCCTCTCAGCTTGGTGCTTAAAAATATACCAGCTGCTGCAGTTTGCATCTGCAAACCATTCTCTAACTGCTTTAAAATGTATCTTTGTTCATATTCAGGCTCTGCTGAAAAGGCCCACAGGGTGACAGAAGAGTTGAGAAGCACAGAGACTTTGTGCCTCACAGTCTTCTCAGCAGAAGCAGGTATCAAATGACTCAAGAAACTTTTACTCCAGTGCTACATGCTCATTCACTCAGCTTCCCTTGGGATGCACAGTGTGCCAGCTGGGCAGATGTGAAGAAGACATGAGAAGATCACAGAACCCTTCTAAAAGCCAGTACTACTCCTGGTCTCAGCATATACCTCACCAGACACGTACATGTCTTTATTGTCCCATAAAGCATGATATCCAATATCTGGCCTATCAAACAGCTTTAATTATAATCTCTGCCCCCAAATGGCATCCGAATACCCACTGATTCTCAGTGTTGTTTCCTTTAAATGAACCCTTAAGCACCAGTGGAGAAGCCTATTGTTATTACAATGACTATGAAAGTTATAAAGATGCAAATAACATAAAGGTCTTCGTCATTATGTAGCTGGTAGCATAACAGGAAAATCATCTTACTTGAACGACTGGTTGTGGTGATCGTCTTCCTCCCCCTAAAGTCTCTGTTGTGTATCAAGCTCCATGAAAATGACTATGCATGATGGACAGGGGAACAGTTCTAAACTGAGGACTCTCAAGTTCCCTCATTAACCAGGTAATTCACTCAACCCTCCAAAGAAGAGACTTGCTGATCTACTGTGCGCTACATAATGTGCACATTTCAGCACTGCATTAGATCTCTGGTGGCTTCTGTGATTAACCAAGTACAAACTGTAGAATTTCCTAGTTGATTTCTAGCCACTAATCCATACTGATACAGTGAAGGCTTGAATTTTAAGTAAGAGATTCCACATTCACTGGTGCCATTAGTGATGAGTGCAAGTGAAAGAAATAAAAAGGCCCTAACTATTCTCTTTGCTACATGCTTCACAGAGACAGTGGGATTAACAGACAGTACCAGAAACTGTAGACTGTATCACTACTGTTTGCTAAGACCTTCCCATAAATGGTCCATGCTGGAATCAGAAGAGCAAAAACTCTGGTTGTTTTCATCCTGCTGGTAATACCAAGTGACCAGCTTTCTTATAAGCTTGTCCTTACACAGGGGAAGAAATACTTGCCTGGATAAAATGACTGTCTTCTTTCTTCCAAGTCCCTTTGAAACACTGCATCAAAGCTTACAAATCCACTGTAACCTAGCCCTGATGAGCTTGATGATGATCTACAGCTACCAAAGCTCTTGAAACAACATATTTATGTTCAACACAACTGATGTAATTATTGCATCCTCTCACTTGCTCAATCAGTTCATACACCCACATGTGTATATACATATATATACATACAAACATATGTTTGGTAGGTGTAGGTCTATGAAGGTGTATGTATATATGCATATATAGATGCATGTACATAACTGCACTTCATTCTAACTCTTTTGGGATGGACAGTTTCAGTTCTACTTCTTTATAGTACTTACCATAATGGGATTCTGACCTTGACCATTGATGTGCTGCAAGACTCTTTAAAAGCTTGTAGCCTAAAAGATAAAATGACTAATCTTACTGCAGGAAGAATACCACAGGGTAAGCAAATTTAACTCCTCATAAAATGAGCTGACCAAATAACTTAGTAACCACTAAGTACAATAAAGCCACATGAAAATGTTAGTAACAATTCATTAGTAAAAAGCACACACAAAGTGCATATGCATAGTCACAGGTACAGAGAAATAACAGAGGAGAACACTTGAAGTAAATGTTACCTGTTTCAACCAGAGAAGCCGATATGGCTGACGTCTGAGATTAACTTTGTTAGTAACACCAGATCACTATTCAGAATTCCTCTCTACACCTGATTGCAGGTGGCACCCCCATTAAGAACAGCTGCTCCTGGCTGCTGTGTATAGGTAGGCACTGATGCAGCTGCCTCGTTGGCACAGTCATGCTACTGGCCACAGTTCCAATATGGACAACTTGAAGGCAAATCATATTTGCACTGCATCCTTTAAGCAAGGCTTGAGGTCACTTTACTGAATAATTTATGCAGATGAACAGCTGTCTTTTACAGCAACTGAAAGCAACAATAAGAAATAAAATTCTTACATTTTAAAAGCTGCAATAGAAAAGTCTGAATTTCAAGAAGAAGATATTCTACAGCCAGCCACAGGGGCCAGTTCTAGAACTTCTCACGCTGCTTTTACTTCATCTTATTTGTGCTCCCACCGTGGTCTCTGACTGTTGGGCAAGCACTATGTATGTCAAGATTTCAGGAGTTTCTGAGCCTTGTACCTTTGACTTCTGAACAAGCAGGGACTGGCAGGTGGGGTTTCAAACGTGCTCTGTGCTGGTTGCTCCCAGTGAACCTGACAGGAGAACTAGCCGCAAGCTGAGGACTGGTGACTTCAAATTCCAAAGCAGCATTTTCAAATGCACCAAACACTAAATCTCTTATCAGCTCTTCTCTCCCTCACACAAGTTTGCTCCCTTTCACACCCAGTTATGGCTTGTCTATCATAATGAGGATGTGTTAGGAGCAAGTGCAAAGAAACAGGATAGAGGAAACAAATTATCATGTTATCCCTTTAATTGCCATGGGAAGTAGTGACTTCCTATTTACAAGCCTCCAACTGACTTTGCAAGGTACATGACAGCATGAATCAAACTTACTTCTTAAAAGGAAGCTGGATGACCACCATTTCTATCATACCAAATCAAATTTCCCTGAATATCTTCTTGCTACATCATGAAACTTGCCCCAGCTTAAAACCAGTATTTTTGCAAGGTATATCAAGCTGTAAATTTGCTTTGTCCAATGACTAATTCCCTGTTGGAAGTGAACAAGAATCTCCTGAGTGCTGTCATTAGCTGGGAAATAACAATAGGCTGAGCAGCTGGGATGTTCTGGTGCCTGGAGACACAGGGTCTTGCTTGTTTCATTAAGTGACATTATTTGGTTGGAAAAACCCTGGACTGTGCCTGAAACAAGAGAGAGGGCACAGTGGTAATCTTTCTGAAGATGGCCACTTTATTCCCAAATTGCAGGACTCTCCTGACTAGAAAGCTCTAGAAATGACCCTGCATAAACACTGCAGAGATAATGACAAAATAAAGAAACATTACTGTGAATCCATTGAGATCTTTAATTTCAAACTGCCACCATCCCACAAGGAACAAACTGTGAGTTAGGCTGACTCTTAAGTATACAATTAAGTCTGTCAAGTTCTGGCTCCATAATATGCTGTTTAATATTGAAAAGTCTGTCAGTAAACCAGTATGTGGGATTATTGTCATAATGCTTTGGCTTTGCTTCCTCATGAAACTATAAAACAATTCAGCTGTTATAAGCAACAAGTTATACTTTTGGCAACAGTTTTAATGTTATGTGGGATACTTCCCCTTTCCTCTAATTTAATAGCCTTCCCTGGCCTTTATGGATTTAAACTGGTGATGGGAGCTGTGTGCATTCCACGTGGAATTTACTCAGTAATTCTATTAAGAGCTTCCCCACACAGAAACTAATGTTCTCATCTCATTCAATACTCATCCTATTCATTATTTAAAACAGAAGACTTAATCTCTTCCTACATTAAGTTTCCTCAAGGGATTTTCTATTAGTTTAAACAAATTCAAAAGATTAAGCTTCAACAAGTCTGTGTTTGCAAAACTACAGAACTCTGGGGCTTACAGTTAGAGAAGAAGGTTTTGCCTTTTCTGGAATTTTTGAGAAAGAGGGTGTCAACTGGAAGTTACAGTCTTCAAAATCGCCCCTGAACTGTTGTTTGTCACCATTTTCAGGTCATGTTTCAAGTGATGTTCAGCATTAGCCAGCAGGGCTCCTCATGATTTCAAGCCCATTCTCTAGGCCAGCTCATTCACCTGGCTTTAACTAGCAGCTACCCCCAAAAGGCCTCAGAGCTCACATCAGACACAAGTATTTCCCACCACAGGTGCTTGCAGTATGCAACAGCAGAAGCATCACAGCTGGGGCTCAGCTGAACAGAGAGCACAGGACAGGAGTTGCCTTCATTTCCCCTCCTGGATTGTATATAACCAATGACTGAAAATGAATGGAAAAAAAAGTGCTATTAGTCCTCAACAGTTTTGGTTTTTGA
Source organism: Pezoporus flaviventris (assembly GCF_033815535.1). Lineage (NCBI taxonomy): Eukaryota > Metazoa > Chordata > Aves > Psittaciformes > Psittacidae > Pezoporus > Pezoporus flaviventris. The sequence goes on along the minus strand of NW_026892569.1, from coordinate 10,118,186 downwards.
CGAATCACAACAGGCCACCTGGGCTGTGACATGCTGTGCTGCTGGCTATATGAAGCTCCTCTCGCTGGGCATGTCAGCCACAAAGGGGCTCACGTACGCTAGTGCTGGCTGTGACTATAGCAACTGCACTTCCAAACAGAGTTTGTGTGTCATTAAACCCACTAAACACTATCTAGGCCCATTTACTTAGCAAACAAATTTTGAGGACTAGGTAGACACAAATTGTTTGGAACCCTGCCCCCAGAAATGATTAATATTTAATAAAATACACCTTTTATTATAGTCACTTCTATCATGCAAAAAGCTGACAATTCTGGGGCATCGCAAGTTCTTTTTTAGTCCTGAGAAACAAACTTTCAGACACAAATGCCTCTCCTCAGCATTAAGAAAGGTCTGTATCCCTGAAAGCTTGCCTGCCTTGCAAAACTATACTATTGGTCTAATAATAGGGACTATATAAAGATCATAGTGGCTGTGTCCACTCTGGCATTCTGATGTTATTAAAATCAATACGAGGAGAAGCAGGAATTTTACCTCTCACTAAAATACAGTATGTCCTCCTGCAGGGGGAACTATTTACATATTCGGATACACGAGAAGCTGCATTTTATAAAGGATCACACAGAAAGAGAGTTGTTCACCTATTACTGATACCCATCTCCCTTATTTTCTTCCTGATTAGTTCAAGTTAAGGAATGAAGTGGGAGGAGTGGCATAAATAAGCTGTGATTTTAGATTTTCCCAAGAAAACAGAAGAGCTGATTTGCCTCTCATTTCTGTTAGCAAACAAGTCCTTCCTTATTTACAACAACACTATCTCCAAGAGGAAGTTCAGACAGAACAGCTGAGATCTGCAGTCCTTGCAAAAACCAGAATTCAGTAAATAATCAAGAGGATAAAATCAGTTAAAGAGAGGAGATGCTGGAAACAATAGTTCCAGGGACAGTGGACTCTTAATAAGAATTACGGGATGCTTTAAGTAGCTGGTGGAGAGATTTCTCTTAGGCAACCTTTTTTCTCTGAGGCAACCTTTTAAATGAGAAAGATGTGTCTTGTGTTGTATTACCAAAAAACCATGCTCTTTTAATAAGGGAAAGCTAAGTGAGTGGAAGAAAAGCAAATGGATTCTGGTCTCCCTTCCTGACCATGCCACTACAGCTCTGTGACCCAGAGCAAAGCACTTAAACATTCAGCACCTCTCAGTGAAACTGGTAACACAACTATGATGGCAGGAGGCACATTCATTTCACAAAACAGTATTTTTTATCCTATAGCTCAAGAAGAACTGTTTCCATAACAACTCCTACATTCCATGACTCTTAGAGGGGTGACTATACTTCAGTTTCCCATTTCTGACCATGACCACAGCAAAGTATCCCAAGGAAGACATAAAAATGCAGAAATCTGCCAGGGAGAACTTTCTGCCTAACTCCAGGCTGTCATGGTTGACTGACTGCACAAAACACAACTGTTTATATTCCTTAAAACAGAGATCAGGCTTGGGTTAGCAGCAGATTTTCTCATTATTCACCTTCAAGATTTTAGGGACCAAGAACTGTGTGCCCAGTGACAGACGTAAGGCCGAGTGTTAGGAGCACTGACTCTGAGCTGGACAAGTACTCAGGACAAGTAGAGGACCCGGCTCCTGTGCTTGTGGAGAGCAAGCTGAACCAGCAATCCAAGCTAACATGCAGGCTGGAAGAGGAGGAACACAAAAGGCTCTGGGTTTGGAGTTGTCTGTCTCTTTGTTTCTCCATTTAGAAGCCCTTTCAGAAGCTGGGGTGCCCTTGAGAATGTTGTAAAGAAAAATAAGGAACTTCATCAACAGAACTGATAAAGAAGCTCAAGGGATTTGAAGCACCTGTGATAAAAAACAGTGGCTGGGTAAAGGGGATGTGGATCACAGCGGTGCTGAAATATATTTAGGTATTTTGGGCTGAAGTACGATAGCTGGACATCTCTGTGCAATTCTAGAATCAGCAACAGACAGATACGTGCTGGGAGCCAAACCCTGTGCTGAGACAAGCTCTGGGCAAGTCTGGGGTGTCAGTAGGTTTGTGGCAGACAGAAAACTACAGCTTGGAAGGTGGTTCTGGAATTTGAGAAAAGAAACTCTCCCTCCTAACCATGAATTCAAGTCTGTGTCATGAATAATTGTGTAGAGAGTGGGAAGAAAGGACATTAATAATTCTAAAATAAACCTCCAGAAATCTTTTAAACAGAAAAATTGCCTGCAGGGAAAATGAAACAGGAAAAATGTGGCCAAAAAAGCCAAAAGGAATTCTAAAAAGAAAGATAACATATTAAACAGAGACAGTTTTCCAGCTGTGAAATAGGAAAAGGCTATCGTTCATAAGAGAAAAAGACCCTCTGAGGTGCTTAAATTTAACTTTCTCCGTTTAAACAAAGCATTAAAGAGCTACTAAATCAGTCCAAAATAGAACACAAATAAGTGAGCAAAGTGCCAGATGCTTGGCTGAAAGTCCTGACCATTGCACTGTGGATATAACTTTGCACCTACTAAGAAGCTTTCCAGAGAGATGTAGTTTGTAACACAGGATTTCATCCCTGGTGAAGTCCTCAGGCCAAAGGTGTCAAGAAGCAGATTTTAATGAGAATGGAAAGAGACTGACCTCTCTTCTTGTGCTTCCATGAGTAATCTTCGGCACTCTATTTCTGTCAACAGATAAGGGAACTTCTTTGATGAAATTATGGTTGTAAAATGAAGGAGAATACAAGCCAAATTACACCCTGCAGTATTTTACTGAGCCTGACTTTTGGATCCAAAATGCTCAGAAAACATTCCCTTTGAGTTGTCTCCTAGGGGAAAGGAATCCCTGAGCAGTGTACGAAACAGTGTAGGATTTCTGACCTAGCATTGGATTCATTCCTATTCACTCTTATTCATTCTGGCATAGTGGGTATCCCTAAGAGAAGAGGAATCCCTAGCCCCTACCTGTTGGAATGAGGGGTCTACATGCATTTTTATGCTATGTAGAACACCTGTACTGGTAACCAGGAACTCATCTACAATGTCTAGAAGCCAGTTTGGAGCTACTACTGCTGTTCTGACCAGGGGTCAGACACCCAGAAGTCTGCCCAAGCAAAAAAAAAATAAAATGCAGAGCTTTCAAGAGTATTCCCCAGATGCCTTCTGTCTGAGGCTGTGGCACAGCACTCTAGAGAGCTGCAAACACAGCAGTGTCCTGCCAAGAAAGGTGTTCTCAAGCCATGGTGACAAGTTGTTGGGTTTTGTCACTAGCTACTGCTGACTACAACTTTTAACTGAAACACTTCGATGGCAGTGATGAGAGGGACATACAAAGGTGGTTTGTGTTCATGACAATGGTAGTAAATGGGAAAGCAGAAAACCACTGACTCCACACTTGGCTGAAATCTTCCATGCAGCAACAATAAAAAAGTCCCAAATTGCTGCAATACTGTGAGCAGTCTGTACTCCAGTTGTAGTCCTTCGTATTGTCATCAGGATCACTAAGGTTATCAAAGAATCACTAGCTCTTTATCTGTGCCCCTGCATGGTCTGTTTTTAATAGTGCTGTGTGGAAGAATACCTTAAATAGACAGGTTAAAGAGAAGGAGTCTTATTTCTAGTTACAATAGTATAATGCTTTTTGAAACTCATAGCAGCAACATAACTGTATTTTAATACCTAATGCTTTGCACCCCATAGTCTAATGTACTGTTTATGGAAGCCTATACCAAGAAAATACAGAATTGTGAGCCAAAAACTGTCATTCAGAACAAGAACCAGTGGTATAAACTTATGTAAATACAATCCATTAAAATTTTTCATTGGTTTTCTTCCTTAATAAATTGCCTGCCTCTCTGCATTTACTCCACAGTGCTTCCTTAATAGAGAATATACCAGCTTCTTTCAGTTAAGAGAAAAACTTCATTTTCTCTATGCTGTGTTATCAAAAATTCAACATAATCTCTTTAAAGAATGGAAAAATAGCATTTCTGGGATTGGAGCATGGGTATACAGAGGTCAGCAAATAACTATCAGAGTTTTAAAATGCATTCAAAATGCAGAACTCTGACATCAGCAAAAAACCCTGAAAACAGCACATCACATCAAATTACCTCACAGCTATTTGCATAAAGGGTCCAGAGGCAGTACAGTATAAGAACAGAGACACAAGCTATCCAAAGAGAACTTAGCAACAGTTCTATTGGATACTGCGTGTATCTGTAGCAGAAAAAGGGCAAGTCTGGAGCTCAGATGTGCAAACAGCTTTAAGGGACTAAGCAACCTCTTCTTGGCAGATGCATCAAGCAAAAATCTGAAACTACAAACCAGGTAATTTACCAAATCATTTCCTTTTTAGCTGATTCTAACTTTCTGTCTAAAGATTGCTCTGAGCAAAATAGCCTATGTGATACTCTTAGGGCTTTTATGGAAGGACTTCATCAGAAGTGATAGAAACCTGCCATCAAGAGAGGTAATAAATTCATTCTCTATTCTAAAAATTTCTAGAACTTTATAAGATTGTGCATTTCTTTTATGTTCTGAAGATACAATTAAGCTCAATGACAGCTATATTAGTATTAAAGACATATTCCATTCTACTGAAGGAACTCTGCTTACTGGAAAATAAATCCGTAAGTGCATTAGGAAGTCCAGTGCTAGCTAGATGAAATAGAAAAACATTTGTTATCTGGGCAAGGGGTAATGGAGGGTATGACTAAAAAAAATGAGGTGCTTCCCCAAAGCAAGGAATCTCCCTGACGAACAGAGTGTGTAGCTCTTACAATACTGACAAATACACAGACACACAGCTCCTTTAAATACAGAAAGAGATATTAAAAACTAATGGACTATTAAAGCTGGGCTTTAACTAGAGGTGGAATGAAAATGCTGCAAATCCCAGTATTGTTTAAACTGAACCCTTAGCAAAGGGAATTGCCTGGTGGAGATTGTTAGCGCAGAGGTATGTGTGTGTACCTCACTCATGCAGGGCAACAGGTAACACAGAGTTCAAGAGGGAAATTAATTTTTCCTTGTGGCAGAAGGCAAAGCGAAATCACTAGTTTTCAGAGTTGTGTGTGCATCAGGAAGCTCAGTGTTTAAAATGTCCATATTTATTCTGCCAGAAAAACAACCGGGTGCCTGGTTTTAATTCTTTGAAGAATATAAAACAAACTGAGAGGTTAGTAACAAAACTGAGGAAGGACCCTCATAAGCCTTGAATCCCTACAGCAGTGCTGTGTTTCTTTTTCAGTGTTTGGAAATGCTGCTGTTATTGCTATGTTTGTTTGCTTCATTGTCTTCCCCTGTTGCTCTCTCGCCCATGAAAGTTGCAGGAACCCTCAACCCCACAATGGCATCTATCCAGCTGCCACTGCTGCTCCTCTGCCTGACCTTGTGTGGTGTGTGCCTCAAGGAGAGGCCGCCCTTTCCAGAGGGAAGTGAGAACATGGGAAGAAGTCCCCTGGATGACATCCTGCAGAGATCTGACAGCCTCATTCTCCAGTCTGTCTTCAAGAAAGCTGAAAAGGAAGGAGAGATTAATAAAGGTATGTATTACACTGGGGACACTCATCTAGTTTTGCTGGCACAGTACTTGCCTGAGATAATTCGATCCAATGTATAGTTCCCAGGTTCTGATGTATATATATCTTACTCTAAGGGAAAGGGAAGGATAAGAGATCTGCTGTGATACACTGACACAGAATTTCCAAAAGCCACTGTTCTCTAAGATCTCCCTGCTTATGCAATGCTGTACCATCACTAAGCAATTGTTGCATAATAAAAAAGGTAGAAGCCCATCACAGAAAACTTGCTTGTCTAGTAAGTACTTCCCTAAGGAAGCTCTAAGAGGACACATGGAAGACATTCCCCAGTTGTGGACCCCATAGCTAATCTTATTTGGAGGTGGGAGTGCTACCATTCCCCGACAACCTCAACCCAGTGGTTCCTACACCCCAGCAGAGGCGGGCTTTTCCATGGCTGGGAATGCAGAGGCTGCTCCTCCTAGTCTGCAGATGCTCTGCTCTCACTAGTCACTGCAGCAGAAACAAATCAGACTGCAAGAAGCAGCACAGAGGTGCCTGCCACCAAGGAGCACAAAGCTCCTTCAGAGTGGAAAAACAAGCTGGCTCATTTGTCCATAGAAAAAGCCTTCTTCCCTCTTCACATGAATGCTGAAAATTGATTATGTTGGTCCAAGACCTGAAATATTAAGAAGAGCTTAAGAATGAGCATGAGATACTAATGGCATTATGACTGGCAGCTGGAAATACTGAGCTGGCTTTCAGGTGTCCAGATCCCCGCTTCTACCTGTGTCTCAGACCTATCTTTTCCCTGCCTCATGCTGATTTCCAGCTCTTCACCATATGCAGCTTCTGCAGCTGATTTCTTCCAGCTGCTCAGCATCTTTTACTCATCTCCCTTTACCTGAATCTGACACATTTACCTGTATCAACACATTAGGCTTGATTATTGCATGTCTTTCCATTTGGCTGCAGCTAGTTCCTAGTGTGTCAATCATCCTTGCTAAAAATGTACCAGAACTGTTTTAACAGATGCTATCTGGAGTGACCAAATTTAAGACCATACTTGCAGTTACCTCTGCAATTAAATGGGCATAATGAGCAACAGATAATGGTCCTGCACCATACAACTCCACAAATTCCCATTTCAACTACCTTAGTGAGGACTATGGGGGCTCATTAACATTATTCTTTTCCATGGACAGAATCAAATGCGCCTCTGCCAGAATGGCTTTCCAAAAGACAACACTTTGGGAAAAAGTACTTGAGTGAGCTGGAGAAGAGACAGCATCCTGGGAAAAGAGATGTTGAGGAAGACACATCTTATGGAGACATCCAGAAGAGGCAGCATCCAGGGAAAAGAGAGACAGAAGATGACCTTGACAGCTCTCTGGAGCTGAAAAAGCGACAACATCCTGGCAGAAGGTCACTGTTGGCACAGGATGCTGACAACCCTAGTTCACAGCTGACCTACTTGAATGAGTTATCCAAAAGACAGCATCCAGGCAGAAGGTATCTGATCTACAAGCACCAGCATCCTAGCAAGAGAGGCTGGAATGATGAGGTAGACTTAAATGATCGATATGGTGAGAAACACCAGCACCCTGGAAAAAAGCACTGGAATTTTGACAGCCCAGATGATGCAGGCCCCTGCAACTTTCAGGAGTCCTTCAACTGTAACAAAGGCAGCTTGTTGCTTGATCTAGTAGAAGATGCTGGCAAAGAAAAACGTCAGCACCCAGGAAAGAGATCAGCATGGGAGAGTGAAACAGAAGAATGAGAAAATCATTGTGTATCCTTTGCATTGGTGAAGTAAGCTGCCAGATCACTAAAAAGTTCTGTTCACTCCCTTTCTGCTTCCTGCTGCTGACCTCTGCACCCATCTTTCAGTGCATTAATGGCTTTGTCACACACTTAAAGGGACTGAGGGGGACAGTTGCATGGGTCAGGCAAGTACTGAGAATCTCCAACTCACCGGATCCAAAGATAAAAGTGCTTATTTCCTTATGGGCCCAGACCCCAGAAAAATACCACTATGTGTGTCCAATTTCCTATTTCCAAATTACTAAAACAGGCTATTAAATATCTGTTCTGATGCTGCTAAAATGGAATAATTATATGGTTTCTTCTCACATCAGTGAAATCAGTAAATTAATGGAGAGGGAGAAAAAAAGAACAACATACATGAGTTGTTTCAAAATTAAATTGGATAGGTTTTCAATTGAAAATGATACATTAATGAGACCTGAACCCTTGTGTGCTACAATGTCTAGACAGTAAGCACAGAGATAGGAACTGCTCCAACTTGAACAGAATAAATGACTGAGTTTATAGTTTGACTTGGAACTGGCACATGAAGCCCGTTTTCACCTAAGAGGCTGCACAGTGTAAAGTGTTAATGTATCCCAGAGCATCTCAGTTGCAAGTTGTGAACCTGACTGTGTACACCCTATAGCAGAACTCCCTCCCTGGTGTGTCCACACTTGAGTCATGCCACCTAAAATCATGCCTTCTCCTCAGACATTTAAAAATTAAACAAGCAGACATCCTTTTCTTCAAAGAAGGATTTTTGATGTCTCTCCTCTCAAATGAATGCTTTTACTTTTGTGGTGAGATTCCCAAAAGTGTTTGAAATGAATCATTCAATAAACATCAATAATCAACTCTGGGTGTCCTTACTGTTGTGCAAACATGCTGTAATAGAGTGAAAAACATAAACCCAACCCAAGCTAAATAAATATAAACATCAGAGTATTTTTCTAGGCACAATCTTCTTGCATACTGGTGGTCAGCACATGTTTATATATAAGGATGATTTGCCTATAGATAGATTCCCTTTTAAAATCTGCTACCTGTATGACACACAAAGTTATGCATCTGGGCTAAATTCACAGTAACCTTCTTACCTTGTTCACAGGGAACTTTACCAGAAGACTGATTTCCTGTTCACAAGTCTAAAAAATAGATTTACAGGGTTTTGTAATTAATACATGGTTACTGAGTGCGCTGAATTATTCATAGCATCACTTCTTGTCTGTATTTTTCTAAAATGCTATGTTTTTATAAACAAATTAGTATGTTTACCACTGTCATTCATCCTTAATACCATCATGACACAGTGCTTTGAGTGTTCCTTCTAGATATGATTGTTTGCTTCCTCACTCGGGGCCTCAGAGCATTTCCTCAGCTATAGAAGTTAGTTTTGCCATACAGTTTAGTTACTCTGATCATCTCAGTGAGCTTTCCTGATGTTAACACTCCCAGGCTGCTCAGCACTTAACACAGTCTATGTACAGGACATACAGAGCTCTCCTATTGACAGGGGCTTTCTAATTCACAAGTGATGAAGAAATCCTCAGAGGAGGCAGCTGGGAACGTTCCATGCACTTCATATTCCTTCAGCACACTCTCTGTATGGGATGCCTTTTAAAATGTTCATTTTTCATTTTATAAGGAAAAAAGGATGTCTCTAAAGAATACCATTTCACATACTATTTCCAGCAGTGAAGGAATGCTGCTCACACCTCAGGGAACACTACTACCCAAGACCACCACCACTGCTATAAAATTTCCCAAATAAGTGAAAAACAGGAAAGAAAAAGTTATCAAGTGGGTAAACATGGGCACCAGCAAAAATGCATCACAGTTCCTGCAAGACAAGGAGGCTGCTGTGGCTGCTACAAGAAAGCCAAGGCGGGAAAGGGAGAGAAGCATGAAAACCCAAAGTTGTGCACTCGCCTTGCACCAGTCATGCAAAATCTTATTTCCAGCTTTCAATGACACTAAACCAACCATGCACGGAGGAGTTCTTTATTTACCACAGGTTTACATTTCTGGCATGTTACCAGTCATTGTGACACGGGAATTTGATTCCTAAAGCACAACTTTTACAAGTATGTTCAAAATGAACCTTTTTTCTTCTTGTTTTCCTGCAGTGGAAGGAAAAGCTGATGTGAACAAGTTGTACAATCAACATTTCCTGCAACTCCTGTTCTGTGCCCCCTCCCACACACTTACCAGCCTTGACCACTTTGCTAATTGACCACTGTAACTAGCATGGGCTGAGTGTTTTTAAGGGACATGTGGCCCCAACAAACCCCTTTATTACTACTTTTAATGACTCATTAGTTGGAGAAAATTTGACAACATCATCACCATGGCTGAAGTAGAATCACTGCTTGCCTGGTAACTCGGCTAGCATTAAACAGCCAGCTGCACTTCCAAAGCATTGGTTAGGACGTTGCTATGAATAATAACTATGATAAAAATCAGGTACATGGAGAAGCACTGCAGAAGGGATGAGTCTGGGCAAACTCCAGACTGTACAGAGACATGGCACAAAAGATGCAGACAGAGGAATCCTTCTGGTTTTAGGAAAGGGATAAGTGGATGAAGTTCCACTTCACTCCCAGTAAGAAAAGCGTGAACTCTGCAGTCCTACAAGGGTCATGAGGAAGGATTCGGGTTGAATACAAAGACCTCTGATGGGAAAGTTCCTTGAGAAAACAGAATTATCATACTGCCTTGAGGTTACTTTTATACCTCTGTGAAGACATTTGTCCTTTGTTTTCCTTGGTGAAAACACTGCAGCTTTAAAGTCCTAAGAAGGAAACCAAGAAAAGGATGTTTATCAATTATCCGCCAATTCACTCTGTCTGCTTACATGAGATGAAGGACCGCAGGCTGAAGGAGGGTAAAGCCTCCCCTAAGAACCAGAATCTGATTGGATCACAAATTGCACTGGTATGCTGGAACATGATACTGATTCCTGACAGAGACAGGGCATGTTAGATACTAATGTAATCGAACAATCCTAGGCAAAAGGCAAAGACAGCTCTTGAGTTTATTTTCAGCCTCATTCACTCACAGCTAACATGCACTGCACCTTCCTCAAGTTCACATGAACTGGAAAGAAGGGAAATCTGGACTTAATAAATCAAGCAAATACTCTTGCAAAATCGGATGGCGGTAAACCAGGATTCAACTTGCCATATCAAAGGAAGCAATTTCATTGCCATCTTCTCTCTATAATGGATATCCTACCTGAATGCAGTTGAGTATGATGCAGCCTAGAGACTTCAGTAGCTGATTGGTATAGGAAAAAAATGTGAGATTATGACCAAAAAAACTAGGGAAAGTGACGTGCTTTGAAGAGGTTGCCTAAAATATGATTGCTGTTTTAAACTGATTTTCACAGAGAAGCATATGTTTCCAGCCTAAGTTCCTTCCTGATTCTGAAGCTGCTACTGCATGGGGTGTCTGAAGAAACTATTGTAAAAAGAGAAGCAAAGACAAATGAAAAATATAGTAAAACTATACGGAAGGTTCTCTGAGCCAAAGCAGTCAAGACAAAAAGTAAGCTCTTTAAACAAGCAAGTGCTGTTGAAGAAGACAGCAACACAGCCCTGCAAAAAGTCACAAATCATTCACTATTGAACACCCACTGTTGAGGGTATCTGCTTACTGATTTTAGAGATGCTTTCAAGAAGGGAACTGGTTGCTGTACAAATTTATAGGGGAAATAGAATACAAGAGAGGCTACAGGAGACAGCACCCAAATATAAAGGTGCTTGAAATCTGAAATGAGCCCTGAACATAATCTAGACATTGTGGCATATGGATCCTACAGTTAAAACATTAAATAGAATGCAAACACAAAGGAATTCTGAATCTTCCTTACTGCCCTTTATAATTCACCTACCCTATATACAAGTGGTGCCACTCCCCAGCATTCAAGCCCAACATCCCAGATTCTTCAGCAGCAGTAAGGGCCAGATAAATTTATGCAGATGACTGGCCTGCCAGTGCTGAAGCAGTTAATAGGCAAATCAGACAAATGGGGCTCAAAAGCTGTCAGCTGCAGCTCTTACAAATCACCACCTGCCAGTTTTGATTGAGGAGTCTGCAAACACAGGAAAAGCCATGGTTTAGCATGGAAATGGAGCGTCTGTCCTCTCTGTACAAACTACTTAAACGGATTTGGTTTGTATCAAAATGTTTACTCCAAGCAACTGGAGTACACTGAATGTACGAGCTTTGTTAAAAGGAACAGCGATGTGTTCCTTTGTGTTCCTCTATTCAGTTCTATGAGCAAAATGAAAAATAGAGAAAATGTTGGTTTAGATCCACCTAAATGAACAATAATTTTTTTTTTTGCAAATAAATTAAAATCAATGCTGTGGGAAGAATTTCATGCTAATCCCTTTCAATGTTAGGAGATTCAAAATTAATTTTTTTAAATTTATCATTAAATTACAAAACTGAATTTAGGCCAATTTTACACACAGTGCCACTCAAAATTAACTGGCCACTTAGTTTAGGAAGAACACTGATTTTCCAAAGAACACTCTGATTTTCCACTCTGCTTCCACCCCAAAATCTATACTGAACTCAACACAACTTTCAGATATTGAACACATTTTTTACAGTGAGTAAGCTGTACTTGTACAGTGAGTAAGCTGTACTTGTACAGTGAGTAAGCTGTACTTGTACAAAAATGTCCCTGAGAAGTAGACGGGCATCACCAAGAATTACTTCTAGTCTACATTAATCTCTCCCGTGCTGGGATCAGATTCCATTTTTAACATTTCAAATGGCGCTGAAGATATTACAAGTTGGAGAACACATGTGAACATAACTGGAAGACATTTCTGACAGGACTGTGCCACGGCTACAGGGCTGCCTGTCCCCCTTCTCAGTTGTATTCCCACTGTAGCATTTCAGTAAGGTTTAATTTGTCCCTAAATACCTCTCTTCCTATTGCAACTAGCTGGATGAAAAAAATTCATGTTTGAAGAAGTGGAAACTGGATTGCTTTAGACTGACCTGGAGTTTTTCATTTTGGGAACACTCTCCGTGTGGGAAAGTGTGATGAGCCTGACTAAGCGACAAGCAGCCAAAATCTATCCTCATTTACACCAGCACAAACTTGGATTGCGCTCCTCTGTAAAAAGACATGGGGCCCTCAGAGACACGGGAGCCCACATTTCCCTTTGGGAGTGCACAGAGACCATTCAACACATCACTACATCTGGAAGGCTAATGCTGTATTATCACTTCTATAATTCTCTCTGGGAGTCTCCCAACCAGAGTCTAATACTCTCATAAGGATTCAGATCATCCTAAACAGTGCAGTCACTTAATATGCAATGAGTTCCTCAGAAAGTGTTGAAGACTCTTTAAATCCAGAAACATGCAAACAAATGGCACAGTCACCGAAGCTGTAGAGAAGCACAGGTTTAAGGAAAGAGCTTGCTGTTCAGTACAGCCTCGCTTTTCCTTACACCTGGTACTCTCAGCTTCTGAATGACAGGAGAGGACCGGGCTGCCAGCGGCCAGGACCATCCTGCTGCAGGAAAAAAGTCTTTCAAGCAACCTGCCAAGCAGCCCCTGGGTGGGGGATCCACCGCAGGGCCCCGCAGGTCTGCGGTGGGCTCAGCCGTGCTCGGTGTGACACCTAGTGACAGGCACGGCTTCCATCACCCACCTTCCTTGTCTCTTCCCTACACCCATTGAACAAGAAATGCTTGGGGTTCCAACAGCCCCTTCACTTGTTAAATAAATTTAAACAAAAAACCCACAAAAAAGCTCAATGTTCTATAATGTACCTGAGTGCGCTGCAGGGACAGTACCCGACAAGGTCAGCTTTTACAGCATGACAAGATCCCTTACTGGTTTTCAGCCAGCAAAACTGGTTCTGTTTTGCATGCTGAACAGAAGGGGGACTGTGACTGGGTGCCACACTATTTCCACAGCACCTCTTTCTCTACTCGTAACTGAACCAAGACTGCACAGTTTTGAAAAACAGAGCATAATGGTTCCTAACAGCAAACTGTATGTGTAAAAAAAAAACAGAGTTTGATTGTTTCTAACCTTCATTTACTGCTATGGTTAAATCTCCAGTTCACGTTTAGGACTTTGGTTTCCCATTATACTTTTGCTAGATGATGGAACAATAAACACAAACCAGATGAAGTTCACTGGTGATGTGACAAGGTGCACGTAACAGTCAGTGCACAAGGGCCAGATTGCAGGAACGAGACCAAAATTTAGAATGACTAGTAAAAATCCCTCAACCCGTCTGTGAACACCCCATGTGCTTTAGCTGGGATTTGAAGTCCAGAGAAGTTGGGCATCTAGTTATGTAATCCATGCCTTGGAAAAACACTCCCACCCTTTAATGTTTTAAAGGACTTAACTCCAAGCCTAAAAGTGCAGTGAAAAACCACTTTTAATGTCTAGGACTGAAGTATAAATAGCATTGTCACAGAAGATAATCTCTGCCTCCAAAAGCTTGCAATTCTAACAGGTGAAGCAGGAGCAGGCTCTGCGCTGCCGTTATTTCCCCCACACAAGGGAACGCGGGGCAGCAGTTTTCTGCCAGCTGAGACTAAACAGAACCTGGCATCACAAAGGGGCTATCGAAAACCTTCTGCCATTGACACAGCGGTTCGCCAGGTGCTGGCGGGGTCCCGCTTCCCTGCGGCTCCGCCAGCAGCACGGCGCCCGCGTCGACTTTGGAACGCTTTCGTTTGAATGCCTTGGCAAGCTAAGGAAGGGGACACCGAGCTTGTCCCCGTTAGCCATGCCGGTCCCGAGCCCGCTCAGGAGTAACGGCTAGCGGCACAAACCCCCCGGCAGCCGGCACAAGAAGCGACTAAGTGTGGGATGTCTCGAAGCAGCGGGAGGCCCCGGAACCCCTGCTCCTGACAGGATTCTGTCACAGCGATCGCACGCAGCCTCTCTCACACACACCTGAAAGCCTCGGGATGCTGCAGCAGACCCTGGTACCAGGGTCCGTTCCAGGGTGGCTGGAAACAGCGGAGCGGTCACCGCACCCCCATCAGGGGATGTGAGCCTGGGCACGGCCCCACACCGCCGCCACCGGCGCCACCGCCGCCGCCCCGCCCTCCATCCATAGCTCTGCGATCGGCAGCGCATGCCTTAGCGAGGCCCCGCATCTTCCGCCGGCCCCGGATGAGCCCTGCTTGTCCCCACCCCTTCCGCCCATCGATAGCTCGGTGCTCGCCCCACCCTCCGTCGCCCCTTACCGCTCCCGGGCAGCCGGGGGCCTACCGGCGGGTGCCATTGCTATCACGTGCCTCCTGCTAGGCCCGAGGTGAGCCCTTCCCGCGCCCCCGAGCTCCGGCCCCTCGGGCCGGGCGAGGGCCTGTAACGGCCGCCCCTGTGCGGTGGGCGCGGGCGCTAGGCCCTGCTCCTTTCCCTGCGCGCCCGAGCTGGGGGGCAGCGCCCCCGGCGAGTGCAGGGTACGTGCGCCTGCTTAGTGCGCCGCCAGCGACGGGCCGGGCCGGGCCGGGCCTCCGCGCTCGCAGCTGGGCCCCGCCGCGGCCCAGTAGGCCTCAGTGTCTCCGGCGCCGCCGGTGGAGCAGGGGCGAAGCCGTCAGCCCGCTCGCCCGCCTGACGCCGCTGCCTGCGTCTCTTCCAGAAAGCCGCGAAGGACGATGCCGGCCCCGCGCTTCGGCCCTGCGGGGCGGCCGTGCCCTGCTCTGCCCCGCCGCTGCTGCTGAGCCCGGAGAGCGATCGCGGCCTGCACCATGGCGTCCGGCTGCCCGCCGCCGTTCGGGGACCCGGCGGAGATGCGGGAAGGGTTCCTGTGCCCGCTCTGCCTGAAGGACCTGCAGTCGTTCTACCAGCTCCAGACGCACTACGAGGAGGAGCACTCCCGCGAGGACAGGGATGTCAAAGCGCAGCTCAAAAGTAAGAGCCGTCACCGGCATTTTAGCGCGTTCGGTTCTGCCAGGCGGGGGCACCGCGGGGCTCCCGCCGCGCGTTACCTCAGGCCCAGGCAGGAGTTTTACATTATTTCCGATACTTTCGATAAGAAAATTCGGAAGCAGCCACTAAAACCCATCACTCTTCAAGTGTCTGTTTCTGTGTGTGACTTATTATTGGCCCTTTGGGTTGCTTTGTTTTTATCTGAAAACTCTTGATATATGCTGTAACCCAGATGAATTCTCAAGCATTACTTGAAGACCTTACTGAATAAAGGGAATCTCTGGTACTTGCCGGGTACTGGTTTATTAATCCCGTGTTCGGACAGTAGGTAAAACTGCAGTTACAGTGTGTAAAGCTCAGAAAGGTTGTTGGGGAGAAAAAGAAGAATGTGGGTGGAGGTAGCAGTAGCTGCTGGGAACGTCCCGGGGTTGTGCTGTGGATTGCCATCTGCGGTCTGTAAACCCCTTTGAATTCTCTTTAAGTAAAATCTTTACCCTTTTATCCCCCTTGTGTACTCGGTGTCGTCTTACATTGAGAGAAAAATGTGCCAAACCTGGTGATAATTCTGTGTGTTCCTGTAAAAGTCCTTTTGTGTTTATTATATGAGAGAGGGTGGCCTGGCTGCCCTGAATCTTTACTCTTGCCTCTGCTTTTTTTTCCCCTGAGATTGATGACTGTTATTTCAAAAGCCTCTTTCCTCAGTGAAAGCGTTGTGGGTTTAACAAGCCTATCTCAAGGGCAGCACAGAATATTTCAAATCTTTAGGTTGCTTTCCATCAGTCTGGCTACTTCCTGGCTCTTGGCACTGTGCCGCTGTTGGACAGCGAAGGCAGAGTGCTCAGTACTGCAGCTGTGTTCTTACATGGGTACAGTGCTGCAAAGAGCTGAATCACAGGTGCTTCCATGGAGCGTTTAAACCAAAATAACACCGTGGTTTTCACCATGGTAAGAGGGAAGAAAGCAACAAGTTGGGTTGGCAAGATTTCCAAAATGCTTTTATTTAATACAAAACACCTGTGCTTTGATTTTGTTCTCTCAGTGTTCTTTTAATCTAGACTAGTGTACTGTGACTTCTCAGGCCATCTTTCATGCATGTTTTTACATAAAGGACGTTGGTTTTGTCTGCTTACTTTCTGTCCTAGGCTTTCATGTCAAGGTCTATCCAGTGAGGTCCCTTTTAGAAGAAGGAAGGTCAGCAGAACCACTGATTTAAATTGCCTGTTGTAGGGACTGTGCTCAACTCTAACTACTCTAACTGGAGTTCTAGAAATGCTTACAAATCACTGTATTGATTCAGTTGGGTCATATTGACGTGGTTAAGTTGGAGTTCATGGGAAACAAAATTATGAGGATTGCTTGAAAAGCTTTTGTGTGTGTGACAAAGCCATGAGGCATCCCTACTTCTTTTTGAGTGTATCAGGTTTTTGAAGTCTCAGGTGCAAATCTGTTCTTTATTTAGGTGGTGTAAACTTGAACTGCAGGGTCTAGCTGGTGTTTCTGTGCTGGCTTGAGAGTAGGAGGAGAAATCCCTGACAGCTTTGTTGAGAAGTGGATTTTATATCACTGAGTGTAATTTTGGGAGGTAGCATAACTTCCACAGCTGACTGTGTCTGGCAGGAAGAGTAGGGCCTTCAGCTTCTCCTAGCATACAGAGAAGAGCGTAGCTTCAGAAGGTCTGGAGTTTCAAGCCTCAGGAGACTGCCCTCTTGCCAGCATTGACAGGAGATTGGGGCTGTTTAGTGCTTCTGAAAGTATTTATGTGTACAAGCACACTGAAATTCTTAGTTTGTAGTTTGTGCAACAAGACGGTGTTGAACATCCTTGAAACCTAAGAAAGTCCTCAGGAATTCAGAGAATGAAGATATTATCTGCATGATGCCCCAGAATGCTGTGAAATGGGTCCTATAGTTAAAGACAGCTTACTACTTTACAGTGAAGTCCTTGAATGGAATGTCTAAAACTGCTGGTTTATCATTAGGATCATAGTGCTACTTTGCGACAGATAACAAAGAGCATTTCAAGTCATCTGTGATTCCCTGAGCCACATTCTGGTTCTAAGCAGAGTATGTTGAGGGTGAAACTGTCATCAAGGAAAAAGATCAGTGCTAAAAGATGAGAAACTTCACATGACAAATATTTGGTGACTACCTGCCACATTTGGTAACTTGGATTTATCCTTTTCAGATCTAGTCCAGAAGGCCAAAAGAGCAAAGAAGAAATTGCTGAAACGAGAAGGAGATGACAGAACTGATTCTGGATCTCAGGAACGATATGAGTCATTCAGCTATGGTGGAGTAGATCCATACATGTGGGAGCCCCAGGAAGTTGGTAGGAGAGCTAGAAAGTGATATGCAGCAAGGATTTTTCTTTAATTGGGAAAGTGCTACAGTATTGCTGATGCTGCATGGAACTGTGTGGAGTTGGTTTTGAGAACACTACTAACTGGTAATAGCTTGCCAGATGTAACTAAGGGATGAAGAAGGGCAAAAACTTTGTTGCAGATGTTGTCTTCAACATAGTGCCTGTTGTTTTCTGTATTAGAAAGAAAATGCTGTTTTATTGCTAGCCTGGAGGTTGGGCTTTAACCTGCATGTTTTATTTAGGGCAGCACCATGAAAATGTAGGGTTCTAATTTGTCTTTAAAATTTAATTTGAAGATGAGACGTAAGTAGTGGAGAGCTGTCTTTCAAGGGGCATTTAAATCCATTCAGAACACCTGGGTGACTGTGAACACTTTTTTGCTGTCTCTCTAGGTGCTATGAGAAGCCATCTCTCTGATTTCAAGAAACACCGAGCAGCCAGGATTGATCACTATGTAGTAGAAGTCAATAAGTTAATAATCAGGTTAGAAAAGGTAAATTTGATGCTTTTAATATTTTTAATATTTAATATATCTTTAGTATGAAGTGTGCCCATTTATCTAGCAGCCACTTTTATAAAGGATACTAAACTAATACTCTTCACACATTACTGTTTTCCTTTTTTATCCTTGAGTACTGTGCTTGGTCTGAGCCCATACTGTGGATTTGACTTCTGTTTTGTGCACTAGTTTCAAGATGAAGATACTGCATCCACCTGCTTCAGGAACTGTTTCTTTCCCCATATATTTTCTTCATCATTGGCTATATTTCTCCCTGATTTGTTTGTCATGATTCTTCCAGCTTTCCATTCTTCAAAATCTACCAATGATATACTTGCATTTTGTCTCAGATAATGCTGGATGCTGTAAGGATTATGTCCAAAATGCTCTGATTTGTACAGGTTTGGTGTCATTGTTTGGAACTACTTTATGAATGTTGCATTAGAAATAAATAGGGAAGTTGCAGGAAATCGGGTGCAGAACAGGCTGAGACTTCTGTCTCTCCAAATCTATAGGTTTCTTTTTCTCACTGGGCTGGACTGTATTGTTTTTTTTTCTTGCAAAGTGCCATTTTCTTGAATGTGTTGTTTATCTCCTACTAGCTTACATCGTTTGACAGAGCAAACACTGAGTCAGCCAAAATAAGAGGTTGGTATGAGCTTACCTCAGACTGTTTGTTCCTGTAGTTTAACCAGCTGAGGAATTAATTGAATGAGTATTTTATGTTGTGTGTATTCCTCCCTACTCTTGCCGTATCACAGCTATAGAGAAGTCTGTTGTGCCTTGGGTCAGTGACCAGGATGTTCCCTTCTGCCCAGACTGTGGCAATAAGTTCAGTATTCGAAACCGACGTCACCACTGCCGCCTTTGTGGGTCTATTATGTGCAAGAAGTGCATGGAACTTGTTGGTCTTCCTTTGGCAAGTAAGTGCGGTGTGTGATGTTAATTCCTCCTCTCCTTAGCTCACTCAGTGCTAACTCTGTCCTGCCTTTCTGCCATTAGAAAAAAAGCTGCTGGTAACATTCTGTCTATGAGGAAAACTTGGTCCTTAATTCATCATTCAGCCACTTGTGTGTGAAACAGAGTAAAAATGATTTCTCCATTCTTTGTTTCCATTCCTTCTTCAGGTTTGGGAGTGTTACATAACCCTAAAAAAGTTACTAGAAGAAGTAGTAGTATATACTACTAGTAAATACAATTAATATTTAGTATTTGAGTCTACCAAGTACCATAATTATGAAGATATAAGCTCAAGGAATTAAAACTGCCAAGGTTCTTGACATTTGAAACTATTGCATGTATTTCCAGTCTTTGCCATGGCTGTCCACATGCTGACATTAAAGAAATTCAGCCACAGGCCTTTAAGAAACCTGTCAAACTTTAATTTCCTCATTCAGCACATTGGAGAGGACACCATGTTTTCTGTTGAAATAAATAAACTGAACTCTCCAAACAGCTCAGTTAAGCACAAAACATGGGCAACATTAAGGTACCTGTTGTTGCACATGCTGTTCTATAACTGTGCAAGCTCCAGCGTGAGAATGCTTCTAGGCACAAGCCAAGTAGGTGCTTCTCAACAGTCTGCTCTCTAGCTCCTTCTAGGATGGAGCAGGTTTACAGTGAAGACCCAAATTCTGACTTGCAGCCTTGATTGTCATAGGTTCCTGTGTGTCTTTTTCAGCAGATTATTTCAACTTGGTTTTCGGATATGACCTGAATGTGAAGTTTTTGTTAAAGTGCAGTTCATTTGTGTCAGTAAAATCTGTTGGCTTCTCCAGTTGCTGTAAAACTTACCTGTATGTAATTTTTAGGCAAACTCACTAGTGCCAGCAGAGAGGCCTTGGGCTCTCATACGAGCCCAAACTCCTCACCTAACAGTGTCCATGGCTCCCGCCGTGGCAGCATTAGCAGCATAAGCAGCGTGAGCTCAGTTCTGGATGAGAAGGATGATGACCGAATCCGATGTTGTCGGCACTGCAAAGATACCCTGTTGAAAAGAGAACAACAGATTGATGAGAAAGAGCACACTCCAGAGATTGTGAAACTCTATGAGGTAAATCAGAGTCTTTGCTGCTTCCATCCGCAGTCTATCTGCCTGCGGTTGTCACTACTTGACTTCAGGCTTGTTATCTCATGTCCAAGTGCTTACTTGATGACTTAATACTCGCTTGTGTTAGAATAGATTCTACTTCGTGTTTATGCCATGTAACAAAGATATGTCTGAAATGATGGAGCTGATTGCCATGCAGTAGTTATATCATGATAACACCATTTTAAGATGCATCTTCATTCTCATACCTTAGAACTGATAGTTCTGAGATGCACCTCTCAAAATTGTGAACTGTGTCAGCTGGGATTCCCCAGAACAGTTCTTATTTAAACCAATGATACGCGGTGCACTTTGGGCTGCAGTAGCGCTATAGGACTCAATATTGTCAGCACTGTTTGTCATCACACTCATGGCAAATGTTTTTTTTAAACCAGTGAGATCAATCAAGAGTGTATGGTTGGAACATTGTTTTCAACTGTGTTGAAAGCGGGTACTGACAATCATCAGGTATCTTTTAAATTGAGTCCACAACCCCCCCAAGTTAATAGTAATGGGAGTTGGTGCGCTTTGTGAAGAGATTTAAGGCTAGAAGTTGTCCAAGCCACCCATTCTAACAGCTTTTGAATGCAAAATTCACCTTGCAGAAATTCAGGGAGTCTTTCTCTGTTCCTGACTATGCCATCTGTGTTGGAAAAATGGAGGGTCTTGTCATCCTGAATAATTAAATGGCTTTTCTCATGGTTAACTTTGAATGTGCACATGCAGTGTGCACGGTTTATGTCAGCATGTACTTGCATAAGTGTTTAATGGAAGTTCTTTTTTCACGCATTTTGTTTTAAACAAGAAACTCCGATTCTGCATGGAGAAGGTTGACCAGAAGGCACCAGAGTATATAAGGATGGCAGAATCACTAAAGTAAGCCCTATTTGCTGAGTTTATGAATGTATGTATGTACTTTTCTTCCTCAGAAGACTAGGAAGGACTGAGGAACTGTGCCAAGTCTGCAAGAGTGTGTAAATTATTAAAAAAGCACTGTTAGATTATCTGTTGTCTTTTGGACACTCTTCAGAGTAGCACTGAGTTACCTATGGATGGTAACACTGGCACTTCCCACAGAGGTGCCAATCATATTCCAACCCCCCTGCCATGGGCAGGGACACCTCTCGCTAAACCATCTCACCGTAAACCATCTAACCCAAGGCTTCGTACAACCTGGCCTTAAACACTACCAGGAATGGAGCATTCACAACCTCCCTGGGCAACCCATTCCAGTGCCTCACCACCCTAACAGGAAAGAATTTCCTCCTTATATCCAATCTAAACTTCCCCTGTTTAAGTTTTAACCCATTACCCCTTGTCCCGTCACTACAGTCCCTAATGAAGAGTCCATCCCCAGCATCCCTATAGGCCCCCTTCAGATACTGTGCAAGGCTGCTATGAGGTCTCCACGCAGCCTTCTCTTCTCCAGGCTGAACAGCCCCAACTTTCTCAGCCTGTCTTCATACGGGAGGTGCTCCAGTCCCCTGATCATCCTCGTGGCCTCCTCTGGACTTGCTCCAACAGTTCCATGTTCTTTTTATGTTGAGGACACCAGAACTGCACACAATACTCCAAGTGAGGTCTCACAAGAGCAGAGTAGAGGGGCAGGATCACCTCCTTTGACCTGCTGGTCACGCTCCTTTTGATGCAGCCCAGGATACAGTTGGCTTTCTGGGCTGTGAGCGCACACTGCCAGCTCATGTTTATTTTCTCATCGACCAATCTTAGTCATCTTGGGGTAACTTCTAGTGCTGTGTGTATTGTTAGCTGGAAGCATGTCTTACAATGAAGTTGTATTTATTTCTTAGTGCTGGGGAGACAACCTACAGTCTTGACAATGCTAATGACTTGAGGGTGGAGATTCAAAAAGTATACGAACTTATAGATGCCTTAAGGTAAAAGATCTCTCCCTTCCCCCCTCCCCCAGCATGTGTGTGTCTGTCTATTTATGACTTCTCTACAGTTTTTTCCAACTATTGGTGTCTCTATTTGTGTATCACATACCTGCTTATTCATACGGACAGTCAGTTTGTTCAGCTGTAAGGAGCGTGTGAAAAGTTAGATGCTGTCCTTGTGCACCATCAATTTCTACTTCGTTTTCCAGCCTTAAAAATCATGCATTTCTCTGCAGTGCAAATAACTAAGCCAGAGGAAACAAATGGAGGCACAGTTGTTTTTTGTTTGGGTTTTGGGTTTTGTTTGTATTTTTTTTAAAGATGAGTGGGAAGTCTTACAACTTGTAACCCCCACAGTGCTTTACCTAAAAACATGAAGTTTCATCCAGTGTGGTCTCGCTTCCCTTCTGTTGCACTTTTGCTGGCCCTTGTTTCTGAACTCATGAGGCTTTGCTTTGATGCAGTAAGAAGATTTTGAGTCTAGGCCTGCATGAAGATCCCCAGCCTCATCCTAAAACACTACAGCTGCAGAGAATGATAAGATATTCAGCTACACTTTTTGTTCAGGTAATGGAGCATATGTTATGAACTGAATGTAGATTTTTATGTAGTGTTCTCTTCTTTGCCAGGCATCCCTGTGGCTTGCAACAATTTTGACAGGAGGTTTAGTTCTAGACGTTTTCTGTGTAGTCATTAGTTCCCCATATAGTCTGTATGTACTTGCGTAGTCATTGCTTGTCCTAATGACTTACGGCAGCCAAAAATGAGCTAGCTTGAATACAGAGAGTGCAGTCAGAGCAGCATTGAGTTTAGTGACCTAAGCGAATGTGTGAATCTTGGCTTTGTCTCTTGCTGAGGTGTCCAGCTAGCAGGATAGCTCTGGCAGCAAAGACCCGCTCAGGTCTGCAGCAGTGACTGCAGTGTAGATGTACCTTTTCTTTGTGGGGTGTTCTGTTGGTGGCATCTCTCTTTTCAAATACTTGAATGCCTGCAAGCAATGATGTGTTTCAATTTTTGCCAGGAGAAACTGCTTGGCCTGATGTCCCTGCCAACCAAAGATCAGTATGAAGAACTGAAGAAGAGAAGACTGCATATGGTAAGACAGGTTAAGATCTGCTACATCATGGGTCAGGGGCTCCTTCAAAAGCTTAAGCCTCATAGGTGTGTGTGCACGAGTAGCTGGATTTCAGTTTTTCATTTTTTTTTAATGCAAATCGTTCCATGCCTTGTGTAACACAGTCACTGTATCATCCAGAACATAAACAGGTGTGTAGTGAGCAGCTGAACACCTCCAGAAAGCAGCAGTGACTTGGTGGCATGTGCTGTTTCTGCAGCCTTAAACTACGTGTGTTAATCTACATGGGTTTTCAAATTGTATTCTGGAGTTCATTTGCACAAGTAGAATTTGGAGGCTGCTTTTGGTGGTGAAAAAGGATATATGGGAATAAGGATACCTCTTGAGAGAGTTTCTTCAGTTAGGAGGGAGGATATCACTAATTGTAAACTAAAGCAGCTTTATTTTGAGGTAGAAGTTGAGAAATAAGAATTGTTGCACTCCAAAAGCTAATGATATGGATGGCCTTTTAACACAAGATGCTCTACTACAGATGTCTGCTATAGTCAGGTGTGATCCCGTTGCTGTCCAAATCAGTCTTAGAGCACTCTTTGCACAGTTGCATTCAGCATTTCTTGTTCTCTATAAAGCACTGTCACTGCTCTTGCTTGCCTTTAAGTTTGTAGAGGCAGAAGTCATGGGACTTTGCTCAATATCATCACAAACAAACTGAAGGGAAGCATTTGGGTAGTACTATGAAAATAAGTTTTTCTCTGCAAAGTCACCAGAAACGCAGCTGATTCCTTTCAGTGACAGCCAGCAATGTCTAAGATCAGTGAGTTGCTTGTACCTGCAGATGTTTAGAACAGGGTTTTTCATGGTCATGGTGTTCTCTTAGTATGTGTTCTTCACTTTAGGTGGCTCTTGAAACACATGGAAAGCAAGAAGAAAAGCAGAAAGATTTAATCTCCAGATCTGCAGCTGCAGTTAATGGTGATGCAACTCACCTGAAGAAAGAAACTGTCAGGAAATCTGAAGGCTGGTTACCTACATCTAGCATATCACGTGAGAGTGAGATAGCAGACCCTCTTCTTCAGCAGATTGACAATATTACATCCTTTATTAAGCAAGCAAAGGCTGCGAATAGGATAGATGAGGTCCATATGTTGCAAGAGAACCTGAGGCAGCTTCAGGATGAGTATGATCAACAACAAACTCTGAAAGCTATTGAGCTGTCTAAAAAACAGGCAGAAGAGGAAGAGATGCAGAGGGAGGAACTTCAAGTGCTTTGTGAAAAAGAGTGGGAAAGAGAACACCACAAACTCATGTCTCAGCATTCAAGGACACGCTCCTTAGACTTCAGAGAAGTCAAGCAGCATCAGCAGGGAGTTGTAAATGAGAACCATAACTTGACAGCGTGTGCACTGGATTTGGATATTACTCGGGTCAGAGGGGACCCAGGTTTTGAAACTCCTGCTGTTGAGCAGCTGCCAGCTAAAGAGCACTTGATTTTCACGTTTGCACCCCAGAACGTCCCACAGTGTGACAAAGCCCAAGATCAGCCAGCCAGTCTAAACCCCTTTGAAGACGAAGCAGATACCCCTCAGTTAGAGGAAGATCCTGCTAACCCATTTGCCAAAGACACTTCTCCAATGGTTTCTTTCTCTAACACAGCTTTGCAAAGTGATAAAAAGGAATATAATCCATTTGAAAATGAGGAGGAGGAGGAACAAACCAATGGAGCACCTGGCAGTACTTCAAACCCTTTTGAAGAGGATGAAAATCCATTTAAAAAACCAGAGGGCAGCTGGAATTCTGGGAATCCTTTTGAAGAGGGATCTTCTACCAATCCCTTTGAAGTGGAGGACGACAGTGAGAATTCTGGAGAGGAGGCTATAGAGGAAGAACTGCTTCTTCAACAGATAGATAATATCAAAGCTTATATATTTGATGCCAAACATAGTGGACGAATGGATGAGGTGGAGGTACTGACAGAGAACTTAAAGGAATTGAAGCGCACACTAGCAAAGCAGAAGGAGAAATCCAGCTGCTGAAGCAATGGGGCTTGGTAACCATTATTTTAAATCTGCTGTTAAGATATGGGAAGGTAGAGCAGATACTTGCAAAGAGGAGTACAGATCACAAGGGGGAATTGGGGGAGTCTTGACTTTCATGCACTTTCAGCTAGGCATTTCCACTACTACTCAGTCTTGAAGAATCGCTGAGGTATGCTGCTGGTCCCAGACACTTGTGTTAAGGAGTTTTGGAATGACTTGTTACAACAGTGCTGCCTGGTCTTGTTCTGTGTTTATTTTGGTCGCAGTGGCTAAGTGCTAATAGGGAACTGTGATTTGGAAATGGTTGCAATGTTGGTTGTTCTCTTTCCCCCTTTCTGTTACAACAGTATTGGCCTTTCGAGTGGGGGTTTAACTAAAGGGAGACAAAAACTTTTCAAGTTCTGCATCCCAGTAATGTTATGGTGCAGTGCTACAGTGCCTGATGGTGTTAGCAGGAAGTGCTGTAAAAAGGCTACTGTGATTCTTTGAGGTGCGGAATATACAGATCAATTTTGTGCAATGCTAATATGTAAAAGGGATTTTAAGACTGAGAACTTTCTAACTGATCTTAACATGAGTAACTTTTAATATGTTTATAAAAATCTGGATGCTGTGTTTTCATCACCTTTAGTCTCCTTTTTGCTCGGAGCACAAACTACAATAATAGAGCATGCTGGGTTGACTTCAGAGCCCTGCTTCAGGAAGCAAGTACCTACTTGTTTCCGGGGAGAAGAGCATCAGGCTGGCACCATTTCAGACTACAGTAGGAGTGACCCTCCAATTCCTAATTATCTTGTGGAATCTGCACATTCCTTCTCTGGGTGACCGAATGATCACGTGTGTCATTTGTGAGACTGGAACCCTCTTTTTGTAGAATTCAAGGAACAGAAATCTTGTTTACAATGGAGAGCTGCAGTGCCACTGAACTGGAATTCTGTGACAGTTGGGAGACAGTCTGTGGCCATAGGGTCAAATAGCAGTTCTGTTTCATATTTGATTCCCTTTGGAAGTTGTTCTGAGAATCAGGTATGTCTGTTTTAAGTAAGAAGCTCCAAATTTGAGTGATCTTGGGATCCTGTGGTCCAGGGGATGCCTGGGTGATGGCCAGCACTGGTAATGCAGGAGGGCTTAGAGCTGGGCTCTGAAGGTTGGTATCAGAAATGTGGGATCCCTTCAGGTTAGGTCAGCCCGTGTCTTTGCGAGAGATGGGAGTCTGAGCTGCCTGGATTTTTATCTTTGACAGAGGTCCATCATCAGGCATCGGTGTGTGAAAGGGTGGAAGGGAGAAGTTAATCCAAAAGATGTATTTATTTAAAGCTGAAATAAAGGAAATTGTACAGATCACCCTGTATAGCACTAATAGTGGGCTTATTCAGAAGTGTAAACTTTCATGGAATGGGACACGTGTTAACTAAGTCTCTGATAATATATATTAATTAGCACAGCTGTAACCCAAGCGTTGTGTAACATTTTAGAGACACAAATAATTGCACTACCTGGAGAGCGGGGACTCTGGTTTTAGCTCGCTATAAATTGATGGAGGAGGGGATTTGCAGAACTCTTGTTTAAAAAAACCAAGCCACCTCCTCACTTAACAGCACTAGTAACTAATCAAAAATGAGCAGCCCATTAAAGACACTTGATGTTCTTACTGTAGTCTAAATCTGATGTTGAAAGGTGTGCAGAGCAAGACCATGAAGGTTTTATACCAAGATGTTTGATTAGATTTTTAGTCCCTGAGTGTTACTTGGCACCAGGTGAAAGGAGCACAGGATTCTCAAAGCTCATAACCTAATAAAATGTGCCCTGTGGCACCAAATTTACAAAGGTAGGAGAAAACGGATGTTAAGACAGGGAAATGTAACCCCTGGAACTGTTTTAACAGAAGCAGTGTAAGGTAGATATTTAAGGCTGTTCACTGGTCAGGAGGACTGTGCCCTGCACTGTAACCCAGAGCTGTTTTGGAACCAACATGAAAAATAGTTTCAGTGGATTCAGCTTCCATATTTTAAAAGTGTTTTTTCCTTGTTGCAGCTATCCTGCCTTGTTTGTATTTTCA
The DNA here is from genome assembly GCF_033815535.1 of Pezoporus flaviventris. NCBI lineage: Eukaryota > Metazoa > Chordata > Aves > Psittaciformes > Psittacidae > Pezoporus > Pezoporus flaviventris. The sequence continues at coordinate 10,090,923 of NW_026892569.1, read as the reverse complement.
GTCTAATACACTAATAATTAAAGTAGCCTTATTGTACATGTATTTTTACAAGCAGATAACAAACTAGCATACCTCATCTTTTGTCAGTGTTAATGTGACAGACTAGACAACTCATACCTAAAGTCATCTCCAAAGTGAAGACTTTACGCTGATATTTGGGCTGTTGTGAGGCTCACGAGGCACAAAGGAATGAAGACGTCCATAAAGCTCAGTAAATGACTAGCGTTGAATTTTGTTAAAGCTGCATGCGCTGCTCTGTGTGGGAACTTTGTAAAGAGATGAAATAAACCAACATGTTTATTTTGTGCTGTGTTTGGTCTGGACAGTTCTTATAGGACAGGTGAACTGGTGTGAAGTTTTGTACTCGGTCCTTAGCTCCGCAGTCAGCTGCTCCAAATTGCAAGCAATACAGTACAAGCACATGTTTATCTGCTATTAGAGGTATTGTGTGACTGTTTGGTAAGGCAGAAGCTGTGATGATTCAGAAAAGACTTTTAGCCTAGTCTCTATCCAAAACAAACATGATCTCATTATACAACCTTATACATGCAGGCACAAGTAGGATACAGGCGTTGTTTCACTTGTTCTGTTTGCCTTATATGCAGTGTTGACTGTAATGCTTTGTAAAACTGGCACCAAAAAAAGCTGGCTTTCAGCTTCTATTTATTTTTCACTTTAATTATTCTTATTGTAGCTCTGAGAAAACTTTGTCTCCCGTGTATTATATGAACTTGTTTGTTCCTGTTTCCAGGAGCTTTTAGTTCTTTTTCCCACTGAAGTACCTTGATTATCCAGCCCCGAGGAAAAACAACTGCATGGCTTGAGCTTTCAGGCTGATGCTTCATTTTTCATTGCAGCTTTGTATTTTCCCCTCATCTCTTTGGGCAGTGGCACAAAAGCAGGGCAGGGAACCTGGCCTTCAATTTCGCACATACATTCTCGCAGATGGTACTTCTTGGGCCCAAACGTTCCCGGATGTGACAGTTTTTTCTTTTCCTTCTCCTCTTTTTCAAGCGTTTCTCTAGAAACAAGATCCATTTGTTATTATCAGAAGCTTGAATGGTGACATTTCCTCTCCTTCCCCTGGCCCCAGTTTACCAGAAGGACAGATTTACAGTTCCTAGCTCATGCCAAATATATCTGGGAGAAGTTGCATTTCCCTCTGTATACCTGACAGAAGTTTGCAGGGATTGTATTATGACGTATGCAAGAGGGTACAGGAGGTTATTAAGTGTCACTTACTTGCTTTTCCCCAGGATTTTCTTAATGTGCTCAGTAATCTCTTTGTTGGTTTTATCTTCCACATCAACCAAAACTTGTTCTCCATTGTCTGTCAAGACAGATTTGTAATCAGACACTTTCACAATAGCTGGAGAAAAGCGTTCTAAACACCCAGAACTAAGCCATCAGCCTCTCTGCTGCTGTTGGGTAGAGTGTAACGTTTAAGCAGGAAAAGCAAAGAGCATGACTCGGGGCGGAGGCAGAGGGTTGCAGGGGCTTTACTAACCCATGGAGCTGCTTCCCTGCACCCGCTCCCTCCTTCTGCAGCGCAGGCCGCGGCCGGTTCAGACCCCGCTTCCAGCGGGGAAGCCACCGCTGCAGCCGAGGCTGCGCTCAGGCCAAGGCCGGCGGGACCTACCCAGGTAGAACCGGAGGAAGGGCGAGGGGGTCATGTTCTTGAAGAGCATGATCTGCACCCAGGGGTTCTTGTACTGGATCTGCGGGATGTTGAAAAACACAAACTTTCTGGAAGGAAGAAGAACACAGGCGCCAGCCGGGCTGTCTCCGCGAGCCCAGAGGCCGCTGAGGAGGGCGCTGAGCCCCGCGCCCCGTCGCGCCCGCGCTCACCTCGCCCCTTCGCTGAGCTCTCCCCCCGTGTTGTAGTTCACGGTCATCACCTTCACCGAGCTTTTGAAGATGATGTCGCCCTGGTTGAGGTACTGCAGCGTGCGCCGGATGGGGAACCGGCCCTTCATCGGCATGGCGGCGGCCGGAGGTGGCGGGACCCGGAATTGGCGGGAGCCGGAAGTGGAGGAGCCGGAAGTGGCCGGAGCGCAGGCCGGAAATGCATCCGCTGCACCGCCTGTGGGGCGGCGCCGCGCTCGTTTCCTCCGTTGTTAGCCCCACGGGAGCGGGTGAGGGCGCTGGGAGGTTGCTCACCCCGATGGGGTTCTTGGCACGAGCGAGCGCACGTTTCTGTGGGTAACGGGCCCGACCGCTCTGTCAAATGCAAACCCGCGTTTTGTGCCTAAGGAAAACGTGCCCGGCTGGACGCGGGAGTTCACCCGCTGTGCGGAACAGAGCCCGAGCCCGTTACCTCCGTTACAAAGTGTGTGTGAGGGAGCTGAACCGAGACCCAGCGCATCACCTTCACTCAAGAACTGGAAACAGGAAGGAGCTGCCAGGTACAAGAGAGCGTGAAGCACTGGCTGTTAACAGCCAACGGCCTCCTCCAAAACCCGGAGAAAAACAGAAGGCCGAAGAGGATGAATTAAAACCCTGAGGAAAAGGTCCTCCCTCAGGTGGTTCCCTGGTGTCAGGAGGGTTCATGGGACTTACCTTCCCTCTTAAAACCAGTTAAATCACTCAATCACAGCAGTGAAGGGAAAATACAGTTTCCCCCTGAAAGATAATAAATGATGTGTTTGGCTTAGACACCTAATGTTTAAAAAGAAATTAACTGAAGTTAATAATAAAACCCAAGGACACATTTATATTTGTAATTCACTTTAATGGTAAACCTCAAATAGGTAGTATTAAGCCACAACAATATAATGCCACATTACATTAAACAGTTATTAAAACAGCATTTAATAAAATGCATAAGCTAAATCATGCACCGCAATACTCTATATACAAACACAACAATGCAAATCCCTCTTCATGACTGAAGACACAGATCAGATACAAAATTCAGATTAAAAAAGAACATGCTGTTATTTTCGACTGCTGTCGCACATAGTGCTGACTTCACAAAGGAAGCTGTGAGAAATTAACAACTCCTGCAGGATTTTTAACTTGGAATACAGTAACAGAAACAATAGTTTTCTAGATTATCATGAACAAAGACTTCCCAAAAATATCCCAAGGAATTAGATGATTCCTTTTACAAAAACTGCTGTTCTTGTAGGAGCTCAGAACTCCTCGGTATGCCAAATAGACACAACGCATACACAATGTGCAGGCTGCCAGTTAGGAAGCTGAACACAGGCCTGCGATGGATTCTGGAGTAATTACTAAAAAGATTCCCATGTTCACTGTTGACTCCATGTGTGAGAAGGTAACGTGAATGCTCTGCAAGTGACGTGCTTCCTTCTCAAAACACATCCTTTTAATTTGAAATGTCTTCAGACCTGCTTTCAATCCACAGTCATTGAAAGGATTTTAAAATGGACCTGTGCCTTGCTATCATTTATCTACGATGATCAGAAAAACGCACAAGAAGCCAGTTATTCTGGGGTGTTAGAGACCTGGCACGAGATGTGCTTCTCAGAGTTTTGCTCTCTGTGACCAGAGAAAGCTCATTTCACATTCCACAGTTTCCACAGAGCATTACAACAGAGCCTCTGTTGCCACTTACATGTGAGTGCATTTTGTCCTTCGGAATACAAACAATTCAAAAGTGTATATAAAAAAGTTCACAATCTATCTTAAAATATGCTCTTTTCTAAGTTCTCAATTGATCTTTTAAAATGGATTAAATCCTGATCAATACCCCAGCTGGCTTCTTAATCTTTAAAAATGTTCCTGCAGTTCAGTGATGTTAATAGACATTCAGGTTTCCATTCAGCCTTTAAAGAGGAAAGCAAACATTATTCGAACAGCACTAATTGATTGTCAAGACACCAATGAAGGACCATCTGTCACAGGAATTCCTGCCATTAATTTAAATAATTTTCCTGCAGAAAATCTCAATAATAAGGTTTGAAACATTAGAATGGATGCTTTACCATTTTTTTTCCTATATTTGGAACAAAAGTTTACAAACACATACTAAAAGATAAGCAAGAAACAGAGAACATTCTTAGCACTTTGCAGAGCAAAGGCTTTACAAGCAGAGGCGCTGACTCTCAAAGAGGTTTGTGTTTTACTTAAGCTCACATTGTTTTAATTGGTGTCTGCTCATCTGCCCAAGTCTTTGACACATTGAAGATGGCAATAAATGCCCAGAAAATTCCTCTTCACCTTTTTTAATATGACAGAAACGAGACTTGGTGAACTACTCCCCTATGTGGTCTGTGAAATGCTTTTTTAAACAGAGTTAATAGAACTGCTTTACAGAAGGTTTCCTTTGCAACTTAAGTCATCAGAAGGCCAAAGGAACAAGAACTACTTGTATTTTGATAATTGAAATGTTTGAATACTCGCTATGAGTAATTACTTCAAGTCTGATTTCACAAATGCTGCATGTGCCCACCTGTCATGTGAAGAATGGAAACCGCACACAGAGTGCAAGATCTGCAGAGATGACAGGGTCAGGAAAGGATAGAACATGAACATGGACATGGACATTAGTCTGGCGACTAAACGAACTAACCAACTTTGTTCAGTTTAAGCTAGACAATAATGAGAATAACTTTGGAAAGCGAATATACAACTGAAATGCATTGTGAAAAATCTTGATGCTTGCTAAGAAAGAAACTAGGGGCAATTTAATTACCGCTGCAACAGAACTGTCATTGTTTCACTGAGCAGAATCTTGGTTTCATGGTTTGGTTTCATGTTATCATTATGGCCTTACGAGTATTTTTTAAACAGCATCCACTGCATCCTGTTCTGTGTGCTACAGCTCAGTGATAAGGGGCAGCTTGGTTTTCTTCCAGTTAGCCACTGCTGACGACTTAAAAGCAATCAATCCCTTCCAAGCGTCACTGCAAATAAAACTTTTACAAGAAGTCTCTCAGAAGGCTGCAAGACAAGGAGTATGGCTTGGAAACAGGGAGGGCTTTTTTTTATGAGTGTAGTTATGTATTTATAGTATATATTCTATTAACTATTTACTGGCAGACTTCTACACCTCAGATAAAAAAGGGTGAAAGGAGTAACGGAAAAGGACAGAAAATTCATGGAATATATTTGCCAGTTCTGAGCAGAAAATCCTAAAATCAGGCTGGATTTAGAAAAAGGTGCAAATCTCTGAAATTCAGGAGGATTCACCTGCTTAAGTGAGGCTCAGTTTGGGCTAAGAAATAAAAACTAGGAAGCTCTGCATTAGCAAATGAATTAAAAGCTTTAAGAGATAGAATGGTATGAATAAATGGCTACATATCTGTACATATATACATACACTACACACAATCTATACACTGTACATAATATTTAGACAGGTATAAACATATACATTCATACACACAGACATACAACTATGTACATATGCCTTAGCTGCTCAAGTGAGGTTCAGTATTCAACATGCAGAAATGCACAGTGGTGGGAGGCACAAAATAAAGGGGTGTAAAAACTCATCAAATCCTTTAACAAGAAGGAAGACAGGCATGAATGTAACAATTATAAGCCGTTTCCAAAGCGTTCATGTAATCTGGAGGGTAAAACACACTGTGAGAATTATGATGGTATTATCTGTGAGGAACAAACTTACATGACTACACAACATAAAGCTCAGTAACCATTATATGATTCTATGAATAAGGTAATTCAGGGGTTTGTTGTTTTCCAAGTGCAGTATGTATTCAGACTTAGAGCATTTAAACTTTACAAAGAATTTCTCTTTAACCTGCAACCTCATGATAAATAATTTTCTTTTTTTTTCCACATGTATTTCCCATATAATGCTGATCCCATTGACTGCAGCAGAAGCAGAACTGTAGCATTATCTAACAAGAGGGGTTATGGCATTTTTCATCAAACAATAAACTTGAACTTAGTTCAGGGGAATTTACTGTTAAAATGCCTCAGCAGCTTTAGAATCAGGAGGTGCAAAAAGTAAATGCTTTCATTTTCTCCTCTTTGCCATGCCCTCTTGAGAATCTTTCATATAAAGCTGGTTTTTAAACTAATTTTGTGTCATTCAGTATGCAGTAGACACTGGCAGTTTGTCCTTCCTCTCTCTGCCCCTTACTTTCCTCTGTTGGGTGAACATGGCCTCATTTTCTTGATTTTCCATGGACATCTGGAGGCATTAGGACATCTGGAGGATGTTGTGTGCTGCTCTCACAGCAGGCCCATGCTTACCATCAGAGCAAACCACTGCAGCAACTCTTCTGTTGTGGTATGGCAAGTGTGGTAAACTACTGGGACAGATAGTTTGCCACAACCTACTTGTTTGCTTGGTATTTCTCCTTTTTCTATTACAGGCAAGAGTAGAGGCAAAAGAAACAAGCTACCTTATTTGTAACCAAAGGAGAGGATTTCAAACAGAAAATCAACATTTAAAGTGTTTTTCTCTTCAGGATCCTGCAGGTTATTTGCTGGTGCACCTGTGTGTTGCTGACTGGGCTGCCAGCCCTGCTGCTCACACCACGCAAGTCAAACAGGGCTCCACCTGGTGCTGTTAATGCAGAAAGCTGCTTTAGTCCCTGCTTCTCCTGAGCCTGATAATTTCCAGTTCCCTTTTCCTGGCTAAACTGTATCTGATAACCTTGCTATTCATGCTATTCGGTGCTTTTTAAAATTATCCTTTAGTAACTAAATGGTAGGTAATGAAGGAGGAATCCTAACTACCCTCTTAATTTTAGTGAGCAGGGACATGTTCTGGTATCTTCAGCGTCTTGGATGAACTCATTCAGGAAATCTGTGAAAGCCCTGTGTAGCCCTTGCTACACACAGTGAAAACACTCAAGTTTTTTTATAGTCTCTGCCAAAGAAAGAACAGTCAAGATACTGGTTTCACCTAGAAACTTCATCCCTGACTTGTTTTCCCTATCACACCTCAGAATAGGCCCTTTGCCAAAGGGTACAGCAGTGGTAGGGGGAGCCAGCTGTAACCAGCCCAGCAATCTCCAGTCAGTGCTGTTCCCTGGAGTCATTATGGCTGCCCTGCGGACCAAGGGCTTCAGACTGATGGCCGAAAATGGCGTGGTAAATGGTACCAATGTGACCAACAACAGTTTCTTGCCCCAGGGTGTTCTGAGTCAGCCTCCTTAATAATTGGACATTTCAAGGCAGCTAAAACAAAGGCCTGTAGGATTTGTATGATCTCTTTGAAGAATCTCTCCTTGGAGATTTTTATTTTCTACCAGTTTCATGTCAGAGAACTCCACTGGCACCAGCAGCACTGCATCTGGTTTACAATCAGTGTAAACAGGCAGAGAAAGATGACTGTTGCACATGGTCTTAGTTCTGTGTTTCTTTAGTCCACTGTAAGTAAATTAAAGGAAGGAAAGTAGTAAAGCTTCTTGCCCTTGTCACAAATGCAATAAAAATCATCATTATTATAAAGCTAACTCAGAATGCTCCTATGCAGTTCTTGGTCAGTGTTCTTTTACCTACAAGATTCAAATCCAGTTTCTTCTCAAAAGAGAATAGAAAAAAAATTGAAGTGCATGAAGAATGGCCATTACTGTCTCCTTATCGCTCCCTGCATGCCCCAGCCTCAGCCAGTGCAGAATCCTAACATTTGTGTGAAGCAATTATTACCAGTACACACATGTACTGAAGGTCAGAAAGATCTAGTCGGTTTATCGCTATATTTCTACCGAGTTATTTTCCTTTCAAGAGCAGCAGAAACAGGACCTTGAAAATTCTGGAGAGTGAATTTTAGGCACTAAGTAGAGCTTCGGCGAGATGTCACTTTTCTTACAATCTCTTTCAGACTGTGAACCTTTGCTTCCTAGTTCTGTAAACACAAGTTTGGCATTGAAATTTGGCCTTTATGAAAACAAGCTATTTCCAGACATAAAAGTGTAATTGTTACAATAATAAAAAAACCTCTCCTGACCCATATTCATAAGCTAAAGTTTGCACTTGCAAAGAAGAAACAAAATGAAACTGATCTTAAAGCTTGGAAGATGAGCTTGTTACATCTGCTGGTTACTGCAGTTGAAACAAACCTCAGAACCAAAAAAAAAGTGCTGAACTAGATTTTTGTCACATAAAAACACACAAGTAGAAAATGCCTCTTCCATGCAAATGATTCAGCTGATGTGTGCAGCTGATGAGCCAGGAGCAGATACAGGCATTAACTGCCATGACTTTAAAAAAAACAAAAAAAAAACCTTTGTTTAAAATATTTAATGCAAATAATCATAATAAATAATACTAAACTGAAGCAGTGCTAGCAGCTAATGGCCAATATGGAAAACATGTGGATGGCTCATCCCTCTAGACAAAAAGTAGTTAATTTTATAACTCCATGGAATATCAGTCATTAACTGCAGTGGTATATGATTGACTGTAAACGCTATTTATTTTCAGACTAAGTCGTTGTCCTTTTTTAAGCCCAGCCAGTAACTCAGAACCACGCAGCCACTTGCTCCCCCTCTTCTTCCTCCCCCTGCTACCAGAAGGATGGGGAGGAGAATGGAAAGAACGTAACTCCCATGGGTTGAGATAAGAGCAGTCCAGTAACTAAGGTATAACACAAATCACTGCTGCTACCACCAATAATAATAATGATAAGGGAAATAACAAGGGGAGAGAATACAATTGCTCACCACCTGCTGATTGATACCCAGCCTGACCTGAGCAGTGATCTGGGCTGAGTGACTCCCCCCAGCTTCTGTACTGGGCAGGACATGCTGTGGGATGGAATACCCCTTTGTCTAGTTTAGAACAGGTGTCCTGTCTCTGCTTCACCCAGCTTCCTGTGCCCCTCCTCCCTGGCAAAGCATGAGACTGAGAAAGTCCTCGATCAGAGTAAACATTACTTAGCAACAACTAAAAACACTGGTGTCATCAGCGTTGTTCCCAGGCTGAAAGTCAAAAACACAGCACTGCACCAGGTACTAAGAAGGAATAAAAATTACTGCTACTGCTGAACCCAGCACAGCCATAGGAAAGTTGAGAGCACTCAAAAAATGGGAGTGTTGAGTCAGGGAAGGGGGGGGTGTGCAGAAATAAGAGAGCTTTGTAATGCAATGATAGCCAGGGGTTCTACACATTTCAGGTTTTAAACTGGATTGATGATGAGGGTGTTTAAGGGGTACAGAGGAGTAAATTTGGAATTACAAAGAGCATATTCAAAGACATCACACAGCTGTACTTGAAAATGACTGTTCTTCCAGTTAATGACTGATTCTCCCTGCAGAATACCATTTGACATAACTGTGTTGGTCTGAACAGAAACTTTAAAGAACTTGAATATTTCATCATTACTATGGCAAGAAACACATTTTTTTCCTCTTAGTTTGGGTAATTCCTGTAGCACATAATAGTCACTATGACTGCACCATAGAGTGCATTACAGCTGTGCTAATGGTTGCATATAATGTGGATATCTGAGTTCAGAATCCACGTTACTATCTCCTGCAGAACATAACAGCAAGTGATTTTTTTTTGTAGAATAAATGATTGTCTCCTGTAGCATTCTACATTTTCATTGAAATCACTGGCATTCTGACTAAAGACATAAGCAGGTTTTTCATTTTCCATACTCATAAGCAGGATGTTGATGATGTCACTTTGACAAGAAGTGATTACAAAGTGCTAGTATTATTCCCTGGCATTTATTAGATATTAATTCCAAGGATACTTTTAAATATATACATACTGTTCTTTTTACTTTTAAAGTAATTTTACTATTAATCTCTGATATTATAAAACTCTCTTTAACCACCACTAATTTCTAAATACAAAGCATGTGAAAAGTATGTTCAGTAATCTATAGCCTTTTAAATGAAAGGCATCAAAAATATTCCTTGTGGCAGAAAAGGTCCTATAGCAGGTCTTTTAATAGCTGCTTAAATGTTGTCAATGTCAGCAAACAGACAAGGAGAAACCTGACAGGAAACTGGTAACAAGTTGAAAACAGTTGTACATACCAAAACGCTATTCTTTTAGCTTCATAATTCTATGTTTTTGTGAAAACTACTTTGATCCATCTCATTGCGTTGTTCCCACTACGCAGACGTGCCAGTTATTTGACCATTATATTCTGCGGTTTCCATTTTAAGAATGTAGGGTATTATGCTGTCAATGGGAACATTTCCAATGAGACCAGTAAAAAACAGTTCCTCGGTGATGCTAGAGTTCATCAGCCGAAGTGCTGGAAGGCGAACTAGAATCCGGGCTAGCCTGAAAAAGAAGTTCAGTGGATTATAAATACATGTAATACTAGTTTAAAACACTTTGTGGCTGAAGAGCTGTATCTGCTTTTATGATTACCATAACTCACGAATGGGAGTAAAGAGGCAATAAAAGCTAACTGAGCTATCTTAAAAAGAATGGTTGCTTTTCTATCCTGTGAGTGAAATGAAAAGCCACCATTTTCTCTGTGGTTTTCCAAAGAAAAGGATTTTAATGGCCTTTATAGATACAATGTGTATGTACAGACACAGTCCTGGTCTGCTTTTGAAACTCCCAGCTCTCGAAGCACTTCATAGTTCAGGACAATGCTGAGACGAGTAATATTCATACTGACTGTGCGAGAACATTTGCACAGAACTTTAAAAGTAAATCTAATTAGAATTAAACCATAAGCAGAGGAGTCCTCAGTTACTCAGCAAATTAATGCCAAAGCAGATAGCAAGAATGGGACTGGATATGCATAAAAGAAGACAAGAGAATCTGCTTCTGATGCGAAAAGGAATTTGGAGGGATGTGTTGTTACTCATACATATTGCCAAATGCTGTGGGTTTTTATGTACAAGGATGTTAACAGAGATTGAGCATAATGAAGTGATTCTATCGATTTGCTGGACTATCAGTGCATTTGCAATTTAGGACAGTAATGAAAGTGTACCTGCTGTGCTTATATGGCAGACTTTTAACACAAATGCCAAAATAAATACATTTCCTGAATCACAGCCATGTAATAGCAAACCTTAGGCAGCACTGAACACAGGACTCTGGAAAATGCTTGAATACCTGTAGAGGAAATATATGGTCCATTCTGCTAATATGCCATATATTAACTTGATTGCAAAATTGCAACAAGATTCAAGCTATGCTGCTGGTTTTGTGAAAATTAATACTTGTACTTCTATCTCAATTTGTGCCAGCATTCAGTTGCTCAGAAATAATCACATTTGTACTATAAACTTATTTATAGGTCAGTATAGGGCTACAAACAGTATCAATTAAAATACAGGACATTGGAAAATGCCCTGTATTGGAAAACTCTGATTCTCTTCCTTGAGCCACTATTAAGAGAAGTAAGTATATGGAACAAATTCTGTATTTCTTTTTATGGCAGGTATCTAGCTCTCACACATCAAACCAGAATAAATAATTGTACACAGACGAAGAATGTGGGATTTGAGGATATTTCTGAAGTAGAGAATCCCATCTTTACTACACCTAACTGGGAATCTTGATGCCCTTTCTATTGCTTAGAGGATGTTAACTCTGTAAAATGAGTGCAGAGACCAGTCTTTGAGATGAGAGCCTTTTTTGTCTGTTTTTTTAAGGTTACACGCACCTCAGACCTTTCTTAAATGTATGGGATTGTCCTTCTTTATTTGAGGATACTTTTCACAGTAAAAGAGAGTATGTTCCAGGATATATTGCTAGACAGAAGTTAGTTAGAATTTCCTTTGTAGTGCAGAGAAGCATTATGTTGATGAAATTTAAAATAGTTTTGATGGAAACTATTAGAAATAGGAGAATTATTTCTAGCAAGTAAGAAATGGGAACAGTTGAGACGTGAAAAAAACCCAAGGTATTTTCAAATAGAAGTCACTGGAAATTCCAAAAAAATCAAAGGAGAAAATAAGTAGGATGCGGGAATGTCTTATAAACAGAAGCTTAAGAGTTGGTTATTGTTCCCCACATGTAACCTTTGTTTTTCCAAGGTTTAAAAACTGACAGTTCTAATACTTTTCTGCATAAGTAACTTGCCAAAGGGCAATAATAACCTTTAATTCTCTCAACGCCTCTTTGACAACTAACATGAGAAAGGAGGCAGCTTCAACTGAAGAAGTTTGAGGTGGTTAAGGCAGTTATTCTTCAGACTTCTGTTTACTTTTCTAAACATGGCAATGAGACTCTCTCTCTCAAAAATAAAAAAAAGAACAACAAAAACCAGCAAAGGAAAGTAGTCAAGTTTCACTTCCCTGGAAGAAGCAAGGCAGCTGTTCTTGCTTCTAGTTAGTTGTACACAAACCTGCATGCTTTTGTGAACAAGGTTCTAGCTCTTTCTCATCAGCAGTCAAAGAAGAACAGATGTCAGAAAGACAATTTTTACATCAGTGATGTTATTTTGTACTTTTGCCAGCTACGGCCCACAACATTACTTTGGGTACTATAGACAATAAATACCTATAAGTATCTTCTGGATAGGATTTTTGTACATAGTCCTGTAATTCCATCTGTGCCTTCTCCTGGAATTTTTCTATTTGGGTTGAACTGGTCAGACCAGGGTGATCTAAAGAAACAAAACATTTCTGTATGTCGATTGTTTCCCTATACATTATGAAATATATGTCGTTATAAGATTTTTGCATTTAATTTCATTTAAGTATTTCCCTTGTATTGTGATGTTTAACGTGTTAGCACTATAAAGGAAACCACTGAGTTGAGCATTCGTTTCCTGGCTTCAGAATCAGCTTGCTCATTTTTCTCTCTATAGTTGTGTGTATACACAAGAAAGTGGAAAGAGATTAAGCCTGTAGGTATGTACCAGGCTGTGACGCTCCTTGCTTATGCTGCTGTTCTAAATACATTGCCTCTGACTTTGCCTAGGCTGATTGAGCAGTATCTCGGGTTGTTTTCTTGACAGATCAATTTGTTAACCTTCCTGAGTCTGTCTCATGTTTTAATTCCAGCTGGCTCAGCTCCTCAAAGACAGTCACATGATCAAAAGATCCCAGAAAATACCACATACCTGACTATGCCCAAGTATCTTCAGTGTTGTGTTCAAACTGCTCTTCCCTTGAACGGGACAGAGCTAGCTTGAGTTTGGAGAGCTTCTTGCTCCTCCAGCTTGAATAAAAACCCTAATAAACCCAACCCTAATGGTACAATCTGCAAAAAAGTTTCAAAAGCAAATTTCAGGACAGCAATACCTTCTTGTTAAAGCAAGCTGTAAGCTTTACTGCAAAGAGAAAAATAATACCAACTAAAGAAACCCCACCAACCCGAAAAACCTCCAACCCCTGATTACAAGACGCTCTTCTCCTTTGTATTTTGCTAAATTCAAAGTGGTACACACCTTTGAATTAAAGTAAATAATTCACATTTCTGAGCAAGAATTTACCTTTTACTCAGTTCTAAATTAACCTTTGTGTGTCCTAGGAAAATTTTGCCACCTTTGATAAATATACTGTCACTTCCCATTTCTTTAATGTCCCCACCTTATCATTCCAGAAAATCCCAAGTGGAGTCTTTAAGTAAATCCTCTTATCTTATATACACTATTGATCATGCTTTAGTATTCTGCTGTAATTTCTGGGGGTAACAAATGGAGGACAACCTGTTTACATTTAGTTTTGGAGATGTTGTGGAAGTTCCATATAAAATACAGTTGTATTTCTCCTCCTATTTCAGCCATCCCTCTTAGAAGTGTATTAAAAAATGTTGAAATTGAAGCCAGTTTCTTTTTGTCACTGTAAGAATGTACTTCCTCTAATCCTTCCTGCTATTTACTTCACTAATATTGCTAGTACACATCCCAGATAGCTTACTACTCATAGACTCTCAGCTGAAGGTAGTTGAGAGTCTAGTCTTGTAAAGTGGGTGTACAGGAAACACCCGATATATTGGAACTGAAAATAACATGGATGTGTTGCTCCAAAGTTATTTTTAAAACACATACTGTTTGTGATAAATCATTATGGAACAACCATTTTACTTGCAGTTTGACAGATCAGACTCATAGCAAGACATTAACCTCATTAGAAAAACTGCTAAAACATTAGCATATGATTGTTTATGTTACTAAATATCTTACCAGGGCTAAAGAGGACTATAGCTTTAAGGTATGCATATTCATATCCATCAATATCAAGCTTGGCCATGCTGTTACAGAACTCCTGGAGTTTCCAGATGTGTTCCATGACTTGCTTTATTCTGTCTCCAGAAAGTTTATCTGCAAAAAAGATATTGCTTTCTATGTCATGTGAGCTCAAGTACATCTAATGTATTAACCAATATCCTTTTATAAAACAAGTGACATTTTACAGCATTTCCTGTCATTTGCTATCTTAAAACCACTCAACATGTAAGGATGACCTGAATGATCATGGAATTAAAGATTTACAAAGCTGAGTCAGGCACAGGGCTGGCAAACAGGATGTTAACTCTTTCACACGATTTTGCCAGTTTTGCATAATCTGCAACATGAGTCTAATTCCAGTGATGAACTGTTCTGAGCAGAGACTCAAATTATGGTGAATGATTCTACAAACGGCTGGAGTGATTCTGGGAAACAGAAGCACAAAACAAATGCTATCATGCATTCCTAATTTGAAATTCAAACATGAAGAATAAAAGCATAACCTACATGCCTAAAATTCATTAACTGTGATACAAGTGTTTAATTACTCAAGACAGATCAAGATACATGTGATGTAATGTTTTTATTTCTGTATTGAGAAATAATAGTGCAGGAATACTCTGGAAATGTCCACTTGAATTCCAGAGTTTCCAAATAGCTTCATCACTAATATACTTCCTAGATAAAGTTCTGAAATTTCCTCACTTTGTTTTGAATGTTAGAGTTATAATACACAATATAATAATTTTTCAAAATAGATAACAAATCAAACAAAAAAAAATAGATAAAAATAAATCATCAAGAACTCATGATAAAACAGATCCTCCTCTCCTTGCGGCAGGGCTCAGGAGCATGGTATGACTGCAAGTATGGCTTGAAGAACAAATGTCATTTTTTCATTCTTGAGACATGGGAACCAAAGTGAAGCCAGCTTAAGGCTGGAATAGCCCCATCACTTTCTCCTCCAAAACCCTCCGCTTGGGGTGTAGGTGGAACAGACAACTCTGAGATTATTAAAAGCCTAATTCTGTGCAGAACATAACAATGTGCATGTTTCCCTATTGGTCTTTTAAACTATTGCCTCTCTCTCGGTGCAGGAGAGGAGCATCAGTTTGTTGTACTTTGAGGGCTGTCCAGGCTCTCTTAAATTAAAACAAAACACCAAACACACACAGCTCCCAAACACCCCCCGCCCCCATATTTATTATGAAAGCACATTATCAATTTAAGAATCAATTTTCTAATTTATCATAATGAAGCCAATAAAGTAGATTAAACCAAATGTCCTTTACTGGGACTGAAGGGTATTTTTTGATTATCTACTTTTGCACATTTTATAGTTCTACAATGAAGTTTTACTCTCCTCAGTAAAAGCTTATCTTCCAATTTTTGCTGTGTGCACAATAATGGCACCACCAAAATCATCAAACAAATTGGTACCCAATAGTATTCTGTAACTATTTTTAACTCACATTTAAATTTATCTAGCTTTCATGTAATATGCTGTGTTTGCAGAGTTTAAAGCTGCTAGTGCTGTTTTTTTTCCTCCTATTAAAAATGGAATGTTATTTTCATGTAATCAATCATAGTGCTTGGGAGCATCCTTAAAGAGAAAAGAACGAAAAAAAGCAACTATAAGAGGTTGTCATGCATTCCAGATACAGTCATCATTATCAACAGGCCAACACTGAATTAAAAATTAAAATCACATAAGCGTTAAAGAGTGTCAAGAAAATATGCTGTTTAATGCTTCAGAGGGTACTTCAGAATAAATTAGTCATTACTGCATTACAGCAGTATCCAAAACTATTATACCTGCAAGAATATTCTTGTTGCTCACACCATCGCATCCAACTGGGGAACAAGACAGGTCCACCACAGCAGCGACAGATGTTCCTTAGCTGCCTCCCAAGATGAGAACCAGCAGGCCAACCACCTCAAGGGTGTGTATGACCACAGTGGATCCTCTTGCACCCCTCCTGGGAAACCTGCATGCTCAGTAACCTCTCTGAATTGCCTGTACACCAATGCACGCAGAACGGGGAATAAACAGGAAGAATTAGAGAGCTGTGTACGAGCGCAGGGCCATGATCTCATGGTAACTGCAGAGACATGGTGGGATAGCTCGCATGACTGGAATGCTGTCTTAGATGGCTACATAGTACTTAGGAAAGACAGGCCAGCAAGGTGAGGTGGTGGAGTTGCTCTTTATGTAATAAAGCAACTGGAGTTACTGAGCTCTGCCTCAGGGTGGATGAAGAACAAGTTGAGCGCTTAGGGGTCAGAATTAAGCAGCAGGCTAAAATGGGTGGCACGTCTACTACAGGCCACCTAATTAGAAAGTTGATGAGGTCTTGTGCAGGCAGGTGGAAGGAGCCTCACAATCACAGGCTCTGGTTCTCATGGGGGACTGGGGGCATACCTCATCTCATGGGGGATACCTCCCTGGTATCTGCTGGAATGACAACACAGCTAAGTACACACAGTCCACGAGGTTCCTGCAAACCACTGATGATAATGTTTTAACACAGATGATGGAGAAGCCAACCAGGAGAGGTGTACTGCTGGACCTTGTACTAACAAAGAAAGAAGGACTGGTTGGGGATGTGAAGGTTGGGGGCAGCCTTGGCTGCAGTGACCATGAGATGGTGAAGTTCAGGATCCTGTGTGGAGGAAGCAGGGCAATAAGTAGGATTACAACCCTGGACTTCAGGGAAGCTAACAGTGGACTCTTCAAGGACCAACTTGGAGGAATACTGTGGGTTAGGGCTCTAGAAGGTAAGGGAGTTCAAGAGAGCTAGTTAATATTTAAGCATCACTTCCTCAAAGCTCAAGATTGGGGCATCCTGTGGGTTACAAATCAAGCAAAGGGGGCAGGAGACTTGCATGAATGAGCAAGAAACTTCTGGCAGAAATCCTTCAGAAGGAAATCTATAGAATGTGTAAAAAGGGACAGGCCACTTGGGAAGAATATGGGAATGTTGTCACAGTATTCACAGATGTGACAAGGAAGACTAACATCCATCTGGAATTAAATCTGGAAAGGGATGTCAAGGACAACAAGGGCTTCTTCAAGTACCTCAGTAGCAAAAGGAAGACTAGGGAAAATGTGGGAATGCTGCTGAATGAGGTGAGTGCCATGGTGATGAAGGATACAGAGAAGGAGGAGTTACTGAATGCTGCCTTTGCTGCAGTCTTTACTGCCCAGGCCAGCCCTCAGGAATCCCACACCCTGGAAGCAAGACAGAAAGTCTGTAGAAAGGAAGACTTTCCCCTGGTCGAAGAGGACTGGAGATCATTTAGGCAAACCTGAGACCCACACATCCATGGGCCCTGATGGAAGGCACCCATGACTGCTGGGGAAGCTGGGAGACGTTATTGCTAAGCCACTATCCATCACCTTTGAATGGTTATGGAGAACATGATAGGTGCCTGGGGACTGGAGGAAAGCATATGCCACTTCAGTCTTCAAAAAAGGCAAGAAGGAAAACCCAGGAAGCCTCAGGAAACCCAGGAAGGAGAAGAGTCAGCCTCACCTCCGTCCCTGGAAAGGTGATGGAACAGCTCAACGGAAGCTGTAGATCAACAGAGGAAAGGCAATTAACTATGCAAGAGAAGGCTTCTCCTTCCTCTGGATCTTGGGGAACAATTCTGCCACCAATTAGGAAACACATCATGAGACACGTTATACAAATGTCCCTCTAGTGTTGACAGCACTGAACACATGTAAGAATCACACAATGAAAACATACCTTCTTGTATGCTGTTCTGGAGATGGTTGACAATAGCTGCCAGGATAGTAGACAGACTCATCACCTGTGCACACTGTGCCAGGCCTAAGGTAAATAGCTCATTCCAGCAGGCACGCACAAGGCTTGTATTACAGTCCTGCCTACAAAAAACAGAATATCAGACAACTGTAGGTAGTTTTCATATCAGGTTAGTGCTACCCCATGTGTAATTATGTTAATAATAACAATAATAGGGATTAATGTATTGCAAACCACTTTACTGAAAGGCATATATTAGCATATCGCAAGTATTTCAAAATGCAAAAAGCAGAGATAGGCTAAGTACAGAAGACCATTTCAGGTTATCTGTAAAATGGGGCTCACCAGTTCTATACCAAGATATATTTCTACAAATTAAATGCTTGCTTTTGATTTGGCTTTAGCTGCTGTAATTTCAGTAACATCAGATATTGTAGTTATCTTCTCCTCTGGCATCTTCGATTTTAGTATTCAAAGAGGAGAATATTGCAGTCTTTGCACATTTTAAAAAATTCATTGAAATTAAACATTATAATAATTTAAAAAATCAAAATAGCTGAAAAGTATTCTGATCAGTGTTTAAAATTCATTAGGAAGCAAATCACTCAATGGAGTATGTACATTTACCCAAGAGCTTGAAATGCAGGTATGGACCTAGCCCAGTGCATAGAGAGGAAAAGTAGTCGTGATGCTGACTCACAGATGTAGTGTACATTAAGGTACTCCGGCATCGGACTGGGCATTGTCAGCTGCAAAAAATGAAAGTACAGCACAATATATACAGTTCAGACATAAACCCATTTTGATTATCGAGAAGTAATGAGAGAAGACATTCAGACTACTCTCACAGTCTGTCAGATAAACAACTGTGCGACAAGAAACTGTCATGGGAAAACTGTATAACTAACTCACTACTGCTGGCAAGAAATGCAAAATGGGAATAGAAGACAAGAAGTTATGTGGGAGAGTGCTCAAATGTTTACTTTTAAAATGGTTTTATATTATTTTAATAATAAATCTATACATCTTATTGCTCTGTGAAGCGTTGGCCCTTTTCACAGTGCTGTAAAGTATCCTTTACAACTTTTTAAAAAGCAGCAAAATAAAATCTAAAATCTAAGTATCTCAAATGGGAAAGTCATGTAATAGAAATCTACAATCACAAAACACCATTAACGGCAATAAGGAGATTATGACAAAAGTTTGCCTACATTAAGTATCATGTATTTCAGTAACGATCTTTGTATCTCTTGAAACAGTGCAACTTTACTACAACAAGATGAGCACCCTTATTGTTTCTCACACATTGTTTAGTAAGGGGGCTATAGGGATGCTGGGGAGGGACTCTTCATTAGGGACTCTAGTGACAGGACAAGGGGTAACGGGTTAAAACTTAAACAGGTGAAGTTTAGATTGGATATAAGGAAGAAGTTCTTTACTGTAAGGGTGGTGAGGCACCGAAATGGGTTGCCCAGGGAAGTTGTGAATGCTCCATCCCTGGCGGCGTTCAAGGCCAGGCTGGACAGAGCCTTGGGTGAGACAGTTTACTGGGAGGTGTCCCTGCCCATGGCAGGGGGGTTGGAACCAGATGATTTTAAGGTCCTTTCTAACCCTAACGATTCTATGATTCTATAATATGTGTGTATTTGTATTCAATTGAAGCTGAAGCAACACTAAAATGCAAGACCTTGTTCAGTGGTCTAACCAGAGCTAGATCTAAGAAGGCACTGTAACCTCTGTTTATATGAGGAGCCTTTTAGATGAAAGTTTTACACTTAGAATTACAAATGAATTAAGCAAGACATCAGGGATGATACAGAAAATTATTATCAACAGCACTGGAAAGTGAAATGACTTTTAAAGCATCCTCTTGTCTATGAAAAGGTCTTATGAAACAACACCCATCCTCTTTAGATACAGCATGCGAGAGTGAAAATTGTATTAGAAGACACCAGATGTTACCTTAGATTATATTGCCAAAATTAAATATAAGAAATAAGGAAACAGTGACTTAATTTTGGGTTATGTCCTAAGTGTTAGTTTGTTTAGTAAGACATTTAAAGCACGTACCTTAAACGTGACATGTGTATCGGTAAGTAGGGGTCCTTCCACTTCAATAATTGGTGTTGACTGATCTCTACTGATTACATGAATATTCCCTCCTCCTGTAGGATCCATCCCATCTGCCAAGTTATGAGCTGCTGTACCGTCTGTGGTATTAAGTGCTTTAGCCAAAGTATCAAATGCCCTGAAAGAAAAAAAAAAAGTAATAAACAATGAAAGAGTGCTTCCTTGTACCCCAAAGTAACTGAGAGCAGTGGTCAAAATAAGTGCTATAAAGCATTCTCACCAAGAGGTAACCTATACAGGAACTGTCTGTGCTAAGATAGGGCCAGACTTTTAATTACAGTCTGGCCCTGCTGTACTGTTTGGACATTAACAAAAGGAATAGATCTATCTGCCCATATATAGCTGGTAAGAAATGTCTCCTGTAAGGGGGGGTACTTTTTACTACTGTAAATCCTGCTCTGAATGTTTTATGCTAATATTTATACTAGTAAAGCAGTCTCTTGCACTTGCCATTCACTATCCCCTCCTCACCTTGGAATGTTTAACTGATTAAATGATGATTATAGACCAGATGCACTCAGAACACCCTGCAGTCCCTGTCCTTGATGTCCAATTTCTTGGAAGAGTGGAGAATAGAGTGGTTCTCTTCTATGCAACATGCCTGAATTTCCTTTCCCTTAAGATGAGGTGTGGCCAGATGCTCGTGATCTCACAGTACAGACAGAGCCTTAGAAACCTTGACAGTAACAGAAGGGAGACTAGTCCCCTGGACAGCTTTATACTCAAATTGTAGCTGGCCACTGCCAAAATAAAGCAGTGTACATTCCCTTCTTACGGTAACAAGAGCTTAGATTTAAAGAAGAATTTTGTGCTCCAGCTTTAGACCAGTGGACAGTATTATGGTGTAGTGCTGTTTTGCCAATATTTTGATCAAGATGTTATGGGGAGGGGTTTTTGGAATTTTTTTTTTTCTGTTTTAAAGGAAAAGTTCCAAGTGGCTGTAACTCCAAGCTGCAGTGTCAGGGATTTGTGAATACCTGTTCACTTACTTGAAGAGTTTAAATAAAAGACTCAAGAGCCTGAAGTTAAGGTCCTCTTAAAAAAACCTTCTGCTTGAGAAACAATGGACAGTTTTGAGGCCAAGTATTTTTCTTCTTTCACTATACTGCAGATCTATATTGTCCTTCAAACTCTCTCAAAAAAAAACCCCAACTGTAAAAATCTCAATCTCTGCTGAAAATATTAAGATTCCATGTTCCTGTTTCCTGTTTAACTCATCAATAAAGAAGACTTCAAACTCTTTCTAAACATTAAAAATAAAAGAAAATAAAAAAAATGTTTACTCATCTTAGTTCAACATTTTCCCCACATTACCAGCAGGTATTATGGCAGCACAATCTCAAAATGAAATCTGCAGTAATTCAGACCCCTAAAGAGGAGGGCTAAGGGCATTCTGCAAGAGAAGCTTCCATATCACAAGCCTATCAAATAAAACAGTACTGAAGTGTTGCTATTCCCAGAATCTCTCAAGGTCACAAACTAATCATTTATTATTTTTCTGAGTACGAGATCTGCTTTAGCTCCAGAACGTGACCTTGATAACACAGGGGACAGTTTTCCAAAGGAGGACAACAGCCAAACCTGGTTTTCTAAAGAACTGGTTTTGTGTTTCAAAGTAGGGGGCAATCTCTACTGTGGTTGGTGTCATGGTGCTCATTTACTTCAATGAATGTAAGTATACACCATACAAAATAGAAATTGCTAAATAAGATGCAAATATAAATGCATACCGTGTAATCTCACTTGCAGATTGCTCTTCTTGTTGAACTTCAGAAGTGTCTCCATTATTTAGTGACTCACTGAGATTAGCAAGAGACGTTACAACATTTGCTAATGTTCCTAAAGCACCCTGGCTTGTTTCACCCTAAAAAGGAAAAACCATATTAGTACATCAAAGTTATATAAGGTATCACACATAAATTTTGCCCATTTTTAATCTTTCTGTTCTTTTTCCTTTATGTACCTTTTCTTTCCCCCTGAACACCTAAAGGAAGAACAATTGCTCACAATGATCTTTAAACCCTTTTGTAATCATCAGTCCTAGCCTCAGCTGACATACCATGTGGGGAACTATATGTGGCTGACCTGCAGAAATATGCCCATGAAAAGAAAACTTGTTCCTGTTAATCAGCTGATTACCTCCTTTTGTACACATCTTCATACTTATCCCAACTTTTATCTTCCCTGGAGCAAGAATTATTTGTCTCTATGTACATAGCTATAGTAATCCATAATCTGAACAAATTCATATATATGTTTGGAACTTAACTGAAAGAATAATACCTTGGAGTCAGCAGCTAGGAGGACCGTACCATCATCCCTGATCAAAGGCTGCTGAATATTTACAAGCATTCCTGGATCAAGAAGACCTGCTGACCTGTTCAAAAGCATAAGGCATCTGACAGTCAATAGCATTTTACATTAACAACAAGAATATGTAACAACCTATGTCAGAATAAAAGGGATTACCATCTTTTTTAACAATTTAATGAAACTCAGAGTTTATTCATCCAGACTTAAGCCTTTCTGAAACAGTTTCCAAAAAGAAGCTTGAAAGACAAAGACTAGAATGTTTCCCTTTCCTCTGCAAAAGCAATGACAACTTCCCAAATAGATATCCTCTCATTTGCTTGTTAAGAAATAAGTTACGCTGACATAAAAACTTATGTCAAGAAAATGTACTTTATATTCGAAGATACAGTCATAAACAGTCATGTAATCAAGGTCTGCATAAAACTTCTGCTGCCTTTACTTCTGTTACTTTTTGACCAAACATCCCTTCCTGCTGCTCCGTCTAACTTCGGGATGGAGAGGAAAGTCTCTGAAGTCAGCAAGGATAAGTTTATTTGTTACTCATATAATACTCCAAGTCTGCATAACCCAATACAAATGCAGGCATGACAGGTTCAGGCTGCAGGGAGTTTATAGTTTAAGGGGTGTGACACTAACAACTAACATTGTGAACTACCACAGGCAGCAAATCATCATGTGTTATGTGAATCTGAATCTTACACAAATAATAAGAGTCACACTCAATGTCTCTAATATTGTTTATAGGACTGTAAGGGATCTGTAGCACAAGGAAATCTCAAAGAAGCAAATGTGTCTGTGAGCAGTACTTTTGAACAATCTGACTTGCAAACAAGAACACTGAAAAACAGTTCTACAGGAAATTTGCAGCCCAATCTTCCTAACGAATGGCAGTGTCATTTGTTCAACAAAAGATATATATATATATAAACCAAACTAAACATATATATATATATATATAAACTGAATACTGAGATCTGGTGTCTTCAGGTGGCTATTATCCACTCATAAACTAGTTTCTAAACCATGGTATTTAACCTCGAATTCTTTTTTATTCTAGTCAGAAAAAGACAAATCTTGCTTCTATTTATTATGATATGTATTTCCACAACCAGTGCCTATGGAGACAACTGAGAGCAGAGGAACTGTCTTGCAGTATCTTCTATACAGTAAAATGAAGCTGCTGTTACTGAAATTGGTCTCTTGGGACCTGAATCTCAAGAGTCAGTCACTGCAGTCTGTTTTTTAGATCTTTAGGAGAAGGAAGACAGAGTTTGCCATTTGTAGAACTGATTTCAGAGCAGTGAGAACCTGAATGCATCACACACTAAACCTACATGCTTTTTGCTTGAATCTCACTTATCTGCCATACCTGTGCTTTGACCTGGCTGGACAACAGCCAGCTCTAAACTGAAAACCACCCCTGTACTCAGACATGAAAACCTTCATGAGAAGCAGAACAGTCTAGGTTGGTGTTGGTAATGGGAATAGATATTTGTGAAATGGAGCTCTTTTCTGTTCAATCCTTAGAGCAGGGCAGGGAGGAGTACAGGTGTGCAAGGTCATATGCACACAAACCTTAAACTAGATCCATGACGCTGAGGTACTCACCGCGTCCCATCTTTATCTGCCACAAATGTTGGAGTTGCTATTAGTGGGCTTCGAAGATCTTTCCTGATATAGATTTTCTCAGTGGAAGCCGCACAGTTGGTTGGTTTTTCACGCTGCACATCAAAAGGCTTTCTTTCACTTTGAACAGCTACATAAAGACAGAAACATGCTGATTTGAAAGGAAATAATTCAACTGCAAAATGCAACACGAAAGTAAAACTCTCATGGTAGAATTTCAGCTTGCACAGTTATGATTGTGTATCAGCTCAGTGCCAAACTGGAAATACAAAGATCAAAGAAACACAGGCTCCAATTTTACTATACCTATGATTATGTACATTTTTAACTAAGGAAGTCCCAGGTCAATCATCTGCTTTAAGTTTTGCTGAACTGGAGTCAAAGCTTGCTATTTCATTGGCATTGAATGAGATAGAACATTCCAAAAAGTGTGTTTTCAAATTGTTTATTTATTTTTACAGGTAAACCTGTACCTAAATGTTAGATAGATGCAGTCATACTCTGGATGACTTAGAACAATGTAAACCCAGAATTAACCTCCCCCAGAAAAGTCAAGACAGGCAAGCTACATGAGTGATGCAAGTTAATTCCATTGGAGATGAGCCTCTCCATGACAGGAAAACCACTCCCACCCACTCATTCCAGGGAAAACTGTTCCAAAACCAGCCTCTGCAGAATTTAAAATATTTCTACTTGACAACTGGAAAGAAATAAGCTCAGTCTCCATTACGCCAAGCAAGTGCAGCAAATCTTGTCATGAAAATAGTAAGAAACTGTAACTTTGTAATGTCAAAGGAAGTGAAAAATGCATCTTTATAATATTAAGGTATTGTTATTAAACAGTTTACAGAAAGTTATCTGGAATCTAAGTAGCTGCACTTTACAAACTCCTCTATAGCTTGGCATAACATTCAACTGCATCAATTTTTCATTGAAAAAATGAGGATAATAACATGAATAAAACACTATGAAGATAATATAAAGAATTTTTAAATGTGTTCTAATAATATTAATTCTCACAACACTTTGCCAATGTAAGGCATAATATAAATGGAGACAGTATTTCTGCACTATTCGTTGTACCAATTTATCATACAGCAGTTATTGTTCTAGAAGATTAATATTAGTAACAAGCAAACAAAAGAATTCAACCCTCCCCCACAGCCCTTTTGAATGTAACAGTAAAATACATGGATATGTCTCTCTCTGACCTCATAGCCAGCAAGCATTATTTAGTTCCAGATTTTATTTTTGTTAATCCTGTTACTGTCATCAAAATCTAGGGGCTTAAACAGAGGTATATTCATTTTGTTGGCTTGGTAGATACATAAATATTAATCAGAAATCTGACCCAAACCCCAGTGAAGTCAGTGAGCATATATTCTAATCATACTGGGATAACAAAGGTTTAGCTTCAGAAAATGCAGCAGTTTCTCTTAGAATCATAGAATAGGTAGGGTTAGAAAGGACCTTAAGACCATCTAGTTCCAGCCCCTCTGAAATGGGCAGGGACACCTCACACTAAACCACGTCATCCAGGGCTCTGTCCAACCTGGCCTTGAACACCACCAGGGATGGAGCATTTACAACTTCCCTGGGCAACCCATTCCAGTGCCTCACCACCCTTGCAGTAAGGAACTTCCTCCTCATATCTAACCCGAACTTCCCCTGTTTCAGTTTGAACCCGTTACCCCTTGTCCTGTCACTACAGTCCCTAATGAAGAGTCCCTCCCCAGCATACTTGTAGGGCGCCTTCAGATACTGGAAGGCTGCTATGAAGTCTCCACACAGCTTCTCTTCTCCAGGCTGAAGAGCCCCAACTTTCTCAGCCTACCTTCATACGGGAGGTGCTCCAGCCCCTTCTTGTACAAATGTACCCCCTACACTCAGCACACTGTGTGCAAAGCACAACCATCACTGTAGGTCTGGAGTTCCACAGTGAAAATACAACAATGATCTCCCTATTTACAGCTTAATGTTCTGCCTCCCTTGAACTCAGTGGCTGGAATTTACCCTGCCTAAATTAGAGTAGAAAAGTATTTGTTGCTTCACCTTAAATTCTCCAAAAAGTTATCACAAAACAACCAGATAAAAGGCTTCATGAAGTGTTGGACTGAAGTGCTATAAACTGGAAACAAAATACATTTAAAGAGATGTTTGGATGCTAGCACTTCAACTGGACAAAGCACTGCATACAAACAGGAAAGCATATTCGTTTAAATATGGCACTTTCTACAATGCCTCATCATACAATGCTCACAAACAACTCGCATCAAAATTTTTAAAGAAAAATGATGTCAACTACTTTCTATCACTGGTTGAAAAAGCAGCAAAGATAAACTAGAAGGAAAGCAGATTCTGAACACAGAACATTAGACTCACATTTATGTCCACCCATGTCAAAATATTTTGTATTATAAACATACACTGTGTTTGCAACATGCGTTCTAAGCAAGGCTCTAACTGGGCTCCTTGAAGACTGCAGTAGTATGAGACATGGTTCAAACCAAATCACTACTGCACCTCAGACATAAAATAGTAATAAAAGAAAGGTATAGTTGATGCTCTGGCTGCCAAAAGTTCTGTTTCCTTCAAGCAACATACACTGAAATGGAGAAAACACACTAAAAAGTAGTAATGCACATATTTATTATTTGGTAGGCACAGTGTCACATTGGGTACTTAACACTCACATTCCATTTTCATGCCCATCTCTAGACATTTTCTAAGCCTACAAAACTGGCAGCGATTCCGATGGTGTTTATTGATGATACAGTCCTGGTTGCTACGACAACTGTAGGTCAAATTCTTCCTCACACTCCTTTTAAAGAAACCTTTGCATCCCTCACAACTGACAGCACCATAGTGACGACCTAGGAAAACCATATATATTGTTATCAGGTGGAAATTACTTATATTTTAGCACAGAAATATTTACCTTAAGCAAGTAAAACATTGTAAAATTCACCCTTTAAATTTATTTTATATTCTTACCATCATTTTGGACCATGAAAGCACTGTTAAAGTCTTATAGGATGTTTCTTGTTTATCTGTTGTCAGGGCTTTTTAGTGGGAAGTGGAGAGATGAGAGGAAGGCTAAGCCTATTTCTGAATGAGAGGCCTGTAAAGTAGTAGTTCTCATTCTGGACAAATACAGATGCAATTCTATCTGCTGTTACAGATCATACAATACATTAAAAGAACCTACAGGCTAAGAGTCTAAGTAATTTTAGAATATCAGCAATTTTACAATAAAATTTCAAATGCAATCTTTATTGAAAATTCCTACACATATAAATTCTGGCATTGTTTTAATTACATAAACACTTACAGAAATAGAAGTGAGACAGAGACAAAAAGGTGTCTTCTCCATAGCATGAAAGCAGAGTCTGCTTCCTTGGCTAATGCAGAAATTTTACCTCACAGGCTCCTTGTCAGATCCATGTAGATGGATCTGAAACACTGAGAACTCCCTTGATCTCTACTTGCCTTTTTCTCTGATAGCAGAAGACCAAAATCTACCAGGAAGTCTTAAGTTTGTTGGGGAGCACTAAGAAGTGTTTTCCTGGAGCAGGTAGACTTTTCTAGGTGCCATGCTTATTGCATGGTTGTTCATACCTATGGTTGTTCTACCTGACTAAATGCTTCCAGTAGTCCCAGTTACCAAGATCTATTAAATCATCACTGTCTTTCAGAACATGCCAATTTATCATAGTCCAGTTGAAGTACAAACTAATATTCTTCCAAGCAGAGTTTAAATATTCTGTGTGTACAGATACAAAGTATACTGTTTGCTTTTTCCATTTTAGATTCAATTGCTTTTGCCATCAGCATGGCTAGAATCAGTTAAAATACATGAAACCTCCTCCGTTCATCCCAGTCATCCTTTCAACCAAGTTTCTTGAATACTACATCCTATACATCCTTACCTGATGCTTTATCGCCACAAACTACACAATATTCTACTACCTGGGGCCGCTGAACATCAGCTTTTCCCAGCAAACGTTCCACTGAAGCAGAGTCTGTCACTATCTAAAACAAAATTCCAAACAAAAAGAGGCAATTAGCCAATATTTTCTTCAGACATGAAAGTAAGGAGCTTTGCCTACAGAACAGTATATCAACTGAGAAGAGGTGGCTGGATTTGAGAATGACATATGGAACGAAATAAAGTAGTATAAGTTGCAAGTTAATGAGAGTTTTTACTGTCAATAGTGAGACTGTTGGAATGGTCAGAGCAAAGCAAATTCCAAATAAATCTCCTAGCTTTGTTCAGTACAAGTTTCCTCACTTGTGCAGCCAACAATATTCTTCCATTCTTTTAATTCTCAAACAGCTGCTATATTTTAGCCAAAGATGGCTGTACTTCAGATGTGGTTCCCATCTCTTATCTAGTTATTAGGGGTTTATGGTTCAGAGGGGATAGCCTGAAGCTGAGATCCATTATAAAAACAGTTTAGCTTCCAAAGGCCTTGCATTCCAAAGCATCTGTTCAGAACACAACACAGAAAAATTAAAATACCCCAAATGCCTAAAATCCACAAATAAACCACCCCTCTGCAACATCAGGTAACCCATTTGACACAGTGAAAACCATTTTCAAAGACTGTTGATACAATTTTTCCTATACTTATGTAAGAATGATACTTCTTGTAAAATATTCTCTATTGCAAGAGTAGCAATAGGGATAAGGTGCTTTTTATTTCTTTTTAAAAACTACTAGGAAGAAATCTCAAATTTCACTAGAGAGATATTATTGTTTATATAATTTGTTTTGCAAAGCTCCCATTGGTCTATTATGCTCGAGACCCACAAACAACTATAGAAGAGGACAGCTTCTGCTCCAAAGAACTTTTATGGCAGTCTCTTGATACATTGGTACACTGTGAACATAATTAGTTTGCTCAGGTCAGTTGTATCTCTGTGTATCTGTGACTCTTGAACAGACCATCTGAAATCCAGGGCATTCCTCACAAGCACCATCTTTAAGTACTTGCTTATCTCTTCGGAATTGTGGAGAACACCCCACAAGGGGTGATGAGTGCAATGAAATGCATGAGGAATGTGAAGACAGAGAATAATGAGGCCTACGATTAGAATGGTCTAATCCATGTCAGTAGATCTTTACGGAACTATTGCAATTTGTCTTAAAGCAATTAGACTTAAATAACCTAAAAACCAGTAACTGAAAAACAAAAATCTGTGGTCTATCTCAATTACTACATTTACCTGAATTCTGCCTGGCACGATGTTGTCTGTGGTGGTAAAGATAAGCTGTTTGGCATTAGATGTCTCAGGTGTTGCCAATATCACCTTTCCTGCACCAGTTCCATCTGGACTGGCTAAAATAAACTGTTGCTTTGGAGACACAGCTGAGTCCACTGCTGTCACTATTTGGATTTTTTGACCTGTTTGCTGATCTGTCACAATCTGTAAAAAATATTGAAGAAATTTATCAGCCACAGTAAACCTTATGTTTTAAAACCTTTCATTCTGTCTTAGAATGATAGTTGTCCTTGTTATTTATTATTTTGCTACTTCTACATTTATTACACTGGTGCAAAGTTATTGCAGCTACCTACGTAAGTACAAAACAGTAAAATCAAAACAAATACACATGTATGTATGTATGTATACACGTATGTACGCGTATCTATGCACCTACTGCATAGAGGGAAAATACTACACAGAGTTGTGAAAAGCATGAGTCTGCTATTGTTAATAATGGAGAGATATGGGGAGACCTCGTAATCACATTTAACTGTTCAAATGGAGTTAGATATAGTGGCTGTGAAGGACTGCAGCTGATGAATGGCAGGTGTATATGCAGGGTACACTGCCTAGTGAGACAGCAGCACAGACACTGCAGAGAATCATACAATATCTTGAGTTGTAAGCAACCCAATAAGGATCATTAAGTCCAACTCCCTGCTCCTCACATGACTACCCAACAGTAAATCATGTGAGTGAGAATATCGTCCAGACACTCGTGAACTCCAACAGGCTTAATGCTGTGCCCACTTTGTGGGGAGCCTGGTCCAGGGACCAGCCACCCTCTCTGTGAAGAACCTTTTTCTAATGTCTAACCCAAATTTCCCAACACAGCTTCATTCCATTCCCTTCTGTCCTACTGCTGGTCACCAGAGATCAGCACCCCCGTACTTCTCTGCCCCCCTTGACAAAGTTGCAGAATTAGAGAAAGTAAGACATATGCTAATATATAAATAGGAAGATGATGCTAATAGTTTTATGAAGCTAGAATGCCTCAACAAGGCATTAGAACTACCCTAAGCAGGAGCTGAATTACAGAGCTGATGATTTTTCTAGATGAGAAAAACTCTTTGAGAAAGATTCATTTCATTTTGTGACTACAAACCCAAATAAACATGCACAAAGGAAATAGTACTCAAAGCTGGAATGAGGCTAGCCTACTACTGAATTCTGGACTAGACAGAACTTACTCTTTAGATTCTTATATTTACAGAATAGAATAAGCCATTTTAGGACTCATATGCACAAATGATTCAGTGTGTAAGTATACAGAGTCTACAAACATAAAGCTCCAAAGAAGCTTAAAGGTTTAAGTACAACCATTACCCCTTGGTCTCAGTGTTTTAAAACTTAAATTGTTAAGCTCCCCAGAGATTTCTTCTCCCTGTCAAGAGTTCTTGAGCCTTATTTTCATATAGATTTGAACTAAAGGGACAATCCACAGTGAAATCTAATCTTGGACTATGAATGAGAACACTATAATACTGCCTGTATTTGTTTTGAGGAAGCAGGAATACTCTTTTTTCATAGAATCATAGAACGGTTAGGGCTGGAAAGGAACTGAAGATCATCTAGTTCCAAACCCCCTGCCATGCACAGGGACACCTCACACTAGGCCATGTTACCCAAGGATCTGTTCAACCTGGCCTTGAACACTACCTGGGATGGGGCATTAACCACTTCTTTGGACAACATGTGCCAGTGTCTCACCACTCTCACAGTAAAGAACTCCTTCCTTATATCTAACCTGAACTTCCTCTGTTTCAGTTCGAACCCATCACCCTTTGTCCTATCACTACAGTCCCTGATGAAGAGTCCTTCTCCAGCATCCTTATAGGCCCCCTTCAGACACTGGAAGCTGCTCTGAGATCTTCTTTTCTCCAGGCTGAAGAGCCCCAACTTTCTAAGCCCATCTTCGTATGGAAGATGCTTGAGTCCCCTTATCATCTTCATGGCCTCCTCTGGACTTGTTCCAACAGCTCCATATCCTTTCTTTTTATGCTGAGGACACCAGAGATGCACACAGTACTGCAAGTGGGGGTCTCATGAGAGCAGAGTAGAGGGGCAGGATCACCTCCTTCAACCTGCTGCTCACACTGCTTTTGATGCAGCCCAGGATATGGTTGGTTTCTGGGCTGCAAGCACATACTGAAGCTGGGCCATGTTCAGTTTCTCACCGACAAGTTTCTGGTTCATCCTAGTATTCTCCTTCATCATGGAGTTGTATGCACTTTTCAGAACTATCAGTGATGTAAGGAGGCAGATTATTTTGCAGAATTCAACAAAAGTTGCTGTGTGAATGCCTATCTTACAAATGCTGAATATTCATTATGTTTCAGTTATACATGTTGTGAGAACATTTACCTTGCAATGAAATATTGTTATATACTGATATGGTTACTCTATCTGACAACTGTATCAAAATTAGAAACCTTCCATCATAACAGAATCTTAAGAATCAGCATTTGAAACAATAAGGCTGACTGATTCCACCTTTTGGTGATAAATTTAAGGAATAACATCTTAGATAAAACACATAGATAAACATTGTTGGTAACTGAAGAACATCTCTCCGGGTGCTGTCTGTAAAGAAAGATCATAAAGACTTCTTGCAATTTTACATGGATCAGACATAAATACTGATGAAGATAAATAATTAAGAGAAAAAAACTGGCTGAATAAGAATTGAATGATATTTAGGTTTAGATATATTTAGATATCAGTATATTTAGGTTCATAAGAAAAACTAATGATGTATGTCATTATGCATGCTGCAAGCTGAATCTTTGAAAATAACATTACAGAAAAAAATGTATCATGTCTACTAAGTATAATGACAATGTCTAAATCATTTAAAAAACCCACCCACTCTGATCAAGACACATCCCAAGAGAAATCCATGCTGTGATGTGGGCTGCATTGCCAGGAGTGATCCAAATGCCCTGAGTAAAAGACCTTCTTCTCCACCACCACTTCTGTCATAAGTACATGGGACTATTGTACTGGCACAGAACAAGGTAAAGGAAGGCAAAAGCTAAGTATTGCAATACTGCAACACTTTGGTAACATTTATGCTTGACAGTTCTTACATCATTTGTCACTGCATACATTCTGATACATTAATGATATTCTTCTATTATCTATGAGTAACAAGGACCTACTGTGCAGCATTCTCAAAGTTTAACTTTACCCTAAATAAGCTCCTAAATGTGGCAGAGAGAGGGAGAGAGGAATGCCCTTGGAGATGATCTTAGGTGTTGCATTGACAACATCTAGCCATTCACTATGGCTGAAGATCAGGATATTTGTATACATAGGCTAAGTTTAACCTCTGGAAATACTCCTCACTGACCACATCATCAATACAATTAATACAGCCAACTAAACATCACCAAATATATGCTGAGGGAGAAAAACAATCCTAGTTTGCATTAAAAATGATCTGCTCTCACAAAATTTAAAGTCTTCCATAGACTTTAACATGCTTTCGTATAAACCTAAGCGGGAAGAGGATTAAAAACCAGAAGATGTAATAGTTAAGTAATCAGTGGGGTTTTACCTGAATGCGTTGTGGTGAAGCTACAGAGGAGTCTGTGGAAATTATCTGGATACGCTGGGAAGGACTGGTCATCACTGGAGATTCAGATAGTGAAGTCTGAACAGTCTGCACCTGTAAAAAATGCACAGAATTGTAATTTGCTGTTACAGTACTGAATGCTTTAAAAAATACACATATTTAATAAAGATCAGATGGCCCTATAGCATGGAATCTAAATTTATCAGAAAGGTTACAGTCATTAAACCAACTTAGATTTGTTTTTAATGAATTATCAATAGATCCGGGTTTTTTTTGGCAATTAATCTGATGGATTAATTCTGATCCATCAGATTAATGGAACCACAAAAACAACCACCACCAGTCCCCATTCCCCCAGAATAAATCACTGGATAATTGCTATGTGATCCTTCAGCTCACTGAAATGCAGAAATTCTTTTATCAACTTTTGATTACACATTTGCCTAATTTTTTGCTTCTGTAAAATCAAAAAGCACCATATATACAATAAGGTATAATGCTAAATATTTCACCTTTTAATGATTTTTTCAGCATTTTATGAAAAACTTTTTAAATTTTCAAGTAGCCCATTTTTGAAAATCTTTCTCTATGCCCCTAAATAAAGAATGTTCTCAACCCCAGGAACATATATGTTATAAGAGAATCACAGAACCTGCTGGAAAAATGCACAGAACTCCTATCTGATCAAACTGGCTTTTAGTTTTAATGTCTCCAACCTCATTTAATCTATGAAATCTTCTGAAAGTGTGGTGTCTGTACAGCTCACTTGGAGAAAACAGTGACTTCATTTTGAAAAGAAAGCTCCTCATGACACATCAGTGTGCACTCACAGCCCAGAAAACAATCATGCCCTGGGCTGCATCCCCAGCAGCTTGACCAGCTAAAGGCTAGGTTTAGATTATATATAAAGAAGAAGTTCTTGGTATGAGGGTGGTGGGCCACTGGCACAGAGTGCCCAGAGAAGCTTTGGCTGCCCCATCCCTGGCAGTGTTCAAGGCCAGGTTGGATACAGGAGCTTGGAGCACCCTGCTCTAGTGGAAGGTGTCCCTGTCCGTGGCAGGGGGCTGGAACTTTAAGGTCCCTTCAAACCGTTTCCATGATTCTATGATCTGCAGTGACATGTGGCCAAAATTAGGAGTATCACAAGCTGTTTTTATTAAATCCTCTTTTAAGCCATCTTGGAATGATTTATAAAACCTTGATAGCTGGACAACAGTAGTGTCAATTTAGTCACTGCATGGAAAAATCTTGATTATATAAGCTTTCCTGTCCAGCATACAGAAAAGTGCATTTGTGATGTTTAAATATTCAAGTACATATATTTATTAAACTGAAAACAATATTTTAAGCTTCTCTTGGTTGAGAAGATATGGTGCACAAATGGAGAATAATTTGTCTAATATCAGTGCTTTAGTGTGCACGTACACTTTATTTACATACACTTTATGTGTATTTACATACACTTTATTTACATACACTTTATGTACACATGCATACATACTCGTCATGGTGTAGGACTCTGAAATGCAAAATTTTACCTTCTTTGTAGGCTTGACTACTTAATACTGAGGAATAAGAACAACTTATTGTTCTTATATTCCTTAATACTCAGGAATAAGAACAACTTTCAATTTCAGCTGGCTACTAAAAATCTCAGGTCTATTTTCCAGACTGAAAACACATGCCATTGGTTGACAGAGAACGCTCACCATGCTAAAATAAACCAAATTAAATGCAAAAAGGACCATCTTTTTTGAAGTACACAATTTACAAGAGTGAGGGAAAAAAAAACAACAAACCAAAAGAAAATCTTCTGTCATTCTGTTCAACAGCTGAATTTCTACCTTGAGCATCATCATACACATACAAAAGATCAGAATGGATAAATACGCAATGCTTTACTATGGTCCTACACAGTCAACTGCAGCAAATCTCATGTCTTAGGTAAAACCAACGTATTAAAAAAGGGTAATTAAAGAAAAAAAGGAGGAATAGTAGTTCAAGAATATGCAATGCTCTAAAAAATCTTTATGAGGCATTTACAAGGTTAACTTCAGACAGCTCAAATACTATGGGAAAAATTAAGCTATCATTAATTAGACTCCCAAATAAATTGAATCAAAAGTATTCTGAAAGCAAATGGCTTGTAAGTACTTGTATCAGGAAGATAATACAGTTTAACATTCTATTAGGTCCACTTTCAGGATTAAATTAACAATGCTATTCTGGTCTGTTGTTCAGAAGAAACATGATACCACAAAACATGTATTATGCTTAAAGAAGCTGCTCTGGGAGCTGTACATGCAAAGACCTCGTCCCCCAGTGTCAGTGATGGGATGTTTGTTTAATTCTAAAATATATTTTTAAGAATTAAATACAGTTCCATTTCTTTAAAACTGGAAAGAGTCTTGAGTAAGACTTCATCTTCAAGAGATGAGGAAAGAAACAAAGTAGGCCATATACCATAGAAAACTTCAGTGTACCACATCTGTCAGAGGCTTAATCAACAATCTTTTAAAAGTAAGCACTAACACTGTGAAATAGCCAATAGTCAGAAAATAACACATATGATGCAAGATAGCTCAAACCCCGCTAATTTCCCTACACAAAAGACATTTTAAGAGATGTGAAAAATAATCTGCTTTAATACACGTAGTACTGTTTTCTTCACGGAGCTCCCTAGCTGTACACTGTACAGGTTCTAGTACTTACAGTGTCAAATTCTTCCTGCAGTCTTATTTACATTTTTCCTCAGCAAACCTCTGAGGGCACAACAATCCGAGACAAATGTCGAGGTCACTTTTAGTCATACCACAGACATTTTCATCCAGTCTCCACTGCTGAGTATTCCAATCACAGAAAGCAGTCAGTAATGCTTTAAAGTGCCCTCTCTGTGACCCTGTTCCTCTGAAGGTCAAGTGCACTGTCGTTCCCTGTAACCAAGGAAGCAGAATCGATGTGTTCCTGCTGTTTTGCCAGCTGCTGAAGGAGTTTGTCTAATAGTAAGATTAATTTCATCTGGGGAAGACAGTCCTGGGTTACCGAACTTTCCCTTCCTCCTATTCTCTGTTCTTAAGCCCCTCAATTTGCTTATTCTCTGTGAATTGTAAGAGAGCAAAATGGAATCTGAGAAAAGAGTTGGCCTGTATCTTGAGTTAATTTCAAATCAGCAAAATTAAAAGGAAAATCCACCACGTTCCCTGTAGAGCATCTCCAGCCTTACTTATTTTTGCATTAAGGCTAAAGTTTTTTTTGTGCTTTTCAAAAGTTACTCAGGATAAGGAGGATTTGCTAAAATTCCCTCTGAATCCCCTAGCTCCTCCTTCTCTGATCACACGAACAGCAAGCAAAGGCAACTGCAGACGTTAAAAATGTAACTTTCTCACCCAACATGTTCAGAAATGCAACAAGCAACACCACTACAAAGCAGAAGCATGTCACAGCAATGAAACCATCTGAAACCATTACGAGGACAATTTTACAAGGTCCTAACAATACACTAAGTACAAACGTACACGCAATACTGGAGCACGCTCAGTAACTTCTGTGATACATTCACAGTTTCATAGAAGACAAACCTGATGAACCTTGCTCAAGGAAGAAAAACAACATATGGCCTACCTGCATGACAGGGATTTGGTGCTTGGCATCACAGTTTTCAATAAAACCATGCACTAAAGACATAGCTATCTTGAAAAAATCATGCAGATATAGCTAAAACTGCCAATATTTGCCTTAACTTGTTTACAACTTGTCTCTCACCACTGATAATGTAAAATTCAGGGCATGATTCTTTTTCTCCTTGCATTTAATTTTCCTCAATGAAAAATACGATACTCTGAAAAAGCCTCATTTTTTAAGTCCAGTGCCAAGATCCATGTTACATTTTCTCTGAAAAAATGAGCACATAGAATTTTAGCATACCTCAAAAAACTTCGAAATGTATTTGGCTGTATTAAGAACTGTATCTGACTGAAGACACAAATAGCAGGCAGACAGCCATTTATAAAGAAATGGTTCAATGTTAATACAATCATTGCATTAATTAATTCTTAATGAGATAATGCTGCTTATAACTGCCTTTCCATGAACAAAGTTTTCATGGTGCTATGCAGTGGATTTAATTTAAGAAGAAGGTGAATACTATGAAAAGTTGAACCACTGGCCAGGGAGAAATCACAGAGCTTCATACATTCTTGAGATGGAGCAATCTCTTCAGTGGCAAGATAAACCCATCACACTATGGTGCAATGGTGCATTTCTTGCACAAGGAATTAAAATGCCACATAGTTCATGTGTCTCAGATGTGATTACAGCGCTCAAGTTCTACCAAAAAAAGTCTAAGGTTTGCCAGTATTTCCACAGGGTTTTATTTCCATGTTTGTTTGGCAGTGTTTTCAAAAACTGTGGATTGCCAGATTGATACCTGGCCCAGCAAACTAGAGTGAAAATGCACTTGTTGGTTGTCAGTGACACTTTAGAGCTTTTTGAACTGACTCCTTAGATGTTACTTCCAGGTTCCTCACCAAGCCATTTTCCACACTATATCAAAATAATTTTTTTACATCTTTCATAAATATCAAATATTATTTTTTTTAGGGAAAAATGCTGTAAGGAGTCTCAAATCCATCTCAGGAAGCACAATGACGCACATTTCCTTCATAAACAAGGCTGCTTCTTGAACTAAAAATATCTTTTAATATCCAGAAGTAAGGTTAGTTCAGCAGGTCAGTAAAAACCCAAAACTAATGTCTAAAAAGTGGCCTTGACTACAGGTCTCTTAGCCTATTTGCCTTAATTCTTTATGAAATCCCTTAATTGTGTAATCATGTGATAAATGAGAGTAAATTTGAAGGATATTAAACCAAGTGGGTTTAAATAGACAAAAATTCTATTTTATTTTTTGACTGAAGTTTGCAAACTGAAGGAAATAAACAGGTTATTTTCTATCGCCATGATCACATGCAGTTTCAGCATTTGTAAGTTGATGCAGACATTTTAGTTGTTGAGCATCCACACTTCAGTGAATATACATCAAGACATTACTTAATAACAACTAGATTTTGTGCTCTTTTTCCTCATATTTGTAGGCAGAAAATGTAAAGCCTGATTTAAATGAATCACCCTACTGTAAATTCAATCTAAGTGAACTTCAAACACTGTTCTGAATTTAGATGACAACTCAAGAGATGAGCAGAAACCATTTATTTTCCAAAATGGTCAAGCTAATCACTGAATGACCAGAAATTTTGTTGCATTAGTTTTTAAATAATCCATAGTAAAGCCAAGTTTTTCAATAATGCATGTTGAATTTCCTACTTGCATTCGTAATACGGAGGCCACCAGAATAAAGTAAGGTAAACAGACCACATATGGGTTGTGCTGGTTTCTTGTTTGTCCCCAAGTGTAAAGCAATACTGTTCTATAAAGATTTTCTGTTCCATTTATGCTTAACTGTAAACAGCAATTTTGGACTGCCCAATATGATCTTCATTTCAAAAGCTCAGACACCAACTGTTGTGATATCATCTGTCACTCACCTCAGCCACCCGCTGAGTCTCCACTACCTGCTGAGCCAGCACCTCCACATTGGTTGCCATGGTGAAACAAGATCATTAGAGAACCTGTTTGAAAAGATGCCAGCAACTTCCATCAGGCACAAAATTAGGTTTCTTATTATTATTAAAGAAAGCTCCGATATGACTTTTTGATCATTTACAATACTGTTTGACATATAAGAAAATATGCCATGGATGCGTGCATGTGCACACATACATACACATATATGTACAGTACATGCATACTGGAATGATACTGTTCAAAAAGCTGAGGCACATTGTTATCCTTTTACTTTGTAAAGGCTCTAATACACTATTTTTACTAATTCAGCTGCAGAGAAGAGACGTTAGTTTCATAAATTAGAAAGGATTAATTTCAGTGTCAACTACTCATGCAGTTTGTGGAATTCAGATCTCTAAGGTCCTTTCCTCAACAAAAGGGAAGAGAAACCCTAAACTGCTTCTACACTACATGCAGAACAAGGAAACAGCAATCTAAGACCGCTGTTTTGAGCAAATTTTTATTAAGTCATTCTATAAAACTGCCATCTTCTTGCACAAATGGGGGAAATAAGCTTTCACATCTAAAACTTAGATTATCTAAACTAGTTTTATTATAATGTGATAGTATTATCACTCTTAGAAGAATATACTGCAGAATCATTTCATCCTATTTTGAGGATTATATTTTGAGAACTTCACATTCTTCAGGGTTATAAAAAATGCCGCAAAGTGAACAGAAAAAAGGAAGAAACAAAAGAAAAAAAACAACCCCACATTTCCAGTATGTTTTTAATGACCATTATTAGGGCTGTGTTTCTCCAAGGGTAAATTTAACTCAGATTACAAATTCAGGCATCCAGTTTTTAATTGTGACTTGGTCATTAAAGAGCCAGAGTTCTGACCCAGGCGTAGGAAATGAAAAGGCAGCCTGAATGATGGCCCATTCAATGTTTTATTGACAACCTTCTGGTGGTACTTGCAAAGCAATCATTTAGCATAAAATTAAAAAAAAAGATGAACAACAGCAAAATATGTAACGGAAAAATGCATTCATGTCTTTAGCACACCCCTTCTCCCTCCAGTTCAAATGCAACTTCTACAACATTAATGTTGAAATGTCAAAATTAATTCCGATAAAAAGACTAAATCATATAGTGGTAAACGAAATGTGAAAATTATTTTGTATATGTCAAAAGAAAACTATTCTTAACAATGCATAATCAAAATTCAGATTTGCCTATGGAAATCATATTTATGCTGGTTTTTCATGCAGCTTCTCATTTTTCTTCAAGTGTTTTCAATTTGTGCTGTGAAGCATTTGCACCAAAGCCATTTAATATCGAAGCTTGTGGATGGTTTCTCAGTGGTTCAGTAATTCCTTTCAGTGTTTTCTCCTATTTTAAATTCATTTTTTTTTATGTTCAGCAAGGAAGATAACCATATGCTTGTAATATGTGGTTTTCCCAGTGTTTAAAGATGCAGGAAGCTTTAAAGATGAGATATGTTGTTCATACGAATACCCTTCTAAGACACAATGAAGTTTTTGTTGTGGTAAGGCTCTGACAGATTTGCTGTTGGTGTTGTTATCCATCAAGGATTTTTGTACTTTCGACCTTCCCAAAACAGCGATAAGCTGAGGCTATCGGATCAAAAACAACTGGAAGCCCAGAGACTGTACACAGCCACACCAAGTAAGCTGGTTAGTGATACTCATGCCTAGAACGTGACACAACGCAAATAAGCTTCCTAGCAAACCCCTGAGCAGCAGAGGTCATAAAGAGAAAACAAAACAAAACAACCCACAAAACCCAAAGCAAGCCAATAAAACCAGGGGAGCCTAAAATTGCAAGAAGGCAGCCGGGCAGTATCTTCAGTGTAAGAGAGTGGCAGCCGCCTCAGCACGTTTAGACACGCTGCTGTCCCAAGCGGCAAACACCCATTAATTTCTGCCCCAGCTGCAGTGACCCTCAGCAGAAAGTTATACCCTCCGTTTGGGACATCCTGCGGGTATGACCCTGGCAGCATGACACGGCGAAAGGCCGAACTCAGGCTGTCTTGAGGGAACAACGTGCTCACACTGCCTGCCCGGCCGCATCAGCGGGGGTCTGGAAAACCGGGCAGGAAGGGCGGGTCTCGCAGGCCTGGCTCCGCCGGGCACCCCCGCTCACCGTCCCTGTGGCAGGAGCCCGGAAGGACTCCGTGCGGCAACGGACACGGCGCGGAGCCCGAGGAGAGAGCCCCGGCCGGCCGCCCGCTCCTCCCGCCCCACCTGACGGCCGCTTCCTTCCCGCCGCGCCGGCGCCTGCCCCCATTGGCTGTGGCCGCAGACGCGCCAGACCCTCCCGCGCCGTGAAACCACGCCCCTCCCGCTCCAGCCAATGACCTCACTGAAGACGCAGCACTCCCCCACACGCCGCCGATTGGCCGAGGCAACCGCCCGTAAGGGCCGCGGCCCCGCCTCTCGAGCAAGAGGGAAAACACCCGAGGGACGCGACTAAGCACAAGATGGCGGCGCTGGCTGGCCGCCAAGGCTCAGGCGGGGCTGCTGTGGCCGCCATTAGGCCCCCTCCCCCTCCCCGCCGGTACATCCTCATGTCAGGCTATAAGAGGCCCGGGAATGGCAGCAGGGGAGCGGCCGGTAAGATGGCGGCGGTCTCAGCCCCGTATGCAAAGTACCCGCCGCCCCCTCCCCTCCGCCCTCCCGGTGGCAAAGGTAAAAGGGTCGGGTTCAAGCCGCCGCCTCCGCCCGCTCAGACTCCATCTTCTCTCTCAGTGTCCGCGTCCCGAGCTCGTCATCGCCGCGACCCCCCGGACAGCAGGCTGCTCTCACCGAGACCGGACCGGCTCTGAGCTCAGGCGGCCCGCATTCCAGCCCGCCGGCTCCGCAACGGGACTCCCGCACCGGATCGGCCCAGCACCTCACAATGGTCCTCCCTCTCCCGCCAGGAGCTGCAGGCCAGCGAACGGCACAGCTGGCTCTCGCTTACCAGCGAAATACCGGAGTCTTCGCATCCCCCCTCCCCTTAAACAGAGCGCCACCCATCCCCTTTGCCGCTCGCGGGGGTGCCCCGAGCAGGGTCCCGGTGCTCACCCCCCCGCACCCCGTCCCTCCTCCTGGCCCCAACGGGACAAACCCCGCCGGGCCGCCTCAATTTTAAAAACCGTTTGTTTTTTTTTACCTCAGGAACTGGCGCCAAACGTGCCCTGGCGGTGACCCTGACCCGGGCCCCGGCGGGCCGGTGTTGGGCAGCGGTGCCCGGCGGTGGCCCTACCCCCGCAGGGCGGCGGCGGTGGTGAAGGGGCTATCGGGGTGCGGGGGGGCCGGGGCTGTGCTGCGGGGCTGCTGTGCGGGGGGTATGTTTTGGTTTGTGTGCCGTGCCCTGTGAAAGGTCAGAGTTCGTGACCCCGCCCGCCGCTGCCGCCGCCGCCTGAGAGCGTGTCCCCGCTTCCTCGTCCCCGCGCTAGGCCGGCCGCGGCCCCTTCATCCCCCTCGCGGGGCGGGGCTGGGGACGGCGGCGGGGAGGGGCTACCTGGGCCTCTCCGAGCCTCTCCGCGAAGGCTCCGCCGGGCAGCGCGGGCCCTCTCCGTCGGGCTGGCAGCGGCGCATGGAGTGCGGGGCGAGAGAGGAGGCTCCGGGCCTTGGAGGCCGGTGCTGGGTCGCTGCGGCTCCCCGACGGGAGAGGACGCAGGGCGGGCACCTGAGCCTGGACGATCCTGGTTCGCGCCCCACTATGGAACGCGGGGCGACGGTGCTTCCCTGCTCAGAGCAGCCCCCCGCAGCCAGGCCCGCGGCTGGAGGTGACAAGCGGAGGCGGTGATTGAGTGCGGGATGGGTGCTGGTGCCCATGTGTGTGTTCCCGAGAGTTGCTCAGCCGAAGGTGCTCTTGCAGTTGATGCTGGCACAGGGGCCGGCAGCAGGCTGGCCTGGGGTTTTCTTGCCTTCGCTAAGATCGGTGTCGTTGATGGGAGCTCTCCTAGCGGAGCTGGCTTGGGGGGGAAACGTTGTGCTTCCGAGTGAGTGACTGTAGGCATGAGCAGATGTGGTTCAGGACCTTACCTGCCACCTCCCGGTGCTTGTCATCTCTTCCTGGGGCTGTCCAATGTTGGCCTGTGACCCCGGTTTGCTGTTGTAGCTGTGTGTAGCTATTTCTTAACTTGCCCTTGTCAGGATATCTTGGTACTTCTACTAAGTTTCTGTTAAGTCTAGTTATTTTGGCAGAAGCTAACTTAAAGAGTGGTCGGATGA
The DNA here is from genome assembly GCF_033815535.1 of Pezoporus flaviventris. NCBI lineage: Eukaryota > Metazoa > Chordata > Aves > Psittaciformes > Psittacidae > Pezoporus > Pezoporus flaviventris. Next base: position 10,048,382 of record NW_026892569.1, on the reverse strand, counting down.
AAAAAAACCTTGAAGATCTGAAGTGATAGTAACTCTTGAAAGGAAACATGCAGGAGAAAGCAGCTGAATGTAGCAATCGCTGAAACAGGAGCTGCTGTTCAAGAAGCAGCCTAATTTGTTTGGGGTTTTTGGTTTTGTTTTTGGTCGGTTTTGTTAGAACAGGCTCTTTGGGGCAGGGAGATGAGAAATGAGGAATCGTGTATGAATTGCAGTCTTGTTACAAAACTGGAGTTAACATTCAAGCACGTGTATTTGCAATACATGAATAAAGGATAATGTTTTAAAAAATGTCTTGGGTGTTCACTACTGCAATGTTAAATATATGAAGAATCTTCAAATTCTCAAAATATGGACATGCACATCCCTTCAAAAGCAAATTTTTTTTTTTTTACTTCATAAAACATAGTATCATAGTGTAAGTATTTTTCTGTAACACACATAAATTTAGGGATTTTCCAAATTCTCATAACAGTAGGTTAGATGTTAGGGTAAGGATGTGTTTTCTTGTTATAAATCAAGGACAATGACTTGTGGAGCAGCTTGTATGAGTACAGCATATTTTTTAAATAGAGGATTTGGAAAAAAAAGCCCACCTTTTTAAAGTGAAATAAGGGAACAAACTGTTAGTCTGGCTTTAAACTGTGTGATGTGCATCTGTTGGATCATAGTTGTAAGTGAATTTAAACAATCTGGTTTTGTTCTTTATTTGCTATCCTAAAATGTTTTTATCAGAATTTTAAAAAAAAAAATATATTTTGATTACTTTTTTCACACCAGTTGTGTGTTCATAGTTAGGTAGAAAAGGATTTGAATCTTGTAGTCAGAGAATTCTCTAACAAGGCATAATATTGACAATGGTTATCTTGAGTTGTGCACTCTTCAGTGAACGGTTGTCGCTGAATAAACCAGAGGAGAGTCCAACTGTGAATAAAGATGCTTTTGATTTTGAGAGTTATTTTTATGAACAGGAATATTAGAATGTATAGAATGGGGAGGAAGTAGGCTAGGATGCTTTCAGTTAAATTTCTGCTTTATATAAACATCTCATTTTGAGCTCTTCAGGGAAATAATGTGTTATTTTTTTCCTTGGTAATTATATTTAATTTTGTTTTGCTGACTAGCAGATTCTCTTCCCTACACGCCTTAAAAGGGAGGGCCAGCATTTCAGTAGCTTTTGACTGCTAACCTGCTTGTTTCTACTTTTCTGATCTCTACCTGTCAGTATTTGGAGTAGGTTGAAATTTTGAGGTTTTCAGCTGATGCGTAGAGAGAGCCAGGACTTTTCAGTGACTTGCTGCATGTTTGTGTTTTGCCAGTTGTTAACTTTTCTGCAGTTGTTGTTCTATAATTGCTTACTAGATAAGTCATTTTCCCTCAGTAGGTCTTCTAAATCCTTTTCACTACTCCATGTTCAGAAGTATGCAAGAGTATCCTTGGAGGGGGATGTGTGTGTGTGTGTGTGCCTTTTTTTAACTGGCTTGGTTAAAGGCATGTTAGCTGTCATGACAAAGCTTTGCCAGTGGTCGTGGTGCATCTGAGAATTTACCAATTGGCTTAGCTCTGATAAATTAGAGGGATGAACTCTTGTTTATTGGTTTGCTCACCTCCATCTGTTCTGTCTTACAGTTGTGTTGTAACCTCTTTTGACATAGGTTGCTTTTCTTCTGGCTTTGTATATTGAAAACTGGTGTGATTCTGCACTCAGGCACTGCAGCAATAGCCTTGTGTGCCCTCTGCCCTTCTGCTGTATGGCAGTCCATCAGGCCTCCTGGCTGGGGAGGCTACTTCTCTTGCCTATGTAACTGCTGCTGTTGTTTCTTGGCCTTTTCAAGTGTTCTGCCTCAGCGTTGTGTTTAAGAATGCATCTCTGACTTGTCACTACTTTTTTTTTAATATGAACAGAATTCTTGTTAAAGTAACTTTGGTATTTGTCTGAGAAAAGACTGGAAATACAAGCATGCACATCTGAAGGCTCTACAAGTGCTGTCAAGGATTCTTACATAAACCTGCACAATTAATGATCTGCACTATCAATAGGTATTAATAATCTTTGGTAACTCAAGAGAAAATGAAAACATTTGTGTCTATAAACTGGTGTTAGTTTCTGAAGGATTTTCTTGATAATATGGTATATATTGGTAACTGGATGCATGTGTACTTGTGAAAGTGTTGCTGTGGCATAATGAAGTAGAACAGAAAAGGCCAGCAATCACTGGGATGCTAAGCCTATAAAGCAGGTGTGTGCCGATGATAATTTCCAGGCATGTTATATCATCACCCCACTGGATGCGTACCTGAGTGTACGGCCTGTTTCAGCAGGGTTTCCTCTCCTAGAGGCTTATGCATTGTGAGAATTTTGCTGTGGGAGGACCTTAGCACTGAAGATTGCTCACTTTAGATCCTAACTGATCTAGCAGCCTAGAGAAAAGGTGGGTTTATCTGTTCACATCACCATGCTTTTGAGCATACATGTTTTACTTCCTTGTTAAAGCCCAAGGTCTGAGGTACTTTGGGAAGCAGGGTATTCCACTTAGACCAGTGGTCTAGACTAGACTGTTAAAGCAAAATTCTGTAGCTTGAATGTTGTAGTAATTCTGGTTTGTTTTGAATATTGTGGATGAATAAATTGGCTATTGATTGCTGGAAGACAAATGCTTTAATGCTTTAAAGTTGTATTTTTCTGAGTGGTACTGGAAATGAAAATACAGTGTTGAGAATTCTGTATCTTAGGCAAAATCTGCAGATACCCTACTGGATGTTTTGCACATTTGAATTTGAAAAACCAAGTAAGATTGCTTAGTGTTACCTTGCAAAAATGTTCCAAGGTGTATATGCATGGATAGTTGTGAGGATTGGGGGAGGTGTTCATGAGTTAAAATGACATGCTTTCATAGTATTAATGATTTTATTGAAATAAAAGTACTGGTGTGTCATAACTTCTGAGTGTGTGATTTAGTTTGTTTCTTGTGTTTAAAAATAGTGAGCAAATTCTGAGTTCTGTTGTGCTAATCTCAACTGCGTGAAATTTTGGAAATGTTGAATTTGCAGCTCACAGGTAGTTAGTTGTAATAGTGGGAGGCTCTTATTTCTGTTATTGTTGTTATTTTTTGGGATGCCTCTAGAAGTAGGTGACACAAATGTACTACCTGTGCCCTAGTGAGACAAATGTCTTCTCTGTGGGCTTATTTAAAGTTAGTTAATAGCTAAAAAATACTGTAACTCCAAAATTCTGTGTGTTATGCCAAATTAAATGTAACAAATGGTTATAGATTCTTTAGCGTAGCTTTTAGTTGATGTCCCATCTTCTTTCATTCCTTTTTCATAAACTCCTCGTTCCACTTGCTGGCAAGTCTCTGACTGAAAGAAAGAATGGAAAGATGCTAGAATCAGAGATAATATGCTGCTTTTGCCTCCTCTGCTTCCTGCTCGGCAAGCTGAGGAAAGGTCTGGAGGACAGGAGTTATCTCCTTGTTCTTCCTTGTGTCTGCCACCCAAGAGAAGGCCTTGCAGCAGGTTTACTCTTAAGTTGTGGTGCGGAGTGCAGTCCTGCTTGCTGTGCAGCTGCACTGTGCGCGCTGAGGTTGGCAACAAGAAACGCAGTGATTCTGACAAATTTTGCTGTAGCTCTTGCAATAACTTCAGTGAAATATAGAATGTGTAGGCCCTTAACTGATTTAATAAGGAATACAGTATTGGATAACTCTGAAATTTGCTAAGTTTATTTAACAAACTTCTAAAAGAGCATTAGTAAACCATGCTTGTATAGCCCCTTTTTGGCTTTAGCTGTGACTAGAGAGAAATACGATCAATAGAAGATGCTGGAGGTTAAAAAGATGAGAGAGCACTGGGACACTCTAGAAGTAAAGGTTAATAACTTGATTGGCAGCAAAGAAAATAATGAAATCTGTCTACCATGCTGCGGTGAGCTGACCTTGGATTGCAGCCAGATGCTGACCCAGTCCCTCACTTCCCCCTCCTAAACAGGACAGGGGAAGAAAATGGGATGAAAACACTTGCAGGTTGAGGTAAAGACAGGTCACTTGCCAGTTAGTGTCATGGGCAAAACAGGCTTGACTTGGGGGAAGTGAATTTAACTAATTACCAGTTAAAATGGATTCGGATGGGGCAAAAAAACCCAAAAATTAACCAGTGCCTTCCCCTGCTGACCGTTTCTGCCGGGCCCCGTTTCACTCCTTGCCCCGGACCGCTCCACCTTGCCCTTCCGCTCCCACCCTCACGGTGGTGCGTGGGCGGCGGGGGCTCCAGCCGGGGCCTCACACCGCGTTTCACCTGTAGCCGTGAGAGCTCCTCTCCGCAGGCAGCCGTTCCTCTCAGGAAGTATTTACTGGTCCCAGCCGTGGTTCAGAGAGGGGTTTAGTGATGGTCTTTTTCAAACTGTTCCGCTGGTCACAGGGACCCTTTGGCTGTTCCCTCCGCGATAGCCGCCTCAAAAGAAGAAAAGGCTGTGCAACGCTGCCACCTGAGGAAGAGACCCTGTGGAAGTTGCACATCGCCCAGGAGAGCCGATTGAATTCCTCACTGACCAGAGGTAAGATGGGAGATGTGCACGCTTACAGGGATGGAAAGATGTTTTAGGTGTGGAAACAGGTGCTTTGATGCAAAGGTGAGCTGTGTAACTGCTCAGGCCAAAAATCCTTTGGTTGTGGTGGTGGTGGTGTTGGCAGTACAAGTACGTAATGGACTAAGAGAGGGTCAAAAGTCAGGGCAGGCAAAGAAACACAAAATAAAAGCAGGATTTAGTGTTATTCATGTGTTTGTAATGTTTGGGATTGACAGTATGGTAGAGCTCTCTTGGGCTGAGTTTTTTTGTTGTTGGATTTTGGTGGGTTTTGTTTGTTTTGGTGTGGGTTTTGGGGTTTTTTGTTCGTTTGTTGTTGTTAGTTTTGGTTTGTTGGTTTTGTTTGTTTGTTTTGTTTTAAGTTGTCATTTCAGGTGCTTAAAATCTTCATATAATTTTCCTGAAGCTTTTGAGGTAAAATTTAAAGAGCAAAGCTGGTATCTAGCATGGAAGAATCCACAGTTACAAGTGACTGAGAACGTTTTAACAGTATAAACTGTACAGCCTTGTTAATGCCACATTCAATTTAAATCTTTAATTGTTGTTAGATGACTTTTGAAGTATGAGTCTTTGTGCCTTGTGTTTGGGTTTTAATGGCGGGCAGGGCTGAGGGAAGCTGGTGACCTCCATCTTGTGGGCTTTTTGCCCTCGTATCTCTGTCACTGTCTCTTAGCAAAAGCGGGCTTGTTGTCTGCTCTAGCAGCACAGCATCGGCTCAGGAAGGGTACTGGTGTAGTCCAGGGCTAGACCAGCGGTGCTTGTGTGCCTGGCATGGGGTCTTGTCCTGTCTGAGCGCTCTCCAGCTCTAGAGTGACTTGAACTTTGTTTGAAGAAATAATGTAGCTGATGAAAAAAAAAGATTTTAAGTAGGCATATACTGTAAGATAGATCTCAATATTAATAGTAGATAATGGCTAATAAATTTAATGCTTTTCCATGAGTGGCAAAGTAAGCAGAAAATGAGATCAGCTTGCATCTGAGCTATTGACAGAGTAGCTAGTACATTGTGGCTTCCTACAGATCTGCTTTTTGTAACATTTGTGAAGGCGTGGAACTAAATCTTTGTTTTGAAAGACTAATACTAGCTACAGCTTAGGAAGAAAGAGGCGTTTGCAGGTAAATGGCATCTGGTAAACTGAGTATGTATCTCTAAGATGTTAAAATTTTCTAAAAGGTGATTGAAATGAGGGTAATTTCTGTCTGGTACTTGGCTTTGCTCAAATTAGATTAACAGTTGGACTGAAGTTGTGAGAATGTTTAAAGTTTTTTTTCCTCTTTCTTTGTGCTGTATTGAAACCATTTGTACCTGTAACTGAAGTAGAGTTGATTGGTAGGCGAGCTCTACAGGAGGTAAATGCAGCCTGGACTGAAATATGCCGTTGTAGCAATTAGGTCTAAATCCTGTTTCTACCAGAAGGCCTCCATTACCATATTATGATTTGATGCTCTTTCTTAGTTTGCCAGAGAATTGGTTAATAGGTGTCTGTTAACAGCAGCAAGAACTCCAAAGCTGGAATTAAAGAAGGTAAAAATAGTATAAAGGAAAAGCCTGTAGAACTGCATTTATGTTTTGCTCTTTTATTTTTCCACATTACTTGAAACAATGTTCAATAGCACTGTATCTTATTTTTTACAACAAAATAATTTCATGTATTAATTTCCTGCTTATAACTGAAAACGTCATATGACAGTCACTAAATGTCAGCACCTAAATCTTCATAATACTGTTGTTCTGTAATGCAGTTTTCTTTTGTCTGGGACCATGGTTAGAGATTTCAGTCTGTTGTCAACATAGTCTCTTTTTCTTTTTTCTCCTTTTTTTTTTTTTTTTTTTTGCCAGTGCAAAATATTTTTAAGGGAGGATAAACATTTACAGTGTATTGGTAGCAAGGCTATGGTTGTAACATGAGGGAGGAGTAACATTTACAGTGTATTGGTAGCAAGGCCATGATAACATGAAACAAAGAGTGTTCATTGATGAACATTGGTTTTCATCTATTAACTAAATACAAAAGTTTTACTTTTCTCATACATGGTTTCTGTTTGCTTTATGAAACTAACAGACTCAGATGTATCAACCCCAAAACAACTATATTTTTATTTAGTGGTAGGCATTTGGGGTTTTTAAGCTTATTTTTCCAGGTGATAAATTGAACTACCTTTATCATTTTGATACATATTATAGACCTTTAAAAATTCAGATAATTCTAAACAGTTTGTTAGGGTCAGAAATTCAGATATCCATTAAGCTTCTTGAAGAAAGGTAAAAAAGTAATAAAAATCCACCCCTGAATATATTTTAATGTAAGTAAATTCTTGAACATGGTATTTTTATACAAAGATATATTTTAATCATAAATGCAGTTCTATTCTTCAATCAAATATTATGACAAATATAGGACATAAAACCATTTTATTGTAATGGTTAAAACACAACTTCTCAACCTTCTTTATAGAAAAAAAAAAAGAAACACAACCCCCCCAACCCCCAAAATAAAATAAAATTCAAAATAAAAAACAAACCCAAAACAAACAAATTCAAACCCCCCCGAACTCCAGAGGTCTGTATCCTCAGCTGTTATAAAGCAGCACAGCATCTTTGAAGTCACAGACGCTTGGCTGCTGAGAATCCAGCCCTGGAGATATAGTGCACAACAGCAGTCTGATGGAAGATGCATTTAGCCACAGGAGTTCCAAGCACTCCAGCTGAGCAGGTTCAGACAAGTGCATTTCAGCCCACCAGCATATTGCAAATGGTGTGCTGGTTATATGGATTAAACTTTTGATGACATTTTTCATAACAAGAACAGCAGAAACAATAGGAGCTTTGGAAACAAGGATAGACTATTTAAATAGATGATAGTAAAAATCTTAACACTACTAGGTAGACTAGTGTTAAATAAAAACTGTCTGCAGCTTTATAATAAATTAAAAATAACCTTTGGATTTGAGTCTGATGCAGTATCTAGGGAGAAAAGATATAATTCAATGTTTGGATATTTAGAGCTACTAGAGTGCATTTCAAAGTACTGCAGTGGTATGAAATTAAACCCTTCAACATAAATTAACAGTGATCTTTGTAAAATCATAGATTGATGGTAAGTGATTATCCTGGGTCATAGTCAGTGAAGCATTGATAGACCAGGTCAATTGAATGTGGTGTTCATTTTCTGTGGAGGCATTTTAGCATACACTGGGCATAATTTCACACTGGCACTTGTTACTGGATGAGTAATAAGTTGGGCCACAAAACTCCTTCGAAACATGAAAAACTGAAGTTATAGTTCAATAAAAATAAAGTGCTTTAAATGAGCATTTGTTGTTTACTACATTGTCTCATTTCATGGTAGACATCAAAACCAATCCAATTAAATATGACAGTGCTCTAGAGTGAGTAAAACTAAGCCTGTTACTTACTGTAGTCAGTATTTCCATGTGTTTTCTTGTCTTGATGTTAGACTTAGTTTACTATGGAATTGGAGAAGAAGCTTATAGTGCAGGTTGAACTTGCACAGATATAAAGATCACCATAAATATTATCTATGCGAATGTAAGAAGGAGGAAGGAAAAGGAGCGATCTGGAAACAGTTCATATCCAGTGTACGTAGCCAGTTTGCCTGAAATACACTGTTCAGTTTTGTAAGATAGGGAGTGTTGCTGGAAAAGTATAAAAGTCTGAGAATTTGTTCCAAGTTCATTGAGTGATAGCTGCTATAATATGGATGCTTCTTCCATGGCTTCAATCCACCTAAAAAGGGCAGGAAAGAAAGAATGATGCATATAAAATTATATGCATTACAGAGAAAATACATATTTTAAGGAAAACATTCCTATATTTAATATTTATATTAAATATATTTAATAGAAGTAATTATATTTTAATTATTTAAATATAAGTATTAAATATAAAACTTATATTTAATACTTAAATAAGTATTTTTATCTTCAAACAATACGTGTTTTAAGAAAGTAAAGCCAGAAAAGGACTGGATCTCCTATTGCAGCTCTAATGAGAAGTTACAGTTTTGTTATTAAAGCAGGGAACTGGGTACTGGAACACAAGAGTCCCAGTACAATCTTTACCAGTAATTTATTGTAAAATCACAAAGATAATACAAGTGCTGTCTTACAATAGGAAAGGTGAAACCACTGAAGTATGTTTAAAAGCAAGAAAACCCCACAACTCTCATAGACTCTCACTTCCTTCCCTGTGTGTCTTGGGGTGCTAGCATTTTTATTACTAATGTTATAATAACTTTTATTGTGTGGAAGCAGTAGCATTAGAATGGGAAATCTAAACCATTATTTGTTGATGAGGAAACTAAGAGATGGATAAATAGAACAGATAGAGAAGTTTATGTAAGTAACCATATGTGGTGAGCTTCTAGGCATAACTCTTGAGACTAAGCCTCCTCTTTACCTATACCAAGGATCAAATTCTCCTTCCTGAAGGAAATGAAAAACACCAGGTGGGTTTTTAATGTCACCCATGCCAGTCACGTGACTGGACTTAATCAGCACTCTGAAAGCTGTTTGTTTCGTCTTACGAAAGCCTTCTAAAGTGAAGGAGAGGGAAGAGCTTTTGGACCCGTGCACTGGCTTCCACTAGTGTGGAAGTCTACCCCCGTACCTTTGTGCTGAATTGTTATCCTCTGCTCGGAAGCTATAAAAGAGAGTCTGCTTGTGGTAGAGATGGAAAACTGTATCCGTATTTCCTTCCTCCTTTTCTGGGGTGATGGTGAAACCCAGCAAAGGCAAACTTTCTGTGGCAACTTTGTCCTAAAAGCAAACAAGAAGTGAACCAAAATTCAGAGAAGGCTTGTAACAGTCTGAGGGCTCTTTCTGAAAACAAATAAGGATACAACCCCTCTCTGACATGGCTGCAAAAGCAGTAGTGTGAATCTTCTGCTGGACTTGTGGCTCTTGCCTAACCAGGAGCAGTGTATGTGTGCTGCATGGACTTATCTAGCCTTGGTCCAGAATTCGAATGCTGCCTCTGAAAGTCCAGTTCTTTGTGATCATCCATATGACCATGAAGGCCAAATTAGCCATTACTTTAATCACGTTGACATAATGGTCCAGGAGGTGAACTAGAGGTTACTGAGAGTATGGGACAGGACAGCAACAGTTCTGACAGTCTGAAACCCACGTGCAGTTAGGTTCCTTTTAACCGTTTTTACTGTAAGCACAAATCATAGTCTTTTTGGTACCTTGTCATTTCCTTTCATAGCACTGGCAACTTTTTTAGAGATCTGCGCTGTCTCTGACAGCATACTGGCTTTTCCAAAATGCTGCTTTGAAATTTCTGAGCTGGTAATGCAATTAACTTGCTCCCAAGAAACATCCATTAATTTTGCTTGCCAGACACTGCTTTGTACAAGGTAAAGAAAACAATAATACTTACTCAAACTGCAGTCTAGCTGTTACTGACAGCTGCAGGTTTGGTCACTGTATTTAGCTTTTAGAAGCTAAATTGCAAACTGGGAATATAAAGTGTAATGAAGCGTCTATTGCTTTTTCCCTACTGTTGAACCAGAAATTGTCACTCTTAAGGTTAGCAGAGGTAAGAGAAATGAATTAGATACAGTTTTTGATGCTAATGGTCTTAATTGCTTATTTAAAGGGGATAATATTGTTTCATGCAACTGTCACAATGGTGATGGAAGTGTAAATAAATAATGTTTGCAAAGTATTTTGAAGGCTTAAAGTACCAAATATTGCTGCTACAGCAGTTCTTGCATTCTGTGTCTTTTGTTCAGCACAGTGAATTTTTATGCTTCTGTTTATGAAATCTGCCAGTTATCATCAGACTTTATATTATACTTCCTTGAAGTTTATTTGTTTTGCAGCTCTTCACAAAGGAGAAGAAATTAAGAAAAGGGACTGGGAGGAGACAAAATACATAAAAATAATCTAGCTAATATCCAGCCTCATTAGCTGTAAGGAAGAGCCTACAGGTCAATACACAAGGCGTTACTCTCACCTCTGCAGACTGCTTCCTATCTTTCCCTGTTGGTACTAGTAGGGCAAATATGTTCTGGTTTTAGTTGCAGAGCTACAAGTTTCTCTTCCCCACCAGAAATGGATCATAGCACCATCTATTTTCAAAATATGTGGGAGTTACTAGGTAACCAGAGAATGTGGAAGGACCTTGAAGTCTTTAGGTGTAAATATGTAGACGAAGGTTCACTCTTTATAGTAGCATAAAGAGCAAGAAGTTAAATAATGAAGAGCAGTTTGTGAGGAGGGTTGCCAAGGTCCAGCTGGACTGCTCCCTGGAGACTCAGTCTGTTAGCACCAGGGCTCAGAAGCCATGTAGTTGTGACAACTGCCATTTATACCTTTCACATTTATTTGTGCTGCCTGCAGGGAGTAAAGAAGAGAACACAGGAAACTATTTCAAGTCAGATTGCACAGTACCTCATTTGCTATGTAGGTGTAGAGGACTTTGCCTTTGATAACAAACCAGCGTTTCTTCCATTGTCTTTTGCCTCTCTTAGATCTGCTGAGGTAACCGCTGATGGTAGCTCCCTCTTCTGAGGCTGCCACCTGGAGCATCATAGGAGAAATTAGGATTTATAACAGCAAAAGCTTTTCCCCTCCCAATTATGAGTGTTTGCCTCACACCAGACAACCAGGTCTATGTCTGTTAAATCATAAGTAGACCATTAAAAATACTGAGACAGGAAAGATGCAAGCATGGTATTACAGATCCTTTTAACTGTTTAAAGATTTCTGGTTAAACTTGCTTCTTGGTAACTCTGATGGAAAATATGCAGTCAAGTTACTATTGAGTTCAGCAAGTTTACAGCTATGTTCTGAGGGGCCAAACTTGTCCTCTTTCTTAGTCCTGGTTGTTTTGGTTTTTTCTTGTTTTGTTTTTGTTTTTTTGTAGTGAAAGTACCTGCTTCCAAAAGGGGATTACAGTCTTGTAGTTGAACACTTTCAAAGATGTGGGCTTATCTAGGACATTGCAATGGTTTTACATGAGTTTACGTTAGTCACTTGACTATGACTTGGTTTCATTTGTGAAATAATATTTCTGAGAAGAGTTAACTCTCTCAGAAGTGAGATCTAAGCACTTAATGTTCTTAAAGATCCTGGTTTTGAGTAGATGGGACTATACACACACACGCAATGCAGTGTGTCGTTAGTTACAGTAGTAAACTGCAGTAGTATTGGATTTAGAAACAACATACAGAGAGTCAAAACCAGCTTTTGCAGCACTGTCAGAAGAGAAGACTGGAGCAGGGTAGGAGAAATCAGGAAGCATGTGTTTAGCAGCAGAACAGAAATGTTCCAAGACCTGGGTAAAGCAGGCTGGAAAAAGTTGTGGGGCGATGCCACTGTGAGACAGTTCCTGCTGCTAGACACATGCTGCCTCCTTGGAAACAGAGAAGCAATGCTTTAATGCCCATTCTTTCAGTATTCCATTAGTGTGTCTGTACTACATGCTTGTATCCTTGGCTCAGTTTCACCTCAGCACAAACAAACCTCAAGAAATTCCAGTGCCTGAGCTGTATAATGAGTTCAGCAAGATATTTGCCACCCTCTTCTCTTTGATACAACAACAAATACCTGCTGGTAGCTACCTAGACTATATCAAGGTGATTGGCACCTTGTTCCTGAATAGCTGGGAAAACACTATTGTGAAAAACAGAATAAAAGTAATTGTATGATGAAAGTAGACCAGGGCATGGGCTGAGACCACTGCACACAGAACAGATTATGGACAGAGCTGCTGAACTACAAGCACAGAGTTTTCTACAGTTCCTTGCCTTTCTCAGGCTGCCTGGTCCTACCTCTGTAAGAGCTGAAGGAATTTTCTTCTGTTTCTTAAAAGATGAATAATGCATATTGTGGAAGACAGAGGAGAAGGCACTGCTTGAACACCTGGATGAAGTTGGAGGGAAGCTCACACTCAGTGGCCGCTCTGCAAGGTTGAGAAAATTCAGAAAGGGAAGGGGGAAATGGATGAATTGGTACATATCGGATTAGGGCTAAGAAACACATGCTAATGCAAGTGACTAAGGAAAATGCAAATGTTACTCCATACCTAGTTTTTATCTTAGCTTTTCTTTCAAATTGCCCCTTTAAGTATGATTACCTGGGTAGATTTTGTGTCACCCTAGGTTAATGGTAATAATCTGCAGCTACTTGAATGAAGCCTGCAAGAAAGCTAACAAAACACAGCTTGTTTTCGTCTAATTTAAAATTAGCTTTAAGCAAACGGCTTTTCCATCTGTCTCTGCTCTGTAACACCTTTGCAGGATAGATTTGCTAGTGGGACATTTTTTCTGTATGAACTATTCTCTTTGAGTTCTGCATGGGAGAGAGCTATCCTGGCAATCTCCATCAGTCCCACTTCTCTGAGTTCTTATCTTCATGATCTCACTTTGGCAGTGCACGCTATTTGGAAGCTCTTAGTAAAGCACAATGTTGTTTTAGCACAAATCTGAGTTATCACTTCTTGGACACACAGCGGCTTGGGGATGCTTTTTTGGCTGTTGTGACAATATCTGTTCACATGTTTGCCTAGCTAGTGATGAATTTCTTAAATCGTGATAGAGAAACAAGTTCATCTGTCTCCTCCACCTTTTTATCCTTGCCAGTATAATGTGCCTACTTTTAGAGACTCTACATGAATAGCTGTGCAAGAATGTTATTTCATGTTTGGTCTCTGTTCATATATATATAACCCATGCTTCCCCTTTTATCTTTGATTTGGATGTGTATTTAAATTGGAGAAGGGATGTGTATAGTAGGACAATAATATGGAGTTACAGGTAGGCAGTAACTCTTCTGCTTTGAATTTATGCTTTCATCTGTAGACAGATCAACTCGCCATGTGGAAAGCACTTAGTGACTCTGCAGTTTACTTCAGCATTTCTTTTTGTAAAAGCTACTACATGGATGAGGACAGTGAGCAACTGTAAAGCCATTGTTTTATTTAAATGGATAATTCATTAGAAATTATGGAGAAAAGTTACCGCCTATAATTACATCACAGAATAGAACAGTTCAGTTGGAAGGAACCTCAGGGCTTCCCAAAAGTTAAAGGATGTTATTAAGGGCATTGTCCTAATGCTTCATAAATGTTGACAGGCATGGTGCATTGACCACCTCTCTAGAAAGCCTGTTCCAGTGTTTGACCACCCTCTGGGTCAAGAAATGTTTCCTCATGTCAAGTCAGGACCTCCCCTGACAAAGCTTTGAATCATTTCCATGTGTTCTGTCACTGGATGTCAGGGAAGAGAGATCAGCAGCTCTGTCTCTACCTGCTTAGGAAGCTATGGAGAGCAATGAGGTCACTCCTCAGCCTCCTTTTCTCCAAACTAGACAAACCCTGTGCCCTCAACAGCTCCTTACAGGACATAGTTTTTATTGTTGTTCTGGTTCATCAAAGGCCCTCAGAGAACCTGCCTTGCTAAAACAGTTTTAGCTGTCATGCAGCCTGCCACTCATGGGACCTCAATACACACGCCTTGTGCTTGAACAGAACATGGTAGGCAGATCCTAAAGCCTCCCCATCATACAGACAGGAAATTGTCAGTTTTGCCAAGAACGAAGGAATCTTACCTCTTTTCTTAAGTTCCCCATAGCAGCTATCACAGACTTTGGCTGCTTGATCTTTGAGGTACTTCATAGGGTACTTGTTTCTTGAACAGTTTCGGCATACAATCTGTTCCAGCAAGGAGAGATGCACATAAATATAATTTAAATGGATATATATGCAGGTACAAACAAATCCTCTGAGGTGGTTGGGAGAGGAAGATGGATAGGGGACCACGTATGACTCTCTCCTAAAAATGTGGCAATTGGGGTAAGTCTGTTGACTGGAATGTGATTGTTGTAGATGTGTGCTGTTATAAACCAAGCAGAATTGATCACTGTATTTGGCTGCACATCATTGCTGTACACCTCTTCCCAGGAACTTACACCTTCCGTACTAGCGAATCACAGAAAGACCACTTTAATATTACTTCTGGTTTCATAGGTTTGTTAATAATACTTGTGGTTTTAAGCAAGGTTGCACATTCCCGCTGTCCCTATGTAGGTACAGGTTAATTTTTCTCTGTGGAATTAGAAAAAAGATTAAAAAAATACAGCCATGGCTTAAAACAGGACTGCAGGTTTATGTGTAGGAACAAATCCCTAAGAGTCAGTGATAAAGGGACAAAACCAAGAAAGCTTATAGATCCTCTTGGCTTCAGAACAAAAGGCAGCAGCTCTTCAACGGAGCATAAAGGAAACTTCTCTTTGGTCACTGATCAAACCATGCTCCGCTGCTGAGTTTTTTCACTCGCCTTGGAAGAGATTTTTACTAGCTGCTATTAGGGCCAGGACATGGACTAGATATGCTACTGCTCTGGTCCAGAACAGAGCTTATATTTTTAGTGTGTTGCTTCACTGTCTCGAGCTAGCTAAGATATAATGGCTGGACTTGGCGGCCTTCAACTACTGGCCTTTAGGGGTTAATTTGACCCTCAAAGGAAGGTTACTGTTGTTCCTACTAAAGTCATTGGAAACCTAATTTAGCAAAGCACTAACAAGTTCTGTGAGAAAGCAAATTCTGGTCTTGATGTTGCTAGAAGTTTGCAGCAGTTACAGAACGGAAGCCAGTGTCCTAGAGGTGTGCATAAAGCCTCCTTGAGAAGCTTGTACAGCTCTTACCTTCCCACATGCATGGCAGTGATGTCGTCTCAAAGTGAGGGTAAAGTCGCAGCCACAGTTCATGCACATCATGACGTGGGACACAGGTACCAGAGTGGGAGGCCTCTCACCCAAGGGTATTCCAAGCCTTTCCCTTAGCTTAAAATCAAACAAGAACAAATGAAGCATCTACACTTACAAAGTCCACATAGTCAACCCTGCTCCATCACATGCAATTCTCTCATTTTTGTCTACCTTTACCTGCTAAGATCCCTAAATTTTCTAATTCCTAATGCACCTTGTGAGTGAGAGCTGCTTCAGCACTGAAAGAGTGTGGCCAGTCAGTTCATGGTGCTGTATAGCCAGAGTCACAAAAGGTAAAAATCCACATAAATCTATTACTGGCCAGGCACTGGCACTTCCACATCAGACAAGGATCTGAGTCATTGTTTATACAAATGCCAGGTAAGAATGTGAGTTAAAGCCACCTTTTTATTAGCAGCTTTTGAAGTAATATCCGTAAAAAGCTCTCAGCTTTCAGTCAGAAAGGGCCTTTGAAGGTCATTTAGTCCAAGCACCCCTTTCAGGCGGGGCCACCTAGAGCCAGTTGGCCGGGACCATATCTAGCACTTTTGAATATCTCCAAGGATGGAGACTCCACAATCTCCCTGGGGAACCTGTGCCAACCCTCAGTCACCTTTGGAGTGAAAAACTGTATCCTGACGTTTAAGGGAACGTCCCGTCTTTCACTTCGGGCCCATTGCCTCTAGTCCTGTCACTGGGCACCACTGAGAAGAGCCTGACTCCATCTTCTTTGTAGCCTCACTTCAGGTATCTGTACACATTGATGTGATCCCCCTGAACCTTCCCTTCTCCAGGCTGAACAGCCCCAGCTCTCAGCCTTTCCTCAAGATGGCTGATGAAGAGATGCTTCATTCCCTTAATCATCTCTCTGACCCTTTGTTGAATTCTTTCCAAGGTTTCCATGTCTCTCTCACACTGAGAAGCTCACCACTGAATGTAGTACTCCAGCTGTGGTCTCGTCAGCACTCTTTTTAACTTAGTTAATTTTATTTAGTAAAACTGGGGTTCTACATAACCTAAAATAGCATTTTTACTATTTGTCAGATGCATTTTTAGTGTTCTTTACTGGGAGTAGTACAACTGAAATTGATGACAGTCATATATATGAATTGTGCTGGTGCAATTAGACTGTTGCTGGTGGGTTTTGCAGTGGCTACTGTGTGTATGACGTTAGTGTAACTACTGAGTAGGTTTGTTTTCTTAAAATTTAAAAAGTTTATAGGCATTTTTAGTTCATCCAAACTAATTACCTTTAGGACAAAATAATCTTCCTCCAAAACTCCTATTTAAGGAAAGCCCACAGAGTATAGAGTGCGATTAACATGTCACTGGTGACCCATGAGTGTTGTTTAAGTCTGGCATACTGGTCTAAATGAAGTTATTAAGAACATCTTGCCACTAGGAACTCTGCATTTTATAACCCTCCTCCTTTCCTCTCTCTTTCTCATCCCTCTTTGCCTTTCCAGCATTGAAAGACTTAGCCTCCTTTTACCTCCACGCTGCTGTGAAAAGTGGAAGCGTTGTGAGCTTTGTAGTCATCTGGGATGTGTCTGCTTATGCAGCTGTACCAGTCATCCCTTTCCGAGCAAGAGCTGTGGAATGAAATACAGCAGACCAGTCAATGCTATGCACAGCAGGGACTGAAACAGGGAGTTTTTGGATCAGAGGAGAAAAGTTTTGCTTTATGAATGTTTGTTTTCCCTCACTACTGCATTTAACTGGTCATTTTCTGACCAGAAACAAAATTGACTGTTTGACACATTCAGCAGAATGATTAGTGTAGACCCATGGTTAGGACTGTCACTGAGAAGGAACTAAATGCCCAGATTTTTTTTTCCAAGTAGTCTCTGACTTTACTATAAGCTGCTCAATCCTGGATCACATAGGATGACATGAAATGTCTTTTTTTTTTTATTTTTACAATGTCTGCCCTAGATTTTAGACACTCAAGGCATGTATTGTTGGCATGGGTTGCTCAAAGTAAGCATGTTTATGCTCATCTCTACAGTGGGATGCTCAGATGATATTCATGTTGGGAAATACAGAAGTTATGGTGGAGATGTGAATGCTTTCATTTTCCTCTGGCTCCATCACAGACAATCTCCAGTCTCGTGACAAGAGGCCAGGACAACAATTTGGGGAGGGAGTTCTGCACTCTCCCTCTGCTGTTCTGCATGGAGGCCAGTAGTTCTCCAGACTGGCCCCTAGATGCCCCCTTTGCACAAGGCAAAACAAGTGATCACATTGTACTTCCATATCAATCCAGCTGTCCCCCAAAAAAGAAGCAGGGCTCTTACGGTGCCTGTTACTTCCCAGATGCTTTTGTTCTGTTACAGCCATAAGCTGTCCTGCTTGCATTAGCTGTTTTTCCTGCTGTGACTTCAAACTGCATGCTTCCTGTCCACCTGATACTGTGCACTTTAGCTGTTCCCAGCATCAGTCACGGAGGCAATGCAATTCAGCATGGTCTCCCCACCCTAAGCCATGCCAGCCACTCACATTAAAGCTACCTACTAGACTTTGTTGTAAAAATGAGCAGTGGCATAATTGCCAGCTGCTGTTCAGCTGGGATTTCCTCACACTGTCCTCATGAAGGCACCAAACCAGACATCTGAGAACAATTTGCCTGTTGTGGTCTTAAAAAAAAACGGGGGATGGGGGTGGGGACATGTGACACAAAAAAAGAGAGGAAATGCCAGATTTATCGAGGATCTCTGACTCAGCATACCTCTGTACTTCGAGCATAAGCCCTTGTCTGAAAAACACCAGCCTCTGTAAATTTCAAGGAGCCTGGAACAGAAACTGAGCCAGTGTAACTACTGCATATAGGCTAACCTCTGCAAGCCACAACCCTGTGTTACAGGAGATCATCCCTGGCAAGAGCCACACTACTAGTCAGTCGTCTTTACTACCAAAAGTCCTGTCAAATTACCCTTTCTAAGAAGTCTGAAGATGTCTATTTTCTAGACAAATCGTGTTTGCAGCCTGGAAAACACTAAAAGAAGTTTTGGCTTTAACCTTTTTCTTGCTGATTCCTTTTTGGAAATTCTCTTCACTTGAGAATGAAGGTACGATTTACAGAATAGGATTTAAAAACCCTAAAGGAAATCATGGCCAATATAGTGCTGTAAATTAAAACCTCTTTGGGAAAGACAGGTAAAAGGGACAATCTGGTATTAAATGTCTGATACCTAACTGGCCCCTTTAGCCTCTTCTCCACTTCCTTAAACATCTCTAGGCATAGGTTATTAGTGTCTAAATGTGGGAATAACACCTGTCTGCTGGTGAGTAAGATAAATTATCTCAATTGACACCAGCCAGCCTGTTCTTAATCAGCTATTTCTCTGCTTGCATGAAGGCTCAAAGGGATTTTTACTTAACCTCTGATGCTCAGAGAAGCTCAGACCTTGATTCACCATTGCAACATTGGTTCCTTCTGTGATTTTTGGGCTGCATCTTTTGTGCTGAGCTATCATATCTCTGTTGGCTCATATATTCTTCCTTAAGCAAATAGAGGGTCAAATTGTCATTGCAGTCTCCTGAACAGTAGGAGACATCCATGGAACACAGAAACCGGACTGGGATGGGATTTTGTTGCCATGATATCACTGTCATTCTGTTCCTTTTGATGAGTGTAGCAGGCCAAGAATGTTGTGCAGTGGGGTTAGGAAGAGCATGCTGTCCCACTGGTGTCTCACCAGTGCTGCCAGCCAGTACAGAAAGAGAGGAAAAAAATGTTCTTGGGTGACTTTTACAGCAGTTTGGTCCCAGAATGAGCAGTACAAGGAAGGGAAAGGGGCTCTATCTGCTCTGGTAAGAGCCAGTCTCTGTCTGGCTCTTATCAGAAGGGCAGCCTTAGTCTCAGGCCCTGATTCTGTCTGCTACCAAAGAAACACAGCTCATAGTGGCCCTTGGCCTAAACATGCTTTGTTTAGGCTTACTAAGCAGAGACTTGATATGAGTACAGAAGGCCAAGAAACAACATAACACTTCAAGCAGAACATTCCAAGCTTCTCACTAGGGATGCCAACCTCAGCCGTCCTGAATAAATGGAACATGCAGCAGTTATTTCCCTTCTCCAGTACAGAAGGATTGTACATATCCTCCTTTTGTAACTGACAGCAGGTACTTCAGAAGTCCTGTGTATGTTCTGAGGGGTTTGATGAGCATGCAGCTCTAAGAAAATCTCAGACATCTTCTCGTTTGCTGGTTATAAAAGGAAATGAATACAAAGGCTTTGTCAGGTATCTGAGCACTGCCCACAGGTGGCAAGTGCTCTGGGAAACCTGAGAGCTCCAAATTCTGATTCTGAGTAATAAGTACTCTCCCTGCCTTTCTATTGCACTGTGTAATTCAGGGAAGTCTGTTGTGGTTCCAGCCATGCTGTAACTGGAGACTGATGGTGGAAAAGTCAGTACTTAAAAGCAGTGAAGACTTAATTTTAGTATCACTGCTAGTATTTTATAGTGAACTACACCTGAAAATCAAGTCAACCACCCTTCTGCTATAGCTTTAAGTAAATTGGCATGATAATTTTGAGCTAGAAGCATGAAAAAATACAGTACACTGCTATATTCCAATCAGAAGCCGACCTACAATTTCTTTCTGACATTAGCTTATGATTCCTGGCCAGGGATCCCGACTCCCAGTTGCAATCAGTATGGGCACTACACAAACTCATTAGTGGAATTCCTTTTGAGGAACCCATGAGGTTGCCAGTAAGGTTAAGTTTGGCTTTGTCATTGAAGCACAATTAAATGCTTTTATATCTGTTGCATGGTGTTACTTAATAACTGTTTTTACCAGCAGTTTTGCAACCCTAGTGATACGAGGTAACAAGTGAACCTTATAAAAAGGAGATAAAACGTACTCTCAATGTCACAGGGGAAAAGTGTGAAAGATAATGGAAAGCACTTGGGCTTCTTAGTAACAGACTTTCTTCTCTTTCCTTTAAGATGTTCTGAAGACCCAACTGCTAGTCTTTAGTCAGTAGATGAATTGAATTAGTTATAGTTTATGGGCTTTTTTGCATTTATAACGAATACCTTCATGGCATAATCCCGCACTCATCCATTGTTTGTCACAACAGCACAGACTGAAACTGAGTCAAAAAAGAATGAGGCACTAGTTAAGTCTTAGGTGTTGGTTAGACTAATGTAGAGAGACAGCTCTAGAATGTAACGTGCTCTGCCATGACTGTCTGGGAGCAGTACCTTGCGGACAGGGTCAGGCAGTATTCATCACATTCAATCTTCAGGACGTTTTGGGCTTTTTCTGTCACTAGACGGCTGACCTAGAAACAAATGCCATGAACATGAGTGTGTACATGAGTTAAACTGTCTATAAGCAGTACACCATAGGAGTCTCAGTGCATATGGATTTATGATATCCCAGCCATCTGTTTAATATTTCAATGCAAAGAGATGGGCAGGTAGGGTTTTCTGTCTTGCATTGCTGGAGTAATGAGGAATGCTCTCTACTTCAGTATGGTGGTGGTGCTAAAGGAAAAAATAAATCATTTAATCCAGCTAGAAAAGTAAAGTACCAACGAAGGTTCAATTTTAATGCAACAAGCTTAGGAGAGGTTTAGTCTGACTGACAAGTGTCAGAGCATTTTGGGCAAAAGTTTTGGCTGTTCTTGGAATGAATGGAGATAACTTTCTTCATGACATGCAGGCATTATACACTGAAGCACTGCAGTGAATGCCAGTCTGCCATAAGGCTCTGCAAGAGCAAAACAAACCCTTAAAGCTACAGCTCAGCTAAAACCTTCTCCCTGCCATGTAGTGTATTAGTTGCCTACTAATAGCAACAGCCGCTTAAGAGAAACACAGCTTCATGGTACTAGTGGTACTAGCCAATGAATGCTTAGGGAGTGTAAAACCAGCACAATTGTGTCCAGTTTCTGTAATATGCAATTTAGACATTTCCTGAAGAAGAGACTGTGTTTATGTCATTGCATGTAATAGCTCCCATTGCACCCTTTCCCCCATAAAGTTGGCTAATCATTTTTTGAACCCATTAATGCTTTTGGTGAAACCGGTTGAAGGACACATGAAAACCAAGCATATGAAAGCTTATGTAAATTTCGAGTGGCAGGAGTTTAAAACCAGGCGGACTAAGCCCTAATGAATCTCTTGTAGGGAACAGCCATGCATTGGCTGGAGACATGAAGATAGGAATGGACAAAATGGGATAATAAATCTTTTCTCTCTCCAGTTTCATGATCAGATGGTAAATCTGATTTTAGCTTGCCTTATTTATGCAGCCTGTCATACTATTATGGCCGTCGTACTAAGTCACAGCCTTATGGCTAATCTTTTATATGTTTGCTTTATATTATTTTTCCTTCTATCTATCTGCAGTAAGAGGCAAGGGAATCCCCTGATAACAGGTCTATCCTTTCTTTCCTTTTGCTGGATATGAGACATAAACCAGCAAAGCATTAGCAGCCCACTACACAACTTTAATTCCAGCCTGTAATACAGATGAGGCATTACCTTCATGCCTGACACAGCGAAGGTCTTTTTCAGTCTGTATTTGCCATCCTTCTGGGGATATGTGTACAGCAGAACATCATTCATCTATATGAAGAAAAAGACAAAATCCGTAATTTGCAATATGGCTTGCAGGCCTGTGCATTACTCTTGCGAGGGATACCCAGAGCAAGTAGTAACTTAATTAACTGCTAGGACTGTTACTAAAGACAGGCCTAAGCTGCAGAGCTTAGCTCAAGACCTGCATTTCCACAAAACTCTGGGGAGTCTGCATCGAGGACTTGACTTCTTCCCATTTTTGACTGTCACTATTGGCTAAACAAGTAGATAATCAGCTCTTTTTTATTCATCTTGGGTGAAACAGCTGCTTGTTTTCAGCGCAGTGCCACGTCCAAGCTGCAAAGGCAGGCTCTGCATTTACTACCAGGCAATACCAACTAACTGCCCAGGATGCTGCAGCTCTGGCTCTCTCGAGGTGTGTCCCCCTGTCTCCCCCCCTTGAAAGGTGAAGAGGAGGTGAGGCAAAAAGGAAGTGGAAGTGAGGAGAGGTTCTGCAGTCTGGAGGACTGATTTAAGGAGGAATGGTTTGTGTATTTTGAAATCAGTAACTGTACTTCACTGCTGGCAAAACTTTTCTATACCTCTGACAGCTCTGCTGAGTCTGTGGGCTGCAGCAGAGACCATGGGAGGGCAAAAATGAGAAACTTTATTTCATTTTATGTGGGGAAAAAAATCTGTATCTTAACATCCCAAATATTTACATAATTCTCACAACTCCTTGCAGAATGCATGTTTTTCAAACAGCTTCATACTAAATGGGATAAGTTCTTCTTTGCTGTCTGCCTAACTTTATCAGTTAGACGTTACTGCAGCCTTTCACCTTTGTGCCAAAAATATATGAGGCCAGGTTGGATGAGGCTTGAAGCAAGCTGCTCTAGTGGAAGGTGTCCCTGCCCATGGCAAGGGGCTGGAGCTGGATGAACTTTAAGGTCCCTTCCAACCCGAACCAGTGTGTGGTTCTATGAAACAGCAGAACTGGACCTTGTAGGTCTTTGCTAGCCTCTCTTCCCCTTACTACTAGCAGGAATAGCAGTATCAGTGAACCATAACATTGCCAAAGTAATGCTTGTGTGTATGCATTCTCTGCTTTCCTTGAACGGACAGGTCATGTTCTCTTGTTGTCTTTCCCAGGCCTCACAACAGTATCAATATGCATAGACTCAGTCAGCCCCCTGATCACTGTACTGGGATTCTATGAGCAAAGATGTGCAAGGCAGTGTAAAACCAAGGCACAGGTAATACTTTGTGATGCCAGAGACAAGGCATCTTAAGTGCAGAAATTCTCAAAAAATTAAGTAGTATATGAAAACCAGCTTCATTTGGATTCCACTGTGACAGACATTTAAATACAGCCAATTGGGTGCTAATACTATATTTTTGAATTAAAGCTGTGAAGAGAGATGCAGAGAAGAGAGAAGACAGCAATAATAGAGAGCAGTGCAAGTTTTCTAACCTGCAGTGTCCAAATTTCTTGATCCCAACAAGCTTATCTATGCCATGCTGAACTGCTGGCATCCATATGTAATGCACTCTCTGTCTAAAAGCTTCTACCACATGTTTGTCTTTTCTGAATGTTTTAAAGGGTAATTCATTATGAACCCTGTGGTGTTCTATTCAAGTCTGTGTTAAAACATCCCCCGAGTGTCAGCGAAGCAGCCTGAATGTGTGCTGGGGCTGCATTTTCCAAACTCTTACTCCAAAGCCTCCTGTATTCCAGCCCCGCCAGTTAGAGCACTAAACAGTCTCCCATTTGATAGCAGCTTCCTGCACTCCACTAGCAACACAAGCAGCCTTTGTAGAGAAATTCTTGGGAGGGTGAGATAAGAGACAGTGTCTGAGTTGCTAAGGCCCGTGGTTGGGGGGTAGTTAGGGAGCCTGCCAGTGTCAGCAGCCCATACTGTGCTGCAAAGAGGCCCCAGCATCCTTGTAAACAGAGACTGGACTCAGGAAACAGGCACACAGCAAACATCCTGCCAGGAAGCACCAGATTCAACAATACCAGCAGCGTGGACAAAACAGCCAGCTCAAGTAACCTTGTGATACACACAACATACACCCACAGAAACATATGCACATCAAAAGCCCCTAAATGTGTGTCCTACACACTCATGCCTATATGGGCTTTGCACAGACATAGATCGCTCCTTATGAGCATATATTAGAGCACAAGCACACACACAGCATCAAAGCACACCCTGAACACACAGGCCAAGTAGGAGTCTGGGACACAGCCAATTTTTGTGGCATATTCCAGCTACAACTTTAGTTTGGTGTGCTCTTCTCCTGGATGTGTCAGGGTTAAATTCTCAGGGTTATCCTTCAGTGTATGCTTCTCCACAGAAATTCTCTCCAGGTCCTGAGCTTGATTTAGCTTCAGTCAGAGGAAGTTCACTGCTAAGAACTTCAGGAAATGCTGTTTATGTAAAAATGTAGCTTGGATAGCCGAGGCAAATCCACTTATTTCACCCAAAGCTACACCAGCCGCCACCTGTGCAAGTGTTTCGCGCGAGCTCTGTGAGTGGCAGCTCACATGTGAAGAATCAAAAATAAATAAGTCAGTTCTGAAAGAGGCTTTTTTATTACTACACTGGGACAAATTCCCACCAGGGATCTGCCAGTGGCTGCAAAGGGTTATCGTACGGTCCTTAGAAGAAAAGGGCTTTAAGTAAATGTGGGGCTTAAGAGACGGTGTTTAGGAGATTATTCTAGTCTTTGGGGTTTATGGTTTTGGGTTTTTTAATCACACAGTCTCCCCAGGCATCAGGACCAAGACAGAGCGTTGGGTGGGCTAGATGCACTGCCAGAAGGAAGGGTGTGTTTATGCAGGCCTTGGCTGTTACAAAATGTGTTGGCAGTGATTAGTAGAGCCTTAAGACTGATGCAGTAAAGATACTACATGTCAAGATGAAAACACGTTGCCGTAACTACGCAATAGTTGTCTTAATGTATCCACATTATAGCATGCATGAGTGGTAGCGGCTTGAGTGGTGGTGGTACAGCAGATAATCCACAGCATTAGCAGTGACAAGCAGATAATGCAAAACCAATATTCCACAGTGACTGGCTTTCCTGCAATTTTGCCATACCCCTGAGGAGCTTCAAGGGAGGGGAGACTGAGTAAAAAAATCATTGAACCTAAGCGCAGGTATTTGCCAATAAGTTTGCAGCTGTTTCCAAGCTCAAATCACCCCCGCCACAACAGGAGGCATAACACAGGAAGCCTGAAGTGGTTGCAACTTTTATGTGTTAAAGCAGGAAAGAAGCCAGCTCTGTGTGCCCCTTGTTCTTGAAAGTGGCTACTAGGGTTTAGTCTAGCTTCACCACTTACTTTGCATGACAGCATGTTTTGCCACAGCTTGCCTTTCTGACTGAAAGAAAGACGGAAACGCTGTTTCTGAATACTGAGAGCATCTATCAGCAACAGGGCACTGGCTACTGTAATGTCTTCAGCTGCCAAGAGACACTTCTCTCTTTGCAGTTAACATCTGTGTTTGAGCAGCTGAATCTCCCCAGGAATCAAAAATAGTTTCTAATCTAGAAAGTGCCAGAAACTCACTTCTGTGCTTTGTTCCTGTAATACAGCCTCTTGTAACCTTTAAGCTGGTAGAACCATTCTGGACTACTTGAAACGTATCTCAGTTTATCCCAAGTTTAAATGAATTTCATCTCAATATGTTTTACCAACCAGATATCTGATCTCCCTTTAAAAATTCTCTATATTGGTTACAATAACTAGGTTTCTGACATTTCAGTATTTGCCATAGGTAGTGGATTATGATGGCAGTTACAAACTCACCAGGAGACAAAATGGTAACAACTTTGAATTTGGTCCCAGCTTTAGCCACAGCTTCAGGATATTTTTCCTAATACTAGAAGAGGCAAGTGTTTGAGAAGAGAGATCAGCAAGGAAGCAAGTACCATCTGTTAGGAAGTACTCATCAGTAGGCTTCAGAGTTACTACTGCTGAGATCACTATTTCTTAAAACTAGCTCCTGGAGATTCTGGAATGGCCACTTTCCCTACAGCCCTGTTAGCCACAAAAAACTGACTCAGCACATCTCTGCTGGTGGTTAAATGACTTGCAGCATGAAAGTTTTCTGCCAGGGTTCAGGGCTGCACATAAGTGCAGGAAAAAATACGAGACAGTAAAAATGTAAAAGCAGTCTTACCAAGAACAAGTGCCGAGGGTGTCTGTGTTTGCCAGAGACTTTCATCAGTGTTCCTTCTTTAACAAAGATCTGAAGGAGAAAACAGCAGACTGTAATCCTGAGACTTCTCATTCTGAATCTTACTGAGAAAAGAAAATATTCCTCCTGGGGAAAAGTACTCTCACTGCTTTCATCAGCACAGGAAGAGGTAAATAGTTCAACACTTGCTTCTAGCCTTACTCGTCTTTGCCTGGGTTAGCCCTTCTGCTCTTCACGGCTTGCGCATGTATCAGTACTGAGTTGGACAGAAACCCACTTGTGTCAGCCCACTGCTTCTTCACTGTGGACAGTGCTCAGAGGTGACTGTCACAGATTGCAAAGCTGACATATAATGAGCTTCAAAAAATAACTCTTGTCCTTTAAAATCCACTAAAATAGACCAAAAAGAAAGCCTGAGACCTTGGGTTTCAACACACTACATGCCTGCCAACATAGTCTGTACATACTTGCAAACACAATACTTTGTTAGTCCACACTTTTACTATGTATGTAGACAGGACTATGTATGTAAGCAGCTAAACCAACATACTATAACTTGATTGCAGTAACATTTGAAAAGGTGTAGAATAACTGAACTACATCAGTGGATTAACAGCCGTCTCCTCTTTTTGGATGGAGAACAGAATCTGGCGTAGTTTTTCACTCTACAAGAGTTTACAGTCAGAGAGACCAATCCTGCAAATTCTGTATGCTGGGCTTTGCAGAATTTGTTTAAGCATTACCTGGCTAGGACAGGTGAAAATACTGATGTCAGAGAAAAAAAAACCAGAGGTTGACTCCAGTATTTGGCTGATGAGGATTCTTATACTCTGAGTATACATGCCTTGAAAATCGCTTCATGACTTTTGCTAAAGATATTGGTGGACTGAAGGGAAAGTCAGAGTTGCAGAACTCAAGAAAGAAGTCTCCTGAAGTGTAGAGGCAGGCTGGAGCTGAGGAGACAACGGGTTTAAAAGCCAGGAGAAGAAATGTGCATTTGATGTGGATGGCAAGATGGAGATATGCACTCTCCCATGCTTACGTTCATGTGTGGCTTCTAAACAATGTCTTGCATTAAGAGCACCACTGGGGAATGGGGGGAATAAAAATTTTAAAACAAGTAATTTCCCCTGATTTAAGGCTCTTACCCAGCCAAGTAAAACTCCAAGTCTTTCCAGGCTGCAAGAGATTCCTGCTCATGTTGCAACCTTTTAACAGGAGTATATAGGGAGAAAAACAGCAGCTCCATCAAAACACACTACTCATGGGGTGGCTGAGGACAACTGGAGTGGAAAGTGAAATGCTGCTCTGTGTGAAGGCAGGGCCAATACATGTCTTTCCCAGCCTAAGGCTCTCAGCACACCTCTGTACACTGCCAGAGTGATGGCTTTTTACACAAAGCAGAGCTCTGACCCTTATCACAGTAGCTCATTAAACAATACTTCTAGATGTCTGAAATCTGGCCTTCCACACACCAGAAATACAGCTGGCTGTAAACAATGCCCTTTTCAGCATAGGTCTGCCTGCAGCACTCACCCTTCCTGGCTGGAGGAGACCGCTCTGCCCTCTCACACTGTGCTCAATGTGTATCAGCTTCTGCAAGTTTTCCTGGGGAGGAGAGAAAGAGTGCTTAGAAAACAGCATGGTGGCAACCCTTCCCTCACCCCTCCTTACCACTTCATTTCCCTGAAAATGGTATTACAGAATTCAGTTTCAGTGAGAACTGAGCCCAGGGGTTTTATGCCCAGAAAGTCTTCTTCCAGCCTTACAGATTTTATAAAACCTCATTACCTGCAGTCACATCTGCTGTGGTCTTTGACAGTCCTGTTACCTCTGATACCTCAGTTCACCTTCCAAATGGCCTGCTAGCTCCATACTGTGTTTATACATTGGCCTCTTTGCTGACTTTGTTGCTCTGGGAACTAATAAGCTGGAAGCAGGGACTAAGTATGATATCCACTCCAAAGGCCTGTGCATTAGTGGCATGACACGGATAACCCAGAGATTTATATTCTGTGATAAGGGATTAATGGTTTTGCAATACAGGATTTAGAAGGTTAACTAGTAAGCAGATTTGCCCTGGACTTCAGGTGATACAACTAATGTACCTATCGCAGCTTGCTTTTCCCAGCATGTCTGAAGTGCCTCAGTATGTTACTGCCCTGGTGAAATATAACACTTCTTTAGCATG
This sequence comes from Pezoporus flaviventris, assembly GCF_033815535.1. NCBI lineage: Eukaryota > Metazoa > Chordata > Aves > Psittaciformes > Psittacidae > Pezoporus > Pezoporus flaviventris. Next base: position 10,020,131 of record NW_026892569.1, on the reverse strand, counting down.
ATGCTAAGTTTAGTTCTTAATCAGTAACCATATATCAAGCAGATGGAAACACCTACAAGCCTTGAACAGCACAAGACTGCATTATGACCATGCAGTGTAACTGGTGATTGACACATTTTCAAGAATTTCAGCCATCAAGTATCTATTTTGCAATGCAGGAAGTAACAAATGGAAATTTTCAGGTCCCTTTTAAAATACTATAGGCTAGCAAAATGGAAACAGAATGTATAAACTAATAGGACAGAAAATACCAGGGACCAGGACAGCTGACATTTGCAAAGAACTTTCCCATCACTAAAGGGTATTTTAGCCCTAGCAAAACTTGTCACATTGATAGCTTCCACAATGGAAACCTGTCCTTCAGCCACAGAAAAAGCAGTGCCCTCCTGTGAGCATTGTTCTCATGGCCAGTGCTAGTATTGGGGTTTCTACAAGAGGGAGAAGAGAAGTTGCTGCAGCTCAGATACACCTCAGCTTTTCTTAGGACTGCTGGCAGAGGCGCCTGCTGTAATGCTGATGTGTGCAGTGTGGACACATGTTCACCAGGAAATGGACAGAGTTGTTTCCAACTAATTTCCTGTAGGAAGTCAAACAGCCATCACATGTGAAGGACAGTCATTTATCTGGGAATTTGGGCAGCAGAGGGGGTGTATAATGTCTTTACAGTAACCCCTAAATTCCCTGTTCAGATAGTTTTTTTCATTCTCTTTAAAACTATCATCATTCTCCTTTCAAATATCCTTCAATTAAAAAACGAAAGCGAAGCTTTGCCCAGCTGGTACTGCAGATGTGGGTGGCTGAAATCCTCTGGTCATTTTAACAGTGAACTGCAGCCTCCATCCTGTTATCATTACGTCCATGTAGGAGGAGCACCTCCCCAAGGAATTTACCAGCTGTTAATGCCAACAATGATTTATAGCTCTGAACATCTAAGGGCCTCTAACAGATTGGAGAAGTTCAGAAAGCAATACACGCCCTGCTTAGTTCAAGTAGTGAATGTCTCCTAGAGTTACAGATAGGCAATGCTATGTGGTGGTGGTACTCCTTACTCCTCTGTTTGCGCAACTGAAAATTGTGAACAGTATTTTTTTGCTTGATGAAAATGCCATGGAGACAGTTAATATCATAATGTGTCTGAAAATCCTGAGTTAATAGATGCCAGGAAAAAACTGCTGGAGTGTTACTCTCATAAAACAAACCAGCTAATCATGAATCACTGTTATTCTGTAGAAAATGTACAGCATAATTCAATGCTCCTGTCAGATTCTAGGAGTGTAGTTTGATGAGTTGATAAGTGGCAGCAGAAATCTTCCTCCTTCCAGGTACATGCCAAGTCTAAATTACTGCTTAGAAGTTCAACCAGATACATGACAAGTTCTGAACGCCCTCTCTCAAGTGGCATTGTTCAGTCTATTCTGGAAGTAGAGCTAGTTCTTAAGTTCTTTGCATTTTTTAAAAAGCTGAGAGAAAGAAAAGAATTGATTGTGACTTTGTAACTTTGATGGTTAAAATCATTGCATGGTAATGCAACACAGCAAATGTGATTTTGGCCACTGAAGGATACTGCTAACTTCAGAAAAGCATTCATACAGGTCTCCCATAAATCTGAGTGAAATCTAAGGAAGCAGAGATGCCAGAAAAGATGTGTAACCTTGATTTGTTAGGAGCTGAGCTCTTACAGTTCTCAACCTCTAATACAGGTATCCCTTAAGTTCTTAGATAATTGTGAAAGCTTTTCTTGAGATCTCAGGTTTATAATGAAGTATGTATTATTTTCATACAAAGAATGCTTAATAATGGAAAAGTAGGGTTATAAATTCTTTGCCTGAGGGGAAAAAAAATCTCAAAATCAACCCTGTTGAAAACTTTCCTTGGTAACTGTAGTTTCAGAGTCATTCTGTAGAGAGCCCAGATGACATTTTTCTTTATGATAAAACTCTAGTCTTGTTAGGCCACATCCTCCCTGCAATCTACATCTGTTCATTTGTCTTGGAGACAGAATAGTGTTTATGTAGCAATTAACTACTAGTTATTACTGTCAGTGCTGAACATCACTCAGAATTAGTCTGTAGTTACATCATCATTTCTAGGTACTTGCTGTTCTGTCAAGTCTTTTTGCTTTTTTCTTTCCCTCTCCTGCTTCACCATTACATTTGGCTGTAAAGCACTGCCATTTCATCTGTAAATACCTCCATCCCAACTTTTGCCCCATCCTATCTGGTGTAATGGCTATGACAAAATAGTTTGTGCTGGTACCCAAAGTATCTTTAAATAAAGCTGAGCGTAAGGAACCAAAGAGCCCAGCACAGCTGATAGTTTATATTCAGCAGAGGTGTTCAGGCTGTCTGCTTGCTGAAGCGGAGTGTGCTGCTTTGTTTACACACGATTCATGTTTGGAACTTCTTCTCAGCAGTCAGGAGCAATAAAAAAAGTTCTGTCTTTAAAATGAAGGTTTGAATGTTTTGGGTTGTCACAGAGCCACAGCAACACAGCAAATGAGCTGATATTACTGTATGAAGGGGGAATGCACTCTGAGGTAGATGTGCCAGGATAGGGTTGGGGGTGGAAAAGCTTGGGGCAGAAAAGCAGAAATGGACTTAAAGCAAATAAGCAGGTCCATACTTTTTACGAAAGCAAATAGACAGGTGCAAGCCTTTTTATGTTTGCACTGAGTGAAAATACAGATCTGAATTTTAAGTTTTGACGTTAAAAACCTTGACCTTCAGAATGCTCAAAATCTTGGGTCATTTGTCATGGCTTGAGGTCATCTCTGCACAAAACCAGAAACCCACTGATGCTGATCTGTGTTATTTTGCCACTAACTTTTGGAGAAGCAGGTTCAGAGCCTCCATCTCAATTTCCAGCTATCAGCTGGGGAAGGAGGCAGATCCATGAAGACAGGTTTCTCTGTTCAGGAAATAGTGGGATTTTTTTAACTACAATTATCCTTTTCTGATACAAATATTAGAAAGCTTGGGTTTTGTCTGTCACTGGCCATGAGAAGATCCTCACTGAATGTGGTGTTCTGAAACAGGCCATAAGCACACAAAGCTCCATTTTTTACCTTGGCACATGTATCAGAGACATGGCTTTTAAACCTGAGCAGCAGAGATTTTCAGATGTGAGCATACGTTAACCTTCTTGGCTCTTGGGTTCATTTGGTGCAAGCAGAGTGCTTCCACTCCTCTGAATGGAGCATGAAAGCTCTGGTTTTAACAGATGAGGGGCACCTTGAGGTTTTTTTTATCTCCCAAGCTGTTGCAGAAGACATCTTTAATCTAGTTTTTAGCATGTCACAATCTGAATTCACTGCGTCACCCAGTGCTTCCATTCCCCTGCAGTCAGAGGGCAAAGGCACTGAAGGGAATATGCTAAGTCAGCAGTGCTGTAGTGACCTCCACCCTAGTTGTAGTGACCTCCCTAACAATTCCTGTGCATTAAGCCTTTTAACCTAAAGTCCTACTTGAAAACAAGCACTTAATAAAAAGGCTACTACCTAGTTTCTTCCCTTTGTCTGCAATGATGCCCAGTGTTTTGGTGCCTGAGTGATTATTAACAACCCGCTGTCTGTTCAGTAAATGAAATGATAAAGAAGTGAATTGATACTAACCATAGGGAAGGATGGTTGCAATATAATTTAGCAAAGGTACAGCAAAATCCCAGTGCAGGGTGCTAAATTCAGCAGTGTTCAAATGAAAAGTAAAATGTGGAAGCTTCCCCAAAAATATGATACATTTCAAATCACTTGAAATCCCTATGACCCAATGCAATGACAAAATACTTCAGATGAGACACCTTTTGAGAAGAAACACTTCAGCGTAACCACTCACTACTGGATGAAATGCAGGATGTCTGGAATGAGGTGCTTTGTTCTCTAACAAGCATGCTCTTGAGCACAGACCACCTAACAGTCAAGATCTTCCTTAGCATCTGCACATCTCCTTAGTGATGAAAATGCCTTAAAAAGGAGTGCTTAAAACAGCATTTGTTGAAATTTGGGGCTGTATTTTGACTATTTCCTTGGTCTGACAAGCCTAGAGTTTTATCACAGAAAGAAATGTAATCTGGCCACTCTACAGAATTGCTCTGAAACTGAGCGACATTTCATTGGACTGTAAAGAATGTAGGTACTTCTTCCTAACTACTTGAAGTGAATGCAGGGCCTGTGCAGGTAATGCAAACATGGCTCTCAGGAGAGAATTTAGCTGCTGGGGTGGGTGGCTGGTATAACAAAAAGAAAAGCACTGCTTTTAGTTATCACCCAGAGATCCACCAAGCTGAATTCCTCTGGAACCTCTTGGATCCTGTGTCTCGAGTTTCTCTGGTGCCTCCTATGCCTCCCAACACCGCTTCCTGATGTCAATAGAAAACTTGTATCATCTTAGACACAAACCAGACCTAGGTCCTTGTAAACAAATCATAAGACCAGCTACATGCAGGCAACCTTTATCAGTAAATTAGGACTCTAATATCACATAAGTGATATTCATAAATCACAGTGACCCTACCGAAATTGTTCATTACTTTGGAAAGCTATGTAACTTACTTAGATACCTAAATCTGTATTTAGACATGAGTTCTAACCTACAAAAGTCTTGGCCAGTCTATTCAATTATGTGATCGTTTGCAAGACTATAAATCGTGACCTATTCTTCTGAATTCTGGATTCCAGAATTGTGGAAAAATCACAAAAGTGAGCTCAGAATATATCTTTTCACAGTACATTTGTGACATCTTCAACAATTCATATCTAAAACCATCCCAGGCTAGAAACAGAACCATAAAAATTCCCATCTCTCACTTCATTGCTCCATATACCATTCCAGCAACCCCAAGATGCTGCTTGCTGTGATGACTTACATCTTGCACAGGGACACTACAGGGCACAGCCCCGCTCCATGTCCACAATACTGTAAACCAGATCTGTATAAGCCCTTCAGTATCACCCTGGAGGAGGCTTCAGAATTTAGCAGAGATATGTATTCACTTCAGCAGATGTGCAGAAAAGAGACTATCAATCAGGAGAGCTTGTGTCTTGGTGGCACTCACCGCTTGGAGCATGCTGTCATTGGCTCGGTCTGTGATTTCAGAAACGATGAATAAGGCAGCTGAGGGATGAAGCAAAACAAACACCATAAATCACATAAAAGAGTAGGAAAATAACCCAAATCCCTTCTGTTTGCAAGGGCATCTTTTTTGTAAAAAGGAAACAGCATCCCCAGCAGCAGCTGCTTTAACTTCTTTGGCACCTTTAGAATGCAACTGCTGAGCAAATTTCGGATATGGCACAGTGCTGTCATTTCCCCTTCACTATTACCATTATCTTGTGTGAAACTCTGCAATCATACTTGTGCCAACCAAGAAAGGTCATGAGGTCCCTTTTTAAGCACCTAGCACAGCACAAAATCTTTTTGTGATGTTTTCTAGTTGCAAGATTTTTGACAGTTGGAGCTTATAGCAGGGAGACATTTATGTAACCTACCTTTAGCCATCCAAAAGCATGGCAGTCTAAGGTGATCTGTTTCCCCTGACTGCCAAGGGAGAGGAGGAGAGGACAGGTCATCCATTCCTGATGGAAGTTGTATGGTGGTATGAATTAACACCTGGCTTGTCCACTGGCAAATGACCTAGGCCAGGGCATGACAGATAGCCCTGACAGTAGTGGCATAACATGGCTCAGATCTTTGTCGCAAATCTCTTCCTCTGTAGAACAGGGCATCCTTTCCATTTCTGTGTGTAATCTGAGAGCATGCTCACCATTGTTTGATAACCACAAACAACACAGGCAATTGTGGCCACAGGCATTGAGCATCTGCCCTGGCCTTGTTTAAACTACTGGTGTGGGTGTAGTCCCACCGTCAGTGACCAGGGCCCTAAATCGTGCATGAGACGACTCTTGAGCAGAAAAGACTGACCTTCAGCCAGCCACAGACCTTATTAGTGTGAGTTGGTTTGGATTTATACTCAGAGTAACACGGGTGAACTGGTTTCTTTCATTAATACAATGCTATTCATGTTTACTCCAGCCTGGAAAATACTCCCAGTGAGGCCACAGCTAAACCTTGCTTTGACTTCAGTGGGAGTAACAGACTTCTATTTTGTCCATTTTACGTGTGGAAAGGATGGTGTTAACAGCTGAACATCTGGATTTGTTCTTGATTGTGCAGAACTGATTTTTATGCAATGTCTTTCAAGTTTACTTAAGCTTAAGAAATCAGAATACAGATACACAATTAAAACCTCCTGGGTTTCTCACAGCAGGCATACCACAGCCAACCAGGTGGAACCATCCCAATCGACTTTACAATGACCAGGCTAAATACAGATGGAGCCAAAAAGGACCAGGATTTCCCCAATGACTAAGCTACTACTGAATGCTTGTGCAGATGATTATTTCTTGTACAAGTTCATTATGCCAAAACCACAGGAAGCCCAGGTTTCAATGAAAAAAAGATGGGGTTCTTGCCCTAAATAATTTATCTGAATCAGTGATCCGTTCTTACAGATTTTATAGCTAACATATTAACAGAAAATCTTAAAAATATCCTCTTCCATATACTGCAGTATAGATCCTGTACCTCTTTAGAAGCAGAGTTAGCAAAGCCGAATACTTGCTCTACTCATATCTTTTTACCTTGTGTGGCTTCATACTCTGTAGAATCAGGGCAAAGATTATTCAAGTAATCTGTAGAAAATAATCAAACACACACAGACATCCAGTAATCAGAATACTGATCCACATGATTTACATTGTTATTAGCTAAAACATAATCTATCTTAATTATAGAATCCCAGACTGGTTTGGGTTGAAGGTTTCTTAAAGCTCCTCCACTTCCAACGCCCTGCCACAGTCAGGGACACCTTCCATTAGACCAAGTTGCTTCAAGCCCCATCCAAAGTGGCCTTTTCTTCTCATCTGTTTACTTCTGAGCTGACTTTACAAATAGCTGACCACAACTGCTTCAGCAAGGAAAGGTTAGGGGTCCAACCTCCATCCTCACACCTTCACAAGTACTGGTGAATTCTTGAGGAGCAAGCACCCTCCTGCCAGAAGCAGATGATGAATCCAGGCTCCTAAATTCTGCATCCAAGCACTGGGCCTCTGTGCTGAGAATAGTGCTGTGCATGGATAGCCATTCCCTTGAATATCCTATCAATATACCATATCCATATTCCCTCAAATATCCTATCCATAGACTTTCTAGTGCTGTGTCCTCCCTGGCATCCTGAAATCTACCTGGCTGTTACATGCTATTCAGGAAAGCATCTGCCTCTACTCAGACAGGCAGGAAGGGGTTGTGTGATGTTACCAGGCAATATTTAGCATTCCTTTTCACAGCTGTAAGCTCTGTCCTTGGCTATGGACGTTTAACTGAGTGGGCAACTCCTCTTGGCTGAAGTGCAGTAATTGGCAACCAATATCCTCATAAAATACCTTTCCTTCTCTGGTAGAAACTGTTATGGACACATAAACATACTTGCACGTTTGAAATTTTTTTCGTTGTCTGGTGAATCTGACTGCAGTTTCAGACCCACTCTGTTCTAGGAGGCAAAGAGGGGCTTGGTTTCCTGAGGTGAAGAATTGAAGCAGTAAACCTATTTCCTGGAATATCTTACTCCAGCAGACCTTACTACATACAAAAGCTTTCATTTTCCCAGTTAGTGCCAGTACCAGGGACAAAGAGGAGCTGAAGTTGCTTCAAACATAGATGGAATCCAATCAATGGAGCTGCACTGAAACCCTTCCAGCTCTCTCACAAAATACCATGCTTGAGGATTGCAAGCAAACCTCTGTTGGACCACAGAGATGGGCAGAGAAAATGGAGCATAGTGGAGCTGTTTCTGACAGGGACTCGTCAAGTCCTTTTTCATAGGTGCAGTGTTCGTGTGCCTGTGCTAAATCCACTATAAGTCTGTTGTGAGCCTGTGAGGTACTGCCTGGAGAAGGGCTTCAACAGAGACATGGCCAGGGAGGACAGAACAGAACAAAAGTCCTGCTATTGACATTCAGTGTTCATTTGTATTGCTTGTACTAAAAAAAAAAACAAAACAAAAGCAGCTGTGAATAATGAGTTGCATCCTTGATGAAAGCATCTGGAGCAAGATGAAACTGCTGCTAATCTGCTGTGAGTAAAAATTTCATATGGTCACTTTGTTCTGCTGCATTTGTAGGAGTCCTTTCTAATATGCTGTGCCCTTCATTGGCTGCTGAGTATGGGCAGGGTTTATGGCTTCCTTTTTACTGTCCCACGCATAACTCATCTTCACCCACACATGTACATACTCCCAAAGCATTTCTTCATCTTTATGTCTATGGATCATTGCTCTTTTGGGTTCTGACTTGACTAAATCACATAACAGCACTGAGACTCATTGTTACGTTTCACCATTTCTTTCACCAAGACATGTTCATTAGTCACACACCTAAACTTCACAGTTCTTTCTAGGGCCCACATCCTGCTTCAGAAAGCTTGCTCCTCTCACAGGCGCTGTGGCTTGCAGAGAACAAGCCACCAGAGGGAACACAACCCCCTCAGAGAGACTCCAGGTGGGAGTGATAGGGATGGTCCTGAATATAAAGGGTGTTAGTGTAAATGTAAGATCTGTAAATGTACTCTTAATGTAGGTTTGAATCTCTGCTTACTACGGTGTGGAGAAATTGGGCTGGGATTTTGACTTAAATTCATCACTAGCATTAGGTTACTGCACATAGGACTTAGGGTGCAGTACTGGACACAACTGCTTTGTTGATGGAGTAGAAAGAGATGGTGCTTGCCACTGTCATCCAGGATGCAGTGCAGAGATCCCTTGCTGGGGACTGCTGTCCCCTACTGCCTCTGATAATTGCCCCTGACAAATAACATCAAAGCCATTTGCTGGCAGTGAGGCTGAACTCTGTGTCTCCTAATTCACAGAAGGAAAAAGACAAGAAGGAATGGCTGAAAGCACCTGACTTTACAGTTTTTTGTGACCTGAAAGGTTGTGCTGAAGAAGTGTGTGCTCCTTCCCAGGCTCCCTGACATTTCCTGAATCCTGTATTAAGCGCATTGAAGTTCCCAGGAAATCCCACACTGCTTCAGCCCTATTTTAGATGTCTTGGCATCAACTCGTGGCACAGTGGAGGTACAGAACATCATGGGAGGGTTTCCACTGAGTGCCTTTGAGAGTGAATTTACTGACCTGTGAGCAGCACACGATACTGAAAGACACGCTGCACCACTTTCAAGAGCTGGTGTTTCACACTCTGAGGGCTGCTACCAGAGCTCTGCTGTCCTCAATGGAAGGAAAAGGAAACACAAGATCAGGGATGTCTGAACTCAGCAGCAAACTGTCATTTCCACCTGATGGTACTGTGAAAATTTACTACCAGTTGCATACACAAATTCCACTGAACCATTCTAATTTACCCAGGTTGCTTTGTGACTATAAAGAAGTCCTGTAAACACCTTATTTCATGTGGCATTATTCACAAATAGTTTGGACTCAGATGGAAATGGGAGGAAACCAAGTATTGTTTAGAAGGTAAAGCTTGGGTAAAGATTTTAGGATAGCATTTAAAGACAGAGGTATCAGATCCTAATGAAGCTTGTCATCATGCCTTTTTTGGACTGGAAGTTTTTTTCAGCCCTATTTCAAGACATAGAATTGAGCAAAATACAGCAAAGCATCTCCCTGTGATTGAGTTGGAACTCAATATTTGGAGAGTGTTTACAAGAAATAATACAAGGTTGTGATCTGCTTTAACACACACATGGAAAAGCAGTACCATTTTTTTCTTTACCTTTACTGCTACCACATATCAGGCCCAGTCAACAAGAGACAGCATTTTCTAAGGCAGAAGAGATGTTGTATTTTACTGTATTACTCCTCTAACTGGCTGGCTAATCTCAACAAATGTGCATTCAGGGTTTTGCTAAGCATTCCCAGTCCCCCATACTCAGGTCAGAGGTGCCAGCAAAAAAAGGATGAGGCCCTAAATTCTGTATTGTTAGACTGGAAATCTGATGGTGGTCATGCTTTAAGAAAATGCTGAAGGGAAGTCTTGAGACATGCCCTCCCCCCCCCCCCCCCCCCCCATTTGTGTGTGCATTCATGCATGCAAGACGGCAAGAAGTTACAGAGCCCACTGATTCCAGAGCTAAATCCTGCTGATCTCATCCTAGGAAAAGCCTCATCTGCTTGCTTAGAAATAAAAGCTAATTCTCAAGGTTAAGAGTTAGGCGTGTGGCTGGGAGGGATGCTGTGAATACAGGCTCTCAGTAGAGAGCCTCTATTTGCCAAGTTCTTGTTCAGAGCAGCGTAAGCCCTCAGAGCTCCACTCAGCTGATAACCGGAAATCATTGTGGTGACTGCAAGGTGTCTGTCTGTAAGTGCTAGCTTCCAAATGTCTTTTGGAATTAATTGTTATCTTTAATATTTTACATGTGCTGCAGAGAAAAACACAATCCATGCCCCACAGAGCTGGCGTTATAAATAACCTTTAAGGTCTGATCACTAATTTATTCCTACAGCCGCTCTGCCACTGAAGTAAACGTTGCTTTTTTTACCAGATAAAGATAATAAGAAACAGGGTTTATAGACAACAATAAAGCAGCATAGCTTTTAACAATTTTAACTGCATAGAGTCAGTGTAGCCCAGCTGAGCTTTCCATCCACATATGGGTTTATGCTTTTGAAGTTATGTGAAGTGGTTACATTGCCAGTACTTTAAAATGTAATCAGGAATCATGGATTTTGTAATATGTATCTTGATGGTGTTTTTCAGTTATTCAGCACGGGTGACTGAGTTAACACAACTGAAAAATGTGTGTTTCTTCCTACACGGCCAGAGGTTATAGGACTAGAGGTTACAGATCATTCAGGGAATGCAGATGAAAAGAATCCTGTATGTGACTGGCCAGTGGAGGCTGTGTCTTCCTGTGCAGTTCAGTATTGCCTGTCACAACATCCTCTGTAAACAGAGGAAGCAGTTAGCAGGCATTTAAAATGCAGAGAAGTGCAATTGTAAAGATGTGGGTTGATCACTGTCAGCAGCCAAGCACCTATACAGGCTAACCCTAACTTCAACCTGCCTAGACTACAAAAGAAAGGATGGAAAATGCAGTGAAAGCAGAGGAGATACAAAGAAATTGTAATAATAATATTAACTCTAACACATCCTCAGAGACCTTACTAAGTTAATATGTGACCGAGAAACTACTCCACTATGTGCATATATTTCACAAAATATACTCAGAACTGTAGATTCACAAATATACATTCTCTGTGCACAGACATGGCTGTATGGGCAGCAGACACACAAACACATCATGTGCACGTGAACATCTCACTTTTAGCACTGGAATGTGTGAAGAGAGCTATTCTCCTACTCAGTGTGAACACTGGTGGAGTTGCAGAAAAAAATATCTTTGATTAAGCCCTGTGGCACAACCATGAGTGGATGCAGGTAAAAAACCATGGGAGCCTTACCTCAAACTCCTGAATTATGGCAGCCGCTTGGGAACATTTAACGCAGGTTTCATCCAGCAAAGCCAAATTCCTATCAAACTGCATAATGTATGCTGTGTGGTGATTCAGCCTTGATTTTCTGGAGAGAAAAACATCGGCAACTTTCTGGTGTTCCTCCCTAGGGGCACAGAAAGAAAAGAACCAGCAAATAAGTAAATATGTAAATAAAAAGGAAAGAAGAGCTGTTACTTCTTTCTCACTGTATCAGACCCACAATGGCTAAAGGCATTGTGCTGCTAAAACTTAGGCTAAATGGCAGGAAAAAGGGAGTGCTTTGCTGACATACTGGGCAACAAAACGGGGGGCTGTAGAATGGGCACCATAAGGGGCTGAGCCTTGGGCTGGGCCTTTGCCACAGCAGCACCATGTGTCACATAGTAGGTAGAATGTCTCCTCTCTGGACACAGCTTCCACTTCTCTAAACAGACCTTCTAGGTGCTGCAATGCTTTGAGCACAGCTTGTGAAGAATAATATAACATCTTCAGCTGTAATATCATACCTTTCACTCCCCTTCATTGCCCCCTTGTCAGCACTATCCCACCATCACCTGTTTCAGCACTGGGTTGCACAGCATTGAAATATTTATGAAGCATGTACAAGGAGAGAACTAGACAAAATCTGAGCTTGCAAAAGAGACATCAGAGGTTAGAGTGGAACACAAGTTTCTGGGGATGTCAGAGCAACGGAGTATTTGGGGGAGCACAGGCACAGGGAAGGACTTACTGGAAGGTTCAGGGGTGATGGTGACCTGGGAACCTGTATGAGCACAGCCCTGTGCTGTATGTCATGCTGTTGTGTTGGCAGCATTTGCAATGCAGCCTTCTGTTTTCCCCACTGCCACAGAGTAGTTCTGGACAGAATCTTTGGGCATTTCCAGTTGTCTCCCTTTTGTCTTAGGGAACAGGCAGCATACTGATGAAGTAGGGCTGTGACTTCTTTAGGACACAAGTCATTTTAGATCCCAGCTGGAAAACACCACTTCTGTTTGTGTTAGGAGGGTATAACTCAAAAACCATTGATGAAATTTTTCAAGTCTTTCCAACATTTGTAAGAGCCCCTTGGTGGACATGAACCAATATACAGTTCTTTTAACCTTTTCTTTCCTTGTGTGCTTTGACTTGAAAGTGCAGGGCTAACAAGGAGAGTTGTGCCCTACATTTAGGATTGTTACTGAAAAGTTCTCCTGATCTAATGGACTTCCTTAACTGCTCAGTGGCAATGCTGGGATAAGATCAGCCATTCTCAGTGATCACTGTCTCCCAGAGTCCAGGAACGTGGAGGTGTGGGGCTAAAGGTGTGTCAATCATAAGTTGTCAGAGCCACGGTTGCTCAGGCCAGGCCAGGGGCTGTGATGGCTGATGTAGGTTTAGTCAGCTTGGGTCTGCAGATGTAATTTCTCTTAGATGTTCCACCAGTTTGATAGATTAGGGCCTGTCAGCCTGGCTTAAGTCACAGGTCTCCTTAACTGAATGAGTTTTGGAGCTTTGTCTGTCCTAGGCATGGTCTTATTCTCTCATGGAAAGACTTGGCCCTGTAAGGATGTTTGGTTTAGGTGGAGGCCCTTAGCAGGCTGGCGGTGTCTATTTGGCTTGGAAGCCTAGCCCATGCAGAGCCTTGGTGGCGGGGACAAGGGGTGCCCTTTGCTGAGAGCTTCACAATTGCTGTGCAGATTTCTGTAAGCAGATGATCTTCTTTACGATCAATTCTCATGTCTGCTGTTCCTGCCTCCCACAGTACGAGTCTCTGACCTTCAGGCCATGAGTGTGAAGCCACTTGGTGATGACCATGAACTGGCATCAGTGGACAATACATATGCAGGCTGTCCTCACACTGGCTGTTTCAGAGCCGTGGGCTGAGCGCTGCATGAATGTTTCAGTATTTGGTTTCTTAGCCTGGCAGCATCTACATTTACTGCCGTCCTACCTGCATGCAAAATCTGCCAGAGTAGTTCAGGTTCTACTCTTTTCACCTCTGCTGGAGTCCCAGCTTCCCTGCTAACGGGGTCAAGGGAACACTGGTGAGTTCACCCACATGCTGCAGAGGGTATGTTAAGGCCATCAAACTATGCCATTGCATACTTACCATTTAAGGACTTTTTCTTCCAATTCTCCCAGAATGTCTTGGTGTAATTCATAGATTTCAGGGAGTTCACTTAAGCCCTGCTTGAGTTTAACTTCTTCCTGTTCATTTTCATCTCCTCCTTCAAGCACTTTCAAGATACGTTCATAGAAATCCTGTGAACAACAATACAGAAATTAGGCAAACAGACTTCAAGTCTCTCCTCTGAAATTATCATTACAATTTCTTGACTCCTAATCTATGCTTTCTAGAAACTAAAAGATATGACAGCTGTAGTGATAGAGTGGGCTCAGTATAGCAAGAATATCACAGCATATGTTTTCTTCCATCCATTAGTTCATTCAGATTTTCAGCTGAACTCCACGATGCTGTCAGCCCAAATTTGAACATTTCAGTTGACCACGCCATCAGACCTTTATGTGTACAATGAGTTTGGTATCTTTTTGTTGCCCTGGCTTCCCCCCCCCCCCCCAGCTTTTCTGGGTGTAATTGGTCTCATTTTTGTAGTGTTTCTTAACCAGAAACATGAGTTTTTTAAAAAAGGATGAGATTCTCCTGTCACTTCATTGGGTCCAACAGCTTGACATGAAAAACATGTCTAAGATTTGCAACTCTTGTCTCCAAATCTGATCTTAAAGAGAGGAAGAAGCTATGAATTTAAGCTATGGAACAAATAGTTTTTCCCATGAAACCTAACTTAGACATTTTTTCCTCATCTTTGAAATGGTTTTGATCCTGAAGTGATTTATAGCTTATGTGGGCACAGGTGCAATTTCCTCTGTATTAAAATGTAGCCAGCTTGATACATAATAGGGCAGCTGTTGAAGAGTGCATAGATGTTTCTGCAGCTTTGACTCAGAAGTGAGGAATAAGGCCACCATCTGAAACTGCAGTGATAATTTGTATTAGACACCAGGCATTAGAAAATCATACCACCAACAGCCAGCAAATACTTTCCATGCAAAACAAGTACATCCCAGTTTGTGATGAGAGCAGAAACCAGGCATTCATGTACAACTGCTTCGAAACAGATTGTGTGAGTGCCTTTTCCAAACTTTTTCTGCATTGCAGTAAGCTATGAAGTGTACAGAGTTTTTATTGCACAAGATGAGGAAAAAAGACGTGAGAGTGAAAACTAGTAAATAATCAAAACAGCAGCTCAGTGGAAAGGCCACATTAACTGTAAGGGTTGAAAGCTCCTGACGAGCATCTAGTCACAGCATAGCTGGTGTTAAAGCCCTGCTTGCATCCTGTCAGCCCAAGGCCATCACACCAGGAGCTGTTCTTCCAGCAGGTTCACACTGAGCTCCGCTTCAGCCCCAGAACTAGAGTGAGGGCAAGCTTTAGTGTCTAACCACTCTGGCCAGATCCATGCTTTGAATGTATTTTTCCATGTGCTACTCTGCAAACAGTGCATTATCATTCAAACCAGTGTTTTTTCAAAGATACATTAACACACTTTGTGAATCCATAGGAGCCAATTAATCAGAAGAAAAAAAATGCAGCTGCTTTAACAGCCACTGAGGTGGTGCTACTGCATGAGGTAATAGAAATGGCAGCTGGATTGTTCCACCCAGAGACCATTTCCTGGCCTCTACCCCACTGTATGTGATGTGGCCACATGTGCTGTGACAGGAAGCAGGGGCTTGATAAAAACAAAACTTCTAAGGTTGCACAGCTCATTGAAAGATGCCAAGCTGCTTTCATCTGGCCCTGAACCAGGATGGGATAGGTTGATTATCTTCCTCTGTGAGGACCTAGTGATCATGAAAACTATTGCCAAAAAGTCAGATTTTGTTGCCTGAACTTTTAGGGACAATCTTACAAAGTTCTCTGGGCCATACTGGGATTTACCATGGCATTTCTCATGACTTTTCCTTCTGTCTAGTAAAGTATTGTATGTGGAATAATTAAAGAGGAGTCTGAAGGAAATTATTTCCATGAAGCTTGCTGATGTTACAGGTATGAGCAACTCAACAGAGTATGATTCACTGGGGATCCATATCTTACATTAGATGGTCCACTTTAGTTTGATTAAGTCAAGGTAGCTGTATTGATTTCAGTGGGCTGAGGGTCTGGTTGGTATGACTGTGGTCAGGCTGAAAGGTTCTGTCAGGAGCAGGAGAGGTTCTGGGCAAAGATCTTCAACATTTCTCTCACCTCACCAGCAGGAGCTGACTCCAGGCAAGAGCAGTTCTTAGTCTCCTCAGATTCAGTCCTGGCTTTTCTGTTGTAACACTGTCAACAGCAATGTACACAGTGGCTCACTATGACCCAGAATGACTGGAATATCTGATAGATACTAGCCAAAGGAAAGTCACACACACCCTGTGGGGTTTTAGCAAAAATGAGAGAGGAAGCATTTTTTTGCTGAAAGCCACTAGAACTAGGTTAGAAAAAAAGATCATGGTGACAGTTTTGGTTTTGAATAGCTATATACTGGATAAAACAAGATCATAAACATTTCTGAAAGCATATTGTGTTTCCTAATTATCTGGGTCTGATTTCCATGTATCCTGCCCCAGTACCATAAATAAACCCAATGTTGTGCTATTCCAGCTCCCATTTTTTTCTGATGTGTGAGTGAGCCTAGCCAACTACCTGCTTCAGCCAGTGTACACTACAGAGGCTTTCCACCCAAGCCAGTCAATCCATCTTCTGGATGCTTTTCCCAAGTCAAAGGAATCTGCAACCTTTCAAAGTCCTCAGTTATCACAATTAATCAAGACTGGGGAAAGGGAAAGAATCCAAAGGGGGCTTACAGCTTATTGTGCCTGGAGAAGTGAATAGATGTACTAAGTTCACTACTGATGTGCTTAGGTAACCTATTATGTTACAGACATGTAATCTTTTCCAAATGAACATGGAACAGCTCTGAATCTGTCCACTTCCCACCATAGCTGAGCAACAAGATTAACGCTCCTTTCCCACAGCATCTCAGTGAATTGAATTAGTCATTACTTGCCTGTGCCTTTCACTCTAGTTAATTCTCAGACAAATGATTTCATTCCACTTGCCTGGATAGCCAGCTTCCTAATGATTACCAACACCCTGCAGCATGACAGGAATCGTTATAAATGTCCATTAAAAAAAATAAGAATGGTGTCACTATTGAAAATGCTGAGTGCCTGGGAAGCCATAAATCAAATGCAAAGTGTTTTTGCAATCTCATTAACTGTAATCAGTCATGGTACCTGAAGGTCCTCAAGTCTGTCACCCAAGCCACACATCCAAACACAGAAGGTACCAAACACTGGGTCTGTATCGTTCCCTGCTCGGTCAAAACTTGTTTAGAACAGCAGCATGAATTGAAGCTGTTCAGTTCAAGGCTCTGGCATGGTGGTCACAGAGCTCAGCCTCATCCAAGGGTGTATGAGCCTATGATCTGACTCCGGTCCTATGTCTACACCTGCACCAGTCTACATACACCAGTTTGTGTGTGCATGTGAAAGCATAACTCAAGCTACCGAGTGACACAGAAGGTTTGAAACTGTGGTATAAAAATGCATTTTTGAAGCATAAAACTTTTCATTACATTTTAGACACCCATATATAAGCCCTTTACAGGCATCCAATGGCCAAATCCCTAACATGCCTGAGATTCAACGTCTGTGTGAAATTTGATATTCTAATACAAAGGCAAAAGGGGTAGTTAATGGGACAAAGTTAGTCCTGGGTTTTGCTTCCCTGATGTTACGAGCAGGTACAGAAACAGTGAGGCTGTGTATTAAATCTCTCCAGTAATAGCGCTGAATATGCTTTGAGTCCTTTGAATATGCAAAATTCAGTTGTTGCAATCCTGTATGCACATCAACAGCCATTTTGCAGGATGGATACATCCCATACGTATTGTGGTCCTTTCTGCATTTCAGCCCTGCTGCCGGTTAGCCTTTATTAACCTAAAAATATTTAACCTTGCAGGACTCTAGTGAAAAGAGTGAAAACTAATCTCTTGTCAGCTAAACCACTGCATCAGGCGTGTAGTTTACCCAGGAGAAAAAACTGCCCATATCTATATGCCTAAATATATATATACATATACATATATATACACACATACACACACACACACATAAAGGGCATGTACAGAGCAGATGCATTAGTGGAAAACTATGGCCATTTTCCTGCCTCAGTCCCCAGGTGGGGATGTTGGCACTTCTTCAGCTGCAGACATCAGGTCTGTACACACCATTTACCTTGTGCACACAAATCCCCCTTGGCATCTGTACTTCCATACCCTTCAGTAAATAACAAAGCCTACGTCCAAAAACCATTTTGCATGTATATCTAGAATTGTAATTGCTTCCTGAGTCGCACTGACATTTTAATGAACTGGTAATGTTGTGAAGCAAGCATATTTGAGCCTTTGTGAGTGGGCCAGGGAGGACAACAGGAAATCTTACTGCAGCCCGAACTTTATTCGACTGAAATCTCCACTGGTCGTGTAAAATGGTGCAGGCTTTAACTTTCACTTCTAAAATGAAGGTGGATTCAACAGATACTGCATATTGCAAGGATCCAGGGCTCTTTTGGACATCTAGGCATTACACCTGAGGGGATGGTGAAGAGTTCAAAGGGCAAGAAGAGAGTCTCCATCTTGAAGCTGACTGCAGGAATGATGTGCTGTAGAGTATGCTGTGAGCCAAGTCTGACTCATGGGTGGTTCTTGGAGGCATCTTCATTAGGGCCAGCAGCCTGTCTCCTGATAGAGAAAGTCAAAGTGGAACCCCTGAATTAGAAAGTGGCACATCTCATGTTGCAGAGTGAGTGACCCCTGATCTGTACTGAGCAGTGATCTTCCCAAATCTCTCCTCCTGAGCTCAGCAGAAATGCTGCCAGGCAAATACCATCGCAGCAGACACAATTAGTCTCTTATCCTGCCATTGCAGGGCACAGTATGGGTCAGGAACCCTGACCTCAGCACACACGCACAGGCAGACAAGTACACAAGATTCATCCAAAACACTGCAAATGAGTTTTAGAACTGGCAAGGTGTAGAGTATGCATTGCAAATACTGTATGAGCGGGGCTTGTTACAGGGAATTTTCCTGATGCCAAATATGCTAGGGTGTCTTCCCTCTCCTTTTATATGCAGATTATCTGAAGGCTATTTTGGCTCAGCATTCCCAATGCAAAAGCTGCCTGGCCAATACAGAGCTATTTTCCCACTGCTGATGGAGACAACAATGAATAAATAAAATAGGACAAAGCCCCAGCCTACTGTAAGTGAGGGCAGGCTATTCTTTTGTAGCAGTGTGTCTTTAGGCTTTGATAAGAGCTTCAGAGGGTCTAACAGCCAGCTACCCCTTATTTGTGTGCTCCAGGCACTAAAGCGTTCCATTAGGAAAGTAATGACTTGATTGGTCCAGCAGAACTTTGAACATCATCCAAGAAATTCACAGTAGCAAAAAAGGCTCAGGCAGTCATTCCCTGCAAGTGTAAATAATCTGAAAGATGGAGTTCTGTTTTGTCTAACATGTAATAGTGGCTCCTAAATTAGATGTTTATTGTTTTGTTCTTGAGGATGTGCTGCCCACAAGATTTGTGAAAGTATAGAGTTTAACCAGCGAGCCTGACTTCATGGTAATCTGCATTTAGATATCTTTGGGTTAGGGACTTGAGTGCCAAGATGATTGGTTCTTTTTTATTTCCTAAGATATATTTTTCAGTCCAGCGCAAGATTGGATCCCAAGCTGCTCCAGAGGCTGGGGAACCAGCACATGTCTATTCATATCATATTCTTATTTATATCTTCAGATGCTGAAGAATAAATCTGGGTCTTGGTGTTTCTAACAATTGTGGCCCGTTGTTATGAGGAAAATGCAAACCAGGAAACAGGATCAACTTCCTTTGAACTGGGAGGTGTTGGGGCTGGTAGTTTTTTCAGTGCAGAACTGTCCTTTTAGGTACCTTAATTCACTAAATGCCTTGGAGTGGAGTAAAAATTACTTCAAAGGGCTTTATGTGCAACAATGGTGATTTTATGTACAACAGCTAAAGACAAAATAACTGTGAGCACGGTACACTATCAAGCAAATGATTGATCCTGTACTGACTGGGATCCTGAGGCAGTCAGAGTCACTCACACACAGTTTGATTTGTGTACTTCTAGTGAAGTCATTTAAAACAAACGGGCTGAAGGGAAGTAAATACACCTAACTGTTGGTTCTCGGAGGTGATGTGTGAAACATTAGGCTGAGAAAGCAACTTGCAGCATTTTTGTTTAGGAGCAGGCACTAAGAAAGAGATGGCAAGCGCAGCCTGCATTACTGGGAAGAAAAATGGGAGGAAAGAATGACAACGTTTGAGGATTAGATGATCCTGAAGAAAATGCAAAGGCTAACCAATTTTTGAAAACTAAATAGTAAGTACCAAGACATCAGGGACTTGAACTGCAAGGCTCTGACAGTCCCATCTGCTCAGTCCAGAATGAGTTCTAACTCCCTGCTCCAGAGAATCACGTTACCTCTGACTAGGGCAAATAACAGCTAACCCTTTAGATTATTATCACTACTACCACACCAACTGATACTGGGTTTGTGAGCTAACACAATGTTTCCACTCTTTCAGTTCAATAGCAGAGTGGGTGTATGGAAATGTCATCGTTCTGGCAATCAATCAATTTATTAAAGTCTCCACTGAAAGGGCAAACAGATTCTGTTACATTGAATGAATAGCAGCTCCAGCCAAGCCTGGGAACTAGATGGGAAACTGCTTTTGCTGCAGGCTTAAGAAAAGCCTTTTATTTTCGTTTCTGAGAGCAGTGGTGTATTTCTGTGCCTTTCTTACCAGCATGTAGGTTTATAAAAGATGAGACTTGAGACTTGAATATGAGCATCTAGAAACTGTTCTCTTGACAAACTTGGTGATGAGAAACAGAGAGAAATGTTTGCCTGAGCTGAGATATGCTGTTGAGGAAGCCTTTGGTCCTAACTGGCTGTGAATAGGGTGTTGTACCTTGCGGGCAGTTTGGTGACTCTGTGGTCACTGTGGTTGCTTGTGACATCTGCCAGTGGGACCTGTGTCAACAGCCAGTGCACAGTGAAGCACAGTTTTTTACTGATGCGACTATTCCTAAGGCTATTCAAATATGCAAAAAAGGAGCAATTGATTCGTTGTAACTTTTTGCACTATGATAGTATTGAAAAGCCTCAGCTAGGCAGTAATACTCCTGTAGTATGAAGGACTTTGACATAAAATTGGTAATGGTTTCTCTAGATTTCTGGAGTAATGCACTGGGCAACAGCTGAATATAAAGATGCAACAGCAGTTGGGGTGGAAAAGGTAACTGTGGGACTGTGGCTTTCTACACAGACATGAACCCTCTGATCCTGTTGCCATAAAGATTTTTGATCTCTTCTAAACTAAGGAGTGTCTGAACTAGCAGTAGTGTGAAAACAGACTGGCTGCTGCTCTTTCCTCTCAGTCTCCAACCCAGGTGCAATTCATACTTCCTCACTACTTTGAAAGCCAGCTCATAGTAACAATTAAATCTTATTTGAGAAAATTGCTTATTGAGTATGCTGAAAGAGCCCTCCAGGAACCCTAAAGGAGTGTGTGCTGGGGCAAGAAGGATACTTTTCCACTGCAGAAGAAAATCATTAATCAAAATTATGCACCCAAGATTTCATCCTCAAATTGATGCAGATCTTTCTAAACTTTCTAACTTGAGACAATGAGAACTGGGACAGGGAAAGTGAAGAGTGTATGGTTACAGTGATTTTGATATTTCACAACTTAGAAGTGGCTTAGCTTTGCAAACCAATGCATTCACTCAAGGGTTTAGTTTAGCTGTATCTCTTATTTTAATTTGAAATTCTAACTCCTCTTTTGGTGCTCTGACTTTTGTAATTAATGAAATCATGAGCATATGCAAAACACTCATGAGATCCCTCTGCTCTAGTGGGATGGGCAGACAGGGAAACAAATCTCAGCAAAATAGGATTCAGTGAAAAATTCTGTTACAGGACTGATACATAAAATCCAAACAAATGCTTCTAAATAAAATTGATGACTGGCAGAAATAGAAGAACTTGCTCAGGTATAGGAGTGCTATTACTGGTATCTTTTCTCTGGTAAATTAATCAGCTGATGCAAACCTAATGATTAAGTATGATGAAACCAGACCAAATTTCCCTCATGCCTCAACACTTTAATTCCAGGACTGCCAGGCCATGCTCCAGGTAATGACACTTATTTTCTGTAGTAAACACATTGCTGCTCAGAGTGTCTGAGTTTCCCAACAGGAGGGCAGGGAGTAGTCGCATTTTTGAATCAAGCCAGGAAAAATCTGTGTTTTCATTCCCTGGTAGCTTGAGCCAACTCCGGAGCACTGAGGCAGATAAATTTAGCAGTCAAGCAGAGGTTTTCCCTGACTAATCTATGAGCTGCAATTTTTATGAAGATTCTTTCTATTAGGGATTACCAACAGTTTGGAGTCCATCCAGCTGGAGTCCAACACTTGCATCCATAACCGTTTTAAAACAGAAAAATTTAGTACAGATATAAACCAGAACCCCTGTCCCATGTTAATGCTGTCAACTTGGAAAAGAGCGCCAAAATGACATTTCCTGTTTCTTTCAAATGTTTTCTACAGGCAGAAAATAGAATTATTGTAAAAATGTATAAATTACTCATTTACACATATAGCCTCAGAGGCAAATTCACCACACAGGGTTTTACTAGAGGAAAGAGGAAATGGCAGAGTAAGTCCTGAAGGCACTGGGAAAGTCCTGAAGCATCCCTTTCCTGGCTCAGCAGCAGCATAGGCAAGGCACCCTGAGAGTACCGTGCTACAGCAGCCGGGAGGGTGTGCAGCCAGATTTGGATCTATATTGAGGGTTTTTCAGGCCATCTTAGTGAGCCGGTTTTATCTCCTAGGGGTATACGAGAAATGCTAGGATAGAAGGCAAAGGAGAGGCCTTTCCTAGACACCTCCACTAAATACTGTGCACTGTACACACACTCTAGTTCAGCCCTGAATTTACATGCTGTCCATAATGTACCAAAGTACAAATGCACTTGGAAATGGAAAATTAAATACATTAAGCATATTTTAATCAGATGCATCTAATGAAGATGCAGAGCGGCTAATACTCTCTGTGCATGGTAATTTCATGTGTGTATATTTCTTTCTGTTTTGATTCAGAAGCTGGCAGATGGTTTTCTCCTTGGTTTTTTTCCTCTATGATTCTTTTGGAAATCCAGAAGGACTTTGCCCAGGGGAGAGTGAATAACTACAGCTATGGCTTTGCTGGTGTCAATGTACAGTAGTGTCAAATAATGCAACACATTACTTTTCTCCCCATCAGCATTCCTGCCCACTGCTAGGGATTGAGGTGTCCTCCAAAGAATAACTGGGGGGTACTTTTTGCCTTCTCAGGGTATTTCTTTCCAAGCAGCAGCAGGCATGCGTTGTGTGGCGCATGTTATTTCCTACTGCTTGCAGCTAACAGCCGAGAAAGATATTGAGAGCAAGGCTACCTAAGCTGTGTACCAGTCTCCAGGGAAAGCAGTGGCAGTTCTGTTAAAGGGACACAAAGTCTTCTGCGACAAAGCCACCAGTAGGTTTATACCATGCAAGGGCTCTCTGTCAGGAACAACAAGTGATTCTTGATGTGTGCTCCTTCATGAGTTTCTGACACCAGAGTCTGTATTTTGCCCATGGTGACCACTTGTGTCAGAGTGAGGATATCCAGGACACACTTGATATTACTGATACTGCATTATCAGAAAAAAGAAGCTTAAAGGAAGCAAACAGAATCAATTCAAACCAAATCCCCATGCTTCATAGCTCTGCTCCTGTCTTTCTGAAGACAGTGGGTTCATCCCTGTTTATCACCATCTCCTCTGCACTAGGCTTATTCTGCATCTTACACGAGTCTTAGAAGCCCAGCAAGCCCTGCTGGCCAACACTCTTCTGTGAATGACAAACACTAAATTTGAGGATCTGTAGCAAGAGCAGATTAGTGGCAGATGTATTCCTTTGCAATGGTTCACATTAAGACATTCCTCCTCAAACTCATCTTAGCCCCTTCAATGCTTTTATGTCTTCTAAATTGCAGCTAACCAGAAGGGCAATTAGGTTTCAGTGATTGAAGTTGTTTCCTTACCATACACAACAGCTGGAGCATCTCCACATATCTGGGGAAAGAGACAAACCTTTATTAATTACTGTCAAACCACTGCTGAAGGGTGGATTGCACAGCTTCAGCTTTAGGAGAACAACAGGTAGGTTTGTAACAGTTCACTCACGCTTTTTCGGAAGACATCAGCTCCTGGGCAATGAGGTAAGCTCTGGACTGGCCTTCTTTCTGTCAACAGCAAAAACCAGAGACAGTTAGAGATGTCTCGTTCCAAGAAGCAAAGCAGTGTTAGAGAGCACTTTGAACTGACATATTCCTTCAGTAAAAATAGCAACCAGGCTTTTATTCTTTGTGTCTGGCATCCTGGAGTCCTTTCCATGACAGGGTGTTTCCGCAATTCAGATTCTAGCAATATAGTACGATATACCAGCTGCTCAGGCAGACATCGAGTTTGAAAAACATATTCTTATTGAAGGAGGAGAGAAATTTTCTGATGATTTTTACAGGTCCAGAATTTATCAGAGAGGTAGAAAGTGCTTAGCTTTGAACAGGTTAGCTTCATGGCTGTTGAGGCACATACCATGTGTTTAGTACTCTTAACTACATGGAAAAGGGAGTTCTTGGTCATATTCCAAACTGTTCTCACTGCTGTGAGATATGTGGAAGCAATTGGCACAAAGGGCTTTATTACATGCTACTCAAAATGTCTAAGCTAAATGGCCATAGATATTTCCAGAGAGCAAAGAGTTCTGTACTCCAGCAGACAGCGTTGTTTGAAATCTCAGAGGCATCCACTTCATTGGTAGGCATCTTGGAAGACACAGAAAACTGTGACAGAAGCAAAGTGTAGGGCTCTAAGGTGTGAGCATCTAATTAGAGTATTTTGCTCCTATTTCATGACTCAACCTTATGTTAAGAAATGACCAAAGCATGGAAATATTTACTGAAAAGAATCTGCTGGGAAAAGTTTGACTTACTTAGCAGTGTTTAAGTAAGGAACTAAAAGAGTGGTCTAGTAGTAGTAAAGAAAAGCAGCCCTCAAGTGACCTGAAGTGGACTCAGGGGAGATGAGCTCAACAGCAAGAGTGCATGACACTGTTTGCCAGACCAGGTATGCTGGAAACCTATTGCTTACAGATCCTGCTTCTGAAAGCCTACTCAGAAGAGACTGGGACTTTCTGAGATATGGTGAAGTCCCTTGGTATAAGTCAGGTGGGAAGTTTGTGGCTATATTTCTTCCACAAATTCTGCATAAGGGGGCTGGAGGGGTCAGAGAACATGAAGCTCGATTGGAAGCCCTCATAAAAAGTATTGATAGGACCCCAACCCTAAATTTACATAGCAGATCTGAGCAATAGAAAATGTCTAAGCCAGTTCAAGATGAATGCATTATAGACTTTTTACTCTCTGTCCTGCCTTCTCATTAGCATTCCCTGGGGATGCAGGTGTTGTGGCACACAATACAAGTATCTGAGTTGCTCAAAGTCCCATTACATCATCCTGGTGAATACCTTTCGTATCTACAGAGGGATCAACTTCTGGATTTCAGGAGGTTTTTTCCCTTTTCAAATTTTATGGTTCATTCTGCCTGCAATACACTGAAAAAAAATGTAGGAAAGAGTGAAACATTTCCTGAAGTGCTGGAAGCTGAAATACTGTCATATGAATACTTGGACTGTAAAAACTCCAGTAGCAAGGTCAGCTGAGACATAAAGCAATTTCATTGCCCAACATCCATAAATTAAGAGGAATATGTGACAGAAGTTACATTTGAAAGATTCTTCCAGTTTTAGTAACTTTAGGTATTCATACAAAAGTGAGGAACTGAAGCACCAACAGGTGGATTGACCCCTGCTTATTTCAGGGGAACTAAGGACCAGTCAAAACATGTTGCAAAGAGATGTCAGTATTGACTGCACACATGAGCAAAGGAAGGGTCACTGTTTCTGTGAGGAGGCTAAAGGTCCCTTGCTGCTTTGTGAGTTTTCATGCTGGGGGTGATAGACCCCCAAGGAGGATTACAATCCAGTCAGTAGTGAATACAAGTGAAAAAGTTCTTGAACACCAGTGATGATGAGCTAAATCAATGAGGCTTCATGTATAGAAAACAAGCAGGGTCACAGTGACTTTTCTTTCATCTTTATTCTATTTCTGTTTACTTTTACTGGGAGGCAAATGAAGACTGCAAGGGTCAAACAAAATACAGAAAATGGACTATTAATCAGTCTCAGATGTCTAATCCATCTCTCCTTTAGAACCAGGAGTCTGAGAGTACGTTCCCTAGTGCTTTGTGTCTTTTAGCTAATGGGTGCCAAAAAGCATGCTTTGAATCCCTTACTTGTGGAGAACGACACTACAGTTCAATAGAATGCACTAGAAAGATGTTTTCCTTAGTTTCATTTTCTTTCTGGGAGCAAATACTGCTGAACCCAGGACACCCCCTTCCCCCTGGTTCCACTTGTGAGCACCTCTTGAAGATGGTAATGATGTGCTTCTCCTGGTTGTCCCAGCTGCTGCAGGAACACACTAAAGGCACCAAGTTCTATTCTCTCCCATTTCCTCTATGCAGGCAAAGCAAATCAGATGAAAATGAAAGGGGGTGTGTATCTTTTGGGGTCACCTGGCCCAATGCTGGTGCCCAACTCGTCCTCTCTGGACGAGCAGTGCCAGGAAGCAGAGAGCATTTCCCCCAGGAAGCCAGGCCTATTTTCCCCTTGCATACACACATTGTCACACTCTGCAATTCCTCCTGTGATTAACATGTCTTAGCCAAGAGCCGGAGCACAGGGACCCCAGTGTCACACGGCCTGTCTAGGGTGAGTTTGAGACAGTGTCTCTAGGCGTTGCCTGTCTTGTGTTACTTAATTGCTGTTTGTTTAACCAGGAAATGAACTCCGAGATTGACGACAGTGTCCGGAGACAGACTTCTGGGAATAGGGGATAGGGGGGGTGCCAGGCCCTCAAGCACCAGGTTTCTGAAATAAAGTCCAAGTGATTACTGTAACACTGCCAAGCTTTTTAGTCACCCTTGCTCCCTGCAGCCTGCGCCCAGCCCTGCAGTGCAGTCCCTTTCCAGCTCCCACTTCAGAAGCTGCACTCCAGTCCTCACTGCATGCCTCTGCTTAGCAGATGGAGGCCATGCAGCCATGTGGGGACCCTTGGCTTTCAGCTTCACTGAGTCTCCTCATCCCACAGTATATTGTATATGCTTGCAATATACAATATGAAATTGCCATATATAACTGAAGTATCTCCCTGTTCTCTCAACTCTGAAAAATACAGCTCAGGTGATCAGCATAACTTGCAAAGCAAAGGTAATACTGTGCAATCATCTCTCCATTGGCTGACAAAACTAAGCCCTACAGCCCTCCTCCAAACAGATACCAAGTATACTGATGGAAAACTGAGACCTGAAGATGACTTGTGACTTGCTTATAGTTTCTCCTCCAACAGCTCATGATTCCCAATGTTTAATGAAGAACACCACCATCAGAAAGATTTTGTTTAGAACAATAAAGACCAAAAGTCCTGCAGCTGTTTACAGAGCACATGTGTGAGCACAGCTGAAGTGCTAGTCTTAAGAAGTTCAAACTGAGAACCTTTAGGTTCCATGTCCCTTTTGTGCCTTCTGATAGAACAAGCGTACTGGCTGAGAAGGCGCAAGTAGTGAGCAGTGGAGAAAGATGGCTAATGGCCCATGTTGAGTGTGCTGATGTGGCACTGAACTAGTGCAGGATTCCCTCTCTGTGTGGTAGTGATCCCATTAATGTAGGGCTCACGTCACCATACTGAGTCATTCATATGCTCTGGCTTTGTCCTGAGCAATGCCAAGGCATCTGATGTAGGCCCTACCAGGCTGTGCTTTGATTAGATGGTACTTTGATGGTGCCAGGCACTCCCCTCTGAGCCCAGCTGTTTACAGGACCTTGATCAGAACCAGACTGGCTTCCTGATCCAGCTTTAAAAACTGTGGGCCTGGGGCAAATCTGTTTGCATGGGGCTGGAACAGAGTTTGTATGGACTAACAGCAGCACAAGTAGGTCACAGAACACTTCACTGAAACTGGAGTATTAGTACTGTGCAAGCCACTCATCTGGAGCACTTAGGGAGTAACCTGAGTTTTGCATTTCAGAAGCAGGGTAACTGATCAAGACAGCAGCTCCATTCTTGTGCGTGCCACTCTCTTGCCATGCTGACATGGACAAACTGCATCTCTCTTAGCCTTTTCCTATGAGTGTGTCTTATTTCACAGATTCCTCAGGGTAGACGCATTGTATCTGGATGGTACCCAGCACAAGAGCACTAGTGTCCTAGGGTCTACAGCAGTTTCCAAGCTTCAGCCTCTGAGCTGAGTGACTTCATAATGCCCCTTTTGTAATTATTATGAACTATGTAGCAGCTCACAGTGATGTCACAGCAGTGCCAACAGCAAACTGAGGCATTACAAGAACAAGTGACATTTTCAGGCTGGCTCTGCGAATCAGCAAGAGAGAAGGAAAAGCTGTTCACATCTCCTGTCTCCCAGGCTGTATAAATCAAGAGCTGTCTCTTGAAATATGTCTGAATCAGGTGCTTCCTCAAGGCACACAAATCTGTCATTCCCAGCTCCAGCACATTTCTTGTGTGTGTGCGTGTATTTTAATATGTAAAGGTTAAAGGTTTGCAAAACAGAATGATTAATGGAGTCTGGAAACCGAGCCCACCCACTGGAAGTGGATAAGGAGCAGCAAAGGCAGCTGATGTACTGCTGCCATGAGTCAGTAGCTGCCCTGCTTGTGGTGAGATTTTTTGTGGATTGGCTTCATGTTCCCTGTTCTGTGCACAGGTCCCCTCCATCTGCCATACTGGGTTGTTGCCCCCCTTTTTGTCCACTGCCTGTTAGTTTGCTATCTGGGAGAAGGGTGAAGCATCCCACCTCGCATGCTGCCTTCTCACAAGTGCAACATTAGGGATCCTTTCTATATGAAGTTCCCCTTCATGCCAGTCTGGATAGGATTAGCTATGTTAGACCTATGTCCTAAATGACTAGCCAGAACGCTTTGAGTTTTCAGTGGCAAAACCCCAGCCACATCTGGTCTGAATTCTGGTCTGAATTTTTTATGCCATTTTGCTCTGGTTCCATGCTATTTGCCTCGCTACAGACTTTCACATTTTGCCACCAGCTAAGGTCACATCTCTCGTATACTGTCTGCATCCAGTCCCTTGTAATACAGTGCTGGGTTTAGGCTAAACTCTACTTTCAGAGCTCATATACAGTTAACTGGCAGACAGAACCGTGTTCTGAATGAAAGAAATGTCTTTATCTTCCAGCTATGGCTGTATTACTTGTCCTAGGATTTGTATTAATTTGTCCTAGAATTTGTATTAATTAATTCCCGAGTGCTTTATAGACTATAATTCTTACAGGTACTCACCCAGATTAATCACTTTTTTTTTTTTTTTAATATATTCTGAGATGCACTTCAGTTCTTCAGCTCAAACTCCATCCTGTGTTTACAGTCCCATTTAAGAGAGTGTTTTTAACTGTTCCTCTGCCTACTGGCTTAATGTAGGGTTAGCTATATACCATTGCTAAGTTAACAGAGTTCATAAAATAGCTGATGCTACAACATCCCATTTACCCAGATGCTACTTTCTCCATCCAAAGTTACCCTGTAAAGGAAGACTCAGCCTTTTATCACTGTGGTGCAAACTGTGCAATGATCACAGTCTAAATGCCTTCCATTAACTATTAGGTTTAATTTTAAGACTGTTGTTTTGTTTGATCAGCATACCTTTAGCATGTGTGTGACACAGTCTGAATCAAGCAGAGTGATGGAAATGGCTCTTGAAGCGTGGCCCAAGACAACGCATTGTATAGTGTTATTACAGGACTGTCTGCATGGCTTTCTGCAAGATGCTGGAAAAAATGAATTCTTAACTTGGTGGATGGGTTACTGCCCTTACTCATCCCCACGGAGTCCCAAAACCTGTGCTTCATCTCCATGTACACTTACTTCAGAAAATTTTCACACCACCATGGGGCCTCTGCTGCATCTCCCTTATGTGGTTTGTCCCACAGGTGTTTGTCCTTCCCCAAGCCTAACCTACTTCCCCAGGTGGAGCTATCAATGTAGTGGTAGGAAGGCAAATGCATTGCTGGTACTATCATCTCAGTGAATCCCTTGAAAGGCTTGATTTTTCCACAATGAACCTAAAGGCTAGCACCTAGCTTTCTGCCTTGCCTGCAAGTTTGATCTCTAATCTGCATCAGATAGGTTTTGATCTTCTCTGGATCCAGCATAAAATTCATGCCTCCCTGCTGGGTGCTTCTCTTCTGCTAGATGGAGGGTTAGGTGTGATAAAAGAATTGTCTTGGGGCTGCCTTCAGTTTTGTAACAATTGGAGATTGAAGCAGGTTAGTAACAAAACGGATCAACTGGCCAGAAGTCCTAAAAAGTGTCTACAAGAAAAGAACTGTCTGAAGACTCTTGCTTGAAGATTTTGACAAGAAAGTGAGAGGCACAAGCTATGGAGGGTAGCTGATGATCCAGCATATGCAGCATCTTCCTCAAACTACTGGGGCAATTCAAAAACTCAGATCGTAACCAGCAATAGGTGAAACCTACCAGCATGTGTTGAATTTAGTCCATTTCAAACCATGGAGATGAGCTTCTCAAAAGTAGACTTTATATTGTCTACTTCTGATCTTCCTTTTAAAACTGGAAATTCTGCTACAAAAACTAAGTTCTGCCAAAGGGAACTCACTTTGAAGTTGGTGTCTAGTCAAATCTGAGCTATTAAGCTCATTTCCCCTTTAATTCCTTTAATGCTCATTAGCTGGGTGAGTCCAAGATGGATTTATCTGGTT
Source organism: Pezoporus flaviventris (assembly GCF_033815535.1). Classification (NCBI taxonomy): domain Eukaryota; kingdom Metazoa; phylum Chordata; class Aves; order Psittaciformes; family Psittacidae; genus Pezoporus; species Pezoporus flaviventris. Next base: position 9,989,608 of record NW_026892569.1, on the reverse strand, counting down.
TAGTAGTAAAAAACAATCACAGAGTTCAGGTTTGAATCCAGCTCAAAGATGAAAGGAAGAATCTGGGGCTCTACATCCTGGACTTTGAGCATTTGTCTAGTGAGTGAAGGCTGAGAGCTTAGAGATAAAGTCCTTGGTTTATTTGAGACAAGGTTTCTGTTTCTAACTGGAATCCCTAATTCTTTTTTTTGGTTGTTTTGGTTTTGGTGTTTTGTTTTGTTGGGTTTTTTGTTTGTTTTTTTTTTGTTTGTTTTGGGTTTTTTTTTGTTTGTTTACCTCTCTGCATGCAGCTCAAATGCCATCAGATAACCTTGAGGGCCCAGTACAGAAAAGCCATGGGTCACCTTCTGTTCAGCTGGAAAGGATTTAATTAAATGAACATATATAAAAGACACGTGAATGAGAAATGGCTCAGGAGCTCTTCTAAATTAGCTTAGCAGGAGTTAAAAAAAGAGTGAATCTCCATCAGCAGTGTAAAAAACATTGTTTTTTATAGTATAGCCAAGTAGAATCACAGCGGTTAAGAAAACCTACAGCATTCCCTGCATCGGAGTTCTCTGGGCTGTTATCATATGTCAGCAGGCTGAAGAGAAGGAAATGAAGTGCTTATTTAACCAGAAAGAAAGAATTTTCACTGTTAGTCTTATACAGGAGAACCAAAAGCAGCAGGTGACTTCTGATGACAAATGCCCAGCTTCTCCGTAGGCTGAGGCACTCCCAGTGGAATAAGGGCAGAAATGCAAAACCCACCTCCTGTTTTAAATTTTTATACCTGCTCCATTCCAAATAGGTTTTTAGTAATAAAAATTCCTGTGACACAGTAGAGATGAAAGCCTTTCTTTGTCTGATCTTTAAAATAATGCCTATAATGTAAAAAACACCTCAGCATATATTATTGACTATGACTTGAATTGTTCACAGAACAGAGGTTCCAGCAGGCCCTGACAATCTCTCCACACTCATATGAATCTGGTCCCCATGGGGCAGGGATTCAAAGTTGACGAGCTGTTGAAACAATAACAGGAAATATGTGTACAAAGCTATTTTTTAAATTATATTTACATATTAAAATGAGCCTTAAAAAGAAACAGGGGATTTCTGCTGCAAGCTGCAAGCCTTGTGATTCTCCAGCAAGCAGGCTAGAAGAAAGCAGCTGAGAAAAAAACAAAGCATGCTGGAGTTCATGGGGTACATGGAATTCATTGATGACAGCAAAAGGCAGCAGGTAGAATCCAGCCCAATGCAAATGAAAATCATATATCTGAACACAGGGAGGAGATTTTATCATCTAGGCTGTTTCATGCCATTATTTGAACTAAGTTTCCATTATTTAAACTAAACTAAATGGAAACTAAGTTTCTATTGTTTAAATTAGAAATCAAACCCATAAACCCCCAGAAGGTTCTGGGTTTTTTTGTGGATGTTTGTCTCTTGATAAAATCCAAATTCAGCTCTTAGTAGGCCAGTCTCCAACAGTTGTTTTAACAAGATTAGCTCATTTCAAAATCCATGGTACTATTTTTGGCATCCAGACCAACATGCCTTTCAGTTCTCCCCAAGTGACAGTGCTTCTGAACTCTTCCATGTTGTATGGCCATTCTGTGTTGTCCTGAGGATTTTGCTGCAAGGGATACATCACTTCATCAGGAAACTGGACAATTTATTTGTGCTTTGTTATTTTAGAGACAGGTTTTGACAGGGCAGCTGATGTTCCCTTGGAACCCAGAAGATTTGCATAAGACTATAAAAGAAGGCAGGAGCAGTAGCGTAGGAAAACCGTTGTGGGCTGCATGGCACCTTGGAAGATTCCTGTGTTACTGTCCTGTGGTTGGCATGAGTGAAAGACAAAAGTTACATCTGTTGCATCCTTCCCGTCAGAGCCCTGCACTGAATGTTTTCCCCCTTTGTCTGTCCAAAGTGATGCTTATCCTAGTGAAGCTACAAGAACAAAGATGCACAAAAGTGTCTCAGTGCCGCTTCTCATCTCTAGGTCTCTTCTTGGTTCCACATACAAGTACAGATCCCTGACTTGGCTTACTGACTAAGCAAATGGCTTATGCATAGAATCATAGAATCCCAGACTGGTTTGTATTGGAAGGGAACTTAAAACTCCTCCAGTTCCAACCCCTGCCACAGGCAGGGACACCTTCCACTAGAGCAGCTTGCTCCAAGCCCCTGTGTCCAACTTGGCCTTGAACACTGCCAGGGATGGGGCAGCCACAGCTTCTCTGAGCACCCTGTGCCAGCACCTGAGCACCCTCACAGGAAAGAACTTCTGCCTAAGAGCTCATCTCAGTCTCCCCTCTGGCAGGTTAAAGCCATTCCCCTTGGCCTGTCCTTGCAGGCCCTTGTCCAAAGCCCTCTCCAGGTTTCTTGTAGCCCTCTTAGGCGCTGGGAGCTGCTCTAAGGTCTCCCTGGAGCCTTCTTTTCTCCAGGCTGAACAAGCCCAGCTCTCTCAGCCTGTCATCCAGGGCTGAAATTATTGCTCCTCCAACATCTTTCTAGTCTGTAGCTAGAGCGCAGTAGATTGCAGAGTAGCTAATCTTCCTACAGCCAGAATTTATAATAGGCAGGTCAGATAATGTCTACTTTCTGGCCTGCCTCTCAGCAGGGTAAATAGCCACATACACTAATTCATCAGCCATCTTGAAAATACAGCCTACACTCATGTTTTAAGACAGCTCCCCAGGAGCTTGTGGAAGTCTGGTCCTGTGTACTGTGATCCTTGCTGACAGTTATCTCGGGAAGCAAAACCCAACCAACCTACCAGACCTGTCTGATTCTCTATCAGGCATGTACAGACATTTAGTCTGTGTTTGTCTGAAGAGTGGGAGGGATACCTCCAGCTAGACTCTGAAGCACATCCTTGTCAAAGTGCTGCTGCCTTCTGCAGCATAGCTGCACCGCATGGTTACCCCAGCACAACAGAACAATTAAAATGCATGAGATGCAATAAGGGAGACATTTCGAAAACCATCATTTCCTAGTGGTGTGAGTAAAACCCTACAAAAAAGGCACTAAAATTGGTTTTAGCAATTGAATTTACTTCCAAGTGCATAGTGATTGCGCGCATTTCCCTTCTGAACTCAAGTCACAATTTTGTTGTCACTTTTCCACTGGCATCACAAGTAAGAGATGCTAAGAAACATGACCAGCTTGGATAACACACAGGTGTATGCTCTATAAATGCTAATAGTTTGTCAGCTAATAGAACTGGAAAAAAAAAAAATTAACAGGGAATATCAGAAATTTAAAGACTTTTATCTTTCAAAACCAGTGTGAATACAAACAACCAAAAAAATTATGACTCTTAGAGGAAAAAAAAAGAAATGCTTGTGACTGTTTCATTTGTTTCATGTCAGCAAGGAGATCAAACCACAGTCTTTTCCACTGGTACCAGAGGCAGCTCAGCACCCTGCAGGGTAGACCTAAAAGTGACATGACATACAGGGAAATCAAAGGAAACTATTCTCCCTCAGATGAGAGAAGCTTCTACTTCACTCTCTCTACACCTGCCCCTAAATAAAGCTTCACATTCTGGAAATGCTGAAGAGATCCAATCTGTCTAGAAGCAATATACTTACACTCCTCCTTGACAGAGTTGACTCTTATGTAGCCACTAAGTTTGGTTTTGGAGGGCTATCTGCACAGACTTTTGAAGGCTCTGACACGTCTGTGATCAGACACAAGCCATCTATGATCAGGAAGCTATAGCTGTGCTGTACTGACACTGAGAGACCAGGCCAAAATGAATGCCAGAGAGATGTGTAGGAAATCAGCATTTGCTATTTTCCTTTGCAACCTTCATTCCTGGGGATGAAATTGGAAGACTTCAGAAGAACATACTCATCTGTATCATGCATACCAAACAGGCTATGCACTGGATGCTTGTACTCAGAGACACAGATTGTTAGGCTCATACTAGGTTTTACGAACATGTACACAAAATCTCTGGAAAACAAAGATAAACTTGTGCCTAAAACTACTTCATGCCATTTCTTTAATAACTTAATTGTTAATCTGCTTACTGAAGGTTAAAATAGCCTTGTTTGGTCTTAGGCTGTCATCGTATTTCTGTGTTTTTCTGCATTATTTGTTTAAGAGGTGTTTTACTCGTCAGAAGTCAGTAAAATAAACCCAAACATGAGTGCATATTCCCATGATGAGGAATTTTGAGATGGCTGAGACCTATTAAATTATTTATTCAGTTTTTTAGCCAATGCAGAACTGGTCCCTTTAATGTATTTGTCATTATTTCATTCAACGTAGTTTTAAAATTCTCAAGATTGCAGCTAACTCCAAGTGAGATGTTTTCCTGACATTCAAGTCAGGTCTTCCCTGCTGGCTACATTGCCTCCATTGTCCATCTTAGGTCTGCAGTTCTTTGGCTTTACCACATGCTGTAGGGCTAAATTGCTGCTAGAGCACTGGGGAGTATGGTGGCCACAAAGATCTGATGGCTCTGACATTTCTAAATAAGCACCAGGCGAAGAGCAGAGAGACCTGAGAATCCAGGTTCTTCTGCAGAATGTTTCTCCCTCTCCAGGTTTCATGCATTCCCCATTTTCTGCTCTTTTACCTTGTTGATGAGGCTGGGATCACCAGGGCTGCTCTCCTCATCTTCTGAACTCTTCTGTTCCTCATCTGATGTGACGACCTCCATCGATATGACAGAGAGTGGGCACACCTTGTAGGGCTCAGTGTAGGCACTGCAGAGACAAAGAACAAACTGGTTCACTGGTGTTATTCCCAGACACTTGCTGTTGCTCAGAAATAAGAAATGCACAACTGCCCAGAGGTAACCAGTCAGGGGGCAGGGAATCCCTGCAGAACTGCTAGGCATAGATAGATAGCAAGATTTCTCAAGCTTAGTTGTTGGTTTTTTTTTTGCTACCAGGTTCAACAGCAACCATTAGGCAGGTAGAAGGATCTGAAAGGAGCAGTGGTGGTGGGAATTTAACTGAACTTGTTCAAGCTTCTCTAAAGGATTAATATTCTGGCTTAGTCAGGAAAAAAAGCCCAAAGAACTGCTTTGTTTCTCCCTAGTCAGCCCCTCAAAATGGATGTAATAAAATCATACTAATGTCTCAGTGCTCATTAAAAATGAAATACAGATACTGTAACAATCGGTTACAAACAATATGATTTCTTTAGTTCTCATTTCCTTTGAAACATTATTAATTTGCTTTCGCATCTCTGCCTCATGTAATCTCCCTCTTGGGGACCCCAGATTTGAACAAATAACAAAGCTTCAAAGCCAGTGCTAGAGAGACAGGAGGCTGGGCAAAAATGGGTTAAGGTAAGTGGGAAGGCAATGAAGACAGAGACTCCCAGGGCCACTGAGCAGACTCTCATTTGCTTTTGGAAATGAAAGGGAAAAGGAAAGAAAAAGGGAAAGGGAGAGGGAGAGGGAAAGAAGAGGAGGGGAGAGGGAAAGAAGAGGAGTGGAGAGGAAAGAAGGAAAGGGAAAGGAGAAAGGGAGAAGGAGAGAGGGAGAAGGAGGAAGGAGAGAGGGGAGGGAGCTCCCTAAGTATGTGTATTCACCCCAAGCTGCAGACAGGGCTCTGTGTCTCCCCTGTAGGTGCAGCCTGCAGCCTTTGTTTCATGGCACCAGTGCTTCCCTCCTGCAGAGTGAGGAGCTCTCACAGGCTGGCAAGTGCATTTGGTGTGGCCCGGTGGAGGGCTGGGGAGCACCACTGCTCCTCACCATTGCATCTCTTGGTCGTTATTCCTGGCTGCAGGTTTTCAGTATGGGCAGCATGACAGCACTTCCAAAAGCCTGCATGGCCACAACAGCAAAGGGGCCTCAGCACAAGTGAAAGCAAAAACAAGGCAGACACAGGAGCAGCTCAGGATGCTTATTAATAATTTAGCCAGTCTTTCTCCTTACACAGCCTTTCTGCAGTGTGTAATTGTTTGCCACACCAGATGTGAAATTAAGTCACCCCCTCCTTATCTCTCTCTCTGGTAAATGATTGCATTTTGTTAATGTAAGAGCACATTATAATTTGGGAAGAACTTCTCTGTATATAAGAGCAATAATCATTGTGAATGGCATTATTAAAGACTCATAGAGTAGCAAAAACCTACAATACTGCTGAACTGATGCATGGGCTTCATTTATAGTAGTCCTGCAGTCCAGTGGCACTGCCTTGTGTTTAAAGAGAAGTCCCAAAATGTTCTGGGTCTCATTTGCACATGGGATGGGCACAGACATGTTTGTGCCATCCACTCCAATCTTGCCCTTCTCCAGCCACTCCAGCAGCACTCAGGTCTTTACTTCTGGGTCTGTTCCATATTGTCACAGAGCTCCTGGGCAGAACACCTTTGCTGATACCCAGCATGTTTTACTCCAATGAATTCACATCCTTTCATCCATTTTATATGTCTTCACTCTTGTGGTCCCCATACATTCCTAGCTCCTGAAGACTTGAACTGTTCCCAGGAACTGGTCACCAGGTGACAGTGCCCTAGACAGCTCTGTTTTCACTAATCCCACTGCCAGGTGCCTGGAGGAAATCAACAAGGATGCAGGGGTAGGTGGCAATGATGACTTCTGAGGCACAACAGGTTTTGGTAAATTTTATGAAAGGACAATAGAGAAAGTAATTGTAATGCAGGGCAAGGTCTTATCCACAGAGCAAACTTTTCAGGTATGCCCAAACGATTACCATCACCACACATAAAGTCTTTTATCTTAGTACAAGCTGCCATGCACCCTGTGAAAATCACCTGGACTTGTTTTGGCACTTTCCAAGAGATTATGTAGATTGCTTTTGATGTTGGGAAACTGCCACTATTGGAGAAATCGTCCAACTAGGTATTTGAGAACAGAAAAATAAACTGCTTTATTAAGATAATAGAGTCACCAATAAGATGACATCATGACAAATGCATTACCTTAAACTATACCAATAAGGCTAAGATTTTCTATAAAATTAACCATTGTAGTTATATAGACTATAGTTCAAAATTAAATAAATATGCTTATATAATATCTCTATATAGCGATATAGGAGTCATAAATAATTCAAAACCTTGTGTTTCTTTATTCTGCTAATTGATATTTTTCTTTAGTTCTTTAAAAGTCCTGCTAAATACACTTTCTGCAAGGAATAAACTTCAATGCAATGGAAGATGCTCATAAAAGTGCGGGTGTGGAGAATAAGGGCAGAAATAGTCCCAGAGTTGGCAGTACCTGAATGGATATGGTAATCCTCAGCTAATTCTCTTCCCTATAGCAACAATATGGCTGAATGAGAGCAGATTGCAGATTCATTATCTGCTGCTCCTCCAGCAATTGTCTGTAATCATTTCAAGAGTTAGCTAGCACCACAAAGGAAGCAATGGGCCTTCTGGGACAGTCTAACCTTAAACGGACTGAATAAATGCAGGATGACAACTGCAACTCTTTTATTTAGCATCAGTTACATTATAATTAGCAGAACTGCTGATAGGTATGGAGTAGGGAGAAACTGCATAGATGCACTCTACTAATTACCTTCACTGTGAACATGTATTGGTACATCCAGAAAACGTGTTCTGGCATATACAGACTCTCTGGTTGTTCTGCTTCTATAGTGATGTTTGCATTTGACCTCAAAGGAAAAGGATGTTTTAGAGAGGATGAAGCCATCAAGGAGAGAGAAGCTGAGCTGACCACTGTAATAGCACTAGCTATTTTTTGTTAATTTTGTTGATTTTTTGTTAATAAAATCAAGACACAAGTCTCTACTACGTATGATCCTTCCATAGCACAAGTTTGGACAAGTGTGATGAGCACAGGTGGTCTGTGCATGGGAAGTGAGGGAGCACTGTGGAGATACAAAGCAGGTGTGAGAGCTCACAGAACAGGACTCACAGACTGGCAAATACTGTATTTTATCTAACTTGAATGTGCAGTTCTCAAAGAGATACTTGACCTTCTTTTAATTCCACACCTATCCTTCAAATGACCTAGCAAATTCTGCCCCTTTCCTCGGTAGTGATCACCTGAATTCTTTAGGATTTTTTATTCAGTCAGCATTAGTGAGATGTAAGAATTTAACTGGGGGATTTAACAGTGGCAAAAATACCCAGCCAAGGTTACTATAATAAAGGTCTAGGAAGACCATGTATTTTTATTCACATAAGGACGCTTGCCTGTATGCTCATTGCTTGGCCACACACACAGGTGATATCTTGTCTCTTCCCTTAGTGCCACCAACTGCCTCAAAAGAAAAAAAACAACAACAACAAAAAAAACCCAAAACAACTCAGTTGCTGGAAATCTGGAAATCCAAACCTAAGGTCTGTCACTTCCACTGCGTGAGACAAGTCCTCTGCACCAATAAGGATCAGATTACCTGCAGTTTGTTCAATGAATCTGAACATGAAGTGATCCATCCTAAAGAAAGGCTTATAAATGTCACCTGCCTTCTGCTTCATGGCCTGTGCGCCAGCAGTGATCATGAGGGGAGAGGAGTGCTCTTTCCTGTAAGGTGTTTGTATTAATGTATCCCTGGAACTCTCAGTTATGCTCTATGATAGCTCCATTCCATCAAGTGGCTCTTTATACAGCTGAAATGCAGCTGGTTAGGTTGCTAAGTTGTGCTGGCAATGTCCCTTCAAATGCCAGTGCAGTATAGAAGGTATGATCGTGTGTGTTGTAACAGACTTACAACGTATTTCTGCCATGCAGCTGAATCTATTTAGACAGCGTAACTGTGCTAGAATTTTGTGGTTAGTCAGGGGCAATTCAGCACCTTCCTGAAGCAGCAAGTAGTTGTGTAGGGTTCAGATATGCACTTTTAGTGCCACAGGGGTTCCCGCTAGGTCAGTCATATGGGAGGGAGCAGGGCAGTGGGAGACTCCTGTGACTGAGCCCATCTCCAGGGCAAAGCAGGTGTGATGTGGACGTCCAGATTCCCACATCCCAGCTCCCGAGCACTTCCTTCAGGGACGGAGGACTTCTAAAATTTCAGTATAACAAAGTGCACTTTCTGGAGAAAAAGACTGTGTGGCTTATTGGTAATCACAAGAGTGTAACACACCATCACCAGCCAGCTGGAGTAAGCTTCCTTGGAGGACATTGTTTTCGTTTGGAGGTAGGTTTCAGTGCTTCAATACTTTCAGTGTAAAGAGCAGTGTGAACAAGCATTTATGGAGCCTATGCTGTGTTCATATTCAAACCAAACATAATTTGTCTGCTAAGGTATATACAGCATAAAAGATGATCCAAGCTAATAACACTCAAGAGGTCAGGCAAGGGATACGTTGCTGAATGACTTCCAGAAGCAGAGCCCAGAGTGTGCTCAGGTTTTATAACCACTGTGGCAGTAATCAGTAAATGACAACTGGATTATCTCCCTGCCACCTCCACTTTGGTGGGAGTACCAGGGAGGCAAGTGCCGGGACAGGGAAACAGAGAACATTTGACACTGTCTTTAATAGGATCTGGGGAGGAGAACAGAAAAAAAAAAAAGGAAAAAAAAAAAAAAGGACAGAACCTTTCTCTTTCTAGAGATGCTGATAATTCTTTTCTTTGCATCTGATGCAAACTGCAAATGAGATTGTTGTGGTTTCAGCCCAGCCAGCAACCCAGAACCACACAGCTGCTGGCTCACTTCCCCACCTTCCTCCCCCAGCTCCCAGAGGGATGGGGAGGAGAATTGAAAGAATGTAATTCCCATGGGTTGAGATAAGAACAGTCCAGTAACTAAGGTATAACACAAACCACTACTGCTACCACCAATAATAATAATGATAAGGGAAATGACAAGGGGAGAGAATACAACCACTCACCACCCGCCGACTGATACCCAGCCCGACCCAAGCAGTGATCTCGCCCTTCCGGGTAACTGCCCCCAGTTTATATACTGGGCATGACGTGCTGTGGTATGGAATACCCTTTTGGTTAGTTTGGGTCAGGTGTCCTGTCTCTGCTTCCTTCTGGCTTCCCCTGCTCCCTGGCAGAGCATGAGACTCACAAAGTCCTCGATCAGAGTAAACATTACTTAGCAACAACTAAAAACACTGGTGTTATCAACACTGTTCTGCAGGCAGAAAGTCAAAAACACAGCACTGCATGAGGTACTAAGAAGGAGAAAAATGACTGCTACTGCTGACCCCAGGATAGAGATAATGCAACTTAACTACCACCACATACTTGAAGGGCCAAAGAGCCCCCTGATTTAATTTCTGGAAATTTCTTATGGTTTCAAAAGTGCCTGCAAGTAAAGATCAAAGCAGTATTTGATCCAAACTGTCACCACAAGATGAAGAAAGCAGTAGAAGAGGCTAGAAACCACATCCTTGGTCCCATTCCTACAGTGGAACAACTACTATTAAAAGCTGGTGTTACCAGTAATTATCAACACATGGCTCAGCATATTCACTGCTTTCACACAGTGGCAAAAGGAAGTAAGTGAACTCTCTGGGTTTCTTGGCACTTCTGCACTGCCTTCTGTGGGGATATAAAGGCTTTTTCCTTAGGATGTTTCATCCGTTCATTAGTGGAACCACAGATCTAGATTGCTGAAAGACAATTCTTTCGGTTCTTTGCTAGACAGAGGCAGTGGGGTTGAGTTCAGTTAGGTCTAGATCCACCAAAGCTCTGAAACAAATGTCAGTTTTAACCCTAAATAATTTTCTGTCTGTACTGGTGATTGTCTTGGCAATTATTTGACCTGAGTCAGCAACAAAGGTTTGTAGGAACTACATAGGAAGGTTCCAGTAGTTTTTCTTTCTCTGTGGGGTTTGTCCTCGACAAGTACAACCTCCCTGAAGCCATCTGAGTGATGATGAGATCAACACAGAATTGGATATGCTTATTTTACAGAGGACTAGTAAATTGCTGTTACAACTTTCCTGTCCACAGACCCCGGCCTGTGCCCATTCCAATCCCTGTGTCATGGGTATCTTAGCTCGTAAGTGGATATAGGGTACTGAGTGCAAAGGGGAGACCAGAATCTAACCTGAACACGGCTGGGTTATGCAAAGCCCACGTACATAAAATCCCCTCCATCCAGAGGGGAAGGAGAAAAAAACACACACAGCCCTCCAAAAACCCCTCTATTATTGAACCAAATGGATTGAATGCATCTTTTTTCTACATGCAATATCCCCATCCCTGGCTTTCTTTCAAGTCACATGGCCAGCAGAGTGTTCAAGTTCTGTCTTTCTCAGACAGTGACATTTTTATTGCAAAAAATTAAAATCACATGAACTCAGTGCAATGATGGTAACTGGGAGAGGCAGGGGGGTGCTGAACGACCTGGTTTTATTAAAACTGATTATTTATTTCTTGCATCTATTTGTAAATCAGGGTGGTTTTTTTTTAGTCTTTCTGCAAAAGAAAGGCTCATTACTAAAGGAAATTAAAGTCCAAATGCATTTAAAGCCGATAAAGGAAATGCCTGTTAGTGCAGCATGTGTTTAGCCAGCCAGTTCCCTCCTACAGCAGATCATCAAGAGGAATATCACAGCTGAAGTCTGAAAAAGGCATGAAAGGCGTGATGTCTGCTAGTAACATACATAGCCTGACAAGGCAAAGTAACACAGGGATAATCACGTTTCACACTTCAAGGCAAAGCTGTTGGGCTGCCAAGGCCAGAAAGTTCTTCCTCATACCACAAACGTTTCAATCTGAATTTTGCTCTTTCTTGCACTGGTGTGGTGCAGGATATAGTAGAGGGTACGGGGAGTTTTGGTCGGGTGCAGAAGGCTTGTGCTCAGTTCTCAACAGCTTTAGAGACAAAACTCTCCCACCTTCAACCACTGCTCCTGGAGGTGCTCACAGAGCAATGGAGCTGGGGCAGGTCTTGCTCTGGAAGGGCAGGCAGGAAGTGAGGACCAGGCAAGGGTTTGGGCTCCCTTTCAGGGAATGTCTTCTGGCCCAGCCTGGATCAGGATAAGCAGAGGAGGGATAAGAGAAAGCCTGACAGTGAATTTTTACCAGCCACGTCCCAGGTGTGCCGAGATGGATAGGCTGCTCTGGCTTGAGGCTCCTGCACAAACCTGTGCAGCCAGTCCATGTTTCAGGCTCAGCCACATGTACTCCGGATGCAGGATTCCCCTCCCCAGCCCTGTGGCTTAGAACCACTAGGAAAAACAAAGCAACACTAAAAGCTGGACATGCCAGAAAACACAACACAGTAGACTCAGGCCTTGGACAAGTGACACCCCTCTCCATGACCTGTGGCAGCCTCAGCTTGTGCTCAGCCTGGTGCTCCAGCCCTTGTCCTGCATTTCCTGTAAACAAGGAACACTTCCTCCCCAGAGATGACCTGGCAATGAACTAGCAAGGGCTGACGCTTGGCTGGACCGCACCCAGTGCCCCACCATGCCAGAAGGTACAATGGGGCAGCTGATAATACATAATAGGTTATTAAAGGTAGCTCTGCCCTTTATAGACTCCTTTGAGCACATTATTTATATCGCATGTCAGCCACCACAGAGCTTTTACTTTCATTAAATCATTAGCTTCACAGGCACCTAGGACGTTGCTATCCAAAAGCACCAGCAGAGGTTTTCCTTAAGCAATGAGTACAGCTCTTCTTATGCTTCTGTTTTTCTTCTTTCCCTTGCTAAATCATAGCCCTGTTGTTCTCCAGTATACTACTGGTCCCCATCTCTGCCAAACTTTTGCTATGCTGAATCCTTCCAATGCTTGGAAACCTGAACTGAGAAGGGCAAAAAAGACCCAAGTGCTTGGCACTGACAAAAGTCTCTGTTTTGTGCTGTGAAACTCTTCTTCCTTCCCAGACCATGCAGGCCATACATCTCCATCATGTTGGAACTTGCCATATTGCACATCTGTCAAGGGACAGAAGATAGCAAAGAAAATATCTACCAATTATCAGGATGGGTTTCAAGTGATTTGCTGAGCAACCCCTACTCACAACACAAATGGCCTCTGACAGTGAAACCACCCAGCACTTTCGCCCTATTCTCCTCTATAAAATATCTTAGTGACAGTCTGAGTTTGGATATGGTGGTGAAAAACTGGGAGGAATTTACCCTGACTTTAGTGGAGTCACTTGATATTTATACTTATGATCTTTGAGCAGAATAAGACCCTCTGATTTCACTCTGACCCCCCTGAAAGACTTATTCCTCTCATAAATCAGTGACAGAATAAGCCAGGACATAGGACTGCATTAATAAGGAGAAGATCTCTCCTGTAAGAAGTGATCTTCAGCTAGTCCTCTCAGTGTGAGAAGTACACCTTTGTGGGGAGACCACGATCTGGGATGCAAAGCTGAAGCTCCTGCCCTACTGCAAATTCTTTATCATTATCTTCAGCATGTTTCTTAACAACTTTGTGCTTTGGCTGTCATTTCTGTAACAGAAATGGTTAATCCCAGAGCAAGGTCATGTTTAAAAAGCAGGTAAGACTGAGGGCTTTGGACACTGTGGTCTGCACAAAGCACTTGCAGGAGTTTTGCAAATGGAGCTAGGCAGAACAAAGGCATGTTTCTGGTGCAGTGTGGGCTCTTCTGGTGATACCTAGTGTTGGCAGAATGCTTCTGCTTTCCTACAACCATAATAAAGTTTTAAATAGGTAAAAACCTGGGTCTAGATGTGTTTCATGGCTGCACAAGGAGGTTATTGACTACGCTAAGAACCACAGAACTAGAATATTTTGGCAAGTCCTGTTCCTTAGTGTCTTTAGATTTGTACAATATAGCATCCACTCTGTACTTTTGCACATATGGTACAGCTGGGACTACACTACTGATTCTGGAATCTAGCCTGGACTGAGATGTGATTAGGTGTCAGTTAGGCAAATGTGATGCTTACAGTAGCAAATGGATCCAACTCCTTATAATCCTTTTGGAAGATCCAGCTTAACATAATTCTTGATTGGTAATAGAAGTGAAAACTTAAAGGAAAATGCCAGCTTGGAAATGGTGTCAGTGTAATGCAAACACAAAACTGAACTTGAATTAATAATCATTTGCTGCAGCCAGATTTTTTAGTGATCTACTTATTAATGGAAATCTGAATTCTTGGCACCCAGTTCCAAAAGACAGAAGAACTGGTGGAAGACAGAGGGCTTGGCTTTGTGGTGGGCAACATTCTTGGACTTTTTTCTAAGCTGTTCAGAGTTGTGTCAGGAAAGACACAACTTTAGATAACAGAGAAAATGGTACTTCCAAAGCAGGTAATGCCAGTTTTCAGTTTTTCTTTTCTTTCCTTTCTTCTAAAGAGGCATATTTTAGTCTTAAATTAGGAGAAGAAGCAGGAACACACCACCAATACCTGACAAAGTCTGAATCTGCTGGGATACTCTGACAACCTATGAATTTCTTGCAAGTAATGCCGTGCTTAGAAATGAAGTTACAAACACTTTGCATGATAATGAGTCCAGATAAGAGAATTATCTCTAAGCATTGTCATAGCATTATTGATTTCAATTTCGACCAAACAGTTGGTCATGCACATGGGGAAATAAAGGCAGAACATGGAATTTCAAAAGTGGTATTAGAGCAGTAGACACCCATGACTTGTAATGGCCATTTCCAAAGTGGAAATGACACTTCTATGGCTTTAAGGTGTCCCTTTCAATGCAGTAACATCAGTCTTTCAGATCCAGCAGTATAAACGTGTCCAAGTATGCAGCATGAGTACCTTCAGCAGCAGCTGGCAAAGAGATCTCACACAGTGCTTTACATATTTACATCCTGCAATCAGACAATTAGCCTCACAGTAACTTGTCATAAACTCTTCATTTGACATGTGTCTCAGGCTGAGAATCATGCTGGGGTTAGAAGGGAGTTAAGGGAGAGGTATAGGAACAGTGTATCCTGATAAGGTGTCAAACTGCATCCCAGCCTACCAACTCTGCAGAAGAGCAACAAACAAACCAATAGCTACTGTGCAGGATGACATACGTGTGTACAGGACTGGTTTCAACTTACAATACATCAGAACAATAATCTGGTTAGATTCGGTCGGGCTTTCAGAGGTTTGATGAATGATTTTAAGGTTCTGAACTATCAGTGGATCCCAAAGTAAACTTTATGGGGGGAAAAAGCCACAGTGAGTTGATTTACGGGATGAGGTCCAGGTGCTAATTTTAAACCAAAGAATTCTGATTTGGGTGGGGCCCCAAAGTGATATTTGACATTTTCAGGATGAAATATTGTAAACCTATCAGCCTGTTCCTTTCAAATTCAAGCTCTGAGATCTGCATTCTACATTTACCTCAAAACAGCCAAGTCCATCAAAGAGGCTAAAGCAATGTGGGAAGGTAAAAAAGTACTATCTATTTTGATCTGGATATGGTAACCTGAGTGATGTACACACTCCCAGTGGGTTGGCTACATGACTGACATGGGGAAATCACTGATGCGCACAAAAACCCTTTTGCAGATAGGCGTTACTTTACAAGCTGTGGTGTTGAAGCCACTGGCAAAAAAGGTTGTAAAAGGTTAAGAGGTAATTCTAATCACTCTGAAAAGACCTTGTCTGGCCCTATATGGTATGGCATAGCAAGATGTTTTGCAGCAGGTACACTGTTCTCTGCCCTAAACAATGCGTTCACTTATCACTTAAATGAAAAAAATTATCTGGGACAAAAACCAGACCTCAGAGAAGCAGAGACTGGGTTTTCTGTATCTTAGGCTACAGCATACAGGGGTTTCCGTTAAACTCTCTCAGAACAGATTATTGTTCACATAGAACTCTTTATGAATTTTTCCCTTTTGGAAAATGTTTGCTCTCACTCGGTTTTGGGTGCTAGACTGAATTACCAGGGCAGTCAAATCATAAACAGCTGCTCAGATCCTCAAAGGTTCAAATCCACAGAGCATGCCAACATACCCCAAATGAGCATCTGGCACAGTATCGTTTTCTCATCCAGTTTCCACTTACATAGTGACTTTTCTGATTATGCCATGTTTACCAATACTCTTCTGACTATGACCTCTGAATCTGTTGTAGGCATATAGTTAGAAAATTGGGACTTACGTAGATATATAGTTAAAAGCCCAGCATTTGTATTACTATGGAAAAGCCTGAACAAATACAGGGGCCTCCAAAGAGGTCAGGATGACCTGGGAACAACACTGCCTAATGAAGAGTTGATAGCTGTGGAGAAGGCTTTGGCCTTGTATAGGCAGATTAAGAAACAGGGCTAACAAATCTCTAATCGGGAAAAACTATCCTTGAAGACTGATACATCCTGGAAACACATGGACACCATCACGATACAACTTCGACATGTCAGCACAACATGATTAGGGTGTCCTTCAGATCAACTATCCTCGTTATAATACTAAAAATCATGCCTTCAGGTCAAAGTATCCCTTCCCTGTGCATGCATAGTAAAGGTAGTAGTGATGTGATCTTATGTAAATTAACTGACAGATCTTTAAGTGGTGACAGGGTTATGAGGAGTTACTAACCTGAACTGAATTGTCTAAATCTGTGAATTTTGCATGGGGTGGGTGCCAGCTCTGCGGGATACCACCTCACACCCCTTTTTTGCTCAAACTCAGGGTAAGCAAATGCTTCAGCTCTGCATGTGAATTGGTTGTTGCACACTGGGCGATGGACCCTGTTTTCAGGACAACAAATCCAATTAGAAAGAGATGATACATTTCACAGAAAGAAGCTGTCTGATGAAATGGCACATATCATAGATCAGAGATCAGGGGTATGTTCCTGATTATTCTTTATTTATTTATTTTTGGTGGTGTAATCTATTCACTCAAACTTGGAACCAGAGTCTTTATGGTCTATTTTCATTTTATTGCCAGTTCGTTGTTCCATATTTTCCATGGAAAATACAGTAAGTTCAACATAATGAACACCATGCTGCCCTGCAGGACTCTTAAAATGGAAGGGTAGTTGTCATTTCCCTGTATAGCAGGATCACCTGCTTTTTCAATGCCGTGCAGTCAGGTCTGGGAACAAACCAGGGGTAAAATGCAGTACAGCTAGGATCAGAAGGAAAGCTGTCCAGATGACAATAGTAATATTCTCTGTTAAAAAAAAAACCAACCAACCAATAAAAACAAACAACAACCCAGAAACGAGGAGAAAGTATTTTTTTTACTTGAGTGAGACTGAAGAAACTCCTCTCTTACTGCCATCAGCATTACTCCAACTATTTTGCAGCCAGAGGCACAAAGGAATTTGTACAGATTATACAACCTTTATTGTTATTGACCAAAATGTCCTTCACTATTGAGGGCTATTTCATTGATGGTCAGTCCTGGCCTAAATCTCTCCTACAGACTTTCTGAAGCTGTGGCAGTTTATGGTAAATGTGTCTTAGCCTTAAGCTAAGATCCCCAAAATAATTCTGCTACTATGAAAAGTTTGAGGGGGTTTAGACAGATCCTTCAAAACACAAGCCGAGAACTGAGCTGTCTTTTGCTCTCAGGCCAGCTTAGGCTCATCCTGCCATTTTGTCATGGGGTAGCAAAACACTGAAAAATGCTTTTTCTTGCATCATTGTAATAGTAGTTCTTAGTGCTGGTGCTGAAAGATTCAGTGACCTCGGGTAGTGTAAGGGAAACTGTGTTTGAAATGCTTCTCTCCCCCTCACAGAGACCAGTCCTGAACAAAGCAGTGCCCAGCCTCTTGGGTTTTAAAGTTCCTGAGCTCCTGCAACCTGGGTGTGCATAAATACCTCCCTATCAGAAGGGCAGGGAGGTTTGGCAGCCCTTTCTGTGTTTTCGGAGAGATATGGAGACATAGAAAAGGAACTGACACTACTAAGAAACCTCTTAATATTACTGAAAAGTTGCCCTTCCAGCATGGACTCCCTTTGGACCTAAAAGCACTTACTGGATTTGAGAGTCAACTATCCTGCAGCCTTACCAAGAAAACAAATGGAGCTCCTGGAATTCTAAACTAACCATGACCTTCTAGCTGGACTTTTTTTCCCTGGCATTTTGGGGAAACATCAAGTGAACTGAATTTTCTTGCATTTCAGAGGCTCACCCAGTGGTTAACCAGAATATGTCCAGAGAGAGAAACAGCTGAACTGCTGGTACATGAGGCTGAGTGGAAACACTTTCCTCTGCGTGGCTCTCCTCTGCCTCCTGAAATGTCCGTTTCAGTTCCCAGATTCTAATTCGAGCTGGCTACAGTTTTGCTTGGCTGAGGCTTTTTTAACTGAAAAATCAGGCTTGGAATGATTAAAAATTGTGTTGATTTGCGACACTGGCTTGGGATTGATCTATTAATGAATTCTGATCCTGCTGCCCTGGGAAATCAAAATGAACTTAATTCTGCAATTCAAAACTATGGTTTAGTTCTGAATTTACTTCAGTATCTCTATCTTTCCCCATACCCCACTCCCCCACCCCCACAAATGAAACAATCAGAATAAATGCTGGGAACTACAGAATTCCCTTTCTCCCCCCCCCCCCCCTTTTCCTAGGCTTTTCAGTTACACAGACATGTTTCTTAATCTCTTGCAGGCACTGAAGCAGTGTTTTCCCCTAGAAGTGCAGTCAAAGTTAAATTGGCAAGATAAATTGTTTGTCTAGCACAGTTTAAAACATGTTTTTACATTTTTGTCACCTTGCTATATGTTGCTGTTACCCTGAGTGTGTTCACTGTGATGCATTCTTTCTTCACTGCCATTGTCCAGATTTTATTAAGCCTGACAGCGTGAAGGCAGAAAGTTTAAAGGAAAGATTTTGAGGTGCTCAGTTTTAGCTCACATATTGTCCTTATCCAGAAGACCTGACTTCAAAAGATACGTTGTACTGTATGCAGTCCAGTTCTTCTGAAGGTATGTGTGCTAAGGAAGAGACTCTTCTGAGCTCTTGTAGCCAGCTCTCAGAACTAAGAATGCAGTCTGATACCTGGAATGTAAGGGGGTCAGCCAGTCTTCCTGAGAAGCTTTCATCAGAAACACCAAACTAGCTGTCCTTGTATAGGTCCATCTGCCCAGAGGGCCCAACAGGGAGATGTAGTGGGTTAATACCCAAGTTTTTGGCCCAAACTTACTGAATGTATTCAAGACACAAGGACAAACTTCCAACAGACTGAAGAGGTATTTAATTTGAGACAGCTGAAAATAGCTGGAGACTGCTGAATCCAAGCAACTATCACTTGTCTCAGTACTTTAGTACCTACTGGTATTTCCTTGGAGAAGTCTGAGGACGTTCCTGTGATATTGTTAAAGCTGATGCAGCATGAGCCAGAGCACGAAAAGGTGTTCACTGATGAAAGGTCTGTTTGCTCCAGGCCTTTTAAGGATAGCATCTAATTAATCCAGCCAATTACTCAAGTGAAAGGGTTCTTTTTAAAGGGGTCTTGGCAAAACAGATTGCTTCTTAAATATATTCTTCCATCCATTAACTCTAATTGGTTGCTCAAGATAAAATTAATTGTTGTATGGCACTGACCAGCAAATCTTTAAGACAGTTTTTACATTAACCCCCTTGGGTCCTGTAAAAGAAGAACTCTTGTAGGATAATTAAAAATGTGCTGTACATTATAAATAACTTTGCTGGGTGGCACAACAAACCATAAACTCCTAGATTAGATTTTCGTTTAAAATGCAATAGCATTCTGCTGGGTTTGTTGCAAATCTAATCTAGAGATAGCCCCTGTATTGTTGAGCGGTGGATTCTGGAAAGGCGGCAGAATTGTAATGTGCAACCTCTAATTCAATAAATCTTCTCAGTAAGGCTCAGGGTGGGGGTGGGAGAGGAGAAAGGCATGCGTAGAACACTCAGTGACAGTAAGAGACCTGACCATTTTAAACAGGCTGCATCTTGCTGATCTGCAGTCTCATCACCCTGTCTGCAGTACATGCTTTTTTTTGTGTGTGGTGCTGGGAATGCTTAAATCACACCAATATCATGTCTAACCATCATGCAGGGCAAATCTGCAATACACAGCGGACTCTCTCCTCTTGTGTAACCCCACTGAAATGCGTTACTGGCTCATATAATGTAAACAGAGAAGACAAAGAAATCTACCCAGCCTTACAAGCCCTCAGGACATGAAGATGCCCACATGTACACACTCCTCCTTCTCTGCACTGTAATTTGATCAGAAAAGTAGCTGTCAGAATGGAGTCCAGCTGCTAATAAAGCCAACATCTACTGAGGACTTCAGCATAGCAGGGAATTAGCATCTCTATGTTCATGCTTTAATGACAGTAACCTTCCAAACAGACTGTGTTTTGGTTTTAAGGGCTTTTGAGTGCTACATAGTTCAGGCATAGACACTGGATGGCATGAGCTCTGCAGTTAATTCTCTAGCATGCAGGCTATCTGCCCTTTTTCTTTCTCACTTCTTTTCTTACACACACTTTTACAAACACACCTATCTGTGACTAAAGCACATGAGGTGAGTTATCACTAGAGGGGAAGAAGGTTTTTCCTACTTACCCTCTTATTAAAGAGTAAAAGCCTTTAAAGGAAAAGAATGGTAATAACATTTATTATATATAAAAGAAGAAAAAGTGCTTTTTGCTTACAAGCAATAGAGATCTGCAGGGCCAGAGTCTAATCCCAACCATCTTCTGAAAAATCCTTTAAAGTCTCTGTTGATTGTCTAATTAATATTTGAATGAAAGGCATCTCTAACTAGTCATGCAGAGACTTCTGAAACTCTTCTAATATCCTTTACAGAAACCTTCCCAGCTCTCTCATACTCCTGGAATGAGTTTAAGTGTGTGAATTTGAGTAAAGCAGACCACCCTTTTAAAACAATTCTGGTTTCTTTTCTAACAGGAGAACGGAGTTGTTTTATGAACTGCAATTATAGCTACATTTTTTTGAATGACGGACTGAATATGTGAACCACAAGATTCCAAAATACTCCAGGATATTTTGGCAATGAGGAAAGCATACTGAGGCTATGATCTATGGCAGGCAGAAAGAATGACTGAGACTTGGCAAAACTGGTAAATCCATATTATGGATTCTAAGTAGAAAGCAAAACGAGGTAATGAAATTCTGAAAACACCCAGCCTGTGCCATCCTCCTCACTGTACCAAAACTTTGACAAAAGACTCTCTCCATCTCTCTTAAAAGCACTGGAAGTGGTACTATGGTAGACTACAGAATGAGTGTTTGAGGTGTCTCCCATACCCTTGATGTTTATCAGACTGCCATGTGCTTGGCTGATGCTCTGAAGGTCAAGCTGGGTTAATTAAGCTATTCTTTAAGACATGACAGAATACTTCAGTTCTGGCTTTCATGTGATGGAAGTTTAGCCAGTAACTTTGGTGAAATTGCTCTGACTTACAGCTGCCAGGGACAAGGCAATGCCATAAGGTACAGTGTGCTGTCCCAGAGGTGGGGCACACCTGCCTCTTGCTTTCAGGCAGAACAATTGGCTTGTGTTGCTCTGCACTTTATAGCTCAGCTCTTCAGAGGAAAGGGGCTAGAAAGTGACTTTCAAAAAGCAAATGAAAATTGAGTCTGATTCAGGCTATCTGGACTGGAGAAAGAACAGGGGAATTTTGTTCAATTCCACATATGTCCCACTATTTCTATACTGTACAGAAGGCTAATGATGATCTATACTGTCATACACCCGAATCAGAGTTTAATTATTGATACCACATAGCTAAATGTTGGGGATAACTGCACTTCAATAACTGCACTTCAGGGGGCAATATTCCCAGTTCTATTCTTGCAATGGTAATTCTAAGTTAAGATACATTTCTAGAACACTGTCATTATTGTACTTTTTCTATAAACTTGATTGCTTCTAATTAGAAATTATTGCTTTGAATCTACTCCACATGGGCTTTACTTTTAAGCAAGAAAATTAAACAGTGAATCTTCTCACCTGTCAATCTCTGTAAAACCCCCTCCTGCCTTGCTCTTCCCCAGTCAAACAGGGTATTGGAGGTTCCTGGATTATTATAATTTTTTCTAGCACTCTCACATTCTGTTCTCTGAAATGGAATGAAAGTGTTGCACTTGGCCATTCATCAAAAATGTAGCAATTCCATAAGGGATCAGCAGACACTAAATACCAGTGCTCTGCAGGTGAATGCTCCAAAGAGAAGTTCATGGGCTCAAGTCTCACATATTGCAAGGGTTTAATCCAGCACATTTGTAATCTCAAATGGTTGAAGTATGCCTCGGGATATGAGCAGGCAGGAGTTCAAAGTAATTTTAATCCCTGTGTGGTTGTGGTAGGGCTGTGTTTTATAGGTATTCATATTATAGAGCTTAAATCTATTGTGAGATATTTTAGGCAGAACTGCTTTAGTAGGAAATAAAACATTCATGTCCATACATCACATATGCTTGCATAAATAGGTTCATGTCTTTGTCGTTGTAGGATTTGCTTTGCTTTATGATCAAACCAGATGCTGTTTCTCCAAGTATATTGTGCTATTGGATGTGTATTACCCACTTAATTTCATCAAAGCTTCGTCTTTGTCCAAAATATCCTGACAAATAAAGCAAATAGTAGCTATCTCAGCAGCAATGTATGCATTGCTGTCTGCCTGATGCTCTTTCCCTCCACCCTGGTTATTTTGATAAAGGGGCTGGTCAGGAGCCTAGCCTTCATTTCTCCCCAAACAGCAAAAACTGCATGCACAACAAGCAGCAGACTGAAAAAATATGTTCATGCCTTGACCTTGAGACTTCCTGAACCAGTTTGGATTGGCTCTCCCTTTGAAACAACAGGCTTCCACAGGAAGTTCATAAATGGGCCCAAGTCACAGCAATTGACGTAGTTTTAGTATTTTTAACTTGGTTCTTCAAGAACTACCTAAGATGGGCGGCTTTTCATGAACACAAAGGACTGGCCAGCTTTTCCACACGCAAGCATCAGCCTGCTGCACAGAGTGCTAACTGCTGAAAGCAGAGTGAGGAACAGGCTGTCTGGCCCTGCTAGCACAGCTTCTGCCCAGCACTACCCTGCAGATGTGTGTGCTGTGGAGCTCCACTGTGCTCCCCCACTTCCCAGTGTTGGAACTAGGGCTCCCAACACTGTGGGCGGCCAACATGTCCACAGCTGGACCATCAGCCTGCATCCCAGACTCCTCAGCTTTGGGCACATTTGGGTCCACGGCTTGTGCAGTGATGCAACCTTGTTCCCCATGCCATACTTGCCTCCCCCACCCCTGCCAGTTCTTGTCTCTCTCAGAAATACAAAGCACTGTACATCATTCTTGCTTAGAAATCCTTTGCAAGATTTATTCAGAGCTGTTAAAGTTCTTTTACTCCTCAAGTCTGAAATATCAAAAGAGGGACGTGTGAAATGCCCGTTGTTTGTTACATTCACAATGACGAGGAGAAGATCAGAAAAAATAAATGTTGCAAAGAAACAAACAAGAAACAAATAAAGAAACAAAGAAGTATTAAATCTTTAGAAGAATGATAGATGAAAATGGACATGAACCCCTTGCTTCTAAGATGTTTATCTTTTTCACACATTTAACAACGCAACTGCATTAAAGACATTCCTTTTCATTTACTGGCTTTGCACCTTGTTTTCTCATTACCTGTTTAACATGAACTTAATGGCAAACACTCTTATTTACATCTCTGCACTCCACTGATTGTATGCTATAATCTGACCACAGATTCAAACTCAAAGGTCTTGAGTGCACTCCTCCTATATAACTATGAAAAGAACATTTTTTGTTTGCAATTTAACTCATCTATAAATCAGCAGCTCTGTCAGAGGGCAATAATCATAAGCTTTAAAGCAACTTCTAAAATTAATTGTCTAGTCTGATTAGCTCATGATTTGGGATTTTCTGGTCTGTACTTCCCTGATGCATGTGGAAAGATAAATTATGTGTATATTGCTGCTTTGAGAACTTGACTGGAATGAAAAAATGAAACAGGACCCCTTCCAGGAAATTGGCTCTCTTTTCCTTCAGTCGAGAAGTCAGAAACCTTTCCTACTGAACAACAAAGCAAGCTGCCCCCACCCACCCAAGCCACAGAAATTAGACCCATTGGATAAACCAAGTATTTTTAAATGCTTTTTTTTTGCTTGGGTTTTGTTTTTTGTTTTTTTTCCCCACTCACAAAGGCTCATCTTGTATTCTTCCAATCTTTCTCTTAAGCATTTCCTGAGAGGGGTATAGGCCAAGCAACGTGGAGGATCTGCCTATGATACATAGCAGGGGAGGCCTTGCCCATCTGGCCAAGGCTAACAGGTCTTACATAATAGCTTATTACAGTACCTTTCTGTTTCCTGGTCTGTGATTTGCTGCTTGTTCTCAAAGCCAGTGAAGCTGCTCATATCCACATAGCCATCATTCTCATTAGCAGCAGATATTGCCCTGCTGGGATCTTCAAAAAATTCAGTAAAAGTTCCTGCTCTGGTGGATCTTCGAGGAGGAATTTGTATGTTTTCATAATCAGAGCTCATAGCAGGAATGTTCTCATAGTCAGATGTGTCAGCATTGGGAAAAGAAATGGACCTGGGCTTTGTTAATGGGAGTGGCATGAAAGGAGGTCTGGTCCGGTCCTCGAAAGATTCCACTCTTGACACACTCCTGCTGAAGGACTTGGGTGTTCCTTTTCTTTTACTGTCCTTATAGAAAAGCACAGCTGAGGGAGACTCAGATGCACGGAGTTTGCCCACATGTGATTTTAGTTGAGGTGAGTTACTTAGGCTTCTCCTGTCCAGCTCCATCAGCCTTGGAGGCCCATGATAGCTGGACTCTGATGAGGACCTTGAAGAGGAAACATTAACATCTACATGGACTTTACTTTCAGCTTTTTTCTTGAATTTTAGAGTGAGGAACCTCTTAAAGGAAGACTTCTTTTTCTTGGAATACTTATCAGGTGAATCATTCTCTATCAAAAGTGAAGGGGAACTTTTAGTGATTGGCTTTTTGGTGATGTAGGCAAGTTCAAAAGGAGGTGGTATATCCACAACTGAGGATGGAGTAGATAGGCCACATGATGAAGGATGATTTCTCTGGGAAAAACTACCAGAGGAGCCATTGACACAAGGCAACGACAAATTGTCTTCTGTCCTTTTTATTCTACCATCGTCCAGTACACAGCCATCACTTTCTCTGTAAACAGAGACAGGTATCTCTCTCCCCTCAACAGAGTAAGATCGAGGATATAAAATGAAACGTCTTGACTTCGTTCGTAATGCCCTGTTGGCTTCCATTGGTTTTCCTTCCACTGTAAAAAAGCTATTGCTTAAATCTGTACCAGGGCCATTGTGGGAAGATGGCAAACCAGTTTCAGGTCCAGTTTCTTCTGGCACTGTTTCTGGGACGTAGCCTGGCATTTTCCCAGAGAGCGACCGTGTCCTGGTGACAATACTTTTACGATCAATGGGCAGCAAGTTGTTTTCACCATCCATGCCCAATTCATCCTGTTTATTGTGATCAGCTCCTAAATCAGTCTGCCCATCATAAGCAATTTCATTTTCTGTAGGAAGCACGTAAGGGTCATCTAGGGAATCGCTGTTAGTTTCTTTTTCCTCACATTCTTCAGGCACAATCACCACTTCAGGAACTGCTAGATTTTCATGCAAGACATGACTGGTCCCACATTCGACATTCATTTTGCCATGCTTACAGACTCCTAACTCTTCCTCAAGTGGGATCTGTTGAGGTGGACTTGGGACACTTTGACTGAGGCTGTTTGCTTCTACCTCATTGTCTTCAAGTTGCAGCTTATCTGAATTAGAGGTTTCCACCATACTTTCACCATGCTCTTCAACAGTCACATTTTCCAGCTCAGGCTCCATCCCTGGACTAGTAGGTAGACTTTCAGAGATCCCACCATCTTCATCCAGAGAGATCCCTTCTGTTTGAAGATTCTCATCTGAATGTCCCATGGGTATTTCCTCATCACATTCATTCTCACACGGAGCATTTTGACAGCTATCATCCATACTCTGTGCATTCACAGTTTCCTCTTCTCCTCTCCCAGAGTTGTTGCTTGCTTCACAGGCTACCTCTGATGTCTTCTCATCACTCCTCTCAGTGATCTGGCAGCCATCCCCGTCATTTCCTGTGTTTGTATTATTGGACTCATTTGGGTCTGCTTCTTCCTCTTCAGCTACTGCTTGGTGGATGGACGCTCCTAAACCACTTTCAGCACTGGGTTCATCTTCACATGGTTCTATGCCAGGAGTGATTTCTTCATTGGCCTTATCAGGCAGCATGTCAGGGCTTGCACAGCCATCATTTTCTAAGTCCCCTTCTATGTTTAAATCAAGCTTTGCATGTGCAGTGTGGTCACCATCATGTGCTAGACACCCATCTCCCTTTTCTAAAATCTCCAGCAGTTCCTCCTCCTCCTGTCCTGCCTTCTCACAACCTGGGATTGATTCGTCTGCAGGTAGTGGCATTACAGTGGTATCTTTAAGCATATCACCCATTAGTTCCTCATCCCTATTTATAGTGTTATCAGTGTCAGTCTTAAAATCACTGTTGTCCTTAACCAGTTCCAGGTTGTTAGAAGTGTCCTCCTTGTTTTTGGTTTCACTATAATCACCTACGTCCTCCTCCTCCTCATTTACATTTTTGGAAGCATCACTATCCCCATCAGGGGCATTTGAGGACTCCTCACAAAGTGCTTCAGACTGGTCACAGTCTCTGGTTGACTCTTCAGAGTGTGGTTCCATTGATTCAGCAATATCTGAAGAGTTATGGTGTTCATCTTCCATGGCTTCTCGATCACTGGTATCCTCATCATTAGCAATGATATTCTCTTCCATCTCTAGCTCTTGTGGAGTTCCCAAGACTTCATTTTCCACAGAGAAATCTAGGTTCTGATCATGCTCATGTTCCAAGTCATCACAGTCTTTGCTGGTCAGCTGAGCTTCAGGAACTACAATGTATTCATTTTCTGCCTCAGATTCTGAGCAATCAGCACTGCATTGGTTTCCTTCATACAGCTCTCCATCAAGACATACCAGTTTCCCATTTGAGCATTTATTTAAGTTATTGTTGGTATAAACACCTGATTTGCCCTCAGTGTCAGCTGACAATTTTGGCTTGGGAGCGATAGGTGGTTTGGGACCCCTCGACATAGAGTTTGGGCTATGAAGAATATCAGCCCTTGGCAGTGAAGGAGAAAATTTGGAGACAGCTACTGGAGAAAGATGACCAATAATCTTTGGTTTCGGTGCTAGTGGTGGCTTTGTGATTTCTGGAGAAAAGAGAGAAAAGCCATGTCAGTCATCTTGGTTTCTTATTGTCGTGGTTTAAAACCAGTCAGGCAACTCATTCACTACTCACTCCCCCCCCTCCCCCCCTTCTTGCCCTCCCCCTGTTCCCAGAGGGACAGAGAGGAGAATTAAAAAGAATGCAACTCCAATAGGCTGAGATAAGAACAGTTTAGTAACTAAGGCATAACACAAATCACTGCTGCTACCACCAGTAATGATAAGGGAAATAACAAGGGAAGAGAATACAACACCTCAGCACCAGCAGTAATTCCCCCCCCCAGCCCAACCAAGCACTGACCGATACCTCGTCCAACCCTGCAGTCTACCAGCCCTTCCGGCTAACTCTCAGTGACATCCTGGGCATGACGTGCTGTGGTATGGAATACCTCTTTGGTCAGTTTGGGTCAGGTGTCCTGTCTCTGCTTCCTCCCGGCTTCCCCTCCTCCCTGGCAGAGCCTGAGGCTCACAAAGTCCTTGGTCAGACTCAAACATCATTGTTATCAGCTCCGTTCCGAGGCCAAAAGTCAAAACACAGCACTGCACCAGCTACTAAGGAGAAAAAATTACTGCTACTGCTGAGCCCAGGACACTTATTAAAGCCAGCAGAATATACCCTACAGTAGATGTTATCTTATACCAGCAACTTCTAAAGCCAAGGGTGTCCAACCAATTAAAGGTTCAGCACTTAAGAGAGACTTGACAGAGTGAAGCACATACTCTGTGCTTCTATGTGGCACTACGTGTAGCTGTTCCAGGGAACATGGCTTAAGGTCAAAACTGAACTGTTCTGAACTAGATGCAGCCGTAGCACATGTGGGAAAAGAAAGATGTAAGGCTGCAGAGCCAAGAGGGTACCATACACAGGTACCCGCAGATGACCAGTACCCCTGCACTCAGAAGTACTAATGACATCAGAGTCTTCTTGATTCTGCCCCAGAAATCTCTTTGCCCTAAGATTAATATGAACATTTTGATTCAGTGATGCTGAAGTGTTTCACCGCAATGTAAGAAATGTCTTTCAGCTATAGCAGCCGCTCCTGTAACACAGTACAAGCACTTTGTAGCAATGATTTTAATTTCAACACATAGTTTGCAGAATTCAGCATTGAACAAAATTAGTTTCTACCAACAGATCAAGGTTTAACTCAACCCAGGCAAACCGAAGTGAACACATGGTGCCCAGACACACAGGCTTCCCATTTGCCTTTACCCTGGTAACAATACGGAGTTACATGTTGTTTGTCAGCCAACATAATCCTGAGGTATTAAGATGATTTTCTAAAAGCTTGACTAATAGTTTACACTGGTTATGCAGCTGTAATGCACTGGATGAAATACCTCAACCCAAAATATGGAGTTATTAGGTTAAGTTTTCACTGTACAGCCTCTTCAATCCTTTCTTTAGTGAAAATATCCTCTAACCTCCCGTAAAGGCTAGGATCCCTTGCAGGTACAATCTGCACTGACAGTACATGTTTAAAAAAGTGAATTATTTTGTAAATCAAGGCCAACCAGGGTCTCCAGATTATTTCTAGTGAAAGTGCTGACACTCGTGCAGGGGAATTCAAGCAGACTGACAATAAGCTAGATTGAAGCTAGACGAATTAAGTCATATATGGCCATTTTACTCACAGTGCAGTTTACGTGCCACAGCCATTTCTAGCTGTCTTCATCCTGAAATGAATATTCTTTAAATAACTAAATGAAATGCTGAAAGGCCACATAAATAGGCAACAATAGGGATCTTCCCTCATGAGATTTTAGATGAGATGAAATATGTGGTGTGAAGAAGCCAGCACACCAAATGGTTACAGATGGTAAGAAGTAAAGAAAAGCATTTTGCTCTTACTAAGGTTTCCTAGACATCAATAGGTAACTACATGGTCAGTCCATCAAAAATCTTTAATTCTTTTTCTATTTTTAATTAACACATTCTAGTGGAAAAGGGGAAGCTCTCCATTGTAAGAAAAAGCACAGAACAAACTATTTCACCATGAGAGAGACAGGAACAATTCTTTGTGCAAAATCTTCATGCCCTACACACATGAAATAGGGGAACATCATCTCAAGAGACACCATTTGGACATGGTTCCTATGCAAAAACCTATCCTAAATCACAGTATAAGGTTCAGGAGTGTAGCTACTGTGCTGCTATATTTTGAGTATTTTGGAATGCAGACTTTCGACATCTGGAAGTGAATACAATTAAAATTCAGCTGTGCACCATACTGAAATGAAGTAATGCTGGCTGCAAACTGCTTAAAAATGATTCTCTGATTGTTCGATATTTGCTGTCATGGTACTTTTCTTACTGTTATCTTCAACTGGAGTAATCTGCTTTAAATTAATGCTGGCACATTTGTTTCGTTAGACCCTGGGAGATGTAAGAGGCCATTTCTTCTGATCTGCTTAACCTTGCTGAAATTTCTTTCTGCACTCAGAAAAATGCTGTCAGTTTGGCATTCTGTTGTAGTTAGAAAACAGTCTTTCTAGAATTATCAGACATCAGAGAGATTTAGTTTAAAACTGAGTAAGTGATCTTAGCACAGAAGGAGTGAAAAGTCTGTTCTAATCAGTCACATGTACTGATTAAGAATTGTTCTGTATCTGGCTTTTATCTAGTCCAGCTTCAAGAACTTGTGGAAAAGGAGGGAGAGAGAACTGCATATCACCAGTCTCCAGTACTGTAGTGTATGCTGCTGCTTCACAGTATACACTGCTGCTTTGAGCTGCAGGGCATGTCTCATTATTGCAGTCACAGAATGGGGAGCTAAACTTCCCCTCCAGATTATTTTGGAAACATTATGTGCCAAACATTTGTCCGTCACTGAAGTACCATTGCTTCTGTTGCAGCCAGCAGCAAGTCTGCTGCAGTCAAAGGCTGCAGAGTGCTGAAAACTTGCCAGTTAAAAACAGGGAGGGAATAGAAGTGTATTGAGTATCTTGTAAATCCGGCCCCAGCCAGATCTCCCTTTTGGAGTTTTACATCACTTATTATAGAATCATAAAACCATAGAATATTTAGGAGAGGACCTTAAGATCATCCAGTTCCAATCCCCCTGCCATGGGCAGGGACACCTCACACTAAACCATCTCACCCAAGGCTCTGTGCAACCTGGCCTTGAACACCACCAGGGATGGAGCATTCACAACCTCCCTGGGCAACCCATTCCAGTGCCTCAGCACCCTAACAGGAAAGAATTTCCTCCTTATATCGAACCTGAACTTCCCCTGTTTAAGTTTGAACCCGTTACCCCTTGTCCTAGCACTACAGTCCTTGATGAAAAGTCCCTCCCCAGCATCCCTATAGGCCCCCTTCAGATACTGGAAGGCTGCTGTGAGGTCTCCACGCAGCCTTCTCTTCTCCAGGCTGAACAGCCCCAACTTTCTCAGCCTGTCTTCATACAGGAGGTGCTCCAGTCCCCTGATCATCCTCATGGCCTCCTCTGGACTTGCTCCAACAGTTCCATGTCCTTTTTATGTTGAGGACACCAGAACTGCACACAATACTCCAGGTGAGGTCTCACAAGAGCAGAGTAGAGGGGCAGGATCACCTCCTTCAACCTGCTGGTCACGCTCCTTTTGATGCAGCCCAGGATACGGTTGGCTTTCTGGGCTGTGAGCACACACTGAAGCCGGCTCATGTTCATTTTCTCATCGACCAACACCCCCAAGTCCTTCTCCCCAGGGCTGCTCTGAATCTCTTTTCCACCCAACCTGTAGCTGTGCCTGGGATTGCTCCGACCCAGGTGTAGGACCTTGAACTTGGCTTGGTTGAACTTCGTAAGGTCAGCATCAGCCCACTTCACAAGCGTGTCGAGGTCCCTCTGGATGTCATCACTTCCCTGCAGTGTATCAACTGAACCACACAGCTTGGTGTCATCGGCAAACTTGCCGAGGGTGCACTCAGTCCCACTGTCCATATTGCAACCAATTTCAACTGAACATCCTAAACTAACTTTCTTTTAGTAAAATGCATGAAATCAGCTAAAACTGAGTCCCTACACCTTTCCCACCAGAAATCAGTGGACCCCTTACTACCAGAACAAGGCGGTTTCAGGATTAACTCCAAGGAAGAAACATCACTGTGGGGGTATTATACCACTTCCTGCAGTGTCTGGCTTTTCCTAGGATGTACCAACTCCATTCCTGGGATGCAACAAGGCTTGAGCACAGCCTCTGCATCCTCGTTCTTGTTCTTGTGAGACAGAGTGTCTATACTGAAACACTGAGTAATGAGAAGAAGACCGAACTGTAGAGAATGTCAGGATCTCCCAAACTTTGTTTTATAAAGAAATTTGAAATAAAATTATGTGCTGAACTCATTTCCTTTATGTAAAATAACTATGCAGACATCCACTTAAAAAAGTATAGCTTAAGCACAGTTATGCACTTTCTCTTAGGTGAAAATGTCTTAGGTGATAAATGTCTACAGCAAAAGCAATCAAGTAGCCTTGAGTTTTTCCTTCTGCCACCTTCAGTAACATTGCTAGTGGAAGAGAGCTTAAGGTAGTGGACCCTGCTCATAGTATGGTAATAACAGGCATCGCATTGTCCTACTCTTACCCACTTGTGCCAGCTACTGGTCATTACTGATTCCTTCCATAGTTTTTCCTAACTCCTCCGTGTGTTGATCTTGCCTTTCACAAAGTTCCTTAAACAAGGAGGGAGGAGTACTAGTGTTTGTTTAAAAAATAACCCAAATAATTACTGAAAAGAAAGCCTGCTGCTTGCCTTTTACCACCACAATTTCATTCTGCTTCAGTTTCTGCTTCCTTTGCTGTCTGAGCCACTTGAAAGGTCCTGGACACAAAACAACTCTGCCATACACATACCATAAGGAATGTGTATATTCACAAATAATTGTGCATGTTTATTTTAGGATGTGTTTTATGTTGGAGGGAGACACACCCACCTTGTGCTTAAAAGGAAACTCTTGGGGAATAGGAATTTCTTTAGCCTGCTCCTCCCCTTATTGTTCAATGTTTCCTTGTACTGACAAGGACCGCTTCCTCTCCTTACCCACCTTCCTTCAGGCAAACCTGCATTTCAGCATGGTTTCATTCCTGCCATGGCCCATATGAAATTACATTGCTCTCCTGCCCTCCATGTTTCTTAGCAGTGAACAGTAGCCTGGTGGCTCTCCTGAACTGGCCACTGGCCCATACAGCCATCACTGTTCAAGTGTTTCTTTGAAACGATAAACTTTTTGGAGTGGGGTATTGTCTGAAACACTGCAACTGCCCACTTTCAAATGTTGTCCAGATTTAGGAATTAGCCTACAATTTAATTAAGGCTTATGAGATACCATATGCACTACCACCACCCCCTGTCCCCCATCAAGCAGCTTGTTTTGGGGTGAACACTTAATTAAACACTGAGGTTTCACATTTGCAGGGATATTTGTAGACTTGTCCCAGGCTTGTGGTCTTTGATGGCAGCCCAAGAAATTACTTAGCTCCACAATCCAGACACTAGTCCCAGCCTCGACTGCTGCCACAACCCAGTTCAGGCATCTTTTAAGATGCTGAAAGTGACTTTTTCTGACCAATGAACTTTTGTGGACCTGCATTTCCTTCAGGCCTTGGATGTTAATTGAACTCAGACGTGTGCTGAAGTAGGAGACGTTGAGGACAGGGGACAGAAATGCCCTGCATAGTTCAGTGATCTGCAGAGCTCCTGGATGGGAGTGATAATGCAGGTGGAGGGACCACATTGCAACAGTGCATCAAACCTAGAACCCCAGTGGAAACCAATGCAGACAGGTCCTGTCTGTTGCTGATTCTGCCCAGAAAGAAGGTATTGAAATCCACAGATGGAAAGTTCCTGAAAAACAGGTCGTAGAGGGAGAATATCCAAACAGGGACATCAGAAAGTCTCATTCAGCTTCCATCAGGAGCTGCATAATTTCACTCTGCTGTAACAGAATAAAATTAAAACTTGTCTTCTAGAAGGCTTTGTTCTGAAGTCAGCAAAAGGTGGACTATATACCTTAGCAACATCTTTATCTTATTCCTGTAATGAATTGCTCACTTTTAAAACAAAGCCCTTATTTCCAGTTAGTGCTGCCTGGCTTCTATGTCCAGCATTTGTTATTGTTTCTTCCATGGGGTTAAAACTCCTTATATTATTCAGTATTTCCCTGGGGAAGATATATACTTCCCTACAGCTATGTCCTGGTACAGTCTTCCTTTTGGTAAACTGGACAAATGAACTCATTAAATCTTTGCAGTTAGACAGTTTCACCTTTCCTGAAGTCTTTTCTTTTGGATTTTTTCCAATTTTCCAATAGTCCCTATAAAATTAATGGGGCAGACCTATGGAAAGAATTCCACAGTGGGTACAGATGATGCTATCTACAGAGTTCAGTACTGTCTTTCACCCAGTTCTCACTATTCTCCATTAACTTGTTACTGTATCAGGTTGACTTGCTTGTCCATTATGATCTCATTGTCTCTAAACTGTGTAATTATGTGTAAATTTTTTGAATGGATCCAACTTAAGGATCCAGATCTGTTTATATAACTGCACTGCCTACTTTGTTAATTACCCTTTCACTAATCTTTATACCACAAAGTCAACTTTGTCATCTGATACTTTCCTATTTGCTCTCCTACTAAGGAAGATGTTGGACAGTAACAATGTAATCCCGGTCCCAGAACTATGCATCCCACCATTTGATGATGTTACAGAGGTTAGTACCACAAAGATCCATTACTGCCAGTTAGCCAGTCCTCAGTCTAATTAACCCATTCTGTTATATAGATGCTTTCCTTTTAAATCAGAATGCACTGCTAAAATACTACACAACCATCAGTGTATGCCTTTGCATTTATCAAGCAAATCTGTAACTTCTTCCAAAGACTGGAATCAAATTCTCCATTTGAGGCAACCTAAGTCCCAGTTATTGAGGAAATGAGAATAAGCAAACTTAAGAATAATGGTAAACACAGGAATTCATTTCCATGTCACTTGCTGAAACACTATTATAGACACAGAATTATTTGGACCGGGAGGGATAGGAGTTATTTCATGGTAACACTTTTAGTCTATGAACTAGGCAACGACATGAAACAACAAAGTACTTATCCTGCACCAGCAGCCATCATGCTCACACTCCCTCTCACATACAAGCATGACAATGCTGTCTAAGAACTACTACCATTGACAAGAGCCACATGTGCCAAGTGCTGCACAAATGCAGAAACTTCTGGAAACAGTGTGACTGCACTGTACAGTCAAATGAAGACATTTCCACACCTCAGCTACCAAAACAACTCCAATTTCTCACAAAGCAGGACAGAGGAGAAATTCTGTACTTCTGTTTCATCTTGTCTAATACATGGGTTTATATTTTGACCATGGTGCTTACTCCTCACAGAAGAAATTGGTCTGAGGGAATGTAGACAGAGCTTCCTATCAGAATAGCACATAGAGCTCCACTGGGAGTGAAACAGCACATGCTGCTTCACTGGGTTTGGAACTGGCCAGAACATGGGCACCAACTCCTATAGTAATGCTGCCAGGAATGTAAGGGAAACCAAGCAGAGTTGCCTAAAACTCATTTATTACTCTTCCAATACAGGAAGCTGTAAGTTCCAACCTGTAATTACAATTCTGCCAGCTGTCCAAGTCAGACAGTGAGAGTGTGTTTAAGCTGCCTATATAGATAAGCCATTTGAATGTCATTCTAAATTAAGTACCCAGCATAAACTGTGTAACCTGCTTCAATATGTTGGAGATTGAATAAATGAGGTAGCATGATTTACAGGGAAAGCACAATCTCTTTAAAGGTTTCAACTCATAAAACACCAATGCTGTCACTGGTAGGACCCCAGGATGTACTGTAAATAACTGAGATGTCATGAATTTTGCAGTACTTGCTGTAAAAGTAGTTCTTTGTTTTACAGCATGTAAATGCATCACTTACTTTGTACTTATTTCAGAGAAAAGTTTGAAATGACAAAAGTTACATAAAAAAATGGAAACAGGTTGCATGGGAGTCACTTAGAATGGAAATGGTATCTAGACTAAGATTTTCTCTTGACATAGGAGTGCAAGTCTTCCTTTCACAAGGGACCTCAGTCCCGTTTGACTTGAACAGGAATTAGATACTCGAGCATCTTCTGAGGACTGGGGTTTTAAGCACTTGAGATCTGAGGTTCTCTTCAAAGCCAGCAGGTGATTGGCTCCCAAATGCCTCAGACATTTATGAAAACCGTTCTGTGATTCTGTGATTTCAGCTTTTGCATAAATCTGATAATTTTGAAAAACATCTGTCCTCAATTAGGAGTGCATACTCTCCAAATGTGTGACCAAAAGTACTCTGTATATAGCAAGGTTCCACTAGTGGGAGGACAGACTGGTAGTCAGTAGTTAACTATCCCATGGGAATGTTGTCTTCTTACAAATCTTAATTGAAATATTAACAGATGGGCTGTCAGAGCACATCTCACTCTGCAGAAATACAATGCTGTTCTGTACAGTTATTGGAGTCCATCCTCTATGACTAGATCAGTGCATTATGACTCTGGGATATCAGCTCAATAGCTTACAAATTTCTTACTATGTAACTTCATTGCAACTATCTGTAACTGTAATACAACAGCATAACATCCCACAGAGAAACACTGCTAGGAAAGGGGAAACATCTAAATACAAAACAATAAGAAAAGGATGAATTTCAACACACACAAAAAAATCTTGACCCTGAAAATTCTCAAGCATTTTCACTGTCTCTAGCAGACAGTACATACAAGACTTTGGAGGGATGGAAGGGGCTGACTGTGAAAGCCCACATGTACATGACAGTTAACTGATCTTGTTCTAATCTTGCCATTTATGTGTCTAACTGTAAGTGCTAGTGGTATTTCCAATTTCGCTGTGATTTCACAACAGGAAGTTCCTACTAGAGCGGACAGCTTATGTACACCTGTTGTTTCATATATTGCTTCCTAGGAGCCAATGATGTTGGTTACAGTTCTCCAACAGGTACATAAGGCATCTTCCTCCCCATCCCTCCGGGAGCAGGAGGAGGAAGAAGTGGCAGAGTGAGCGAGTGGCTGTGTTGTTCTGAGTTACCGGCTGGGCTTAAACCATGACAGGCAGGTTTTCCTGTATCACTTTCATTAGCAGCTGAGAGAATATATAGTCTGCTTACACCTCTGAACAATCTGGAGTCTAACATATGTACATTCTGCCTGGCAGCACCACTTCAACTCCTGGCAAACAAAGTTGTACTCAGAAGCTGGAAGCTCCTATGAGACTGGGAGATGGGGGTCTGTCTCTTGCCTCATACCACAGATTTCCTGTGACCTTGGGTGGACTGCTTCATCTTTCTTTTCATACCAGTTCTGCATCTCTGAGGATAATCCATATCTCCCTTCCTGTTTTCCGTTTGTCATTATTTTAGCTTCTGTGGCATCAAGGCTTCCATATACGCCTGCACATACAACTCCGTGTACTGGGGCTGTGGTTTACTCACTCTCATACAAAGATGGCTAACGCTGGTCCCCGAGTTGTGTTGGTTAATAAATACCCCTCTCCTTGAGATTCAGTAGGAAGTTCTGCTTTGCACTGATGGGAGAGACATTCCTTGCATTGTGTGAATGTAGAAAACAAAGGCTGAGAAGGGATATGAGCACTCTATAAATACAGCCTGGAGGTAAACACCAGAGGAGGAAAAGAACTATTTTTAAGTGAAAGGACAGTGTAATCACAAGAATAAATAGTGATGAATCTGATCTGGAAACTAGAACTAGCCGTGGTAAAAGGTTCTCAGTTTCGTGAAAGCGATAGGAGGAGAGCTACCTAAAAAGTTTTGGTTTAAGATATAATTTGATGAATTAACAAAAGGAGTAACATGACCTTGTGTTCTGTAACAATGGGTACTGCTTTGGGTAATGAAGGTAGTCCCATTCAGTCTATATTCCCGAAAAAAAAACCCAAACCTGCTAATTTAAGTTCTTACAAATGGATACATCTGATATTTCTTACACTGCTTTTTCTCTGACAACAAGATCAAATTAGAGACAATCTGATTTAAGTAATGGAGAGTTGAGGAAAGAGAGGTTGGAGCATCACAGATAAAGCAATTTTTGGCTGGCCCACTTAACGTTCAACTAAGTTTGTCTCCTGGGAGGGACAGAGCCCAGTCCAGACAGGATCAGAAAATAGAATGGAAATGTCACCACTTTTTTGGGTAGGAGGGTGTCACACTCCTCAATCTGAAGGGGAAAGAGAACCTTTTGGTTTAAACACAGAGGGGTGGTGCGGGAGCAGAGGGCTGGGTCTGACCCAGAAGGTCCTTTCCGACTGTATGCTCCTGTGCTTTGGCAAACAATGATTCACAGTTTCCCAAGACATTAAAGTTTTAAGGCAAGGTATCTCGCGGTGAAATCTTGAGGCTTCAAGATGTACCCATACAAGTGAGGTGCCCACCATAATTTTCAGGTTAACACAAAAGGGACCATTCATCTTCCTCTTTGGTTCTAGACGCAGCATTAGATTTTCCCAAAAAGACTCGAGTTAGCAACAGTTGTTATCTGGATTGCTAGGGTTTTACACACACGGCTCGCCCCTGAAAATCTAAAAGTGTTGCGGGAAAATGTAAAGCTTGACCCGATGTTCCAGTGACTTCCTTTAATGTTTTAACGGTTGAACACCTTGCCTTTGATATTTGCTCCCTTCTCACCCTGTCTCTTTCACCTTCCTAATTTCCATCAAGGAAAAATTCTGGGAAGTTAGTGGAGGAAGGGTTTGGGTTTGCCATGGAGAGAAAATTCTGCAAAAAAAAAGCATCACTTCCTCCAAACTCAGAAACAAGATAACAGCAGATTTCCTACGGGCTCTGTGAAGGGCTCAGTGTTCCCAAAGGAAGGGTGGGCGCAGAGCGCGGCCCCCACCAGGCGCGGCCTTCCCGATCCGCCGATCCCCGGACCCTCGCCTCGCCCGAGCTTGCTGCTCGTCCCCGTGCGGCGAGGCGAGCGATGGAGCCCGCACAACGCCGGGGTGCGGGGAGCGACGCGGGCAGCTAGCGAGCACCTGCCGGGCAGGAGGAGTAAAGGGAAACACGGTCCCAGGGTGCCCGGAGGAGGGGTGCCAACCCTAGTGAAGCTGCCGGCCCCGAAGGAGGGATGCCGGGACGGGGACGGGGTGCAAGCCCAGAGGAGCAGTGCCCGGACGAGGAGGGATGGGTGTGCCATCCCGGTGGTATTGGCTCTGGAGACGGGGAGTGCCGGCCCAAGGGAAGGAGGGTTGCCGGTACCGGAGGAAGGAAACCCGCCCGGCGCTTGCCAGCCCAGAGGAAAAGATGCCTGGAGGCTGAGAGCCATCCCGCCGGGCCCCCGCACTTACCGGCGTTGTTCATCTTCTACCGCAACTTTGCTTGCCGCTGCCCCGAGCGCTCAGCGCATTGTCCCGGGGGGCCGCCGCCGCCCTCGCCCCTCGCGGACGCGCCCGGCCCTGCAGCCCCTCCGGGGCACGGCGGCGCAGCGGCGCGGGCGGGGCAGAGGGGCCGGAGCGGCGGGCGGGGCCGGCGCGGGGGCGGTCAGTGCAAAGGCGCGGGGGGCCGGGCTGGGATAGGATAGGATAGGTCAGGTAAGGTCGGGTCGGGTCTGGTCCTGTCCTGTCCTGTCCTGTTCTGTCCGGTCCGGTTCGGCCCGTGGAGTCCAGTCCAGGCATCCGTTGCCGCGGAGCGAGTCCGGTGGCTCCGGCTCCTACGGGGGGAAGAGGCGGCGAGGAAGGAGCACGGATGCCCAAGGGCGCGAACATTTCAGGGAGCAGAGCACTACCCTGTCCTTCTTTCCCGCTGTCGCGTGTTCACGTCTCACGTTCATCACTCGCTTTCCACAGCCCTTGGTCCGTCTCTGCAATTCTCCTTGGTTCCCCTCTCTCCATTCCCCCTCCTGCCTTCTCCCCTCCCACCGTATCTCCTCCCTCCATCCTTTCTCCTTCCATCCTTTTCCCCATCTTCACCTTTTTCCTCCCGACCATCCTTCACTCCTCTTCGACCTTTCTCCCGCTCCATCCATCCTAATCCGTTCACCCAGGCATCCACGCCCCCATCCGCTCCATTCCCCCACGGGTCACGACCGCCCGCCCCGGGAGCACCGAGGGCGCCAGGCTTCGGGAGTCGTCCCCCCTACCCCGGTCACCTGCCGCTGGAAGCGGCTTCCGAGCGCGGGGGAGCCGCGGACGGTCCCTCGCACGCAAACCACTCTTACCCAGAGCAGTTTCAGGCAGCGCCAGGCTGCTGCCTTTCCGCCTCGCCCATAAGCCAGCTCCTGCCTCAGTGAAGTTAACACGAGCATCCTGTGGCTGGGCCCTGTTTTCGGGTGGGCAGCAGCAGCTCTAACCCCCAGGCAAGGTTGGATCGCCCCCTTCCTCTCAATGGAGGCATAATACAGCCCTGCTGCCTTTTCCCGGGGAGCTCTGCTCTCACACACGAAAGAGCAACTTTGCACATTTCCCTCCCCGGGCAGAGGACCCCCGGGAGCACTGAGCTGTCCCCGTGGGTCCCTCCCTACTCAGGAAACAGCCGTTCCTCCCCAGGGCAGGCTGGTGGTCCGCAGCCAGCCCAGAGCGCCGCACCAGCAGGCTGGAGAGAGGGAGAAGCAGCACATCGTAGCTGCCCCTCGTCCAGGCAGGGTGCGTGTGGAGCACTCAGGTCCTACTTTGACGCTCTGAATGCTACAGAAATCAGGACTGTTGCTAACACCATCCTGAGCAACTTCACTTTAGATGCTGTTAGTTCTGCTTTTGCAAAGTACCTAATGAGTAAGGTCATCCTGCTGGCAGATGCTCTAGTATAGCCAAAGCTTTTTTCTCTGACCTTTCAATGCTGTCTCACTGTGACTGATAGGGTGCAGAGTGCCTTGCACATTAGTGCACAGAGTTCTGAAGAGAGAAAGCAGGCAGTGAGGGAAATGGGAAATCCTTCTTTCTGTGGGCTTCAGTCTCTCTCACTGAGGCTGGTATGCAGGAGTAGAATCACAGAATGGTTTGGGTTGGAAAGGACCTTAAGATCATCTAGTTCATCCACAGGTAGGGACACCTCACAATAGACCATGTCACCCAAGACTCCGTCCAACCTGGTCTTGAACACTGCCAGGGGTGGAGCATTTACCACTTCTTTGGGCAACATGTGCCAGTGTCTCACCACTCTCACAGTAAAGAACTCCTTCCTTATATTTAACCTGAACTTCCCCTGTTTCAGTTTGATCCCATCATCCCTTGTCCTATCACTACAGTCCCTGATTAAGAGTCCCTCTCTGGTATCCTTGTAGCCATGAGATCTTGTAGCTTCAAACTGGGAGCTGCTCTGAAGTCTCTACGCAGTTTCTCTTCTCCAGGCTGAACAGCCCTAACTTTCTCAGCCTGTCTTCATATGGAAGGTGCTCCAGCCCCTTTATCATCTTCAAGGCCTCCTCTGCACATGCTCCAACTGCTCCATGTCCTTCTTATGTTAAGGACAGACATGGAGCTGGGTTCTGGTTCTGTAGGGGACCCTGCTTATGTCACTACACCTCTAAG
The DNA here is from genome assembly GCF_033815535.1 of Pezoporus flaviventris. Taxonomy (NCBI): domain Eukaryota; kingdom Metazoa; phylum Chordata; class Aves; order Psittaciformes; family Psittacidae; genus Pezoporus; species Pezoporus flaviventris. The sequence goes on along the minus strand of NW_026892569.1, from coordinate 9,948,988 downwards.
CAAGCATTTGCAATACTGTATGGTTTTGGAGATGCATAAAGTCACAGTAGCAGCTCTTTCATTAATACTCTGACTGGTGTAGATGAGGAGATGGAAACACCTACAGATTCTATTGTAGCATGAGATGTGGTGTGTGCCCTGGTTCATGGAACTAAATGTGTTTCCCTGGCCCACCTATGACCAGCAGTCATCTGCCCTTCTCCCATCTTCGTGTGCTCGTCCCTGATTTATTCTTGTGATCTACAGCCTTGATGTCCATGTCAATCAACAGAAATAACTTATGTCAATAAAAGCATCATCCGAAGCTGCTTCAGGAATACAGATTTAGTATTTAATCTATTCAGCAAAGTGTGGGAAAAGGTTTATGTGACACAAGGACAAAAAAAATCAAGCACAGTATAGTTGATTTGGAAAAAAATACCTTAAAAATGTTTTCCAGGAGAGTAACATTTTGGTTAAACTGCTGCAAAATACTAATGTGCTAGGGGAGGGGGACACAGGAAGGGAAGAAACATGTTTTCATGAGAATGCGGGCTGTAGAATTTGGGGAATTTTCCTGGTCAGCTGAAAAGCATAGTCTTAAATAGCAAAGTTTTCTCATCACTAGATACATAATGGAAAAATGTCAGTTAAGTACGATGCTAGCAAAATAAAGCCTTTGTAAAAGAGATCCAATGGTCTTGTAGTTGCTGTGCTATTTCTAATGTGCACTTCACTCAAAATCCTTTTTGGTCTGCGGCAGGACAAAGAACTATGATACTTCATAGGTTTTGGTGCAAACAACCAATTTGTGAAAAATGTCATGGAGCAGATAAGGACTTTTCTCTTTCCTGTTTCCTGTGAAAGGAGCTAAACACTCCGGCAGAACCCAGACTTAGCGACAAGGGGACAACCCCTGCTCCTTGTACTGTGCCAGTAGCTCAGAGTCTGGCTGCTGGCAGGCACTACCCATGGTTAGTTTTGTGACCTGGCTCTGGAAAGAGTGGGTGCTTCTCACAAGTTCCTTTTGGCCCGTTCTCCATCTGCTTCCTGCCTGCACTGTTCACCAAGGAAGGTATTCAGGAGCAGTTCAGTCTAATTTTGGACCCCAAAGACTCTGCTGCATGAGCAATTAAGCTGAAATTTGGGTACAGTAGGGAAAAAGAAACAAATATCTGTGCAGTGATCCATCTCTCAAAAAATCCAAAAGTACAATTAGTAAGCAAAAGGCTTATACTCTCTTTATTGTCAGTCTAAAAGACAATCCAGGGTATAATTTCCTGTAGTGAAATGATGAAAAGCTTTAGGAGCTTTATAGCTAAATGCAAATAAGAATCATAAAAGAACTGCTTGAACTTTTTCAGTTTATCCTCTAACTCTCTTCAAAAATAATAAGGAACAATCTGTGTTACAAATAGATGAATGGGAAGGTGAATGCATGTGAACATGTTCAGGAGACCCAAAGAGTCAAATCAAACTTTTGCAGTCAAAAGAGGAATATCCACTTTTGCAAGCAAACTGTAGTGGAGAGTGGCCATACCATATAAAACATTCCTTGGAGCAAGCAGAGTTCAGCACAGAGGAATCATCTTCCCCAGGGAGAATCTGAGACTTACTTGTCTAGAAGTGAAATCATAGAATGATTTGGGTTGAAGGGACCTTAATGCTCATTGAGTTCCAACTGCCTGCCATGGGCAGGGTCACCTTCCACTAGAGCAGGTTGCTCCAAGCTCCTGTGTCCATCCTGGCCTTGAACACTGCCAGGGATGGAGCAGCCACAGCTTCTCTGGGCACCCCAGGCTAGTGCCTCACCAGCCACTTAGTGAGGATGTACCCTGCTGTGCTCTCAGGGGTCCTGCAGGTTGACAGCTATAGATGGTGTTAAAGGAAGAAACAGGGAGAGGATCTGGGTAATGCAAAGGAACCATTTTTCAGACTTCATTATTCAATCACTGAGATAAATGAAGCATATTTAAAAAAAAATAATAATTCCACTAATTTTTAATAATGTCAACTTTTTAAAAAATATCTCCTTCAAAATATAATCCAACTATCCATTTAATAAGTCTGATTCATTTTAAAACTCAGGTGAACATTCTAGGCTTAAAGGTCCTCATCTAGCCTCATCCAAGCAGTTTTAAGTCCATGCCAAAATCTAAGCAAGTGCAGAATCTGTTTCAAGTAGTGCTCATGCACATACCGCTGTGGATCAGGGCTGTCTAGCATGTTGGAGTCTTATTTTTTATCCTTGTAACATAAACTAGCACTCTGTCATTTTAATGAAGCTCTACAAACTATGTTTATCGTATGATACTACCTGTGCATCCTAATTGTTATTTTTAAGCCTCTTGATGTTATTATGTGGATGTGTTCTTCAAGATGAGGTCTGTTTCATTATAAGCAGTCTTTCAGGGCATTTTTTCATGATCTTCTACCCTGCTATCTCTTCTTCATTAGGATCTTTACGTTTGGGTTTTGTGATTCGTGGTTTCTTTTTCACTATTTGGTGTCAGTGGCCTTAACAAAAGAAATTTTCTGGCATCAAACTAACAATACAGCATTGGGGGTTGGGGGGGGAGGCGGTATAGGGAGAACCACCCCCAGAATTACATTGAACTAAACTTTCTATTTTCTGGTAGGTACAATTTTGGAAACTAACATTGCCTTATAAATCTCTGGTCTTAGTTGCCTGAGAAATCATCTACTGTGATGGTATTTTGATATTGATGGTGCACTCACAATATATTGATATTTCCTGGTGCACTTGAGCTGGTAGTATGCTACCTGGGAAACCATGAGAGAGGGATAGGTTCATCAGCACTCATCCCAAAGCCCAGGCACAGAGATCCATAGGACGTAGGACAGCTAGTCCCTTGTGTTTATCTCTGTAAGGCTGCCTGGGACATCTGAAAGTCTTAATGAATGGGGGAATGTCTGCACTGTACATAAGCATTTCAGTTATTCAAAGGTAAGCTGGTGCTGCATGTCACAAAAAATGAAATTGTTTACTAAAGCAGGATGGGAAAAAGTGAATGCATGTTAATAACCACATGGATTCCTTGGGATGGCAGGTGAAATTTAATGTAAAATACGGGCAGCTGTGATGAGTTGAGTATGGTAGTAACCACTTCTAGTAACTACTGATAGGTAACCACCTTTCAGGTATTTATTTTTGCTGTTATGGAATAGCACTGGGGGCAGTTATAGACTGATGTCATACTGCCTGAAGACAATGTCTCCTGTGTCTGTAGAACCGTGCAATCCTTCAGTGACTGGTATGTCAACTCTGCCTCACTTTCTTGGTTTCTTTTTATTCTCTGTTCACAAGCTCACCTCACACCAAGGCTCAGAGTCAGAATAGTAGGGGGTGCTGTACAATACTTTCTGGCATATGAAGATCATGTCTTCTGATTTTTGAACACCAATGTACCTTTTATGATGGATAGTTTGCTCACTGCCTTCACTCTATAGCTGTGCTCTTCTTTACATCAAAACTAATAGCAAAGGACCTGTCAAACATATGTCCCAGTCTTGGGCCCAGAAGAGTTTACATCCTGGTCAAAGGCAAGAGAAGACAAGTGAAGACAAACACAAAGGGAGTGGAGAGGAAGAGAAGAATGGGAGAGTTACAGCAACAAGATGATGAATATTCTTTCCTGTACTAGCAGTTTGTTACTTCGTAGCAAGTATTTTTTGCAGTACCTGTTTTTTTTTTTTTCAATGAAAGGGATTACAATTACCAGTTTTTCCTGACCAACATTGAAATCATGCTGTCCATTACCTACTTGTGGGAGTTGGTCCCAAAGTCAACAGACTGCAGGAGATACTAGATTTTCAAGGATGGTTTATGTGTACAGACTCTGGAATGCTTTAGGAAAAGGAGGCTAGAAGGATAGTGGAGTCAGTTCCTGGGAAACCAGTCTGTATTTGTATTCCTTACAAAGGAACACAACTGTAAAATACTCTAAATATATCCTTGATTCTTACTTAGTCAAATTAACATCTGATTGTTTCACTCAGCATTTTCCATAAACGTACCCTAGCAAAAGCACCAGTCCTCTCAGGAAGGAGGTTTGTGTGTTCGTGGTTCATGGTTCAGACTCATGGTGCCACCAAGGCTCTCTGATGCAAGAAGTTTCTGAGATTTCTGTTGCTTAGCATTTTTGTAAATAAAAATAACATAAAATAAAATTTGTATGCAATGGCACAAAATCTGAGAGCTTATACAATGCCACAGTTGGGTCCACTCATTCCTCACTGCTATGTATATTTGCTTTCCTTCTCAGCTGCCCAGATGCCTAACTGATCAAGTCCTTGATCAGTTTTGGCCCATGTCTTATGGAGGCAGAGCTTTGTTTAATGCAACTTAGCTTGGGCAAGGATGTGTCCAGAAATATTTTTATCTTTACTCAATAGGATGTGACGATCCTGCATGCAAAGCACTAGTGCTTGTATTTGCAAAATGCCTGTAGAGGTTTTCTGGCAACAAACAGAAGTAGCTGAAAATACACTACTATGGATTCGCCTACTGCAGTCACTCTTGGTTTTCTCCAGCCTTTCACACCCTCTGAGATGCTGCCTGTTCCATTAAACACCAGAGGAAATAACATCACAAAGAATCAGACTGGGAGTTGGGAGCTGAAGGATGGCAGATGGATGCTTCAGACATCACTCAGGGTGAGCAAGTGTAAGTGAGGAGCAATACCATTGAGGGTCAGATGTTACACAGGTGTAAAATTGATGTCAGTGAAAGAAAAACTGGGCACCAAGTGAAAAGGCTGAGAGTTGGCACAAAATCAACAGCAGCTCTAGCTTCATTGGGGCCAGAGCTGAATCTCACTCCTGGAGGTCAGCAAACACTCTTGCTAAATTTCATGTGAAAAGGGGGGGGGGGGGGGGAAGCCGCCACCCAGCTGCAGAAATGTTGACTGGTTTCCTGTGTTTGATGGGACTGTGCATTTGACACCCTCAGTACATGCAAGTCTCCCTCAGCAGTGAAAGGTTGTGACCAGGATGACTGTTGCTGCCTCTGAGCATTGTTTTGAGCCACAACAATTCATTACACACCTCTTTTTTATCAGGGCCATATATTGGGCGCAATGTGCTGTGTGAGAAGTACATATAGGGAGGAAGCCAAACACCCATTTCCTCTCAGTATTTGGATTTGTTTTGGTCTCACTCCAGTGTCAGTCTCACTCCAGGCACCTTCCACCACAAGTCCTCCCCTTAACTCTGCAACGCACTTATCACTGGGGCCTTTTTGGCTAGGGTAAACCTTGGCTGCATTGATTAGCACAGCCACTGACCTGGAGAAGGGCTGGCAGCTGTGTTCTCCATTTCCTGCCCAGGCATGTGCTGCCTGATTGGAGGAAAATAGTTCTTAAACCTACTTCAAAACAGGAAACTTCTCTTCTCCCTGCTTCCTGAGGTACAGGAACCCTCTCCACAGCAACCCCTGGACAAAGAAGGCTCTTGTTAACCACTGGGGTGCCATACCAGATATGGTGGGAGGTCATAATTCAAGCTGAAGATTTACACCCTGAAGGCTGGAAAGTGCCTGTCTGTGCGCTGCTGCTCCCGCCCCTCAGTGCCTACACTGCTGCCTCCTTAAACAGCCTGAAGGTTAATTAGCAGATGATAATCCCATCCATTGGAAGCATTTGTAAACCCTTTCCATCTTCATGACTAAATACTGATCCTGTGTCACCTCTGGAACATCATTTTGTAATATTGTCCCTCAACCTTCACATCAAAGAGGTGACTGACCATGGCAATGCTGTCACCCTCAGGGTTTTTGCATGGTGTATCTTCAAAAATGTATCTATGAAAATCGTGTATCTATGAATCATGTAGGGTTTGGGTTTGGGGTTTGTTTTGTGGGCTTTGGGGTTCTTATTTTGTTGGTTTTTTTTGGTTTTTTTTTTTTTTTCCCAAATAACCACTTCTTGAATCCTACAAGTATTGCATGACTAAAAAATACTGACATTTCATGCTTTGGTCATTGAGTAGTTTCCCACTTATGATCAGGCCTCCATGAGAAGTTCTGAAGTGCAGATTTCAGAAAATCGCTTATGGTTTGAATGCAGTCCATTGCAGTCCTGCAGAAAACTATACATATACATATACAGTAGGCAGTTTGCATCATTGAAGGACCATTGCTAGCAGAGCCCGTGGAGCATAGTCAAAATGAGTATTAACGTCTGTAATTTTGTATTTGCACAAAGAGTCAAAAATTTGGATTTAAAGTTTAAATTTGGTAGGTTCTTTTAAAAAAGCATGCAGGTCATCTGTATCTGATGGGCATTAAAGTGCACTTACGGAGAAAAACCAAACACAATAGATGAAAATGGTAAACAGTGAAAAATCCTTGTTCTTATTTTGGTTTGGACATAAATTCTATCTACCCAATCACCTTTTCACAGCAAATATGGATCTGCAGAGCTGTCCCTGTGTGCTCCACCCATAAAACTGAGACATTAGGATGTCTGAGTATTTTTCCTGGTATTCAGGCTTAAGGAAATAGAGCAGTAGGACATAGCAACATTCAGTAACCCTTTCCTCTGCGTTCAGCTCCTTTCTCACCAAATACTTTCTGAGAGTGCTACAGGGGAGGATCCCCTCAGGCTCTCCAATTTCCTGTCAGCGAGCTATGCTGTTGATTGTAGAATGCCTGCCTTCAAACTCTAGGCTAATTATTTCACATACCTCTGTAGCAACAGTAATCTGCAGTGTATCACAAGGGAAGCTGTTGTGTATTTGTAGTTTATGTCTGCTGTTACCTGGGCCACCTGAATGCATTTACCAGGAGTATATAGAGAGGCCTTATAGCAGAAGAGTTTCTCATTAAAGTTCCTGTGATTTTCATAGACCCAGGAGTGGGTCTACAAGTGACTTTTAAACAGAGAAGCAAAGTTTGCTGAGAGAAGCAATTTATTGTGATAGATTGGCCAATCATAAAGCAGACAAGCTCATCTTCACTCCCCTCACCAGATTAGGTAAAGAAACAGCAGGTTTTAAGCTAAATACAAACTGGATGTACCTTTTCTTGGTTTAGCCTACTTACAAGTTGAAGAAGAATGTTATAAGACTCAGGATTGCTGCTGCAGTGTTTCCAGTTCATCACTGTTTCTGTGACTTGTTTGGGGAAAAACTCCTAAACTTAGCTCTTAGAAGTTGATGTTATGCTGCATGAGTAGAGGTAAGATGAAAGTGGTGTGATCATTTGATGAATGTGGAGGAGGGTTTGGATTTGATGATAATGCCCCAGAGAAGGGGTATTGCAAGTGATGGGGCTAAAGGTGCTGACAATGAGAATCAAGCACAAGCACAGGCACCAGAAAGGGAGATGTTAGAGGGGGCTGAAAGATTTTACCCTACAGCAGGGCAAACTAGGGGGAAACAAGGGGAAATTGTGATTGCATCTTTAAGACAAGCTGTGGGCAATGATGCCCTGGTCATGATAAAGATTCCCTTTACCATCATAGATTTGAATATTTGGAAACAAGTGGCTGTAATTATGCATCATGTTTGTGAGAGTGTTGACAGGGATATTATTATTCATATGGCTCGAACTGCAGTAGAGAAGCAAATAATGGCAGGCACATTGGCAGGTATAGTGAATCTTCATGTACCTACCGCCAGTCCTAACTGGGACCCTAATTGAGACCAGGACAGGTAGGTTTTGAAACAATATCAGAAGTGGATTTTATTCAGTATAAAGAATATGGTCCCTAAGGCAGTGAGCTGGTCTAAACTATATGGATGGATACATTTTTCACAATGGCCTGGATTGAGGGATAAACTGCTTGTGATATATCTATCCATTGGAGCCAGCTCTGCTGTGGGAGCCAAAACTGGGATGAAGTTTTGAAATGCCAAAAATGTCTTATCTTGAGCATCTTCCTTCTTGTTTCTTCAGTCTCTCTCATAGGCAGCCAGGATGATTTTCTCCCTATTCTTCCATGTCTACAGTAGACAAGTGCCTTCCAGCTTCTGGGGCTCCTGGCCTGTCTGCAGTGCAAGTCAATGTGCTTCAAGTGGAAGTACATGTGAGGAAGGGTGTGAGCCATTCCTGTAATACTGACTCACTCACTGAACCAGGCGATTAACTTTTTTAGCTTGCTCTTGGGTACTAGTATGTATGGTGAGAAGCCCCACTGATATTGATCATAGTTTGCTGGATAAGCAACAAGGGACACATGAAAGCCTTATGGAACCAATGCACTCAGGTATGCTCCTCATTGGAAGTATCAACACTGAGATCTCTCTCTTCTGCTTGGCATTGCTTTGCCTCCAACAAGCATTTGTAAGCCATTGCAGCTATTCAGGGTTGTAAAGGTCCCTTTCATTCCTAATTTTGACAATAGGGTCAGACTTCATCTTCTCCGTGGAAGGTATTTGAGTGACTCACTTCTTTGGAGCACTTCTTTGTTCTGTAGGCACAACTGCCAAATAAATATTGCCCTTGAACTATTCAGTTCCTGGTTATAGATTTTGAATATCTTTAGACACCACTGGGGGAAGAAAGTGTACACAAAATAAGAAAGTGTCTGAAAGAAGAGCAACAGTGTCTTCTGCTCACTTACTAGTAGTACTTTCAGAAGTCTCGAGCCTTGGAATTAAAGAAACTTCTCATAAATTTGTGTCACACTTACCTTTCAAGTCAAACATAATTTCAAGTCTGATTTAAAGATCTCCCCTCCAGCTGGGCTGTTAAACTTTCTGAATTCTTTACTGTCTGATAAAGAAGGGGGCTCATACTGCAACTTCTCCCATGTTCTATTTTCTTCTCTTTTGTCCACCTGCCAATTCCAGACTCAGATCTTCAGTGACAGGATATCGAGAGAAAGTTCAGCTGCAGTAATTTGAATATGGAGGACTGAAGTGGCAAGACACACAATAATTGTGTATGCTGGGTGATAGTATTTATGATACCTGTAAAGCTGGGTCAGAGACCTCAGGGTCCACTTCTGATCCAAGCAGAAAAAAAGAGGGACACAATTTAATCAAACAACATTATTGGAAGCTATTTAATTTTCTTAAGTGTTTTGATTTGTAAGGACAGATATGGCACACTTAACACCTCATTATTCATATGTCTATGAAGCAGTTGGCCTCTCCCTACTTTCTCTTCTTATATATCCATTAACGAAATTGATTCTAATAATGGAAACAGTGTAGCCATTGTCTCTATCCCTTCCCAGTGCATGTAAGCAGGAGACTCCAATATGTTCCCAAATGTTCCTGCCCTGCATCATTTTTCAGGACTGTAGAGCAGCCCCTAGCTCAAATGTTCTCAGTATGGTTAAAGGTACTTTGCATTCCTAAAATCAGGATATTGTTTGGTTGGGGTTTTTTTGTTTGGTTGTTTTTTTTTTGTGGGTTTTTTTTTTTTTTCCTCAGAAAGCTGGACAATATTTTACCTGCGTTTCCATCACTCCAGGACACCTTTGATTTCCTCTAGCTATGGCTGAACTGGACCCTTTCGTGGTCAGAATGAGAATGGGTTTTGTATGCCTTAGTTAAGGCAACGGTGATGGAACCACTTGTTTTTCAGGGTGAGTTCAGCCCATTATTTTGATATCACTGCAATACAGATACAGTAGTCTCTTTAAATTTCTTTTAGTGTTCTGTATGCCTCTTTACTGGTGCCATTAGAATTCAAGTCATGCTAGTTCTGGGACATTTTTGCATCTCTGTGTTTTCTAAACGTCCTTCTTCCTGCCCTAATGAAGGATTCTTCAGAGTCTTGTGAAGTTCTGCAATTTCAGCATAATGGACACTGAGAAAATGAAGTGGAAAAATAAAGAAAGGGACTTTGTTCTATCTTTTTTTTTTCCTTCCTTGGGCACGACCTGTTTGTAGAAGAGGAGTTTAAGTTCCTTTTTGCAGATCGTGTCTGCCAGGAGTCACATTGCTCCAGCTGCTCTGAATGGTGCGGACACAGAATGTTTCTATGTACCCACCCTTTGCTGATCATTATACTAGCCAATTACTTACAGCAACTGGAGTGGAGTTTTAGATTCTTTTCTTTGTGTACAGCTTTGGTGGCAGCCATTCATGGAGAAGGAAGACTGTGACTGACCAGGAGGCAAAAATACACTGAATTACTCTCCAGTACTGCTGATCTGAGCAGCAAAAAACCTTGGTGACTTAGAGTGAGCAGTAAAGAACAAAACAAAACAAAAGCAGCAAATGGAAAACATGTTTTTCACAGCAGAGGCTTCAAATGTTCTCCATTTTTTCAGTGAACGTAGGACGTATTTGTTTCTGGCTTTTAAAAAAAGATTAGTTTTGTGTGTGTGTCTGTTTTGCCAATGGCTGATAAATATTTCTGTGGATGGACTTTCAAAGAAAAACATGTTTTTCGGTCTCTACCGGACTTTTATTTCCTTACTTCACACAATTGCAGGAGAGAGTGAGCAGTGAGGAAGGCGGGGGTAGTTGTGCCTTTTACTATATGTCTTTTTTTTCCAAGATCCAGTTTTGCTTACAGATACAAGACAAGGCAAAACATGTTTTCCTTCATCAAGAAAGGAAATTACAGCTATTTTTTATTGCTGGCTTAAATATATATATATATGCGTGTGTGTGTATGTGTATTCTTCTGGTTCAAAGGTCAAGCGGATGACCTGCATTCATTTGAAAATAACATTTTGAGACATGCTGGCATTTTCCAGATTGACAATGGAATGAGTGCTTGTGAAGGCTTGTAGTTTTGACAAATAACCACCAAAAATGTTAAGAATGGTTGCAGTTAGGCGTCTGCTTATGTATATAAGCAGAATATTCTTAGAGGTGTTGGTGTATCTGTGCAAATCCATAACCTGATTCTGAATTCAGAAATGGACCTCAAGTTGCCAGCATGGTAAAAGCCAAGAAACTTCGTATTAGCTCACGTCTAGTGTATTTTTTGTAGATTTTACTTCTCATAGAGTAATTTGTAAATGTGATCTTGGATCTTACATCAAAGTGAGCTGTTTAATGTATATGGTATAGATATATCAAATGGAACTACACTTGCAGATAGATGCTCATTTATTGCAGTGCAGGTCCTTGGTAGGTCTTAGTACTGCTCATGATTGCACATTCTAGAAAATCAGGTGTGTGTGTGTAAATGTACAAGCGTGTATTACTGAGTGTGTATGAAATGTTAAGATGCAGTCAGTGGACCTGAGTGCTTTAATTTTGTTGAGTACAGCCTCAGCTCATTTGAACTTGACCTGCAGAAATGCTGACTGTCTAGAGCTCTAGTGGCAGCAGTAGGTGTTGTGGATGTTAATGGGCTAAAAATCATTAACTGGCCTTGCAAAATGCTGAAGAATCTGTATTTTGCTGGCCACTTTGAAAGTTTCTTTATGGGTGTTCTCTGCTTTTAAACTCTTACTTGAGCCTGACTCTACACGTTAATTAGTAAAATATTTTGACTTATTGATGGAGTGATATGAGTGAATAGAAAATTATATGACTTTAGATAAAGTTATTGTTTTACATTTCCTTGGAAAGGCATATGCCCAGTTAAGTGACCTCGGGCAGATGAAACATGGCTATTTGGAACTTCAACAAAGATGGGCTTAACAGACCTGTTTTTAGTGTAGTAGGTGTTGGTGAAGTTAAAATACTTGGTCTGACTTGGTAGTTTATCTGGTGAAACAGATGTACAAAGCAATAGCAATTTTAACGTGTGTTGAGTACTGTGTCAAATAGCAGTTGACTCCGACAAAAGACTGTCTTCTTCAGTTGATTATTGGTGGCAATAATGACAAAATTTAAGGGTTGTAAGTGACATCATGCAGGCCAGGGTGTGATATGTAGAAGCTTGCTTTTTATCTGGGTATTGGAAGAACCAAATTTAGCATAGGGACTGTTAACCTGGAATGTGCTGTGTGTCTCTCACTGTCTAGCTCCATGGTGTGCAGAAGGTGTCCATTCCCACCTGCCAGGGGAATCTCTTGGGATGCTGCAAAGCTGTGCATCATGCCACCAGCTGGCATGAGGGCACTTTGTGAAGACTGAGAGGAATGCCTCGGTAGGCCCGCTAGCTCATGACCATCACACTTACTGCCCTTTTCCCAAGGATCTGGCTGGTACCCAGGTCAGATTGTTGTCTTGGGAATGTTACTTTGATGGACAGCTAAACAAATTCTCCAGGTCACGCAGTGTATGGCTGAGCAGGTCATCTGTCACAATACGTAACTTAAACCTGCATGTTGCACCCCTGTCACCAGTAACACTACTGTCGGGGCCACTCACAGAGCTCGTTGCTGTTTCTCCAGGGCAAGCTCTGCTGTTTATTTTAATTTGACCATTTTCCCTGGGACATGTTCATCTTTTTGCTTATTTTTATACCTTTTGAGTTCCTCCTGCCCACGTGCTTCTGGAAAGGCTGATGGGGTCTGTACCCATTCCCTAGAGCATGACTTGCATTAAATGAAAGTCAGGAGCATTTTGGCAAAGATCTTACCACCCAAGAAGCCACCAGGGACAGGCAGAGAAGAATGCTCTCTTGCACTGAGCAGGCAGGTGCAGCAGCCTATTTTCAGGCACATGCTACTGATTAAATAACTGCTGGTGAGCACCACAGTAAAATTGTCCAATTGCTTTTCGAGAACTGAGATAATGTTGTGCTTTTTTACCTCAGGGAAAGTTATGGGAAAGCAACAAAAGTCCCATTTCCCAAAGCTCCAGCACTTCTCTATAATTTCCTTGGAAAATTTAGCTTCCTGTTTTCAGACCCTCTTCAGAAGAGCTTCCTCATTCCCCAGAGAAGCTTTCACTTTGACAGCCCCATGAGACAATGGCAGCATCTTTTTACCCTGGGCCTGCTGCCCATGGAGGGTCTGGGCTTTGCGGTCACACTGGCAGCCCACTCTGCCTGGGGGCACTTTGCCCCCTTCAGCCTTGTGCCCCAGCAAGGTCAGCCCAGCACGCTCTTGGTGCTGGGGAGCAAAGAGCTGCTCCTGCCTCATGGGCTGCCTTCCCCTTTGCAGGGCTGTGGGAGACGCTGCCCATGTTAGCTTGAATGTACAAATACAGCTGCTGTTTATTGCCTTGTTTTTCAAGGAAAGTCCTCGGTACATTCAGAGGCTCAGGGAATTTCCACTATTTTTCTCAACGTCCTCCCCCCTCCGCTGGCCTTCAGACACTCACATTGTGTTGTTTTGACGTAATTTCAAGCAAATATTTTGCCACGGAGAGGCAGTGGAGGGTCACAGAGGTCCTCCAGGCTTGGGCTTCAGGCTTTCAACCCTCCCCAGTAAACAATAGCTCTATAACTCATTAAAACTCCCTTTTGATTACTTTTTCCTGTTTCTGATTGTTTTGGACCAGCAGGGGTGGATTCCACACTTCACAAACTTCTTTCTCCTGCTACTAAATTTAAATGTCTCTGAACTGAAAGGAGTTGCTAATCTCTTTGACAATAACTCCATCAAATAGAAATGACAACTGTAAACAAGATTTTAGGCTATTTATGAGTTCTGCAGGGGAATTGTGACTCTGTTTTGCAGAATAATTTTTATCCCTAGAAATTTCTTGAACTATCTTTTCAGACACAGAAGTTACCCAAACCCTAGTACTTTCCTGGTTTCCTAGCCTCCTTATTTTCAGATTAAGTAATAGTCATGTTCTCCCATTGTGGCCTGCATGACGCAAAGCTGGTAATCACCTTCCTTGCTTGTCTCCTGTGCTCTTCAAATTCATGCATCATCTTCTGCTTCACGTCATAATTCAGCACTCCTATTTCTGTCTCCATAGGTTTTCAGTGCATGGTTTTCTCCTGCTTTCAAGTCCCCTAGTTTATACGATCTACCTGTAAAACTCCCTTGCCCAGCTGAGCTTCTTGGCCATTTGTACATTCCATTCTTTTTTAGACCAGGAGTAAGCTCCTGACATTTTCCTACCGCCTCCTTTGTCCTTGACCACATATAGATTAATGAATTAATAAATTTCTGCAATGAACAGGAAGGAGAATTTAAGAAAGTGATTTGCAAAGAATCCAATGCAAAGGAAAAATATGTGCATATTTATCCATCACATCTTTGTATCGCATACACTGCCCACACATATCTAGACCCTAATCTGCTCAATCCGTACTAATCTAGCATGAAATCGTTTTTGTACTTATAGTGCAAAAAGTGGTAAAATAATCAGTTGAAATGGAATCTATATAGCATGGGTCTATATGTGGATTTATTTAGGAAGACAATAGCCTATATTATATTAAGCCTACAACTAAGGTCTAAGGGGGAACAAAGTATGAACGTGTGTACTGGTACCGTGTGTCCTGAAGATCTGTTGGTCAATTTACTGTTATTATTTGTTAAGCATGCTGAGGAAAAATACATTTTTCTTGCCCAGAGAGCTGACACCTTAAATAAAACTGTAACAGTGTACGAGAAGCTGATAAACGCTGTTATTTTTATTACTTCTGCTGCTATTGGCTTGGTTTTAAGCACCCTCTGAGCAGAACGGCCCCAAGATAACACAGTGTTGTAGATCCTAGGGTGGACTCTGTGCCTAGAAGGCGGAATGGCAAAAAGGCACTTCCTGGAAGTTTTAACTTTCTAGCAGCCTGGCTACCAAAGTTGTCCTTTGCAGTAGGATCCAGGGACGGGGAGAAAACTGCTCCAGAACAGCAGGTGCTGTGTAGTGCTGCAAAGCTTGCTACCGTGGTAATGAAGTTCTGGTGCCAACCCTGAAGGACTATGGATCCAGGTGTAATAGGCAAGTTGGATAAAATCTGCCTGAGCTTCACAGAAATCCGTCCATAAACCTGCTGGAAAGATCAGGAGGATAAACTGGTGCCCTCCAGAGGGATGAACGACTGCCACTGAGCAAGAACACAGCTTTCGTGTTCTAATAGGACATGCTTATTCTCAGCAGGTTAACAATGGCCTCATGAGGACTACTCCAGAAGAGAATTTGGTCCTATGTTTACCTTCAAGACCGCTCCCAGGACTGTGCTCCCATAATGATACGATTTTGAGTATGACGTAGTTGATCTTACATATGTACTTGTATATGTATTTACACGCAAACAATGATTATTGTGTGCATATATATATATTTATATATATGATTACTGTGTGTAAATATTCACACACTGGTAATTATTTTTAAATAAGAATTAAAGAAAATAACATGCATATGCTGTCCTAAAGAAACTTTGAAAGTGAAGACGACAAGAATTGTTTTCCTGGAGCAAATACTTCTGTGTTTGGTTGGTTGGGATTTTTTGGTAAACTATATAAGAACGTGACTCATACGTTTTTGTGGAACACAATTTTAAGAAAAGCACACAAACGAGATGTGAATTTTACAGCTGAGCCTCAAAACTGTCTTTCTAACTTAACACCTTGAAAAGATGAGCTAAATATAGGAGGTGTAATTACTCTTCCCCATTTGCTGTAGCTCTGTTCTCCAGTTACGCTTTCTTTTTTGATTCTGCCATGCTGCATGCAGTGTGACCTTTGAGAGATAGCAGTGAACTTCCTAGGTGTGTTAGCAGTGTCTCTGGCCTCACGTGAGGTGACCAAATCAATTGTAAGATCCAGATGTGAAGGATGAAATGTGTTTTTCCCAACTACAGCATTTGGGTCTTTCAGCATCTTCCCGACTGCTCTATTACAAACATTTCTTGGCTGACTCTCTGGCTTGCTTTGGGGTTGCTGTGAGGTTTGTGGTTAAGGTTATGTAGGGGAGGAAGGCTGTTCCTTTACACCGTTTAGCTAAGGGAGAGTATGGGGAGCTCACACTGGTCTCTGGAAATCTCTACATTCTGCTCCATTTCAAAGGAAACAAGCATGGGGAGGTGGGGATGAAATGATAACAGCTGGCTGGAACAGGGCTTGTTTTCCACAATGAAGGCATTCAGCCAAGCCATAGAATAAAAGAATGCCTTCCTATTTACCAGCTCTTCTGCAATCTTTCAGAACAAGCTTGATAAGATGCAGGCACCCTGCTGACTTCTAATAGCTTCAGATGGGGTTTTCTCTCTGAAGGGTCATCTTATCCAACTGAGCTTTTCTATTAGCAGTTTCCATCAGAGATGTTGCATTATGCAAGTGCATATCCTTCTTCAGCGACTTGGGAAAAGCAGGTACTTACCTCTAGGTTAAACCTAGAGACACAAGTAATGAAGTCTCTCACAGCTTCTGGTGTCCGTGTGTGTAGCAGTCTTATGAAAATGTGCAGATAGAACAGGGAATTCTTTCAAATGGTGAAGTTGCTGTTTTGTGGAGTAATGTGGTAACTGCCAAATCATTGGTCCTCTACATTTTAGTGGTTTGGAAATGCTTCACCTACACCCATGATTCCCCAACATTTTCAGATCCTGTTTTCCATGTACAAATGATTCCAGCAAGTAGTATTTACACCAAAGGTTTAACTGGAAAGGGTGTGAAGGCAATGACTTCATAGAGAGCATCTTTTCTGTGGCCTCACAAACCACCACATGGAATCCAGCTTGGAGTCCACTGACTGAAAAAGCTTTGTGTTGGAAAAAAAAATTGAGTTTTCAGCAAAAGATGTGCTCCAGTGACAATATTTCCTTTCTATGACAAGTTTCAGTTTTAACTTTAGAAGAATGGGAAAATGCTGTATGCCTTCAAACACCACCACATCTTGGTTCAGGTCAGCATACAGTGTCCTGTGGGCACTGTGCACCTTTATTGTGCTCGGGCCCTTTTGAGGTAAGGATTGGCCCTGCTATGTTTGTGTACAGCATCAAGAGACCATCCCATTTCTGATTTGGGATGATTTTGTGCTAATGCAATATCCGGTGGAAGCTATGATAGTGATTATTCACCTCAATATAGAATGAAAGCAATTAAAACACTTCCTACGGCAAAATATGCCCATAAGAATGAAACTTTGTCTGTTTGGTTTCAACAAAATTTGGAGATACATAATTGGTTTCACATTGACTTAATTTCCTCCTATTGTCTTTCTATTTTTTCTCATTTCACATTTTATTATCTTTTTTTCTCTCCTCTCTTTGACAGAGCTGTTTTTTCAGTCAGGTACTGGACAGTATGGTCCTCTTCCACACATACAAGCTGGACCAAGTGCAGAATTTACTTGCTGCATAAGCAAGTAAAACCAAAAAGACTGCACATTTCTGACCTGCCTTCTACCCCATCTGTTCTGTATGCATGGATAGTCTGTGCAAGTACTTCTTAGGGAGGTTTGCTTCCCCCCCAAAAGGATGAGATAAGTTACTGTTAAATTACTTCAGCAATCACAGAGTTCTGGCATTATGAAGGCAGTGGTGCAGGGAAAACCATCTGCCTTTTTGCAGCACCAACCTGAAAGCGTTAATGTGCCTTAGGGAGAAGACATAACATGGCCTCCATGTCATGAACCCTCATGCAGGTACACTGCCAAGAGATGTACAGCATTTAAACATCTCTTGGCTGAAAGATCAGGGATAAAGCCCGTAACTAGAGGTTATCCATTTCAAATTTAGGTCAATTTATGTACAATTAATGGAGAGAAATGTCTCTCAGTGTAAATGGCAGCTGCTCTGCTGAAAGTCTGTGAAGCTCTATTGTTCTTCACTGGGACTAAACATATCTGTGCTGCATAAGCAGCCAGGCTAGAAATTTAGAGGCCCTTCCTCTAGTTTTTCTGAATGGTATATCACCTTACAGCACTAACATGAGCACTGTTAAGTGCCTGACATTTACCGCTTGCAGCTCTGAAATGTTTTATGGTGGAGGGAAGCTCCAGTGCAAGCCTTGGGGATACTATATATTTGCCCTATGACAAACACGAAAAATTTGCAATCTCTTTTTTAGTAAAAAAGTCTTTATGCCATACTTGTCCTAAGTATTACTGGTACCCAAAGACTTGCGAATTCAGTTCAGGAAGCGTTTTCTACACTCACTAGTTCATCAAATTCTTTGCCTTATCCTCAGACAGGACATGCGCTTCCACTGTTAAAATGGGAGCATTTCCCATTTTGCCTTTCCTTCAGGCTCAGAATACCTTTTTGCACTGTCTGGAGGTGGGAGTGCTGCTAGGTGACAACTAGTGGGTTTAAAATCTGAATGGGAACTTGAAAGTCACCTCAACATAATACCACAGTCTGAGATACCGTTGCTTCCACGGCATGACTCCTGTTCCTGCCTGCATGCACAAGGATGGCTTGCTTATGGTGATCTTCAGGGAGATATAATTGCATGTATCTTTCATGTCTCTGTCATGACAAGCAATAGACCACTATGGAGTATGCTGCAGAGATACAGAATTCTGTATAAACAAAGCTGCTTGAATTTTCCTTTATACTCATGACAGGCTTGTATGAAGCGTAACAAAACACATTGGTTGGATATATTTAGTTAATGATAAGATTTATTAAGTAAATACCACTATGTTTTTACATCATTTTTTAGCTACTCCCAATACATAAAAAAAAAAGCATGAAGCTTCCAGGTATGTGGATATTGAAACTGAAGGCTTTGATTTAGCCTCAGATGAGGAAGTAGGACATGATGCAAAGATCTGTACCTCATAGGTACAGCTAGCAGAGACTGAAGAAGGAGCATAGTCAGCTTTCATGGCTAGAAAGATGAGCTTAAGCACAGTGGCTGTAGAGAACTTCAGCCTTCCTTCTTACCCTGAGACCAGGCAGGGCATGAAGAAACCCCTGAATCCACTTCCAATGACTGGATTTAGCTTATTTCAACCCTGTTAAGGAGAGGACTCTTCCTGTAGCAGTGTGATTCACATATGGCTCAGGTTAGGTTCCCAAGCTAAGGTAGCTTAGCTAATTTAGCTTCCCAAGGAACACCTCATGTGCGAGGTGACACTCACTGATAGCCGATGTCTGTGTACCTCTGCGAAGGAAAAACACAGTGTGGGAATGAAACAGGAACCATTCAGTGTCTCCTTGTTTTGCTGGAGTAACGATGAGGCAAGTTGAAAAGCACACAGTTCAGCCAGGTAAGGACCCAAAATCCAGCACCAAAGATAATTATGAGATACTGAACAGCAGTTGGTCAGCCTTACTCCTTGCAGTTGAGCACAAGCACTCACTGCAGTTGGTTTGAGCACTGCTGACCATAAATGCTGCACATGCTGCATCCAGCATCTGAACTTGTGTTTGCACTGCCCTGAAATGTCTGAGCTATGCAGTATCTACTGCGCAGACACAAAGATACATTAATGCTTGCAAATTACAGCTGTCCCCAAGACTGTCAGAGCCTTCAGTAAATTTGTGAGCTGTATATGTCAGTTGAGGGAAGGTGAAAGGGGAAGGGTGGCAGAGCAGTTGCGCTTGCAGCCAGCTCCTGCAGGACTTGTGTCACGCTGTCCATTGTTTACTGGAAGTCAGCAGCTAAATTAAACTGGTTTGGGGTGGGTTTTTTGGGGTGGGTTTTATTTGTTCGTTTGGGTTTTGGTTTTTTTTTTTTTCCCCTCTCACTGTCTGCAGAAGTCAACTTAAAAAATAACAGTTACTGTAAGAAATCTGTATGACCTGAAGCCTGACGTGCACTCTAGGCTCTGACCTCTGCTGGGTATCAGAAGTGCTTGTGTCTACCTGAATACAGGCTGGAGTGGGAAAGCTTTTAGAATACAAACATACACTTCTGTTAATATGATTTCAGAGGACATCTGTATCTGCGTGAGAAACAGCTTTTTAAATTACAGAATATAAATCTTTAAGACAGGGGTTGTGTGCATTGTTTCAGGAGCCTGAAAGAGCAGTCACTCTTGTGACTGAGGCTCTTTGTGGGATTGAAGGCAGACATGCATTTGTGATTCCTGCAGGTTTATGCAGGTGGTTGACTGGTTTGGAAGAAAGGACTTGTCAGCCTGGATGTGGTTCCAGCTTGACTCAGGTGTTCAGGTTGTGACCTGATGAGCAGGCCAACCCGAGGAATGCAAGCAAGGTGATTTATTGCGGAAATATCATAACTATTCATGTCAAAAATCTACACATGACAAAAAGCAACCTACCCAAACCTTTCTCTAAAAAGACTAAACTTGTCCAAACAGAAAGGGTTGGATACAGTTAACCCCTCATAAGCGATAAAAGGGGGTGTGAACCTTGCTGAGTCTTCATTTCCATGTCCAGGGACAGCTGTAGTCTCAGAGAAGTTGCCCCTGTATCTACGCAAGCCTATGGAATAAACTGTACAGAGGTATAAAACACTGAACAACTTGGCCTAGGAGCTATTTTAGCCCGTATCTCCTGTAAGGCACTTGAAGGTGGATCCAGTGTCTTCCAGCTTTTGTGTCCCTCACCAATGGAGTCCTTTATTTTCTGGAGTTCTTCCAAGTCCAGGCCAGCTACACAATTTCTCTGTTGCCTCTGTTTCCTGCAATGCTTCCCTTGGAGTCCTTGCATGCCACAAAGTGGATGCCTTGTACCAGTGACCAGACCGTATCTGCTGGCCATGGATTTCCCAATTTTAATTGGTTTTCCTGACAGTGCTGACTTGTATCCACTGAATATTCAGGGCTCATTAGTGTTTCTTTTATAGAACCTATAAAAATGTGTTCCAGACTGGAAGTTTGACGGTGTGCTTCTACCTCAGTAGTGGAAACTTGTGAACTGCAGGGTCACATTGGCTCTCTTCAGTGAATGGACAAGATTGGATTTCTCTTTTTTTCCACACCAGTTCTGGTGAAATATTAACCTTGGTCTGATGGTGCTAAATAAATTCATATGATTAATGTTTTTTAGAGCTTTGCTACTTTGTGAGATCATTGGTGGAGTTGGGCAAACTTCCATTTTTCAGTTCAGTGTCTTGTCAAAAAACCTGTGAAGATGATATGAGGAAGACTCATTTAGTCTAAGCTAAACTAAAGCTGACTATTTTGGGCAAGAACAGAGATCCAGCTCAGAAAACATAATCTCAAAATCCACCCAAAGTGGATTTTAAATTCAGTGAAATATTTCAATTTTCCTTTTATTTCTGTGATTATCTGTGTATTCAAAACTTCTTCTTCCACCTTCAGACAGATTTTAAAATAAAAATGCTCCTTCAGAATGAGGAGTTGGAAAGATCAGTCTGGGGCAACACTTAGAAGAAACTTTTTTGTAGTTTTCAGATGAAATGGTTTATTTAAAGGCATTGAAGTTATTTTTTCATGTGTTCCAGAGAGGTCTTCCCTTTGATTTATTTTAAAATTTACGAATTTGTCAGACCTGAGTAATTCTAGTCCACGTTAAGTTTCACTTTTTGGGTAATTCACTATTTTCCAAACATTAAATAATTAGCCAGCTCCTGTTGTTGACAATGGGGATGGCACCTGAGATTAATAACAAGTACCTGTTGTTTGAATACCTCTCCTATATCCATGTTGGAAGTAGATTTGCCATCTTTTGTGGCTTAGAGAGTACCTTGTACAGCCACCCCATCCTAGACACAGAGAGTATTGCTGTAGCCACCTTTCACAGAATTGGTGGTCGCCTTAGGCCAGTGCACAAGATGCGTTGGGAAGATCCTCTCGTTGAGTTACAAGGTTCAGAAAGGATCCCCTTTGATTTCTAGCTAATCCTCAGATATTAGAGGGGCTGAGTATGGATGGATTCAATCCCAGTCTCAGACTTGGTCAACCATTTATGTCTAAGGAAGTGTTTAGTACTGGCATCTTCTGGCAAACACAAGCCTGAAGTGATATACAATCACACTATAATCACTAATAACAGCTACTGTGAGTCATCTAGCACACAGAAGATAAAGCTCTTACCCAATGGGTGTCACTATGGGGGACAAGACAGGTTCAGCCCATTGACTGATCCCAGAAGTTATGATGGAGTCTTCCCTGCTTTCCCTTTCCTAATTTCACATATTTATACAATTTGATCAGGGTTAGTAACTTCCTGTAACCTTCCTGCCATGTATGGAATGGTCACCAAATTTCCATGAGGTTACATCATTTCCTTTGAAAGCACATGCTAGTCATGTTTTGCTGGTGCGTGAAGCCATGTGTTGATGAAGTCCATGTGCTCCCAGGACCTACCAAGCTTCAAGGATAGTCTCTCCTGATTAAAGATTCCTTAGCTTTGTTTCCTAATCTGCCTACACAAGGGCAAAGCCTCCTCTCCCACTATCAGTTGTTTGTCTGTGTTGTTCATCTGGACCTTGTAGGAGAGGCTTCTTCATAGTAATGCGAGTTTCAATTTTTACCTCCACGACTGTGGAGCTGGAGTGGTTCCAGTCACACACACTTTGTTACTGATGGGTGTAAAATCCTCTCGCTTTGCTTTCACAAATACAAGTCTAGTTTCCTTGTTAGGCAGCTGCTGCGTGGTTTATGAGGACATGGTGCCTTCATTCTCCCACTCCTGCAGGGACTGTAACAGAGCCTGGCCACAGGGCCTTCACTCCGCTCCACCCTCTGGTCAGTTTCTCTTGGCATATGCCAAGGTTGCCTGGGGAACTATCACCAGGTAGATACACCAGCTACGTCCCACCCTGGGAGCAGCAGCTGCATTCTACCCCAAGGTTTCCTCAGTGTTATAATAGAACTTTGGGGACTGGGGGAGGTGGTCTCTAATTTCCCCCATATTCCCACACCACCAGCCCTGTCCTCTATCACGACTGCTCTGACACTACATGATGCACTCCTGCCACCTCTCCACTGCTGCATATTCTACAGACCCAGAGGTCACAGCTTGCATTCTGCTCCAGAGTTAGAGGGGAAGTTACCTCGCTTGCATTCCTACACTTGTCTATAGGGGTATGTATCCAAGAGAGGGAATTGGTGAGTTCTTTAGTCATTAAGATGTTATTTCTGTTGCTCCAACATCTGCATCCAGCATGTCACTGAATGGCAATCCACTCATCCTTCCAGATTCCCCAACTCCTTTCCTGTGCAGCTTTCACCCCATCATGTCAGTAAGGTTTGACTACTTCCATAAAGATCTCTGGGGGAAACCACTTCAGAAACAAGGTGATCTAAAAATCTGCAACATATGCACGAAATGCATAGGAGCCATCAGCTGCCTTTGATGTTGAGAAGACAAATCTTCCCAGACATTTTTTATTTCTAGTTTTAGACCAGACTGGAAAATCAGATACTTCTGGCCGTCAAAGACCAGACTTTGTGAAAGCAAGATTTGCCCTTGGATTTGCCATGGCAACTTGCTGTTGAACCCACACGCTGTATATAAGCTGCATAAATTAAAATGTAACTTTCATTGAGTGTTCAGGAATACACTCCATGAACAGCTTGTGTTCAAAATAAAGATTGCTTCACTCACTTCTGTATTATACAAATGAGAGTTGATCACCAGGCTTCCTGGGGAGATCCAAATTATGGCTATTTCCATGAAAATAAAAACTTATCTTGATTCCTCCTAGACAGTTCTTGCCAAGGAGTTGAAGTGACTTGTCTCAAAATAGAGTAGCAGTTCCCCACAGACACGGTATGGTATTTATATAGAAAACAACTGTAAGGAGCCCTTGATGCTTTGGAGACAGAAGATTGTCTGCGATCATCCTTGCAAGGATGGGTTCGCTGGACGTACATACAGAAACACAGCTGCCATCTGCATCCCAGGCAGAGAAAGAGTAACAGCAACAGTTAGTAGGGATGTGACATGGGGGATGAAGAGGGACAAACAGGCTGATGATCTTTGTGTCAGGTTTTCTCATTTCCCAGATCTGAATCTATATGAATTTTGACTCATTCCTAACTGCTTTATGAGGCATCTCAAGCTGTGTAAACAGTAACGCAATAATGGCAGATCACAATACACTCTTCACAGACCATGAAGAATAGCATATGAGCCAAGCAATATGCTCTCTCTAAATTATACAGTGCTTCTTGAAGACAGGAATATTAATCACCCCAGGAACTGACAGAATCTGATGTAAGAGACTGTTATTATTATCTCCCGTGGAAGCCTTTGCAATGGGAATAGTAGTTTTAATAATGCCAGAACAAAATAAGCTGGGTTGGCTGGGCTTGTGGCAAATGGGAACACTGAGAAAGGCAGTATATAAATAGAGAATATTTCATAATATTCTCCTAATAATTCATGAAAGAGGTGGGCCAGATTTCTCTAATGACAGCTCAGACATGATGGGGGGAGGGAGAAGTTTTTGTTTTAAAGGTTGTATTTGCTTCATCAATCATCAAAATCGTGTTAAAAGTCAAATTCAGTTATCATGTTCTTGTTGCTGTCCAGAGACTGAATGTATTAGAGGGACTTTATATACAATTTCTGCCACAAGCAATTTATTGTTATTTTATTATTCTATTCTGGCTGGTTCCCATGGAGTCTCTGAAGCCAAATCGTATCAGAGGAAGATGAATATTAACAATCATATCTCTCTCAGGAAAGCTAATAAAAGAATAGAGATCTCATGCCTTGGTTCAACAGAGCACTATGAAACGTCCATGGAAATGTTGACATTAGTTCTCATGATTGCTAGCTCAGTTATTTACTGCTCAGCTTGAGCACAAGACTTTTCTATACCTGTGCTAAGACCCAGCAAGATTACAATGGAAACCATGAATTTATAAGCTAAATGATGAGGTGTGTGGCCGAAGTAGAACTGTCATCAGGTTTTAGTAGCAAACCAAAGAGCCAAGAGGACATTGATTCCTTCCTTCATTACATTCTGTTTTGCATGTATGTGCAATCTGCCTCAGAGCATTACGTACCAATTAATAATGAAATTAATAATGATAAATTGGTGCAGAGTCTTTAGGCAGATAGCAAACTGCCCATTTTTTTTTTAAATATTAAACCAATCTATGGCTTAAGAGTTAGCTCTGAGTACCCAGTATGAGACATTCAAACTAGGCTGGCAGCTGTGACTGGGAGTGAGTCCACTGATGCTGTATCACTTCCCTTATGGGAGGAGTACAATCAGGCATTTGGCTTTAAAGTTCCTCAGGCAAAAGGGGGAAAAATAAATTGAACTGTATGAATTGAGACATTTTTAAACCTTGTTTTCCAGATCAATTCTCTTTAGTACAGGTATCAACTAAAGAGAAAATTTAGGTTTCTCTTAATATATTTGCAAGATGCACAGAAAATAATGAATACACATATGAATTATCTTATTCCTGCAAAGGGAGTGGTAAGACCCTTAGTTGCTTGTATCAGACAAGATGCTGATAAGAAATTCTGGGAAACCCCTCTCCCTGGCTACCTCCATTCCAGAGCAGAATTATTTAAATAGGGAGGTAACACTACTTTTCCAGCCCCTGCACACTGGTGCCTGAGGTAGACATCAAGCTCCATTCAAGATTGTAATAGCCTTTGGGTTGACACTTTGTGTTGCTACTATGGCCTGGACTCTCAGGCCTCTATTCACAGTAACAGCTACTCGTGACACTTCAGCTAAAAAGGATTTCTATTGAAAAAGGCCAGTCTGTCTGAAAATTTTTGAGGAGGGGGGCAAAAGGTAGAAATTATTAATTTGTGCCGTTTCAACAAAACAAACACTTAAAAACTTCATTAACAAATGAAGGATGCGACAATGGTGGCTTTGCAATGCCTGCTTCCAGTCTCTCTCCTGAGCATGAGAAATACCACATCAGTTAAAATAGGCAACAGCAACTATTCCTTATTTCCTGCTGCATGCTTGGCTTATAGCTGGTTGTGGAGCTGGAATATTCCCCTTTGCCTTACTAAGCTTTTTCCTGATACTGGTTTGAGTCATGCATTATTCTCCACGAGTTAGAGAGGGCATGAGCCCTCGTTGTCCCTCAGTTAGAAATCATCAGGGCAGGTCTCCGATAGCTGGTTCCCTAATATGCTGACTAAATTCTGAGATCTAATAACCAGGATCAGTGACCACAGAGTTATCATATGATAAACTGTGTAGAGGACTGTGCCGGTTTTAGATAACCAAGTGTCTCTCCAGTCAACACTCTTACATTCAGGCTGAACACAGCATGCACATGTGACTCATACAGCCACCTCATACATGCACTACAATTTGTATGATTTCATTTTCATCTGTTTTCATCACGTGTGAAACAAAGGTATTCACAGTGCTATTTTCAGATTGTAGTTGCTGTTTTCCTCCTCCTTTACCAACATTATCAATAGGCTTGAATTAAAGTAGCATTGTGGGTTCAACTGTTTAACATGGTAAGATGAGGTGACATTACAGGCTTGCAATATGGAAACATTTTCACCTGGAAACAGCACTTTCAGCCTTTCCACCTTTTTTTTCTTGTGATAGAAGCTACTTTATAAAAGTGAAGAAGCAACAGAAAAGCAATGAACCTGGCATAAAAGGAGGATGCTTTGGTTGCTCCCAATGTATTTTTTTCCCATGCTTGTTAAATGTCTCCCAGAAAGTTTCTGTTTCCTAAACTGAAAAGGAAATTTAATAAGCCTTTCACTGGCTTGCAGCCTCTGTTGTTGTTTGGTAATATTCACAGGTCTTTGCAAAAGTGTGTTGAGCTGAAGTTAAACCTTGTGTAGGTAAACTGAAGTTAAACTTCATGCTCCAAACCAGTGCCCATGGAGAGGTGTTCTCCTCACCTTCTACTCCGTCAGGTTCACTTACGCTTTCCTGGGAAGAAACAAGAAAATCAGAAAAAATCAGAAAATCCCTATGGGGCAGAGAGCTAATTGAGCAGTGTGTAGTGCTGGCAGCTGCCAGAGGCATGCTGAGGAATGCGCCCAGGTGGTATGTGCCAAAACATAGCTGCTGCCAGAAGAATTCGTACTCCCTCTCTCACCTGGTAGAAAACAGCCAGTACGCAGGAAGGTGACTGTGAGAAGTGGCATGCTTCATACCATAGAGGCTGCTTGGAATCCCTGCTTGTCCCAGCTGGTCCATACTGAATGTACAGAACTATGCCTGGATGAACAGAGGATCGACAAATGGCTGGTACGCTGTATCGCTGCCTATTGCAGCACCAGCCACACACTGCTGCCAACTTATTACCAAATGTATTAAGGTATTTTTGGTCCCTAAATAAGAGCAATAAGTCTATGGTGTTGAGAGTTTGTCTTTACCTTGCAGTAATTTATTATCCTATCATCACTCTTTGAAAACATCTGTCCTCAGTACTTCCTTCCTTGCAGCTATGCAATATTAAACATTCGTAAAGCTTAACCATCAGCCATAAGCTCAACAAACTGCTGTAAGGTGGAACTAAAACCTTTATTTTGGCGATTTATTTTAGGCACAGATGTGATAAAGGAGCCCATAAAAATCACAGCCTACTTGTTTTCTTTTTTTTTTCCCCGCTGCTGTAACACTTGCAGTGATTATTTGACATTTTTAAATGTGTTTGGATGCTGCAGAGGGATTTGTTTTGGTTCTCAGGCAAACACAGGTAACCCAACAAAACTGAGAAGCTGAAAAATGATGTGTTTTTTACAGCTGGAATCTTAATAACTGTTCAGGTAATTGGCTAGCTGCTTACCTATGCTTACTTAATGCTTACCTCTAATGAGGCAAAACTTGCAGACCCATGTTTTTTTTCATACAGTCTGTGCTGGGGGCAGAATTTGAGCAGTGTGTTATCAGTTAAATAGGACTCAATGGAGGGAAGGTGGAGAGAGAGAGGAAGTTCAGTCTTTGAGCTCAAGTTTCCAGCTCATGTCTGATTTGCCCCTGAAGTAACAGGGTGGGATCAAACGTAGTCTCCTCTCTCTCCCTTTCTCTTACAACCTGAGTAAAGATAATGCAGTGAGTAAATTTGTAACATCCTGGGAAGACATGGAAGAAGGTTTGCTTAGCTTTAGCATCATAAGAACATAAATAGCTGTTGTACTAGGTCAGACCAATGGCTCGGTGTCTTGTTGGCCAAAAGTGGATGAACAGCAGGGAGTATGAGAATGCAATGAGTTTATCACTGTACTCCTTGAGAATGCTCTCACTCTCCAGCATTCTTCATTTGTATTCAATTATCCTTCTCCAGCATAGTTCATTTGTAGCCAAAAATGGTACTGTTGTGCTAAAAATCCTTTGGTGGATTTTTCTTTCATGGATGTACTGAATCAATTTCTGAATCTATTTAAACTTTTCATCTCATTATAGCTTCACCATGCATTGCATGAAAGCAATTTTTGACACCACTTTTGTCCGTTTTAAATCTCGTATTTTCTAGCTTCATTTCCTATCTTCTGTTCTAGAATCAGAGGATAGCTGAACACTTTGTCTAAGGAACAATTAAACAAACCAGGTGTCCTCACTGTCTTTACCTTTTATATTTTATAGCCTTTTTCTAACATGGGGCAGGACCATGGTAATAAAGGTGTTACCACAGCATTGCTTTTGTTGTGAGAATAATGGTATCTGTTTCATTGTTTCTTCCTCTTCTAAACATTCCTAGCAGCTTTTTGATCACTACCAAATATGTCTGTTCTATAGCAGAATAGCAAGCATTGAACACAGCTCTATACTTTCAAGAGCTATCAAAGGATCAATTTTAACAGGATGAGCAGCTGAAACTGTGACAAGCACAGTGAAGACCTGTATAGTGGGAAGTGGGAAGAGTGGTCCTCAGTCCCAAGCTGACTGATAAATACCAGATCATGGCTTGCATTTGGATTTCATACATGCAAGATTCAGAAGAATTCTTCAGTGCTGGGGATCAAGCTGGGAATGCTCAGCGTGGCTGGTTGATGAAAACAACTGCCTGTCCCTCATCCCCACACCCCATCAGAAAGTATCTCCCTGGCAAACACTAATTGCTTGTCCTATACATAGGCACAGGTCTTTCATACTTCATCATTAATAACTTAAGGAAGAAATTCTTTCCTGTAAGGGTGGTGAGGCACTGGAATGGGTTGCCCAGGGAAGTTGTGAATGCTCCATCCCTGACAGTGTTCAAGGCCAGGCTGGACAAAGCCTTGGGTGAGATGGTTTAGTAGGAGGTGTCCCTGCCCATGGCAGGGGGGTTGGAACTGGATGATCTTAAGGTCCTTTCCAACCCTAACTATTCTATGATTCTATCTTGTATTTGGCCTATCCTTAAAGGAAAAACAGGCTCACAGATAACTTCTAAAGAGAAGAAAGTTAACTTTCCCTGAACACTCACTAATGGAGGATAGAGCTTTCAGAGCTGAGACCAGCAGCTGATTGTACCCTTTGCAGTGACCTCTGTTTTCATAATCTAATGGCTTTGCATCGATATATGAAGGTGTTTACATCTTGAGGCAACTGCTGAAAGTGGTTGAGGGCAACAGTAAATGCAGTCAAGCATTAGGCAGGGTCATTATAAGAAAGCAGGAAGGTTGTAATGAAATTCACTGCAATATGAAAGCTTCAAGAGGTTACTTCATGTTCCACTTTGTTCTGCAAAATATAATCCAATACAGATTAAAAATACAGGAAGAGGTAGAGTTATTCATGCACAGCTGCAGTTTTGTAATCCAGCTGTGTATTATAGGCTCCTCTAAGATTAGGGGATTTTCCATCTAGGACATCAGTTCAGTTCCTAGTTAAGACAGAAATTCAAATATTCACAGTATATGTGAATTCACAAAGGATGTATGTTCCTTTCCATCAATTGTTGGAAAATGGTGTTTTCCCCCTGCCCCCTTGAACTGGAAAAGCAGCATTGCTGGAAGTGCAGTGGCTCAGTCAGGTTATTCCCTTGGAGATCTTTCAGCATGTTTTGCAAAAGAAAACACGTTAAGCACAATCACTGGGCTAATTTTCCATCTCCATAATTATATTTGTCTAGTTCCCTTCCCTGACTATTCCTACTGGATACAGTGTTTTTCACTTACTGTCTGAAACTGTTCTGTAGCAGCAGTGTCAAAACAGCTGCTACATTTCATCCCAGGGCACTTGGATGATCCTTATGCTATAGTTAGATCTCCTGGTTCTGTTTTTCTCCCATTATCCCTGATTATGCGAAGTGCCTTCAGTAAACCCTGTTTCTACATGCAGGTGATAAACAAATTCCCTCCTCCATTGCCAGTTCCTTTCATAAGGAGCACTTAGTAAAGTCAGTTTGTATTTTACAGGCAGTAAATACCCAGTGGTTTTCCACTGAAGCAAATTCAACTTGTGCATGGGTTATCCAGTTCTCCCCTTCCACATGATCTACCAATCTGCTTAATACACCAAGAGCTGCCTGCATCCTACTTCCAAAGACTCAGCACAGTGTATCTCAACCCTGTTTAGTAACTTTGAGATCCAGCAGCAAAACCTGGAAAGGGCTGTGAAGTAATTACACAGAAGATGCCAAAAGCTTCCTTGACTCCCTGAGAAAGAAGGAACGTCAGGATGGAAAACTGATGCTTACATATCTGGTGCTGGGATGCCTTCTGCCAGCTCATGCCATATTAGTAAGAGGGTCAGCAGGGAGAAGTTAGAGAATGTACAGATAGAGCAAAGAAGGAAAGAAGAGCATGTCCCTGTTCCTGTCACTGCCATGTCCACCTCCCCTGCTGTGGCTGCAGGAACTTGATTATGTATTTTTCAGTGCATGTAAGAACCAAGATCCCATGTGCACCAGATGGAGAGAAATGAGAATTAAACCCTTGTAGAAATAAGAGTGATGAAGCTCCACAGCGCTGAAGTATTTTCCTTTGTGGGTACCACAGCCCTGTAATGATGGTGGTAGAGGCCCAGTGCAGAACCTAATCTTTGCCAGCATATTTACTACCCATATAGTGAAAGACTGGCACTGCTACCCACCTCCATCTGCTGGTCTCCTTTCTAATAGCCACAAGCTCTGAGAGTGATGAACTGCATAACTTTGGCCCAAAGCCACTTAAGGCACATTCCTTTGGGTTAAAAATAAAATAAAAAATTTGTATTTTTAAGATCTAGTTGAAGTCCATCAAGATAGGCACTTACAGTGCAAATACGTGGAGTGTTTCCCTGGACAAACTTCTCTTTGGGCAGTGTGGTTGTCAGTCCCCTGGCAGAGCCAACCTGCCTGGAGCATACTCTCCAGTTCTCATTGCCGTATGAGACATTCTCAGATAAGGGGAAGGCACATTTAATTAGTCCCAACTGACTGAAACCTATATATGTCTCAGCTGGAGTCACAACTTAGCAGGCAAGTGTCACATGCTAAGACATGAAAAAGTGAGACAAACGGACCACAGGACATCCTGACCAACAACAAACGGCAAGCCTCACTGACTAACAGCCTTCGCTTGTGGCCAGTGAATCCTTTACAGTGAGTTCTTCTGCCATCCTCTGCATCTGGCTCATGAAACTGTGCAGCACAAAGGTGACATATTTGAAAAATCACAGCAGTCAGCAGAAGTTTCCAACAACTGGAAAAAGGGAAATATAACCCCCAGTTTCAAGAAGGGAAAAATGGATGACGCAGGGAACTACAGAGCAGTCTCACCTCTGCGCCTGGCAAAATCTTGGAGCAGATTCTCCTGGAAGGCATGCTAAGGCACATGAAAAACAACAAGGTGCTTGGTGACAGCCAGCAGGGCTTCACTAAGGGGAAATCCTGCCTGACCAATTTGGTGGCCTTCTAGGATGGGGCTACAGAACTGATGGACAGGGGTAGAGCAGTTGATGTCATCTACCTGGACTTGTGCAAAGCGTTTGACACTGTCCCACACGACATCCTTGTCTCTAAACTGGAGAGACATCAATTTGATGGATGGACCACTTGGTGGATAAAGAACTGGCTGGGGCTGCATGCAAAGAGTTGTGGTCAATGGCTCAATGTCCAGCTGGAGACCAGTAACGAGTGGTGTCCCTCAGGGATTGGTGTTGGGTCCAGTCTTGTTCAACATCTTTGTCACTGACATGGACTCAGGATTGAGTGTGCCCTCAGCAAGTCTGTGATGACACCAAGCTATGTGGTTCGGCTGATAAACTAGAGGGAAGGAATGCCATCCAGAGGGACCTTGACACACTTGAAAGGTGGCCAATGCCAACCTCATGAAGTTCAACCAAGCCGAGTGCAAGGTCCTGCACCTGGGTTGGGGCAATCCCAAGCACAGCTACAGGTTGGTCAGAGAAGAGATTCAGAGCAGCCCTGCGGAGAAGGGGCTGGGGGTTGGTCAATGATAAACTGAACATGAGCCACTTCAGTGTGTGCTTGAGCCCAAAAGCCACACATCTGTTTCTTCTGAACAGCTGAACTCTTACAAATAAGTTCGTTTCCTCTTTTAGTGCAAAACTATCTTCTCACTATCATTTAATATTAACTACACAGGCACTTCTTTCAGGAAGAGAAAACTAAAAGAAGCTTTGCAGAGGTGTAACATGGTCCACAATGGACCTTATGTTGAGTATTTGCCTTTAAATCTTTCATAAAAAAAACCAGAGGAGACTGGGCACGTTCTTTATGTCATCTTTAAAGGCCATACTACACGCACCTTAGGAATAGTGCAGACTCATCACAGACGTACCTTGTGTTGCAGACCACAATGGATTCCTCCCTCTGCTTTGTCCTTCCACGGCAAAAGAAAGGGTGACCATGGTGAAATGGTGGCAGTTGACATCCAACTGGGAAAGCAAAAAAATACCCAAAAACCTTTACCAGCAAGCTGGGCGGGAGTCTAAAGCTTCCTTTTTTTTGTGAAGGCTATGACTGAGCAGAACAAAAAAGTATTTTTCACCATCTTTGGTACAGTCAGTGAGAGATGGAGCAAGAAAACAGAGTGCAACACCAGAGCATAAAGAGGCTGGGGTGGGGGCAGGGGAGAGGGAGAGGAAGAAAAAGGGAGAGACAAGGACAGTGGTGAGGCACAGGACATGCGGACAGAGAGAAAAAAAGAAAAGAGGACAAAGGGTTCAACAAATAAAGTGTCAGCTCTGTAAGGAGCGACCAAGAAGGAGAAAAACTAAAACCAGAAATGGGCCAGAGGACAGAGACGGAGGAAGAGAGAAAAGGGGTCACAGAGCAGGAGAGAAAGGGAAAAAGGGAGAGGTGGCTGGATGGGGAGGCATAGCAAGGAATGAGGGAATGCCTGCTCTCCAGGCATTCTCATTTCTTTATATCCCTCTCTTAAGTGGGTCTCAAAGATGAATGACTCCAAGCTGCTGGCCGATTTTCTCTCTTTCCTGTTTCTCTAGATCTCTGATCATTAATTCTGGGAGTCTAGGATGTAAAGAGAACAAAAATCAAAAGTTGCAAGTGCCTTTAGCTAAACAGCACACCATATACCGTCAGCTTCTGATGACAGCAGCGCTATGTGAGCCACCACCAATTCCAAAACAATTCACTTCCTTTACCTGGAGCTTTAACCCGGCAGAGCCACTCCAAACATCCTTTTTCATCAAGCTCTTCAGTTTGCCCTCCAGCAGGTCAGGCACATCATTTGCAACCAGTTCCACAGGGGTCTCCCAGACAATCTTCTGCTTCTTGGGTGTTTCTTCCCCTCCTCTGTTTTAGTAACTGTGCTGTCACCGGACCTTTTGGATGGTTCTTCCACTTTCACAGTTTCTCTGTTTCCTTTGGGATCCTGTAACAGAAAAAGTACATTCTCAGTCAAGGGAACAGATTTGCAGGTGTCGTGGCTTAAGCCCAGCCGGTAACTCAGAACCACGCAGCCTCTCGCTTGCCCCCTCCTTCTTCCTCCCCCTGCTCCCTGAGGGATGGGGAGGAGAATCAAAAGAATGTAACTGCCACGGGTTGAGATACGAACAGTCCAGTAACTAAGGTAAAATACAAAACCAGTACTGCTACCACCAATAATAATAATCATAGGGGAATAACAAGGGAAGACAATACAATTGCTCACCACCCGCTGACCAATATCCAGCCTGACCGGAACAGTGATCTGGGCCTTCTGGGTAACACCCCCCAGCTGATATACTGGGCATGACGTGCTGTGGTATGGAATACCTCTTTGGTCAGTTTGGGTCAGGTGTCCTGTCTCTGCTGCCTCCCAGCTTCCCCTCCTCCCTGGCAGAGCGTAAGACTCAGAAAGTCTTTGGTCAGAGTAAACATTACTTAGCAACAACTAAAAACACTGGTGTTATCAGCATTGTTCCCAGGCTGAAAGTCAAAAACACAGCACTGCACCAGCTACTAAGAAGGAGAAAAAAAGACTGCTACCGCTGAACTCGGGACAGTGGATTTTCCAGCTTTTTCCCAGTTCAGGGGACAAACAGGAAAGAAGAGTTTGCCTGAGGAAATTCTGTGAGAGAAAGAGCACTGCCTTCACAATATCTGGGACAGGGCTTTGCAATATTAAGACTTTGCAATACTGGGGCTGGGGCTAAGTTATTAAGGGAACAAAACAAAGGGTTTGAAATACCATGACTTAAACAGACATACTCTGTGCTTAAAGAAAACGTCACCTTCTGGTGACAGACACACTCTGTGATTCAAAAGAATGCTATCTTTGTACAACCTATAAAACTCAGCTGGTGCAAACTGCTGCTGTAGTTGAGCAGTAAGTTGGGGTACCACGTGTGTGCCAGAGAGATATGAAATTGAACCCTAAAAGGAGATAAATAGAGAAATTAGAGGAAGGGGCATACAAAATCGAGTAAGGGGAGGTGTAAACAGAGGCGGGACAGTTAGCATGTAGATTATATGCGCTGGAGAGGCTGTAAACCTTGGAGTACCCAACCAGTGGGGAAACAAGGGAGGGAACTTGTGGATGGGATAGGAAATACAAATCCAAGCTCTGCCTTTGCTGTGTGTGCCTACTTGCCAGGACACCTGTTTTTGCACAGACGTTCAATAAATAGCTGCTTCACTGCTGTGTCTGACTGAGGCCTGCCTGAACCTAGCGACCATTTCTCACCATACAACTTTTCAGACACCAAAATTCAAGACCCATTCCCTGAGCAGGATGCTCACCTGAGACTGCAACTTCTCGCCTTCCTCCTTTTTCTGGGACTCTGCTCTGGGAGGGGCAGTTTCTTGCCTGACCTGGAGACTGATGCTTCTCTTCTCCCTGCTCTTCACTAGCATCTTCCTCACTGTTTTTCTGGTCTTGTTTCTTCCCCTTTCTCTTCTTTACCCATCTCTGCCAGGCGTTCCTCTTCTTCTTCCTGGTCATCACAGGCAAGCAAAGGGGAAAACAAAACAGTTGTGTATATTTTTAAATATAGAAATCCCACACAAGTGTTTCCCTGCAAAAAAATGTATGTGCAAAACCCAGCACTCACAGTGACTGCAGCCATTAGTGAGGGCCTGTGCCTGAGCTACAACAGTAACTAAGAGTCATCTCAGTGCAGGATGTGACTCCGTGACGAAGCATGGAGCCTGCTGGACACCTGCACAGACAACACACGGCCAGGAGCCTGTCCACAGAGCACCAGGACAACCTGGGAATGAGAGACTTCCCCAGAAACAAGTCCTGAAACATTTTCAGTTCATCCTCAAATAACCTCCTGTGACACCACACTCATTTTCAGCCACACGAAGTGACCAGTCAGGTCATACATATTTTATCCTGTAGGGTGCTGTACGCATAGCCTGCACACTGGGCCATCCACAGCTGTCTCATCCATTAAAAGCACTAGGATTCAAAGGGCATTTGTAAAGCTTTAATGAGAGAAACTCCGTTTAGTTTTTAGATGGCAGAAAATTCTGTGAGCAAGCCTTAGACCAACTGCTCCCACATCTAAAGCCTTCAGCTCGATGGCCAGGGCAAATCAGCAGCAGAGCAAATAAAGATTCTGCCTGTTCTCAACAGACTGAGGCTTGAAATGACTTGACATAAACTAGAGAAGCACTAAAGCCACCCAGTCTCGTAACTTGATGCGTCTCCTGCTACAAGCACCTTGCAACACAGAACGAGAGCTGGATCAGCTCCCTCCCAACGCTGTCTCTGCATCTAGAATACTAAGCATTTATGAAGAAACCTGATGACTTTACTGGAGCAAGGCAGGTGTCCAAACCGGGGGAAACCAGGAGAGCAACAGCAGCAACTGAAATCCTCGCTGACAGTCTCGACAGAAAAGCAGCGATGAGCTGGGTGGGCTCCCCCAGGGCACAACACAGCAAGGTCTATTTGCAGAACGAAAGGAGGGCAATGAGCCCTGCCCCTGCTGCTGCTGCAGACCTCACTGCTTTCATGGCGAGAGAATTTCAGTCTCCAGATCTTTCAGCATCTTAAAGCTACGGTGAACAGTCTCATTTCCAAACTAACTGCAAGTTTAGATCAGAGGAAATAAACAGGGAATTCCTTGGCTAGTTTCTAACCGGGTACTTCCATCTTCGTCCCTTTTCCCATCAATGAAGATAACAGTGTGAATTAAAAGATCCTCCCTCCGGATGACTCCCCCGTTTCTTTACTGCCTCCAGTGGGTATGTATGGAATACGCCTTTGACTAGCTCACGTCCGGTGTCCTGTCTCTGCTCCCTCCCAGCTTCTTGTGCCACTCCTCACCGGCACAGCACGAGGGACCGAAAAGTCCTTGATCGGGGTAAGCGGGACCGAGCAACCACTGAAACATCGGTGCGCTACCAGCGTTATTCTCAGAGTAAAGGCGAAGCTCAGGGCTGCACCAGACCCTAGGAAGAGAATTAACTCTGCTGCAGCTGAAACCAGGGCACAGGCAGAGAGACAAGCACAGTGGCACGGCGCAGGATGCCGCGCCAGGAGACTCCGAGGCGCCTGAGATTCATCAGGGGAGATGAAGGCAGAATCAAGCGCCCTGGGGGCTCCTGACCCGGCCCGTCTCAGGCAGACCGCAACCCTGCCGCACCGGGCGCTGTGAGGCTTCCTGCGCCGGGCGGCCAGCGGGCAGGAGACACCCCTCTGCGCCCACCCAAGGGACGGGCGGGCGGGCCCGATCCCCTCCCCAGTAACCCCGGACCCCCGGTGGGCTCGGCTCTCACCTGCTGCCGCCGCTGCCGGGACCAGAACCCTGCCCGCAGCCATGCTGCTCCCGGGAGTTGCGCATGCGACACCGAAACGGCGCGCGGAGGGAGCGGAACGGGTGCGCGGACACCGCGATGCGGCCACGAGCACCCCGTGCCCCCGCCGACACTGGGGTGCCACTGCTCACCGGGAGCCAGCAGCAACGCCGCTGCACCGGCCACTACCGGAGACAGCAGCGGGGACAAAGTGAGCGCCACGGCCAATACGCGGAGCCCGGGCTGCAGTATCGAGCTCTGGACACAGGGCGGCAGCAGCGAGCGGTGCCTGGTGTCCCACCGCGCGCTCCTCCACCTGCTGCACCCAGTTTTGCGGGGGTATCCTCTCCACCATCCCCCGCTGCCTCAACCCTTGCAGACCCAGAATCAAGGGGTTTGGAGTATTTTGGGGCCACCACAGCGGCTCCGGCTCCACAAGCACAGCCCGTCATAGAAAGGGCTTTTGGGGGGAATCAGCCCCAAACCAGCCCTCTTTTCAGCGGTCCCGCCCCAATCCTCTACTCACCTGCTCCTCTGCCGAATCATCGCTCCCCCGACCGGTGACACGGGGGTACCCCAAACGACACCATCCGTCCCCAGATTCCCCACACTCCCGTTTTTATTCCCCCCCCCCCGAAGCAAAAAGAAACAAACAAACAAAACGGGAAAAAGCCCTCAGCGAAGACTGCTCCAAGGAGCACTCCCCGGAGGATGGGAACTGGGCGGGGAGCGGGAGTTTCGGAGCCCGTCGTCTCCGCGGTATCGAAAAAGTGAGAGTGTGCTGCCACCATGTGTCCAAACGTGGTACTGCAGGTGGCAAAGATAGGGAGGGGTGGGAGTGGCTGCGGGCGCCGCTCGCTGCTGCCGGCGTGTGTCCAAGTCTCGGTACTGAAGAGAAAGCGGTCCGCTGCATGGCCCCGGGCAGCGCGCGTACCCCCTCCTCCTGTCCAGACATGTCCTCGCCGTCACGGCGGCCGTGTTTCAAGATGCCGCTGGCGAGCGTGGTGCCGGTAGAGGTTTCGCTCTCGTCCCGTTCCCTCCTCTCGGGGCTCGCAGCCTCCCGGGACCCGGCCGGGTCCCCTCACCCGGCATCGCCGCCCAGCTCCTCCGGGAGCTGCCGCCGCCGCTGCTGCCCGAGCCCGGCATCTACCTCGTGCACGGCACCACCACCCTGGAGCCTTCAGGATACGGACACTGGGGGGACAGAGAGAGACACCTAAGGACCATAGAGAGATGTTGGGGGGTGCTGCGACATATGGAGAGCTCATTGAAACTCCATAGAGACAAACTGGGGGTGGGGGTATGGGCATAGAGACACATAGGGACCCATTAAGAGACACTGGGGGGTGCTGGGACCCATAGAGACCCCATAGGCTTACAATGTGTAATGTGTGGGGTTTGTTCATCAAGAAGTTTGGGGGGAGGGAGGCTCTCTGTGGCTGTCGTTATGTGAAACAATACTCCTTTTTGACTCTATCTGTTGTACTCTGTAAGTAATGGGGGGGAGGTCAGTTGTATCGTTGCACAGGATTGCGAGAGAAAAAGGCTGGGTGGCTCGAAGTGGTGTCTTGTTGCAACGCTGGAGGGGAGGACGCTGGCAGTGGACGCTTCTCGAAGCCTCTGGGAGCTTCTCGAAACTTCCCAAAACTTCTCGGTAATGAGACCCCTGCAACAAAGAGAACCAATGGAGAAGAGCCGTGTCAACATCCGAGTGAGGAGGGGCGACAGGATTGGCTGGGGCCTTGAACCGAAAAAGATAAAGGACCACCTCCCAGGGACCGCGTGTGCGCATCTTGGGCGGAGGGGGGGGACTCCTCCGCGCACCCAGAGCTGTTTTATCAGCTCTCGCTTCCTCAGTTTAATAAAACTTATACTTTAAACCGAAATTGGCTACAATATTGATAACAAATTGGTGCCGTGACTCGGATGGAGAAATTCTGACGGGACTCACATTCTGGGGGGGGGGGCGCGCCGGGCGCGCCCCACTCTCAGGAGTGGCCCCCTGTTTGTGGTTCATTCTGCCAGCTTCTCCACCGACGAACCCAAAATTCGATAGCAGATAAAAGATGAAGCCGGCAACACCTTAATTTTGTGCACGAAGCCCGAACGAAGAGGACAGAAACGAGGACGTGAGTATACTGCGAAACTGAGATCCGTTCGGTTGGGGTTGGGATCCCGGTGTGTGCATGAGTGAGACGTCCAAGTGCGGACGAAGCGAGTGTGGACCTCTTAGTAGTGCGGTTCCCATCTCCCGCGAGGGACTGGGCCACGAGGAGAGGGCGTACGAAAGACTGAGTGAAACAAGGCACACCGGAAGATGGGACAGACAAAGAGTAAGGGTTCTGATCCCATGGGAGGCTCTGAGGAGAGATTAAAGTTATCTCAGATACCTCCAGATAGTCCTTTAGGTTTAATGATTAAGTATTGGAATGATTATCCCTCAAGAAAAGGGAAAGACAGGGCAAAAATGATACAGTATTGTATGGAAGTATGGGGGGGTAAACCGATTAGGACTGATCACCTGTATTGGCCAGTATATGGGTCTTCTGAAAATTCGGTATGTCAGGCCCTGAATATCTATGTCAATTCGAAAAAGCCTTTTGATTTGGAAGAAAGTGAATATGCCCAATTGTGGATAGGATCAGAGACTAGAGCCAATCTATACCCCTTAAAAGAAAAAGGGGGACAAAGACTAGGCCAGAGGAGGAGGTTCCCATGTCGCCCCCACCATATATACCTCCTCCTCCTCTACCTCAGCCTTTGCCCCCCACCCGAGACTCCCTCTAACGTTCCAAGTGTTCCATGTGAGGACCCGGAGGCACCCCCCGATACTTTTGAGACCGAGGGACCGGTCACACGAAGTAAAAGCAAGAAACAAACTGAAGCCCCACTATACCCTTTAAGGGAAATATCAATGGGAGGGGCACACCCAGAAATGGGATATTTTTCAGTACCCTTGAATTCAGCAGATGCTAGGGAATTTAAGAAAGAAATGGGGACTTTGCTGGAAGATCCCTTGGGGGTTGCAGAGAGAGTGGATCAATTCCTAGGGCCTAATGTATATACCTGGGAGCAGTTGCAGGCGATATTGGGGATTCTGTTTACAGCCAAGGAGAGGGATATGATCAGGAAAGCCGGTATGAGAATATGGGACCAGCAACACCAACAGGGTCCCACAGCTGATATAAAACGGCCTCTACAGAGACCTAATTGGAATAACCAAAATGAAATACATATGCAATATCTGAGGACTATAATAATCCAAGGTATAAGAGACTTGGTCCCCAGAGGCCAGAATATCAATAAGGCTTTTAGCGAACATCACAAAAAGGATGAAACCCCCACAGAATGGCTGGAGCGTTTGCGAAAGAGTTTCCAGCTATATTCAGGAGTAGACCCCGACACGCCGATTGGGCAAGCATTACTTAAGGCCCAATTTGTAGCTAGTTCATGGATCCACATTAGGAAAAAATTGGAAAAGTTTGATGATTGGCAGTTTGATTAGAAAAGATCTTAAGAACATTGAAGCAACTGGGTGAGCAGTGACACTTGCAAAGGATATTGCTAATGGTTTACTGTGAACAAAATTTATGGCTGTAAATGGACTGTAAAGTTCCTTACCTCTGTTTTCATTGGCACACAGCTGCCAGCATTTCAGTTTTGGTGTATTCAGTAGCTGCTTGTATGTTCTTCTGTCCAAGCAGACTCTTGCAGGATTAAACTATACACACAGATGCAAATGCTCACAGCAGTGTTGTATCTTATGCTGATCGCTACCCTTCTGCATGATCTTGTTATTCAAAGGTTTCTGTTGATCTCCTGTAGCATTAGGAAGACTTTTTCCTCTCAGTCCAAAGATAACTCTAAACTGAAGAGGAATTTTAAAGAAAAGGGGCTGTTGTCTTCTACTGATCAGAAAGTCTTAGTTCCTGTCTGATCACATGTTTGAAATTTGATTATGCATGGTTTTGGAGTAAGCAGCCTTTCAGATAAATTTAGCAGAAAGCAGTAGATCAGATTTTCCTACTGGGATCACCTGAAGATAATCCTCACAGGCTCTCTGATCCATGTTGTACCATTGAAGAAGCTTGGGACAGTTTGATGTGTCTTATTCTAGTGACAGTAATGCTTAATTCAGTTTAAATTTGCAAGGTGGCTGTTGCAGCAGACAATGATGATCCCTTCTGATCTGAAATGTAATGAAAACTGCAGTAAATTTTTTAAATGTCCTTGTGGAAAAGGGAGAGGAAAGCAAACAACATGGGTAGGTGAATGTTCATGGGAATAGCTTGTCATCTTTTAATCCACTCAGTTGTTTGAGAGCTACATGTTTGGTATATTATAAGGGCATGCTCTAATCCACAAGAAGATATGTATCGTTGGTTTAGTTTGTAGGAGGAAAAGAAACACAGCAGAAAAATAATGTAACAGAAAGAGGCAAGTTTGTCAGGCAAAGGAAAAAAGCAAGAAAAACGGGAGGAATAGAAGCAGAAGTTAGATAATAAGGGCAAGAGGTATGAGAGCCCACAACAGTCTGTTGGAGTCTTTCGACTTAGACCAGGCTTATTTAAAACAGAAAAAAATACCTCCTTTTTGTCAAGAATCACATTTACCCCCACTGCAAACTTTCCTAATTGTTTCTTGAGACTGCAGCTATGAATTTGAATTATACTGTGTATCACAAATAACTGTATTAGAAGAATGCCATCAATTAATGAGCCCTAGTTGGAAAATAAATGCATGGTTTTACTGTGTCTTTTTTTTGCTTCCATAAATACCTTAATGTGACCATTAATGGAGTCACAGCTGTTTTGCTGGCCTGATTCATTACAGTTTCACAGTGACTCTGCTATTTGACAGAAAAAAAACAACCCCATGTCCAAGGTGACAAGCAAAAGCAGCAATGAAACAGGAATGAATCTCATGGAAGAGGATTCAGTCTCTAGTCTTCTAATTTCTAAATGAACTGCAAATATATGACCTGTCTGTAGCAGGGAGAAGAGATGCTGAGTAAAAGAGGCATTATTAATAGGAAAGAATCAGTGACATCTACTTAAAGCAACTATTAATTTAGCCCTTTATTTTTCACTTCCTATATCATAGTGGAATAAGCCATTTAAAATTCCCCTTCACCTGTGCCAAATTCAGTATTATGGTTTCCTGAGTTCAAGCTGTGTGTTTTATTGACAAATCTGTTTCCTTTCACAGTTTTTATCTGAAATAGCCATAAAGTCATCTGTTATACTGCTAATACGCCATGAAATTCCTTGTATGAAAAAAGTATAAAGAATAATTGAAGGCTTAGAGGACTCAGACTTATTCTGATGGTATTCCTGAGCTAAGTTGTTCATCTGTTTATTATTCTAATGTAATTACAGCTGTCCATTAGGTTATGTACATTTCCCACAAGTGAGTTTCAGCTTCGTCATTAAGGGAAAGCCCATTCTCCAACTAGAGGAGAAAAGTATTTTTATGATTCAACACATTGCAATGAAAAGATGCAGGGAATTTGCAGGATGTGATAAACGTAATATGTTAAAAACTCTAAGATAGTTGACTCATCAAAAATGTGCCTTGGGTGAACTCAGGGCAAAGAGGGTGATGAACAGGCTTTGCTGTTTCCTGGATTATGAAGTTGACACTTGATGATCAGCTTTCTGGTTTCTAATGGGGTTACAGGCAGTACAAAGAACCAACATCCAGCCAATTGCATTTTTCAGCTAAAATTCAGCACTTAGGGAAAAGCAGAGAAATTTGGGGAAGAGAGGGAAAAAAAATGAAGGTAAAGAGCATCTCAGTTACTGAAACCTAAACAATGGCATTGTCTGTGGTGGTGTTCCACTTATAGCTAGATGAATTTGCAGTAAAGAAAGGTGTATTTGAGTTGGTTATTCTTAAGGAAGAATTCCTTGTATTTATTTCAATTATACTTTCATGGCAGTAGACATCTCTTATTAGATTTGTGCATTCTTACATGAACTTAGAACATATCACTGATGGTAGTAATAAATGTGAGGCAGCTGTTTGTTGGGGAGACATTCAGAAGCATGAAATTACCC
The DNA here is from genome assembly GCF_033815535.1 of Pezoporus flaviventris. Taxonomy (NCBI): domain Eukaryota; kingdom Metazoa; phylum Chordata; class Aves; order Psittaciformes; family Psittacidae; genus Pezoporus; species Pezoporus flaviventris. The sequence goes on along the minus strand of NW_026892569.1, from coordinate 9,906,257 downwards.
CAAATATAAGGAACTGAAAGAGGATTTAGTTAATGTACCTGTCCTAAGTTTACCTGATCTAAAAAGACCTTTTTATTTGTTCGTAAATATAGATGAGGGTACCGGGTATGGGGTTTTGGCGCAGGATTGGGCCGGACGGAAAAAACCTATAGGATATCTATCAAAATTGTTAGATCCAGTCAGTAGAGGGTGGCCAACCTGCTTACAAGCCGTGGTGGCCACTGCGCTTCTGGTAGAAGAAGCCAGAAAAATCACATTCAGGGGGGAATTAAAGGTATTATCACCCCACAACATTCGGGGAGTACTACAGCAGAAGGCTGACAAATGGATTACTGATACTAGGCTCCTCAAATGTGAAGGAATTCTAGTTTCTTCTCCTAAATTGGAATTAGTACGAGCTTCCAAAACCCCGCTCAATTTTTATATGGGGAACCAGCTCAAGAATTATCACAAAATTATATGCGTAATATAGAGGAACAAGTAAAAGTACGCCCAGATTTGGAGGAAGAAGAATTAATAGGAGGTGAAAAATTCTTTGTAGTTGGTTCTTCAAGAGTGATAGAAGGGAAAAGGAAGTCAGGATATGCCATTATAGACGGGAAAAACGTTAGTGTGCAATTGGGACCCTGAACCCCAGCTGGTCCACGCAGGCATGTGAGCTATATGCAGTATTACAGGCCTTAAAAACTATTGAAGAATAGACGGGGCACGATACATACAGACTCTAGATATGCATATGGTGTAGTACATAACTTTTTGAAAAATCTGGGAGGAAAAAGGATTGATAAATTCTCAAGGAAAAGGATTAATTCATGAAGAGCTAATAATTCAAATCCTCCAGGCCCTGAGAGAACCTGAAAGCATTGCGGTAGTCCATATAAAAGGACACCAAAAAGGAACAACCTCTGAGATGAGAGGAAACAATTTAGCAGACATGGAGGCAAAACGGCAGCTCTGGGGGTTGTAAAAATAATGCCAAACTCCTCTATGGAGTCTGAAAGAATAAACTATGCACATAAATTTACTCAAGTAGAAAAAGAAAAATTGACTAAAATGGGTCTATTAGAACAACAAGGAAAATGGCAATTAGAAGATGGGAGACAAGTTGTCCCAAAGACTTCAGCTCGCCAAATTGTGGTGAGAATACATGAAAAAACACATTGGGGAACCCAAGCCCTTGTCAACCAATTTGCCCTGCAGTATATGTGTATAGGAATATATGATATAGCAAAGGAAATAGATCCTGTTTAACTTGTCAAAGGGTAAACAAACAACATCAACGAAAAACAATTCCAGGAGGTTGCGAATTAGCTGTAAGACCCTTTTCACGAATACAGATTGATTTTACTGAAATGCCTAAGAGTGGTAACTACAAATACCTCTTAATGATGGTAGATCATCTAACCCATTTTGTAGAGGCATTTCCCACCTCCTGGGCAACGACACGAACTGTGGTAAAAATTCCTTTAGAACTTATAATTTCAAGATACGGAATTGTTGAAGCCATAGACTGAGACAAAGGCACACATTTTACTTCAAAGGTAATTAGGGAAACAATCAACTGGGCATAAAATGGGAGTATCACACCCCTTGGCATCCCCAAAGCTTAGGACGGGTGGAAAGAATGAACGGAGAAATCAAGAAACAATTAACTAAAATCATGATAGAAACAAAACTCTCCTGGGCTAAATGTCTACCACTAGCTTTGTTAAACATCAGAACACAACCCAGGTCCGATTTGGGAGTTTCTCCCTTTGAAATGTTATATGGTATGCCTTATAATACAGAAATGCCAGTTGAACATCCAATAATTGAAGACATAATGTTGAGACCATACCTAATTCATCTAACCAAACGAAGAGAGGAGTTACGTAAACGAGGTATGATATCTCAACGACCTCCATTAAATATGCACATTCATTCTACAAAACCAGGAGATAAGGTACTAATTAAAACTTGGAAGGAATCTCCACTAATCCCTCATTGGGAAGGATCCTGTCTTGTTTTACTCACCACAGAAACCGCCATCCGGACGGCAGAGAAGGGTTGGACTCATGCGAGCCATGTAAAAGGACCTATCAGAGACTCGGACCAGTCTTGGGAAGTTGTGAGCCCACCTGGAGATCTGAAAGTTACCCTCAAGACAGTTTAAATGGACATAAAGGGGACTGGGATATGAAATAATAATAACATTTTGAGGTTGGTGTGAAACCGGTTGTCTGTAAGAGTGCCAAGAATGGTGGTAATCGAATACAATAAGTTATATATATAAATTGAATATATCAAAATATTACTCCAAAAGGAATCAGGTAAGGGAACTGTATAAATGGAGGCAAACACCCAAAATAGCACTCCCTCTCCTGAAGACTACCCCTGCTACCGAGACGATGTTATCCCTTGTGGCTCGAAGCAGCTGAGTTGACAAGCAAGGTAGAGACGTAAAATACTGTGGAGAACTGACTCTTGTCATTAGAGCTATACGGGAGTACTGGAAGAACCACTTCAATGCCCAAAGGGACTTGAAAGTCCCTTATAAAAAGTATATCCAAGGTTCTAATTGGAGGGATAATATTGGTATAATTGATCCAAAACTATTAACAACAAAATTGGAAAAAAATTCCACCCTTTTTGGCACATCCTAGGCATACTGTTTATTCTATTTATAATATGTATACCACAAACATGGGCTAAGGGAATGAACTACCAACCCCACCAGCCGTTTAAGTGGACCTTACTCCGATTTGAGGACCAACAGGTTATCGCAACCCAAATAACACCGGGAGAACCAAGCTTTAATGCTCCCCTATGTCAGCTTGTCTCGAGACCCTGATGCTGGGAATACCTGGGATTCTATATGTGCCCTAGTTTGATTCCTGGAAAGGGATGTTGTAACTACAGTAATCAATATTACTGCAGTTATTGGGGTTGTGAGACTATAGCCCCTGGTTGGATACCGAGTAGTGGTATAGACAGGTACCTAAAGGTTCAGTGGCGTCCATATGGGTGCAGACCACCACAAGGGTGGGGAGGACGTGGAAACTGCAAATACCTCTTCTTAAATGTCACCAGCCCTGAAGACGTAGGATGGATAATTGGAAGAGTGTGGGGAGTGAGGTATACGGAACCAGGGACAGATAAGGGCAGTTTAATTCTCATAAAAAAGGAAGTGGTCCCAAATGATCCACTGCCAGTAGGCCCTAGCCAGATATTAACTGATGATTTGGCTGAAGGAACAATGGATAGTACAACAAGAATTCCTAAAATAGACAATATTATAACGATAACTCCTGAAATGAAGATTACTCGAATCACCCAAACTCCTGATGAAACCCTTGGGAATAACCCAACCCCTAACAAAACCCCTGAAATTAATCCCCTTTGGAGGTTAATGCCATGCTAGTTACTTGGTGTTGAACAAAACCAGTCCAAATCTTACGGAACACTGTTGGTTGTGTTATGGGGTGAAACCACCCTTTTATGAGGCTGCTGGAGTAACTAAGAAACCTAAATGCCTAAATGGTGCTAATCCGGCGCAGTGTATGTGGGACACAGAAAAACCAGGAATCACCTTAACCCAAGTGACGGGAAAAGGCCTGTATATAGGAAAAATTCCAGAACACAAAAAGAGGTTATGTGCCAATACTGATAAAATAGGGTCAAAAAGACCCGAGAAACCTGCAAAATGGTTAGTACCAGCTGATAACACCAAGTGGGTTTGCTCCGCTATAGGAGTTACACCTTGCCTGTCGTTAAAACATTTTAATGAATCCTCAGACATTTGTATTCAAGTAACAATAGTCCCTAAAATTTCTTATCACCCTGAGAACTTTATTTATGATGCATACATTACTCAGGGACACCACCTGACTAAACGAGAGCCATTCACAGCATTAACAATAGCCACTTTAATGATCTTGGGGGGCATGGGAGTAGGCACAGGAGTAACCTCATTGATACAACAAAGCCAAGAATTCAAAGCACTGAAGATAGCAGTAGAGGAAGACCTCGTAAGAATTGAACAATCAATAACGGCTTTAGAAAAATCCATTAGATAGCTGTCAGAAGTGGTCTTACAAAACCGAAGAGGACAACAAGGAGGGGTATGTGCGGCGCTTAAGGAAGAGTGCTGTGTATATGCAGATCACACAGGGGTGGTACGGGATACTATGACCAAATTACGAGAAGGATTGGAAAAAAAGACGAAAAGAATGAGAGGCACAACGCCATTGGTATGAATCTTGGTTTAGTCAGTCCTCCTGGCTTACAACCTTACTGTCAACAATAGCAGGTCCCCTGATACTAATTATATTGGGATTAACATTTGGACCATGTATTTTTATAAAAATATTAGAAATCGCACGAGGTAGACTCGAAGCACCTCACCTAATGCTGATAGGAACGAAATATGAACCTGTAGAACAAGAAAATTCATTGCTGTTAAGCCAAGATGTGTTACAATGATTTGATGAACAAAAACGATGAAAAAGGGGGGAATTGTAATGTGTGGGGTTTGTTCATCAAGAAGTTTTTGGGGAGGGAGGCTCTCTGTGGCTGTCGTTATGTGAAACAGTACTCCTTTTTGACTCTATCTATTGTACTTTGTAAATAATGGGGGGGAGGTCAGTTGTATTGTTGCACAGGATTGCGAGAGAGAAAAGGGCTGGGTGGATTGAAGTGGTGTCTTGTTGCAACGCTGGAGGGGAGGGGGCTGCGACGGTGAGGACGCTGGCAGTGGACGCTTCTTGAAGCTTCTGGGAGCTTCTCGAAACTCCCTGAAACTTCTTGGTAATGAGATCCCTGCAACAAAGGGAACCAATGGGGAAGAGCTGTGTCAACATCCAAGTGAGGAGGGGCGACAGGATTGGCTGGGGCCTTGAACCGAAAAAGATAAAGGACCACCTCCCAGGGACCGCGTGTGCGCATCTTGGGCGGAGCGGAGGACTCCCCGGTGCACCCAGAGCTGTTTCATCTGCTCTCGCTTCCTCAGTTTAATAAAACTTATGCTTTAAACCGAAATTGGCTACAATATTGATAACACAATGGGTTAGGAGTAGGCAGAAACAGGTTAGAAATGGAAAAAAAAAAAAGTCTTTAAACATCTTGTAAATGGGAAAAGGGGGTTAGAAATGGGCAAAAAAGGCTTAAAATGGGTTAGAAGTTTGTAGGAAAGGGTTAGAAATGGAAAGAAATCCATAGAAATTGCCAAAACTGGCTTAAAATGGGATAGAAATGGGCAAAATTAACTTAAATACAGGTTAAAAATGGGGAAAAAAAGGCACACATTGTTTTCAAAATGGCCAAAAATGTTTTAGAACAGCTTAGAAGAGGGCAAACCTGGGTTAGAAATGGCCAATATTGGCTTAAAACATGTTAGAAATGCTCGAAAATGAGTCAGAAATGACCAGAAATGGCTTAAAATGGATTGAAATGGCCAAAACCGGGTTAGAAATCTGCTAAGATGGCTTAAAATGCATTAGAAATGGGGAAAATGGGTAAGAAATGGCCAAAAAATGGTTTAGGAGGGACAAAATGGCTTAAAATTGGTTAGAAATAGACAAAAATTGCCTGAAACAGGTTAGAATTGGGCAAAACTGGGTTAGAAATTGCCAGAAATGGCTTTAAATGGGTTAGAAATTGGAAAAAAAAAGTGTTAGAAAAGCTCAAAAATGGCTTAAGAAGGGTTAGAAATTGGGAAAAAAAAAGCATAAAATGTCTTCGAAATGGACAAAAACGGGTTAAACCGCATTACAAGTGGAAAAAAACAGGTGAGAAATGGCCAAAAAATGGCTTAAAACTGGTTAGAAATCAGAAAAAAGGTAAGGAACAGCCCAAAATGTCTTAAAAAGCGTTAGAAATTGAAAAAAAAAAAAGCATAAAACGTGTTAGAAATGGACAAAAATGGCTTAAAATGGGTTTGAAGTGGGCAAAAGTGGGTTAGAAATAGCCAAAAATGGCTTAAAACATGTTAGAAATAAGAAAAAAATGTGTTAGAAATGTCCAAAAATGGATTTGAAATGGCCAAAATGGCTTCAAACAGGTTAGAAATGGGCAAAACTGGGTTCGAAATGGAAAAAAAATGCTTCAAGCCTGTTTAAAATCAGGAAAAAAAAAGGTTAGAAATGGCCAGAAATGGTTTAGAAATGGCTAAAATGGCTTTAAAGGGGTTAGAAATGGGCAAAAATGGGGGTACAGGCAGCGGGTTGCTGTGCATTCAGCAGGCGGTGGTATAGTGTTGCAGGGGGCTGGATCAGCCAAGGTCACGTCCTTTCTGCTCTATGGGGGCTATGTGGTCATAGGCATGGGAGTGGGGTGAATATGGGATGTCAGTGGGGGATATAGATCCTTATGGGGAGCTGTTGGAGGCTATAGGGTGTCATGGGGGTATATGGGGTGTCGATGGGAAAGTTATGGGTGGCTATGGGGTGTTTGTGGGGGGATATGGGGTGATAGGAGTATCATAAGGATGGAAATGGGGGCTCTGTGTGTCTCTGTGGTGGGTCTATGGGGCGTTACAGGTGTCTATGGGTCTTTATGGATTCATATGGGTCCCTATGGGGCTCTGTGGAGCACTCACCCGTTGATGGCTGCTCTAACCACTGACACTTTCCCTGCCAGCGCCATTGGGAGCACTTGGAGCCACTGCCCCACAGCAGCCTCTGCCCTGGGAGGGCAATGGGGGGTCTTGGGGGGGGGCAGAGGATAATGGGAGGCAATGGGGGGGAGGGGGGTAATAGGGAGTTAATAGAGGGGAATGGGGGGGGGAATGGGGGTTAATAGGGGGTTAATGGGGGGCAATGGGGAGGGGTAATAGGGAGTTAACAGGATCTGTCCACTGGGTTGGACAGATCTGAGCTAGTCTAAATGGGGCTGGACTGGGCTGAATTGGAGTAAATTTTTCTGGGCTGGGCTGAACTGGGCTAAACTGGGCTTGAACTGGCTGATCAGGTCTTGGCTTGGCTGGGCTGAGCCAAACCGGGCTGAATTCTGCTAAACTGGGCCTAATCAGGCTGAGCTGGAGTGGGCTGGGCTGTAAACTGGGCTGAACTGGGTTAAATTGGGCTGGGATAAACTGGACTGAGCTAAACTGGGCTGGGCTGAGCTGGCCTAAACTGTGCTACATTGGGCTGGGAAGGGCTAAAGTGGGCTGAACTGTCCTGGGCTGGGCTAAATTTGGTTTAACTGTGCTAAACTGGTCTGGACAGATGTGAATTGAGCTAAAGTAGGCTGAACTGGTCTAAACTGTACTGGCCTGGGCTGAAGTGGGCTCAAGAGGGCTATGGTGTGCTGGACTGGACTGCATTGGGCTAAACCCTGCTGAACTGTGCTAAATTGGTTTGGACAGGTCCAAATTGGGCTGAGCTGGGCTGGGCTAAACTGGGCTGAAGTGGGCTAAACTGGGCTTGAATTGGCTGATCAGGTCTTGGCTGGGCTGAGCTGAACCCACAAGATCTGGGTTATGAATCAAACACTCCTCACAACTAAGAGAGGTAATGTTCCGGGACACGGTGCTCTCAACTCTCTAACCTTAGAGCAAGTTTGTGTGATTCCAGCAGCACAAGTGGAAGGTGAAAATAGATTGAGAAACTTCAGTCAGCTTCAGTTTAATCATCAACTCATTTCTAAACTGTTTTACTTAATACTATAGCACATACAGTTACTAGACTAGGATTTGTAGGTAGAAAAGTGCTCATTTTCTGCCTTTGAGCACTTGGTTTATTCATTTTTGTAGTTTCCCCTCGTTTCCTTCTGCTGATTGTGTTGGTTTTTCATACAAGAAAAATACTTTCAAACATACTGTGTTCATGGGGGGGGGGGGGGTGTGTGAGAAAAAGCGGGTTACTCCCTCCCTGCCTAATTGAGCCCAGTTTTGTTCGCTGATCTCAGCAGTGGCTACAGCTGGTTGAAAGTCAGCAGTTCTCTCGTAAATCATTACTCTCTATAGAAAGAAGCCAGCAACAGAAAGTAGCAAGAAAATGTGGTTGGGGGAGCAAAATAGAGTAAAGGGTTTGAAAAATAAATGTTATTTTCTTCAGATGCTTTTTTTGCTATCTGTTATCTGTAGGCAAGAGTAAGCTTCCCTGAAGCAGTCCTTTCTGGGTTATTGTCTGGAAGTTGAGGTAAGGGAGGTTGTATCTTATTTTATGTTAAATATTTTAGGGCCTGGCTAAAGAGTGTTCTGAATTTCACTGCTAATTCTGATATTACAAAATACCCATTACCATGGAGCTTTGTCTAGCAAAAGAAGGTAGGTCATTGTATCTGATGTTGTATCATAGAATCCTAGAGGAGCATTTGGCTAAACAATATCTAAATGTTTTAAAATACAATATTCTGCCAAAATCATGAGTGCTGCATAAAGAAAAGGGTAGAGATATTATCCAGTTGCAGTTGATGTAGGTGACAAACCTGGAGCTTACTACTCATTGTTGACTGTTCTAGTTGGTTATTTTATCTAGCATGGAAAATAATCTAGTAAACCTATACAAGTAGATTGGATGTACGGAGGAAATTCTTTCCTGTTAGGGTGGTGAGGCACTGGAATGGGATGCCCAGGGAGGTTGTGAATGCTCCATCCCTGGCAGTGTTCAAGGCCAGGTTGAACGAGGCCTTGGGTGATATGATTTAGTGTGAGGTGTCCCTGCCCATGGTAGGGGGCTTGGAACTAGATGATCTTAAGGTCCTTTTCAACCCTAACTAGTCTGTGATTCTAAGTAGGATACGTGCTTAACAGTAAAAGTAATGATGTATTTTTAGTGTTAAACAGAATCACTTATGACAAACACAGTGAGATTCTGCTCTGTCATACTGAAATTTAATGAGGAGAGCTTGCCGCAGTGTGCTCATTTGTGCATTGCAAGGAAATTAACAGCACTAGTTTTAAGTATTACTTAAAGAGCATTCGTTGTAAGTGTTGTCCCTTCATCTGGTGTTTCTAGCATTTGAGCAGCATCTTCAGTGCACCTTCAGACCTAGACAACATGAGGGAGTGTTGAGAGGCACAAGAGCTCCTAGGCAAATGTGGATGGGAGCCAGGTTTAGAGCTGGGGTGAGTGTGCAGAGAAAGGTGCAGCAGCAGAGGCTGCATTGGTGCTGGCAGCATGTGAATCCACGCATTAACCCATCTTGCTGCAGTGGTTTCAGCTGAGGAGAGCAGCCAGGATAAAATACTACCTTCACAGTCTTTATCTGGAGTAACTCCAATGTTCCTGGTATCTCAGCCTATATAGCCCAAATGATCGACAATAACAGGAAAGTGCAGTTTTTGTGAAGCTCTTCTCGAGGTCCAGCAGTTTGACAGGCCTTCCCAAAACTACTTGATTATTTTTTGATGTGTGCAGGATGTTTCTCATCACACACCAGAGTTTTTGCAGAAGTCAAACACATTGGTTTTCCTCTCTTCCCCCAACAAAGGGGAAGTTTGTGGCCGGTTGCAGTGATAGCACATGGAGAGGTGTGGCCCTGAAACAGGATGAAATGGCTGCATCCTTCCAGAAGGCTGTTTCCAAAAGGAGAATTGCCCTGTGAGCTGGAGAGGTGCCCCTGCAGTGAGTGCCCATCCCCAGAGAGGGGTAGGGAGCTGGGGACTTGGCACCTTCCTGCCTATCACCAGGGATGGAAAAATGTCATGATATGAAATGGTTTGGGTTGAAAGGACCTTAAAGCTCCTCCAGTTCCAACCCCTGCCACGGGCAGGGACCCCTTCCACTAGAGCAGCTTGCTCCAAGCCCCTGTGTCCAACCTGGCCTTGAACACTGCCAGGGATGGGGCAGCCACAGCTTCTCTGGGCACCCTGTGCCAGCGCCTCAGCACCCTCACAGGGAAGAATTTCTTCCTAATGTCTAATCTCAGTTTCCCTTTGGCCAGTTTAAAGCCATTCCCCTTGTCCAAAGCCCCTCTCCAGGTTTCTTGTAGCCCCTATAGGCACTGGAGCTGCTCTAAGGTCTCCCCTTAAGGAGCCTTCTCTTCTCCAGGCTGACCCAGCCCAGCTCTCTCAGCCTGGCTCCAGAGCAGAGCTGCTCCAGCCCTCGCAGCATTGCCATGACTGTGAGAATTGTCCTTCTGAGCCCTCTGCAGCTAAATAGGAATTCCACTGAAAAAAAGACATTTCTTGTTTAAATAAGTCCCTGCTTCCTATCCCGCCCCTATGGAAGTGACCCGAGTAAGAACATGAATACTAGTTATTTCAGTGGAGCTGAAGGCATTTCAAAGTACCAGAACTGACACTCATGGTTAGTTTGCCTCACTCCTGTTTCTTTCCTCCCTCCCTTTCATTTAACCCCAGTTTGTGTTTCCTTCCTCCTCCATCCCTCTTGTGTGGCTTCGAGTTGAGCTGAGGTCCGGTTTCACTCTAGTGGTTTGACACTTTCTGTGCAGCCCTGAAGTCAAGCAGAGCTTGGGCCTTTTGAGGTTCCAGAGCAATCTCGACAGCAGGGGAAAACGCTTGGGCCTCTGTTTTGGGCCAGACTTGGATCCTGCAGCTAGGAGTTACGCGAGCTGTTACAACCAGGCGATAATGGAAAAGGGATGCCTAAACCCAGCTCTTATCCCTTCCCCGTATAGTGGTGCTCAGGAGAAGGCAGCCAGCATCCTTGCAGCTCAGAATGCTTTTGGAGATACTCATCAAAAGGACAGCTGTCCTCTTCTTCATTCCTGAGCTGTCTGTGCATCATTTCTCATTAGTGATCAGAGCAGTCATTGACACATCTCTTACTAGTTTTAGCTGCCACTGAATAATGTCCTTGGTGGTAGCATTTGGTGGTCTGCAGCAAGAACTGGAGTTAGGGGTCTGCACGCTGCCTTTCAAGGATTGTGAAAGCTGGTTTGCGTCTCAGAAGCGTTACAGCTTCTGCCACAGTTCCAGGCTCACCAGTGCCGTGGCAGAAAATGTGACTAGCAGCCATGTGAAATAAAGAGGAGAGCTGTGTCTGGTCTACTGAGTGATTTGATCACCCTGGATCTAAGGTCAGTATTCTGTTTGCCCTCCTGTTTTGGAGGAGTTAATGCAGGAGTATATTCAAGGTGCAATTGTTCATGGACAGAAAAGACCTGGGAGGTCTGAGATGTCTTTGGTTTTTCCCTGCAAGGGGAGCATGGCTCGGTGGGTGCAGGTTCCTGGGGCTCAAAAGCATCCTGAGCAGGCAAACCATAGGACAGTGCTGCAGCATCTGTGTGCATCTGCAACTCTTGGCTAGCTTTGAAAACAGTGCTGCTGCAGGAATCAGGCCAGGAGACCAGGTGAGGGAATCATGCCATTCCCTCCAGGTGAGGGAATGTGTAACAGCCAATACCTGCGGCAGCTCTGTGATTTGGACACAAGGAGGAAGTTAAGAGCCCAGAAGATACAAGAATCGACCACAACAGGCAACAGGGAGAACTAGCAAAGGCTGGGACAAGCCTTAAGTGTACAAAACATGTCTAATGGGGCCAGTATCAAAATGAGTCTTTGAAAATACACCAGCTCCAGCCCTCTCTGTTTCTCCACCACAGCTGGGGAGAGGCAGTGCCTTGCAGAGCTCCAATAACCAGGTCAGCACATAGCCAGGAATTACCTGCTCACTCGCTGCCCTTGGAGAGAGTGAATGTTCCTCCTCACCAGATGTGGTGATGTGCAGGCGCCATGAGCCCTTCTAAGCAGTGCTCCTGGTACATGACCAGCAAGGTGTCCTGCAACGTCCATTTGCTGGTGGCTGTGAGAGCAGTGGTGCTGGTCAAGGAAGCACTCCTGCTCCTCCTCAATGCATTTCCCTGCAGTTGAGCTTCCTCTGCCACCAGTAGCATGGCTGAGGAGCTTGCAATAGTGAGGTGAAATGCTCATCTGTTGTGCAGCCCTGCAGCAGTTGGCTGCCCAGGAATCAGCAAGAAGAGGTGATCTTCTGCCACTGAGTTAATGTGAGTGGCAAAATGCTTACTCTGATTGCCAAAAAGACCAAGAGATAACTGGGGATGAAGCTTGGATTTGTATTTCCTCCTGATTGACTGGGAAAAAATATCTTGGATCACCAAACTTCTACAAAAAAGATCAAAGGCACTGTTTAAGAAACAAGAAGCATTAAATCTGGATTAGGACCAAGTCAATACAGGCTTCAGTTGAGATGCACTGATTTACCTCATTGCACAAACTAACCTCTCGAGTCTCAAACTCTGAAATGCTTTTAGAATTAATTGCATAATAAATTAACCCTCTATCTGTAAATGCAACAATTTTGCCTATAGAGGAAATCAGATTATTTTATTAAGTAGAATTATTTGAAGTGTTTAAGGGTTAAACGAAAGGATTTTATCCAGTCTGCAGACATGTGTTCATATGGTGTTTAAGCAGCCCTGCAAGTGAAATGTCACTATTGCATAAGAAGGGTGGGGAGCACTCTAGCAACGTGGTTATTAAATGCAGCTTTTATATGAACTATATGTTACAGATTTTTTGACTGAAATGGGTTGCCACATAACAGAATCCCTTCTTCAAAATCCCTTTGTTTTGTGGGTTCACAATGGGGCAACAGTTCCACCCAAGTGAAAATACAACCTTCCCCAAAAGCGGGTATTTTACATATACATCCAACAACCATATTTGAAGTTATGGCTGTCACTTTACAGAGCTACTTCCTTCTCACACTTGAAGAGAAAATAAATCTCTGCTATTTAACCCAAACCAGATTTTATTCTCAAAAGCAATAAAATACATGAAAGCAGGAGGTCTTGGTGAAACACCTTGTACCTGACTCAAGCACACAAAGCATCTTTATGTGCACAAAGAGCAGCAACTTTGGCATTCCCAAAATTGCTGCAGCTGCTCCACCCAGCTTTTCAAAAACCAAGTATTTTCTCCATTTGAAACCCCAACTATGAAAGATTAACAAGTTTTCTCCAAGTGCTTTATTGAAATAACCCCCAAGGTTGCCCTCTAAGAGAGCCACCCTCCCTGCCTGCACTCTAGATTGAGGATGTATCATCTCCTCCCAGGTATTTTCAGCCATGCACTTTTTCCCAAAAGATAAATTCATACCCTTGAAAGTCTCACCTGAGCAACTCTTTCTCCATCACTGTGCAACGATACAGCTGGAATTGGCTTGAGAAATTAACATCTTGTGTTGGTGCTTGGGGCTGGAAGCACCAGGCCAGGCGAGGAATTGTGCTGCTCCACTGCTGCAGTTTTGGGTGTCGAAAACGTTTTCTGACAACCTGCTTGTGAGGGTGAGGGAACAGAGGCACATGTGCAAAAACAGGGGACCTCCAGGATACTGGGGCCTCTAAAAGGACCATCCTCAGATGCAGATGCTCCTCTGCTTCAGTGGAGCAGCTCCCATTGCAGCGCTCATGTCCACTGTGCCAGCATGCAGGCACACCTGCAGAAGGTTAGAGACTGGAATTATTGCCCTTCAGAGGGTCATTTGCTTCTCTTTTGCTGCCTGCATACCTGCACAGCCAGCCCAGTTTCTTACAGGGCAAAGGTATGCCCCACATTCCCACAGTGCTGCTGTCAGCCTTTCTCCTCTCTTCATCCCCTTCTAGCGAGTCTCAAACATCCAGCCATCTGCTTCCCACTGCCCAGGCAGACAGAAGCCGGGATGCTCCGCTGCCTGCTCTCAGAAAATGTGAGGAAGCCCCGGCAAAGTCTGGCTGTTTTCTTCAGGAAGCAAATACACCAGATCCAACTTTCCCCAAGGAAAACCGGAGCCGTGGCCGGGCAGAATATGCTTCCGGGACCGGTTCTCTCTAGATGGTGCTGTCGGTCCGGGAACGGAGCTCCCTGCTGGAAGGCAGCATCACCGTCCTTGTGCTGCTTATGATAACCAAACCTTTTTCTGCTCGTAGCTCTCCTGAGCGACTTGCTTCCCTACATGCAACCTCAGTGCCATGGAATTATCGTGGAAAAAGTAACCAAGCGCATAAATCTGCTCCATGCTTCAAAGAATTACAGTGAAATACTCCTTGCTTTGAAAGTTTTGCAGTGCTCATCCATAACCACATCAGGGCTGTCTGCCCTCTGCAGAGGTTTAGGTAACACACCTGACATTGCTCAGGGATGCAGGTACAGACAGAGGATGTGCAGCCCTCCTGACTTATGGAGCAAGTCAGAACCCCGAGTCCTCATGTCTGTGTAGAAAAACACATAACATGTGAAAGTTTGGCTTCTTTCTGAACTAAAACAAGCCCTCTAGACTCCAGGAAAAGAAAATGTCAGTCATATTTAGGCTTTTCACTTTGTATTATGTAAAGTACAAAATACTCTGAAATGGAAAACTGTTTCTAAATCAAGGTTTGAAATATTTTGATAGCATCAAAATTCCCCATGTCCAGCTCTACAGTCTCCCATACTCTATTGATCCAAAACAAAGTTCTAGTTAAATTATTCCAATTTGATGAAATATTTAAGGCTGGCATATCTATTACCAGCATTTGCTTTTTTATTCAAAGCTCTGAGGAGCACATCTGTTCTTCAGTCACCTTTATGAACTATTCTTTTCAACTACTTTAAAGACTCTACAAAAGCTTTTAAAGAATAAAGACTATTTCATAAAAGTGCTACACAGCAGAAAGTTCAAACTCTTAGTCTTTACTCTGAATATACTCAATTTCTAGAGCTCCTGCACCAACCACCATCTCATTTAAACTGTTCAACATAAAGTTGGAGGGCTTACATCTGGTTTCCCCACCACCACAACTTTGTTTTCTGAACCAAGTAAAAAAACACCTAATCATTAGGTTTAGGATTAATATAACACGGTAGTTGGTATCAGCTCATTTGTTATAGTCCATCAATGACATTTTAAGGAAGGAAGAGCCATAGCCATGTCCCTGAAACATGCTTTGAACACTGGGGACTGACAGTGCTGAGGATGCCCAAAGTCTTCCCTGGAAGGCGGTGGTGATGCAGCCCAGCTCCAAAAGGTGCAAACCATCATCACTCCTCCTGCCTCTGGTCAAGATGTGATAGCTCAGCAGCACTGGAAACCATGCCAATAGTGTAGATTGACAAAAAAAGCAGTATTTGGCCCTGAGTCCCTCCAATATTTGTTTTTACTATAAAAGGAGAATTGGACTGCAGATGACACATGGGTTAGCTGATTTAGTTATACAAGTAACTGGGAAAGCAGAGCGTTATATTTTCAAATGCCCTTTTCTGCTTTTGACAGTTCAAATTCTTTTTAAGCTTCACCTCAGGCTACACAAGTTGTTCTGTCCCCAGACCTGTAGCTATGTTGTTTTAAGCACTAATAAGCACAGCCTCGCTACCAGGCATTGCTCATCTCAGAGCATCTCCAATCCGACAACTGCCTTGAAGAGCTTGTCAGTAAACCCAGAGCTTGGGTCTTCTGCACACTTAAAAATACTATTCTTCCTAAAGGAACAAAGCCATTCTTGCAGCCACCTAGGTTTGGAAAGGAAGCCCCATGGGGTCTGACAGACCTGTGGCTGCCCCATCCCTGGCACTGTTCAAGGCCAGGTTGGACGGAGCTTGGAGTAACCAGGACTAGTGGACTGCCCATGACAGGGGGTTGGTCTTCAAGATACCTCTCAACCCAAACCAGTCCATGATTTCCCTCCTGATTCGCATGCTGCAAGGACACCACCAATCCCAGTAATCCAGGTTAACACCTTTCTCCTCTTCTTCTCCTGGATTTCCCAGGGTGGACACTTTGCCATCAAGTTTCTGCTTCTTAATGACAATCTGAAGGCCAGTAGCACTGAAGAGAAAACTGGAAGCTATTGCAGCAGATTCCAGCTCTGCTTCCAGTGTTAGGCTCAAAGCCTCAGAGTGTTACTGTTTTTATTTTCATTTTACAGCCATTTTACACAGATTACCAAGCAATAAAAACATACAGCCTCAAAAGCAATAGCAGTAAAAGCAGGATGGCTTAGAGTTTAATCCAAAGTAGCAGAGAGCAATCCACGAGCTTTGCCTCAGCTCCAGCCACTTTATGAACTCGTATCCAAACTGCAAGATGCATGAGGTGGGCTCCCAAACAGAAACCTGAAGCTGCCTGGAGCTGCAGGCAAGTAACAAATACCCTTATGATAAAAGATAATGGGAGAGCCAGGGGGAAGCACTTGCAGTGAAGATGCTGGAAGTGAAAGAGATGGACCCTCAGCAGCCATGCAGCCCTGGCACCATCACTTGCTCTCCACAGGATGCAAGCAAACCTTGGACATGGGAACTCACACCACACACCTGAGCAGCACAGTTCTGCTATGACTGCACTTACAAGCCTCACCCAGTCCCTAGAAGGAACATCAACACTTCCTGCTCCTCCTGTGCTTGTGGGTTTATTTAACGCCACATTTACTAGGGAAAGGAAGGATTTTCTGCCAGTGTAAGACCCACCTGAGATTTAACATTTGTTGTTAGCCTTGGCTTTGCACTTGCAGATCAGTGCAGCTCAGAGGCTGTTCTCGTCCTTTGCATATGGAGCAGACACTGCTCCCTCATCCAAAACAGGAGCTGTGTCTCATCAAAGAAAAGGAACTTCAGTGTCTGGTGAGAAAGCCTCAGAAGCACAATTTCCCATGTGTCAAGTACCTGCATTTCACTTCACTTAGCATAGCAAGAGGGCTCCCATTCAGCTTTACAAGTGCCATACATCTCTATCACCATTCAGCCCCATGAGCTCAACCTCCAACAAGGAGGACCGTCACCACCCTCCATCCTCACCACTGGTCCTGTTCCTCCTAACACCCGACTCTTCCCCAGCACATTTAACCCTGTTATATTCTGCCTTGCTCGTAACAGGTGTGCAAGTAGACAGAGTGACCTCTTTCTCCCATGCACCAGTCCTCAAAGCATTCGCACAATGTCATTGGCAAAATATTGAGCTCAAAATGTCAAAATGGGATTTTTGATTGCTCTGCTTTGGTGGGGGAAGGGCATTTGCAGCCAAGAACATGGCAAAACAGACATGGGCACACAAAATATTCACATGTGTATTTATATTTGTCTGGGAAAATCTGTTGGAAAATGTTGCCCTTCTGCTTATAACCGCTGTGTCCTGAGGATGAATAATTTTGGCTTTTTCCAAGAAAGGGCTCCAAATCTACAATAACAGCAGGGCTTCAGGCTACGTTTTACCACCAAGGGACAAGGGCTGGTCGATCTTCCTACTGACTCCTGCTGACGCTCCTTCAGGAAGGGCAGCTCAGCCATGGAGGTGACTGTGGGCATCCCTGGACTTCTCAGCTCTCTACTACCAAGCTGAGCTGTTGAATCCCAGCTCACTGAGTTGGCCTTTGCCAGAACAAGGACTCACCTGCCCCTTTCAGCAAGGAGACATAGCATCACCTCTCCATGGCATAGGTGACCAAGGCACAAGGGACCCTGCACAGCTCTCCACCAGCTGCATTGTGACACTTTGGAGGCTCTGACATGCTTGGCTTGTTTTCTTCAGGGATGTGCAACTTTCCTCTCTCCATATCTGTGTAACAGAGTTCAAGCGATGGAAGATGTCAGTCTTTAAAGTGATAAAGTTTTCTCACCAAATTCTTTCTCTTGTTATAAAAACAAGGGAAAGAATAACATTTATTTAATCACATGGCTATTACAGCGTCTATTTTTCTGGACTCTGGCACTGCTTGCCCTAAAGACTGAGCATTTTCTTCATGAAATACCAGTGAGTCTTGGGGCATGACTTTAGAGAACACCAGAAATAGTGTATGGAAGGAGAAAAGCAGTATTTCTTTCTTCCACATATGGATACCAGTTCCAATGAGGGATTTGCACAAATATAATCCCTTTTGATCCTGACTTAGCTGGGATCTTGTTAAACTCCCTTCTACTTTTTCCTTCCATCTATTATATACTTGTCTACTCATTTTCTTGTACTCTCTATTTTTGGCCACCTTTTGCCTTAACTTCAGTGTGGCTCGCTCACAGCTGCTTCTTGAGCCCTCGCAAGCACCCCCATTCTTCCTTCCTTGTCCAGCACAAACAGCCCCAAGGTGGACACATTTCCACATCCCTGCAACCCAGCCATGTCCAGGTATCACCACTCCTCTTGGAAGCCCTCACAAAGCAGTGGCTCTTCTGCATTGGACCTGCCTAACGTGCACTACAGTAAAGGCAATTAAACTGTCCTTCGCCTTCACTTCTGCCAACCTTCTCCCTTCATCCTTTGTCATGTCAAAGGTGGTCAGCCCTATCATAGTCCAGGCAGGGTCTTGGTGGCAATTTGTACCCACTCCACTGTGCTCAGTGGCCATGCGACTGTGGTGGGCTGGCCACAGAGCCAACGTACACTTGTACTTAATAGCTGTCTTCATGCCACTTCGCATAACAACCTCTAGATTTGAAGTCAGCCTCAAAGATCACTTTGTGATGCCTGGAAAGCCACTCGGGTCCAGATTCAATAGCCCAGAAGTCTCTGGTCTGCTGATGATCCCCATTGACCAGCTGCCACCAGAGCTCAAGAGATGAAGGGTCACCTTAACTACCGAGGCATGCACCAAGGACTGTAATCACTGTGATCGGCACAGACCTGCTCTGTCACTGCTGAAGGCAGTGGCAGCACTCTTCAGAAACCTTACGTTTGTGCACAAAGACAGTCCAGCCCCATGTAAGCCATGCTGTGGTTTGAACAAGGGACACCGTCACAGCCATTCATGATTTACATTGTATAGTCTGGAGGCATCTATGAATATTAACTCATTTACTTCTGCTGTCGTAAATAGCCCTAGCCAACCAACACCCACAAAAATACAAGCAGCCCAGTGTTAACTGTTTGGAAGCTTCAGCATTCAAACTGAGCAGGCACACAGATCACCATATAGGCTAACTCAGTTGGGATTATAGACTGCAAACATTTGTAACCATGGCAGATACACCAGCACCTCACAGGATTTGGCTCTTTCATAATAGCAAAGAAAAACGTATTATAGTTTTCCCAGCCTTCAACATTTTGTCTTGCAGCTAAAAATGTTTCTTTTAATAGAGTACAGCTTGCTGTATAGAGCAGCTATCCGTCTTGGAGACCTAGGAAAGCATCCCAGGCTCTGGAGCTTAAAGTAAGATTTAAACTTAGGCACAAAAATAAGTCCTAGAAGGAGCAACTCTATCCAACTGGAGTATAGACAGCTCTGTGCCCCATCCCACCACAGAGGGACCTGGAGAGAGGGCTCCTTGGAAAGTTGTGCCCAGCCAAGCATCTTATGTAAAGCCAGTGGGATGAGGGGAAGTGCCCTGACCTGCACTGTCAACATACCAGGAGGGATGTAGCTCCACCTGCAGCCTCCCCTCAACCCCAACATACACTTATCCACAGGTTTTGTTCTATGGAGATGACAGTCGAGGCTGAAATCCCCAGGAGTTTTCTGTAAGATACAGGCAATGGAACAAAGAGTATTACTTCTATTTCTTCCTTTTATCCTAACCGTAGTAATCAATAACATTATGCACTGAAGAATGTTTCAATGAAGAAGGGAAATTCTGCTCAAGATCAGATACATGCCTTTCACTTTTCAGCTCCCCTTAGACACTGGTGAAATCATCTGTTTCCTATAAGGTCTTACGAACAGCCTTGCTTGCCCTGTTTACATTAAAACACCACAAATCAGGTAATAGGTACTGGCTATGCTCCAGTGGATGTGAGAGCATCCGCATTCCTACACGGTTACAATGCTTCCTCTAAAGGCTGGATTTATATCCACATCCAAGCTAAATAAATCATGTACCATGGTCCCTAAAACAGCTCACTTATCACGCTTAGTGTGAATAATGAAATGTCATAATATTTGTCCAGGACAGTGATTTATTTTGCTTTCAATAAATAAGGTCCAGCGGGAAAAAAAAAAGTAGTAATGCTTCCTCTCAGTGTTATTCAGTATCTGCTGGTGGAAATGGACTTTGTATCAGTGGGGGCTGCATAGGAGAAAGGCACCTGGGTTTGGAATCCAGCTTGCCCCTGCAAGGCACCGTCTTCTGTTCAGCCAAGCAAAACCTTAGAATGGGCAGCCTGGAAGCAGCACCCTGTGCTGAGGAGTCCATGACTCTCATCAGCCAACACTGGTGGTCACACTTCAGGGGCAGCCCAGGAATTACCTGCAGGGACACGTTCTGGAGCCCAAGTCCCGTTTTCCATACTGTGCAAATGTGCCTCTGGCTGCACCCTCTGAAGCAACATGCCACTGCCAGCAACAGCAAAGAGGAAAGGCAAGTGTCAATGGGTTTTAGAGTCTTCAAAGCTGGAGGGCAGGCTGCAGGGACGTACAGCACTAATGGATGAAATGGCAAGATCAGAAGAAAATACCTGTAAATGCTGTCATTTATCAAGGGCAAAGAATTAGAACAAAACTGACATGGAGTTCTAGCAATAACCACTGGGTTTTCATTTCCGCTCAGAAGCCCATCTCCCCAGCTGTAAATCAGACTTAAAGTCATGAACTGTACTGAAGCTCTGAAAATGCTGTCTCTTGGCATGCTAAGGTCTGTGCCTGGCTCTCTTGCCATAGAGTCCTTACGGTACAGCAGGAGATGCTCAGGTTTAAGTTCTGTCCCAGTGGCTGCAGCCTGAGATGTCCACATAAGGCGTCAACAGTGAAGAAGCCTAACATATATATTATGCTGCTAAAGCTCTGGAGGGAACAGAAAAGTGACTTGGTCCTGAGCACAATCAAACACCAGCCCCTTCCTGACAGTCTGATCTGCTGTGGAACAGAAAGGCACTTTTGACAAAGACTTTAAGAGAACACACAGACCCTACAAACCTTGGCCACTGGTTTTATATATACTTTATCTGAGCAGACAGCATTTTTCTAGTTGCACACTGCCACGTGCAATGCTATAGATGAAACATTCACCCAAAGGACAGGGAGATGGTAAACTCTTTTCATGTTACTATATTTGCCATCTCTTTAGCACTGTTTTTTAGCAGCTGCCAGCATACTAAGCTGGGATATTAGGTGCTCACAAGCTTGTCATCTTTTCTTCTGGCTTAAAGTAACCCCACTGCCACTTTAGGGCTTATGCTACCGCAGGGAGCCCCCCAAACCCTGCCAGCCAACCCACTGGTGCCACAGGAACACTGCTTGACCATCAAACTTAGTTCTAAAGTTGCTATTTTGGGGGGAAAATGGTCAGCAGTTACATTGGATCCTGAGTCCACACCAGTACTTAGCTTTTAGACAGCCACTGCCAGACAGAGAAGTGCCACAATAGATCAGAACAAGAACAGGGCAGGGCAGAGCAGCTGAAACCTTTCACATGCAAAGCTCGCAGTGCTAGAAATAGGCATCTATATTCTGCGCTGGGTTATTAAGAGGTTAACCCCCCCCTTGAGGGCTTGAAAGGATTTTATCTGTAGGCATTAGGAGCCTCCTGGACATGTCACAGGCAAGCAATATTGATCAACACTGCAAAAATCCCTCTGCACTTCTTTGCCATGACATCATCCTAAGAGCATCATCTTCTCTTATTTATGAGTGGTAACAGGCATTGCTCTCTGCACTCCAGCGTTGGTTGCCTCACACAAACACTTCATGCAGCGTTTTACTCAAAGCCTAACTTAGCCTTTGTGCTTTCAAAGAAAGACTGGGCTTCTGAGCCCCTGTCTTTAAACCATGTTCCCTCTTTTACACAGGAGTATATAACAAGAGGACAGGCTACAGGGAGAGGTGCCACAGTTCTGTTTTCCCACCCTCCTCCATGGAGCCTGGGACAGTCACTGTGCTCCTGCTGCTGCAGCATGGCCCGTGCTCATGAAGGAGCACAACCAGAAGTGTATTTATGGTCTGTCCTTACAGCACAACAGGGGCTCCTCTGCACTGCAGCAGCTCAGGGCTGCAGGATGAGGAAGGATGCCAGGTATATCAAAGATGGGAGCTGGCCGCTGCAGCCAGGCTCCACCATCACATCAAGGCTCACAAGGCAAGTGGTACTGACCCCAGCTCTCCTACATGCACACCCGCTGAACACTCCTGCTTCAACTGATGGGGCTGGAAACATGAGAGTGTCTTGGCCTTGCTGTCCCTGAACACCACTTACACCAGCAGTCAGGCAGCTCCTGCCTAAACAGCTGCCCTGGGCTGTCATGGAAGCACTTGTTTACTTTCACAACTGCTGCTCTGGTTGAGCTGTGTGTAATTTTGGCAGTAGGTGCTGCACAGCGAAGCTGAACAATACAGGGAACAGTGGAATTGGCCATTCCTAAAAATATACTGATAAAGCAGCAAGGCATCTGCTCCCAGCCTCACCTCTGCTGCATCCCAACAACCTGGCTCCTCATGGGATTGATGGGCAGCAGAAAGGTGCTGGTGGAGAAGGGTGCTGGCCCCTGCACCCAGGATACGCTGAGGTCAGGAGAGAACAACATAACTGGGATAGAACCCATCCTGCCGTCCCTGTGCCTCCCAGGGCTCGCTAGGCTCCGGCTCTGCCCAGGGAGAGCAGCTCCCACAGGAGAGCACACTGAGCTTGCCTGGCTGGCTCCCGAACCCACCCGGGTTTGCAAGCTGCAAATCCCTGTGCTTAGCATTGCCACAGGGATGTCTGTTCCACAGGAGGCTTTGGAGCTTGGGCTGAGCCCTTCTGAGCTCTGAAGCCCAGCATAGGACAGCAGCTAGGCCCTCTTCTTATGGGCCCTCCCCAGGGCATATACTGAACACATTCACTTTCTTCTTACCTTAAGCCTGTGTTGAAAATACCCTATTTGGGTCTGTTTTCTTGCCAGCAAGACAGTTTTAACTGTCTGGCTTCCCACTGCATTCACTGTAGCTTGATGCAAAACACTCCTTTAAGCCATTACTGCAATCTTCTGTACACTGGCAGTGCCTCCACTCATTACCTGGCTCCTGTTCTTTGCAGCTTGAAGCTGTGTTTCTCTTTGCTGAAAGGGAAGGCATTATTCTACTGTTACATGGTTTTTTTATTAAATAAAACCTAACACCACCAGGATAAACAATAGCCAAAGGCAAGGTTTGGACCTTGTTCTAATCAACAGCACACCAACTAGTTAAATCTGATTATCAGAGTACCCAACTGGTTATGTCACAAGTGATAAATCACAAAAAGACTCTCACTTGATAAGGAAAAGCCAAGTGAGGCTATTTTAAAATGAAAATCCACAGGAATTTAGAGAGCTGGTGTGAGAGAAAAGACAAGATTAAGAGGAGATATAAATACAAGATAAAGGGGGCCGCTCCCAAACTGTCCTCCTGTGCCTTCAGCAGAGAGGAACAACATCCCATGGGCTGCTTGAAGCTGTTTTTCCTCAGAGCAGGCTTGGCACTGTTTAGCAGCAGCTCTGCACAGAGCCCAGCTTGACAGGGGCTGGTGAGACCCTGCTGCTGGTTCCCCTACCAGGGCAGCAGGAGATACCCCAGCCCTGCAACACGCAGCGCATCCCAGAGCCAGGCAGGCTGCAGACTGTAGGCTTTGGGCATTCCCCACAGACAGGCCTCACAGAGTCATTGCAGAAGGGTCCCAGCTCCCCCAGCACCTGGCAGACTGCTCTCCCTCTCATCTCATCGGGACACAGTCATTTGTTCAACATCTTAAACATTTCTTTGCCCACTGCCAGAAGAATGTGATTAAGAGGGAACTGGGAAATAGCTGGCTGTTGCTTACAGGCTCAATTAGTGCCTGATGAGCTGCATAACAAGAAATATAGATGTTTCACTTGATACCCAGTGCACTGGTATCATTAAACACAGTATTAAAAGCAGAAACCCTTCAGTACCTGGGGTGTCTTACTGTGTTACTATCTCCCCAGGTCTCCCATTGACCTGCTGCATCCCTGCTGGACGGCAGCCCCATCTCCGCAGCCCTCGGGCACATCACTCCCAACAGCTCCGACTGCTGCTGGTGTGCACACAGCATCCACACATCCCAGAGATCCAGGACAACTAAATCTAAAGTGAGAGAATCTCATAACTCAAATGCAGATCATAATTAATAAATGTTCATGATCAAAGGCAAAAGAAAGAATTTGACTGTAGCCCATAGGATGAAATGCAGCTTTACGTCCTTTGTCTCACAGCTGACCTCTCCCTACCTACTCCACATTGAGAGGCTGCACTACAGATAAAGGCAAGGATTTCCACCAGGACAGTCCCAGCTCACATCTGCAGAGTGGCAGCTCCTGCCTGCCCTAAGCACTCACCCTCCAGCCCCAGCCTGATGCATCCTGCCGAGAAGGTTTCAAGCTCGTATCCCACCATTTACAGAGACAATAATGCAAAAAGATCAGGTGGTTGCGTATCCAGAGGGCATGAATTTGATATTCATAGACTTTCTCTTTTAAAGGGCAAAACACTTTGATTTGAAACAAACGACGATGATGACTTGAATGATAAATGAATGTCTGTACTTAGTGAAATTTAATTCTAATTGATATTTAACATGGCACAGCTTCTACTCAAACTTTTATTTGCCAGCCACCTACTCCAGCTGCCTCTGAAAAGGTAATGTCATTCAACCCCTACCCTCTGTATCTTCTGTACTCATTAGCACCTGAGGACTGAAGAGCAAGGACTAGCCAAAATACAAGAGACCCTGAGCCACTTGCAAGGAGGCAGGCACTGGTCTTGGGCAAGGCTCTTCATCTAAGGGCTCTGACACTATTAGCTCCAGCAAGACTGGATTCCTCTTTCACACTATCACAGAGGACATCCAGGCAGGAAAAGGGCAAGGTACCCCTTGTGATCAAGGAGAACCTTGGTTTTCAGTCCCTCTGAGAGGGGGGAGATCAGGAACAGAGGCATCTGAATTTGAGGCAGATGGAGAAGACCCATCCCATTCACTTGAAAGTATGTGTAATTCCCTCAGGTACTCTCAAGTTCACCAGTAAGAATGTGCATTAAACAGTTTTCTTAGCTGGGGCTTTTGCTTCTCTGGTGCATTTTAATCCAACTTGTTTAATAATTATTTCCATACATGAAACTCCAGGTGCTGCATGGTGCAAACTTCTGATGGCGCACAGTCACTGCCCACAGTTGGTGCTTTCAAGCCAGCAAAAGAAGACAAGGATCAGGTATTTGCAGATCCATCGCTAGGTTTGCAGACCTGCACCAGACCTCATCCCCAGCACTACCAAGCCTGCACATGCATTCTCCTGCCACAAAAGAAACCCAGCTCTTTCTTCTGACTTGCAGCACGACAGTGGCAATGTGCAAGGGAAAACAAAGACAGGATCACAAAGCAGCAGCACCACCACTTGTAGGTTCCCGATTTCAGGAAGGAGTAACACGAGGGAATGGATCATTAAAAGTGAGTTTTAACCTGCAACAGACAGAAGAGCTAAAAGGGTTCGTTTGCCTTTTTAAAAAAGGATGAAAGGAGAGCTCTGCTCCAAGCACTGAAGGCAGAGCTGATCTCTTACCCTCACTTCTATCTGGTGGCACCTTCCAGTTGCTTGAAATATTCCTTTGCTCTCATCTTTACACTGAGCCAAAGGATTAAAAGTCCCTGAGGTCAGGACTTACACACAGAATCATTCCTCCTGCTTTAACCTAACAATTTACCAGCATCACTTCGTACCTGGCTGTCTTCTCTTCCACGGCAAGCCGCATGCTCTCAGAGGACTCAATAGCGAAAGCTCCCAATTTCTTTACTATTCCCTTCACTGCAGTTCTGGTCTATTTATTTTCATAGGAGCTTTGATTTCCAAGAGCTTTATTTCAGCTTTATTCTTCTCTGCTCAAGAGAAATACATTTCACTTGCTGGGACCAAACTGCAGGTTATTTATCTGACCCCTAGAAGGCTTCTAAATTCACAGCACCAATCCTTCAATCCCACAGCCAGTCCAGGTTTTGATGATTTATTTACCAAAAAGCAATACCTCCCCTGAAATCACACCTGCGGCTGCTCAGGGACACAATGGTTACTGTTGGTTTCTGCAAAGGAAAACTTGTCACAAGGTTTTATAACAAATGTTCTCAAGATGAAAGATATTGAGTGCAGCTGGGCTTGGACTCCCTCATGTGCCCACAGACACCTGGGATATACGAGAGGAGTGGGCAAGGGAGCAGCATCCTGCTCCGAGCACCTGTAACTCTTTCCATTTTCCTAGGAGAGAAAAAGCCTTCAAGGACTTGGAACGTAGGAAAAACATTCCAAGCTAAACAGCAGCAGTGGAGTCTTCCACATGTCCTAAGCAATGCCGAGCTGTACCTCCTCCTCTGCCAGTGCTGCAGCACAAAGCTTTAAGAGGAGCTGCTCTTAGAGCAGGAAAGCCTGATGGCAGCAAAGTGAACAAAAAGGGCTTCTCAGTGCAGTAGCCACCAGCAACACAGTGTTTACAGGGTAGGAACCATCTGCTGGTCATGAGCACCCCAGATTCCTGCACCAGGGAGGGAGCTGGGTTTTAAACCACCCAGGTGTACTCCACGCATGCAGAAACACTCCATCTGCCCAGCTGTCTGTGGGCTCCCGAACCCCCTTCCTTCATGCTTAATGCTGGACAGATGGACAAGGGCTGGCTGAGGGTAGCTGCACTCACAGGATGAAAGGAACAACTGGAGCTTAGGACTCACCTGGGCAGGCTGATGCATGAAAACCTCTGCAAGGAGAAGCCCCTCATTTGGAAAGAGGAATGCATTTGCTGTATGAAAGCTGGACTTTATACTGAAAGGCAAGACTAATTTATTGCACTAGTTGGTACTAGAGAAGGGCACTGCCAAGAAATTAATGTCTATTGGCATCTCTTGCATCACCAGCTTGGGAAAAGGTCTCCACAGGACAAGGCATGGCCAGCAAATTCTTTCAATGCATATCTATAACCATCCTCAGGGGAGCATTAATAATTGCTGAAATTGCTATTGTTTTATCACCTGTACTTAGCGATTAAACTTCTGGTTGTTATTAGTTACTGACAAACTAATATTATTGTTAGCCCACTGCAGCTTCTGCACACCAGCAGCTTTTATATTGTGTCCCATTCACAGTCTTAAAGTACTCGGAAATACATTTATTTATAGCATCTGTGGTGCAACAGAATATTCCTCCTCTCTCTCCTTGCTACTTGACTCTTACTAACTGCACGTTAACCGCTACGTGGGTCCACATTCTCCTACTCCCACGCCTGGGACACCAAAGCCACATGCCTGGGTGCAGACAGCAAGGACCAGCCCAAGCCTAAAGACAGCAAGTGACTCACGCTGTTAGAAATCCCACACCAGAGATGGGCAGGGCCCAGCAAAGCAGGGGAGAGTGTGTGTGGCACCCCACAACTGTGCTGCCATCCCCTCCACAGCGCCTGGGGCTCAGGGCAGCCGGCTAAGCCCCCCCCTGACCATGGGGACAGCAACCCCTGTCCTGGTGTAAAGCCTTCCAGCAGGATGGGTGGAGGAAAACGCAGCAGAACAAATACCTTGTGTAGTGCTGCTCCGTCTGTCAGGGGACAGCACTGCCAGGAGCAGCTGTGGCTCCTAAATTGGGTGCTGGGCACCAGCCAAGCGAGTGCTGCTCTTCCATCAGAGCACAGTTACTCACGCACACCGCCTCCGCTCACAGTACTGTTATGTGCCTTCAGCTCCGGGTAAGGGGAAACCAGCTTACCTTGCAAAACCATCCTGCACGGTCTATTTTGAAGTGCTCAGCCATGGCAGCAGTGGTGCTACAGAACTCTGATAGAGAGGAATTCAGCTGTGACAGAACAGGACTTAAGCTTTGGAGCATGGAGTTTTTACTTGCAACACCAGCCCATGCTGGGTTTGGGCTCTTGCTGCTGCTGAGCCAGTGCTGGCACTAAGGGCAGAGGGCTGGATCACCAAAAGTGGGTCTCAAAGCCCCACCAAAGGGCAGAGACCAACAGGCAGCTTGTGTTGAACCAAATTCCAGATACTTTTACACCCAGCAAGCTCTTGGCACTTTTTACCACCACCAGCAGCAGCAGCTCACTGCCTGCAGATGCCTCTTAGTACTGCAGCTGTGCCTGTTAACCTAGCAGGAAGGCAAAGGAACAGGACCAAACTGAGCCACCTTGGCTCAAGTCACCAGTGAGAGACCCAGGGACAGGGGACTGGTGCTGCTGAAGAGTTTTCCAGAATCCTTTCTCCTGGAGAAGCACAGCCAGGACAGGGTCAGTGACGGACACTCCCCTCCAGCAGCAGCCCGCCCAGATCTGAACCCACACCTCCATGCTCAAACCTTCACAGAGTTCATCCCTTCTCCGTAGGTGCCTCCTTTACTTTTGCAGCATCCCGTGGGTTTGTATGGTTACTTTCCCACCCCCAGTTCTCCCCTTTCTCTCCCTACAGGAGAAGTCAGAGGTGTCTCGGACAAGATGCAGTCATCACAGCTTTAGCCATGGATGTGTCACACACCAAGGCATCACCACATCTCCTTCCACTAGAGCAGAAATCCCAAGAAAAACAGTTTTCAGACTGAGGTACCATCCTGACTCCTGAAAAACCACCTCGAGCAGGAGTTAGAGGAGCCTGGCAGCCTTCAACCCGCAGTAGTGTTCAGCCAGGCTCCCACCATCACAAGTTCTCAGGAAAAATGAACATGTCCGAGAGACACACCACACCTCAGCCAAATGAAAGAACACAATCCCATTTTTGCACTGTGTTATATCAACTCAGAGGGCTGGAACAAAACTGAAAGCTCCAGGCACCAAGCCACAAAGGTTTGATAAAGTCAGCACTGATGGTTTTGGAAGGCGGCAGCCTTTTGCTGTTAAAATACCTCCCTGCCATGCCAGCTGAACACATTAGCTCTGAAGTGGCCTCTTCCATGCTCAACAGTTGTATAGACATCTCCAGGACACTGATCCCTCCTCCTCAGTCACAGAAGCACAGCATGGTTTGGGTTGGAAGGGCCTTTAAAGCTCATCCAGTTCCAACCCTCTGCCACAGACAGTAATACCTTCCACTAGACCAGACTGCTCAAAGCCCCAAAGTCTTCACTCCTTTCACCACTTTACAGGTGTATGACTTGCAATACCTGAAGGCTTTTATCTGACAATTCAGATTCCGTGGTAGCTGTTTGCTTCCTGCTGTAATAGTCCTTTAAAAAGGCATTCTAGAAATTACACGTTCCAATAATGATCTTCAATTTGTGCCCAGAGTTTTTTGTTTTGTTGTTTTACATTAAGGTCTACTTAGGTTTGTTTCCCAATTTCACTTCACTAGCAGAGACTTAAGCAGGACACTGCACCCTTCTGGGTTTTTCCACTCAGGTCCACAAAGAAATACTGTTTCTTGATGTTAGAGCTACCCAGGCAATGTTTCCTCATCCAAGTAAACATTCCCAGACCAGACTGTGCAGCCCAGAACAAACCTAAACTTATCATGATAACTTGGCACGGAAGGATTAAGCTCCAGAAGCTTGAGGGTATTTGGACCCCACTTCACATATCTCCAAGGAGCTGTAAGTAGGGGTACCTGAGATAGGGGGGGAAATGAGCCAGAGCTGGGTCTGCCTGTGGGCCATCAGCAAGGCTTCTTTGGGTGCTCCTTCCTGCTCTGCTCCCACAAAGCGATGCTGGTGTCATTTGCCAGCGGCAATGTTCCATCCCAGCCACAAACCCCAAAGCACGCCCCAGCTGGAGGTACCACACACATCTTTGCAATTTCACATGTGAAACAGAAAAGAAATAAGGCTCAAGAACAGCTCAGACACATGCATCAATTGAACACTCAATATTAATGGAGGTTCATATACAGTCCCCACCAAAGAGGCTTTGCCCCCATATGCTGCAGTGTGTGGTGCTGACCCAGGGGTAAGTCACAACCACCTGCTGTGTCACCCCTACCGCACAGCGAGTTGTCACCAACCATCACCAGCACTGCATGGGGAGAGTTCAGAGCAGCCGTAACCAAAGGGGCACACGAGGGAAGAACAGAGGGCAGTTATCCCAACACTACTTCACATGAAAATGCCCATAAACAACTGATTTGCCAGGAGCTTTGGGTGGGTGGTTTGATGGTGGTTGGTTGTTTTGGTTTGGGGATGGTTGGTTTGGTTCTTTTCCTACAAGACTGTTTGTTTTAAACAAATCTTTACTTGACAAGACCCAAGAGAGCACTGAGGAGATTGATGAGCGCTATCAAAATACAGCACAAGTTAAATAAAACATCATTAATACACTAAATGTCACTGTGCCCTGTGTCCATTGAGGAAATACTTTGACTGTTGTAGACCTCAGTTGGTCTTGTAGGATTCCTCAAGTTTCTCTGTATGAAAGAGCTGGAACTGAAGGAATCCAAACCGATACCATGAGCTGCTTCTGGACTTCCGCGGGGACCCCAAAGCCTGCTGGCTGTCCCAGGACAATGTGGCTTCCCTGGGTGATCTTTATAGATGTGATTCCCGTCTCCCCTGAGGCTCTTCATTTAGAGATCAGTAAATGGTGATTTCCCTTGTAAATAACCATTTCTCTCAGGCTTTTGAGGACTTTTGCCCCGGTTTGGGCATCATTTCTCCCATGCTGCCTCCCCACACGAGGGTCAAATCCCACCCGCACTGCTGGAGGTGCGTGCCCCCCCTGCACCACCCTGCCCTGAGGGTGCCACCCATACAGGTACCCCCCAGAGGTGACAGCGCAGGGGCTGTCCCCAGCAAAGCCCCTTTAAGGGACACTTGGGGCGGCCTCGGGAGGCAGGACATTAATTTTAGCCTGGAGCTGCGCCAGGGGCAGCTGCTGCGGGCAGGGGGGCCGGTGCCTCCACACCACGTCCTGCCCTGGTCCTCCTACCGCAGAGCCCCATTCCCTCCTCTGTGACCCTCCACGCTGGCAGCAGAGCGGCCATGGCCGAGGAGCAGACCGACCTGGAGGAGAGGATCATCATCAAGGACCAGCACACCAAGGAGATCGACCTGGTGAACAGAGACCCGAAGCACATAAACGAGGACGTTGTTAAGGTAGGACTTTCTCAGCGCTGTGTTTCAGAAGCATCACTGCCTCCTTAACGCAGCCGGTGTGCTGGTATTGACGTTCTGTGTTTGGCTTGGCCTCAGGCAGGGCTGCAGTTCCCCAGTACAAGTGCCTCAAGAGGTGGTTACCTCGGGTAACAGGGAGATAACCTGCTAGAAGCCACAGACCTGCTGCCAGGGGCAGAGAGATGCTGGCTTGATGGCTCCAATTAATGCAGTATTCCCTGCTCCTTGAATGCTCTCTCCAACTTCGCAGTCTGTAGCCTTATACTTACGGAGACGCCTTCCTTTGTACCAGTAAGTGGGAAGTCAAAAATAAACAGGGTCAGCCCACATCACTCACCTAAAGGGAACCTGGGGAAAAAGCTGCTAATCTTTAGGACGCGACTATGTGAGCACGGTTTTGATAGGTGTTGTCCTATTGTGAAGATTGTTTTTCCCCACAGCGGCAGGAGGGTGCAGCAAGTCTCCTCCAGTCTATTTTTGATCAAGAGGAATTCTCATTCTAGCCGAACAGAGAAACTTTTTCCAGAGCGCTCACCACTGAAACACAATTGCTCTGAGCTTTGTTAGTGTTATGCCAAAGATAAGTTTGGACCAAAGGAGAACAGGAGGAGATGGAAAGGTTTTGTTAAAACTGTATTTGAGAGACCAGAGTGGATGACGTGCTAGAAGGGACAGCATGCACTGAGCCTGTTCACAAAGGCTTTGTAACATGCCATGAACCTAATTACACAGTTGAAATGTAAGCCTGCATTTATGCATTAAAACACTATTACAGCTAAACCCCAGGTCAAATTCAAAGCCTCTGGGATGAGCTGACAGTGACAGCCATAGATGGGCACCCTTCCGGCACAGTGAGACGTGGCTGTGACAGCTGCCAGGCACCTCGCTATCTCAAGCATGTTCCCAGCAGCGTGTCCCACATCTGTGTCACACCATGCCAGTGCCTCATCAGCCTTAGCCCATGTTTAGAGAGGTGCGGGGCTGCAGCAGCACCACCCTGCCACTGCCCTTGCTGGTGAGGACTGGGACAGCCTTCAGCCCAGTGGCACTCCATGCCCAGCACTCAGGAGCACACCTACCTGCTCCCCAGCTACTACTGGGGGTAACAGGAGCACCTTCCAGACCATCGCTAACCCTTCACACCAACCCCATTTCCCCACCTCTGCCTGTTCCCACTCAGGGATTCCCAAAAGCCTGTAAAGGATTTCCAAGCTCACACACTCACATGGCCACGCTGCTGCTCCATCAGCTTCCATAGCATTCCTCCCACCTTAAAAATAGCACAGACGATAAGGCTGGGGTTGGGGGGCAGAGCCAGCCCCAGGATAGGAAGCACAGCTCACCCCATGGCTGCTGCAGGGAAAGCCAAAGCCTCCCTGTTCTCTTGTGGGCAGCAACACACTCAGAAACACCCAGTGCATGAAACCATATGATGCTCCTAAAGCACAGCAAGTAGAAAGGCATCTAGTGGAGGTAAGGGGAGAAACAGAGTGCTAAAGCTGAAGGTTAAGGCTGGAGGGTTCAGGTGGCCATAGATAAACCCATCCTGAGCATTACAGTGCGACAGCCAGAATCTGAGACCACATTACAGCTACAGTGGTGGCACCAGCCACAAAGGCTTTGCGGAGCTTTGAAAGCCTCCTCCCAGGCAAAGTATAAAACAACAGAGCAGTACCTGCATGTAAGCACGTTAGGGCAGTGCCTAGGTTCAGCTTGGGATCCAGCACTCTGCCTCCACCAGTCCTCCAGACCCTCCTGGTGCACTGTGAGCAAAGGGAACAGCACTCCTGAGACTCTTCTCTTATAGCCTGGTGCTCTCTTCGTTAACTGACCCCTGATTAGCTCCCCAGGCAGCTGTGCAGTGACCTGCAGCTCAGGCCCAGCCCCTGGGCAGCAGGGCTTTCCCCAGCACCAGGTAACTTGGCTGCTGATTCTTTATCCGTAGCAATGTTTTCTCCCTCCTGCCCACTCTAGGAAATTAAAGATGATGCAGAATGATTTCATGATCCAAGTGCTTCCAAAACCCGAATGGAGGTTGCAGTTTAACATAAATGTACAAACAGACACGTTAACATCCCAAGGAAATGCCCTGCTATTTTTCACAACAAATAGCATGGTTCACGTATTCCCTGGAAATCAGTTACACCACATGAAATGAGATCTTTACACGTAGGTCAGAGGCTTCTGAAAGCATTTATCACAGAGACACTCCCAGTACCTGCGCACAACAGCACTATCCCTGTAAGGGCATGGCCCAGCTGATCTCTCTCCCTCTGCAGAAGGAACCCAGACAGACAGAACAGAGCACTTTGCCCTTGCATATATAAACTAATATATCACAAATGAAGAGGGCAGTTGGATTTTTATCATCACAAGCCACCTTCTGGCTGAGCAGGCAGCCCATGCGCCTGAATGCTAAAAAAGGGTAGGAATGGGCTCTGGCTTCCTCTGGAGTAAACACTCCCATGCACAGCTCCCGTTTGGCAGGCTTGGGCCTGGAAGCATCATCCACAGCTCAGGGTTTGGGACCAGGGAATGTGTCCTGAGTGGTCATGCCTGGTTTAGAGCATCCATCTCCCCAGCACAGCCCTTGCTCTCCATAGCCTCCCTCCATTCAGGTTGTGCTCTGATGTTGCAATGGATCCCCATCCTTGCACTGGAGCCTTGAGGTTTCATTCCCCAAACCTCCTTTACCTCTGTATTCTCTCCTCCCAGGTGGATTTTGAGGATGTGATAGCTGAGCCTGTGGGAACATACAGCTTTGACGGCGTCTGGAAAGCCAGCTACACCACCTTCACCGTCAGCAAGTACTGGTGCTACCGGCTGCTCTCTGCCATCCTGGGCATCCCCCTGGCTGTCATCTGGGGCTTCCTTTTTGCCCTCATCTCATTCTGCCACATCTGGGCAGTGGTGCCCTGCATCAAGAGCTACCTGATAGAGATCCAGTGCGTCAGCCGAATCTACTCCCTGTGCATCCACACTTTCTGCGACCCATTCTTTGAGGCACTCTCCAAGATCTGCAGCAACATCAGAGTTGCTCTCCGGAAGGAGATCTAGGTCGCTACAGCTGCAGTACCCAGCCCCTTGCACATCCACCCTTCTACACAGAATTCCCTGGCTCCTGCAGTGTGCCCTGCCCTCAGGCACATGGACATCCATGCACAGGGACCTGCACAGTGCTGCCAGGCCCTGCAGCAGAACTGGAAGTGAGGGATGCTCTCTGCATTCAGAAGCATGCTGGGCTGCCCATTGCTCTATCCTAGAGCCAGCAGTTTTAGGAGAAGAGAAGCCCAATAAGGCTCAGTGAGAGCCCTTGGCCCTCCAGACCCCCTGCATTGCACCCTGCCCCCATGGGAAGGACAGCAGCATCTCCTGGACCACAGCCCCGGGCTGCAACAAGAAGCCATGGTGCAGAGATGCTGATGGACAACAGACCAAACCCTGCCTGCTTCTCCATCCCTTTGGTCTAGCACGACACTGAGAGAAATACTTGCATATGGATTATTATTTGCTGCAAATAATTGCTGGTGTGGAAGCTTCTGTATTAAGTCATGGTGCACAAAAGTTTTATGGATAGAATAGTGAAAACAAACCTTCTTTTTTCATGTGTGCTCGCATTTCAGCAAAGCTTTGAAATCAGATCGATTAGTGCATGAAATGTTGTGTCTCCCTTCTGGGAGCATATGCCTGGGCCACCGGCAATGGCAAAACCATTTGCGGCAGTTTGATGCTCACAACTTAATCTGAGGGAATCGCTATGCTCTGCAGTAGGATGTTGAACTATGTGGGCAGCGCTGGGGCTGCAGAGGGGGCAGCCAGGCAGCACTGTGGGGAGCAACGAGAACAAGTGGCCCTTGGTAACTTAGCTTGGGACACGACAAGCTTGGCTTCAAGCTTTAGCTTGGTTCTCAGCTAAAGCAGACGTGCTTACTTTGATGCTGGGTAAGCTCTAGCCTGCAGCAGTGTGTGTATATCTGACACAGCAAAGGCAGCAGAGGAAGGAGCCTCCTCCAGGACATTGCCTGCACCCAGCTGCTCTGGCTCAGTGAAAACACAGGGATGAGGGGGAAAAAGTCCAATTTGGAGCTATGTCCTCCCCTGTCAATTAATCTGTTTAGTCCATTGTCCATGAACGGTACTTTAACTCTGAGGCACTCAAATCCTTCTTTGGCTCTGGCCTTAAGTGCTTTGCTGAATCAGGGCCCAGGAGGTCCCGTTCTTCAGAGGTTATTCTCAATTGTATCCATGTGCTTTTTTCCCTTGGCTTCCAACAAAGACTTGGAGCCAAAGTCCCTTCTAGGGCCATGCCAAGGACAAGAAAGAGCCAGATTTTCTTCTGGTGCTCGTCCAATGGCTTGGGATTGTGGACTGCATTATTCCATAGCAATATAGCACCCATGGTCTAGCAACACCGGGCCTCAAGAGGGATGGAGTGATTTAAGATATTTGTATGGAGAAAAAAGTTTCCAAAACCACTTTTATCATGAGCGTTTTTTAAAGCTTTTTTTTGTGGGAATAAAAGAATTAAAAACAATACTGGGATTATATTCTTTTTAATTTTTTAGGGTTTTTTCTAGTAGTTCACAGCCAGAAATGAACAAACCTCTGAAATCCTGGTCTCCCCACTGCAGTGATGCATGGGTTCACGTGTCAGCACCTCTATTTTGCTTCTGACCCCTATAAATGTCTTTTTGCAGAACATCTGATATCCTTCCACTGTGACAAACCTGGAGCTCTGCTCCCCATCCCCTTCCCACTGCAGCCTGGGGATGCTGCAGGAGCCTGGCTGTGGGCTGCAGCATCACTCAGCCAGAGAGAGGGAGGAAGATGCTATATGCTTTCATAAGGATTTAAACCCACCTGGTAAAACATACTGAGAGTGCACGTACTGGGTTGTGTTCAGCAAATGCACTGAGAGCTCACTTGAAGCCACTACAGAAAAATAGAAGGAATGCCATGATATGAAAGGTGAAATGTACTTGTTGATGACAGGGAAAAGATCAAGTTCACATTTAAATGAATTTTTTGTATTCATTCCCAACACATAAGGCCAAATCATATTACCCTTTGCATGCAGGCCTCGCTCCTGCACATTCCCTGGCTGCAGATCCAGGAGACGGCGTGAGCAAAGGTAGGCTCATCCGTCTGCAGCCACTGGATCCCACTGCCACCAAATTCATGGGAAAGCTCCCACTGCCTTCAGCAAGAGCTGCCCTTCACTGCATCCATCCCACCCAGCAAAGGCTGTGGCATGGCGAGATCCATGTTATGGAATAAAGGGGAGTGTAGGTCTTCAGTGCTTGGTGCATTCCTTTCTAAAAGCATCCTTACTTACTTGGGTCTTCTGTTTAAAGCGTTGCTTCCCATCGATTTCCTTCATTTTCTTCGTCTATTGCTCCATCTGCACTTCCTCTCCCGCTTTCCATTAAGACGCAGTCAGAAAACTTTATTTACAGGTATTTCTTAACAATAAAAAATCCATGCCATAAGCATGACCTTGTGCGTTACAGAGCAAGAAAATTGCATTGGTGTAAAAGACTAAATGCAATCTGCGGTAAATCCAAAGCAAAAGCTTAGCCTCAGGGGACTCTGCAGGAGTTCCTCTGTTAAACCCCATGGAGTCCAGCTGTAATTCCACAGGCCTCCCTTCGGAGAAGCTTTAGAGCACACTCAGCAAACAAGTTATTGCACAGATCCCCTGGCCCTGCAGTCGTGTCTGCTCCCCTGGCTCCTGCTGACCTGTGTGCGCAGCCTTGCAGGAGCAGGGCACATGGAGCAGAGCTGGGCAAGGGTAGGGGCACCCAGGTGTTAATGTTGCCCCGTGGCAGGCTTGTCCCCAGCCCTGTCTCCACTGCTGCCCTAACGCATGATGGCAGGACTGCCCTGCTCTGTGTTGGCAGTGCCACTGGCAAGCCCGGGCAGCACTGCACAGGGATGCAGGAATACAAGGATGCGGGGATGCAGGGAGAGGGCTGCCTCTGCCGCACAATACTTCAAGCAAAGCAAATATACCCGTGTTGAGAGCGTGGTGCCTGATGCTCTGCCCCAGCCAGATGCTGGCAGCCTGTGGGGTTCCTGCTGCAGGAGGAGGTGGGGCAGTGCCCAACGCTGTGTGCCAGGGCGGCATCTATCACCCTGCCCCTTGCATCCAATGGGAATAGGGCACACCTGCCCCAGCAGTGTGGGATAGCTTGGGGCAGAACCTGTTCTTCCCAGTGCTATCTAAAAACCACCTATGTCAGTGATTTGGGGGCTTGGAAGTGGGTTTCTGGTGTCCAGTCCCAGGCAGTACTGAAGCCTCGACAACAGCAGTCCTCCCCTCACTCCTGCCTCAGTTAAATAAGATATATCTGTATATTACCTGTACATGCTTACACAGACATATATACACCTATTTATATAGACCCCCCCTTGCTTGTCCGAATCCGAGCTTTCCACAGGGAAGGCAGCACGGTGGCAGCACAAGGCGATGCCCTCACATCATGGATGGCTGCATGAAGCTCCTCTGGCTCGTGCTCTTGCAGCTGAGGACGAAGGAGGAGGAGTTGCTCTTCTTGCTGACGCTCAGGTCGCACGCCGGCTGCGACTTCAGGTAGTGTGTGGAGCAGCAGAGGAAGCGCCGCATCAGGTCGTGGAAGAGGTGCCCCGTGTACAGCATGTAGATCCAGGGGTTGCAGCAGCTGTTGAGGCTGGCCAGGAGCATGGCGATGATGAAGGGGGAGGCTGCAAGGCAGAAAGGACGTCGGCATTAGGGCATGGTGCAGGGGGGGTGAGAGCCAGCACCCTGGGGAAGTAGGCACCAGGCACACACCACCAGCATGACACATCCTCCCATGCCAGGGATAGGCTGTCCTGACTGTAGAAACACCGTGGTTGATGCACTGGTAGAGAAGAGATGGTGAATAAAAAGAGAGAAGCAAGTTTTGGTTTAAGCAATTTGGGTTTAAAGGGTTTTTCCCTCAGAAAGGCTGCATTTCTCCTTCAGCTCCTGCGCTGCTTGGCATTACCCTAGAAATGCATCACAAGAGGAAGAGCTGCTCCCGGCATCACCTGCACAATTTGCCCTTACCATGCCCAAAGTGGGGAGGAGGGAGCATGGCCTCTTGGAGTTGCCATAGCAAAGAGTAGGATGGGAACAAACATTTTTCCCACCAGTAGCTGATTCAGGGCAGACTGGCAGCTTCCATCTGCTCGGGCTGTGGGGAAGCCACTCTCTCCCCTGGCCCCAGAGCATCCCCTGCTCCTGGGCTCTCCCCACCACCAAAACCCAGCCAACAGGACGGTGCCTGTTAGCCCTGCCCCATCCATGCATCTTTGCCCAGTGCTATCCCAGCCCTGGTGACCAGCAGAGTTTTTCTTTCCCCCAAATTAGTTTTTCCCATACGATGCTGTGCCAGGGAAAATGACAGCCATTCCCATTTCAGTAATGAAGCCTGGGAGCATGGCAACGGCTCCTGGCTGCAAGCATGGTGCTGGGGACAGTGACAGCAGGGTGCCAGGACCTCCAGTCCCCAGCTCCTGCTGCTCTTCATTCCCAGCCCACAAAGTACCCAGTTGTCCACCAGAGAGGTCAGATCAGCACCACCAGCTGAGTAGGGGATGGTGGGACTCGCACCCTCATGGCAGTCAGACAGGAGCAGGGAACAGAGCTTTTATTCTGCCCATCCTCTCATCTCCTTGTGCTCTCAGGGGACACGAGCAGTAAGGATGCATATACGTGTTTGGCTGTTTCTGGCCCCTTTCTGCCTCTGCAAAACTTCACTTGCAGTTTTTAAACTGGAGAAGAAGTGTGAATAATGAATGCTAGATTCCAGATTCACCTTTAGCCAACTCATGCATAATTCCTGCTCTAGTGATGTCTGGTCCAACCACTTTTAATTTCAAGCAAACGCTAAAGGAAATCCATGGGGAGTGGTTTACAAATCCTAGGCACAGGACCTGAAATACATCACAGCAATTCTACCCACTAAAAAAAACCCTAGCCAAGGCTGACAGCTCTTCCCTCTCTGCAGGAGACAAATTGAATTTCATGGAGCTTACAGCAGGGCAGGTTTTAAGTGTGGATCTCCCCCTCCTCTGGCAGGACTGCCGGAGAGCCCTGAGAGGCACTGCAAAGAGCAAGCTCTGTCCTTTATATAAGTTCCCTCTCCCCATGCTCTGCACAGCCCCCTGTGCGGGCCTGTGGATGTCCTGCTGTCAGGAAGGATCAGCGGAGGCAGAAGGCTGTGCCTGGGAAGTGCTATGGGACCTCTGCTGCCAGCACTGCTACAGCGGAGAGATGAACTGAGGATTGTTCACTAATTCCCACAAACAGATAGATGCCATCACTCACAGCCCACGCTTCAGGACACCAGTTCCCAAGATTAAAGGATCAATATAACAGTTACGCTGCTTCACAGCCTTGCTATTATCTTCATGACTGCTTTAAGCCAACTCTGACTCAAAGCTCAAAATGCCACATGCAATGTGTATTATCTGTAAGGTGCCCGCAACAGAAACCTCGCTCTAAGCAATGGTCTGTGAAGGATCCCTGGTGCTGAAGCTGGCACCTGAACCATAAAGTGCAGATCCAACCCACACTTACAGGGGCTGTAGGTTTGCATGGCCAGCAAAGGTGGAGATCACTGGGGTGCGGAGCAGGGTGACAGCAGGGCTGGGGGAGACAAGGATTGGGGCCAGGCAGGTGGGCAGCAGCATGGGAGCCCAGCCCCATCCTGACACTGGCACAGCAGGGGCAGGGGTGCAGCTTCTGCGCCTCACTTGCCTTATTTCACTGAGGCTGTTTTGTGAAGTGATGAGGACTCGTGTATACAGCTACGGGGTCGGTATTAGCAGAGTGAGACCTCTCTGACCATCACTTTGCTAGCTCAGAAAGGAGGGCTCCCTCTGTTTTCTTTACAGTCTTATCTCTACCCCCAACACATGCTAAACTGCAGCAGACTTCTCACCCTACAGAGGTGAAAGCACAGCCCTGAACAGCACTGAAGTTGTACCCATGGCAGACCAAGCACCGTGCATCCCTCTGCTAATGCCCAAGATCTGCATCTCACCACGCTCCAGGATGCAATGCACACAAAACCGCAGGGCCCCTGCTCAGCATTAATTAGGATTCAGTAAGGTATAAACAGACTCATCCTTGTCAGGGACATTCTTGATGACATCCTAAGTGGACAAAACTAAACGTTTTCTAAGTAGCTGACCCTCCCTCACACAGCCTTTGTGATCTGCGCATCATCTCCCAGGGTGCAGCCTGCCCACCATCTTCCATTCCTCTCTGATGCTATGCCCATGCAGGCTGCAAAGCCTACAAGATAAGAAACAGCCAAACTCCCTTCCTGTTGGGTACACCTCTGTCAGGCACCCCACCACACTGCCCAGCCGAGGCAGCCTGAGCCTCGGTGCAAAGGGAAAGAGATGCGGGACAACACTGTCTGGAGCGTTGCAGGCAAAGCCTCTTTCTTCTGCAGAGAGGTCTCCATCCCCCTCATGCCTCTGGGCAAACAGTGAGGAGGAGGGTGGGCCTGGGAGGAAGGGTTGGAGTCTCCTGGCTTTTGCTATCCATAATAACCCACCCGAGGCTTTTTCTCCTTGTGCCACGAACGCCAGACTCCCACCCTTTACAACAGACACGGGTTCCCGAGCAATGGAAACGTGAAGGGGAGAGAAGTTTGTTACAGCTCGGCAGGGCTGGAGCTTTCCTCTCAACCTAACAGCAAATCAAAAGAACAGCATCGCAGGCCCAGTTGCACAGGGTGAGGAAAGGAAAGTTCCCGGAGCAGGAGGTAGGGTGCCATCTGTGAACCCCCCCCGTCCCCCTGCTCCGCGCCGCAGGAATCAGCAGAGCGGCAGAGGTTTGTTTGCTGATGAGTCAGGCAAAAGCCCTCGAGATTGCAGGTTTAAAATACAGCAAAGGGGAGAGACGCTGCTTCACCCCAGGGTGAGCTGAAAACTAGAAGTTTAAACAGCCTAAATCAGGTGGAAAACGAGACAGACACAGGGTGCACGTAGGGAGGCTTCAAGAGATGTGCTCCTCTGCCTGAAATAAAAGAGCAGAGAGGCGCAAGAAAGGCGAAGTAAGCCTGCCTGGCTCCTATCAGCTTTGACCCAGGGAGACAAGACATGCGTGGGCTGCAGGAGACATCATGCTCTCCCACACAGAAGGTTAAAAGGTGAGGGTTAGAGCTCAGGGATAGGCTTAAAGAAGGGAAAAGAGTTCATAGTGTAAGCGAACTGTGCCCTACACTGTGAAGCTCTTTGCTGTGGCAGGGCTGCTGGGGAAGCCAGGAGGGAGCTGCAGCTCCTCACCCCTCTTTGGCATCGCCAGAGTCAGCATCTCTGCTGAGCTTGGTAAGCACCCCAAGGAGCTGCCATCCCTGGAGGTGCTTTTTTCCCTTTCTCCCACCTCACAAAGTTGTGCAGAGTATTTCTTCTAAGCTTTCTGAGCAGTTTTCCTTGCAGGTGCAGAGGGACCATCAGACACCTCCACCGCGTGACAGCACAGACTTGCACGGCTATAAGTGTGTGAGACTAATGTATTTTACTCTGCCTCAACCTTAGTGATGACAGGAGCAGCCAGCACCAAGTGTAAGAAATGACAAATCAGTGACACCACATCCTTTAGGGAAAGTCTTTGCTCATAAATCAGTGGCTTTCTGCACAAACCATGCTCCGGTCAGAGATAAAGTAACAGCAACATGGTCCAGGGTGGATGGAAATGGGAGGAGAGGAGAGGGAAAAGAGGGCAAAAGAGTAGAAAGCAAAGAAGTCAGTGAGGACAAAAGAACAAGAAGAAAACTGGGGCACTAATGCTGCTGTTTTCTCCTGCCTCATCCCAGTACCGGGGTGGGCAATCAAACCACCACAGACCCCAGAGCACTCCAGAGGGCTGAGATCACGCCCCCGGGGACAGTGGAAACCTCCCTGGCCACCACAACCACACAGCTTGACCAAACCTGAGCTGTGGTGGCCCTGAACCTGCCAGGGCTCAGCCAGCCAGCCCTTGCTTCCCCTGGGGAAGCTCAGGCACAGACACTGCTGCCTGTGGGGTGGGTTTTCCATGTTCAGGACCTTTTCCTGCCTCCCTCCCAGCCCCCTGAGACCCAGCCTGGAGCAGAGGTTCTGGCTGCCACTTGCAGCTTGTGAGTCTGCTGCTGGTGTCCCCGCAGCCACTGAGCTAAGCAGTCCATGCAAACACAGGGCTACGGGAAGGGAGAGGACATACCTTCCTTCGGAGCATTCATGTCCCACACAGACCACATCTGCACAAAGAAAAAGGGAGTCCAGCACACTATGAAAGCTAACACTATGATGAAGGTCATTTTGACTGTTCGGATCTTGGCTTTGGAGATGAGCCTGGTGCTGCTGACCCTGGCAAATGTTGTCCCACTGTGGGAGCTGGAGCTCACGCTGGGCCCATGCGCTGTCTTAAGCTTCACGTTCTGCCAGATTTTGAAGCTGATCAAGCCATAGCAGATGCTCAGCATCAACACAGGGATGATGTAGACCATCAGGGTTATCCAGGTGACATAGGCTTTAGGTCCCCAGGGCTGGATGAAATCTGCCCAACAGTCGTAAACCCCGTTCCCTACATCCCTCAGAGAAAATATGTGGATCTGTGGGATGCTGACCAGCAGGCACAGCAGCCAGGTGAGGAGAACAGAGACCCGGTCCGCTCTCCTGTGCAGAGACCGCAGCGGCTGACAGATGGCCAAGCACCGGTCCAGGGACATCAGCAAGAGCATGTAGGTGGAAGCAAACATCCCCACTACCTGCAAGTACTTGATCAACCGGCAAAGGAAATCTGGCCCGTAAAACCTAAACGTGATGTCCCAGATGAGCTGGGGCAGCACCTGGAAGATGGCCACGACCAGGTCAGCGATGCTCAAGTGCTTCATGAAGAAGTACATGCGGGACTGCTTCTGCCGGGTGGTGTGGATGGCGAGCAGCACACACAGGTTGCCGGTCAGGGCGAGGAAGAGGATGAGGCAGAGGACCGTCACCTCCACCTTGGCCATGTCCTCGTTCCTCTTCAGGGGGTCTGTGGTGCTGTTCCTCCCGGAGGTCTGGTTCTCCATGCGGAGGCTGCCGTTCCCCAGAGAGCTGTTGATGGTCCATATGCTGCTCCCCGCGAAGTACAACTTCTCCATGGCCAGCTCCGTCCCACATAGAGCCTGGTACAGAGAGGGTGGGTGGCAGATCCTCTGCGAGCGCGTCCCCGTTTGAGGCAGCCGTGTCCTCTGCGGCTCTCCTCTCCGGCGCTCACCTCGGCGGGCAGGGCTGCTCTGCCTCTTCCCCCGGAGCTCCCGTCCGTCCCTGTCCCTGTCCCGGTGCCCGTGCCCTGGGCTGAGGGCTGTCTGCCGGCTCCACCCCGGCCCCTCCCCGGGCTCCCGACGCTCCCGCAGGCTCCTGCCCCCAGACAAAACCAA
This sequence comes from Pezoporus flaviventris, assembly GCF_033815535.1. NCBI lineage: Eukaryota > Metazoa > Chordata > Aves > Psittaciformes > Psittacidae > Pezoporus > Pezoporus flaviventris. The sequence goes on along the minus strand of NW_026892569.1, from coordinate 9,863,026 downwards.
GGCGCTGGAGGAGGATCAGCGGGAAGGGTCGGGACACGCCGGATCCCCGGCGCAGCGCTCCCGCCCCCCCGGCGCTGCCGCACCCGCACACCCGTCTCCGGCACCTCCTTCCGCACCCCATCCCCGCACCCTCCCCGCTCCCCTCGCCGCCGGGTCCCGCGAACAGCCCCTCGGGGGTCCCGCTCCTACCGCCGGACCCTGCCGTGCCCCGGGCCCGGCCGCACCCGCCTGCGCTCGGAGCGGCCGCCGCGAGAGGGAGCGGCAGCTCGGAGGCTGCCGGCGGGTCCCACGGTGATGGGCGGGGGCTGCAAGAGCTGCTGGCGGGCGGTGTTCCCGGTACCCCCGAGCCCCCCGGGCGTGCGAAGCGTGGAGGGGTGGGAGAGCGCCCATCACTCTTCCTGCCCCCGCCACCCCTCGGTCCCGCAGCCTCGGGCCGGCGCTGGGGAGAGCAGAACCGCCGGGAGCAGACGGGATGTGTCAGACCGCAGCGAGGGCACGGCCCGAGCCCGGGCTCTGCTCCCCGAGCTCTGCCCGCTCCGGCTTGGGGGTTCCGAGTGCCGGGGGGAGCTGCGCTCTGACTGCTGGAGCCGGTCACGGCCACCACAGCAGAGTCCCACTGTATCCACCAGCACAGCCTCATGCAACCAGGAGGCTCCTGCTTTCATTACTTGGCAGTTAAACAACCACCAGGAACTGGTTTTTTTTCTTTTAGGAGAGTATTTTAGATATTATTAAACCATTCCTACGAAAGAGGACAAGGTGGTTGTGTTTAACATTGTTTGCAATCAGTGCCAGTAGCTCGGCAGCACATGGCACTGTTTTTCCCGTTGTTCCACCCCCCTAACAGAACAGTAGGGACCTAAGAGTGCAGGCAGGAATGTTCAGGAGAGCATGGAACCACTTTATCTCCACTCCCCGAGCCCAGCAGCCGCTGGGTCACTCGCAGGCTTCTAACCAAAAATCTGGCTTCTGCAAGAACACTCCTGGCTTGGCTGCTGCAGCCCCCAAGGTCCAAACAGATCCAGCACGCTGATGCACATTCCCCTGCGCTGCCTTCCCCAGAAAGCCACATCTCCAGCTCTACTTAGCCGAGCCTTAGGCCTTGGATAAACATCCCTGCAGTTATTTTTAAAGATTTTGGGAACCTTGAGCTCCATGCAAGATGTAGAAATGTTACATACTTTGGCAAGTTCTTCCCTCCAGGGTTCATGTTCTTCCTCCTTCAGGCAATAAAACTGCTGTGGGAATCGCTGAGGATAACGGCTCACCATGTGCAAGGCTTTTTTTTTTCATTGTTCTGCCTTTTTGGGAGAGTTCTGTAGGAGGAGGTGACTGGGTGAAATCCTGGCTCCAGTGAAGTCAAGGAGAGGTGTGCCTTTGGCTTCTGCACGGCTCCTTTAGTGTCTTGCAGGTCACAGAATGATGGTAAATGTGCTGTGGGACCTGTCTGGGACAGCAGCACTGGTGAGAGAGAGCAGACACTGTTCCTCTTTACCCTCAGATGAGGTGTCACTTGTAATGACACAGGCACTAATTGCTTCACAGACCAGACCTGAGCCACTTCTAATGCAGAAAAGAGGCTTATGCCAATTGTGTTGCTCAGACATGCAGCAGCCTAGTGCCTCAAAGCATGGTGTGTAACTGCAGAATACGTTTTATTGCAATAGTGAATCATCAATGCTAAGCTGTGAAAGAGCTCTCCTAGGATTCATCCTGTTTGTCCCCTTGCCAGTGGCAGACTGCTCCCAGGACTGTTTCTAACGCGCTGCCTGTTGCGGTTCAGAGGCGCAGGAGCGGCTCAGTGAGCCGCGCACTGGTGAGGTGAAGGATCATACGCCTTGAGCCCTGAACTTTGGATTAAAAGGCTAAGTCACGGAAGGTTTTCATTAGTTTTACTTTAAGTGTCTTGGCTGCAGTCTGGGCCCTTTGCTCCCGTTGCACTTGCAGCGGCAGGGTCCTCCCCTGCCCTGCTGGCAGCGGAGGCTGGATGGGAGCACTGCAGCTGCAGCGGGGAGCACGGAGCTGGTCATACAAGGCACAGCCCAGCCCAGCCCCACACCCAGAGGAGCAAGAGGGAGCGTCTCTGCTCTCTCATGGAAGGGGCTGCAGCGTTACCCCTCCGCACCCGAACAGGGGCTGAATTTCAAGCAGTGCAGATGCTGCTGTGTGCTTCGGGTCCTTGTGCTCCCACCAGCTGTGACAGGGCAGCCCCTGTCCCCACTCTCAGCATACAGACAGCTCCCCATGTCCATCACTTTCCTGTCTGCTTTACTAGACCAGCAAACAAGCTCCTCAGCAGCTCCAGCAGCACAGGTCCAAGCTCTCAAGGCAGCCTAGCCATTGCTGCCCACCGGCAGTGCTCCAGCCTGCAGCATTGCTCTCCAGGGCTGCCCATGATCACACCCTGCATGGAAACTGCCTGATTTGGCGCTCTCCTTGGAGCCCAGACCCGCACAGAGGCATGAGAGCTTTTCCAGCTCTCTCAGGATGGCTCCAGAACCTTCCCCCTTCCTGACCATCCCAGAGCTCCCCAGTGCCCTGTGTGGTTCATGGGTGATGAGCACAGCTGCTGAGGGTGCTCTTCAAATCATTCATGAAGCACAGGCAGCAAAAGATGCATAAGCAGAAAAAAAGAGGCTTTTTATTCCTGTTCAACCTTCCTTGGCTTATTTTCTTTTCCTCAACTTCTGCTAGGGGAAAAATTCCAACTGGTTCTCAAAACCATTAAATCGAGTCAAAATAAACTCACCCTGTGGCTGCCATAGGAGTTCACATTCATGTAAATGTTAATTTGAGCAAATTACCATCGCACCGACCCGCAGCTCTGTGCCACATGGCTGGTACCTGTGGCCAGAGCCCACTATCCCAGTGCCTGTGCAGCGGAAGAAGGGCCCTCTTGCAGCGGGTGATGCAGCTCATGGAGCTGGCCAGCAAGTTCAACACTGTCACTGTGTGGAATTAAAATGCTTTACTGCTAATTGTGTGGGGTTGTCGCCTGCTGTGTGTCGGTGCAGCGAGGGAACAGCTTTGGTTCTGCAAATGGAAACTGTTGTACTGGCAGACACCGCTGCTGGGGGGTTCCCTTCATCAAGGCGTGAGAGGCCAATCTGAGATTTCATCATTCCATCCATACGTCAGTTCTCTCACATAAGTGACCACGTACAGAATCCCACGAGGGGCTCAGTAAAGAGGCACTTAGTGAAAACAAGGTCAATGCTGTGCTGGCACAGCCCTGGGCACAGCGATGGTGGGAAAGCAGCCTCACGGATAGACATGAGCCTCGCAGAGCTTCTCCATGGGCTTTGAATGGCCACAGCTGGGGTCTAGTCCTGGTTGGATTGAAGGATCCAGCCATGAGGTTTTAATGGCCACTCCCTTTGCCTGCAGTGGGAAGAGAGTGAAGGGAACTGCGGTAGCAAAAACCTCATCTATGCCAAACAGGACACTGGGGGCTTGGGACAACATCCAACATCATCCAGCAGCAGCAGGAGATGCTCGTGGCCCCTTGCAGCCCCTCTGTCCTTATTCAGGCAACGCTGTGGCCACCCCACAACTGAAAAACAAACACACTTGATCTTACAGCAGAGAATCCTGTGAGAATGAAAGGGTTTTCTGAGTCACCCCCAGCTCCTCCCAGCTTTCAAAATTCAGAGCTGCCATGCACTTGGAAACATTTCTATTTAGAAAAAACATGCTTTGGAATAATCAAAAGCACAAACACTGCATCAAGCTAAATTTAATTGCATTTCGGTTTACTGCTGCATCTGAAATAGCTGTTTTTCCAATAGCTCTCTTGAATCCCAACTTTACAGTCCCCATGATACAAGAGGTCTGGCAAAACTTCAAGTCCAGGCCACTGTTTTACAGCTGTAGTTGCAGCCGCTCAGGAACTCTCGTGTATGGATGTGGCCCATTGCAGACAGTGAGAGCAGGAAAGCCAAGATATTTTATCTGGCTGGTTTTGCATGGGAACTTCTCTTTATCCTAGAGCTTTTTCCTAGTCCTCACCCCCTGCACTCAGTCTGCAAGAGGCCCAGCTTTGGTAAATTCACTAAAATACAGAGATGTGCAGTCGCATGCATGCACCTCCCTGGAGAAAGCAGATTAGTGCTTCAATAGAAAGCTGCTGAATGTCATGGGTGTTGGATAAGGCTTGGGACTATACTAAGGACAGAGATAATTATGAGCGTTTCCCCGTGTCTCCTAAATGTGCACATGAGTAAATCCCCAGCATGATACCTTCATAGCTACCCATCTGGTATACAGATTTTCATACCAAGAGTAAGTATTGTAAAACATACCCTACTTAGGTCAATGAGTCTTTGGTGACAAAAAAGAAACACAAGCAATGCACAGAATTATTTGATCTTGAACACTTATTCAATATTCATTGTGTTAATGAGTTTGCGGATCAGTGGCAACATAGCACAGTGCTACATATCAATTTAAAAGTACTATTAAACTCTTTGGTAATGTCATACCATAGATTGCATCACCTGACTGCATAAACTGTGCTTTTTGCCATGGTATGTCTTTTTGTTAGTTAAAAAACCAAACCAAACCCAAAAAGTAGTCCTCAGATTGCCTGTAGTAAATAAACTCATGGAAAAATACAGCAGAAGCCCATTGTCATCAAGCATTCCTGCTCTAGCGCACAAACTGGCTTGTTGTTGGGGCTCTGCACAGGGCTGCTCTGATAGCTGTTGTTTTGTTTTGGAAACTACATCATCAAAGCATTACTGGGAGGGAAAAACAAGCCAGGAAAGCTGACTTGCACACACACCAGCAAGAGGGGAGGAACAACTTGGATGCTGCAGACTCACACAAGCTTTAGAAAACGTTTGCAGTAGAGAAATTCCATAAATTCATGCCACGTACCAAAAGCATTTCTCTTTTCCTTTGTTTTCGTTTATCTAGGTACACTGAACTTGCTCAAAGAACTCAATGTTAAGATGCTTCTACACCATGTCGCTATAAGGTTCACAGGATTCAAACAATTTCTGTCAAAGAAATCCTTTATTTAAACCCTCCAGCCCCTGCTCACACAAGTGCAGAACCCCAAGTCATGCTCATTCAACTTTTGGAGATAAAGTCTTGAAAAAGAGCCTGAATTTCTTGGCGTTAAACCAGCACTGATTTCCATAATCATTACCATTAATACTGCAGCATTGCAAGTAAAAATCCCCACCAGAGCCTCTGAAGATGCACATGTTTTTTGCTTAGTGCAAAGAAAGGCAGAAGGATGCCACCTCCTGCTCTAGAGCCCAATTCCCCTTGGGATACAGCTGCAAAGCTCCATTCAAATCATGATTTTAAGCCTATTAAAACTAGAGTAGGGTGTGGGTCATGCTGATCCCATAATCCAGGCTGATCTGATAGTCCAGAAAGTTGAGTTTAGGTTGTGGCAGACCTTCACAAGGCAGATGCCCAGGGTTTCTGCAGGGAAACCCACATGCTCCCATCTTCTCCCTGTCACATGCAGGCTTGGGAGTACCTGTTACAGGCAGGGGAGGTACCACAGGGCATTTCCCCTGGGGAGAGAGGAAGGGTGTCAGGGGGTTACGTGGGCTATGCCCAACGTATATAACCTCTGCTAAGGGTAATAAACACTCTCACCATGCACCTCCTTGCAGGAGCTGAACCTGCCTGGCTGTGGGGTTTTTACATGGCTCCATAATGACATTGTTCATGCTAAAATGTTTCTTGCTTCACCTCATTATGGCCTCAAAGCTCATAAAAATCAATGGAGCCTGCACAGACCCTGAGAATAACAAGCTGGCCTAACACAGGATGCTGGAAATACATATACATAATGTTTTCTAACAAAGAGTCTCCAGTTTCAAGCTGTTGGGAGATTATATAATAATTTTTAGTACTTTTTTTTTGCTCGTTTGACTGTTTTTTACTGTGCTTCTGTGTAAACTCATTTATTTCAGTTGCCCTGAATGCTCACTTGTCAGCAAGGAGGAATAAAAAGCAAAACAATTCCAGTGGGATCCGGTACCCTGCCTCCATCATCCTGAGGCTGCTCCAGCTTGGAGGGTATGGCTGTGCCCACGGATATGCTGGGCAGACAGTGTGGCCTCGACCCAACCAAGATGCTGATAAACAGCAGTCAGAAAAGGGCATGTGCAGCAGGAACCAAGGTACAAAGCAATGTATTACTGAGCATCGCCTCCTAACATCTGAGGTATTAACTAAGTATTTCTGTACACATAGCTATGGATCATTCAGCAAACACCAAGTACGTGACGTGCAAGCACTGGCCCCATGCAGTGAGCTTCAATTTATGCACACAAATCGTTACAGAGGAATGCTTTTGTCCGTTAAAATGAGGTGCATTTCTACATGAGCAGAGCATCTTACCTTGTTACAGTAAGGATAGAGGAGCCAGAACAAAACCAAAATGCATCTACCTAATGTATATTATACAATTAATATATATGTAAAAGAAAGTGAATCAACTTTGCTGCTCATCACTACTTGAACAAAATCTATGCCGAGTGATACAAAAGGGACTGCAGTCCTTCCCAGGATAATGAAGTATATATGCGTGCCTGTGTGCATGTATGTGAGCATAGAATTGGGCATATGCCTAGAAATACCCATACATGTGTCCAAGTGTAAGTTTCTATACACCCCAATCCATGACTCCTGTGCCATTTCTCTCACACCAAATACCTGCCCAGGACCCAGGAATGCATCTGTGGGGTCAAATAATTAACCAGGGCAGTGAGCTCCGAAAATGAAGCCCAGCTCCATTTATGCAACCTTTGCTGCCTTGGTAATTATTCCCCTTTTGCAGTAATGTGTTTACCTCCTCCTTCCTGAAGTCAGTGATTTGTCCTTCCCTTTATTTACTTTCAGGTGCTTGATTTTGAGCCAGCTCACCAATTTGTTAGAATCACTTTGAATTCAGGTCCTCTCCTTCAGAGCACTCGCAGCGACTCCTCCACTGCCAGGGGGTGAAAAAACATGATTATTCTTTCTTCTGAACAGAAAATGACTGGTGTCAGGCTTGCCCAACAGTGATGATGATTTGAATTCCTGCACCTGCGTAAGGCATTCCAACTCTGCTCTAGCAAAACGGACTCTCCTTACACCAAAGGACCGTCGATTATTAACTCCTGCTGTCAAATACACAGCCCTTGGAGAAGTCACCTCGACACCACAGACCCTGCCTGTCCCTTGCCCACCTCCAGCCTCCGCAGGTCCATGGCAGGGGCATCCTCAGCTCCAGCCACCCAGCCCTGGCTGCAGTTTCTCAGGTTCAAAGCAGAACCCGGCCAAGTGCCACAAATACAGCTGCTGGATGCAGGATGCAGGACACAGGATGCAGGATGTAGGCTGCTTTTGGCCAGTGCGTGGAAGCGCCCCTACAGCTCTGCTTTGTATGCCTGTAGTCAGTGCCAGCTCTGTGGGATGGGGCTCGACAGCTCCAGGGAAACCTCCCAAAGGCAGGAGCAGTGCCTGCAGGACTTGAGCAGAGACAGCTCAAACCTCCTGGGAATAGTGAGCTACCTTCCTCAGTCTTTATTACTCCAGGCAGGTACTCTTCTATGCTTCTGCTGTGTCAAAATTAATACAGAATAACTTATTATGAATCTTTTTCTCAGCTGAAACCTTGAAATGTGTAAACCACTTCTGTAAAAACACAAGACACCCACCTAAAACCACAGCATGCACTGAACAGGCAGATTTAAAGGCATTTTTTAGGATTATTGCATTAAATTTTCAAGACCACATGCATTTCTCCCCAGTCATTGCATGCTTCATGCTCTGTGTGCTCACAGTTTCACACTCTGTTTTCTCATCTCACACATTGGTTACCTTGCTAGCTCTGGGTCTCTCACCAGCAGGGCTGATCCCTGCTTCCCAAGGCAGGATCACAGTGCTGTTCCCACTAAAACAACAGTGCCTGCATGCACTTTTGCATTCGACCAGTGGCATTGAGTATGGCAAAATGAAAAGATCACACTGAAACACCACAGTGGACGACTTCTACTCAGGCATCCTTTTTAACATCACAAGTTAAAAAGCTGTTTCATGAAGAAAGGCATTGACTGGAAAAATTCCTAATATCAAAATTAATATTTCTGCTGATTAAATATTTCCATTTAAAATGTCTGTTAACACTGGGCAAGAGTTAACTCACTGCAGCACAGTGCCCCAGCTCTGCAATGGATGGGACCCTCCTCAAACTGATTCCCACAGAGCCACGACGGCTTGTATGAGAAAAGGGTCCAGTCACAATGGTCCTTCCAACAGATCAAGCTATGCAATCATAATTTTTTCACTCTATTTGATGTGTCTGGGTGGGTTTTTTAAAACTTAAATGAACTTTTCTCATGTATGACCATTGCTTTAAAAGCCAAAACAACGGGGTACAAGACAGCAGCAATTTTTCCAAAAAGCCCTAATGTTACATGTGCAGCAGTTTTCACTTGTACAAACTGAGTGAAAAGAAGTATTTCTTTTTTTTCATATACTGATTATTCCTTACCTATCTACACGTACTCATCAGGCTTTTAAATCGCAGCCGTTCCTCCAGGTCAGCAATGGAGTTGCCCTCAGGTGAATGCAATCCATCACTGGTTAACTCCTAGCTTCATTAAAAGGGGTCAGCAGCCAGAGATGTCTTAACCGGTGTGAGTGACAACTGAACAAACGAATGCAGCAATTAATGAGCCAATCAGAAAACCAAGCTGTGATTTGTCACCCATTATCGAGGTAACAGGGAATCAGCCAGCTCATTAGTTAATTGTCACTAAGCGTGAACAGGAGCACAACATGTTGTGGTTCCCTGCCAAAGGCTTTCCGGAGCACAGGATGGAGAATGGCTGATCTGCCATGAAACATGGAAACTGGGAGCCTTACCGGCAGTGGCGTACCCTGGATGAGAGCCGTACATGGATTTGCCACGCATGGATTTGCCGTGCGGACCCAAGCCACAGAAATCCTCAGTCACAGAGGCCTTCAAGACCTGCTCAAAGCCCCACTCTGATTCTCCTGAACTGTGAAAGCTGTTCCAAGTGATGGGGATGTAGCACCCTGGAAGACACAACTGTGCAATATATCATCTTGCTGCCTTTCCTTGGGCACCTGCAGCTGAAGCTACAGCTCCAGTGCAGACACAGCACAGCACAGTGCAGGACAGCACAGCGCGGACAGGGGCTGTAGCCTGGCATGTGCCCTGGTTAGTGCAGCCCTGCGAGTAGGAGCCCATCCCTGGCCAGCAGCAAGGGCTGCTCACAGGATCCCGTTGTGAGAGCAGAGCCTGTGCATAAAGAGCATCCCCAGAGAGAGGATTGCTTCTCTGGGAAAGGAACAAAATATGTTCTCTTGTGCCCCGCATGACGATGGCCGTTAACCCAAGCAGGCGCTGGGTTTGGGCTGGGAGCTGCAATCTCAGCATCCCAACTGCTTGGCTATAAAAAGAGACATGATTCAGATGTCAACCTAAAAAAAAAAAGAGGTCCTTTGTAACCACAGTCAGACACAACTCACTGAGCTCATGATGTTACCAGGGGATTTCCAGATCCCTGCAGGGATGAAATGAGTGGGCTGCTGTGCCAGCCTGACCTGCCGGACCACACATCCCTGTCCCCGAAGCAGCCGAACCCCAGCACGGCTCTGTTCTCCCTGGGGACGCCCACAGCCCCTGGCCTGGAGCAGTTGAATTCCACACCTGGAGATTCTGGTGTGCCCACGTATGCCTGGGTGGATCCACTGGGATCACAGTGTGGTTTAGGGAGGCCAGTGTACTTAGAGCCACCAACCACGTGAAAGAACCTCTCCCACCGCTGCCCAGCAGAGATGTACCTGTGACCCACCTGCCACACAGGTGACAAAAGATTTTTGTTGCCTTCATTTTTACTGCAAAATCACTTACTAACAAAGGTGCTTCACTGACATTTCATCACGCCGCTTCATATGCATAAAAGTAATCGCTTAACAGGTACGGCCAAAGGAGAGTCACCCAGAACAACAAGATGAGATAGGGACAAAAAGACCACGTCTGTTGAAATCCCAATCCAAGCATAAAAGTAACTGCTTAACATGTACAGCCAAAGGGGAGTCATCCAGAGCAACAGGATGAGAGAGGGACAAAAAGACCACGTGTGTTGAAATCCCAGGTGCAGATCCTCAGTGCTACCCACCTATAGCCTATTCCCATAGTTCCAGTGCTGGGGGAGCCAAAGGTTTTGCCCACATCTTCCTCTGTGCACAGCTTCACCCGCTGCATTGCTTCACCACCTAACTGTGAATCAAGTATCTCACAGCAAGTGAGGGCAAAGCAAGAAACCAGGTGCCAGTTTTAAAAGGTTAGACTAAACGTGATTAGAAACCTTGTGAAATTCAGGGCAGAGTGTGCAATTAGAATTCATGCTCCACCTCGAGCATGAAATAAGCACAGGGGCAGCGCTGGGCTGGCTCCACTTCCACCCCTATTCTGCCAGAGGGAGCACAGGCTGCAGCGAGCAGGTGAGGATGAGCTTCATTCATCAGAGACAGGCTGAACTGTAAAGCGCTCTGCAGGAGCAGTCCTTTCTGCTGCCAGCATCAAAACCTTCCCGGTTTGGCTTAATCTGCTTCCTGCACACAACGTTGCTCCAAGCATAAAGGCTCTTCTGCAGGAGCACAGTGTGGTGACACGCCACAGAGCGATGCCATCAGGCTTGGTCTCCCCCACCCAAACGGTGCTTTTTCCATCCTCTCACCTTCCCACAAAGCAGCATTATGGGTGCCATGCCCCACATTTGCCCCTCTCAGATCATACTGGGTGTTTCTGTGCTACCTTTGCTATGTGCCATCCATCCCCCTGTTCCCGCTGCTCCCATAGCAGCTTTCCTGGAGCTTTGACCAATGCAGAGCAGCAGACACTGATTCCAAATACCTGTCAAAATACCTCCTTTTATAAGTTTGGTTTGTTTGCTGAATTTTGATTTAATGCAAGCTACGTTGTATTCAGTGTTATCATTTATCCAGTTGGTTTTTCATTGTCATTTTAATGTAACCCTATGGCTTTCAGCATTTCAATTGAGTGAGAAGGGGGAAAGGAGATGCATCCACACAGACACACATCTGTCTCTTCACAGTTCCTCTTCTCCTGGCTATGCGCTGCTAGATCCCCTGCCCTGCAGGTGAACTGCTCCTGCTCCATTTCCACATCAGGTTGGGGTTTGTTTTCCCAGGAAGCAAAGGTGTGTTTGGGATTTTTATCCCTCTGCTGATTCAGTGAAAGAGGAACCTGCATTTAGAGCAGGCTTTCATCACAAGCTGATCACCAGAAACAGGACAAGTATTCACTGCTTTCACACTTGACAAGAGCATTTCAGACCTTCTTTGAAGGCCCACTGTAATACTGGTGAATAAACACACTTTTGCCACAGAAAACATTGCCTGTTTGTTTTAAAGAACATGAACCACCAAAACGTAAAAGAATTCAACCAGACATTAGAGCTAGAAAGGCAAGAAAAGAATCATCAGCGTTAAAGAAAGCAAATACTTTCTGTAAAAGCTTCCATTAACCGGGAAAACGAATGCTCCCTGTGGAAAAAGGGGAGATGGAAAATTTCCCAATCACACCAATTTTCAGAAAATTAAACCATTTTTCCTCTTGTTCAGACTCTGAAGTACCTACAAAACACAGCTACTATCCTGTTATTTCTGACACAAACCAAAGACACGAGGAATTTGACCATCAGCGCAGTTCTCTTTTCAAATCAGACCTAGAACAACAGTAACAGCAGCACCTCCATCCCGCTGCAGGCACATGGTCTGCTCTGGAACAGAGCAAGACAGGGCAAGAGGAGCGAATTCCTTCTTATTTCCTCCACAGCACCAGCGTTCCCAGGGACCGGGAGCGATATTAGAATAACCCCATTGCTCTTCTCAGCGTGTAAAGCGGATGCAGATGCACCATTTGCATTTTCCCCAGGTCAGTTGGTGCTAGAGTGTTTCAGCCCAGGATGCTTTCCCACCATGTCCAGCACCTGGTCACTCACAGGGGCATGGAAATGGGTTCAGGTGTCACGTCTGTGGCAAGTCCTTTTGTTTCCAAAGATATTCCTGCCTGGCAAAACTAGTCTGATAGGAACTGCCCGTACTCTACAAAGCAAAACCAGATAAATGCCTCCTTCCAATCCCCTACTTAACCCACCGGCTATTGCATCTCAGAGGGGTACTTGAGTGGGAGCAAGCAGGGAGCCCATGCCCCATCAGAGGCGACCTCCATTGCTGCTGCTCCAGCATTCCCAGGAATTGTGGCCTTTTCACACGGCTCCAGTGCCGGTCTGTAGGAAGGGAACAGGACAGGACATTTTTACTGTGCCTGTGATTGTTTTGTTTCAAGTTCTGCCCTCCTGCCCTGGCCTGAGGGACTGCTCCGTGACTAAATCAATTTCCTCTCAATGGATGTTCTGCCTAAAGCAGCCGTTCCCAAAGCTTTCTGCTCATGGCCCCCCACATATCCCAGCAGTGTCCCTAGCCCCGGCTGCCAGCAGCAATAGAGGGTTCCCAGGAGCTTCTGCCCTTTTGACATTCCCCCATCATCCCTGGGAGCTGCAGCAGCCGGGGTCTGGCTTGGGATCTGCTGACTTGGGGATGTGTGAAGGGGTCAGGATCTGCAGTGGGGCAGGGCAGAGGGTCCCCAGGATCCTGCATCCCCCTGCACTCACCAGCCAGCACAAGGGGTTAGCCCTGGATGATCATAAAGCGTAACCAGCGGCTTTCAAAATCAGCCCAATAAGGAGGTGTGCAGAGAATGGGGTAACCTGCTTCGTGATCACTCACTTCAGAGGCACAATTGTGCTTTTCCCTGCTTTTACCACCCTCCTTCAGGCTGAGGGCTCTGCTGCAGTGAAGGCAATGCTCAGCAAGCGCTGCTCAGGCAGGAGGAAGCATACCAACATCCGTGCATCACCACTTCTGAGCTCTGCCTTTGCTCCTCTTTGCAGTGACTTTTGTCCCCAGCCCAGTTGTTCACAAGTCCCTGACTGCTCCCCAATTGCCCCTTGACTTGGTGACGGAGGAGTGGAGCTGCCCAAGGGAGCGAGGGGACAGGACAGCGCGCTGAGGACACTGCGTTTCCTTCGCCGTTGTTGTTTTTTCCCTTACGTTATCCAATTTATGTGAATTTAGGGCTGGTGAGAGAAGTGCAGCAAACGGCCCCGGAGGAGTGCTTTATGGCACCCAGGGGACCAGCAGACACCCGCGGCAAGGGCTGTACCCGGCAGCACTCACCCATGGCCGGAGCTTGGCCCCAGTGCTGCGTCTGGCAGCGTGCAGGCAGGACTGCCACAGCCCCTGCCCATGGCCGTGGATCCTGCCCAGGCTCCATCGGGATGGGAATGGGAGGCACCAGCCATCAGATCCACATGTTCTTCCTAAGCTTCCACATTGTCAGAGGTGTCTGCTCCATGCAGCCTTCACCCGCACCTCTACGGCTGGTTCATGCATCCAGACACCTCTCTCGGGTTTGTCATGTGTACAGACAAAATCACCCACCCCTCGTGCTGACGCACGGCTCATTACAGAAGGGAGAACAAACCCCTTGTCCACAGTCCTATGTTGATGTTCCATCTATCTCCACACCAGAGCATGGGACCATGACTGTCCATGCCCCATGTGCTGCACATCTCCAATGGGACCGAGACCTCAGGGTCTCTCTCACAAAGCAACTCACCTGCTGTAAAGCCGTAAGAGGAGGTGGCACAGGCACAGAGTAGCTGATGCGCTGATTGCCTTTGAAAGATCCTGAACAGTCTCTTAAACTCAGAGGTCTGTAAGGACGTCAGTAAAGATGCTTACCACAGGCACATGAATGAAAAAGTCTCTATCTTCAGCAAAGAAAGATAGCTATTTTAGACATTAAATGGGTACTTCAATAATAAGTGATAAAAAAAATGTATCACAAGAGGTTGTCAGCAAACCAATTTGATTATGTCTGTATTGAACACGTCATAGCTGGTTCTGTCTCTCTTCTTTATACCAGGTAATTGCTTCATTTTCTTAATGCTGCAATTATTGTGGTAGCATGGCTCTTCAAATTATTTTCAGTGAATGCACCCACACCATTTCACTGACCAAAGGTGTTGTAGAACTGGTGACCTGCTTCGTCCTTGCATCCTTCCAAGTGATGACCCAGCAGTGGCCTGCCTTGTTTGCCATTGCTTGGAGACAGCCCTTTACAATACTGTGGCTCCTCTCGCACGAAAGGTTTAACAGTTTACTCAGTGGTGCATGGCAAGGAATCACTAACAGCTGAATTTGAATGAAAGGATCACTAATACCATGCCAGCACCCAGAGCCTGCAGGTCCAGGTTTTGCTAGGTGCTCCTGCAGTGTGGAAGAACATCCTGAGGAGGAAACTTGTCTTTCCAGGGCAAGGCAGAGATGTTCTCCATGGGGCTTGCTCAGAGCTTTGTGTGCTAGGTAGGACCCACATTACCCGGTAGAGCCAGTGGTTTGCGGTAGGTGAGAGTGCCCCTCAGAGGCGCCAGCCAGGCCGATGTCAGAGGCTGCATAGAGGAAGCGTGAAGAGGGCCAGTGGGATGCATGCATGTAGCAAATCAGTGCTGCTGTCTGCCCTGGGATGCTGCTTGTCAGGCACACAGGGCACTAGGTTTCTTCACCAACCGGCATCATCAAGCCTTAAAAGAGAATGGGGAAAAAGAGGCTGATGTCATTCCAGCACCTGCAAATACTCCCTGGTTTTGCTGGGTCAGGAGCACGGTGCCTCGGAACCTCAGCAGGTACAGGGTGTATGTGCACAAACCCCCACCAGTTTAGCAGCAATTATCACCCAATTCCTCTTTGAGTAAGTACTCCTAATGGTCAGATTAGTTCAATTCTCCCTCATTTCACCACTGAACACAATAAACAGGTCCCTGGTGGGTCAAAGTCCGAGCAACTCAGTTGACCCTAGATGGAATTAACTTGAGCTTGTTCCACTTGGAAAAAAAATCCAAACACCCTTGATTTGCAACGCTTTAGTCTCACTGTCATGTGGGCAACGGTCAGCCAAGGCAGAGGGTCCCTGCAGGGGCTGGGAGAGGGGCAGGCAGCAGCCCAGCCATGCCCAATGTTGGCAGGGAAATAATGAGAGCAAATCACAGGTGGAAAATCACGAGACAAATACAAGATTTTATGGCATGTCACAAAGAGCACATTTAACTCTGAGAATACCAATGTAATCCCTGTGTGCTACAAGTCACCGAATGGTTTGGGTTGGAAGGGACCTCAAAGCTCATCCAGTCCCACCCCAAGCCATGGGCAGGGACAGCTTCCACTAGAGCAGTTTGCTCAGAGCTGGTTTCACTCGCACCAACCTTTAACACAGCCAGAAGAAAGGGCATCAAATCCCCTTAACTGCCATAGGCACCAGGGAAACTGCTCACTGGCCACTGATCTACAAAACCCTGAAAAAGCCTTTAAAGAAAATAATGTGAGCTGTTCTGTGTCCAGACCTGAGGGGACCCTCATATAATGAAGTAAAATGGACTTTTGCAAAGGGGAGTCCCAGCCTAAAACTTGCTGCTACAGAGAGGCTATAAACCAACAGCAATGCAGTTTGAGATGGCAAGGGACATCATTTCTCTCACGGAATGGCTCATGGTGCCTTAAAAGCTGCTATTTCCCCAGCACATTTGTGTCATTCATCACCAAGCTCTCTGGCAGAGATGGTGTTTGAGGGGCAATTTGACTCATGGAGTTGAAGAATTCCTGCTTGTGCTCCTGATTCCTCCTTGCAGCAGCAGACCTGGGATTTGCCCTTTCTTAAAATCCTTTCCCAAGTTGTATGGGAAACATGGTTCAAACTCAGGCAACTCAGAGGTGGGGAGCTGAGTTGCCAGAACCAAACAGCCTGTTAAACACACCTTGGAATGTTTTTATGGAAAATTAAATGTTTTGATAATTACCACAGCTTTAACATGTGCACAAGCTTTAGCAGCGTGGAGGGAACGGTCGTTTTCCAGTAACATCAAAATCTGCCAATCTGCCTTCCTTAGGGCATTCAGATCACTTTGCAAGGTGCAGTCTTCAGAATAACACTGGTCTCCCTCTTCTGGAAGTCAGGTTTGTGGTTACCTTCCGCTTGGTGTGTGCATGCGCTTTCCCAGTCACCACATCATATTCTTGCTTGAATAAAATGGGGTTTAGTAACTTCTGAACCAAAAGAATCATAGACTCATAGAATGGTTAGAGTTGGAAGGGACGTTAAAGATCATCTAGTTCCAAAGCCTCTGCTACAAGCAGGGACACCTTCCACTATAGCAGGTTGCTCAAAGCCCCATCCAGCCTGGCCTTAAATGCTTCCAGGGATGGGGCAGCCACAACTTCTCTGGGTAACCTGTCCATTACACATGGACAAATTAAGCAACTCTGGAAAACACCAGTACTGGTATGCAAAGACCCATCTCCAGGTTAGCCAATGGGGAACAATATAAAGGATTTGGATAACCAAGCACAGCAAAGAAGAGCTCAAAGCTTGGGTAATTCTGTCTGCATGACCCCAACATACAGTAGGAAAGCCATCAAAGCAAGAAGCTTAGACAACAGTACAACCTTCATGCACATAAACATCTCTATTCTAGCATTTTTATCTGAATGTTCCACAACACCACACATATTCAGCAGTGATGGAGAAACAACACTGAAGAAACAGCTCCTGCCAAACAGACCGCTGCCAAGTGACTGTCATAGGTGAGACAGATCATATAATAATCAAACTTACTTTCTACCTTCACACACTGAGTGCTCAGATTGTGCACATGGGTCGAGGAACAGACAAGCCTCACATTCAGGGGTTTTCACCTCGAAATCCTATTGCTCAAGTATTTATTCGGCAACCATATGGATTAAAAGTGAGGCACTTTGATGTTTAAGGATTTCAGTTCATTTAAATCTTAAGCTAAACATATTGTGGCAGTCTCCCCATTGAATAAGATAATATTTCTATCAATTTTTATTTCATAAACCCCCAAATCACTCCAGAGATATGCTGGGTCTATAAATACTCTCAGACATATTTTTCTCATTTCACTGGTATGATAAACCTTCATTTCAGCCAGTGGAAGCCCTTCAAAACAGCCTTGTTTAACTTCCTAGAAATTAGAGTTTGCAACAAATATCTCTATAAAAACCTTTTCTCAGGCAGACCTTCTGTTTCTGATCACAGAAACCAGACTGGAGGCTCTGGAGGAGGGGTATCAGTGTGCTGGGGAAGTCCTTGGGTTGTTCCAGCCCACTGCAGGCAGGGGTTTGGTAGCAGAAACCACCGCTGATGAGGAAGAATATGAATCCTGCTGCTCCCCTCGCCTCTCCTTCAGAATCTAACCTGTGGGAGCAGTGATGGGCAGGATGGCCATGCGGGCACATTGTGACCCACCAGCACCAGACTGGCTCAGTGGAGCCTCGGGCACATCTGGCTGATGAGGATCTCTTGGAAACCCAGCATCTTGATTTCGTTCAGCTGCAAGGCTGGAGCCAGGCCTTGAAGGCTCTGGTTTCCTACAGAAAAAGAGACCGCAAGAAGAAAGCTGTTTCAGGAGTGCCTCTCCCATGCCTGGGACCTGGCCCCGGGGAGCAGGAGAGGCTGCTGCCTGTGCCCTGGCTCTGCCATCAGCTCCAGTGTGGGGATGGCCACCTCAGGAGGCAGGGATGCTGCAGGCACCACTAGGATGCTGTTAAACCACTCAGTGATGGCTTTATGAGCTCTTGGTGGCTCACGTCCACCACCAAGGACTACTGAGTCACTGCCACACGGCTGCTCCTTGGCTGAAGAGAAGACTTGCCTGGTTTAGGAACATGGCTTCTTTATGAGCATATTTGATAATAAATCATTTCCTTTGTGGCAGATATCCCCAAAGATACCTGGGACCCAGCTGCTTGTGCCAACAACAGCTTGGCTTTGGGCTCCCACCAAAGTCAAAATGGGACCAAGCCTGCAGGGGACCACCGTGACAGTGGAGCTATGGAGATGCCCTCGGATCTCCCTCAACCTCTGTAATGCTGCTTGCACTGCAGGGTTCATCTCCAGGAGGGCACTCCATGGGCACTGTGTGTGTCTTCTGACTGATGAGGTATTTTAAGGAATCTTTCTGAGGAGCAAGATGACATTTCCATGAGTATAACTGTCATGTCTCGACAGTGAATGAAGCTAAAAAACATCTTCAGCTTTACAGCTATTTATAATTACTTGCGAGTCATTTGCTTTCCAGTCCTTAAGAGCGTCACTGAAATAAATACCCTCCATTCAGCCGCTGTGATGAATGGCGCCACATAAAACAGTCAAGAGTTTTCTGGCAGCACTAAAAGCAATACAAGTCACCAAAAAGAAGCCCAAATCCACAGTGGATATGGTGATGCTATTGCTGAAACATAAACCTCTGTTAATTACCATCAGTACAAAGCAGGTGTCAGAAAAGCCCATCAGTTCCCCAGAACAGCACCCTGGTGACATTTCTGCTGGCATACTCAGGTTTCCCATCAGGCTGCTTTTATTTAAGCCCTTCATTGTGGCCTTGGGTGCTTATGGAGCGTGGCATGGTTTAGCACTCAGTTTCTGGCCTGTCCCTCCAGCTGCCAGCCCCTCTTCTGCTGAAGGTCCTGTATTCCTCATGGGGAGCTGTCCCCACAGAGATGCTCAGTAACAGCTTATCTGCTGGGAGAGTGTCCCAGCTTGTGCTCTCAAACCCAGTGACTCCAGTGGGTCACTGCTTCTTTGCAGAAGTTCACTTCACCCAAGGAAAACACGACAGCCAGTTCTGTTTGAACCATAACCTAATAGCAGTATTCTTGTGTTCACCGTCCTGCTGGCTTGTTTTGAATAGCTGCTCTGTTATCACTCAGAGCATGGTAGCCAGGAGAAGGCAAGCCAAGGAGGGTTGCATGAAGACTTGCAGGATCACCTCATGATGGAGTCTTTCACCCATTGAAGTTAGTATCCCGGAATTTATATATGATAGTGTATTTTATCTGATCATTAAATAATTGATTTAAAGCTGCCTATACTGGAAAGTTAAGAAGTTTCCTTAGCAAATGGACTATGGCGTTACAGTGGGCTCCCTAAACAGTCTGGACAAGTAAAATGGTTAAAGAAAGTGGAAGCTGAATTAAATTCTACTTACTGCAAGGAAGACATTGGATGGATTGGTTTCATTTACTACACCACGCAGCTCTTGAACGCAGGACAGAGATCCCAGCCAGGCACCCCTCACTGTCCCAGAGCAGGCGGGTCAGGATCTGCTTCCACCCTCTCCCCCAAACTCACCTCTTTTCCAGGACCACCAGATTCTGCTGTTTCTTCAGAAGGCAGAGCGCCGTGTACTCCAAACGCTGCTGCTGCCATGCTGCTCCCAAAGACCAGCAAAGCCAGTGCTAAACCCCTTCCAAAATCCCACCTCTGCCCGTGGAGCCCGCACTCCCTCAGCAACTCGGCTTCATTTTCACATGAGGGTCTGACATGTTTGCAGGGATGGGAGGGCTGTGATTTGCACTTGGTGTTACTGGTCCCCTCAAGACTTTGCTCCTCCAGTAAAGGAAAAGAGAGGCTGCATCTTCTGAATTCCTCCCTTCTACTCGTCCTCCCCAGTGCACAGCACCAGGAGTTCCTGCACCTTGCAGGAGGAAGGAGCAGAATGTTACACTTGACTCATCACTTAATTATGTGAAAACAGATTATGAGAGCAGTAGAGCCAACACAGCCTTAAGAAGGAGCTCCTGAGCCGCCCCTATCTCAACCTCCATGCACCATCCACAGCCCAGAACACATCCCAACCCAGCTCAGCCACTGCCATAGCCCCCAGTGAAGCCAATGTGACCTATAGCAGCCGAACCAAAGGGGCGGGGATTTGCTCCATCCCACCTCCGTAGGTCCCCAGGGGTGATGGGCAATGCGGATGCAGCTACAGATTTGGCACACAGCATCCTGCAGCACCACAGACACCAGCTAAACAGCCACACTGACAACGCAAGCTAGGGCAGCTGTAGATGCCAAAATCAGTATTAAAACAAGAAACACTGGAGGCTTGTATTTGCAGCAAACAAAGAAGATGCACATAAGAAATCACAGAATCATAAACATTTTGGTTTTTATTTTAGCTGAAAACTTCTCTTTTGGAAAGTCACCACAGATCCAACATAGCAGGTCACTGCAAATGGCCACAGAAAGGTTTATACTGAAAATATATGCAAAAGATTAAACACTGTTAGGAAGGTTCATGTCTCTGCACGTTCTGCCCAGGCCGACAGGAAGGGAGTCTTTCATAATGCACACCAAAGGAGCACCAAGCTCCGGCTTTCTGCTTGGAGAAAGATTTGATTGAATGAATGGAAGGAAAAAAGTCATTTCCACAGCTTACGACTTTTTATACATTAAAGGGTATAGCTTCCAAGGGCAATGCTTTTTCTTGCGTTCCTCAAGTGTCCGGGGACACATTCTGAAGACGTGATGACAGGACCACACTGCTGCTCGCTGCTCTGCTCCTGCCACCCGGGAGGACCCTCGCAAGGGCTGCACTAGCCTCTGCAGCACTAAGGCACACAGTGTGTACTTCATGTTTCATGGGTTTATTCACCCTCTATATTGATTTTTCCACGTACTTCCTAGCTCATACTTACTTAATAAATTTGACTATTCTCCTTATTGGGTATTGAAATACATTTCCACCTCACAGCAGTAGTTACTATCATTAACTACAAATTTAACTCTGCGAGTGGCACCTGGTTCCAAAGAAGTATCTGCTCTCAATACAACATATTTATAGCCCATTCACAATACTCAAAAGGAAAGCTCCCATGTAGATAAGTATCACAGGATCCTAATTTTCCCTGCCAACCCAGCACTGTTAGGGACCTCATGCAGTAAACAGCACCAGGCTGACCTTTAACACGTTGGCCACTGAACAATGAATCAGCTGTCAAGGGCTCCCAGCCTTACAGCTCCCTGCCTAAATCTGTAACTGTACTCTAAAACCAAGCCAGCAATGGTACTGTTTCAGATCCTGCTGCTGTGGGAAGGATGATGGGCTGTGACAGGTCCCTGTTGCAGCAGCCAGCGCTGCTCAGCACCACAAACTGAGCAGAACAGAATGGGCTCCTCCTCCAGCCTCCTCAGAGATACCCTCACACTCCTCCTCAGCGTAGAGCTCACAGTATTGGTACTGATAGAGTTTGAGGCTAATTTTTGGGTATGACAGTGGATATTATTACCACATTAAAGAAAATGAAGAGCTGCTAACTCAATAGTAATTAAAACATAGAATAAAGACCTCCAAGGGATGCTCGGCAGCTGATGTAAACTGGTCCACATGAATTTCATTGACCATTACACATACAAACATTTTTATTCTTCTCTGGTGAACTGCACAGAATTTAGATTGCTCTTGTATTAACTGCTGTGATTAAAAGGCAGACCTACAAACAGAAGTCAAAAAGGCTCACTTTTAGTACAAAATAACCCCAAACAAACAAAACAAATCCGCTCCCCCTTTTTCCTCTGCATCCACTTACCTCAGTGGTGTTATTACAGTTCACATTGGCCTCAGACTTAGCCTGCTCTGAACAAAAACACTGCTGGGAACCGCGGTTTGAGGAAGAGTATTTTTGAAAGTGCAATGTCCGGTCCCAATTACAGCTACAGCCCAAAGTCAAAAGACAGACAACTCTCAATGTTATACAGACTTTGTGCTGTCTTTGCTACGTTTCTGATGGAAGGCTATGAGCAAAGCTCCAAGGCTCAGTGAGAACATCTTTGAGCATTTTGCATGGTATGTATTTTGCTTGCAAGCTGTGCAATCTTGTTCAGGTGTACCTTAATTCTCTTGCATTGCTGTATTCCACTACAAAGCTCTGTCATCTTCTAAGAAAGATGAGACTTTTGAATGCTAATATTTATTTTAAAGCTAGAATACCGAATGTGCAATGACCTTCCAATTCCTTTCAAATGTCATGACTTCAAACTGAAGTAGTGACACATACTAATGAGTACATTTACATGGATGCATTAAAAACAAGTGTATTCCTGTGGACTCAAAGTCTGCCCCATCCCTCAGCTGCCCCATGCCTTCCCCCAGCTGAGCCAAGGAACCAGAGCGTCAGCATCTGCCTGACCCCAAGCAAAACACTGTCCGGTGGTTGCTTCCAAGAGGAGAGAGCAAGCTCCTGCAGGATGAGATGTGAGCAGGAGTGGCTGGAATATTCAAAGCCATATCCTTCAGCAGCAAAGCTGCATGTGGCACAAGAGCTCACTGAGGCTCCAGCTGGACTCCAGCACTTCATACCCAACAAGTTAAATGGCCCTCAGTGTTGTAAAGAAAACCCATCAGCACACCAGTCTGGTTATTTTAAGGCAGTCTAATTGACAGCTATGTGAAAGTTCAGCATTTACTAGTTACCCAGATACACTGAAAACTGGAAAAAAAGTAAGAAGTATCTCCCAGCATTAAGCCTTCTGCGTAGTTTTAAGCTTCGTGGCGCTGGAGCACTAGTTCTTCCTCCTCTTGCTCTCGGGAAGCAGTTGAACATTTTCTAGCACATGGGGCCAACGTGACTCCCTTTTGTTAACTCTTGGACCTGTGGAAGTGCTTCTGGAAAAAGCAAAGAAAAAGGAAAATAGGGGTTTGAAGATGCAAATACCAAAGGCTGTATTAAAGTGCTGTAAGCAGTATGTGGCACACACACATGTATGTGTTACACTGGTGATGGTGAAGAGAAATACTGCTCTGCTGTCTTGTTCGAAGAAGGTGACAGCACACACAAGTCACGCCATCCATCCCAAGCCTGCAGGGACAGTGCGTCTCCTCCTGTCACAGGACCACTGTGGAAGAGGAAGGAGCAGCAGCACCCTCTCAAATTCCTTGTCCATAAATGAGAAGAGCCCCTGGCACTGACTAAATGATTACGTTAGATCAGAAAAGGTCGACTTGAAAGGGAGTCATCTCCAGCGGCACAGCCACCAAGGAAAAGGACAAGTGGTTTTGGTCATGGTTACCCAAGAAGGAAAGCGCGTGGGACTCCCATCTTTAAACAGGCTTTTTGCCAGATGCTCTTCTCATTTATGGACAAAGAATTTTCCATTGGAAACTCAAAGAAGTGTTTTCTTTTTAGTCATACAGTTAATTTTAAAGAAAACGAAAAGTTAAACTAGCCATATTTAAATTAAGCAGCTAATTTCCATCATTCAGCCTCAGAGCTTAAAATTCCGTGTAGTGTTGACATGAAGGATACTGCTCATCTGTCAATAGTTATCACTAATTAAACATGCCTTATAAATGCACTCTTTTTTTGACCAATTGCTAGGATGAATCCATCCTGCAAGGACTATTCATTTGGCTTAAACTGGGAATTCACAACTGGAAACAACAACAGAAAACTCCCAAATATATACCAGAAGAGATTAACAGGAACAACCCATGTTGCAGAGTTCAGTTCAGCACCATGATGGAAACAAGAGTTCACCATGTCCAGGAAGATCCCAGCACTGGTTTATTCTGTACCTCTGGAGAGGGCAGTGTCATCAAACACACACACCTGCAGACAATGCACAGGCACACCCCTTGCTAACCACTATTTTGCATTATTTAAATTCAAAGCAAATGCTAATGCTGAGTTTTGCTACATCTCTGAGCACAGTGCTGCATTGCCACTAGCAGTCCCACACCAAACTAAACCACATGGGCTAACAGATGAAAGGATTCATAAATGGATACACAGATGTTTTAAGAGTGTCATGATACAAATTATTTATTTTCTTTTAAATTAAGCTTAAAGCAGCTACTTTCAACCAAACCCATAGGAGCTGCTGCTCTGTGTATCCACAATACCCAGCTCCTGTACATGGGCTGTATCTTATGTTCTAGGTCAAGAAGAATTTGCCTATCTCCATCCAGCTCTGCAGCTTTATGGCTGAGCAGAGGATAATTAACCTCAGAGGTGAGGTCATTATGAGCTGGAGAATCACGCTTTTAGGGACAGAATAAGGTATGGAAGTGATACACCAACCATCCTCTACAGCACATGGCTTTGGCCACTGATGGATGAAGGACCCTGAGCTGGATGGATAACTTGTTTGATGCAGCTTTATAGCCTATTAATTGTCTTTGCTTTCCCACTCCAGGGCTTTGCCAGCTCACAAGCACACAGCAGCGTTGTAGTTCTCCAGGCCAGACGGAGCCTTTCAGGAGTGTCCATTTGGTACCAGAGAGAACTGTCTCCTCAGCCACACACTCCAATGAATGAGGGAATGAAATTAACTCCCAATGGTCTGCAGAGCACTCCTGATGGCAAAACCAAACAGACAAAGCAAGCTAAGGTTTTTTTCCAAAAGGTAACTGCATAATATAAAGCTAAAACCACATTAAACACTTGCTGTTTCTTTCCTTACCATTAATTGCTGCACTTTCCCAGAGACATCACTTGGGTAGAAAGGCTGTGAAAAAGGGGTGTTTCTACGAATTTGTATTGGTTTATTTGAGATCTTTTTGTCAGATACAATTCCTGCAGTTTGGGAAGAACTGCACTGCTTGCTTACTAATGAGTTGTTGAGGTCTAGCTTCCAGTAACCTATCTATAGGTAAACAGTAAACTGATACAAAGCAATGCTTCAGATTCAGTAAATTATTTCAAATATGATCATATAATTACTACACAGAAAGTGCTGTGAGGCAGGAAGCAGACCACAGTGAGCACAGCAGGCAGGCCAGGCAGCACTTGTGCTGGTGTGTGCCATGGCAGTGGATGGGAGCCCATCCACTAAAAACCTAAAGCCCTGATGGTTTTGCATGGCATCTTCTGAAGCCGAGAGTAAAAATCAAAGTTGCATTTGTCCGTACTGCAGATATGTTTGCTTTGGCACAGTACATTCTCTTAGATGAGTATTCTCCCCTTCCAGTAATGAAAAAACTAAACTTAATTACTTATTTAAATCCAGAGGATGTTATCTCAAAGTATTTCCAAATGTCCTTGCAGCTTATGATGGCAAAATAAACTCTTGTAGCAGCCTTCATCTCACAGCAAATATCCCACTGACAAAATAATTACATTTATTGGAGTTTAAAGTGCTTGAGGACAACTGATTTTTATTTTTACTTCCACAAATACTTTTGCAATCCTGCCTCTATTTATTGGTATTCAATCCACTTTATACATGATCCTACAGATAAATCTCCACTGTCTTTTTATTACATGCCAATTTTGTTCTATAATGAAGTATCTCACATTCTACCTCTGTTTTGCTGGATTTAGGATAGGATGCAAACATTAGAAAAAAAATAACACTCAAAGTAGGAATTAGTAAGTTATTTTCCATGCAAATTAAAAAAAAAGAAAAAAGAAAAAAGAAGGAAACTGAAAAAATGGGGAAGTTAATTTCAACTTTTTGTAATCTAAAGCTTTGTAACTACCACTAAGCCAGAGAAGATATTGGTCACAGAAATCCATTCCAAGAAATAACTGATTAAAATCAATCTAAAGACCCACCCTGCAAATACTATGCCCTTTGTCTTAACTGGGACCGCTCACATGATTTATAGCTGCTTATGTAAGTTTGGAGAGTGCCTAAATAAGATGTTTGTGTGATACTGGAGCCTGAGAAGGCTGCAAGGTATGAACAGCAACCCAGCTGCACCAACTCACTTGAATACCCAAACGTCATCACTCCCACAAGAGACCATTAGGATGCCTCAATGCCACTGCCTCTACGGATTTCATTACAGTGACCATTCCTATCAAGCCTTTCAGAAATAAATAACTATGAAATGTCACATTTCACTAGAGAGAAAGGCAATAATGTCCAAAAATATGCTGGTTAATGGGGTTCCACTGTATTATAGGGAACTTGTGGAGGATGCAAGATATTCAAAAGGCTAAAAAGGAGAAATACAGCTTCTGGATGAGGGTGATGGGACACTAAGGGGCATAAACCAGACCAAACCACGAGTTTTTCACAGAATGCCCCCAGGAGGGTCAGTTCTAGCAAGGTCTCAGCTGGAATCCCAGAACAATGTGTATATGGCACACTGGTTTTCCCCTCATCATTCCCTTCTCCTCTAAAGGAGGCTAGAAAGGGAAAATAACTAGAGGGATTAGAGGCACAGGGAACATGACAAGGGAAAATCAGTTTCTGTAGCCTTGCTTCCTCTGGAAAAGATAAGGCCAAGAAGAAAAGGCAACAGTTTTCCAAAGTGTAAAATGCCCACTTCTCTCCTTACCAGGCTTATACATGTCACTCACTTTGCTACAAAGACATAATCACCCTTTTAATGTTGGCAGTAGTTAAGCAAATTAACGCTAGGAGACTGCAGAATGCTCACCACTGGACATCTGCATCGAGCCATTAAAGACCCAGAAGCCCCTTTCCCACCATCACAAGTACAGGATTTGTGAAGACACCAGACAAATTATTGGAAGCGCAGTAATTAAAGAAAACCCATTTGAGTTCCCAAACTCCATCTGATACTACTTTTACTATAGTTATGAGGAATACAAATGACTGCACCTACGAAACTTTAGAGAGAAAAATATTTTCTTACTCATCTGACACTTCTGTGGGTTCGTCTTGACCTTAACTGAAGACTGCCAGGTATCAGCCAACACCTTCAGACAAGACCACACATACCCTGAAAGTCTGGGGCAAAAAAAGTAGTACTGCCAATCCCAGGTACTCTAGAAAGCATAATATAGACCCCAAAATGAGACAGAAAATTAGCCTTTGTTTTCTAAAATGAGTGTCCAGCTAGCTTTCTCTAGCTTTCTCTGGAAGTGGAGGACGATGGCTGCACACTGCAACCTGCTCACCTGCACTCATCTCACTGCCATAACTGCCTGCTCCAGCAGGCAGCCTCTTCACTGCTCCATCTGGAGCAGAGAGCCCTTCCTAGGGAGCAGCAATGTTCTGAACCCTGTGACTTGGTTCATTCCTCCCCTGAAGCGCCAAAGGTACAAGAGAAAAAACAAAATTCACTAAAAAAAACCCCAACTCTTTTGATGACAAAATACGTAGCTGCATTCACAAAAACATGAATTGGAGACCTGCAGACACAAAAATGGGTTAAACAAGCAATTGTCACCAGGAGGTTTTGCTTAATAAGGCGACTTTTGAACGCAGAGTCCATGTCAGTATAATATTAAATGTTCATCAAACCATGAACCTGCAAAGTCTTAGGCATTTGCATAATTCTATATGCCAGCAACATGCTGAAGTCAACAGAGCTATTCAGATATATAACTGTTTCCAGGAGCATGTGATTCAAATTTTTATGCCTCACCTATTAACTCTTACCTACACAAGGATGCTTGCTCAGGATCAGGAACTTGATTTATATCTGAAGAATTAAAACCTTACTCTCTGAACTTGAATGGAAAACCACTTGTCTGCCAATAAAAGTTAAGTTGCTAACAGCATAGACTAACAAATATGTGTTGTTCATGGGGAAAAATAGGCAATGATTCAGGCATACCTATTCAACTCTGGGACTGAGAGGCACGGACCATAGTTAAAAAGACTAGGTTGAGATGGCTAAAGGACTTGGCTTGTGGAACCAGACAGGGAAGAAATAAATGCATTCTTCTGAAAGCAGTGAAGGTGATTTTGATTGAACTAGGCATGTTCTTCACACAAAGAAAAAGGCAGTCAACTATTTTAATAATTAACTACAGAAGAGGAAAGAAATATTTAACTCCAAACTGTCTCACAGTGGAATAATAAAAGCATGAAGAAAAAAGTTCTCTCCACTGCATGGCTGGAAAGACACACCAAACGTGTGTCTGATCTTTGATATGCTTTCAGAAGGTCTGAAATCAGGATGCTCGTGTACAGGGGATGGCACCAGCCTCAGAGCTGGACAGCAGTAAGTCACCACAATAAGGAGCCCTGTGAGTCTGGAAACTTCTGGGAGTCCCATGGCCTCCCAGGCGCATCTCCTTGTGCAATAAGGACATAAGACTGATTATTTCAGGGGTTTTAAAACAGATTCAACTTTGGTTCACATTCATTTTAATTAGGGTAAGAATATTTTTGTACTCCTAGACTTTAATCCACTGGTCGCATGGCACAGTATCATCACCATTAAGAACGCAAAGCAAATGTACTTGACCTTCTACAGAAACGTGCAAATGTTAGTACTTTGGTAAATCAGATCCTTTCCTGTATCTCAGGGTGGATTTTGTAATAAGGAGGGATAAGAATACCCTGACTACATACTACATAGTCATTTATGCCCATCTGTGGTGAAGTCATACATTGTAATGGTATTTCTAGCACCCTGCCTTACCTGTTCCTCACACACCAAGGTACACTTTGAGATGTGTGGGGAACTTGTATTGCAACAGTGCAGAGTTAATGACTGAAGCTACATCTGCATTTAGGAGTGAAACTGAGCTATGACTTAATGACAAAGTCACAATAAAAGCCTTTTATCAAATCCACATTAATTTTTAGGCATTCAGATCCAACACTGCCCAAAGAACTGACCCAAACCTGCAGTTAACTTGGCATCATCTATGGCTACTTGACATCCATACCAGAGAACTGTGAGACTTTCAGTAAGTGCTCACCTAAAGATTACTGAGAGCTTGAAACCTCAGATCCATCAGATACAGAGCAATATGAACTTATGTCATCCCAATCATATTATTCCACAGCCACTGGATCTGTTACTTAACAGAGGGAAAAAAAGCAAGAAAAAAAATGCTGTTGAAAGCTCAGAACACACTGAAATTGTGCTTAAGTAAGTTTCAGGAAAGGAATGAAGTTTCACTAAAAATATACTCCAGACTGCCACTAAAATATCCCTACACTGCTCCTTTTGGGCAACTTTCATTACAAATTAATAGCGAGGATGTTGTATACAAATACTTGGGTTTATTATTCAGTACTAGTCTCTGTCTCAAAAAGAGACAATTATGGAATTGTCATTAAAAGCTTAAAAAAAAAGCTTTAAAAAAAAAAAAAACAACCCAAACCCCAAAGACTATTTATTCTAAATACAGAATATGAATGTTTAGTGCTTCCTTATTAGATCTGTCATGTAAATAAAAGGCTCAACCACCATTCCCACTGAAAAAGGTATGATATCCTGGTGCAGGGCTTCACCTATTCACATGGGTCTCTCACTGCCTGATAAGAATTAACTGCAGCTGAATAAGCTGTTACGGTCAGACAAGCTTCAGCTTAAGCCCAAACAGACGAGAAGGCTGCTTCCAGAAACCAAAGCTATAGATTTCAATTGAGACCCAGCTGTTCCATCTCACTTTTGTAACTTTTTCATCTGTCCAGGGAAAATAAAGGGTGAGCTTTACATGGTCTAATTAAGGTTGGTTTACATGGTCTAATTCTCTTTCAGAGACCTGCAACCTGAAATTGTTTGAAACCTGTAAATCTCCTGTTAAGAACACTGGCAAACACTAAAAACAGTCACAAAATAGGCAGTGGATTCAGCCCTGCTTATCTCACCCCGACAAACCACCACAGGGACCATCATGGGTTACAGACAGGGATACCAACCTGAATTTTCACAGTGCAAGTGTACTGCCACATGCCTGGCATCCTGTTCTTGCTGGGGAGTGAGGAGGGGAGATAGAAAGCAGGGATCTTTCCCACTCTCCCAGGAATGCATTCCCTGAATGAAGTTAAAATTACTAAGGTATGCTTTCACTGCTGAGCAAAGAACAGCCTGTTCCTATCTCTTTCACTGAAGCTTTAGCTTGAATTTAACCCTTGTAGAGACACAAGAAACTCCTAATCTAAACTGTGGAAACGCATAAAATGGATGGTATTTTTTAGAAGGACTGAAAATCACATTTGACAAAAATGAATCATTCACATGAAAAAAGAAATTTCTGCTAACAAAACAATCCTGCTTTTTAAGGATCGTACTCTGGAACAATACTGGCTTGTCCTTCGGAATGTAAAGCTAAGAGCATCTTAGGATTTGCATCTAACATACTAAGGAAGCATAAATAAGTGTATTCTCCATGCTCA
Organism: Pezoporus flaviventris; assembly: GCF_033815535.1. NCBI lineage: Eukaryota > Metazoa > Chordata > Aves > Psittaciformes > Psittacidae > Pezoporus > Pezoporus flaviventris. Next base: position 9,833,043 of record NW_026892569.1, on the reverse strand, counting down.
CACCTGTAACTAAATGAAGACACTTCCCCTTGGTCTTGTTCTGCAGAGACCTCAGTGAGTTCCAGAATGAGACCTGTCACCAGCAGAGCTGGTACTTCAAAAGTGAGATTCTGTAGGGCATACAGTAATGCTTTGGAATGCTCAGTCCTCGTGCCTTCCTGTCAAATAATGCCATTTAGGATTTATAGGTATCAGAAGACATAAAAGTCTGAATACGGCCCATTTAGAAGTATTCCTACCAGTACAAAATGTGCACTTGAGCCCAGACCATCACTGCATCTTTCAAACTTCAGCAAGAAACACCTAATGAAAATATGCTATCTAATAGAGGAATTCAAGTTGCCCCTTAGCTAAGAGGTTTTGTTCTACATGCAAAAACCTTGCTCCTCATAATACTCACCCACAGGCAAATGTTTATTGTACTCCAGAGGCAAGACAGCAATATAACTCAAAGCCAGTAGTTCAAATATCTGGAAGGCTTAACTATAACACAACATATAGCAAAGATAAACAACATTCAAACTACCAATTTTGCTACTGTGCCACTTTACAAAGAGCATCCATCAGCTCTTGCACCTTCCCTTTTCCCCCATTTCTGCTTGTTTGGTTTTGAGAATTTGCAAAATACAACTACCCTTACAAGAAAAAAATACTTTGGACACAGAATGAAGCAGAAATCTCATTTAGTTTAAGGCTAGCTTTACTGGTTTATAATCTGCCCATTTCTAGCTCTGATGCCTGTCTTTCCACAGCAGAATAGTAATTACCTCATGTTCAAAAGTGTATTAAAACACAAAGCCAAAAACTGGAGCGTTTCAGTCACTTGGTTCTCTTGCTTTGCAAATAAATGATTATTAATTCTTATAAAAATAAAGTAAGAGAGATGATATCTTTCTGGCATAAGTCAACTTCTATAAAATCTGGGCTGGTGATGAAATATACCATCTGCCTGTTCTTTGGTATGCTGGCCTGTGACTTCCTGTGGTAAGTCTGCCAAAGCAGAGCCCTCATTTGACCTACCGTGCCACTGAGCATCCTGCAGGATACAGTTCTGCACTAAACAGAAAGGATAACTTCAATGAAAGTTGTAGATCTGCTTTACTTAACATTCTTCTGCACTCACCAACTTGGGCAAACTTTATTACCACTCAACTTAAAACCACCACATGACCAAGAAGTTTCCTGGGTGAAAGAAATTATCAGAGGAACAAATGATTTTGTTACGGATATATAATCATAACTAACATTAACATCCATTACGGGACAAACACTCCATTAAAGAACTCTAGTACTGTTTTCAGTATTGGCATTCCCATTTCTTCTTCTACTAAGGAACATGTTTTTCCAACTCATGCAACAAGCCACAGACGCCAAACCCATAAGCCATAGCATAGTCTGTACTGCAGAAAACGATTGTGCCAACTGGCACCTCCAGTATGGAGTTCAGGGAGCACAATAAAAAAGAGCAGACAATAATTTTGATTGTACCACCACCAAAATTAATTGCAAGTCACTATCTGTCTGTGGATAAAGAAACGATAGTCCACTACCTGCAAGCTTGGAGCCAGCAGTTTTCCAAAGATACGGAAAATATGACTGGGAAGGTGAAGACTGTTTGCTGGCTATTTGCTTTTACAAAATTTCTCCAAAATGCTTTTAAACTGGATGTTTTTAACATGTTTGGTAGACTAGTTACTACCTAGAAAATTAACACTAGATCATAGAATCATAGAATAGTTAGGGTTGGAAAGGACCTTAAGATCATCTAGTTCCAACCCCCCTGCCATATATTCCAGGCATTACATGAACAATTAAAAACTCATTAGAAGTATGTTAAATATCCTCCTACAGGAAGCACAGACTCATCAAAACCTAAGATTTCCCTCAATAAAAGAGGCTGCAATGAATCCTTATAGAAAACACTGAGAAAGTACACAGTTCCCTGTGGTAATTAATTACAGTTCTCCCATTAAGTGCAGGTTTGTTTTAAAAATATAGACCTCGTTACCGTTCCCTGTGCTAGTGCAGAGCAATTTACTCTGCTGCTGTTACTGCTTGGCCTGCTCCTGAGCCCTCACAAACCAGCAGAGCCCCACAACATCCGCTGGGTGCAGTTTCCAGCCCCACGCTCCCCCACCTCACTTGCAAGTCCTCCAGTTCTGGTAGTCACAGTTCCCCCATTCCTGCTTAAGCATAATTCAGAGCCACAGATCCTTATGGTTTTTATTCAACCCACTGAGAAACAGCCAGCTGAGATTAATACTTCACAGGTAACGGAATTATGCAATGAGGTGGTTACCAAGGACTTCAGTTGATCCCTCATCTCATGATCCCTGACCCAGTTCATCAGTCATGTATAAATCTTGCAGCAGATGTAAAGATACCTGTGAGAGAGCTGTGGCTGCTTGCTCTTTGATACATGGCAGCAGCAGATCATCACCACCAGAAGAGACTAGCAATATGTACAACCAAGTATTTTTTACTTTGCTTCCCCTCTCAAGGGGTCACTTGCAGGTACTACAAAATAAAAGGCACTTGTGAGTGTTCTTCCAGCAAACACCTTCCCAAAGCAATGCCTCCCTGTACAAGAAAGGCTCCGTGATTACTTTCTCCAGTGAAGCACTCTACCTCTGCCACCAATGTAATCAAAGCCATATCGGTGCTACTGTTAAAGCCCCTGTAAAATCCACTAGGTTTTCTAACCACACATTGTAAGGGAATTTCAAATGTTACTCTATCATTAATCAGGAATTTTAGGAGCTGTCACAACATATTGACCACGTATGTATGCAATAGATAACAAATTGTGTCATAAATACTCTTTAAAAAGCAGACTACAAGAATTAAACACAATATGGTTCACATCACGCTGCTAAGATCAGCTACCAAAGTGGATGTGATATTCAAAGAGAGATCCCAGATCAAACCAGTGCCAGCTGCAAGGGTAAACTGTACTACTTTTGCAGACTCTACCAGTCTTGTTCCTGTTCCTTTGTATAACTACACAGCCTTTCAGTTGATATCACACTACAGTATTCCAAATTTCACTATAACTGCACACCTTTAGCACCCACACAGACCCCTGTATTTCCTCTCCATCTTCATGTATTTCATTTGGTTACTTCAGGAATCCTTGGATGGTTTCTTAGTATTTCTTTGTACAAAACCTTGCACAGCTAGACCCAAAATTTAAATATTAGCACTATATAGTACAAATAAGATGTTAAGATTTTAAAAACAAGAAGATGCTCTTCTCTCTTCAAAAAGTAAATCAAAACAGATGCTGCAATTCCAGCATGTTCAATTTGACAGAGATGTGAGCGACAAGAATGCAACTTTAAATACAGTAAGATCAGATTCTCTTATTTTTCCACAAATATCAGTTCCCTCATTATTATTTTTTAAACATCTATTCATATTCAAATATACTTCAGAACAATGATTTTCAACTGGTAAACTGACCCAGATTTTCAACTTGGAGCACCCAGGTATTCAGGGATCCAAAAATACTGACTAAATTGTGATGATTCTCTGGAGATTCTCCAAGAACCTGACTCTTCAGAGGCATTTGCTTCCCCTGCAGAAATCTGTAGTATTCCACAGACTGGAAACTACTACCTAAGTCAGTCACTAGGACTTTACCACTCATATTCTGCTTACTCATCAGAGGAAGCTGAACGTGTCTCAAGTTCTTCCAGATCTCTCAAAATGTCTGAACTGGAGCTGAAAGGGAAAATAAAACAGATGTAAATTATTTCAGTCACAGAGGCTACTTAAGTCAGGATGTTATCAAATTCAGCTACCACTACTGCATCAACATTGGAAGAATCTGTGTGTGTAGATACATGCAGACATGCACACACACGTGTATGTAACTACAAGTATGAGTTTAGCAACATCAGTCAGACCCCTTCTCAAAGTTTCAAAGAAACCAATTCCACAGATGATTTCAGCCTGCAATTTAAATAAGAATTTTTGTCAAAATTCAATAAAATCTGAATTAAGTGAACATCATTCTTAGGTCAAATGTTGATAAATAACTTTTATTGCGTGTTCAGGTTCCATGACATAAACTATTGCAAAGCTCTTAAGTATATGCCAAATTGCAGGGTTGCAGAAATCAACTGGGAAAATGGCGTTTTCTGGAAGCTATCCTTCAAAAAGATGCCTGTCAGCTCAGTCTGTACCTCATTACAGAAATTACATCACAAAGCATGTTACACAAACAGTTGAGAGAGATTCTACTGTAAACCATGGGACAAGCAGTTAGATACCAGTCCTCTTGGATTGACTTTAAAAGGTTTTACAATCAAATGAATGCTCTGTTTGTTAGAAGACAGCAGACATAAACTGTAAAAATACATTCCCCAAGTCATAACTTTATACACAGATTATATGTTTGTTCTAAACACATATTAAGGAAAACAGCCCAAAAATACTCATTCTCACAGGACAGATTCCAGCGTGGCAAAGTGGAGTCTTCATAATATGGATGATTGCTGAGGTTTATAAATGGCATTTCTGCCAAAAAAAATAAGTTTTAACAAACAACATGTCTCATACTAGAGAGGTTGTCTTTGTGTAGAAGACCCATGCAGTGGTTTAGTGGGCACTTCTCAAAGGTGGAGCCACATTTTCAGTCCCTGGTAGAATGGAAGGTGGAAGCATCTCACTGCCCACTTCGGCCTCAGCAGCCCTCAGAGGGTGAGCGCTATGGTCTGCTGCCCTCTTGTACCATTTCAGTATTGTCTTTGCTTTGCACTGTCCCTGTTGGAGTTACAAATCATAGAATCATAGAATAGTTAGGGTTGGAAAGGACCTTAAGATCATCAAGTTCCAATACCCCTGCCATGGGCAGGGACACCTCACACTAAACTATGTCACCCAAGGCCTCGTTCAACCTGGTCTTGAACACTGCCAGGGATGGAGCATTCACAACCTCCCTGGGCAACCCATTACAGTGCCTCACCACCCTAACAGGAAAGAATTTCCTCCTTATATCCAATCTAAACTTCCCCTGTTTCAGTTTTAACCCGTTACCCCTTGTCCTATCACTACAGTCCCTAATGAAGAGTCCCTCCCCAGCATCCCTATAGCCCCCCTTCAGATACTGGAAGGCTGCTATGAGGTCTCCACGCAGTCTTCTCTTCTCCACGCTGAACAGCCCCAACTTTCTCAGCCTGTTTTCATACGGGAGGTGCTCCAGTCCCCTGATCATCCTCGTGGCCCTTCTCTGGACTTGTTCCAACAGTTCCATGTCCTTTTTATGTTGAGGACACCAGAACTGCACACAATACTCCAGGTGAGGTCTCACAAGAGCAGAGTAAAGGGGCAGGATCTTCTTTGACCTGCTGGTCACACTTCTGTTGATGCAGCCCAGGATATGGTTGGCTTTCTGGGCTGCAAGCGCTCACTGAAGCCGGCTCATGTTCATTTTCTCATCGACCAACACCCCCAAGTCCTTCTCCACAGGGCTGCTCTGAATCTCTTCTCTGCCCAACCTGTAGCTGTGCCTGGGATTGCTCTGACCCAGGTGTAGGACCTTGCACTTGGCATGGTTAAACCTCATGAGGTTGGCATCAGCCCACCTCACAAGCGTGTCAAGGTCCCTCTGGATGGCATTCCTTCCCACCAGTGTATCAACCGAACCACACAGCTTGGTGTCATCGGCAAACTTGCTGAGGGCGCACTCAATCCCACTGTCCATGTCAGTGACAAAGATGTTGAACAAGACCGGTCTCAACACCGATCCCTGAGGGACACCGCTCGTTACTGGTCTCCAGCCGGACACTGAGCCACTGACCACAACTCTTCGTGTGCGGCCATCCAGCCAGTTCTTTATTCACCGAGTGGTCCATCCATCAAATTGATGTCTCTCCAATTTAGAGACAAGGATGTCGTGTGGGACAGTGTTGAAGGCTTTGCACAAGTCCAGGTAGATGACATCAACTGCCCTACCCCTGTCCATCAGTTCTGTAGCCCCATCATAGAAGGCCACCAAATTGGTCAGGCAGGATTTCCCCTTAGTGAAGCTGTGCTGGCTGTCACCAAGCACCTTGTTGTTTTTCATGTGCCTTAGCATGCCTGCCAGGAGAATCTGCTCCAATCAAAAAGCAAGAACCGTTTTGTACACCACTTCCATTCCCCAGGTGCAGGACAGCAGTCCAACATTGTAGCTCTTTACAGATTTTTGAGAAGAGGAGTTCACCAAACACTGAATATTCATAACACATTGCATCATTAGAGAGAAGATAATTCCAATAGGAGAAGGAATTTAAACCCCAGTGATGCTGTCAGGCAGCTGACAATGCTCAGGGTGCATTAAGAATGGTTTGGGTGCACTCTGACCATTCATGAAGAGCCCTCTGGGTATAAGAGCTCTTGCAGGCAGTCAGCTTGGCTGCTCCTGCTCAGCCAGTTTGTCGCTGTCACCCTGGGCTCTCCCAGTCACACAGACACGGTTGGTGGCTTCCAGCTCCCCAGCCTGCACAGCATGTTCTCCGTGCCCAGGACACTGTCCCCAGTGCCTCTCACCAGCCTGGACCTCTCCCAAAGACACCAGCCAGCATGTCCTCACAGAGCATCACTTCCACCACCTGAAGATGCCCTGTGTTGAGTTAGGCTTCAGCCATAGAGATCTCCACACTCTCAATGTAATGGCATTACAAAACACCAGCTCCTAGGACATACCTGGAGACTGAGAATCACATGCAAACATAGCTGTTTGTTTGTTTTTTTTTAACAAGCTTTTCTTCAATTAATAAATGGCATGCAACTCTTACAAGGTGGCAGGATTGTCTCATCCATTACCATTTTGTCCCCTCTTGCTGCCTGTCCATCCCTCTGAAGAGGGATTCATCAGATGTGACTGTGGTGATAATCATAGAACCACCAACGGATTACATTAGGAAAACTTTTCAACATATGCACATTTAGTCATAAAAATAAAAAGGAAAAAGATACCAAAAATGTACATAAAGAACTGGTGCCATATGGCGAAAATTATTTTGAACAAAACGGAATTAGAAGTTTCATGTACAATTTTAGAAACTCTGATGATTTCCTGTGAATTTTCATGAACGGCTGCATAAATCTACCAAATTACAAGCATTATCCAACAGAGCACTTTTAATAGGGAAACAAAATTAAAAGCAATGCCTGCACTTATAGGGGAAAAATGTTTCATCCTGCACCAATTACCAATACTACTGCTCCCAACAACCAGCAGAGCAACAGGCCCTGCCCAGAGCCCAGCCCCACACATGAGTGCCTGCACAGAGGTGAAGAAGCCCTGGGATGCAGTCAAGGGGAAGGAAGAGGATCACTGTATCTTCCTTCAGAGCATTGGTTCAGTACAGCTACAACCTGGTAATACAATTGACTGCTAACCTGTTTTTTTCTCTCTAAAGTCCATCAAAACCTCATTTTGGATACACAAACTGGACGCCAAGGAATAAGTTATTATATTTCTGAATCCTATTCCGATGTTCCAGTCACATTTCAAAAAAAAAGGAGGGGGACAACACAAGGGCCTATGTGCATGCTTTTAGTCCCCTAAAATAGAAAAAGAACAGGTCTGATGCCCGAACATGATGTACTTGCTTGTGTTATTATCATTTATTACCAACTGCGTTTGTCACAAGCAAAACAATAGAAGTGAAAAAATCTGGCTAATGCTCAGAACAGTAATGCAAGTTCATAATTCACAAGCGTAATTCACAGTCTATGCCTACCAAATTATTTTAAAACAGAGCACAAAATGTCCTGGAGTGAGTTACCACCTTGGCCTATTCGTGTAGACGTGAACGGGCTATCGACTCACGAGAGATCAGTCCCCCAGCAAACCAAATTAACTCCTGCGCTGTGACTGCCTTGAGAGATGGAGGATGTATGAACGTCACTGTGCAAAACCAAGCTGCAGGGTTATGAACTTTCCAGCTGTAGCTTGAAAGCCCTTTGATTTTGGAATTTCTTCAAACAATCCATTGTTTCAAGCCAACCGCTCTATGAAATAGTTTTCTGCATCTAGTCTCTCTAAATCAGTTTCTTTTAGAAAGACTGAGCAATTGTTTGGTTTTGAGTTGAAGTGATTATATACCTTCTTCCACATGCAGGGGAAACAAACTGTTTGCAAATTAAAAACCGATCAACCAACCAAACCTCCTTAAATATGCCAGACAGTTAAACAATCTAAAAAATCATTTTCAACTAAGCAAAAGGAATTTTGACCACCAACTGAATTCATACTTTAAAAGAAAACTCTTAAGCTCTTCTTATCATTGAATGAGTAGCCCTTAAACTGAAGAAAATTAATTTAATAAAGAAGGAGCAGCTACCTCATTACAGATGTTTCTATACATTTTAGCCTCCGGGGACCAAACAGATCACAGAATTTAGAATAGTTTCATTCATTTCTTCAGTATTTTTTTGTCCATTCACTATCCCATAGATATCTACCTATACTGAGGCCAGACAAAGCAAAACACATCTTCAGACTTTATTCAGCCTCCAGATCAGAAACAATTTCCCACAAGAGATTTTCTGTTCTTTACTAAAGGTCACTGTTCTATCCTAAGATTTTACTTATCAGTTCCAGATGAGTACATTTTTATAGCAAAACCATTAAAGTTCTGAAACTTAACTGCTCAGGATGCAACAGGCTGACAGAGCAGGTGACAGGGTGTGAAGAGATTTCTTTTCCTGGACTTGTTCCTGTCTCCATGTTGAGCAAGTGCAGTAACCTCCAGTGACCTGGGCAACTCCCCAACTCTGCCTCACTTTTCTGCAGAGTTAGTTTCTTCTGAGCACTTATAGGCAACCAAGAGTAAACTATTCCTTTCCTGACCATCATCTGGATTGGACTTCCAATCCCAACCCTTTCTTTTTATTAAGATAAACAGACCACCTTAAAATAGAGAGAAAAAGGCTGATGTAAGTGTGAATAACATGTCTCGTTCTAAAAATGAAAGGAGCAAACGTCTCTTTGTTTATTTTAAAGGCAGATTAAGTTCCTTCTTGGCTTCACGGTGACCAGACAGGGTCCTTTAATCAGCCCATGCTGCTGTGTATTATGTACTGAGCTCTGGCACGTGCATTGTGCATTTTTTTTTCCTCAATGCTGACATTAGAAATGAATTACAGCCTGTCTCATTTTATCAATGTCATTTGAAGGTGAATGCCCAGACACAGGGAGTGAGGGAAAATGGTTTTCTCCACCTTGCAATCCTGCTTCCCCTTTGACTTGCCTGTGATAAACAGTATGAGCTTGGTGCTGGAGTGGCTGTAAGTCCTGTCTAACATCCAAGATTAACTGTTTACTAGAAAGGCTTCCCTGGCTTCCCACTACCTCCTCTTCAAAACATGTGCCCCTGGTACCATTGAACTTCATCCTCCTCTCTTTGGAGGACAGCAGGCTTGCCAGGCTTGGACCTTCTCCACAACTCCCCATGGATGGCTCTCGTCTACACTAAACCTTATGAAAGCTCCACTGTTTTTCTTGACTCTTTCTAGGCTTTCCTGGCTTCCAGTGGCCTCCTCTGCACCTCAAGAGTGTGCCCTTGAGGCTCTGCTTTTAGAAAAGATCTGCTAGATCCATCTTAACTGCTTTCCTCAGCAGTATGGCAAGTGATGTCCAGACCCCATGCCTCTAGACTAAGGACCAATGACCATCTGAGTACATGCCACAATATAATTTTTTCCCCATATACATCTGAGGTCATCAGCTGTTGCTGTTTGAAATGACTTCTCCAGGACACTCTTTACCGTGTCTCACAGTACCTGGTCATTTGCTACAGCTCACATTTTTTGGAAGAAAGGTATGAATCGACAACACAGCAGATAAGTATCATCATCCTTCCAGAATGAACCCATATTTGAGGCCAAAAATCGAAGATAAAACACTCTTATCTAACATCAGAATATACATCATCTCTGAGCCAAAGTAGTTTAAGACCTATTAAGTCAAAAATGCACTGAAAAAGGCAGTTATTCCCCTGATCAACACACTTTCATATACTTCACTCATTTGACAGTGATGGCCAGCCTAGGGATCAGCACACTTTCTTTAAACTCAGACTGCCAGGGAAGAGCTTGCACAGCTTTCCACCGTTCCGTCCTGTCAATGGACAAACTGATGTCTACCAAGAGGTTTTCAGAGGATTGCTGCTATCTGGTGAACTGTAAACTGAAGCACAGCTTCCTATTTCTACCTCTCCTTCTGCTCATGAGCTAAACCCCAAACTCTGCAAAGCACATAAATCCAAGAATAAGTGACTAGCTAGATCCAGATCTTAGATCGTGATCAATAGCTCCTAAACTTAATGCCAAGAAGCCCCATTTACTGCAAACGAGGCCCCTTACTCGGGCATCAATCTCACCTGGCAGAAGCTGCAGCCACTCTGTGCATTCCAATGGCAAAAAAATTTATGCAAGCTGTAGATATAGCACTTCTCCACCAGGATTTCAAAATTAAATCACTGTGTTTCAATGTACACCTTAGCATCCCAAACAAGGTCAACAGTATATATTGTCTACTGTTGCAAGTCCTCCACTCTGGTCATCAAGCACAAACATTTTCTTCTAACACTAAGTTTTAAAGAAAAATAATTTGCTTAAATACCTATTATCCCTATTATATAAAATGCTTTTAATAGAATATTTCCTCTACAGAGTTCATTAACCAGCTTATCATTGTCCCTCCTAGCTTCTTTTCTAAGTTTCCTATTGTTTAAGTAGTTGCATAAAATTTGGCTTCAGTCCCAGAAAGTAAAAGGACACAACAGGACTATTTATATGGAGCACTAAAGCTCTGTGAAAGCTTTATGTATGACTTCATAGCTTTGAAAAATTATCCTTTAAAAGTCATGGCTTTGTTTTGGTGTTTATCTGTTGTGCACATTTTGCTCCCTTGGTGGGATCATCAATTTATGAAGAGACCAAACACATTTGGGTCAATACTATACTCTCTGTGCACGGCCCATATCTTTTTGCCAGCAGGTGTAAAACCTTTCACTTTCTCAATTAAAGTATCAACTTTGAATAATGTCAGTACAACAGTGATTACTATACAATGTATGAATTTAGAACATTGACCAACTGCTCCTTAGAAAATATTGACACAAGACTGACAAAAGACAGAAGGCCCTGAGAAGGAGAAAAGAGTCCCTAATTTACTTGCAGCATCGTTTTACAGAGCAAACATTTCCAGATTTTGTTATATTCTATATACTGCTCAAAATCCTTTTCTTAATCCATCATAGCATCAGCCCTCCATTTAGAAGTGCTCTCTTCATAAAAACACAGCAGATCTGGACTTCCAAATATATTTCAAGTTTTGACACTTCAATGTGAAAAACCTTTACCCTTGTCAAAGGATATCCTCTTATTATCAGAAATAAAATACAAGCCTCAGAAAATCATTACTTGGTACAATAGCACAATGCTACTTAAACCCTCAAAATCTAGATCATTCTTTTTTGATCTGTGCTGTATTTATTTTACTACAATTAACAAAACATTAGCCCCATGGTAACCACAGAGTGACAAAATACATCTCTTACTTTCATGCAGCTTATGTGACTAAACCTCCTTTCTCCAATCCCTGCAAATCCTGCCATAATTCAGGTCCATTTTGGCTGCACTAGGAATGTGCAAGCAGCACACTGAGTACAAACCACCATTCACCACCCAGAGGTCCACAGCCCAAAGCTAGTCCACAGACATGGCAGAACTTGACACAAAGGGCCAAGCAAAGAGCTGGGTATTGCCCAGAACATCAGACTTTTGCAGAGTAGCTATCAGGAACAGAAACAGTAAAGATGAAAAGCACATTTAATTCTTTCTCGTATGTGTCCTCCCACATCACCCCTCTCTTTCTGGAGCAGGTGAGATTCCTGTAACCTGTTTCCCAGAAAACACAGGAAAACCTGGGAGTGCTCTTCAGAAAGGTACAGTGTGGAACAAGGAACAGTTGTCAGCCAAGAGGGGCCTCCCATGCATCATCACAAGGCATCATTTGTCACTTTAACTAAGCTTTCACTGTATTATTGCTGGTTTGACCTCTTCTTGAGAAGAGTATAAAACCAGGGAGTTGGATGTAAAAGATGACAATCTACAGTGTGTACTGCCCCAAGGCACACTCCAGAGCCCAACTGCCACTCAGTTGAGTCTAATGCACAACTGGAAGAGGAGGGGCACATACAACAGAAAACAACCAGCCACACACACCACAAAGCCAAAAAACCCACCACTTCATTTAACTTCTTGAGCAGTGCAGCAGCTCTCTTTTAAGGTTAAAAATAAACTGAAAGCACACCACCCAAACCAGGGATGTGCATAGAGGAGGAAAGTGAAGATCCCAGAGAGATACTGAAAAAACAATTCTGTGCAAACTCTAGTCATTCTGTTCCTGTTGCACAGGAGCTGAATTTAGGAGAAAACCACAGGGAGCTATTAAGCATGCTTTTATCTTATAGAAGGTCCAAGTATCTGTGATATGTACCCACTGGTCTGTACAACTGGGGGACTCTCTCTTTGATTCAATAAGTTTATGGAAATATCTCATTCGGAGAGAATGAATGCACAAAAAGAAGGAACAAACAACTGCCTTGAGCCAGGCATAGCGTACACAAATGCACACTTCCCAACAAAATCTGTCAACTCGGTTCATGAAAGCACGTTCAGATCATTAGTAACTGCCACATGCTAATACCCTCTAGCAAACTTCCTTACAGTCCCTTAGATACACTTTCATCCAGACTTTAGGTTGATATACACTGCTGTCTGCAGAAAAGAAAAGGCAAAGAATAAGAGTTTAATGTCAAAGGCCACTGGAAGAATCATTTATAATGTCATCCACACACCACATTGGCAGTGAAACAGAGATTTAATGATACCATGGATGAATCACAGACTGGTTTGGGTTGGAAGGGACCTTAAAGCTCATCCAGTTCCAACTCCCTGCCACAGGCAGGGACACCTTCCACTAGAGCAGCTTGCTCCAAGTCCCTGTGTCCAACCTGGCCTTGAACACTGCCAGGGATGGGGCACACAGCTTCTCTGGGCACCCTGTGTCAGCACCTCAGCACCCTCACAGGGAAGAACTTTCTTATATCTAATCTAAATCTCCCCTCTTTCAGTTTAAAGCCATTCCCCCTTGTCAAAAGCCCCTTCTCCAGGTTTCTTATCAGCCTGTTTAGCCACTGGAAGCTGCTCTAAAGTCTCCCTGGAGCCTTCCCCAGGCTGAACAAGCCCAGCTCTCTCAGCCTGTCTCCATAGCAGAGATGCTCCAGCCCTCAGCATCTTTGTGGCCTTCTCTGGACTTGCTTCAACAGTTTCATGGCCTTCTCGTATTGGGGGATACAATACTCCAGATGGAGTCTTACCAGAATGGAGTAGAAGGGGAGAATCATCTCCTTAGACCTGCTGATCATGCTGCTTGTGATGCAGCCCAAAACATGGTTGGTTTCTGGGGTGCAAGCACACACTGCCACATCATGTGGAGCTGCTAATCAACCAACACTCCCAAGTCTTTCTCCTCTGTGCTGCTCTCAATGAGCTAATACAACGATGAGCTAACACAAGCCCTTTCTACCACCCAGGAACTCACGCTTTAAGATTAAAACTCCAAATTTTCCAAGGTCCTTAGCACCAAAAGGTTAATTTGCAATTAAGAAAGAAAATAAAAATTCAGTAAAATAATGGAAGAACAGGAATACTTGCTTAAATTCAGGATGAAGAGCCAAGCTGAAGGTGTTTATTTTGTAGAACTAAAATAACAATCTGAGCTCTAGGGCAACTGCAACAGCAGGCACAGGAGGATAAAGCAGCCCCATCTATCATCCCTGCGCGTGTCAAACATGACATCTCGCAGAGATCTGCATGAGCTGGGCCTGTATTAGCCCCAGGGAAGAGCTTCTGCCTGGGCTCCTGCCCACAACCACTACACAAACCAAATGTCAAGATTCCTCAGAACTGCCTGTCAGCACCAGACAGGCCATGGCCCAAGCTGCAAACCGGAAAACTAAGGCTTCAGGCATATAAAACAGAGTCACAGGGACAGCTTCTTCCTTCTAAGTGAGCACTGAAGAGTTGTTTTCCGTGGCCCATTTCATTCTTCAACTGAGATCCTGAGTGGAGCAGCTTCAAGTCACAACCCAGAACAGTGCAAGCCTGCAAGCACCTTTTAAGGGGTGCATCTACCTCCCCCTTCAGTTTAAGGCTTAGTTCTTGGTCCACTTTTAAAAGGGCTTCAGTGTTTAAAATCAGGAAGCAAGTCTCTTCAAGAGTCCAGAGCACTGGACCCTATTTCAAAAGTAAAGAAATTACTGAGATAACAGTTACCTGCATCAAAGGGAAGCAAAAACTATCATCATTTACATGACATCCTGAGAAACCTAGATAAAACCAGTGCATCAGTAATCTTAATAGGTTTGTTACGTATTAGATAGCAAATACAATGATATGGTACGTTTCTCAATTTTACAGTAGCAATTCAGGCAGAAAGACACACACAGGAAAGAGGGGAAAGGCCATCAGGAGGGGAATGACTTTATTGGTATAATGCAAGTGTGAAGCTAAACAAAAATGGAATGATCCTTTGAACCTGCCACAGAGACCCTTTCTGTCTCCACATTAAGTGATCTGCCCAGCCACCATATTGCTGTTTACAGACAGATGTTTAATATATGTTCTCATTTAGTTCAAGTAACTGGAAACAGGCAGCAAAACCTCATCATGTAAAGCAAAGACATTTAACATTTGGTGCTCTATAATCCCTCTGAGCTGATCTCCTCTTCCCTGTGTCTTCCTAGGCTTTCATTCACTGCTTAATATCTGCCTCTGTGAAACACAGTATCTTTAATCCCCACGCTGACTGTGAGCCAAAATGAATTGAAGAAAATCTGTTTCTGTTAAACTTTGACAACTAAATTGTTCTTTTAATAAACAATGATGAAGCCAAGCGCTATATTATTCTTAATATTTCCAGAAAAGGGAAGAGGCACATACTATTGGTGTAATGGATGGGAAATGAAGAAATGTTACTACTAGCCCAGCAGTTGTCCTTCAGTTACTTCCTCTGATTATCTCCCACTTCTAAACACAGGAAACCTTTTTCCTCCTGGTACTGCAGGCCTGCAAAGGGTGCCTTCTCCACTCACTGCTGTTATCAACAAGATAGCAAGATTATTTTCAAGATCAGCTTTTTTGCTTTTAGACAAGCATCAAAAGTCAGTTATTCTGTATTTGTTTTCAATTGCTTTTCACTTTTCCTCCAGCAGCTGGGGCCGCAGCAGCCAGTACTGCAATAGGATGTTTATCTCGCTCATCATTGCCATCTTTGACAATTGAGTAGATAGCAAATTATGATCCATGAAGTAAATATCTTAAACAGATACAAATGCTACCTTCAAAAACCAGATAGACCTTATCAGCAGTAACAGCTGAGTCTCCTTCCAAGAAAATTCACTGCACTATCAAAAGGATACATTACTTATAAAGCCTTCCTTGATCCTTCATTCTCTGAAACCAAGTAAGGCAATTTCAGGAGGCAAATCTAAATGCATGAAGGAGAGAAGTGAATGGCTGTCAGGACTTCAAGTTTCAGTGGCATTCTACCACTGACTGCAAACAATGGGGCATTTAAACTCCGTTTCTTACAGCAATACTCCACTTAAAAAGCTATTAAAATACTTTAGGCTAGATCAATTTTTGGACCTCTCTTCTCTAAATAAAACTTTAAACAGAAGGGAAGATGATGCAGTGGAAGAAAAACACCAAATGGTCTCCTCATTCCCTAGACATTCCACTCAGTGTTACACTATCACTCCTCTATCAAGACATGACAAAACTATTAAGTGAACTCTGAACGTATTTCAGCTCCATCCCTCAAGCAACTAAACAGCCAGAAACATAGAGGAGAATGAATCAGCAACCACAGCTTAGAAACCCATCCTATGAAGCAGGATACATCTATTACTTGAGGTTACTGGCAAAGCTTTTCCATGTTTGGTCAAATCTGGTATGAACCAGGGAGAAGAGACTCTTCTTCACTAACCTGCTTGTTGATTCAGGTAACAGCGAGGACGTAGGAGATTCTGATCTCCGGCCTTCCTCCAAGGAAGGTAATTCACTTCTTTTGTCATCAGGAGTATCAGGTTTGAGTACCTGGTCTTTTCCAAGGGCAAAACCTGTGTGATGCTCTTCCCTGTGTTCTAGCAAGAAAAAAGGCAGAGATTAGCAGGAATGACAAAGCAAAATGCTGTCATTTAAATTTCTGCAGTGTTGAGATAGATGTTAATAAAAAGCACAAAGTTTTATTATTTATTTAAATACCAACGTTCCACTCCCACCTACTTGCTTCCCAAAGCTCTCAGTTTCAAAGGTTTAATTTCTTCTCCTGCACAGTAAAAAAAACTCCAAATCAACAAAATGAAACCCTACCCTCTAAGAATCAGAGACTGAAACAGAAACGTTTCATTGTTATGAGCTTCAAACACAAACAAGGAGAGAAATGAAGGGTAAGGATATTTGTCTCATTTCCTAAGATCAAACTGCATTTCGGAAATTAGCAAACACTTAACAAGACAGCGCTGTTCGCCACTTCTTGCTACCAGTTCACTTCATCCACTGCATGAGGGAGCTTGTTCACTTTAAAGTTTTACATGTCAAGTCCATAGGCTTAATACGACAAACATTATGACTTATTTCCTTATGCACCTAAGACAGTGTCAATCTAGATTAATTGATGTTTCCACTTTTTAATAAGAAAAGTAATTTCTAAACAATGCATCAAGCAAATCATAAAACCATTCCACTGTGCCAAGTGTTTTTACCTATAAAAAGACGGACAGTTCTCTCAAGTACCTTCTACCTCTCCAAGGTGAAAACAAACATAGACTTATGGGATGTGAAGGTAAACTGTCCTTACACCACATACACAAGTGTTTTCAAACGAGTTATTTAACTAGAAAGTTGCACAGGCCATTAAAACCATACTGATACTCATCTCATTAATAATCCTTATTATAGCCATCCACAGAAGTGTTCTGTGCACCCTCATGAACCAAGCTATATTCCTGCTCAAGTCACTTTGACTTTTCTGCCCCTCCAGAAATTACTTTGACAGAAATGGCCAAACAGAACTGCAATTAGAGTGCAGAGGAGCTATACAATCTTTGAATCCAGCCACAGCTTGCCCTTTCCCTTCCGCTGAAATGCATAATTAAATATCAGGAGCATATTTTCGTCTGTTGAAAACAACTGGCAGATTACAGCAAGTCAGTTGCCCACCTAATGAAACATCTCTGAAATTAACAGGTTAAAAATAGCACAGGCCCTGTGCAATAATGCAACCCAGAAGAGCATCATTTTGTATCACAAATATTTATCAAATCCTGATGGTGCTTCCCCTTAGGCAAAGCAAAGCCCTATGTTAAAAGTTATAAACACTGGAAATGAAACACTTTAAGATGATGTAAATCAGGAACTGAGGCTTAAAACATCACCAAAACCAGAGCAAGATTTACAGAGAAGCTTAAAGTTACATCAGCCAATACTACAGTAGAGGGTGATGGAAGATACGCAGGTGTTAAAAAGAAGCACAAAACAAAACAAGTATGATTTAATTCTGTATAATTCCACTGCTTCCATGAGAACCCAAATCAAATGGGGAAGGAATGCATACAAAGCCTTTGGTCTTCTCAGCAGTTATGTTTCAAATGGCAAGTCATCACACCACTGCTGGCTTTCTTCCTTTCATGTATTTTTAATTTCCCATTTGATAAAAAGGCAATTGCTGTTAATAAGAAATACAGGGGGAACAGGCTTTAGGCAGCTGTTCCTCTACCCATAAGCCTTCTTTTATTTTGTTTTGTTTTGTTTAAATGGTTTACAAACAGTCAAACAGATGCAGATATTTGGGATAAAACTAAAAACTGAAACTGAAAAGACTACTGAAAGCTCAGTGCATAAAAAACAATGAAAGTTTTGCAGGTTTGTCAGAACCAGAAGAGGTGGGATCACATACGTAAGTCAACATGGTACAGGATGATACATCTGATATAAAGGTTTTTTCTACCTGAGCACTCTTTTAGAAAAAATATATGGCTTTAATTCAGCTTCTCAAAGTCTGTGGTTCAGCACACGAAGAAAAAGCTTACACAGAAGACACAAACCCAGTAACTCTTAGCAGCCAATCACTCGACAGAGCATAGCTAGAAATCATTATCTAATAATATATTGCTTCTGTCTTTACTATAGAACTGGAAGGTCATTGTAAATTATGTTAAATGACATAAACCTTATCCTTGAGATTCTTTATTCTACCCCTCACATGGAAAGGATTATGTGTCACATCAAGGTCTGCATGAAAGGATAAGGATAAAATTCATACTACCACATTGGTATTTTCACCTCTTTTTATTCCTGAGGGCTTTGCTAGAGGAGACAGCGAAGGGACAGCCAAAGATTAGTTCAGCTCAACTCAGGAAAGCAGAGATTTGTGAGAGCTGATGCAAACTAAATACCAGATTTTCCCAAGGATACAGACAACAGCGCATCCAATTCTAGTCAACGGAATTCTCTCCAAAATCCAGTATCTTGAATAGATTAAAATTTACATGTTAGGCTGAGAAATGCTCTTCTAAATCACACATTCAAAGATATGTGTACACTGCCAAAGCAACCAGCACCATAAAACAAACAAGACTGAAGATACCTATAGGGAACAAGTTAATAACACAAGTGAATATTTCTTTGATGCTGTGGGTAGCGAGTATGACAAACACACACTGGATGTTGTGCCTGACTCATAAAGAACTGAGTAACTGCCGTTGTGCATTCCCACTTTTCACTATGTTGAAGTATATAAACACAAAATGAAGTGAGTTAAAGAGAGACAACATACTGTATGAACAGTCTCAAAGAAGCCAAAGTATTTTTTTTCTTGGACCTCAGCACAAATGAATACTTGTTCCAATCCACACAAATATCTCTGTAGCTCCCAATTTCCAACTCGCCATTGTATTAGTGAAACAGAAAAGCTGAAATCCAGCAAGTAAGCCCTATGATCACCTTCATTTCAAAGATGCAGATAGCCACCTGCCCATTCTCAGCAGCTTCAGCAGATTTGGACTGGAACCTAAGGTCCCATTTCAACCAGGTAATTAAAATAAGCACCTAAATAAAGGTCACCTATACAGGTCCCACTAAAATCAAACAGATTATATATTTATTATGGGTTGTGTTTATGTACCACACTAAAATCAATAGCAGTCAATTTTTTATGCCTATGATTTTTATGCCTTTTTTTTTCCCCTTAAGGACTATAGCAGAAGAACAATGGGAGGAATGAACATTTCTCTTTGGGAAAGCCCCACTCCTTAGTGTGGAACGAAGAGGTGGACTATATTAAACAACATTACTAACCTGTGGCTGCTGGGAGGTCTTTGGCAGTAGTGACTTCTTTGGTTTTAGCACCTTCTATTTTTCTTTTACCACTTTGCTTCCACCGATTATCTACTTGATCCACCAAAAACTGAAATTGACTTCTGTGTTTCTTTCCTGTAAATGGACGAGTGAATTACTAATCATTGCCACAGCACTCTTAAGGTACGCCATAAAAAGTGAAAAGGATGTGAACAGAAATAAACACAAAACACCGAATTAAAAATGTTTTTGCTACAGCAAAGGAAAGCCAACTCATCACTGCAATATGTTCCATAGTCTGTTAATGATCAAAATCTGTGTCTGTGCTTTTACAAAGTTACCCAGTAGCCAAGAACACTTACACAGATGAAAGCTGAATTTTTGCTCAGAAGAACTCTGTTTGCTTGGTAGTCCTGTGAGGAGCCCTCTGCTAGAGAGAAAGATCAAAATCTAACTCACAACTGCTCTGCAAATGGCTTTAAAGTTGCTCTGGGTTTCTTCCCCCATCTCTGCAGTAAAACAATGTCAAAAGCTTTTGTGTCATGCTTATTACCCTGTTTTGATTCAGGTCCTCTAAATCACAGTTAACACTGCAAATACCCTGCACTTTTCAACCACTTCGTATGTTTTAAGCAATCCTCTGGTATTCAGCCAAAGCAATGTTGTTTTTTAATCTAGATACTTCAAATTCTTTACTCAGGCTGGGAAAACACCCGGTCTCCTTAGTCAGACAATGTGGATTACCTAACCCTGGGCACCAAGGGAACATGCTGTTTTCCCTACAGAATGCCGCGACTTCTACGGAAGAAGCATATTAGACTGTTGCTATCCACTGCTAGTACAGCAGGGAAGCCCACCAGTCCATATACATGGCTTTATACTGATACGTTATGGTGAAGGCAGCAAACGTGAATTTCTTTTCTTTGGAAGGACTTTCAACAAAAGCCACTCTGACAGATTTGCCCTTTTGAGACAAATAAAGTATTTCAGATAAAACCTTTAGCTCAATTTTTTGCCTACCAAAAAAGTGTTCATAATGTTTTCCATGCCAGAGGCAGGAAGGCCCAGTGGACATCCAAAATGTCCCTGGGGCAAAGCAACTGTAACAGCATGAGAAGTAAAGTACACATGGCCCTTGTGGGCTCCACACTGCCTCTCACAACAGTACCCAGTAAACTAGCTCACAGAGACATGAGAGCTCCCAGTCAGAGCATTTTCCAATCCATCCTTGCAGGAAGCAGGACTCAACGCAGTGGCCATGGCCAACATGCCTCCCTCCTCTGCCATTGGCAAGGAAATCTTCCTGGCAATTGCAACACAGTGATGGACTAAACAAACAGCTCCCGAGATGAGTACACCTCATAGTGTAGAACCCACTGCGCACACACAGCCTGTTTTCTTTCTTTTCATACGCATAACTGAAAGTCTCTGCTGTGTAGAAGCCACATGCATGCTGCCCAAGTTATACTTGCAGGAAAGACTAAGGTAAACCATAGCAGAGAGGATGGGCAGAAAAGTGAATGGGAATGCTCAGGACAAATGAGAGCCAAGGGCTAGCGATGGGCAAACTGGGCCACTCTCCCCCTGACTGTGACACTGCAGCCCATTGTACTGAGGGTGCACACACCAGCTTCCTCCCCATCCCACAGGTGCCAAGAGCAAAAATCAGCAAAGCAAATCAGCGTCCCACTCAGCACGGCCAACATTAGGATTGGACACCTCTCACAGAGCACTGCATGGAGTATGGCACATCTAACCCTGATCTGTGTCCTGCTGCACTGATGGGAGGAGAGGAAAGCAAAGACAAAAATCGTATCAAGTTCTGCCCCACAGAAGGAAACAGATCTAAAACTGACTCCCTTGCACTGAGTAGCTGAAAATGCCACATAAGGTCAACAAGTTCTTTAATAAAAGGACAGTTCTTGTCCCAGATGCTCATGTCTGAACTGCTGCACATTCATTACCGAATTCCTTTGGCACTTCAGTTTTTCCAGTATCACTTTTTGTTGTTGTTTTGTGTTCTGGTGTAAGTACAAAGCTTTTCAAGTAAAAATGAAATGTCCTGGCAAAACAAGGCACTATTCAGATGCGCTGTAAATCACTGCTGTGCTGACATGACATACCATACACATTTCATAAAATTACAGGCATTTCAATAATAAAACAACCACAGATATAATTACAAATATTTAAAACGCAAGATATAAGTCAATAAGCCTCTGAATCGCATGGAAAAATGAAAGATTTATAAGCAGAAAAAGCAACTTTTTTATCAAATGTACTTCTTTTCCTGTAGATTTTTTTAACTCTTTAGACAGAGGTCTGACCATGAAAAAAGCAGAAGGAGGCTGACACCAAACAGGGTGGCACTGAGTTCCCATGGAGCAGAAGAAAGCCATTGCAGGGGCCAGCGAACTTAATTGTACCTTCCAGGCACAGACTCTGGCGATCGTTCCAGCAGAGCTTCCCGTGAGCATGTAAACCAGCCCCAGGTTCATCAAGCCAAAATATTAATTGGTATTTCAGGAACACTTCACATACCAAAATGGAAAATAAAACCCCCAAAATCAAACAAACAACAAAACCCACCTCAACAGTGTAATCTGCAATTTTCCAAGAGCCTCGAAAACTGTAAAGATTTGGAAAAGTGTAAAGAAAGGAAAAATAAATAAGTTTTCCCATCACAGCTTCTGTTATCTCAAATTTCAACATGGCTGTTACATACCTTCCAGTGTGTGGTGTGTTTCAGATGGAAATAGAGAACAAAATGTATATGGTTGGGTTTATATTTTTAATTCAGAATTTATGCTAGTGTTAACTCATTCATGAATTCAGCCGTGAACTGGGGACCTAGGGTGCAACTGTAGTAAATTAAAAGGAAAAAACCCTACATTGTTTAATAAAGCTTTTTAAAGTCCATCTGTGCTACACTGAAAAAAATGGCATTTGATAAGAGTTCTTTTAATTTCTTCCTGTCCTCTAATTTCAATATCCAGCTCTTTTTTCATGCTTGCGATTTCTTCCCTATTGCTTTTATTAGAAATAATTTGCTGACAGTAGTTAACACTGACCTCTTTGGTCATCACTTTTTATTAATTTTAAAAACATATGTTCCAACTAAAACATGTTTCTATCTTCTCTTTTTCTTCTTTTTTTTCTCTTTTACTTTAAAGTGCTCGATTAAGCTGCCTGAGGCTAATTTAGTCACATCAAGATCTTGCTGCTTTTGAAGCCATATCCTTTTAATAATATAAACTGAATAAAATACTGGTTTTGAAAAATTAAGATGGCATTTAATACCTTCTTGTTTCCAAATGTGTATAATAGGTCAAGAAAACAAAAGCAGCATCCTGACTGATGGGCTCCTGTTTCCACACCCCACCCCAGGCGTATAATGCAATTGTTTGCAAGGCTCCAACAAGAATGCAACCAGGGGTCCAGCTTTAGGAGGAATTTGTGCACATCCAATATGTGAAAACAATGGAGTTAAGAGGGTCTCTTGTGTAGGATGTCTGGTGACAGTGCTGCCCTATAAAAAGCTGTGCAGGCACTGTACCGAGCAGCACATCCCCATGGCCGCTCCTTCACCCTCCTGCTCCCAAACATTCCTCATCAGTGGGAAGAAGGATGAGAAGCCTGCTCACAGCTGACTGTGATTTCAGGTACCTTCCTCCAACAGCTTTTGTTCAGACTCACCTTCCACATTTACAGTACGCTAAGGAGCAGAGCAGTAACAGATAGGAATGCGCTCAGATGCAGAGCATCCTGCAGGCATCGAGCTTCAGATTTGTGCTTTACAGAACTATGAAAGCCTTGCATGGAAAAATAACCAACCTGGGATTAATACTTTTAAAATTATTTTACTTTTTGAGTTATTTAATTTTACTGCTAGAAATTTCTGCATGGCAAGAGAATAATTACTAACCAGTTACTTGGAATTAGAAGTGAATGCTTAAGATTAAAAACGACAAACAGCACATGTACACTTAAAAAATATATATATACTCAGCAACAGCAAGAAAAAGGAAGGGAAAAATTTTTCTAAAGATTTAGGCCCTTATTTAGCCCTCACAGAAACACAAATAAAATCAACAAGGCTAAATCTAGCTGCATTATGGAATAATTTATATGCCTGAAGCAACACAAGGAAACACAGGAAATATGAGAGTATTGCAGATTTAAATACCCTTAAGTATAATCAGAACAAGTTGTCCCTTCATTGCTTTGCTCCTCTGTGGCTGAAAGCAGAGAAGTTTAAAATCTACTGAATGCTGGTTTAACATTACATGGCAAACTACCATGTCTGAGGGTGCAAGCAGAGCACAGGTGAAGCAAAATGAGTGGGAAACAACAGGAAAGAAATTGTGACTAATAAAACACCACTAGAGAGCTAAGTACAAAGTAATTCTATTTAAACCCCGATGTACAAACACACAAAGAAAGGTCGGGAAATCATCTGTAAAAATCGGTTTCCATTAGCCATTTCTGTACTAAATTACTACAACAGGATACAAGTCCTGCAATCTTTAACTCTCACAAGGATGTTTGCTTCTAAACTAACCATAAAGATGGTTAGATGGCTCCATGGAGAGAGAAAACACTATTCTTAAGTTTAAGCACATAGTAAGGAGAAAGACAGTTTAAAATACTGCACTTTCCCTCGGTCAAGTTAAACTGGAATCAGTTCTCTGCTGGAAACTAAAAAGGAAAAACAGCAGTAACAAAAACCCACACCACAAATCACAACACACACCCCCAAAACCCACCAAAAAAAAACCCAAGCAAAATTGTATCACTGAACTACAGCTCTCCCTGTGATATTTTTCTTATTTTTAATTCTCTTTTCTCCTTTAAATATTCTCTTCTTTCCTTTACATATTTATTCCAGTTATACTTCCCAGAACAAATCTGTTACTCTGTCAGGGGAGAAGCAATTTTAATAGCCAACACAGGCCCTGATCTCTTACACAAACATAGAGGACTCAGTGTGAAAAATGAAACAAACAGCAATAACAAAACAAACAAGCAAACAAACAAAATCACCCAGTTTACACTGAATCCCAGTCACTGGCACAGAATGGAGGGGAAGAGGTCAACCAAATGAGCAGAGTGTTCTTCCTGAGAGATCGCTTCAAAATCACAGGGACGGATGGGAGGGGAAAGTAGAAAAGCAGACAGGGAGGAGGCAGAAACATTTGAGTGCTTGTGGAGAGGGGTATGAAGGAAGGGAGAGAATGTGAGGAGCACTGTGAAACCCTGTATGATTTGTGAATCACAATACACAAACACAGTATGGAAAAACCATTTTTGCTCAGTTAAAAAACACCTTTTAGCGGTATGGATGAGTTGAGAACTTGGGATGACCAACAACCACCCAGAATACAGGTGCATCTTAAATAAAACCAGTGTCCTATCATTAAGAGTGTAGGGGAAGAGGGAATATCCCACGTAATGGGAAAACCCACTATCTGTATTACTGTGGTGAGTGCAGAGGCAAGACAATGAGCCAATGCCCCATCTTGCCAGCTCAGCACACTTCATGTCAGCAGAGACACCTCCCTCTGCAGTCGCCCAGCTATACCTGAGCCAGGCTGGTATTCCTGGAGGGCTCACAGCCTCAGCACTGCCTGCAGAGCAAATGCTATAGAGTGCCCAGAACCCAAAAAAAGGGAGAAAATTGTCAAACCTGAAGGTGAGAAAATTCCTAGGAGTGCACGCCATTGTTCACAGGGACCCAACATTAGGTAACAAGGGATTTTTTTGTTTGTTTGGGGCTTTTTTTGGTTGTTGGTTTGTTGGGTTTTGTGTTTGGTTTTGTTTTGTTTTTTAACTTGTGATTTAACACACACAGATTCATATGCTGCAAGCTCAAGTTTTAACAAAGTACAGAACCAGCCAACTGATAACCCAGTTTGCATGAACCTCTAAGTACAAACGAAAAAGGAGGTGAATTTAAAAGCAAAATGAAGTGAAACTTGCTATTACTTACGATAGTCAGAGTGGATCTCATCTATTTCTTCCTCTGTCTTGTCCTTTGTGAAGGTCAAGCTCTACAGAAAACACACAGGTGTTTATTTACAGAAGCAAAAATATAATGCTGTATATTTTGAAACTAGAGTCTTAAAACTGGATGAAGGATCAGCTGTTTTACCCCCACCAGCTCCTACCATCTCATCCGCAGACAGTAATCTATATTTAAAGTACGTACACATGCTGCCTTGCTTTGCTTTCACAAAGTCAACAGGCCTGAGCCCAGCCATCCCACATAACATCCAGCATGTGTGGACCATAAAATCTTTCCTAATGCTATGCAACAAACATACTCCAAAAGTTACAAAAGTATCATATGTCATGGGAAAAGAACAGGCACTATTGCCGACAAGGAAGTGAGGAATTTACTATCTAAATCCTAGAGAATTCTAGGAAGCAAACTATTCCCCACACTGCCATGGAGGGTCAAAATCGTCCAATATCACCAAGGGGAACATTTCTCAAGAACTTTTTTTGCCATCAAAAAATGTTCCTACTTAAATGGTTTGGGCATAGAAACATCAGCAGTACGCAAAGAACTGCCCAGGACAAATGAGTGGTATGAGAAAATCATGTTGATTATAATATGGTATATGTGAATTACAACATACAATCTGGGAATCAGGAAATTCCCATAATAAGGTGATGGGCAAACGTTCAGTACCCCTCTGCAATATCTCCTAATCATCCCCCTCTCTGAAAACAAAGATAATTAGCTTACACTTTCCCCAGGTTTATTCAATTCAAGCAGAAGCCGGATCTTCTCATTGTTTTCCAGCTCTTTAACAATTTCTGCAGCTGTTTGAAAATACAAGAAAAGGATCAGTAAAACAGGAGCTCTTAGATAAAAAGATGTAACAGCACTGACTGAAACTACCACGAATTTTAGCCATAAAGAGACAAACCAGCATTAGCTCTCCAACTGTGAACTCAGACTCCCATCCCAAGCAAATCCACTGAGCCTGGGCTCAGAAGAAGTTTGCTCGTGCAGAGAAAACGCTTCCACACGTAGCAGCTGAGCACTGGAGGCAGTGCTGGAGAGTCGGGACTGGGAGGCACAGTCAGGAGCCATGGCCTTGGCCGAGGTGCCTTGCAGCAGCCCCACTGTGCTTCCCAGTGCCTGGCACTCCGCCACCTCCTGAGCGGCTGTTCCATTTCCTTTGCATTAAATTAATGGGAAAAGGTAGTCTTTTCAATTCACATCTGAATCTTACTCTAGTACGTCTTTTAGAAAAAACAGTTTTCATTTCGCAATGTATCATTCAATGGAAGATAAAACAATGACATCTGCTGTTTATCTTACTTCTACCTCCATGGACTGCCTTCCAAGGCAACACAAAACTGTCTGCAGGCTTATGTCCAAGTTCAAAGATGAATTACAACCTACCCTAATGATTAAGTTGGACACATCAAAAGCATATAAACAGATACAACTGTGTATTAACATTTTAACTAAAACTGCAGCTATGCCGGAGCCTGCATAGCTTATTTTGGCATTCCCTTTTACAAATCTGTTTCTACACTTAACCATTTTCACCACACTACTACATAGCAGTGGGTATTTATTAAAACAAACACTTTCACTAGACAGCAAAGTAGCCAGAGAACAAAAGCTTATTTAGCTGTGGAGGTACAAAACCTGTTCAAAACTGGTTTAAAAATCCAGGAATTTGGCACCTGTGCTTCCTCAGAAGCTCAGCTATTCATGTTATTAGTGACCTCAAGTTCACTGCTACCACTGAAAATGCATGTCTGCATCTTAAGTGCAAGTTTAATAATTCACCCTTTACAAGAAGGTGTTGAGCCAGAATTCAGTAGAAAGTTTGCATTATTTAAGTCACTACATTGTCACACATAGTGGAACTTCATTTAGCTGGCCTGGATGAACAACACAAAGAAATTTGGTGCTACTTCACCACCAACATCAAGTGAAGAATTGTCTCCCAACACGTTCAAGGACTAACAGAGAGCAACCAGCTCTGCACAAAGCCAACCCTTGCACACCCTGAGCAGACATGAGGCTTCAGTTGTACCAGCATCCATTCCTCATGCTGACCTTGCTGCTGCTTAACAGCAGCAGTGCAGCCCCAGCTCCATGGCTTTTCCTTTCCCCTCTCCTGGAGCTGTAGTGGCTCCAGACCAGCCCACTCCACCCTCCTTCAAAACTGCTCAACTCCTGTTCAGCCATCGGACAACAGAGCACCTCCATGACCTGCTGTACATCGACTCCTGCTGCTGGGGGAACTTGGACAGACTCTTTGAGAGCATTTAACTACATTTTCAAGTTTAACATAAACCCTAGCATGACTGAGATTCTGATGCAAGTGCTGTTCTTGCAGACCTAAACCACAAACTCCTAAACTTCTATTACTTCTGAAGGCAAACACAATGTTAACTCTGTGCTGGTTATCATCCCAGAGACTTTCTGAAGTCCTAGAAAATAATTTTTGAAAGCATGTTTATTTTTGGAAGCACTTCGGCACAAGCTAAGCAGTAACACTTGGCACCTAAATCACTGCGGCACTTAACCTCCTTAGTCAAGTTCTTAAAATGGTTAAAGAAGCAAAACAAAAAAAGCAAGTAGTGTTGGTTGCAGACTCACTTTTCTCATATGCTTGCTCCCACATTCCAAACCAAGAGCTGGCAAGTGAAATCAGGATTTCAAAAAGCAGGAGCCTACAGTTTGGCTGCTAAATTCATATTTATAATCCTCAGTGACTGACTGTTTTCCAAAAAGCACTGCATCTGGTGGTTCTGTCTGTTTAGTAAAGCAGTTAAACACCAAAACCCTATTTTACTTTCTAAATGCCAGAGTAGAAGTTATGGATATTCAGCATTTCCAACTGCCTGATCACATACAAAACCACTTACGCACGAAGCTAACAGATGAGCTTTTAATATTCACTTGGAATAAATACTCCCCTATACTGTCATATTTGTTAAATAACTGATGAATTAAGTGAGGTTTAATGTGTTTAAATCTGGCAGCCTTCTCCAAGGGTGCTGGCCCCAAATTATTCCTGTTGCAGATGATCAAACAACAGATGTGAAGCTGAGCTGTGCACCTGCAGTGGTGTCTGTCTGCTGCTGAGCCCAGCTGTGCAGGACCAGCTCCTTGGCCCCCAGCTCACTGTGCTGTCCTGCTTGTTCATTCAGCTACTGACAATCCTACTGCCACAAAAATTTATCTGGTCCCAGTAGCTTCTGAGCCCTTCAACACACAGAGAAACATTCAGAATTGTTTAGAGCTTCTGGAAGAAGCAGTGAACTTGTGCTGCAGGATTTTAGTCTCCGTAAACATGAAAATAAAAGAGATCAAACTGAGAGCGAGGAGCATATTTCTCGTCTCTCTACTTCTGAAGTAGCCGAGACCAGCTCTTGCCAGCAGGAGCACTGACCTAAGCTACAGACCTAGCAGGCAGCAAGCGACATCCTGAAACCAGTGCAGAACATGCAATACCAGCTATACGAGAATCTCCAGGACACCAACGGCTGTGCAGCTCCCAGGAGAGAAATATCAGAACATTATCCTGCTAGAAATTCCTTTAAAAGGATTGTTTGACAAAAGCTTCTAATCAAATAAAAAATAATATAGCTAAATCTGGTGTCTGTCTCTCACCCACATGCGCCAGTGTATTTCTGGTGTCAGTTGTATCGCCTGGAGAACTGAACTGAGATGACAAATGCCAGACCTTTAAAAGAGATGCATGTATTCATCTTGTACAAAACAATACAACAAGAGGAGCTGGGACAGTTCTCCCTCTATCTCATGCATGCTACTCCAAATCTAAAATATGGCCACATTGCCTACAAAGCCAGGCAGCAAAAATACCTTCCTCAGATCTTATCCTCCCTGTTCCAGCCCTGGCATTTTTCAGGCATTAAGCCTAAGCACAGGCAAATAATAGATGGCTGCTTAAAGGAAGTTTATATTGCACTCACATTAGAGACTAAACCACATTCTCCTTATCCCATATAGCTATTTATATATAGTCTGAGTTTAAGTGTATAAAAATACTGCCAAGCACCCAAACTGATATAAACTACAGCAAAACATTAAACACTTTCCTGTTAATTCTTTCTACCGTTACCTGTCATCTCCAAAAAGATATCTAATTTTGAAATTAAATCAACAACAAAAAAAAGTATAATCATGAAATAATAATAATAATAATAATAATAATATGAACATATAAAAAATATGAAAGTCTCAGTGTAGATGAAGAAGAGAACAACTTCAGAACAAAAGATAAATTACTAATCCATTCACTCACTAAGAACTTCAGGCACTTCTCATTTTTTGACTAAAAGCCTCAAAGTCTAGTTTGGAGGCACTCATTAAAGTCAATAAAAACACAGAAAATTTTTCAGAATTTCAGAACAGGGTTAATAAACCAGGAAGTATCAAAAGAACTTCAATACAAATGTACATCCTTGCTGGATACTTCCAGAGTACAGCCACACATTTCTGGCTTTCATTACATTTCCTTTTATTGCATAAACCAAGATTAATACAAGATAAATTCTTCCAGCTCCAGTTTTCCCCAGATACAGAAACCAGCCTTATTCCTACCCTGAGAACAGAAGAAGCAATGCATACAAATAGCTTGCAGTGGTAACAACTTTCCTAGACTTTCTAACTTACCTGATTTGGGATTTAGAGAATCACACTGAGCATTGTACATGTGCACAAATTCTTGGTGTCTTTTAATCAGCTGTTGTCGGGTCCCACGGGTAGACAGACCATGTTCCTTCAGCTTCTTCTTTAAATCACGATCAGAGAGCAAGCTGTAAACAACTTTAGACATAGGCTTCCTTTTGTGAGCGGAACTGCAAAAGGAAAAGGAAACAAACTATGAAAATAAGAATACTGATTTACATGTTTACAAGGTATTTCATCTACTTTGGGCAAGAAATGCCTGAAAGAATCACTTCAGTCATGACAGACACAGCACATCACAGCTGAAATGGCAACAGCTCTAGAAACCAGAGCACCTTTTCCATCTACCACAAAGAACATTTCAAACGTGCAGAAAGCAATAGGTCTCATCTGATTTTCTGTAGGAAATGATGCAAAACTACTCAGGTAACTAGCCCCAAGGCTCAGTTTTTAATATCTACAGCAAAGGCTTCAGAATCACATCAGCAAACACAGCATTGTCCACCTTCATTAGGATCAAGCCTTATATTTACTCTGAGTTCAAGAGGAGGTGTACTGAATTCAGATTGCTAAAACACAAGTTTTCCACCCAAATACTGGCCATGTCTTAGCTGAATCAGCTGGTGAAGTTTTAAAGCATTAAAACTGCAAGCCAATACTTGAATTAGGAGATTTTTCAGCTTTCTGGGAAAATTACTTCGAGAAAGATAGTCATAGACCTGAACGCAAATCTATAGTTCCCATCTAACAGAAGGGTAATCTGGTAATGCAGAAAGTGACATTAAAAAGAACTAATAGTGTTCTCAGATGAGTAACATCTAAAACCAAAATTTACTCCTTCATACTGCCTTATGTCAGAACTCAACGTTCTTGGCACAGCTAGGGAAAACATCTCAATTACAGGAAACTGCCACAGAAAATTCAAGTCCTACTACAACTTTTGTCATCTAATATTAGCAGGACAGTTTCCTTCTGCACAAATTAGCTCAGTCTTCCCTACACCTCCTGGAGAAATACACTTAAACTAGGTACAAAGGTGCCCAAATCCATCTACTGCCTCACTCATCTTCAACTTACATGATTTGTTATAGAAGAACAGCATTTAGACATGTACATATTAAAATTCACCAGCAGAATGACCCAGAAGAGTGACAACAACTTTGCTAGCAGAGAGCTTCATGAGAACAGTTCACAACAGTTTTGAAGCTTAATGTTGGTGGGTTTTTTCCCCCAATTCTTAAGAAACACAGTGTGTCCTTTGTGAACATGCACTTACCTGGTGTAATTACTCCTGTGCAGGTTTTGGGACTAAATTATCAGTTTCACTGAAAGACTGCTCGACTGTTAAAATAGCATGCCATGTGCTCCTAATTTGAGAATAAATAGAGCTAAAATTCCTCAGAAAAGAGCTAGAGATGTTTGGGTTTCGGTAACAGCACAACACGGCCATAAAACAAGTACATTGCCAAAAGCTAGCATTTAACTCACAACAGCAGGTCCCTAAGGAGAAGCATCTTGCATAACACGTTCTTAACATCCAAGCAGAGTAGATAAAATAAGCAAAATTTAAATTTCTGTTAGGGACATGGCCTTGACACCAAAGAAAGATCTGGCTTTTATTTCCATTCATTGAGAATATAGAAAAAACCCACTAAAAACATCCCAATGAAAATTAGGATGTAGCATCAGATTTCAGTATTAATTTATCATTTATTCACCTTTAAAGATCTTAAGCCTATAGACTGCATTCTAAGCACTGGGCAAAACGAGCTTTAACATAAAACTACTTTCTAAGTCAAGGAAGGTTCAGAGGAACTGGAAATACAAGTGTGCATTAAAAGTCCCTCAGAGTCCTTAAGTCTGATCAGTTAGAAATATTAACAGCCTAAATTTATGCTCATAAGCAAAACAAACTGAAATCTACGCTTCTGATGTGACTGTGGTAGCCATGAGAAATTCTAGGATGAAAGCATAAAGCTAAAGGTATGCATTAATCTTGTGGACATCGAGATCTTAAAGAAACAACCTTGACTGGGGCAGCTTGAAAAGAACCACAGTAAGCAGAGTAAGGTGCAATTTTTATTTTAACTTGACAGCTAGTGAAGCAATTGTCTTCTGGAATATCTGAATTGAGGGAAGCAATCCATTCACCAAGTGAAAAATGGGAATAACTCACTGAATGGAATTTTAATGTCAGTGACAGAAACCTGACAAGAATAACGTACAGGCTAAGTTTTCTCCATGTTGAATAATTTAAAACACTGTCTGGTGTTTTCCTGCCACTAAAAGCCAAAAAGTAATACTGCTGGCAATCCACATACTTTCTTGAAAGGGAAAAAATCACCGTGATCATATTTATACAATGATTTCAGGATGGTCTATACAGCAGGTAATGAAGAAACACAATACTATAATCCATCAACTAGTATTCCTTATTTGAAGCAATACAGGAAAACATCTGCATGCACATACAAGTTCTTAGAGTTGCTTCTTACCTTCTGAGGCAGTCCTTCTTCTCTTCTCTTGTCAAGCAGGTATCCAGATGTTTGTTTATGTATTCCTCCGGAATAGCAACCTCACAAACAGGACAATCCACTGAAAGCAAGGGGGAAGGAATTTACTATTGCATATTACAGCAAAGAGCAGATGTTTTCATCTGAAAAAGCTTATTGTTGATAGAAGAAAATGAAAATTCCAGATTTCTTTTTCTTAAAGATAAGGCACATCTATTCAGAATCTTCATTTTTAGCTCTCATTTTTATTCCAGAACACTTACTTCCCTCTCTGTGTAATTACCAGAATGACTGTCATCTTCCCTGCAGTCAGATAGAATAAAATCACTAATAAAAATCTAGAATAACATACATACTACATGGAAACCTAGAGGCTTATACAGACATCAGCATATTTCTTTTTTTTTCTTTCATTTTTGCGGTATTTCACTCCTAAATAAAGGAAGCTGATTCATTTTGATAAGACTATAGCACTTTATTCATATTAACATAATGTTCCCAATCTATGGCTCTCAAGAGGACTGTCAAGACACAAGTTAACTCAGCCTCACAGGAATCCTACCATCCAACCATGCCTCATACTCATTTCTTAGAACAGATAACCAGATTCTGTGACAGGCTCAGAAGCTCAAGTGCCCTATGGTATAGTCCCACTCAACTCTGAATTCCTCTTGCATCTTATTTTCAAGAAGCAGCTATAAACATTACCTGTAAAACCAATCAAAAAACACAGACTTAAAATATTCATCTTTAGTAATCACATCATGTCAAAACTGAAAGGCTGACTTTAAATGAACAGCATCAGAAAGAGATTCTTTAACTGCCAGCCTCTCTATCAGTATGAAGGAAGTCAGTTTTGATTTAAAAGACAAAGCAAAACACAAGCTGTGAAAAAAAAATGAAATCTTGTGGGAACTGAGGAGCTATCTGGTAACACTGCTTCACAATTCCTGGCTCCCATGACATCATATTCTAGCCAAAGGTTAAAAAAAAAAACAGAAAGAAAGAAGTGGGGACATTAACATAACACAGTAGTTCTGAGCCATCTATTATCGTATTTGATGTAACATTTGAATTCTTAACACAGGGAAAAAAAACAACTTACTAAAACCACCTCAGCACTGCCTCAATTTCAAGTCTTTCATTGATATTATTTGACCAACTACTTTGCATTTGTGGAAATAATTTCAATGTAATGCATGCTTGAAGATTTAATAAGGCCATAAAATGGTAAGCAAGTGAAAATTTCAATTGCTCAAGAATAAATGAGCAGTAAAATTTCATACGAGTTTTAAATTACTAACGCAAGTCTGATACATAAAACTTGGAAACATAACTTCTGAGTAATTTGATGCCATTTTCACATGGCTACTTCTCTGGCTGTAATACATCTTTAAGCAGTATTTACCCAGCTAATGAATAAATATGAACTTCAGAGTTCCAGCTGAATAAATTGTTAAACAAAAGAATAGATAAATATGAGCTAGCAAGTATCAGTGTTGTACTCCTACACGGCCTTTTATTTTAGTGTAGGCTTTTATTTGTGTCAATGGGGCGGCTGCCATCGTGTCAAAACTAAGAGGATTCTGTCATTTCATTGTAGTTTATTAGTACAAATAGGCATTTTCATGCTTCAAAATAAATTCATTTTAACACTGTAGAATTATAGGAGAATAAAGCAGAGTACTTTCTTCTGGAAAGTGCTTGAACAGGAATATTAACAAAACTGAAGCCATGATCATTTTGATTTTGAGTGGACTTCTCAAACACACTATAAAATACCTTGCTTCTGGTTACTTAAGAATACAAGAGCAGAATAAATGTCTGTCTGGTCATTAAGGGGAAGGAGAAAAGAAAATTACTTCAGTTTTACTAAATCTGTTGTGCAACTATTGTTTTTTTAGAGTTGTTACTCAAAGCAAAGGAATCTGTAAGCACTCAACTCCATTTAATTACTTGGCATCAGCCCAAACTTCCTCATCAAGATATGCTTGTAGCAGAGCTGCGCCACATAAGCAGTAATCTGAATGAAGCAGTTATATGGGAAGCATCTGAACACGCCAATGCAAGGGAAAACAATGAAGAGAAAGGAGATTAATGCCAAGTACTGAAGGTCCTCTAAAGCATGCAGTCAACCATAGCCATGGACTTGGGGGAGAGAGAGATCTGGGCAAAACCAAAAATTAAGCATCTCACCTTTCCTGACTACTTTTACCACAGATGTAGAAGGCTTTTCCTGACTTTTGGTGCACTTGGGGCTCTCCTGTGATCCCACTTTATTGTTTTTATCATCAATCTCTGCAGAACTGCTGTAAAGGTCACGGTGTTCCTCAGTTTTCGAACTCTTCTCATCTGTTCCTGCCAGGCCGTCTGCCTTTGTTGAGGTGCAAACTTCTTTCTTTGTCAAGAAACTGCCAATCACTGGCACGTCTTCTTTTACAGCTGTCCAAGATACAGAACTCTTAATGTGGCTTTTGCCAGCTGAATGCCTGCTACAGGCCAATGGAGATGAAATCAGTGGAGTATCCAAGTCCAACTGGAACAGCTGTTGTCTAGAAGCATCCAGAAGACAATACGCAGTTAGCCACAATGGACAGTATCAGCTTTTTCTTTGAGAAGAAACCAGAACAAAAACAGATGGAGCTTTTCCTCCATTCCTTCCTCCCTCTCTCCCTCACACGCACACAGCACTGGGGAATTGCTAGCCCACACAAACCAGGAGCACGCCAGCTGAGCCTCACCACGCTCTACAGAGCCTAAAAAGCAGCTTCCTGATTTTCAAACAAAGTATATTGCACTTTGCAACTATAACAAAGTGCCTCTCAAAACACTACTCGGAACACAGCATCCACCATTTCTTTGGTCAACCCGTTCCAGTGCCTTACCACCCTCACAGTAAAGAGCTTCTTCCTTATATTTTTTAATCCTACCCCTGCCCCAGGTTTCTTTGCAGAATCCTATTTATTTTACCATGTATTTTAAACAACTCGATCAAAGACAAATTAAGCCAGAACAGTATCCTTGGCAGGGATGCATTAAGGGCACAGGACAATACAGATGATACTCACTTCTCCCAGGAGACCAGCCCTGTGCACTAGTAACTACAACTGCACAAGATGCTTGGGGTCCCTCAGACATGGATGGATAGCCCCTAAAGACCACAAACAAGTCTGTAACACCAAAGTGTCCTCCTCCTTCCCATCTGTAACACATTGACTTTTTCAGGCACTAGGATTTTTAGTACTGCCAGTGCTCAGCAAGTGCATGCTCTTTATTCAAATGCCGCAGCTTTACAGCTTGGACTGAGACACAATCCACTGCACCAGGGGTGACAAAGCCTCTGAAAGTAGAACATCTGTAGGTCCTCAGCTTGAACAGAAGACTGCGGGTGATGTACCTACAGAATAGGCGCTGCCATAAAATTATCTCTTACAGCACTTTCATGACAACACAAGGCCCATAAGAAGTCTGAAATGCATCTATGCACTCAGATTTCACAGTTGAACACATTTCAGTATTGGGTAAGTACTCAGAAAACTTCTCAGTCTTAAGGTAAAGATTTTTTCTATCTAAGAAGAAC
The DNA here is from genome assembly GCF_033815535.1 of Pezoporus flaviventris. Taxonomy (NCBI): domain Eukaryota; kingdom Metazoa; phylum Chordata; class Aves; order Psittaciformes; family Psittacidae; genus Pezoporus; species Pezoporus flaviventris. The sequence continues at coordinate 9,796,835 of NW_026892569.1, read as the reverse complement.
AACTAATTAAGAACTGTCTGTACATATATCTTTTAAAGAGAAGTTCACATAAGTCATCGGGTAACCCCACAATACTGCCAGTTTAAGAGGGTGAACCACCACAACTGAATGCCCGCAATAGTTATAGTCAAGCCAGATCCAGAAGGCTGATTTGGAGTTTAAGTTTCTTGGCTTACTGGAGGCAGTGACCACATCTGTCAGTGGCAATTCACATCTGTCCCAGGACTCCCTGACTTTCTGCAGTGCAAGCAAGTGCAATTAAGTGTGCCAGCAAAACTATGTTTTTTCTGTCTGCTCATGCCTAGATATGGACTGGAAGGTTTTAAGGAGGTTAATCCCCCAGCTGACATGAACACAGAGTGGTCTAGCTACTGTTGACAATAGGATCAGCTCCATGGGGACCTCAGGAGCTAGTTAATGGGAACATAAAGGGAGTGCCTTCATACAGCCCTGTCCCACTCTCACCTCGCACTTGCTGTTTATAAGGGGTGTATTTCATCCAGAAGTAGCAGAAATGTCTGACAGCGTATCATTGCTCAACACAGCTTTAGCAGCAATAACTGGCAGACAAAATACCTCATTTTATTGCAGATAAATGCACGGTTTTCTTCTACTTGAGGGTAACAAACTATAGCCTCCAAAGACTTGTCACATCACAGATGGTTATATTCTATGATCAGGTTCAAAATCAAACAAACTTTGTTGCCTTTTATTCCTAACACACTCAGGTAAAGTTTAATCCACAAAAGGAAGCAGCTGGGTAGTCTACCAAAGATAGACTTTTTTAACATTATTCCCCTCTTTATACAAGGAGTTCATCCTATGGTTATATAAAAAGTATCTGTTTCTTCTGACTCCCCCCCATTTTCATACAGGCAGCTTATCATTAAAGTAGCTAATTAAAGTCAACACATTGTCTTATCATATTATTCTTTATGGCTGCTAACGCTACAGCAAGCTAAATTCTGCATGGCTCAGATAACAGAACAGATCCATAAATGCAATCATTGGCATCATATCAGTTTAGTTTTCCCATAAAAAAAAAGAACAACATAGCCCCAAAAGGCAAAAATAACTGAACTAGCCCATTGCCTATATTCACTGTCTTAATCTAGAGAATACAACTGATCCTCTTCATCTTTTCAGTGTATTTCCATTGTTTTTGAGAGCTCGTCCTCTTGTCAAAGTAACACATTCTATTTGTAACTACCAATTAAGTCAGTTTATTTTTCCACAACATGCATTCTCTAGCCAAAATGTATTTCCCAGTGTGTTCCCACTAGCTGACAACACTCCTAAAATTCAAACTTCACATCAGTTTATCTTTTCTCCAGACTTCAAACTGATTCATGTATCTTCTTCTCAACATCTCTTTCTCAAGAAGTATCACAACAGCACAGCTTATAGTCCCTTGAATTCTCCAATGCAGAGACTTTAGTAGTCTGATATGTCCCTCAGGAAGGCTACCAGTCCAGTACACATGCTCGGAGGTGAGCCTGGACCCAAGCAGACTGCAAACCCAAGCAAGGGGCAGCTGAGCAACTCCAAGGGCTGAAGAGAGGCCAGCAGACACACAGCAAAAGGCTGAGTGCAAAGCTTGGCATTTTTACAGTGTGTCCTATACAAAAGGATAGACTTCTGATCTCAGAAGAGGTGCTCCAGAGCTGACAGGATGGACTACCCAAAGGAGGACCATCTCACTTCAAATGTAAGTTGTTAACATTTGCATGAAGGCAGCCAGAACAGAGAAATCTTCTGAACAGAGATTTCAGATTCTGTAGTAACAGTTGTCTCAAGAAAATATGATCTGGTATAAAATAGAGAAATTGGACACGCAATATAAAACCCCAAATTGATAATAAAAGTTGCTTTAATTACATCATTGGTCTGCAAATAATCAAAGAGTTTTTCTTTGTATTGAAGAACAAAGACTTAGGAATAGACTTTCTGAAAGGATCTGATCTTGGCACAGAATCAATGGAAAGAACACTAGGGCAAGAATATGAAAACTTGTTTGCCAAAACACACATGAAATCTCTGTATGCCTTTTTTCTTTTTTGGTGGGATGCATAGAATGCTAGTACTAAATTCAAAAAAGAAGAAAGTTCTGGACTGGCTTTTCCCAGAGTGTGGTATTTTGGACCCACTTAAGAGCTTCACTGGCTATGCAATGACATCTAGTGGTCTCCCCAGACTGGCACCCCACACCGGAGCACCCCATGGCCCAGGGACGGAAGAGCCAGAGGACTACAGGCACACCTCATGCAGCCAAATGCTCACTGACAATACCCTTATCAACTGCCACTCCACTCCATTGCCATCAGAGTTACTCAAACTGCTCATTATCCACAGAGATACCGACAGTTGTCATTGGAGCAACTGGGACAAGTGTGACTACACTGGAAGACTCATCCCTCATTCAGAGACAGACAGCAGTCAAGAAAAACCATGCACTTGATAAAGAATCCCAACCTCTACCCTCAGCAGACTGTCCAGCTCACCTGGAAATTGATTCTACCAGTTAACCACAGGACAACACAGTTTTCAAAGCGCTGTGTTTTGCACGCAGTTTTCAACACTACCTGTTATACTCAGGAATTTAACAGGCTACTATCACTTCTGAAAGGTTTTAACAGATACAGTTTTACCTTCCTGGCACAAAACCAGTAAATGCATCGCAGGTGACAAACCTCCACTTAAGAGCAGGAGCAGCACCCTTTAAAGGCTGAAAGATGCATCAGCCAGATGTTCGTAAGTCCTAACACACTGTTACAACCACTACCCATACCATACCTCTGAGACCCACACTCTTTAACCACCACTGGGTTAGGACAGTGAGTTACACTCCTTTTAGTTCAACTAAAAATGGATGGTTACCTTACTATGCTGTATACAGCATCCTCTGTGCCAGGCATGCTTTAGTAACAGTACAGACATCTTGAGAAACTTCTTCATGTCTGCAAGACCCATAAAAAAATTTCAGTGTCCTCCCACATCGCAATTCAGGTTCCCATTTTCCAGTCTGTTTACTTCTCCTTTGCCAAAGCAGCTATGAAGCAGAGAAAGTGGGCGAGAATCTAATGCTTCCACATAAATGAATTCCAGGGAAGAGATGGAGTTGTGAATCTTCCCAGGAACAGCTCACACAGGACAGTCCTAGCTGTACTAAAAGATAATGTCTTTCCTTGAAACTCCTCCTGTGCTCCTGGAACTTTAATTAGTATATAGAAATGACAGTACCTGCTCTCGAGTGTTCAGAGTAGATGTGTTTATTCCTCTGACTCATAGTCAAGTCAAGTAATCCTGATTAGGAAACCAAGATAACAAACATGAAGGTAAAACATATTTTTCATCCCTATGTATGAAAAAAAAAAGCCCAAATCATTTTCAGCAAGGAGTGCTTTTCTACTTATGCAAGTGTAACTCTTAACTGCTCTTACAAAATTTTCTAACCAGGTGATGCAGAAACTGACAGTTTTTAACAAAATGATCTCTTCCTTAGAGGACAATGAAATTAATTTCAAAACAACCCCAAAACTTATTTTTGAAGACACTGGCCTCATTGAAACTGAAAATATTGTTCATAAAGGAAAGATGGCACAAATAGTACTCCCTGTCTTGTTCTCCTGACCTGGTCAGAGTGATGAATGATGCCTGCAAAGCACAGCACAAGCAGCAGAGAGAACGCTGAGCAAAGGTTGCTCTCACCCTGACAGCAGCCTGTGGTAATAATCAATCAGAGCAATGAACTCCCTTAACTCCTTCACTGCTCAGCATCTTTGTGTGTACCCAAATACAAGGGCAGAACAATGTGAATTCAAACCTATCAAATCCTATTCAGGATGCTCCCCTACCCTTCCACACAGAATATAATATTAATGGGTCATAATGAACAACACAACATCTTCACTTTTACTGGGAAACATCAGAGTCCACCACTTCTACAGGGGGAAGCAGGACTCCGAGACAACACTTACCAAGCACAGATGATCACAAAGGCTCTAATTCTGCAAACACTTGTGCATGAGCTAAACATGGAGCTAAAGTATAAGTGGGATCAACACTCAGGTCTGTTTAGAATGATTTCCATTCCATGCACACGCTGATCTTAGAACACAGCTTTTACTTTGTTGAGTACTACCAACATTAACATTTTCTTTCCCTACAGGCCTGACTTAAGAAGTGTGTTTGCATTTTGGGAAGTACTGAAAAGATTTAAGTCCTAATTTTTATAAACGCTAAAATACCTGAGGCTCAAAGTCAAGTCAGGATTTACTTGAAGAGCTTAGCATGTTTCAAAAAATCAATCTCTAGACTCTGGATTTATTTTGGGAAAGGCCAAAAGGAAAGAAAGCAGATGGGGAAGGAGAGGAGGAGACCAAAGATTTGAGCTCTGCCACCATGACCAGGGCAGAAACTAATAATGCTCTTACGATTTAATGACACTTATATCACATAACCCTCTCCAGGCAAGCAGCGTTCCCCTTGAACTCAAGACCACTTGCAGAGTAAATGCAATCCTGAGCTGAGAGAGGCACAAACGCAACCCTGAGCTGAGAGAGGCACAAACACAGGTTGCCCAGCATTTGAAGCAACATGAGATTTACTCGCTATCTATAGTCCCCTTATAAGTCTGTCTCATTAAAGCAGTTCTCTTAGTAAGCCATCTCTTGTTGAGCCTTTCTTACCAAGATCTAGAAAGAACCTTGCACCGACTCTCACCTACCCCAACCAGCACAGAACAGGACGCTACAGTTTGTGTCTGACTGATCGAACTCTACGTTGAGAAATTGATTGAACTCCAAGTCACAAAAGGAAGGGTTATTAAACTACGTTGACTGGTAAGATTTATACTGATCCATTAAAGCAGTCGTTTAAGATTCAATATCGTAATGCATCCAAGTCAGCACTACTTGTTCCCTACAAAATTAGACATTACCAAAAAAAAAAAAATAGTAATCCATTTATCACTAGGAAACACCAACGATAGAGTTCAAGCTAAAGTAATGGAACTATAGAATCTAAATTCATCAAATAAAATCAATTCAATCTAATAGTGGTCATACAGAAGATTAGATCTTCATGACAGAGACTCTCTCAAGAAACAAAGCCATAAACTGAACTACACTTCCTATCACATATGAAGCCAAGAATCGTATTGACTTCAAGCTCCAAGTTCATTTCAGCGAAAAACCTGGGAGTGTATTTCTCTACTACAGGCGTAGGAATACTTACAAAATACCCAGCAAATCACTGAGCTGCTTCTGATCAAAAGCAAACAAATATAACAGAAGAAATCCCATATATTTACTGTAGTCTTTGCCAAGTCATTCTTACTCTCTTTGAAAGGTGTCCTGGGTTCAGCAGTAGCAGTCATTTTTCTCCTTCTTGGTAGCTGGTGCAGTGCAGTGTTTTGACTTTCGGCCTGGGAACAGAGCTGATAACAATGATGTTTTGGTTTGGCCAAGGACTTTGTGAGCCTCATGCTCTGCCAGGGAGGAGGGGAAGCCAGAAGGAAGCAGAGACAGGACACCTGACCCAAAGTGACCAAAGAGGTATTCCATACCACAGCACGTCATGCCCAGGAGGTAACTGAGAGTGACCCGGAAGGGCTGGTAGACTGCAGGGTTGGACGAGGTATCGGTCAGTGCTTGGTCGGGCTGGGGGGGGCGAGTTATGGGTCGGCTGGTGGTGAGATGTTGTATTCTCTTCCCTTGTTATTTCCTTTATCATTGTTATTGGTGGTAGCAGTAGTGATTTGTGCTATACCTTAGTTACTAAACTGTTCTTATCTCAACCCGTGGGAGTTACATTCTTTTTGATTCTCCTCTCCATCCCTCCAGGAGCAGGGGGAGGGAAAGAAAGGGAGGGGAGTGAGTGAACGAGTTGTCTGACTGGGTTTAAACCACGACAAAAGGGATGAGGAGATCAAAGATTAATTAAAAACTAACAGAAAGGTAATGAAGGTGAAAGCACAACACTCCATATTATTCCTCTTATCCATAAAGCTCACTCAATGCCTGCATTTTTCTGATCTAGTGATGGGAATTCACCAAGAGGCTTCCCTTGCAAGTTGACCATTATCACTGGACAAAACCTAGAAGTCCCCCTACACACATAAGAAGGACCTTTGTAGAATCCTGACACATCTGCTCAACTTCTTGCATGTGGGAGACTGCAACTTTACAGAGCAGCTAACCGGAAGTAAAATCAAAATGAGCTCACACACCTTCCACACATCACCTGAGTGGACAGTAACCTCAAGTCAGAAAACTGTGGGATTTTTCCAAAAGGACAAACATTGGTCTTTGACATCAGTTCTGTGACACCACAATTTTTTCACTCAATTCTCCCACTGCTCCTCGCTCTGCTCCTGTACAAGGACTCCGAGCCTGGCCGCACAAAGCAAGTCACACCTATCCAGCTGCCAAACCAGAAGGAGAATACATAAAATTACAGATTACCTTGCAGAATTAAAGCTCTTTACTAGTTCATCCAATATCCGGTTATTTTTCAGGTCAGATTCTGAGACTGCCTATTAAAAAGAGAAAGAAAAGGGAGGGAAAAATAACAAACAAGCCTTCAGATGCAGTGAAAATAACAGGTACCCAGAAAATGTTCAGGTGATCAATAGTCTGTTTCTCGGATCAATGCCTCAACTACCTCTGCTAAACTGCTATGTGAATGAAGATGCATAAACATTTTTCCTGAAAAAAACCTAAAATAACTGCCTGAGAACTGCAAGTCTGGGAAATGACAGGTAATAGATAAAAATTAAGCATAAAGCTAAAGCAAACAAAATCCAGCGCACCCAGTCTCCAACAGACTGAATACCAAACCAAGGATCCCATGAATTTGATAAGCACCTTAATCAGTGAGGCCTGAAAATAGATGAAGGGAAATGTTAGTCTTCTGATTATTGAATGAAAATATGAATTATGAGATGGCTTTGGGCCTTTAATTAATTCTTTTTATACAATTTCTGATTTTTATCTCTCTGCTCCCTTTTGTTTCAAAGCTTTTATGAGTCTTGCTCATATCAATACCTGTGATTTTTAAGAAGACAGCAGTAAAATGTCCTCTGCACTTGTTTGAATGTTTGGAAACTGGCAAAGCTACAAACAGACCTGCTTTCCAGCCTTGAAAAATCTAGCCTGGTTCATTCTTTAGAAACACAGAAGAAAATTACTTATATTTTGCCAATATTCCTGAAGCGCTATTCATTAGTTTTAGGTAGCCTACCATTTTTAGAAGTTCAATAAAGCCCAACTGGCTTAAGATGAAAAGTTAGATTAAGGCCTAGAATAAATTGCATTCTCTGTTCTTTAATCAAAACCGGGCCTCCAAGTCTGATTGCAATAATCACCCACCTGCAGAGGAGGCTGAACCTGCCTCTAGTGCTTTCCACATTTAACCCAACTCTCCCGGCAAACACCTCCTCTCCCTGGTGGGTAACACAGTCCTCTCATCCCCAGAAAGGCTACACAGTACAGTCTGTGAGTTTTAGGACAAGGTGGTCTGTGGGCACTTCCAAAAACTCCTGGAAAGATGAAGTGAGGCCACGGAAAATTTAAGTGCTTAAATTTCAGCACTCATGCTTTAAACAGTGATGTATTTTAATAAACTAGGAGGCAATGTTAAATGTTTTGTGACGGACTGTGTACACAGCTCTGAGCCAAAACCAAGGTTTGATGCTCCATCTACTTCTGCCTATGCTGACATAAGAGTAGCTGAAACAGGAGAATTCCAGTTGCCCAAAGGACTGCTCACCAAAAGAAAAGGTAGGAATATACAACCAGAATTATTTAGCACAGTTCAAAGGAAAAAGCTCCTTAAATTCACCAAGAAATAAACAGAAAACAAGCCGAGGAAAAGAAAACCAAACACTCACCACACAGCATGTTGGGCACTGAGGTTTGTAGGACAAAAACTTGCGTATACAAAGGGAACAATCTGGAAAAAGGAAATACAAAATTTATTAAGAGGCATTCTTCCAAATGTTCGGTTCAACATCTGTAGTAGTAGATTTTCTTTTCTGTACAATATATGCAAACTATACCACAACACACCAATACTGAAAATACACCATTTCTCCATCAAATTAAGACTGCAGCAAATAAAAGCCAATCTGTATTTTATGCAAGGATTTTTCCACATTTAATCTCAGTCTCTCTGTCAATAGCAGATGTTTATTATCATTTCTTTAACACTTAAATGTTTCCCTGGAACAGCAGTTGGATCATCATCACATGATGCTTCAATAGACTCTGGTGAATTATGCCATAAGCTTCATTTTGTCACAGTAAATTCTTGAAATTAGTCTACTTTCTGTAGTTATCTGTAAGCTTTCATACCACTTCAGATATAAAAAGTCTCATCACACTCTAGCAAAACAGACATTCATTTACTATAACATTACTGGACAGAGTCTTAGCACTAACACACTTAGCAACAGCTACCTAAGCAGATACAGTTCAAAAATCCTCTATGAAGAAGTCAGAGAAGCAACAGGAGCACAAATGCACCAATTTAACACTTAAAACCACAAATCCATCAAACTACTCAAAAATTACATTACATATAAGATGTGATATGGAGGGAGAGATCCATTAAAAAAAGAGAAAGCTTTAACTGTATGAAGATGAATCAAATTACAAATTTGCCTGCCAGCATCTGACACCCAGTCAGTGGGTAAGCAGTGGGACTGACCTCTGTTTGCAACCATCGCTGCTCATAGCCAAGGGCAGCTGAAGCATGTTTGAGGATAATAAATCACATAAGATCTTAGCCTTAACGTTGTGCTTAGGGCTGGCTCTAGGCCCATGCAAAGAAGACTACAGATGCACAATTCTCTGCCCCCGTCCCTTTTCTCCTCCTCTTCCTAGGGGAGGAATGGCCCCACCATGGCGCAGGACTCAGCCTGCCATTCCTGGGGTAACAAAGCAGGTCTCTGTCTACTGTAGGTGGCACATACACTGAAAATTAAAAGGTGTCACAAAGTTCACTTTCATCTGCTCCAACAGACCAAACCCACCTCTAAACCTGCATCTACCAAACTAGTTACAAGACTCAGCCACAGCACCATGTTTCAGTACACAAAAGAGAATCCCAAAGTACCAATTTAAGCTGAGCATCACTGGGTCTCAATTACAGAATGAAAGTATACAAGTTGCTGCCAGGAAGTTACAATGTGGAGTTTAAACTGGAAGTAATAAGGTTGTGAGAAGAAAGAGGAATAAAACAAGCTTGGCACAAGAAAAGTCAGTAATGCCATGACTTATAAACCACGCACTGAATACCATAGGTGTTTTTTTTAAGTGAGCAAGCAGTTCTGAAACCTGCTTAGCTGGAAGCACAGTAGTAATTTCAATACATTTAAAGGAAGGAAAATCATGGGTGACAAAAGGAGCTCACTCCAGAAGCTATAGCCACTTCTCTAAGAGCAAGTCAAACACATCCAGGTTCCCCTGCCAGCCTGCCAAGCTACACTGGCCCCAGGTCAGGGCTGCACTCGCCCAGAGCTGTGCTGGGGATAAAGGTCCCAACTTCAGCACGTTCACTGGGGCTTGTGGCTGCCCCCAGCCCCAGCTCCATCCCTTGCTGGAGGGCAGTGCCCTGATGGCAGAGACAACAGAATGCAGAGCTCAACCACCGCCAGCCACCAGCCCCTGGCTGGTTCCAGCTGCCTGGGCTCTGCAGGGGAGGAACACACTTCCACATCCCCATGCCAGCAGTGGTGCCCACAAGAAGCAGCCAGGCAGAAATAACCTCCCGCATCAGCTCAGCATGAGCCGACCAAGCTTGTCCTCCCAGACTGAAAGTACAAGAAATCTCAGGGTCACAATTCATTCTTCCCTGAGGAGATGTCCATATTAAAGAAGACATTCATCTTCAGGTGCTTTTTATGTGTGAAAGAAATATGAATGGCACACCTATTCTGTCACTAACAATACAATCCAAAGCACTGTGAAAGTTAAACAACCACCATTAAGAGAGCTACTGAATGATCCCTGCTACCTGAATGAGCAGAGGAGGAATTCCATGTGGCTATAGGTACAAACAAATTATAGATGTGCCTGGAAGCCCTGTCATGAAACCATTAAAAGAAACACAAAAAGGTTTCGCAAGCAAATGTATTTCATTTTTATCTATTGACAAATTACTCATTAATGGCAGAGGGCTTTTTGCTCCAACTGTACAATGTCAGTGGATAGAAGAGATTACACAGAGACAATAGTGTAGAAAATACTTCAAGAAATCTTGATTTATCATGGAAAATTTAGGCTTTCTGCAATTTTCAGGGTGGAATTAAATGTGTGTTTTCAAAGTCAAGGCCTTCTGAACTCAGCTGTGTCACAGGCAGGCTCTAACACCAGCTACTGTGGAGAATTATCAGTGCTCCCCACCAGAGATATGCTGTTTTCAACATGATAGTTTTGCCAAGCTAAACTAAATTTCATTGCCCAACTACAATGCCCTCCTTCATGTAAGGAAGAGGAAGTGCTATAGTTTCTGAACAAAACAATTATAACATTTATTTTAACATGAGAAAAGGCAATGAACTTCCCCCTAATCTGACTTGCAGAAAACTGCTTTGCTACCACATTCCAGCAGTTATCAGCCTGAGGCAGACAGAGTAGCATGGAAAATTTTGGTCATAACACTTAATGCTGTCTGCCATACAGCTTTGCATTTTGTTCCACCCTCAAGATGTTATGAAAGATATTTAAATGAAGAATTGTAGGAATAAGTGGCGTTTAAGAGCATTAATCCAGACTAGTGTTTGTGCTGTCAGAAGACTGTAACTGCACAAGGAAGGATTGCTGCCTGCTTTACAGCTTTCACTCAGTGGCAAATGTCCGTGCCGGCTAAGCCACAAGAAGAGCTACATGTTTTATAAAAGAAATAAAGGATGGGTAATCTGTGCTCTACACTCCAGTAAACAATAAATGGTCAAATGATGACTTGTCTCTGAAATTCAAAAGGAGAAAACTTTTTTGAGACATTTTTCAATAGTTTTCTGTCACTTGGCTAAGGCGCAAGAGGATTTTGCTGGCCCACAGGGCCCATACAGTTGTTCTCCAGTCTTGGGTTTCCTGAGAAAGATGTGTGAAGACAAAACCATTCCCTAAAATTTCCTTGAATACACCTTCTTCAGCCCTACCTGACTGCCTTAATCTGTTAAGTGAATGACAAATTAGGCTCAGCTGGAGTCACAGGGCCACAACACACTCCCTGGAACATAAGGCAACATGCCTTATGAAATATGTTGATTCAAAATTCCATAAAGTCACAGGATAAAGGGAAGAATGAACTCACCACCCCTGTAGTGACTTGCCACAAATGCCCCATTTACCTTGGCTCCTACTCATGCAATTTTTTATTAGAACTGCTGTTTCTGTGCAATGTTTTATAAAACTCAAATAAATTTAAACTGCAACCATCAAGTCAATAGTGATGTATTAACTGTCCTTCCATACGTTAATCAAGGACAGGAGGCACGGATTTACAATGGAAAAGAAGCAGCAGTTTTGTGATGACTTCTATGGACCTAGTACTCCTGAAGTTAGTACAGGAGGCAGCAGGATAGAGTGAGTCCTGCAAGAGCAAGAAACTTACAGCCCTTCCAGTGCAATATGTAACGGTGTTCTTTACACTGTACTTACAGTTGTGTGAACACTGTGGGATGATCATGGCTATGCTGAAGTAATCGAAGCATATCCCACACCGCAGCAAGTTATCCACTGCCTGCAAAGGAAGCGCAGGTCACCGGAGGTCTCGCACCAGACAGTGTTTCGCTGCCCGCCCTCACACCGAGGACAGCGCAAACCGCCCGCACCGGGCGAACCGGTGCTCCACGCCTGCCGTTAGGGCGGCTCATGGACAGGAGGGGCGGCGAGCAGCGCCGCGGCACAGCCGCGCTCCGATCGGGCCCGCTGACGGCCCGACGGGGCCCGGAGGAGAGAAGCGGGCAGAGCCTTCATCCCGCCGCGGAGGAGAGACACGGAGTGCCCGGCCCGGCCTCCGCCGCCCCGCGTGCCCGCCGTCTCGCTGACACCCCGGCCGCCATCTCTCCTACCCGTCCTCCCTCCCGCCGTGCCCGCAGCAAGCCCCGCCACTCCTCACGCACCTTCAGCGGGAACAGGCTCGCCGGCCACAGCGGCTCGGGCACCGGCATTGCTAGGGCCATGGCGGCCGGCCCAGTCCCAACCGACCCCGGCCTCCCACTTTCCCCGGCCCCGCCGGCTGCGAGTCCAAATCCCCCGCGCCGAGCCCGGCAATCCGTTACCGGGCCGCGCTTCCGGCGCGCTGCGGCTGCCGGGAGCTGTAGTCCGGGAGTCGGGGCCGGGACTGCCGGGGCCGGGGCAGTGCCACGGGCACGGGCCGACCTCGCTGGGCCGCCGCGAAGCCCGCAGGATCCTCTGCCCCCTGTAAACGGCGCAGAGGAGAGGTGTCCGCCCGCAGCCCTGGAGCTCAGTACCAGAGGCTTGAATAGCCTGTTAGAACTGCTGCTTTCCGTGTCACAGCTAGAGTACATCCCACTTTATAGTGACTTGTAACTAAATACCCGCTTAAAACTTTTAAAACCATAGAATCCCAGACGGGTTTGGGTTGAAGGAACCTTAATGATCATCCGGTTCCAACACCCTGCCACGGGCAGGGACATCTTCCACTAGACAAGGTTGCTCCAAGCTCTGCCCAACCTGGCCTTGAGCAATGCCAGGGATGGGGCAGCCACAGCTTCTCTGGGCACCCTGTGCCAGTGGTTCATAACTGAAGTAATTTTTCAGCACCAAATGCATCATCTACTAGGCACTGTTAATACTTTCCCTTTTTTAATGCATGTGTGGAAGTTAGAACATCCCCAAAGGAGCTAAACTGGTGGCACTGATTTCTACGCATTCATCCTGTTCCTTGAACTCCCACGGACGGCTTATGGATGCAACACAGTTCTCAGGCACTGTGATAAGTTGTTTACTCAGGTGACAAATGATATGTGTCAGGGAGTGATCCCATGAGCTAGGCAGGAGTGTTTTCACCCATATCCTCCAGGATAATTTAAAAACCATCCAAGGCACTGTGTCAATGAGGTGTGAACAGTCCCCTATCTCACTTCCTTTCTGCAATTAACCTACTCCACCACCTCACCATCAGTCCTGATGTCTTGCTTATGCTTCTCCTTACAGGTGTACGTCAGCCCTTTGCTATGGGAACGACCTTCTCAGTAGATGTGTGCAGGGCTGTGCTGGGTTGCCATGGAAATGGGAATCATTACTGTCACCTCTGTCCTGGGGATGGCCAGGCTCTTTGAATTCAGCAGAGGGGACATCACAAAACCCATGTTAAAAATACATGGCCTTATGGATGAAAACAGCAAAATAGCAGATAACAATGACTGTGGATGAGTACTGCCGATGGGCTTTCAGAAGGTTTAATAATTGCCTGAGAGTTGGGGAAACTTAGCACATTGCCACAGTGTGTAGGATAAAATTGCAAAACAAGTTGCCTGTCTCGGTGCAATCCAAATGTCAGAAGCTACTTACCAAGGCTGGCACCAAGGCTATGCCACCAGTGCTCACATTGTCCCCATCACATGTGGTGCCTGCCAAGGGGGAACAACAGCAGTCCCTTTGCAGGTGCTCTGCTGCAATACACTGATACACTCCACACCGTTATGAATATTCCTGTTGATTACACGTGTTGTAGCAGAGGTTTCTGCACACAAACACACACACACAATGCATATTTAATTGTTTTTTATGTTCGTCTGTAGAACAATAATGTGTCTCTTTGCTTCCTTCATTCACGGGTTTGCTTTAAGCCTTTTGCAGCTACTGGTGACGCAAACATGCTGTTACCTGAAAACTGATTTTTCCTATGAGACTTTGTAGGAGGGTAATTTCCACGTCTTATTCCTGATTTGTGAGAGTCTAATTTTTGAATCAGGTAAAATAAAGTCAAGCTCCATGAACTGGCACTCAATAATTCTTACATATATATATATATACACACACACATAAAAGCTACTCCATGACCTACACAATGGAGAAGGTCAGAAGAAATGTTCATAATGGTATCTGCTGGCCTTACACACTATAATGTCTCTGAATGGATCTGCTTACTGTCTGACACTTGCCAAAAGTGCTAGAATTCACAGTATAATTTCATTGCCATTTAAGTGACCATTCCTTTCACCTTAAGCAATCCATTTCTTCTGCTTTTTCTGTGAGCTGTGAAAAAAATCAATGTATCAATCTCTTAGTGTTCTTTTTCAATTTCCTATTCTTTCCTCACACTCACCGCAGATCCCATTCCAGGTTTGCATGCTTTCTGACATGAGCTTATTGGTTGGCAGTTAACTCATCCTCCCTAGGAATGGACACAAGGGTTTCATTACTACAGCAACATGTTTACTTTTTGTTTTGGTAGACAGATGAACAGCAAAGGGCAATAAGTTTATAGCTGGGCACCATCCACACAGACTGCTACTGAATAAAAAGCAACTTAAAACTATTTCCAAGGTAAAAGCACCATATAAAAATAAAGCTGTAAAACCTGTGCTTTCACCTGAGTCCTGTATGACTCAGAAGTTAGAGAGCATCCACCTTCTTGGACAGCGTGGCCAAATTATCCCTGTAGCATGTAGAGAGGGAGGAATGTCAGGGCTGTGGGTTGTGCTGTCTCACAGGCAGTATCCATCCTGCAGTGTCTCCAGGGACAGAAGTGGAGTGGCTTGGATGGAGGCGGGTGTTGTTATCACCCGGGGTCTCACACCACAGTGGGGCAGTTGTTGCTTAGAAGCATCAAAGGACATCTCGGTGCTCTGGCTGGAGGAGCTGTGGATGCTCCCTCAGCCTTGGTGACTACAAGGACACGGTTATTTGGGAGCATGTTCCCTGTGGGGTGCAGTCCTGTGGGCTGTCCCGCAGCAGCTTTCCCACTGCAGGGAGAGGCACTGGGAAGCCGAAGCCTCTCACACTCCTCCAGTCTGGACTGCCAGGAGAATTTGGTCAGGCAAAATGCTCCCGCCTACTCAGCTGGAGCCTGTTTGAGCATGACGGGTCCCAGGGAGCAGATTTAAACCCAAGGACTCCTGCAGAGTGAGGACAGTTATTCTCCTCCATAGGAATACTTCCTGCTGTTACACTGGCATTTTGGTAGCAATACTAAACCAGTTTATTTTGCTGAACTGCCACTAAAACTTGTTATTATACACAGAACACCAAAACAGAGAACAAATACACTTCCCCCAACCCCCTCGAATATTCATTTAAATTAAAATACCAGCAGCGACCAACCTGCATTTCTGTAAACTACGTGCCCTGTTCTATTAGCAAAAAGAAATGTATGAAAAGCTTAGTAGGAGGTAGAGTAGCCTAACATGAAGCAAATCTCCCAAAGCTGCTTATTTGCATATGTACTGTTGAGACAAAGAAAATGTCTAAGTGGAGTTTAACAAACTTCCCAGCTGGTTACACACGACTTAATAATGTTAAGAAGTGTTTGTCCCCAAACGGTGCTTCAGCTCCAGTGCTGCTTACAGAGCTGTTGTTTCTCTCTGTGCTCTTAACAAGTGGCTGGTCTTCTGCTGCCCTTAGTAGATTGTTCTTAAAACTGATACTCCACGAGGATTTGCCTCTCATACGTACGTGTCATTGGACGCACTTTATGACAGAAATACAAATGCACGATGGAAACAAGCCTCTGGGACACGAGCATGTAAATTGGATGAAAATCTGCAGAACATACTGTACTTAAAAAAAATAAAAACAAAGCCCAAACCATGGAACATTTTGAATTGATTGCTTCTAAGTATTTTCAGAGATTCCTTAATATTTAAAGCAGTGGAAAGTTTCTTGTCATGTCATTCCCAACCAAAGAGGAGAAGAGCCTGAATACCACAAGTAAGATTGTTCAAAAACATTTAACATTGACCTAACTCTGCCCTTCTGTTAAAGTTGCCAGTAATTTATTGATTTCTACATGACTAAATTTAGTCTGATGTTGAGAATTTTAGAACAGAAGAATCTCACCATGGAGTACTAACTCTTGAGATGGGACTATATGAAGTCCGTGTCAAAACAATCCTTTCAATAGCAATCTGAATTAAGTATTCACCATGCCAACCAAAATAACATCATTTCAGATCTGACATCTGCCAGTGCAGAAAACCTGAACAGCCCATCAGACCAACACAAGTTAACCAGGACAAGGTTTGGCCCAGAATGTAGCTAAAACCCAGCCCCTTTCCAAAGAAAGAGCTTTACTCATTCTTTCCTGGACTGAATTGACTACACAGCATCAATCAAAAATCTGGAGCAACACAGAGAAGATGTAGTGTGAAACTGTCTTTGGCTAAGGCATGGGTGTGCAATAAGGCTTAGCACCACAGTGTGAGTTTACTATTTAGTGTCAGAGGTTACTTATGTGATAGCTAGCACATCAACTGGCATCATCTCTTTGTAATAAATAGTTTAAGCTAAAACCCAATATCATCTGAACATAGTAATTTATATTTTGTCTTGTTTGTACTCCCAAAGTAGCAGTCAAGATTATGAGCTACAATTATATACATATTTTAATCAATACACACAACCTTTGTCGTTTAGCAAGTCCCAAGGGTTCGCACACAGCTGGAAGTAGAGGGGTGTCTTTTCAATGTCCAGTAAGATGCTTCTACCTTAGTTTTATGCCTTGAGTCAAATGTAATCTAGCTGTGACATTTATTGCGATAGTAACTGATAGCACTAAACACTTTTTGAGGAATCTGTTGGCAGTCTGTTTCCCTCTAAATCAGACCTTCCAGGATGACAGAAGCAAAAGAAGTCACATCCATCAAATGCTCTGTGCAGCCTGTTGACCAAGAAGCCTGCCCAGGTGGGGAGCAGGGTCCCTCCTTCTGGGCCAGGACAGGCTGAGGAGCCACAGCAGAGCTCCCAGGAGCAAGCTCAGGGTCAACCAAGCATGAGAGGGACTCACTGCTCAGCTTCTCATTTTTGATGATACCTGCAGAGAACCTGTCCACACTACAGCATCAGAATCGGGAGTTTGCAGAGTAAGACTGGCTGAGAGCTGCAGTGGTATTTCGGACCCCCCCTCCCCTTTCGAAGCACACTCCAGCGCTTCTTAAAAGGTCTGCTGTTAAGAGTTTTATATGGAAAGAAGTGCGTAAAGCAAGGACCACAAGTCTCTCCAGAGCGTACTCAATTTGGCTGCCTTAATCTTCTAATAATAGTCACTATTACCCAGATTGTCATTTGAGAATGCCTATTGACTATTAGACAAAATTGCAGACAGACCTTTCAGGCATGAAGCTGAAGAGAAGAGTTTAAATGAGACATATAAATTATTTCACTGAAAAGTTCACTCTGGAAGCGTGGCATTATTTTACAGAGTTAAATCTCTCTCTTCTTTCACAAACCACAGCAGGGTACTCAGCATTTGGACTGGCTTGGGATGGGGTAAGAACGAAACACCCACAAGCGTGGCAATGCTTGGTTCTCCCTTTGCTTGTCCTCAAAGGATACACACATTTCTCTGGGACCTTCCCAGGTGCAGACCATAGGATGTTAACACCTTGCAAGACCAGGACATAAATATTTGAAGTATTGCACTAATATCAACGTATTTATTCTCTCAATATTCCTGCAACAGAGACAGCATTTTCTGTTTTCACAGGCCAGAAAACTGGGACATTCCGATGCTCACTGTCAACATTTAATTCCTAGCAAATGTCTATTGCTTGTGCCAAAGTTCTCTTTTCTGAGACAGAAAAAACTATCAGAAGCAGGAAATTTTATCCTTTTCTCCCTTTTTACTTCAAAGCACCATCTGAAATGGTTCATTAAAAATAATAGCATTAGTCTAACAAGATTATGCAGAATTGTTTTCTGCCATATCCCTTTCAGACACAGGCAGCACTGAAGAAATTTAACATCAAGGTCCTTTCCAATCCTAACTATTCTATGATTCTATGATTTCTGCTTCAAGGATTTTTCATGGCAATGAGACGATGCAGTTTTAATACTTGGTCCAGGCACTGTCAGTCAACCAGCAATGCTAAGCACTCCTAAGAGCAATGAACAGAACTCGGGCGAAATGGGTCAGCTTGGGCAGGGGACATCATGACAGCGCTTGGGTCACCACCACTGTGAGAAGAGGACCTTGCTGTCCAGCATGTGTGCTGTTTAATTGTTGAGTCTTTCAGCTGAAAACAGCACGTAGTGAAGAAAATGTGGAATAAAATGTGTCTACACTGGTATAAAAGACCCTGCTGAATCTTTTTGATTTAAAGGAAGCAAAGACAAAACAGAAAAAGAGTAAAGAGAAATACCTAAGTAGCAACTGAAGAGGTTGATGTACATTACCATGCATTTTAGGTGCTTTGTCTTCAGCAAACAGAAAATGAGCTCATGTGGTGCTTTTCACCTAGGAAAGAACACTGGTTTTCAGCAAGACAGTGGCAAAGCCACCAAATCAGGATCAACGGAGCAGTGTGGGGAAGTCAGACATGTGGTGGGGGAAGTTCGGCAAAGAGAAGTCAGCTGGCCCGAGATGGAGAGAGAAAGGAATGTTTTCCATTAACAGCATCCATTGCAACCCAGCAAAGGGCAAGGGAACGCATGAAATACAGAAAGGCCTCCAGCTCTTGGTTTTGGACAAGAGATACATGAAACACCTCCTGAAATTAATAGAAGACTTGTAATGAGATAATATATTAGACCAAAAACTACAAGCCTTTCACTAAATGTTCACAGCCTCTAAGCTGTGATTAAATTGTTCAGTTCCTAAACTACCCCGGCAAAGGGAGTATTGACCAAACAAGCTATTTAGCGTGGCAGAGACAGAGAAAGGGCTGTTCTGCTGGGTAAGCTAATGCTGCAGTCTGCTCCTACCATCGATCCAATGTCCTTTAAATGGTGTAATTAAGCTTTGAAGTAATGGGGCAGAATGGAAAGTTAAACTCTGTGATTGCAACTTATTTGTTTCCTTGCAGTGGCTGTCAGGAAATACTTATGTCCTGCCTCTTTGATGCAGTTTGTTTCAGTGCACTAACCTGGCCAAAATTCACTGTGTTCCGTGTGCTTCACCCTTGGAGAACTGCACAACTGGAGCCCAGGCAGCCCCTGGCACCAGGGCATTTTATTCTGAGTTCCCATCATTCCCATCATTTTCTTGGAGGGCTGTGAACTGTGCAAGTTAGAGCATCGCAGGCAATCTGAATCACCACATAGCAATGATCCACACCTCCTTGTCTGAAGCACAGAGCATGGGGAGCATTTTGCACAAGCACGTTATAAAGGAGGTGGCATTGTGTGGCAAGATGTTTTATAGCTGCTTTTACAAAATCCAATTTAAACGGCAGTTCATCTTTAGAGGCAGTTTACAAATTGATGAACAGCATTTCCAGCTGACACTGGGGCCCTGTGTAAGACACTCATACACTCTGCAGCCTCTTTCCTTTCCTCAGGGTTTCTGTGCCTTTGGTAGCAGTGACACTGCTCTGGTGCTGGAGCTGAGAATGGCACAGGTACCGATATGCTGGTACATTAGTATCTCTTGGCCCATTCCAGTGCTTGCAGCACAAGGATATCACAGCTCCATCTGCCAACACCTTCTGCTTCCCATCGGTATTCCGATGCGCAGGTATGCTCAACCCAAAGCACACACCTGAAGCTGCTGAAGCATTGCTACTGGCATTTATTACTCAGCTCCTTGTTCCTTAGCAGGTAACAGCAGTGGCTCTGTGCAGTGTTGGCTCTCTGGAGAGTTTGGGTCTATTCCCAGCTTCAAACCCACTTGTTCAGCTTCAGGCAAGGACCACTCCTGTGCCTCATTTTCCTTATCTGTTAGGCTGATTGGGCTTCACCTGACTGCTGTGAAGCTTTTAACATCCACAGCTGTGAATGTGAATGACTGCTTTTGTGTTTACAGTTTATATTGCCACTTTTGTCATGCGTGAACCTGCAAGCAGAACAAAACCACTGCGTTATACATTTCATACGTTGCCCTCCCATGAAAATTTCTCCTGATGTGTGTTTTTCATTTTCAAAAGGAATAAAAATGTTTGTGCTGCTGTAACATCTCTTTGAGAGGTCAAAAATGTGATCTTCAAAGTTGAGATATGGAGCAAATTATATACTTGGATTATGATCCTTATCATTGTCCACATCTACAGAATCCTTTCTCTGCATAGGACACAAGGGTCCACAGTCTAGGAAATGTCTTCTTAATCATACCTCACCTTTTCTTTCAGGACCAACAGACAATCATAATGCAATGATAAATTCCCTCTTTTCCAGCCCACGCCAAGTAGGATTGAGCAGTGTGTTTGGGCTGACCTCACTGTGCTGTCTTATTTGGTCAGAGAGGGGAGCAGCCCTCTGCAACAGGGCTTTGGAAAGGTCAGGAGCCACAGCGATCCATGTGCAGCCTCGCTGGGCTCGCAGCTTTTTCCACAACAGGTTTTCCTTCAACTGCTGTGGGGAACCAATCTGCCCAATGCAGGTCGCTCAGCGGTTGTAAATGCGATCAGGATCCGTCCTTGTGTAAACATGCTGATGAAAAGGCCCTTGGCAGGTGGGAGAAGGGCATGCAATGGTTTGGATGTGTTGAGGGGGCAAGACGAAGGTGTGAAAGCTGTGTGGTTGGCAGTCTGAGCTGGCTGTGAGTAGCAGGACCCTCTTTTGGCACCATGTCCTGCTGGGCTACCATGACCTCTTCCTGCCCCAGGCTGCCCTCAACACAAGACCCTCACCCTGGGTTCTGCTCCTTGAACCAGGCAAGCAAATCCTGCTCACCTGAGCACAGCACCAAACTGCTCTGAACTTTATCAGGCCAAGCATCCCTTACCTAGTGGGATTTAAATGCACTGTAAATCAGGCTCTGGTGTTTGCAGCCTAGTGTTATCTTTGCTCTGATGAAACAGGGAAGCCGGTGTTTGCTGCCTTCCAAGACCAAAAGGCAACAGGGAGATGCTAATAACCTTTGATTAGTCAAAATGTTCACAGCCTGTGTGCTGAAACATATTCATCACCCCTGGTGCAGGTTATGCTGGCAGGTAACACTGCACCCAGCTGCAGCCAGCTCCCTTCTGCTGCTATTTATCTGTGCCACAGGTCCATGAGAGTCTGGGTTTCACACAGAAATGCCTTGAAAGCGCAAATGGAATCCTTTCTTCTTTTTTTTTTTAGCCTACTTCAATGGTTTTAGGCCAATGTAAATCAGTGGAAAAGAACTCTTACCATTTTACAGAGCAGCATGGAAACTTCATGAAAAAGCTGTTGGAGTTGGCAGCTGAAGGAGCCAGGAATAATATTTAAACTTTCTCTTGAACTGTTTTGAGATAGACACGATGAGTAAAATCACTCTGGGCATTTCATAATAAACCGATGCTGATCGAGTTGGACCTGACCTAAGGGCAGCATGAAATGCCAGCGACTGCTTAAAAGGCAGCTTGGGGAGAGGAGGCAGCAGATGAACCCATCACAACCCTGACTCGAGACAGGGACACAGATTCAAATAATAAGCCATCGATGAATTAGCCTTTGCTGATTTTGGTCTTCTGCCACAGCAGATGTTTGTTGACGTTAGAGAGACGTTGTTCTAGCACATGCAGATACCTCCCATTTGAACACTGATGCTGATCCAATAAATGTGATGAAAATCATGAGTAATCTAACTAGCTCTGAGTTATTCCAATATAAAAACTATCGAACTGATAGGCAGTGCACAGTTAGAAGCATTGGTAGGTCTGTAATACTTTCCGTTCTATTTGATCGTTCCTGACAGCTTATTCTTTTGCCAGCCTTTTGGTTTAGAGTCTCTGTTTGACTGCTTGGTTCTCAGCCTGGGTGCAAGTCCTTACCCCACTAAAAGGAAAAAAGCTAAACAAAATGAATTCAGCTCTTTACAGAAAAATAAGGATGCTGTGTGTTCTTGAGACAGTCCCAGCAGAAAGAGCCCATCATTAGCATCCAAGCACCAGGAAAGGCAGCCCCTTTCTTTCTCAGCACATGATCGCTTTACTTTCCAGCGCTAAATTTCTTTTAGTGATTTCCCATGCAGTTATTCTCTGTCTTAGGGCATGGGGAACATGCAGTGCTCTGTATTCCCCACCCCCCCAGCAAGAGTTGCAATTAAGGTAACGGACAGTAGCTATCAAATAGGAAACAATATTTTGGATTCTCATGCAGAGGAAGAATGGGTAAAATAGGTGAAACATGAAGGCAAAAATGTCGGTACATTAACTGAAGTGTTTCCTGGTTGAAATTTGAGCTCTCCTGCACAGACTTAGCCTTTCTCAGATGAAGGACTTGGGAGCAGATTTGAATACAAGTTGTTCCTCACCTCTTGTGCCATATTATCTCCTGATCTGCTGCCAAAACACTCATCATTGGGACTTTTTTCTTTTGCTAGAGATTATGTTTGGTTTATTCTGCTGCTGTAATTTATCATTTCACTGGCACCTTCCCCTCTTCCTGAGCATTACGCAGGTCTCAGGCTTCGCAGTGCTGTTGTATACAGCTCCCATTGCTCCCTCCCAGCCCTGCGGGTCTGCTTCCAAACCAGGCATGTGTCCCATGCTGACTCCAAGAGCAGTGCCAGGCAGCAAATGCAGTGGGGTATTATGCTGCGACTGGGAGGGAAGAGCTGAGTCCAGGGGTCAGATTTACTGAAGATCCTGTAAATCCCTAAGGTAAGAATCCATGGAAATCAGTCTCTGCTGTGCATCTAGTTCTTAGATACAGCAACCACAAGAACATCCCTTCTGCTCTGGAAACTCAGCAAGTATCGGAGCAGAGCAGTGTTTGATTTAGTGCAGTCTTATGGTACTGCTACTGCTGAACCCAGGACATAGCCGAAATAAGACGCTCTGGAGGAAGACAAGACAATGTCTAAAATGCTGTGAACATAGTGGGTGAACATACCAGAGGGGGAGCACTTGACCTCAGCAAAAGCTGGGATTTATGCTTCACTGAAGGTGCTGGCTTTGTGTAATTCTGTGTTACAGAAGGGAGTAATTCTGTCTGTGAAGGGAGCAGACAAAGAGCTGCAGAGCTAATAGCCAGGAATGCAGATGCAGCAGCATCACCAGCAGCCGCTGAAAAGAGTTTCTCTAGGAAGAAAGAACAATTTGGGTACTTGAAAATGCACTTGCTTAATACAGAGAGCGGGGTCAGTGGGTCCCTGCACTGGCACTGAAGAGCCCCAGGTGTGATCTCAGCTTCCCACCGCCTGCTTTTCCATGAACCAAAATTACTGGAGGGTCACAGCACCCCATGCCTCAGCACCACAGCCAAGACATGCTCAGCATGGAAACCACCCCTGAGCCACCATTCTGGGAGCAAGACATTGCTCCTGGGATACAGAGTTGGAGAGGGGGTGTGGGATGAGGCTCATTTTAATTCCACCAACTTGCTGAAGGTCATGAGGTTTGTATCCATGTCCTGGTTTCCCTCAGTGCCCAAGAAGTCAACTTTCTAATGCAATTCCAAATCATCAAAAGATATGTGAAATAAAATACATGACTTTTCCTTTCAAAGCCTTGAAATTAAATCTAAACAGACCTCTAGCCCCAATCTCTTCTGCTAAGTAGGCATTTGTGGAATTAAGAAAAGGTTAAGTTCCCCGAAAAAGTTGTTTCAATAATGATTTTAAAAGGCAACATTCTGTGCTATATCATTGTGGGCTGTTTAAGCACAGCAGCTCTGAACAGCTTGCTTTGCTATGGCAGTGGAGAAACAGTTCTTTTGCCGTTTCCCCACATAAGCCAAGAATCTCTTCTCCCTCATCAAGAGGTCTTTGCCTTAGCATTAAACATCTTGTTTGGGAATGTCTTAAAGCAAATTGATCATCTGGTTTTGGTTTCCAAAGATTTGCCTTGTAATCTTCCAGGGCACCATTCTCTCAAGCTCTGGCCCTGTTCATCACTTAGTAAACCTACAAAGGGCTCAAATAATGGCAGCCACGTGCCCAGCGCTGCAGTCAGGGACTGAAAGTCAGGAGGTCCTCCCATGTCCACACATTATTGTGCATAAATCTTTTACAAGCTTCTCTAGCTTTTCTTGGCTTATATTTCCCTTTCCCAGAAGGCAGCCGGAAGAACACCGGGAGGCAGTCAAAGGAGTCAAGCAGCAGGAAGGTGCTGACAGCAAGGCCACTTTGAGTAAAGCATCATTCCCCAAACCTGCTACTGCTCCAGAACACATTTGTTTTCCCACTATTTATCACTCAGTAGTGCAAGAGTGGGTGAAGATCTTTTCACTGGGCTCTGGCCAGCATTTTCCAACTTTGGTTTATTTAGGAATATAATTCTTGCCATCAAGCCCCGCAGCTGATCATGGAATTTCCAACCCAAACCATACTGTGATCCTCCCCTTCCCACCAGCCCTGGCTGCCACAGAGCAGTTTGTCCCAACACTTTCAGCACCTTCTCACCAGGTTGCTGATGAGTCTTCAGCAGCCGCTGCAGATACATCTCCCTGGATCTTGGCTTCACTTACTGTCCCTCAGCAAAGACTTGCTGCTCCTCGTGCTGCTGTGTTTGTCACCTGCGATGCATTTATCTCTTCACTGCACTGGGTTAACTGCTGCTCCTCAAATAAACGGGTTGTAAAATAGCTCGAACAAGAGAACTATGAACGTCAATTTCAGCTCCAAGTCAACTTAGCCTTTTTACGCCTGATTTATGTATTAGCAGTGAAAATAAACAGGGAAAGAAAGAGCAATTCATAACCAGAGGAGCTGCAGAAAAAACAGCTCCAGCCACTTCATGGTACTTGCAGTGCACAAGTGAGCCTGCTTGCTGGATGGTGATAAATAGATATCCATAACTCAGCCTGTAAAGAAAACTCTTCTGCCCATGATAAAGCTGAGATTCTAAGGCATTTCCCAGACCCAAATTTAATGGGACTGAAACGTACAACTAGGGGAGGGAAATCTACAATTTGTGAAAAGGGTTGGTTCAAGATTAACCAGACATTGCTACAATAATTTAGAGCACTTCTACCACTGCCGCTTCTGATTTGCCTTTTTCCTTTCTTGTAATTCAGTCTTCCAAGTAATGACTTTTGCAACAAAAAGTGAGGCTATTTCATTGTGATAAACTCAAAATTAAGTGTGTTTCTAATTCAGCGTCCCATGAGAGCAAGTCCTTTTTCTACCAAACATAATAGATGTTTAATACTTGCTTCCCCACCAGAATTTCACTGAGAATTGTCAGTCAGCTTTATCTGCAAAATCAGAACACTTGAACTCGTATGACATTTGCCAGCCTTTAATTTGCAATTTAATCAGACATCTCAGCTAATTAATCATCTATGAACAAGCAGAACCGAATATATTTGTACACTAACATATGACCTAACAGTGAGGCGCTATTATTGATGTCAATGTCCCCTGGCTTTTATGTGCTGCTATGTTATTGCGGGAAAAACCTCTTCCGTACACTGTTGAATGTGGTACCTATTGGTCCACATTCCTATTGGCCCTGGTGTTCCTACTCTTCTCTAAACAGAGAAGATGAAAGAAACAGAAGTGATTTTTAAGTCACCTTTAAAGCAGCTGCTGTGTATGCAGCTACAGCCGGTGGTTTTAGAGTCATTCTGCCACACAGGTGGACAGAGGGGCTGTGATCTCCCATTGCACAGCCCGACACGGCACATTCAGTGCCCTTTCCCAGACACAGACACACACGTGTGAGACAGGACTGGCAGCAAGCACAGGCAGAGCTCCCTGCAGGCACCCAGCATCCACACAGCTGTGCTCAAAGCTTCCTTTTCCTTGGGAGCTGCTCTTCCAGACCAGGTTCCTGTCCCAGTTTCTCTGCTTGACACCAGTCCTGTCAGAGGCATGAGTGACAAGAATTGCTTCATCCCTCAGAGGCTTTAGCAAAGTGACTGAAAGTTTTCATGGCACTATAAACAGGTGCTCATTCCCTGTTATTTGTGCATCTTCTGAGCAACTGGATGAACAAGATTCTTTGTCATCACTTATCCCATCACACCTTACCCAGATCATTTTAAATGAGGTCCCCTAGTACAGTTCCAGTACCTGGAATCATCTGTTTTCTCCTCCAGTCTCATGTTCTCTGGGACTCCCAGAAATCATGTAACAGGCAAAAGGAGCTTGCTGTCATCCCCGGCCATTAAGCATAGCTAACTCTTGCATTCTTTCTTTCTCATTATTACCCTTCTGCATCATTTCTTTCCACATTCTTACCTTCTCATCCCTAACCCTACACTGCCTTTTTGCTCCCCACCCTAGGGTGTACTCGTGGGGCTGTGTGGCTCCTCCTGCAGTCGTGGCACTGCAGTACTTGCTGCCAGCCGATGTGCTGCCTCTAATTACTGCAGAACAAGAGAAAGAAAATAATGGTATTAATTAAAAATCCACTAGAAGCACAAATCAGTGGAGGTTCGGTGTGGCAGATGGTCACAGAGGCCATGCCCAAGGGTTCTTGTTCTGTAAGTAAGTATTCTTACCATAAACTTGCACGTACTAAACTGTGCTTCCTTCTCTGTATGAATATGGGGTAAGAAGCATTGCATTTTTCACTGAAGCCGGCTTTCTGCATATTGCTCAGAGCTGCTCACTAAATGGCAAAGCTATTCCTGTGGTTACCTCACAACAGGCAGCTGTTCCAGGCTCTGAGAAACCAGTCAGTTCTTTCCTGTAGAGCAGACTACAGGCCTGTATCTCCTGTATGACTGCTGGATATCACATTTATACACAGGCTTCCTTGGTCAGGACTGGGATGATGGATGGGATGCTGATGCTCTCACAGCAGAGGCAGGTCCTGCACATGGTGAAATGCCACAGGGCACAGCCAGAGCTACAGACTCTAGAAAACAGGCTCTGACTGATGCTCCCAAAGCAGCATCTACCACCTGGAATCCACTTGCACTGATCTGCATGGCAGAGAGCACAAACCCAGCCACAGACAGCCAAGATCCACTCTGACATCTGCTTCTGGTCTGCTCCTCCTCCTGGTCAACGCAGCACAAAGGCACCCACAGCACAGCTCTGCAGTGATCCTTGTCCTGTTGGGAATGTGCCAAAGCATCAGCAGCCTCAGGGCTCACACCTGATGTTCACATGAACCGTGCTGGGTGGCTCTGTCAGCGCTGCACTGTGATGAGCTGAATCCTGTTACGGTGATGAAATACTCAGGGTTTAGAGCCCATTCTTCTGCAAAGTCCAGAAGTTGATGTATTAAATTCTCCTGGCCAGCACAACCACACAACTCTGCTGGCCAAAGGATCACACTCCATGCCAGCAGTGAGCACAGCCCTGACTGTGCTGACTCTTACTGGGCACCAGTCAGAAAGTGCCAGGACAGGCTCTGGCCATCCATGACCACTTCTCAAGCCCTGCCACAGGGAGATGGTGAGTTCCAAAGGGCACGAGGGTGCCTGGCTCCCTCACGTCGCCTCACATCCACCTGAAAGCACAGGGCACAGTGGTTTGGACAAATCATTGCTGATGAGTCTGGGGTAAGACGCAGGTAGGGTTTGACGCCAGTGGTAAAAACCAAAAAGCCTCGTATGTTGGGAACTGGAACACCAGGTAATTACTTAATTGAGTCCATGATTTCCACCTTGGTACAGCTGCCTGCAGCACTCAGGCTAAAAGCAGAAGTCCATTAGTAATGCTAGCAGCGGTTTACCTCCAGAACACAGAAAAGCAGAATCCCGGAGCAGTGCAATATTTGGAAAGCTGACACAAACTCTGTGTCCATCCAGCTGCTTCAGCCACAGCCAAGGGAAGAGAAGTGCTGGGGAGAAAGGCATTGGCTGCAGGAAACAAACCAACCCTGTTTCCCCAGCCCTGCAGAGGCAGCCCCAGCCATCATCCTGGACAGCCAGAGCTCCAGGCACCGGCTCCTTCTGCCAGAAGCACTCATCCCTTCCGGACCCAGCACTGCTGCTCCTCCCAGGTGGCACCGTGGCCAGCAGCATGGGGAACAGTGGTGCCAGGGTGCCTTGTGCTGGGGCCAGGTAGGAAGGTCTGACATGAATGTGCTGTCAGATCCCCCACCCGGCTGCACACAGGTTTGTGGGGTCACTGTCTCTGAAAGAAGCTCAATGGTCAGTGCATACACACTCCTGCTTCAGCTTTTTGTGCCAAGAGGCTCGTTTTCAGCAAAACACCCTGAAACCTCAGACTGAGGGATCAGAGTTGGTAACCCGAGCCTTTCTACCATGGGCAGTGAGCTCACACTAGCCTAAACAGAGATGCAGACCCAAAATGTCCAGAATTGAGAGATCCATGTGGGAAAACAAGGGCAAACCTCAAGCAAGATTGATCATTATAAATCCAGCGCAGAAGTGATTTATCCCAATTCCCCACTGGGTGGTACAGAGCAGACCACAGCAGCAGTGTTTCTGCTGGGACACAGAGGAGGTAGAAGGCTTTGCCTGTGCAGAGGGCCCCAGCCCACAGGAGTCTTTGTGGGTTTCCCATTGCAGAGCAGCAGGAAGAGATGGGCAGGGAGCACCTTATTCCCTCCCCACTACATCAGCCAGCTGGACTCATCAAAAGTTTAAACCAGCAAGAGGCAAGCAAGTGAGCAAAGAAGTTACAAAGATATTTCAGAGGAGCGCTGCCAGAATGGGAAAGCTTGAATGAAATAATGTCTTGAGGCTGGTTTAGCTGTCAGGGCTTTAAAACTTTTCCTTTTCTTCCCGCAAGACAACCCAACCGTAACATAATTTTCCCAGCATGTGCCAATACACATCCATAAACCAAAAAGATGCAAATCCTGGGCTGTGCCATTGCACTTGCTTCCCATCAGTGCTTCCCTGGGGAGGCACCGACACCTCTGTGTCTGGGACGGCATGGCTGGTGCCACCCGAGGCTGCCACACCGGGACACCGGTGGGTACCACACTGCACACACCCCAGCGCCATCACTCGGAGCCCACTTGATCCAGCTGTCAGCACTGCACATCAGTAACCTCTGGTTTAAAACAGAGATAACTGTCCCAGTTCAGTTGCCTCTGGCAGGAATAAAGCCACCCTCGCACCAGCCAGGCTGGGAGGAATAGGTTTGGACTTTGTTGTTGAGGGTTCATTTCAGAAATGCAGTGGGTCCAAAACTATGAGTAAACACCACAAGGTAATGGATGGCTGAAAGCAAGGTTTGTCCCCAAAAGGCTTATGAACAATGTATAATTTTTTACAGGAAACAATCATTTATATAATTCCTGTGAACTTCTGTTACTGCGCCAGGGGAGGAGGGAAGGCATTAGTCATGCACCAGCAGATGTTTTGACTTATGTAAGACTTTTTTTTCAGTTTCTTTTTCTTAAAAAAGCTGCATTTCACCCTGGAGGCTTCTCGAGAGCCTCCTTGCACTTGGTCATTTCAGTGGTGAGGCAGCCAGGAGGTCTCGGAATTGCAGAGAAAGCTGCTAAGCTGAGGCTCTGCTCCTGCAAGGAATAATTCAGATTCAGGAGGTGAGGGACATGTTCAGAGGTACACAGCACCCCAAAGGGGCTCCCACGGCGTGCACCAGCTACACTGCACAAAACAGGTTCATGTTTCACAGTGCTGAGGACAGCAAAGTGGAGGTGATGTCCACAGGGGCACACATCAGCATATCTCTGCTGACAGCACAGGACCACCCCAGCACACCGAGCCACTGCCTGCTGGGATGTGCGCATGTTCCAATGCGAAATAGCAATCCCTGCCTCCACGTCCCTGCTGCCATTTTCTCTCTTGTGGCGCATTCACCTGCATTTAGCACTGCGTCCTGACCCTGATCACCACCTCAGTCTCAACACAGTGTGTGCTGAAACACACACGCTGACCAACCGCCCACACTCTCTTCCCTTTTCCTCCCTTCAGCTCCTCCAGCATCAGTGAGCATCCAGGAGGTCCATGCCCATCACTGGCTGCCTTCTACATGGAGGCACAGCTGGAGGCGTTCCTCTGTGGCTCCTGCAGGCAGCCTGGGCCAAGCACTAGCTAGCTCAGCCCAGATCCAGCTCACACTTCCCATACGAAAACACTCCAGAGAAACTCTGGAGAAGCACCAAGACAAAGTCTCCTCCTGGGACAGGCTACTGCTGTCCCAAGAGCCCAATACACTCTTCTTTACAAGCTCCAAGGAGCACCCAAAAGCCAATAACAAACTAGATGATGTCTATCCTGTTAGTTAGTTAAGCTCTGCAAGCGTTTTGTTTCAGCAGTACCACTCACCCCAGCAGGGCTCTGTGCAGGCTCAGCCACCGGCCCACCCTGGAGGTGCTCATGCGCTCCATTGTTTGGTTCCTGCCTTTGAGCATCTCCACAGTAGCAATGTGGCTGCCACATTCCCTTGTGAGCTCCAGCTCCATGCCAGGGCCCTGGTGGCTTCAGCACTTGCCTAGTCATGATTAAAAATGTAATCTTTTAAAAGGCTTTTAGGAAGGGGATGAAAAACTGGATGTGACAACAGTTTGAAGACAGAAATTCATCACGAATTTCGTCAGTCTTCACCAGCAGCACGTCAGGGGATGGTTAAAGCTGCTCTGTCGAGAGCATTTATTGCTTGCTGGCCAAGACAGATCAGTGCGGGAACTGGGCATGCTTGCTTTGAGCCAGTGTGTGAAGGCTTGGGCTGGTGGCCAGCAGCAGTGACACCCCTTCACCACAGAGCATCTCGGGTAGCACTGGGCTGCAGAACTGCATCCTGTCACAGTTGTGAGGACTGCACGAGTTCTCTGCAAGAGCAGCCAAAGTATCTGTGCCAAGCTCTTAATGTGCAGCTCAGCTTGTCTAATCTTCAAAATACCCCAGGCGGTTCCTTACCTTCATTAAGGTATTTATCTTTGTTAAATAGAACCGGACATATTTGCATGTCCACCAAGACATGTCCTATTCATACTGATGGCCACTCAGAGTGGAATTAGGAGCTGTCAAGAAGGTGTCTGGCCTTTGAATGCTGACAACAGGCATTATTAGATTTAAAGGGCTGGGATAAGCTTTGCTCCAGTGCTGGAGCTTCATTTCCAAGACACAAATCTCCAGTGTTTGTGCAGCATCAAGAACTCCCAGCCTAAGACTCTGAGGGAAGGAGCTTCTATGGTACAGAGCAGCACCCATTTACCTGCAACGCTTACTAGACACGAGATACGTTTAAAATTCATTAAATTCCACCTCCTGCACTTGGCTCTCAAGAAACACTTAAACCAAAACGCTCCAACAGCTGTTGCCTTCCACCTAGCTGACAAGTGAAGTGATCCTGAAGCGCACCAGGAACACAGTGCTGTTTTTCAGCCGAGATGCAAGCATAAAAAGGTTTCCAACTCCACACGGCTCTGCAGTACTTACAGAAGATGGATAATGCTGCAATCCCTAAGGCCTGCTAAAATCTGGTTTCCAATGTTTCTATCAAGAGCGAGCCTGTAGGTGTTTATTAAGGAAATAAAGTTAACCAAAGTTGAAGAACTATTCTGATTTTTCCCTCTGCTACAGCAGCCAGCCTAGGCAGAGGGTACAAAACAGCTTCCCCAATGGAGCTGCAGCTCCGGGGAGATGTGGGATGTTGTTCTGATTACATGCTGGAGAAGGAAGACATTTAAAGCAAATATTACAATTAAAACTAAACCATGAAGGCGCTGAAACGGAGCACACACCGCAGTGGTGCTACCTGGTGCCGGTTTCCCCGTGTTCAGTGGCTGTCTCCAGGCAGACCAGCGCCACTTTACTTTGTAAAAATGCTTTGCCAGTTTCAAGAATCAATCTCATCTGGCAAATCCTTTCTCCTTTCCACAGGAAATTAAACATATGCTCACAGGGAAAGTTTCCAACTCACTGTCACCGAAATCCGGGAAATAAACTCTTTAACCAGAATGACAGGTTAGAAACCAACATTACTTTATTATAGTACATGGGGGACCGTTCCACCTATCGCGCACTGAGAAGACACAGTTTACTGCTGATGTATCTTCGTTATATACATACTCATTATAATTTGGTCTAATTTACAACCCTGAGAGGCTCCTTGTGTTGTTTTGTTTTGCAGCCATTTACCTGTTTCTCAGGCTTTATCAACAGGAGGAACCTACATTGGTTTGAGAGAAGATACCTGGTTCTCTTTGTTCCATGCCCTCCTTATCTCTATATCCTCTATACACAGTTAAATTCTAGTTTAAGAATCAGTGCAGCCCTGCCTATGTCTAAGTCTCTATATTCAGTGAAACACTAATTTAATTTGATATCAATTATACAGTGAAATACTAATTTAACTCAGCATCAACACATGTGCATCCATTCAGGAAAATCTCCGCCCTGCAACTGGGGCTGTGTTTGCTCTGCCTTACAGCAGCAAGTCCCTGGGAGGCTGTAGCTATTGGGCATCCCTGGACACCATGGATAGAGGGTATCAGGGAGGAAAAAATGCACCAAGTAGCCCAAGGCAAATGAAGTCCAGATACAAGTGATGATGGCAGAATTAATATAGACCCTTAGCAAGTAACACATACCCTTAGTGACATAGCCAATGCAATGCAGCATCTGTCAACTGCAAGCAAGACAGGGTAGCTCCAAGCAGCTCGGAGCACAGACCTGTAGCTCAGTGCTGCCCAAGGAGACCCACAGTTGTGCCCAAGCTGCAGGCAGCAACAGGGTCTGTAAAATCCCCCCAAAGTGGGATGCCCAGGGTGAGCCACCTTTCCCCCGGATGGCCACAGACCATCCCACGGGGCCCTGGCTCTCACCAGGAGGGGATGCTCCTCTCTCCAAGGGATGGACAGCCATCCCAGATCCCATACTGCCTCCTCAGTGCGACCCGTGACTGTGTGCAGATCTCTGCTGTCACCAGCAGCACCAACACAGCCCTTTCTAGGGCAGTCAGACCCATGGGCAGTACAGTAGTGTTTGTGTAGGGGACAGGATGGCCACACATAGTCCATGCCAAGAGCTTGCTGCAGGCTTTGGGCACACCACAGCAAGTGCTCAGTTTTTGTTCTAAACATGGATGGAAAATCTTTACCTCATTTGCTAAAAGCACTTTAATGTCTTTACACAGGGGAAAAGAAAATAAAATGTATTACTAATTTGAGTTATTTAATTCAGTCAGCAAGACTGAAAGCACTCTCTGCACTTCAAGCCCGGGTTCAAAGCATTAATCACTCAAAATTCTGCCACCGTTTCCTTTACATTTAATTTCTATGTCACTTTTTCATTCATTAGCTATGAGCGTGACAAGTGACAGACTGCCCTTAGGTGCACCTTTAGAGCACATACAGTGAATGGTTGTTGGATCCATCTAAGTACTGAATTATTGGAGCCATCTAAATAAAAGGCAAATTACCCTCGGAGCATTTCTTGACAATTAATTACCCAAAAGATGACTGGAGAATGCCAAGGTTTCACTTCAGCACTTCGTAGCAGTCTCATATTAAACTCTCGGTCCCTGGTAGGGCTCAGACACAAAGCCAGGGCACCCAGCACTAGTATAACCTTTTCAGAAGCATTTGCAGTGTTAAAAATAAGTGCTGTGCTACTTCCCTTCCCCAGTGAGGAGCAGGGCCGGTCAGCGCAGTGCTTTCCACCCAGACATCTTTGTCATCTTCTGCGTTTGCGCTTAAACAGTATTTCATTAGAAAAACTATCTGCCCTCAGCCCTTAAAGAGGCAGGACAGGGGAAGGATGGAGCGCCTTCACCTCTCACTGTGAGATGGGGCTGCGGTGCCATCCGGATCCCTGTCTTGTGCATCGCAGCAGCATTCCCCATGGAGCATCGCTCAGCGACAGCCAAGCCTGGCTCCTGCAGTGCCCCGGCAGCATTCCGAGCTGTAAGCCATGGAGATGGACATGTTCAAGCCCAGAGTGGTTCCAGAAGGGGAAAAAGAGATTTTTATCTTGGTTTTCCCAAAGCAAGACTGGCTCAGAGACACCGGCAGGAGCAGCCCTGGGGGTTATTACAGACCCAGTGGGCAGAGGGCAGTCACAGCCCGCCCCATCCAAAGACTTCAAATAGCAGAGAGGACACCAAGATTTGGCTTTTGAGGGGCAGCTGCGCATGCTGCGAGCTCCTGCTCCGCTGCACACCTGAGTGCTTCAAAGGCAAGGTATTATCCACATCCCCTTGCAAATTGCTCTCATGCTATTATTGTACATGCGCTGTTAATTCAGGGTGGTGAGCACTGGTTTGTAGCCTGATATCTGGTGATTTGCCTCCTAGGCTGAAACGCACTGTATTGGAGAGTGCCAGGGGCTGCGCTGGGCACATCTCGGCTGTGGCAGGTCCCACTGGCTCCAGGGAGCCCCTCCCAACACCAAGCCCAGGCCTTGCTGCAAAAGGGGCCTGGGAGTCACAGATTAGGATGGTGGGGAATGAAAAAGTAAAAGTAAAAGAAAGCAAACAGCATCAATTGCAGGAACAACTGGAAAAAGGTAAAAAACCATGTTCCTGGGCATAAATTCTTCTGCATTTACTGTGTAATTGAAGTCTCCTGTTCCTTTCATCATACCTATAAACAACTTTGTTCTTTACCATGGATGATTCGATCATAAAAGGTAAGGACATAATAATGGGGAAGGCATAAATGAAAGTAAAATGGGAGAAGAGAACCGAGCACAAGACAACCTGGCTGCCCTGCCTGTCCCACAGCCTGGCAGGCTTTGTAACCCTCCTGTTCTTCCCAGCCTGCCTGGGAGAACCCAGTGCCTTAAAACCAGCAATGATGCACTCATACTCATTACATGTAAATGTAATTAGGACCATTAAGACCTCATTCCATGACAATATTGTACTGAATGTGCAGGTGGCTCCACTCCCAGCCACTCACTTGGCACTGGGGGTTTGTGCAGCCCCCACTGGGTATGAAGCTCTGGAGGCTCAGAGGTCCCTGTTCTACTGCAGCAGGGGGGAGTCAAGCTTTAAGAGCAGTACCACCAGCAAGCAGTGAATTTATGTCTCTGTTTCCGCACCTACTCACATATCCAACTGCTTGCTTGCATGTCAGTTGGTCTGACAGAAGATACGTGTCTTCTGACACCATTGGGTGCACCTATGTCCCAGGACCCTTTCAGCACAACCAGGAGTTGTTGTTGTCCCATCCTGGACACAACAGACTGCAAGTCAGGCAGCTGCTCTGCAGTCTGGGCTTTGGAACCATGAAATCTGCACATAAAACCACACACCAAAACCTCTAACACCTTGTATCTGTCAATCACAGGATGCCTCATGACAAGGAGAAATGCCCCTTGGCACCTGCACAATGCTGCTGTGCTCTGCCAGCAAGTGGGATGATAACACTGGACCCTCCGCTGGCCCTTGACCCAGCAGCATGTGCGCCACGTCCATGCGCAACACTTTGTTAGCCTCAGATAGAAACGCCTTCATTCATCCCGCTTTTTGTCACCTCAGGCAAGTCTATTTTATCTTGGGAAAAATCGGTTCTTTACAAGGATGCACCATTTATTGAAAAGAAGAAAACAAAAGAGTCCTCGAGGAGGAGCTGCTTTCCCAGTCAATACTGTCTGAAAAACAAATGGGTCCTGCTGCAAATCAAAGGCGCTGCCACATGTGCTCCATGAAATATTGCATTTGTTCCTGCTCAGCCAAGCAACAATCCCTGGCCCCTCTTCACATTATTGCTCAAGAGTAACGTTGTCATCAAATATCCTAGATAAAAGCACCACAGCAGAGATGACATGCTCTGATGTGTGCTTCACAGAAACAGGCTGCTACAGTGAGAGCAACCTATGTAAGAAAGAAAAAAATACATTAAGTTCCCCCTTAGATTAGAGATCAACTTCATCCCTCCATTGACACTATCATTTGAGTTAGTTCCACTGAAAATACATCATACTTCTAATCTTAAGGACAAGTACAGAGAGTTCCAGCTGTTGTAAGTGTCCTGCACAAGATTTAGAGTCGAGCTTGAGAACAGCCTATTTTGAAATCGGTTTTTTGCTATCATGCTTTTCAGTTCTTTGCTGATTTTCCCTTCTAATAAAAAACCCAATTCTCACTGAGAAAAAAAGTCCTGGAGAAACCTTAGTTCTTGTGTAATGCAGTAACTGTCCCTGGCATCCAGACAAAAGCACACAGCAAAATACTCGGAAATAGCCCAAATAGGTATTTGTTTTAAACCACAATTATTTTGGACGTAAAAGCTCAGGCAGTGGGTACAAGGCATCGCCCTGCTCCTGGGCACAGCAGCAGAGCCCCTCCAGCACGGTGCTTGCACACATCCCAGCCCTCATGGACCCAAAGCCAAGATGTGGCCGGCTGCTCCTAAAGCTCACCAGTGCCATGGGGAGCGCTGGGTCTGAACAGTGGTCTCAGGGGAGACACTGGTCCCTGCACATGCAGGTCATCATGCACATAACTCTCCTTGCACTTGCATACGCCGCCAGATTCACAAGGCAGCACTCAGGTGGACCTGGCAGATAATTACAGCACAATGCATGGGTCATAAATGTACATTTTAATGTCCTTTTTGGTAAGCAGGGAGGTAGTAAACCAAGATAAAGGCACAATGGGACTCTAAATACCAAGAGTCAATTGGTATTTAACACCCAAATGGTGAGCTTGCCCCCAGTTTCCTCCCCCTTTTCAGAAATATTGATGAATAATATCTTAGCACTTTTGTACAGATGTCAGTAATGGGAACCTTTGAATGGCTCTACAATACAGTGCAGACAAAAGTACCCATCTTTCAGAAACCAATTTTAACTTCACCTCCCCAGCCTGCATCCAGGGCACCACAGGCATCTTCGAGCCGTGGGCTCCTCCTGGCCCAAATCCCACTTTGTTCTAACGGGTTTCACTTCCATGTTGTGGGAAGCAGCTCTGTTCAGTAATTGCTCTGATACACCAGACTGGGAAGTACTTACATGTATTCGTGTGTATTTCTAGCTTTAGAGGGAAGTCATCACGTATGTTTGAGTGCAGCAGTGTGGAAAGTTATTTAAATGCAAATGCTACATTAGGCCCATAGAAATTAATGCCCTCGATTGTTTATACTTGAAGTTAATGATTATTAATGATTATTAATGATTATTAACTTCAGGTTCCCACTTCAGCCAGGGAACCAGCCCTATTGGGAGAAACAACTGGGGTCTTAACTATCAGCTGAGCAGAAAGATGCTCAGGTAGAGCCATGGGGCATCTCAAGATCCCCATCCAGGAGAGAGCCTGTTCCTCAGCGGAGCACCACGTTACCCACGGAGCACACAGCATCACACGGGTACAACCAAGGACTGCAGGTGTGCTGCACAGAGCCGTCACGCTCAGGAGCATCACACACCCGCCAATCGCTGGTATTTAATCACTGACTTTTCCCGACCGCGGACCTCTCCGTAGCCGTCCCCTCCTGCAGCCGGAGCCTCAAGGAACCCCTGGAGCACCCCTGTTCATCCCGGCCCACCGCGGCTCGGAGCGGGGCAGCGGTGCCGCAGGACACGGGCTGCGGTCACTGCCGGCCTCTAGCCAGGTACGCGGTCGGCGGGCGCCCTCTGCTGGTAAGAGCGGCTCCGCTCCCGGAGCTGCCGCTGCTCAGCGTGTGTGGAACCGGCGTCAGCCGGGCTGGGAGAGACCTCGATGGTCATCAGGTCCAACCCTGAATCCCGCACTGCCAAGGCCGCCACTGAAGGAGCTCATATATACGGATTTTGAACACTTCCAGGGGTGGCGGCTCCACCACTGCCCTGTTCCAATGCCTGACTACCGTTTTGGTGAGGAAATTTCTCCTAATATCCAATCTGAAGCTCCCCTGGTGCAGCTTGAGGCTGTTACCTCTTGTCCTATCGCTACTTAGGGATGTGCCTCAACACGAGCTTGACCCTCACAAGAGCCCAGCCACAGCCCACGGACCCATCAAAGCCCTATGGGGTTTATTTCCTAGGAAGGTGCCCAGGAGCCTCCCTCAGCTCAGGATGTCTGGCAGCGAGCGCCGGGCTGGGCCAGCACTGGACCCAGGTGCTTACCATTGCTCTGGATGCCTGGGGAGCTGGGGCATGGTGGTGAGCAGCTCCAGAGCAGAGGACCCCAGCAGCCTGGAGCCAGCCCTGCACTCACCTTCCTGGGCTGTGCCCAAAGCTGCCAGAAAGGCCAGGCAGGCAACTACCTTCAGGAGATGGAGCTCCAGCAGCACCTGCCCCTGAGCCCACTCCCTGTTAAGGGCCCACACAAACCACTTCTAAACCAGTGCCAGCTGCTCCTACAGCTGCCATGCATCAGGAAGAAATCAGGGAGGTCCATTCTCCTCTGCACTGCCAGGACTGGGAGGAAAGTGAAGTGAAAAACAATAGAAAGAAACATAATACAGGCTCTGAACAAACCACCAGCTGCAGCCTTTTGTCAGCTCAGGTGTGAAGTGCACTCTGACTTCGCTGGGGCTGCTTATTTAGATGTGGAGTGTTTTATCCACCCAGTAGCCAGAAACATTGCCCAGAGTCCCAACATTCCCAGGGCAGGAGACAGCATTTGTTAGTGCACAGGGCAGGGAAGGGTGCTCCAGCCCCACAGCAATGCTTTGTACTTCTACAGTCTGCAACGGGAACCCTGGAAGGGCTATGGGGAGGGACAGGGCTGACGGTCCCCTATGTCCCCAGGCACCCCATTGCCTGCATTGGGGTGACTCCTCCCCACCCTGCAGTGAGAGGGTCTCCTTCTCACTGAGATCACTGATGATGGCTGAAACTGAATGTGTGCAGCACCGTGCAAGGCAGCGGTCAGCAGAGTGGCAATCAATCAGGAAGAATTATAACAAGGACTGAATTAAGAAGGTACCCAGATGGGATGAAATTAAATATTAATAGCCACTCATCACTCAAGTCATCTCCCCTCGGCAGCATGCTTGGCTGAGGCCACACGAGCCATATGTGCACTGCAATCCACTGGCTGGCTGAATGGCTCCCAGCTCTCCAGGTCCTGGTGTAGCACTGTCACAGCCAAATGCTCCTCACAACAGCATGGGGCTGAGGCATTGCACCCAGAACTGCTCAGTGGGAAGCACCTAGGGCTTCTAACACCATGCCAGCAGCCCTGGGTAACTCATTCTCCCATGGGCTGCAGCTGCAGCTTTGGAACTCCAAACCAGCCTTAATGACCGTAAGTTTATAAAGCTGCCTGCACCTCAGCACAGGTACTGAGCCCCAACCTTAAACATGCCCAATGCCCATTCAATAGATATCCCAGTTCTGGCACTAAAAGCCTTGCTGTCAGGAGAAGAAATGATAAATAGCTTAACATGACCCTGTATTAGTTAGGAGTCCTGGGCAACAGGGAGTTTTAACTGGAAATCAATCACCAATTTACTGATAATGCTGACATTTACTCTCAGACCAAGGCTTCATTTGGCTCATTAAGTACCAGCACCACTGTGGGGGCCTTCTCAACTCGAGTTGGTCCCAGAGGAAGAACAATCTGGAGCAGGGCAGACCTTCGATGAAACCAGCAGTGCGTGTGCATTAGGAAACGGTTTAATTAAGTTGCTTTATCTGGTAATAAATCTCATGGGTTAAAGCTGCCAGTGCACAGTGCTGGGGGAGGAGTGACCCAGTGTGGTGGAGACCACTGGCGAGGTGGTGCCATTGCTGGGAGCTGGCAGGGAGCATGGCACTGTGCCACATGGACACCTCCAGGGCGGAATGTTGGCTGTGATGGACGATGCCCTCTTGCACTCACCATGGGTTTCACATCCACTTAGCTGGCTCTGCTGGTTCTTTAGAAGTAAATGGGGCCAGACCGTGGGACACGGGGCCAACAGGGATCTGCTGCCCTGCAGGAAGGGACTTTGTTCCTCTCCTTGGCTTGAGCAGCCCCCTAATCCCTCTCTCCCCTTCCCTTTGGAAGGAGGTAATTGCTCTTGCCCTTTGTCCAGGGGAAGCAGCTCTGGCAGCTCAGCAGGTGTTTGTGGAGAGGGGGCAGTTGTCATTAGGAGTGGGCAGAGGATGGAGGCACAGAGCCCCTGGTCCTGAGGGGCTGCATCAGGGAGCGGGGTGGGGAGCAGCAGGTACAGGCAGAGCTGCTCAGGGGACCAGTGATGGAGGAGAGGAACAACCCCTAACAGAAACCCACACTGTTGTGGGAGTTGCCACAGATCTCCATCCCTGGAGATCCTATGGGCACTAACAGGCTCGAGGGGTGAGCTGCTGGAGGGACACGAGTGCTGTGTTGTGGTCCCCCTCTCCTGTGGTAATTAACATTTGTGTAATCGGCTCTCTGGAAGCAAGCCTGCTCTTGCAACGCTTCACTGCCAAAGCCGCCCTCTGCATTTTGAGAGCAACACTAACCTCACACTCCCGTGCAGGCAAGCACTCATGTGCTGAACTGCTGACATGGGCAGTCTGGTCCCCCTGCCTGTTCAGTGTTACCCCAGCCTCATCCAGCTGGTAATCCCCCTAAGGCACAGACACACCGAGGTCCTGGGGAGCTGATGTAGGCAGAGGTGATGGTGAGGTCCCCCCGGAGCAGGTGTAGAGTACAGCTCCCTGGCTGCCATCCTCACCTACGCCTTCTCCACCTGAGGCAGCCTGCTCTGTGGGCAAGCAATAACGCACCCAAAGGTGCCCTCACCCAGCAGGAGGCTCGTGAAGGGACTTTGTTACCTAAATGGACTTTAGATAAGATTTTAAAGAAGCAATGGTCCCTCTGAAACATGGGGTGAATCTTGGCTGGTGCAGCTCAGCACAGCTCCTGCACACCAAGGGAAATGGGCAAGTTTACAACCCCTAGGAAGCGGCAGGGTGGTTTTTTACTGGCTCACATCTCTCTTCCCTGTGTATTTTCACCATATGCCCAGGGCTGGGAGGAAGGAGCCCATCTGTGCTCTACAGTGGTTCATCTGAACAGAAACTGTGGAACACACGCCGTCAGCCATGGTGAGCCACTGCTCATGGCTACGGGGGAAGGTGCTGTGGAACGGCTCTGGAGCAGGACCCTGGCCACCTCTGACTGAGGGTGCCGGATCAAGGGATGAGGGATGGGGAAGCCACGAGCACAAGTACAGGCACAAATGCTCCCAGAGGCAGCAAATACTCTGAAACCACAGCCAGTGTTTTTGAGAAAAGTTAAGCAGTTTTATTCAACGGGATGAGTCCACACCCAACCAGTGGCTTCATCTACATGGCATCATCAGCATACATGACAGAGGACCCACTCAGACACTCTAGCTGAACAGCATCTCACCATACATTACAGGGACAACACCAGAGGAGGAGGATGACCATTACAAAGGGCAGCCAGCCAGCGGTTTCCTACGGCTTCCCAGCAGAACCAAACCCATCCTCACCAGACTTCACAGCCCAGCCACTTGGAACCAGACCAGGCTCGGGCCATCTACTGCCGCCCCATGAAAACCACAACACTGCTAGTTAAATAACACAGCCCAGGGTGTACAAAAAGGACCTACCGGGGTACTTCAGCCTAAGGAAGAAAGTGCACTGTCACCACCACCCGGGGACCGACACACTTGCACGCGTTGCTGAAGAGTCTGTACACAGAAGAGGCCGCCATGGGTGCCGCTGCTCTCGAGTCAGCACCATCGAAGGCGATGCTGAGCCCCGGGGAGGGTGGGCAAGCACCAAGGAGCCCCTCGGCATGGGATGGGGAAGGTCTGCGGGAGCCGAACTGGAGGCCAGCACTTGCTCTGCACAGCAGAGAAACAGCTGCTCCATGAACACCCTGCTCTTGGTTGCCCCGGATCCCACCACCCGCTCCCGGCAGCGGCGCGGCCGGAGGTTGTCACAGTGAAAGCTCTGTGAGCTCTCTGAAGCCTACAGTCTTTACACCTTTAGAGAGGTATCAAGGATCGGGGTACAGTCACTCATAGAACATGAGCAGGTTCCAGTTATGATACTCCTACAAGGTAACATGTTTCGATTTTGTGCCAAGTTAGCTTACAGAAAAATACATTTCTTCCCTTAAATTTACAGTAGTTAAAACTACAATTGGAATAGCATGTTAAAAAGGGGTAGTTTATTCTCCAACAAAACGTCCTGGTTTTCTTGT
Organism: Pezoporus flaviventris; assembly: GCF_033815535.1. Taxonomy (NCBI): domain Eukaryota; kingdom Metazoa; phylum Chordata; class Aves; order Psittaciformes; family Psittacidae; genus Pezoporus; species Pezoporus flaviventris. Next base: position 9,754,877 of record NW_026892569.1, on the reverse strand, counting down.
CTTTAAAAAGAAATCAAATCAAATAAAAAAGGACTCTAAAAGCAATCACCCCAGCACAACGCAACTGTACAAAGGAAATCTCGATGTGTACAGCTCCTAGGACGTTAAACTCCAAGCATTTGTTCTGGTGCTCAAAAAGGCACTTAAAGATAAGAAAACAACTGTATTAAAAACCCACAACAAAACAAACCAAAGGAAAACGAAAGGCAATAATTTAATAGAAAGACACTGGAACTCGTACCGCATCTTCAAAAGTAAGAAGGGAGGAAACAAAAACCCCAACCTCATAAACATGGTTTTGCTATCAAGTCATCTTTCAAAGTATATAAAAAAACCAGAACACTGGCAAAGTGAATGTTCTCCAGGAACTAAATGGAAAAGAAAGAAATAGAATTGCTGGCAATGAACAGACAGCTCTCGTGCCAAATGGGTTTCTTCCCACCCCCTAGAAGCACATTTGCTGGTTCATTACCAGACCAGACTGACAGCCTGTTTGAACATCTGCTGCCCGAAATGACAGAGGCGTTGACCTCTGGGTTAGCCTAAGTCAGGAGAAGGGGGAAAATCATGAGGAAAAAATAAACATCAGTACGAACCAATTGTGGTAATTACAAATGTCAACAATGTTAACAGACAAGTACATAAACACCATTTCCCCTCACAGCATTATACGGAGGAACAATGACAGAATCACTACATACAGTACTTCTCCCCCACTGTACACTGAAAGGTTAGCTTTGCGGCTTTGTTTTTCACTTCTTTTTATTATTACCATTATTATTATTACTGGGTTTTATTTTTACATTGAGCTACCTACTAAGTGCAAAGATTTGGTGAGTGGCTTTCATCTAATCTTAGCCTATTTTTTTGTACAGTTTACATGTTAACAGTTACTTTCCAGCATTTAAGCAAGTACAGCAATATATACAGAGCCGGGCAGGGAGGAAGGGACACATGCTTATGCACTGGCATGGGGACACCACCGGGCTGGTCCCGCCGGGGTTGTGATGGGTCTGGCACATGGGAGGAACATAGGGCGAGCTCCCGGCTGAGACACGAGATGCAGCAGGACCCATGGGCTCAGCCATCGCTGCCTTCCTGAAGCCAGGCTGCTCCTCTGGCCATGGGCAAGCTGGGTGCTGCAGTGGTGCTCGAGAGAAGAGCAAGATGAGGAGGGGAACAAAAACCCACCATGGGCAGCGACTGTTGGATGAGGCTCGCTAGCTGCTTTGGCCAGGCACAAGACAACAGCAGAAATCAGAGATAGCAGGAAGAAAGGATGGACATGGAGGAGCCGTTAGTACATGCTCATGTGCAAGTGACCAAATAAACCATGGGTCATTGCATGGAAATCTGTAGAAGAAAAAACTGCAGGAGAAGCACAGAGTGTCTTGAATTCAGCGCTTACAGGAGACTTGATTATCAAAGTACCATGCAACCCCCAGCTCTTTCTGCATATTTTTTTTCTCTGGGTTAAATGTTCAGACGGAAAAGAAAATGTAGATTCTTTTGCATAAATTCAAACTGTTGTATTATATAGTACAGTACAGAAAGTGCAAAATACCACCCCATCAGATCAGTTCTGCATCTGATATGGTCAAATATGGCTCATGCTTTTCATGCAAGAAGATGCAATCTGAATCAAGACCCTCATGTGCTGCTGTGCAACTTCAAATAAAGGAACATTATTGTACCAAAGCCTCCTCTTGCCCACTTAGTCCCATCTGTTGAGATACTATTAGGTTTAAAAATAAAGAAACAAATGTGTGGGGAAAGGGAAATGAAGCATCTCAAAACTGTGTAAGCGACTCTGCTTTACCACAGGTTTGTCACTAGTCCTTGTTCATTCTGAAATCCAGAGTCCTCTGGACCCCACTGCGTAGGCAGGACAGCACTGTACCCCAGTGCAGCAGCAGCATCCTCCTCCCTGTGTGAAGCAATGGAGCACGCCTCGCTTTGTGTCCCTGCTCCCGGCCAGGGCATCACGGCGCACATGAAGGTGTCTCAGGATCCCACTTGAGCAGACGCTCCAGCCGGCCTGACACACACTGTCAATTGTGAACTTCCAGCTCTTCTCCATAGGCCTCCAGTGAACAACATCCACTGTATTTCCCCCCCCCGCCTCCCATTTTGTAAATGCTAAGAGATGCAGAAAGTAAACTCCAGGATTGGCTTGTATTGCTCGACGCACAGCTGCTACGTACCTCCACGCACACACACGCACACGAATAGCCTTGGGGAAAACTCAACTCAACCCAGCATCTCTAGAGGACATTTCAGAGCCAGTTTCTGAGGTAAATCTACTTTTTTTAAAAAGTCACTGAATTCTGTACACTTTGTTTTTTAATATATACTTCTACATAGAGCGTGTATTCTCCAGTGCCAACACGTACACCCACCGCCTCCTCCTGCTGTCGGGCTGCAAGCTTGGGAAGTGTTTCTGTATGGATGGGGAGGTGTGTGTGCACACATATGTACATACACACACACACACACACACACATGTATGTACAATCAACCACCAGGCCTAGGCTACGCACTTGTTCCCATTCAGGAGAGGTTCCTCTTGAGCACGGATGTGACGGATGTGACTTCCCGCTTGGCAGAGCGAGGCTTTGCCGAGCTGCTGGCCCTGCTCCCACCATCCAGGCGCTGGCATTCCCAGCCCCAGCCTACATGGTGCCCGATTTATCCGCCGAGCTGCTGGGGAACAGCTTCTCGGTGGGGGTGACGGCGGGGCTGCCCACCCCTGAGCTGCTGCTGCTGCTGGAGCGGTGCTGTACCACCGGCCGCACCGGCCGCATCGGAGGCGGCCGCAGCTGAGCCCCGGCCAGCCGGGCTGACAGTGCCGGCTTGAAGGTGGTCATCATCTCCGTGGTGGAGCTGCTGCTGCGCCGCATGGCGGCATCGGGGTCCCGGATGAGGATGGTGTGCAGGGGGCTGGCAGGCTCTGAGTTGGCGGCGCCCATCGGGGGGTTCTTCATGGGCTCCAGTGTGTCCAGGACCACGTCGGGAGCCTGCTTGGCTGTGTTCTGCCTCTCCAGCTCCCGCAGCTCGTTCAGTGCTGTGCTCATGGTCTTCTCGATGTCCTGCGAACACCATCGACAAAGGGATGTCAGCACCAAGCCACAGCACCACCCTGCTCTCCTGCATCCCGCTCTGTGGAGAGGCAACCCCATCATGGCATGTGTGTCTGTATGGCAGAGCCTCCAGGCAAAGCAGGAGCCTTGGAACAAGATGTAAAGCCCCATCTCCGCCTGCACAAAGGTGTCCCATGTCTCTCAAGTCAGGAGGAGTTTTATTGCCAGCTGAAAGGCAGCAAACCCCAAGCACCACGAGTGATGGGGTGAACACCAGCCTCTCCACATCTCACAAGACAGGGCATCTCTACACTCCCCCACAGCACTGAGGCTGGTTTTTCCCCCCAGAAAAGAAGGCCCTGCAGCCTCCATTAGATGTACAGGACCTCTGCTGCCCCTGTGCAACTGTAGAAACCCACACAGATGTACGAGGAGTAAGCAGCACAATGGCAGCTTGCTCTAAATAGAAGAGTAAGAATTCTCCCTGCACGCAGGGAAGCAGCAGGGTGAGACCAGCCCCAGCCCCTCATTGTGTCTCTAGCATATGGCCTCCATGGGTCTGGTCCACAGAGACCCTCCAGAAGGTGAACCCAGCTCAGCTAGACGTGTCCCTTTAAAGTAAATCAGCTAAACTGCCTACAACTGCAGTACTGATGGTCTCATTCAGAAATAGAGAGGCTCCAGTTCGGCTTCACTTAAATCTGCCTCAACTCAGTTAAGGCCACTGACTCAGAGAGAGACCATCTCAAAGTGATTTAAGGCAACTGAATCAAGTGTTTAAAAAGTAGGTGTAGTTAATTCTTTTCATTCTCCTAGGATAGATAAGTCCTTAATTTTAGAATGCATACAAAATGCTTGGTGAGCCTCAGAGAGCATTCAGAGGCTCAGCAGAAAGGAAATAATGATCAAGTTTGCTCTAATTCCTTTAGGCTGGTCAGGTAACGAATGAAAATATCCTCTGAGAGCTAAGCCACAGGACTACCAAGTCCAGCAGTCCTGCAGACTCAAGGTAAGTGTTCATTTACATCAGCTGAGTCAGAATCCTTCACAAGGCTTAAAAACAACCCCCCAAAACCCAAGAAAATTGTGCCTATTGTGCTCCATCCTCAGCATTCACCCATCCCTCTGGAGGCTCCACAGCCCTGCACTGCTGCTGGGGACTTCATGGGTGCTGCTATCCCATCCCAAGGTGGACGTGGTCCCCAGCTGAGCCAACCCTCAGGGCACATACTGCACTACAACCGTAACTTGTAAATGGATCACGCCAAACGCAAGCTCTTGATGGTCAGAAAAGCTGGATAGCGTGCTGCAGAGCAAGAAAACAAGGAGCGTGGCTGGTGGAAAAGCAAACAGGACAGCCAGAGTGCTTCATCTCTGCAACCATCATTACTTATCCCACCAAAAGAAGCTGATTCTACACACAACAGCCTGCCTAACCCCATGGCACACAAGCTGCTACATCAGTGACCATCCCACAGCTGCTGCTGCTCCTGCCTGAGGATGGCATGAAGCAAACTGCTGAAACTGGGGACACTGAACAGCCCATCCACAGCACTGCCAGCACCCAGGGCTCTGACACACACATTGGTGGGGACTGTGCCTGAACTAGGTGGTCCCTGAGAGGCTGGGAGTTCTGAAACCTGCTCCCTGAAAGGACCATTCTCTGAGATGTTAACAGGTTTGGTATAACCCATGGCTGGCCGGGGGCCTCCTGCCAGTGCTAGAGAGAAGGGCTGCACGCTATGCTGAAGGTAACATGCATTTAATGAGCAGTGTGGAACCGATGGCTTAATGTGACACTGATGATGTTGTGTGGCTGGAGGCATCATGTTGGGATCAGTCTAACAATTCTGAGGTCGTAGCTACAACAGCCCGTAACAAACGTGAAGCCTTTTCTCCAAACACTGATCATCAGTCAAATTCTGATTTGGCAAATCCAGTTTTCTCCTCTTAAAGCTCCTCATGGAGAGCCAGATGAAGATAATGCGCTTCCTTCCCTGCGGGAGGTAATTGCTGCCAGCGCATTTCAGTGGTGGATCGAATGTTTCTGCCTATTGCTTTGAACAAACACGGTTTGTGGAAGGAGGCAGCATCTTTTATTAGACCAACCGATAGAGTTGGAAAAGCAGGCAAGCTGTCGGCTGCTCATCTTTATCTTTAAAACACTGCAGCCTCAACAGCACTGTAATTGTGGAGTGTGTTGAAGGGGCTCTGCGGCACTACCCCAGTGACTTACACTTTAACCTCTGGATCCCTGGGCACCGAGAGCCACTTCACAACCCTCTTACCTCAGCAAGCGCTTCTGCTTCTAGAGATTTCTGATCTCCGAGACTACTGTGTCTAGTCGATCCACAGGTCGATCTCAGCGGGTGGCCATCAGACAAGGCCTTTCTGTCTGGGAAATTGATGCTGCCTGCGCTGCCGAATGTCGCCATTCTGCGCTTTTCGGGACTGTCAATCCTGCCCCTGTTTAGAGGTATTTTGTGGGGGCTGCTAGGGCAGGCCGCTGCTCGAGGAGGAGTGTCTATGCCAGGACCCATCCCTCGGGGCGGGCTGTGGGTGTCCCCCCCGCTTCGACGGCGAGGGATAGCTGCACCGTCAGACCTCAATCTCACTCTGCAAAGAATCCATCACAAGACTAAGGTCACCGTCCGTCAGGTCAAAAGCATTTGGTTGCATGCTGTAAGACAATTGCTCAGCTCTGAGAGCTCAGATCAAACCAAACTCCAGCCTTTCAGCTCTACAAGACTGAGGTAAGAGGGAAGACAGACATTTTAGCCAGTGCCAAGAAAGGGGCAGCATTGTACCTTCTTTACCTGTTAAGAACTACATTAGCAATGCACCTGAAAACCCCCTCCATGCTTGTATGATTCTGCAGTGCTTACTGGAGCCTTCCCGTCTGCCTTGCCCTGCACCACACACTGACTCTCCCCACACAACAGTAACCACATCTGTGTTCATAGGAAGAAGAGTTTCCCTACCTGCCCATGACTCCCCCAAAGCCATAGTCCACAATATGATCTGTTGGAGACTGGATGTCGTTCTTGGAGGAGGCTTTATCATCCAGCAGTGGTCCACTGCTCGCCTCGCTGTCTGCCTTCTGGCTCAGGCTGTCGGAGAATGCATCATCCCTAGGAAAAGGAGACCTCCATCAGTAACAGGGCTCTGCCCCAGGAGACAGGCTAGGGCCCAGCCACAACACAGACCTGAACATCACCACTCCAGCAGCTCTAGAGATTGTTAACAAAGGCCTGGACCAAGGCCATCACTTCAGACAGCACCCAGAGCTTGGAAAGAGCAAACATCATGTCACCATATCCCCCTGCACTGTTGTTGCCACTTTAATCTATCCAGATACAGTACTTGCAGTAGGAGAGGCATCCGTAAAGGACCCTAGGATGTGCCTACAGGCCAGGTGGACACTAAACAGTGCCAGATCAATGTACACATGGGGCAAGGCCAGTATTAAGCTGGGGGTCAATGACAGTTGGGGTTCAGGCACACTGAAGTACAGTATTTAGTGCTTGGCTTTATCAGCTTGAGGAAACAGATTTCTCACAGATCGAGACTTCTCACCAAAGTCATTAAACCTTGGGAAATCTGACCACCTATTTCAGGTGGCTAAAGTGAACCTTGTGAAGACATGTGATTTTAACATCCCGGATCAACACATGCCACTGTACTCACATGTCTTGTACCACAATGTACTGGTGGGGTATGAGGCCATCCACACCATTGTGTCTCCCTTCCCACCAGTCTTCTGATGCCCGATGGTACAGGAGGAGTGAGGCCCCTTTCTTAAAGGAGAGCTCTCGTGGAGATCGTCCAATGTAGTCAAACTTTGCTATGGCTTCAATCTGCTCCACTTCTGACAAGGAAAGAAGCACAGACAGAGAAGAACTTAATTCAACAGTCCCCAGAGCACAGTAAATCTAGAGACATCTCACCAGCATGGCAGTAATGCTGCTGCCCTAGCTTCCCAAGAGCATCTTTCAATGAGTACAAACCATCTTATTTTTAGATTGATCAAGCCTTTGTGTTCTTCCAGCCTTCCCGGGATTTCTCACAGACTCACAAACTACCAGCAATTACAAAAAGCTACAAACCAGATGGGGAGTAGTTGAAATTTCCCTGTGTGCATATGGCATCACCACCCACATTCCCATTTTCTACCTATAAAGTGATATCTTTAGTTACAGAACCCCATTATCCTCCAGACTGGGATCCTGTCAAGCTCTGTCAGATACTGTGATCAAAGCCCCACCTACCTTCTCTTCCTTTCCTAATCCTGGAGACAGTTTGGCTGAATTATTGATGAGTAACAAATCCCCCTCTGGGAATGCCCACAGAAACGCCGATACCGGCTCTGGCGAGGCAGCTGCTCTGCATCACTCTAATACACCTGCAGACCTTCCAGCACTCTATCTCACCACTTCTCCACTTCTTCTAATTGAAACTCTACCAAACACCAGGGATTCACAAACTGGGAGTTCAGGGCCTGAAATTCAAGTGGGCTGCAGGAGGACTTCACTTTGGGAGGTTGTGAGCACATCAGGAACCTCTGAGCCCCTGGCCATGGGCATCACAGTGGGAGCTGGTGGTGCATCCAGAGAGGAGCCTGTTGGTATTCGGGAGCCTGTGGAGAAGCCCAGCTCTTCTGCAAGTCTGTTTCCAGCTGGGAGCACTGAATCCCAGGGAAAGCACTGCAGCAATCACAAGGCAGTGGCAGTGTTTCTCTCTGCATTGGCAGAAGTCCCTGTCCTGCACTCTGTCTCACCTTGCTTCAAGACAAGGGTGAAAAAGCAGGCTGCTACCACCCAGCTACCTCTATTGGAGCCGGCAAGCAAGCAGTTAATGTACCTTGATTATTTGAGACTCCAGATCATTTTAAACCGCACCTGGAGACGGGCAGACAGGTGATGAAAAAGCTAAAATAGGGCAAATCCACCAGTCCCTGATGATCTGTCATGTTCTCATTAAAGTACGGAAACTGGCTCAGCGCTGCCTGTGCTATCACTAACCGCAGGCTTGGCATCAGCGGCAATCAGGATGTGATCTGTCGCTCTACTCAGCGACAAAACCCACACAAAGGGGGAGACAATGGAGGAGGACATGGGAGATGCTGCATGAGACCCCTGCCTCATTCCCCACCTCATGCGAGATAGGAGAGGTCACTTCAGCAGACTGATTTTGACCACCTTAAAATACACATCCACATCAATAGGAGTGGCGGGGTGTTTGGAATCAACGGGGAATGCCCTGAAGGAAACGTACAGGGGAAGCAGCCAGGAGGGCTCTCACAGCCCTGATGAAATGTTGAGTTTCCCATCAGGGAGGGTGTGTGGGGCAAGAGAGAGGGGAAGAAGGGATATGTAACTTCACGAAATAAAGCTGCTCCTCTTCTCTACACTTGCACCATGGTTAATCACCCAGAAACTCCAATCACAGCTATTAATGTGACCATGCAAGCATAAAATTGACTAAGTGGCAGCTTGCTCGCCTTCATCATCTAGTCCTGTTGTCTCCAGTCTGTAGCTGAAAGCAGGTCCTGAGCTGTCCGGCCCAGCTGTGTCCTTCCCCTCCTCCCTGCATCCAGCAAGCCCTCCACCACCCTGTCAGCCTTGGAAAGCTTCAGCATTTTGTCAGGGCAGGAAATAGCAGATTAATGGAATCTCATTGAACAGCTCCAGAAAACTAATCCTTGTACCCCACCATGGAAGCAGACCACTGCAAAGGTCCATGTGCATCCTATGCAACTTCTTTTAATATTCATTTTCATTACTTAAGCACATAAAACCACTGTCTCCCACCAGAGTGCCAGACACTCTTCCAGCCTCTATTCTGATCAGGACTGAAGCGCACACTGCCCTCCTGCAGGCACAGCTCTCCTAAAACAGACCTAATTTTCTGCTGCTCACATTTATACTCACCATCATCACTGGTGTGTGGCTCTGTGCCGTTGTCATGGTCAACCTCATCAATAGTGCCCGGCTCGCTGTGCGGGCTGTCACTGAAATGAAATACACCATGCTTTCAAAGAAAGAAGGAGATTCTGTTCCTAAGGCACTTAATGAAAGCAAGCTGTTGGGGGAAATTCTGGCCACAGTGATACTTGAGAGAGTTATGGCTTTAGTTTTCATAGGACTCATGGTCATTGTAAATCACAGTAGATCTCTGAAATTGCTTTGAGAACAGCAGACACTCGCACCACAATCTTCAGGCCCAGAACACCACGTTCTGTTGCTCAAGCATCTTACTCATATTTGACGAAACATACAGAAAGTGATACCAAGTTAAAATGTTCCATTCATTCATTCACTTTTGGTTTTAGCATTTTATTCTCCGCTTGCATCAGTAGGGATGGTGGTAGGTGATTGGTGTCAGGGAAGATTAGGTCTCAGAAATGTGTAAAACTTGTACACAAATCAGTTCAAGTCTGTTATAAATACAGGTTTGTTGAAACTCAGATCAGGGTGTCAGTTTAGAATTTCAGCATCCTCCAGACAACTGTGTAATATCAATGTTAAAATCATCATCAATAACTTAGTGTTAATACCACATTAACCACTTCTAATGTGAGAGCTTGTTTAGGGAGTTTCTCCTGAGTCAGCATAAGAAAAAAGAAATACTCATTGAAACCGCCTACTCTGTTTTAACTAGCAAAGCTAACATCAAAAGTAAAACTGATACATCTAAGTAGAGACTAACTGGTCAGGTATGCAAAATCCTCTTTAGTTTTAATGAAGGGAGTTATAACTATGAACCATGCAGACAGCCTTGTATGGAGTAAGATTCTTAACCAGTGTAAAACTGCACAAGCATATCAAATATATGTCACTTGCACCCCTAATTCATAATGTTAACAGGAATAAATGCGAAAAGGCATGCCCCTTCTGCAGAGGGACAAATTCACTCCTGCACTGTGCAGGGCTGCCCTGAAGACTAAGTCTAAATGTCCCTAAAGCTCTCCTCACACCCCATCCTCTTAGGGATCTGCTCCCGAGATCCCTTCTCCTACACTCATGTGAGCTGGGTTCAGCTCTCTGTCTGCCAGGAATCAAGCCAAAGCTCTGCATTTTGTCACAGGCTCACTCTTGATGTACAATGCCAGAAGATAACCCCAGCAGGGGATCTAGCTTTAAGTTCTCCAACCAATGAAGTCCTGTCCCCGCTCCTTACCAGTACTCCTCCCCTCCAGTCATGCACTTCTCATAGACAGGTCCTTCCAGTTCTCTGTGGCTGGGGAAGATGCCCTCGTGGTTGATGATGATGGTTTTGATGACCTCATTGACATGGGCTTGGCAGGACACCGGATCCTGCCCATCTGGAATGTGCATCAGAGTGGGCCCAAAGCAGATGGCCAGGTTGTAGGGATCCATCATGTTCTCATCGCTGTACTGTGACAAGCTGCAAGCACAAGTGTTAGGGAGGCATGGTGCTGACTTCCTCTGCTCTCTCAGAATAACCTCCCAGCACCACCACCACTAAACCCCTACCACCAAGAAAGTGATCATCACTGAGCTGTTCACCTTCCCCAGACATACAGCTGTGACTAGGCAAGGCCCATGTAGAAGCAAAATACAACTCTCCATGGCAATACCAGGAAGGACTTGAGCAACAAAGACAGGGGAGCCCTCAAAAAAAAAAAAAGGGAGGCAAAGAGAAACTTGGTGAAAGAGGAAAACAAAACCCAAACTCACTGATTAAGGAAAGCAAAAAGGTATCTCATGACAACGATGACAGCCCGAGGCAGAGTGATGATGATTTGCTGGATCTGGTGCACTCTCTCGGTTGGGTTCTCGATTTCTGGAACACATGGATAGAAAACACATCTTTAAACCTTCTCAGGACCAGGTAATACAGCACCAGAGGGACTTGTTCCAGATCTAGTAGCCCACTGTGCAAGGAAAAGAGCCTGTTTCCAGATTCAATCCACTGGTTTGGCACTAAGGTGCAAGCAGAGAATCAGGCACAGCACTCTTCCGTGGGTGGATTCACACACAAATTCAGATTCAGTTCAACAGCAAATAAAGACATCTCCACAGTTTCACTTTTAAAATGTTTATGAATTATTTAGTTCATTCCTCAACAACTACTCTGTTCTTCAAAAGCTTGAGTCACCACGGCACTGGAAAATGGAGCACTGCATTTCTAGTGCAGATCTTTAAATGAGGTTCTTATTCACGTTACTCTCACGGGTTAGGCATCAGGTCCTTCTGAGCCTTTCCGCTCCAGTCTCTCATTGATTAAATTCCCACTAGGAATTTAATTGGAACTGATTCTGTGTCAGCACTTCAAGATTCACTTCTCCCCACAGCAGTGCACAAAGCCCATAGCTGCTATCACAAACCAGCTTCTTCCTGCAGGAAGGAAGGTGACTTAGAGCCATCTTGCTCCCAGTGCCAGCTCACTCACCTGGGACCCCAGTGCTGCACCCTCATCATCCTGAAGCCCCACATGAGGAGGATGTGAAAGCCCCTGCTCAGGAGCCTCCTTCACCTGCAGAGCTCCAGCACCAACCCACTGAGGGGGCTCAGCGCCGTCCTGCAGCAGCTGGCAGCACATTGCAGCCCCCAAGGTACTGCTTTTTTAAGCTGCTTAGTGTATTATGTAGTTAATCAGTCCTTTGGCTTTTACTGTATAGAAGGCAGACAAACAGTACCAAAGCTTTCTGAGAGCAGTCAGCCTCAGACGTGTGGAAGAGATGCTTACTTTACTGTGCTGGCTCAAACTCTGACATTTGCTAGCCATAACAAAATCCACTGACAGCATGTGGCTGGGCTGCCATTTGTTCAAAATTCCAAGCGAAATTTGGCTTCAGTATAAAGATGGGAATCTTTATAGTATTTCGTTTTGGCAATTCTTTCTTTTGAGGAACACATTTATCCCTTGTTATTGCTTGCTGCGTTCTGTACTTCTTCAGCTTGCTCTTACTTAAAAGGACATTTGTTAAAAAAACAATAAACAAATAGAAACTGGATAGAAAGCCGCAGCAATAGATATCTGTTCTGAAACCCAGAGGAACATATTGTCTCGAAGCACTTGCCTTTGTCACTTAGCAAAATGTTTCAACTGCCTGGAATTCAGAGGAACTAGAGCAATCATCAATCACTGTACGACACTGGCACACCTCTGAATGAATCTTTGCAAATCCATCTATTTCTCATGTGCATTTGAGAAACACATCCATACAAACTCTCAGTCCCCCATAAGCAAAAGGAAAACCAGCCTTTCCTCTGCCACCAGCAAGCCTGGCTTCCCCATCACATCAGCGTGGCAGCTTCCGCGGACACTTAGAGGCCCTCAGACTTATGAAGCAGCACTTGCTGCAAAAGCTCGCTCAGAATAACCTTATCAGGAGCCCAGGGAATCAGGGTGGCTCTGTGATGCACTGTACTGGGGACCCCAAACCACAGGGCTGCATTTAACCTTTCCACCATAATGACAAAATGAGGCAGAAGCTCTTACGGTGAGGGTGGCGTTTTACTGAGCAGCGGCTCTCAAAGAAGGAAGGCTTCCTCAATCTGTTTGGATTGTGACACCAATTACACAGCCTCTATTTATGTGTCAGAAAGTCAGATGCGCTTAAGGTCAGATTTTTAATGGGAACAAGGCACTTTAATTCATTTAAACTCCATCCTTAATTGCAAGGTAGCAACAGCAGCAGGAAAAGAAAGATGAGAAAAAGGAAAATTCTTGTTAAGATGAGAAAAAACAGAGAAAAGAGGATACTGTTCAGAAAATTAACAGATGATGTTTGCAACAAAAAAAAACCCAAAAGCTTAATAAACTGTGCAAACTGGCATTAAATAGGGATGGTTCCAAAGCACAAGCCTATCAGCAAGCACAGATCACATCACCAAGCACATTTCCTGGCACTGAAGGGGATCCAGCCCCTTCTTTGCAGGCTGTGCCCTCACAGGCTCTGCACTCTGCTGCTGCAAGCCCCCTGGGGAGGGCAGCTGGGGCAAGCACTGCAAGCCAGGCTAAAAATCCCTGTCTGGGGCATAAAACTGGTGCAGAAACAGCTCCTTTTGCCATGTTACAGATGTGTTGCCTGTTTTACACATAAAACAGAAAGGCAACAGTGAATTTCCTAAAGCTAATGTACAAAACAACTGTTCTTGACAAATAAAACACATTCTTCTCCTTCTGGAACAAGCCCATCCCTGCATCATTCCCCTCTAGATATCATCTGTCTGTCTTGACATCACTAAATCTCTAGCACTAATGCACATTAAGAAGGGGGGAAGGAGCCATGAGCAGTGAAAGCCAAATGCAGGACATCAGTACATATTTGCCAGTCATTCCCCCTGAAGCTACCCATGTACTGAGACACTCGAACCCCAAAACAAGCCTGATGCCTGTAAAATAAAGTCATCCTGTAGCCAAAGCATGCAACACCCTCCTCCATCATCTCCGAAACATCAGATTCATTCTGCTTTCTTCTTTTCCCCCAGGGAGTAATTGCCATGACTTGCCAATAAATGTATGTCATTACTACAAGGTACTGAGAGAAATAAACCCCAGCTGGGATATCTGTTTCTTCAGTTGCACCAGAACAAGTGGAGCTGGGAGGAGAATTCAGGACAGGACAGAAGTAACTGGGCTTTCCCTGGCAGGAATCCCAGACCTTTGTGACTAAAACCCCTCACATCTCAGAGCACTTTCTGGCTCCCTTTGGTATGGGGAATCCACATAGCAAACACTTGGAGAATAGCTGATGGAGTGAGCTTGAAACCAACTCTGTAGATCCAGGGGCTGGAGAAGGTTTGTGAGCAGCCAGGAGTTACTCATCTTCACTATGTTTACTACAAGACACTGAGCTAAAGCAGCAAAACTCCTTTGGGTCCCAGGAGCCACAACTGTGTGACACGTGATGGGCAGGCACAGGAACCATTGTTACCCGCAGATCTGTGCAGGCCGGACCACAGCTGACCCTGTTCAAGCAATTAATGACCCCCATTTACTTGTACTTGTTCTCCCCGGAGCTGTCACATGTACTTACTTATAGTAGATATCAAATCTTGAAACCTTTCCTTAGGAAAGAGGGGGTTTTCCAGTCCTCGGAAATACAGCTTCAAGACTCCAGCCACTGAATTAATGTCCCGTTCATTCTGATCATCAGCAAGGGGATCTTCGCCTGCCCAGAGAAGAGTTTTCATTTCCAGCATTACTACTGAGTGGGACTTGATATGTGGTTTTTAGCTAGCTTAGAGGAAACTCTGACTTTCCCACAGACAGAAAACCCTCCTCTGTGTGGTAACGCTCTGCATTTTCCCAGCAAGAGAAGAGCTTAATAAGGTATTCTTATACAGCATCCTGCTGAGACATGCTATAGCCCTACCTACTAAAAACCTGCTTACTGTGGGTATTTTGAACCTTTCCTGAAATTGAGGATGTTATTAATCAGTTTTCCTTCACAGTTTCCAGCCCAGTGCTTTTTGCATTTAAAGCAATAGCACAGAGAGCTGAGCAGAGATAAATGATGGTGAGTGAAAGCCCGAGAAGACAGGCTTAACTGGAGGGTGCCATTATGCCTCTGGAACAGACTGAACGGTTCTGGATAGCATTGTAGTGACTTACATCTATAAAAGGCTTTCAATGCCTAAAGGAGTTGGATCCTCCAGCCTTTGAGAATCCCATCACTGCCTTATTCCTGGCCACGTTCACCCTGAGCCTTCCAATGCTCTCAAAGATTAATGCCACGTAGGCCATTACTCCCATCTAGACTGTCCCTTTCACAGTTCCACCTTCACTTGCTGACAGCAGGACTGCTCTGCCCTATCTTGCCTTGCACCTTCAATGTGATTTTCTCAACAGAATCACCGCAACTCCACAACCAATACTGTTCCCAGGTACACACAGCAATGCTGCTCCTCCCTTGACAAACCACTGCAAGAAGGAGGAAAATGGATCCCAACAAACTATTTTATGACTCTCATGCTCCTCATTAATGACAGTGGAAAAGAACTCTGCACCTACCCCTACTTCTCATACTCTTTCCCTAAGTGATTCTTCACTACTGCTGGAGATACAACACTGAGATAGCTAGAAGGGGATAAAAGCTCCTTGTGTCTCAGCAGAAAAGCCTTCAGCACAGGCTTTACACAATGTCTAATGCACCCACCACACACTGAAACTCCCAACGACCATCTCTGCTCCCAGCAGAGCATCCCAGCTGTAGCTGCACATGCTGGCAACACACCTCTCTCAAATGAATTCTTGATGTCGTTGACTTCCACCTGGGAGCCAGGGACTCTGAAAATGCCCTGCTGCTGAAGGCCTGGAAAAGAACAATGGTTTAGATGAGATTTCTGTAACTGTCTATGTGGTGCTTTCTGGTACTGAACAGGAGAAACCATGAGTCCACGCACCTGGAAAAGCTCAGAACAAGAAGGCCTGTTACAATTCATTCCTGCTTGTATTCTCCAATCAAGGCCCCCCAGATCAAAGTGTTGAAAGGGCTCCCATTGGCTTGGGGCATGAGAGAATCATTTAACCTGAGTTAAGTGCTAACACCACCTAAATATTTGCCAGCCATCAATGCTACATCACAGGCAATGGCACTGTAATTATTACATGAGCCCGTGTATCAAGGGCTGTAGGCATCTCTACTGTATTTCACTGCTAACCACAAATACTTAATTTCCTTTGCACAAAGTTTGTGAGAATTACTGAATCAACTTACCATACAAATTGATGTAACGAATGCAGCTTTCTACTACAAGTGGAATAGCCTGTCCTGAATCCTTCATGAAAGGAAAGGAGAAAGTTAAAAGTTACTGGTTTATTGATAACAAAACACGGGAAATGCATTAAAGATCGCAAAACCAGAGATGTGAAATTCAGTGTCATGGAGTTTAGTAAGAGGACAGGTAAGAAAAGGAGGTGTTACGCACATTAAGCCATCAAAAAGTTCTGAGTATACTATGTGCAGTCAGCTATGCACTAAAAAAGCTTTCATCAGTGCGTGAAAGGCTGCTGCTCACTATCTGGTGGAAACCGGGGACTGATGCAACAGGATCACAGCTACTGAATTTCAAAGGTGTAATGCTGAGCCGAAATAAAACTTGTGCCATATCTGATGAAACAGGCTTCCAATAACAGAGTTTATAACATTATTTTCACCTAAAAAGCCATTGTCAGCAGCCGCTAAAGAAACCCAAACACCAAAACACCACAGGGCATGAAATGAACTGCTGGTATCTGAACCTGTGGTGAGCTTTGGCTTGTGTTTCAAAGCTGCTTCTCTCCAGGCCCCTTGTGGAAGGAGCTCAAGGAGAAACGTGAGCCGTGTCTGACTGCCTAAGTGGACATTTATTTTCCTCAGGGGCTTCGTTTGGTTGTTTTTTTTCCATTAGAGCATGGTTGCATGTCTCTGGTTAATTTACTTCGTCTCATAGACGGGCCTCCGGTAAATACCTGATTTCTTGTTCGCGCATTCCTCCTTCCTCTGAGAACACAAAAAAGCAGCAGAGCGGGAGAAAAAGAAAAGATTAAGCAAGGATAAGTTCAGTTAGAGGTGAGCACCTCTTTCGGAGGCCATGAACGCTCAAATGCAATGGCAGCTTAGCAAAGTCCAACCCGAGCCTTCAGGCTGTGCACCCTCCCTTCCAAACCCCATTTGGCACACTGCACCCAAGCCTCAGCGACCTGCAGAAACAGCCTCTTGGATTTCCTCCCTCCCTGATGCTGCGGCACTCTCAGAGCCCAGGGATGCTGCCCGGGCTGCAGGCAAAGCTCTGGGGAGAGCTACTCTGGTGTGAGGGACCCTGTGTCCCAGACTCGAGGACAACCCCAGCAGCACAGCACTGTCAGTAAGAAGTCCGTGCTGGCACAGGACACCCGTCTGCTCAGATGAATTTCCACTGCAGATAATTCCTCCTCCACAGCCCTAGACAGGCTGGACATAAAAATCAGTTTAAGGAAGGAATAATCACAAGTATTAAAGGGATTACTGGCTTTGTCAGTCAGGTCTGTATATTACTTGTGACTGTGCACTGTTTATAAACTTCACCCTTAGGCTTATGGTTGCACTAAAAGAGCCTAAGAGAATAAATCTGAGATGTACAATGCCCATTAGTTTACCTAATCCAGCAGTTTGTCATGAGTGCTTCCTACAGTGTTTTCACTAAAGCTTTCTTCAGAGCAGGATTTAAACACTCTAAGCAACTGGAACTGCATTACTTCCTTTGGAAATCTTTCCAGCAGCCAAGCAATAGCAAAGTGCTGGATTTTGGAGGATTAGCAGATAGATAGCTGGAGGTGTCCTTTGGGACAAATCCCACATCCACAGCTCTTCATTTTTCTCCTCAAATCACTTCTTCTGGGTAATTTCCTGGGACAGGCAGGGCCCCTTCCATTGGGACTGCACTGATATTGAGTTCATCTGGGTTCATCCCAGTTTAAATGAAGAAAATACTCTAGCCCACATTTATGAAGGCTGCACATTATCAGTGATGGAGGAGGAGGAGGAGACTGGAGGATTGGAGGAGACCATTCACAGCCGCTTAGGAATCGCTTTGCTCCAGCACTGGAAGCTGACCCTGGGGCCCTGGCTGAGTGCCGGCAAGGGTTGCAGTGCAAGCTGCAGTGTCACCTCTCCTGGTGCTTGCAGAGCTCCCATGGGAGCAGCAAACAGCTCCACACTGCCATGGCTCTTGCCTGCCCTCGCTGCCGGCTTTCCCTCCTGCTGGGGCTGCGGGAAGGAGCCTTCAGACTCCCAGTAAGTGCCGAGCTGTACGAGATGGCACCAGCCACTGATCAGCCATTGGCACAGAGATGAGCCAGCTGGGCTGGTTATTATCAATGTATTTTATTTAAGGATAAGGATAGCATGTCTACCCTCCCACACAGCCAGCCATATGTGTAGTATTTCAATTCAAGGCTTACAAACGGGAAGCACTTTCTAGGAGCTTGAGTTATTTTGTCTGCCTCAGCTACAGGGGAAATGACCACGAAAAATGGGTGGAAAAGGGGGAGGTGGGAGGCACTGCTGATCCTTTGAGGGGCAGTCTGATCTTCCTTCCCAGCATGGGTGGAAACAGCACAGGATGATGAGTGTTTTGTGCTACACCGCCTGCCAGCATGGCCACCAGCCACGAGGGTCCTCACTGCTACCTTGCCTCTGTGCTGGTGACAGGATGAGAAATGCAAGGAATAAATGAGGACAGCTATGGAGAGAAATTGTCACTGAGGCTAAGCTTGTACTGGCCACGTCAGCTGGGTGCAGGGCAGACCAGAGACACCCCCGAGGAAGGAAAGCAGCCAGCAGTTAGGACAGGAAAGCCACCATTACATTCAGAGCGTTCATAAACTCCTACTGTCAGCCAGCGAGTACCTTAATGAACGTTTCCATATTGCCGTTAAAGAGTTTATGATTATAGACTGAGAGAGGCCTAGGTCTCCTCATTTTCTGTGGCTTAGGGGGAAGACATGGGGGCCTGGGAGAAAATGGAACAAAATAAATCAACAAAACACCAATGTAAGTGCAATGACAGGGTGAGATCTCAAAGGTTATGACCAAGAATAAGAAATAAATCAAACAGAAAAATCCCTCTGTGAGGACTCGACATGTGGCTCCATGCACTCTGCAGCCGCTCACGCTTCAGCATCTCCAGCATGGACATGGCTCCCCCAGGACCAGGGGACCTGCAAAGCACTGGGCTCCACACCGCCACATCATACAGTGCTACTCGAGCACTAACTTAGCTAACTCATTTTGGAGCCCACGCCACAATGGCCTCACTTCTGCAGGTCCCAAAGGTGAGGCTGAGCCCGGGTGCAGCTGGCGGGTATCTGAAGAGTAGCAGAGCCAACCTGTAGGCTGCCTGGTGCAAAATCAGAGCTGTTCACTATTTTAAGTCAAGGTCAAGACCATAGCCTTTATTTAAGTCATAAATTCAAGTTAATCTTGATAATAGAAGCACTTAACAGCAATAAGCCAAGCTACTATCCATCCAACCACTTTTCATCCACATATTCTTCCAGTATTTCCATGTCAGACACACTTGAGCCGCAGCTACATACAGCAATCTAACTAGCTGTTGCTGCAGGCTTCCTGGAGCCCTAGTTCCTATGGTGGAAAACAGTTGTCTCCAGAAGTAAGACAGTGACAGAGCAGTAACTACACCAGGAACCACAGCCTGAATGAACAACGGGTGGCCAGGAACACTCTTCATACAGGACTTGCTTCATTCAAGCCAGAGAGTAGCAAAGCTGCTAAACACAGCTGGTCCTAACTGTCTTGGGTACCCACAATCTGCAGCTACAATTCTCTCTCTCCGAGATGCCAAGTATCAAAACTGCTGCTCAGTGCTTGTGCTAGTGCCAGGGATGACACTGTAAAATGTCATCGTAAAATGAAGGCTCTGGTGCTCAGCAGGATTGTTAACACCTGCCTCCTACCTCCACCAGTTCAGTGCTCCATCAGCCTGAAAAAGCACTGAGAGCAGCTGAAGAGTTCCTATATATTCCTTGATATATCTGAATAAACCACAGCTATCCCTGGAAAACTCTAGGGTGTTCTGTTTATAGAATCATAGAATGGTTAGGGTTGGAAAGGCCCTTAAGATCATCCAGTTCCAACACCCCCTGCCATGGGCAGGGACACCTCACACTAAACCATCTCACCCAAGGCTCTGTCCGACCCGGCCTTGAACACCGCCAGGGATGGAGCATTCACAACTTCCCTGGGCAACCCATTCCAGTGCCTCACCATCCTTACAGTAAAGAACTTCTTCCTTATATCCAATCTAAATTGCCCCTGTTTAAGTTTGAACCCATTACCCCTTGTGCTATCACTACAGTCCCTAATGAACAGTCCATCCCCAGCATCCCTATAGCCCCCCTTCAGATACTGAAAGGCTGCTATGAGGTCTCCTAAATGGAACAGACAGCCTGAAATAGGAAAGTGGGAACATCTCAACCTCCCTGTAGCTAACTTCTGTTTGGGATTCACAGGGACGTGAATGGGTTTTCATCTTTCCAGCAGACATTCCCAAGACGAAAGCCACCAAACAAAAAGGTGAGCCCAGTCACCACAGATAAGCAAACCCACCAGCACCTCTATAAGAACAGAAAAGGTAGGCATGAGCACTTGGAAGTGGCCTGACCCTCCCCCTAATAGCCAGTGACTGAGAGTGCTCATCAGTGCAGAAGAGACCTTAAAGACCCTGTTGACTTCAGGAAGGGTAACAGACACCTATTACTTCTGGAAATGAGGCCATGGAAACGTGTAACTTATTTTAGTCCAGTGATGAGAGCTGCTTTCATTAATGCTATTCACATTTTTATTTCTTCTTCTGATAATGAAGGACATTAAAAACGAAATGCCTGGATCTAATAAAGGGAGAAAAACAGCATAAAATCTCTATCTCCAACCAATTTCTGATCTGTCCTATACCCTCAAGCTGTATTGATGTCTGTAGAGGAGAGATCATGACTGCAAATGCAAACAAAATGAGTGCTAGGAGCCTTCATGCAAAAGTTCTCACAGAGCAAAGTCAAATGGGCATGTATGATTTACACAGAGCTACGATGCAAAGGTGACAGTTGTGATAGGCTGGTCCCTTAATCAGATGCCTGTAATTAGGAAATTGGACTCAATGCTCCTATAGCTTCTAACCACTCCTCCAACTGGTAACCGAGGAGCAGAAATGACCACTGTCCCTTATAGTGCACATCACCTGAGCAGGCCTGTGCTGCAGACAACAGCCCCAGCGTGGTTTGCTGCTATGTAATCTCCTCTCCTGGGTGATGCCCTAGTGCAAGGTGGCCAGGGCAGCCTGGCCTCGGGCTCTACCTGGTGGGAAGGTTGTTCTGCCTACATTTGCATCACTGCCTCACACAAGGAGATTGTCTCTTGTTTGTTTTCCTTTGTGAAGGAAAAACAACTGCTGAAGCACAAGCAAACAGAAGCAGCAGGGAGTTGTGCCATCATCCTTCATGTAGGAGGCTGCTATTCATTCCTTTGATTGCTTTGGCCTGCAACACCACTACCCCATGGGTACTCACTCCTGATAAACAAAGAACTCCAGAGCAAACTCTCCCTGTGAGCTTACACAGCCCTATAGCTGTGCTTTCCTCAACCAGCTCTGCAGAGCCCTGCTGGCACACCCCAAGGTGCTCACCTCCCAGGCTGTGTGCAGCCCCACCAGCCCTGTGCTTGCAAACACACCAGGGGCACCAAGGGCATCAGGGTGCTGCAGAGCAGCACTAGGACCCACAGGGAAAGGATGCAGCAGAGGTGCTGATGCAAAGGGGACCTGGGAGCACAGTAAAGGGCAGCTCCTCGGAGCACATCAGTGCAGTGATGTGAGGCAGGAAAGGCCCTTCTTTGTCCTCACAGCACCTTGCTGCCCTGCTCTGCCACCCCAGTGGGTGCCCAGTGTTGACGCCACTCAGCCTGGCGCCAGCAGCACAGTTCCCTCCGGCCAGAAGGCATCCTGCTGTCCTGCCGCCCTGTGCTAAGGCAGCCTCTTTCCTGCCTGGAAAAGCAGCCCAGGCTTTGCCATCTGCTGCAACATTTCTGACATGGAATGTTGTTTCTGGGGTTTTTTTTTGCTGGTATGGTATTTCATTAAAAACTGAAACAGGGCTGTAAGAAGATAACACAGAAAGACTGTACATGTTCTGGGGAGACGTTTGCTGGCCCACATCTTACTGTCAGAAAACTCATGGCAAGCTGTGGAGATGCTTTATGGACTGGACACAGATCAAAGCCTCCTCCCTGTTATATCCAACCCCAACACTACCTCCTGCTACAGGGATGAAGGTCTGAATACAGGCATGCACTGCACTACTAGGCAAGGAAGCCAGAGCTGGGAAAGGCTTGCAGAGACTTATCAAAGTCCTCAAATGAACAGGGGCGGTAGGGAGCAGGTAGGCACCCAGTGTCGCACTATGTGAACACAACCCAGCTATGCTACAAGGCACTGCACCGTGCTGACACAGAGCTTCCAAGCACTTCGGAACCAGCCAGCTAGAAATTACACTGCAGCAAAAACAAGGGCCTGTTTGTCATCACCCTAATTAACGCACTCCAGGCAATGCGGCTGAGGAGCAGGGCAGTGATGTGGGGAGCCTGGGATCGCCTGCCCTCCAGCCTGCCAGCCCAGGGCACCTGGTTAAATGTGAGCCCTGCCAAGCTGTGTCAGTAGCAAAGCAAACAACCCTTCCCACAGCCACCCCCTTCCTGCCAGAGCGAGCCCTTCCCAGCAGCAGATGAAGTGGAAGAAACCGCTCACCTGGTTGTTCCGCATTCAGCTCTTTCACCTGTAAGAAACACAAGTCTCTATCATGTCTCCACATTAGTCACCACCAAATGACTGTTAAAACACACTCACACATTCACTCCTGGTTCTGTGAGCCCTAGGTTAAAGGCTTCTGGCAAGAAGCAGCTGAACATGCCCTGCAGACTGGGGAGATGCCGAGCTGGCTGCTATACAAGCCCCCACCACTAAAAGACATGTTGGAAATTCAGGATTCAGCCACAAGAGAGGGGAAAATGTCTTCAAATCCCACTGATATTAAAGGTTTATTTGCAATAGGAAGCCCATCTTGTAAATAACCAGATGCACTGCAGGTCCTCTGCAATAAGTGCTCAGTTACACCAGCTGGGGATTGGCCAAGCCAAATGGAAAAGGGGCAGTCTGATAAGGGCTGAAGCCCCCAGGGAGGCCCCTGAGATTATCCAACTGCCTCATGGAGGACCACTAATAGCACCTGGATGCAGCAGAGTATTCAATTCCCCAGCTTTCCCTGGGAGATAACAGCCTATCTAATCACCATCAGGCAGACTCTATTCTGGCTGTCAATATTCTCATTCCCTTCGTGTATTTTTAGTGCTTGGATCTCAAATAAATGGCAGCTATCACCACTGATAAAATCTGTTCATTTTTTAAGCGCATTTGTCAATCCACTGAAAAAATCTGAACTAGTTTCACGTTCCGTTTGTGCCTTTCTCCCAAGGCCAGGAAACCTGATTTATTCTTCTTCTTTCTACACACATAAAAGGAAGCATTTGGCTGCACATGCCTCCTTCCTGCTCTCCCTTGGCATCTGCGGAAAGCAAGCTTGCAGCCAATTCCTCACTGAAAAAGCAATGAATTCCACACAAGTATTTTGCAAATCCAGACTTCTTCTTAATGAGAATCAGCTCATGCTGAAACGCAGCATTTGGTATTTCTGGACTAAATATTTGCTGAACGCCTACACGGCAAGATGATCCCATGGCCTGGGAGAAATTCAGACAGCTTTCATGTGAAAGTCTTCCATGGGGGCTTTTTGTACAACTCTAGAGAATTCAAACACCTGACCTTGCACTCTTCCTCCTAATTATGGCTCTTGTGTGAGAGAGCAGGATGGTGATCAAATTGACCTTCAACAGATTCATCTGCACCAATCCACAGGAGTCTTGGCACTGTCTCCAATCAATGGAGCTCTTTTCTGCATCAAGATCTGGGATCCTGGGGGAGAGTTTATATGGGTCCAATCTCTGTGCAGCACGTGCTGCATCCCCCTTGCTGAAGTCAAAGCCTGAACTCAGACCCACACTGGAGGAGGATGCAGAAGGGCTGGCATTGACCTGCTGCTGCAGGGTGATGAGGGGCTAAGGTGCTACATGGTGTTCTGAGACTCCTGGGGAAAGCAAGTGTGTTAGTGTCTACCCTTGCAGCCTGCTTTGTGTTTACATATTGTGCCTTGACTTGGCTCAGTGTTCACTGAGTGGATCATACCGCAGGATCTAACTAGAAGAAGGATTTTAAGGTGAAATAAATTTGGCAGAGAAAACGTTTGGCAAAACATAGAAAAAAAAAAAAGCTATTCCTTTTTTTTTTTTTATTAACTCTGCAATGAGGAGTCCAATTTCTGTATCATTAAAACAAGACCATGGACCATTTGTGTATCTTAATTTAAATACATTCTCTCCGCTTGGAGCATTGGGACACAACTCACATCTATCTTCTTTACACTGGAAATCATGCAATTTTTTAAAGCCCTTTGAAAGCACTAACAGCTTCTCCAAGGGATATGGTTGCACATCACTACCCCAGCAGCAATTTAACCCACCTAGAGCCATTTGCTCCTGCCTCCCCCAGGAGGTACTACCCCTCTGTTGTATGAAGCTTGTTTGTGTGTATGTAATAATGTGGGTAATAAAAGCCTCCTATGGAAAAAACTAGTTTAAAAACAAGGATGATTTTGCAGTTCTAGTTTAGAGCAAGTCAAAAACCTGTGTTCAGGGGGGACATTTCCTGCTGTCAAATCTGTAACATAGAAACACAGCATCAAGGACAAGAAAATGGACATGTTCAGGGCTGCACTAAGAGGGGGGAAAAGGGAGAGAGAAAGAAAAAGGCAGAGGGCTGGAGCGGGTGGGAAATCTCCTTGCTGCTGGAGAAGTAACACAGCACTTTAGGACACACAAAGATTCAAACAAATCTCTGTAAGTGCACTCCCAAAGAAAGGTGGGAAAAGAGTAATATTCCAAGGAAATAATGATTTTAGCATGTCACCAGTTAAACTTAGTAGTAGCAGCCAACCGCAGAAGCCATCAGTCACTCAGGAAAACACAGACACAGGTAACACAAAGATGACGCCTGGCTTAAAACTGTCTCCTGTGGTGAGAAGGTTCCTCCCTGGACCTAGCCCCGCGACTCACCTTCTCCAAGAGTCTGCTTCAGCAAGTCGTGTTTAGCCTGGAGCTTCGTGATAAGGTTACTGCCATTCAAATACTCTTTAAATTTCTGGAATTAGAAATAAAACAAACAAGGTGGGTAAAGACTCTTGGCAAAAAACAGCCTGTCATTGATGTACACGTTTGCCCGGGGGGCTGCTGGAAGGGGGCTCGGCGAGGCTGACAGGCTCTAACAACCCAGACATCAGATGCGCCGCAGGGCCGAGCGCGGTCTAATCACTTCTCACTGCTCCAGCCACAGTCCTGATGATCTTATTAGCCTGGTCTCCTTGGTGCTGCACCTCCTGCCTGGGAACGCAAGGAGGTCCAAAGAGTTCAAAGCAAGCTTTCTTTTGTCAGCCTTCTGGGAACGGCCCGGAAAATCAAAAGAGGCTTTCCCTCCACTGCCTTTGTGCAAAAAAAGTGCTACAGAGTGAGAACTCCCAGCGCATGAGACCTCCCCAGGACAGGCGCTTTATGTGCTGGGCAACACTAACTGTGCAGCACAACTCGTCTCATTGTGAGACTGTTTGACACCCAGTAACACTCAGGAGAAGTAATTTTACAGATAAGAGGAATGAGAGAGAAGGAGATAGAACAGGAAAGAGAATGGGAAAGATCAAATTCTTACAAAAAGCATTAAAAAAACCCCCAAGCCCAACTCTAACAAAAATTGCAATTTCCTCCCCCCCCCCCCCCCCCCCTCCCGAATTGGAATAATAATACTGTTAAGAGAAAGTAGAAGCTTTTCTGTACATATGTAATATGTCACAAGATGCTATTATCTTTAGCCTATTAACCATGCTTAAATGAGGGCTATTTTTGCTGAACTAATGGCTTATTACTTATATTCAAGCACTGTAACAGAGTACCCTAGATCTGCCTCTATCCAGTGCACAAAAACCCAAGCTGTCACAAAGCCTCCAACATCCAGCATCAGATGCAAATACTTCAGTTCACCCCATGGATCAAGGGCAAATTTTAGCTGTGTGAGCCAAAAAAGGAAGGGCTTCACTGATGGTTCAAAACTGTAAAGGCTTCCAGGAGCAGGCACTGAATGGTGACATAGTGCGAGGCTGGCTGGAGCCCGCTGCCCTGCTCTGAGCCACTCGCACTGAGATCTCTAAGTTATCAGTCACAACCGGTTGCTCCGGTTGTTCCTTCAAATAGAACAAGGCAGACCCTGGATTGTCATTCCCTATGCATTGCCCTACCACTGAAGAACGCATTCCAAACCCAAATCAGACAGAAGACAAATACTTAAAGAGACTGAATTGGTTCTTGCTCTTTCCTAACGAGCACTTAAATTGTACTCAGCCCTAGCAATTAATGCTTTGTGTCCTCTATCGCATGAGATGAGACTCACTGTAAAATAGAACATTTCAGTTTCCTGCTGGTTGGCTCTCCTCTTGGCGATGTTTATTTTGCTCATGTACGTCTCTGATGCAGCCGATTTGACTGACTCAGTGGAGCGACTATGCTGGAAGGCATCTGAAACATCAAAATCTTCCACTGTCAGCATGTCCTGCAAAGTCTGCATTGTGGCATCCAGAGTTTTTCGTACCTATCAGAAAAAGAAGCAGGGTTTTGAAGCAGACTGGGAAAGTGACATATTCTGAGCCAAAACAAATGGCCAACACACAGCTCCTAAGCATCAGGATTGTGCTTGCCCTCGCTGCAGTCAGTGGGTGCTCTCAGCATCGTTGCTAGACAGACTCCACACCTGAGCACCCCAAGAAACCCCCTGCATAACAGGCAAAGGCTCAATGCTGCCCATGAGGCCAACACAAGACCCAGAGCAACTTCTTACCTCTTCATTCTCTATCTTGAGGGTGGCTAGTCGTGACTGCAGCTGGTGGTACCGCATCAGCAACTCGGTCTGCACAGGCTGCTGGGCACTGACCTGACACACCTGAGACAGGAGAGCATTCAGTGGGTTATGCACTGATCATACATACACATTTAAATACCCAAATGATTCCCTCCAGCACCCACAAGCTCCTCACTGCCTTCAGGGAGGCTATATCACCCAGTTTCCCATCAACAGTGCCCTGGGCTTGGGCCAGCACAAAGCATTTTCTACCCAGCATCTGAAAGCAGCCCTCTGAAATGTTCCAATTACAGCAGGTAAATCAAAGCTCTGCTTTACAAATCTGTTGGGCAGTTCAGCTGAGAATCAAACCACAGGCATTCTAATTGGCAGAGATACAGAGCAAGAGGCAGATTGAAAGGAGGAGCTCTAATGAGCAAAGTGTCTCATTAAGAAAGGAAACACGAATAGCAGTGTGTGAAGACAGCACAGAGGGGTAAGGAGTCAGAAATAACAGTGATGGTTAAGAAGAGAAACCCGGCCCAAGCCAGGCTGTGAGGGCTCTGCAGCCCCTTGGGTGAGTACAATACCTCATCCCCCATGTGAGGCTGGAACTCGAACTTCAGCGGAGGGCAGAAGACCTGGTTGCACATGTCCATGATGGTGTGCTTGTCGCTCCGTGCATCCAGGTTGTCCACAGCGTTCTCGATGATGTCCAGGCCCTCGTGGCGGGAGGTTTCGAGGTTGTACTCAGCAGACAGGTATGTCCTGAAGGTCCGAGCGAGGCTGGCGTGGAATCCCAGAT
Organism: Pezoporus flaviventris; assembly: GCF_033815535.1. Lineage (NCBI taxonomy): Eukaryota > Metazoa > Chordata > Aves > Psittaciformes > Psittacidae > Pezoporus > Pezoporus flaviventris. The sequence goes on along the minus strand of NW_026892569.1, from coordinate 9,727,500 downwards.
CGCAGCACTGGAACACCAAGGAAGGGTATGGTGACACAAACACTCCCACCCTTGCTCTGGAGGGTCATGCGTACGTTAAACACCCACAGAAGTACTCTGTGTCCCAGAGAAACACTAGCCCTGTTGCAACAGGGCACATTTAACAGTGTACTCAATACCATATGAAAAAGCAAGAAGGAAAAAGGACTGAAGGAGAAGAGGTACCAGGGAGCAAACAGCCAGGCAGTACAGCGACCCCACACTGGACCTTGACAACACACCATGCTTTCATACCCTTCACTTGACTGGGAAGGGCACAGAAGCTTTTCAGACAGGACAGAGGAAAATAATCATCCAAAAGCACAGCTCTCCTGGCTGCTGGCTCAGCCCCAGGGCCACTGTGAGCAGAGAGGCCCCACTGAAGGCAACCCCTACAGAGACCCCCAGGAAAGAAGTGCCCAGAGGTCCTGTGCCACTGCCTGCCCCCAGGGCTTCCCTTCTCACCTTGTGAACTGCCCTGCAAGCACTTTTTACACAAAGAAACCCTTTCCCAAAGTTATCAAACACAGATGGACATTCGAGGAAGGTGGCCCTGAGAAACATGCCCTGCAGTATGTGCAAACGCTTTTATCCTCGCTCTGAAGTTGCCTTCCTCTCTCATGATGGAGCAGCTTTTTCTGCATAACTGATCATTCTCATGTTCACCTTGGGGAAAATGATAAAACTCGGAGCTAATTGCTGCCAAACTACTGTACATTAGAGAAAAGCCTGTTTTTAAACTCTCTTCTCAATATAATTGAGTTTGGCATGTTAAGTATAGCAACAGCATAGGGATTTGCTGCTACGAATGCTTAATCACAGCTGAGCTACAAAGCAACTCTCAGCAACCCTCCTCCCATCCCTGATGGGAGCCTTGACAGAGCAAACCTCTGCAGGGCTGTGGTCTGACTAGCTGGCTCTGTCCTGAGTGAGGCAAGGATAAACACCAAAGCAGCACCCAAAATCCAGAGGTTATCAGATGTTGCTCTGCAGGAAAAGGCAGGACAGAGGATGCTGGAAGCAGGAGGAGTGCAACACATCAGCCTGAGCCATGCTGTGGGGCTGTAAGAGACTGCAGTGGAACAGAAGGGCTGCAGTCCAAAACAAGCACATGTACTTCTGGGATGTAACAGAGGGCTGGAGTTCCTGATAGAGGACATAAAGTTAGACGATTATGGCTTTATCCTCTGCAAAGCATTTCATAATCACACATCCCCAGTGCATTCCTTCCTGTCTCCTGGCACAGCACAGGTACAGCTGTGGCACACTCCTGGTCTGAAGCTGTTCAGGTACCTCTACACGCAAACACTGCAATCTACAGAGATGTGCCCAGGCACCTCCATGAGAGAAACAGAGGGAAGCCATGAGAAATACCTTCCATGGCATGCAGCACCAAACTAACCGTGGCCAGCAACATCTTATTACTTGAAAACTATCACAGGACAATTTATATGGCAGAATAATAATCTGCTACACAGATTAAGGAATGAGTAGGAAGTTCTCACTGTCTGAGCTGTAACACAGCCACCCCAGCACAGCATTAGCAGGCCTACAGTGAGTGGCTTCAATTCCAATGTATCCCCACCAAAGCCACAGCCAGGAGGACCCAAAACAAGACCAAGCTTTCCACAGCAGCTCCTGCTGGGAGCTGTCATTTCAGAGGCACCTTCTCCAGCTTTACAGCACCCACAGGCATTAACTGAACCGGTGCAGAAAGGCACAAAAAGTGATTCTGCATCAGAATATCAGTATTGATAAACTCAAAATGGGAAATCTGAAAACTCAGCTGGTGCCACAAGCACAAAGAAGTCATCTTGTGCCGTCTGCCGATCCGAAGAGACAACCCTCAGCTCAGATCAAGTCATAGGCAGAGCTGTATTTGATTTAGTCTGTGCTAAAGCAGCAGTAAAACCACAGTGGGCTGATTCCTGCTCACAGATACACAACAGCCTGCCTATCCCCATCTAGTCTTTTAAGGCAGTGAAACCACACATCCAATAATGAGGATTTTTACAGGAGCTATCGAACGGTCATAATCCACCACTTATCCTGCTTCTATTTAGCTTCTAATCTTATTAGTTGAAAACACAGGCAGTTAAGGACTGGTACAGCTCTGCCTTAATAAATCACCAAACAACATAAAAACCAAGAAAACAGGGCAAATTTCTCTTCACCACTTGGGGCAAAACCTCATTCTAGCGCCACGAGTCTCTCCCAGGAAATAATCTTTGCATGAATGTCTGTATGAGCGCTCCAGGGTTGCACACAGAAACCGATGAGTCAAGGCAACACAGCACTCCAGCTGCCCTGCTGTCCTCAGCACCCTGCAAGCCAGGAGCCTCAGGAGACGAGAGGCGAGCTCTGTGCTTGGAGCACGGGCGTGGACCTGGCCCCCACAGCCTGTTTGAGGCTGAGACCCCCATGTCAATGCTGGAGAAGACCCTACTCTCCTTCCATGACCAGCCGACTGCAGTTCTGCATCCTGAAAACAGGACTGCGCACATTTCCCAGTGCATCTCCCATCCCCTCGCTGTCATTCTCCCATCCCCTGGAAAGTACTGCTGATTGACAGAAAGAAAATAATAGGAAAAAGTATCTGCTGCTGTTTGAGGGTGGGAATTCCCAAAGCATACAAAACTGAGCTGTTACAAAGGAAAATCACTGAATGCCACAGAACCCGAGGAGATGGGGCTCAGGGTGTTGCCAGATGCTTTTGAGAAAGAATTCCATGTGAAATCTTCCCTTTACTTTGATGCGGAACTCACGCTGAAGCTAGCAGTTATTTGCAATGCCCGGAAATCAGTTGCTACTGAAAACCAGGGCAGGCAGTTCCCTAACATGCTACAGCCCTTGAAGTCCCTGGTGATTAACACTGTGCCGGCTGCTTCACACACTGGTGCCCAGAGAAGAAAAGACAGCTCAGGGACTTCCATGAAATTCTCAGAGAAACACACAAAGGGGAGGGGAAAAGAAAAAGAAAGAATAAAAAGACTTCAAGCTCCTGCTCCCAGCTCCAGAACAAATGGCATTTTCTCACCCCTCTCATCCCTTTGATGGAAAATAAATTAGAACCACAAATAATAATCCTTAGCCCTTCTGCAGTGCCTTTCATCTGGAGAGCTCAAAGCTCTAAGTATATTAATTCATTAAGTCTGGTAACACCCCTGCAAGGGGTGGAAATATTACAGTGTTCAAGTCGAGAAATAAACCGACACCCCAGAGCTCAAGCAAGCTGGTTTGGGCCAAAACACTGTGGAAGCAGCCAAATATATGCGTGTGTGTGTGTCCCACTGCTCACCCTGGAGCTGCACCAGAGGTGGTGCCAGGGGCTGCAGAAGACCACTGCTGGCTGTGAATCCCAGTGCCAGTAACTCCATTTTAGACATAGGAGTGGAAACACTAAAAGGTTCCTCGCTGGTTAAATAATTAAAAGATATTTGATGTGTCTGTCACAAACATGAAATAATGTTTTAACAGAATGATGTTTGTGCTTGGCCATGACAATGCTGGGTGCTATGTGAGAGCCTAACTCACACCTTTACCTTCAGATCTTAGGAAGAATGTTCAAAGAGAATACAAACAGGCTGTTCTCGTTCATTTTTATGTAGAACATTTATTTGCTGGGTGTTAAATATACAGAAAACAGTCACATCTCTGCACCCTGCAATCACTGCACTTCCCTCAAAGCAGAGTAGCATCGAAACAAACCCTGCTATGAAAGGTATTGTAGCCAAGGTATGAGAAATGCTTGTGAAAAAGCAATGCTGCACCACACCAAACAGGCTGCGCTATAAGACGCATCCAGACAGCAAAGGAAATTAAACCACACCAGGAGAAGGCAGAAAGGGCTGAAACGCATCAGCGACCACAATTAATTTCTCAGAAAAGATGGGAAGAAGCAAGCAAATGCAAGTGCTTTCTCCCTTTGATGAATATCACCCCTAACATTCATTCCCCTGCAGGTTTGATGTCACTGCTGGGGATGCTGAAGCGCATGGCAGCACCAAGGAGAGGAGATGCAGTGCTGGAGGCACTCACCACACTGCACCAGGGGGTTCAAGGGCTGCTGAACTTCTCAGCATTGGGAAGCGGGTGCATTCCTAGAAAGTGCACTTCTTAAATAGAGAGGCAATGAAAGACCCTATCTTTAAAGTTTTAGCAATTTGAAGCCTATCCAAATCTAATAAGCAGCTCTTCTGGCAAAGAGGGAGCTGAAAGAACCTGAAACCAACCTGCAGGCAGGTCCCTTCGCCATGCAGAGGTGTGCTGCAGCCCAGCACCACATGGCAAAATCCTTCCCCTGCCCACAAAATGCCAATGCTGGCATCACCCCCCAGACACCACCCACATGGAGGGGCTCGACGCAGCTCACACCCCAGACATCAGCTGCATGGGGTGAAGGTGTGACCTGCACATCTGGCACAGCACGGGACCAAACTACCCTGGATTCCCACTGTGAGTTCCTGTATATCTGACTCACAACAAAACCATGCCTGTATCACAACACAGTACATCAGCTGTCGTAACACATTAAACGGGGAGCTATTAGGTTTCTGTGGTCTGAGGCCAGGAATGGGGAAGCCCATGCCATAACACTAGGTGGATGTGATGTATGCTGCCAGGCAGGCTTTCTCCTATACCCAGTGACAAGTACATGTTTTTAAGGTGTTTCCTGAACTGAGTGAAGGGTCCCCCATGCACGCCACAGCCTGGCTTGCAGTGTTTGACAGTCGCCATAAATCTCTTCCAGAGGAACAGTCCATCAAGTTCAGTGTTTTGCCTGAGGCAGCAACCAAGACATAAAAACTCCTGAACAACTGATTTATTTTTAGCCAAACAGGGAATGATGTGTGGGTACGGCAGGGGAAGGACAGGATCCTCCCTGACCCTTGCAGTAATCAACTCGCGCCCTGAAGCATGAGATTTGATTATCTCTAATCAAAGGTTCCTTAACTGTAAGTATTACAGAGCCAAATATTACGTAGTCCTTTTTGAATTTAACTCTTGTTAATTAACTCTATGGTCCCCCGAGCAGGCTTCTTTCTGGAGGGTTTTTAACCTACACCCTCTCCCATGTGGATTTTCTGGAAGCTTTTCGATGGCGTTTGCGGTTGTTTGGTGGGTTGGATTTTGGGGATGAGGGTTTTTGCTTGTTTGGGTTTGAGGGGGTGGTGGTTTGGTTTTGTTTTTAAGATGAATGCATTGGTAAATCGATCTCTTAAGGACATGAAAACTTCAAGGCTATTCTTTCAAGCCACTGGGAAAAACAACCCGAAGCATCAAGAAGAAAATCTGCTCTCTAAAGGAAAGTACTGTGGCTTTTTTGTACCAGTCTAACAAGGTCTATCAGACAAAGACTGATCATAGTCTTCAGACAGTAAGATTTACAGCCTGCATGACACTTCTAAATCATAAAACAATCAGCACATGGGCTTAATTAACTTAGCAAGCTACGTCCAATGTCTGTGGTATCCACGTGAGGAATAAATTGTTTGCTACATGCAAACTTTGGCAAAAAACCATAGGTTTGCCATATTATTAAAATCCAGGCCTGGCAAAATTTAAGAAGTGGGTATTGCTTCAATTCTTGCAGTTTAATATAGTACTGTGAGAACAGCTTAGTTATTAGAGTATGATGATTTATGGTTCCTGCTTACAAACAGGGAGCTATTATTAATTATTAGTTGCATACAGAAGAGTAATGTAAGTTTACTAAACTGGGGTAGTGGTAGATGAAAAAATTATGTGAAATTTTATGTAAAATTCTATGATCCTATGAAATTCCTGAAAGGAAATCAAGTAAATAAATGCAGCTCCTTCCCCTCCTCTCCTGCATCCACAGCAGCTCTGTGTTGAAAGAAGTCATACATATCTAACCCTTTTTACCCCATTAATTCTCTTGAAATGCATAAAGCATTTAAAGGCATATGGATAGTTCTGGTTTTATTACCCATTTCCACTGACAACCTCTGCCCTGCCCTGGCAATTCACACACCAGGACTACTGCCTGGGGCTCCCTGTAAGCTCAGGTGTGTTTTGTTGCCCCACTGTTAAAGCTCAAGGGTTAGCTCTGCAGCCACAGCAGCTGAGGGCTTTGTTCTCCACCCCCAGGGCAGCACAGCATCCCCTGCATGTGCAGTCATGGACAATCGCTGGCATCCACTGCAGCCTCCCACTGGGAAGCGCTGTCACTCATGTGTCTGTGTAGCTCCCCATCTCACTGCTCCCTGCAAAGTCACTGACAGCACCTCCTAAAAACACCTATTTTCTGTTTTCCAGAGCTCCCTCCCTGGCCACAGGGACAGCTGTGGGCTGTGGTGGCATTCCCAAACTGCTGCCCCTGCGGTAAACTGGGTAAGGGGGACACAGGAGCCGTGGAGTAAAAGGCACTGAGCCTCTTGAGAGAGCCTAATTCCTCTTGGTGGAAGCTGTTTATTCTTTTTATTGCTGCACTGTTGACTTTATTTGAAATACCCTGAAGCCAAGTCTCCTAGCTGCAGCTGCACACGTGGTAAGCTGCTGTACAAACACTCCTCCTGGGAGAGCTCAGGTTTTGAGTTACAGATGTTGCTCTGCAGGACAGTGTGGTGATGACGATGCTTTGCATGGAGTCTCCATGATAAAACATACCTGGCTCTCGGGGTTGGCAGAAGCCTGGTATCTGGCAGAGAGCCCAGCCAAAGGACAGGGTGGGAGGAACCTCTGTGCCTTTGTGGAACTGGAAAGCTCTTTATGCTGGAAAAAAATCACTTCAAACAAGAGAGTAAACCCCCACAAGAGACCCGCTGCTTGTATAAATCAGTATCTCTTCATTAAAGCAAGTGGCATCATGCAGAGCTGCTCAGACCAGGAGAACATCCCTGTGCAGTCACACGGGGAAAGTGCTGCACAAAGCAAAGCTCTGCAGGCACAGACATGCCCAGGCATTAGCCACCGACAGAAACAACCGTGACATGAGCTGCAGAAGATGCCTAAAAATAGATCCTAATAAAGCGATGTGTGGCTTCCACACCTTTGAGTCTCCCTCTTATCTGGCAGGCTGAGCCCCACACATGGAATACAGCCGTGGTGTCTGACAGCCCAGCTCAGCCAGTCCCACTGCCAAGGCTGTTGGCACGGCGCTGGACCCTGTGCCTCACTGGTGCAAGTGGAAAGTCCCAGATTAAAACCTGAGCATCCCTGCTAGTCTGCCATCGATCACCCTACTTACCAGGTAACAGCAGCTTAACTCCTAGTCCTGCACAGTACCCAGTGCTAGCTGGAAACAAATAGCTCTTATTTCCTCTGCTCTGTTCCCTTTCTTCCTCATTTTTTCTTTAGTCCTTCTTTAAAGATGTATTATACACTTATATATATATTTTTTCTGGCCTCTACTCTCTTGACACTGCTTCAAAACTGCAGTAAGTAAAGGCAACTGAAGATCTTTGGCAGAACAACTTTGACTGCCATTTCTGTTCCATAACTTCAATAAGCATCACTTGACCATGTGAAAAACGACAACGCCATCAGCTCAGTTTCCTAGGGACTGAATCATTTGGCAGTAACAATATTAAATTGCTCACAATTCCCCTCTTTTACTTGCTTGTTTGCCTCAGATATGCCAAACACACTAATCCATAGAGAAGCAAGCTGCTGGTTTAAAAGGATTTACAGGAGGCTGAACAAGTTCTGGTGGCTCAGGACGTACTGACACCGACCGTTACGTTTTACCCCACTAAATCTAGTGATATCTTTCATGTGACCATTTCAAAATATTTCACAGCCATTTCACACAGAACTCCAGAGGGATGGATAAGCAGCTTTATCTCCACTTCACATATGGGGCCAAAGAGATTAACTTGGTCACACAGCTAATGACAGAAATGAGAGATGAACCCAGGCGTTTTAATATAAACACAGGCTTCTTTCGAGGGAAGAGGCACAGCTCTTTGGGTCCAAGTCTAATTGGATCTGTCTCTGCTTTCTTCTCTTCCTCTCTGAAGGACAAAACAAAGGCCACTGGAGACGGAGGGAGGGCAGACACGCTCTGTGCCACTTCACGGCTCCTCTGATCGAGTTTTACATTTCTCATTAAAACCACAGCCCCAGGAGGACTCTCCACCCTTTCCCAGAGCAGCTGGGACCTCCTTTCTCGCCAGAGCAGGAGATTAGCAGAATGGCTTTGTTATAGAAGTCACTGCGCTGCAGTGATGCCGAGGGCACAAGATATGTCAAGGCTGTGCCTAATGGGTGAGACTGAGCCAGGTGGGATTTGGGGGAAATGGCGCTAAATTAGCTGCTCCAGCATCCTGACGGTTCAGATTTGCCTGCAAATCAAAACCTGCACATGGCAATTTGTGCTTGATACGAAGGGTGTGCGAGAGCACCATCAACCCTCCTGTGTCCTGGAAAGACTGCCTGCTACATCGTTAATCATCCCCCTTGGTGACACAGGGTGGAGAAGCCAGGAGCACTTCCATAACTGCAGTACACGGGCGCTGGTGGGATCCCATTAAAGCACAGTCAGCCAAGTTCTGAGCTAAACCAGAACTCTGTTCCTACCATGAAGCCCCTCTGCACTCATGTCCTGCAGACGCACTCCCCCTGCACAGACACCGAGGGCCCTGCATCGCCTACTCTGCTCACACTGCTGCAGCCAAGGGCTCTGCTGGCTCTTGATCAATGGTAAAATTCACCTTCTGTGCTCAGAGCCCCTCTGCTGTGTCCCATTAAACAGCAGGGCTACCCCAAGGGACAGAGGACCTGTATCCTGCATATCGCCATGGTACAGACCTGGTGCTTGCAAATAGCACCATCTTCTTATCATGGTTAAACGTACTAAGATGAAAATTCTAACTCTAAAACTACATCTAAAAATATCTGTTTTCTTCATTTCAAAACAATCTCTTTTCTTTATTTTCCTTTATGTGGATTACAAACCTACAGGAAGCCCAATGCTGCTGGATCTGATGACTGCCTGTTCTTTCAGTACTAGTGGGATACAGTGAGTGGAATCTGTGCTGAAACTCTCCCCGCCATGCATGTGCACAATACACTGAATCTGTACAAAAGTCTGCTCAAATAATCTGCTCTTCCTTTGAGGATTTAAAATTAGGACACCTGCGAGCAGCTCCCACAGTCAAGATTTTGTTTTCTTTGGTGAACAGAATGTATATAACTAAGGGAATTTAACTGCACAGAGTTGAAGATGCTTTAGTTAAAGTCCCCTGAAGGGATTCCTGAAGTGCGGAAGAAAAGCCATCTGCTGACTCCAGTGGAAGTGTCAGCAAGCAAATAAAGTTGGGAGGAGCAATACAAACAGCCAGGACTAAAATGGAACTCGGCAGCTCTCCAAGAAGTCCAAGTCCCCAAAACTCCATTAATAAAAGTCATTCTAGCTTAAAAAATAAATGAGAAAGAGAACATAAAAGCAGAAGCTCCACAGACTGATCAAGGTATTATCATACCTTGCTGTTCAAACGTCTCTATCATCAAGTTAGTAGTTTTTTTATATGGCTAAATACATCTTAAAGAGAACAAAGAATATGCTAAAAATATTTTATCTCGAAATCTTGAAGTCATCAGGGGTTTTGTATCAGATTTACTTTAATTAATGCTTAGAAGAGTAATGTAACTGAGTTAGGAAATGAGATAAACACTCCGGAACATTTTAAATTATACAGCTGGGTAACAATGAAACCAGCAGACTAACTCGGTACTTACAGATCAGTTATTTATGTGCTCATTGAAGCGACTCTAGCAGGAAGAAACTGCATCATGCACTCTATGCCACTATGAAGATGCCTATTAAAGAAAGAAATGGAAATCCCTTCTCTCGAGTCATTTAAGAGCAGCTCATAGGAGTCACTGATACAGAAACAATTCCTGCCATCACTAGAAACCTGCTTTCAGCAGCTCCTGCCTTGAGGCTATTTTGTGCAAAGAGCACTTAAGGTACAACTCAGCAAGCTCCTCCCTAGCTAGAAAAGCACTTCCACGTGTGCTTAACTGCCTGCATGTGCTTGATGCCACCAAAGTTGAGGAGAGCTACGTGCCTGCTCATCCTCATAGAAACTGCAGATGCGTGTGGTAGAGAGAAGAAATTCTGTTTCAACAACAAAACCAAGGATGTATCTGGTCTTCATAAGAGTTTATCTGTTTCAAATGCAGACTAATCGATGGGCCAGGAGGAAACCTCAGGCCCACCTGGCTCGCCCCAAGGCAAACTCTCCATCAAAGGCCCTAGACTTTGAGAAGCTCCAGCCCCAGGACACCCCGCTCTGTGGGAATCAGCAGATGAAGGAATTAACACGGTCCCTCCATGTCTGCACGGTTCTGAGGGCAGAACCGAATATACTGGTAACAGGACCTCAACATGCTCATAATACAACATGGAAGGTGCAGAAAATACACAAGCAATATCTAGTTTGTAAAGGAGGTTGCCTGAACCACGAAATTCAATCCAGACTCCCCTGCTTATGCACTCAGCAAAGCGTTTGGCTCGGGCTGGTTCAACACCCTGCAGTTACAATGAGAACGTCCACCTTATTTCCAGGCACTGATGAAAGCAGTTGTACATAGCATGAATACGAATCAATTACTCTGCTGCATGATCATGTGGCCACCATAAAGTTCAGAGAAGGCTGAATATGAGTGGTGCCCAGAGAAGCTGTGGCTGCCCCATCCCTGGCAGTGCTCAAGGCCAGGTTGGCTGGACAGGGCTTGGAGCAAGCTGCTCTAGTGGAAGGTGTACCTGCCCATGGCAGGGGTTGGAACTGGAGGAGCTTTAAAGTCCCTTCCAACCCAAATCAATCTATGATTCTATGACTCCCATGTCATGGCAACTCTGGCTCTGCTCATATATGCCTACATCAACTGAGGGGAAAGTCAAATGTGTGCGTTCAGCTGGAAAGAAAACGCACCATCGCGGAGAAAAACAAAAAAAATTCAACTTTAAAGCACATTTTCAGGCCCCAGTTAAGCATATTTTAAAGCCCCAACAATCACCCTCTTCATTACCACCACATGAGAGCTCATTTAAGGACCCTAAGATTCAGCTGTGCACTTATCAGTGGAAAACGGGCAGGATGCACACAGAGGGAGGAAGCACTTACATCAATGAGGTCAGAGACGTCGTGGATGTAGTATTTACTGACAGCGGCATTGGTGGCTGCTAGGTTCAGCAGGTAGTCGTTCCTGGCTTTAGTACACTTCAGCTTGTTTTCAGAGTATTTGGCTTGTCTCTGAAAAAGCAAAATGCGCTGTCAGAGCACAAACAGGATGCTACTTTCACAGCTTCTCTTGCTGCAGGGCCCCAGAGCACCCTGCAGCCTGGGTGTGACATGTTAATTTGTTATCAGCTATGAAAACAGGCACCCTTTCCAGGATGGAGGAGATCACATCTGAACATCCCTGGCACCGTCAGCCAATGCACAACGAGTGCTTTCTGCTCAGCTGCACCCAGTGCATCCCGAGCACAGCTGTTCCTCCTTCAGCTGTGCATTTATGGAGGTTTTGGCATCAATCAAAATTAGAGGGCCAAATCTCCCTCCCAGAAACACTGACATACATTTGGACTTGCTCCATTCATGCAGCTGTATCAAAGCAGAATCTGGCCCAGAGGCCCAAGCTACAGAATTTAGAACAGGACCCAGAATTCAAAACTGTAGGACAGCAGATGTGCTCCAGAGCTGGGGCATTTGCTCAGGCACACCACTTCAGCACAGAACAGTAACCTTTCAAAGAAGCGCTGCTAGACAATGTCCCAGTGCTGGCTCGGTGTGTGAGCAAACTCCTCCTAACTGGGGAAGCTACTGCTTTTTCCTCCAAAACTGGTAGAAAAATTTCAGTTTTGGAGATCCTGAGACCTGGGGGATTTGTGGAAGCCAGAATGGAGTTTAGTGTTTTGACTAGCAAAGCCAGCGAATATTGCACTTAAACTCCCAGACAGTTTGCAGAGGAAGAAACCCTGATATTCTACATATCGCACCCTTTTTCTGCCTGCCACAAGTCTCTGACTGCAGGAACCCTGGGACAGCTGTTGTCCACTGTTAAAAGTGCTTCTTTTACAAAGCAAGCCATGAGCAAACCATAGACCCTCATAGCAGGGTCCCGTGTCCAGCTCTGAAAGCATCACTGCGCCCAGCCAGACACACCAGTGTGCTGCTCTCCTCAGCCTTCCACACAGCCCCCTGGGTACCAGCCATGCACAAGCACCTTGACCACCAGTCTTTGACACATGGGTTGACATCCCCCCTAACCCTTCCCACAGACACTGGAATGGCTGCATGGAAATGGATAGGGCTGGAGCCAAGCCCTCCTGCCTGCCAGGAGCCCTCACCCAGCCTGGCTCCCCCATCCTTGCCTCTCGCCCACCTTCTCCTTCATCTTCTCAATCTTCTTGACAGAGCTCCGCCGCTGAGGCCTGTCCTCGTGCCGCAGCAGGTTCACACTGATGTCCCCGGACTTGTTGAACTGCTTCTCCTCCTGCTTCTCTGCCTCCTTCAGCTTGCTCTCAGCGCTGATGCTTTCTGCATGATACATGTGGTAGGTCTTCATCACCTGAGGAAACAGAAGTCTGAGAGTCACCTGCCCAACAGGCACACAAAGCACCAGTGCATGAGAGGATGACAGTCATGGGCAGCATAGAACAGCCTCAGTCGTGCCTGGGCTGCCTGAGGCCACTGTGGCAGTAAGAAACAATAAGCTGGGAAGGAAACTCACACAAAATTAACCCCATAACTAGCCGTATTTCAAAATGGCAGAGGGCTGGTGTAAGAATCACTATCCCTGCTCAGTCCCCATTGCAGGGGCAGGCTGAGATGTGCCTCTTGCACATACCGGAGTTCAAAGAGTAATGTGCATCTACCTACAGGGAAATGAGAAATAACAACCAGTGCTCTGCAGCTGGGATAAACGGTCTCCATGACAAGAGACTGTAAGGAGACCAAAGTCAACCTGAAGTCACTTTCGACCCAACCCCTCTATTCCTGCACTTGAACTTGCTAAGCCAACCCATTGACATAACCCCTGCTCTACCATGCTAACAGTAGATCCCATATTGAAGTTACACTTTCCAAGCAGAAATGCTGTTTGTCTCTTATCACCACTTAATTCTCCTCTTGCTGCTGCCAGGAAACAGAATTAGCGCCAGTGTGGACTGCAGCAACACCTAGTCCTTTAAATTCAAGATCACCATCAGTGTCTCTGGATAGACGATGCTGATCTACTGCCAAGAAAACTCCTGCAGGCAAAACTGCTACCACAGCCTTTTCTTTCAGATACAAAAGCCCAAAGGGCACATTGCGATCATTTTAATGGAGCTGGCAAGAGGAACACATCTGCTCTTCTCTCTTTACGCCTTTAGTCACGTTGTCCCCTTTTATCATCTCCCCTCAGGATTTGGATGTTGTACTTCACATTGCCTTGACAAGGCTTGAGATGCCTGACTTCCTGCTGAAGATGAGCCTCACACAGAGCCTGGGCACCACTGGAGTGGCCCTGGGACAGGCTGGCTGAGGTCCATGAAGCAAAAAGGAGCAGGAACCCACAAAAGCAGAGTATCTTTGCACAAGCCTTAATGAAGAAAATACAGAGTTTTCCTCAGCTGCGGCTGTCAGCAGGAACCAGGAGTGTTTAACTTGGATGAGGCTGCGCTGAAACATATGATGTCTCCTCTTGCCAAGCACAAACGTCAGCTGCAAATGAGCTCCAAATGCCGCATCGAAGCCTGCACAAATGTGCCATCACTGGCAGTTATAATTTTAGGCAACTGCAAGGAATCACAAGCCAAGGTGTGCTCCCTGTTTCTGAGCTGCCTTATTCCAAAATCCTGCAAATTCTAAACCCAAATTGCAGTTTCCAAAGCGAATGTCACAGGACACACACAAACCAGATGATTTCTGGGGTCTTCCTAAGGAGAAGCCTAGAAGGCTTCACTGAGCCCTCCCCATCTTTGCTGTCTCCATCTTTCTTTGAAAAACTCAGAGGAAAGGGAGAAAGAAAAGTCCTGCCCTGCAGCATGACTGCATGGGCAGTCATGAAAGAGGTTTCTCCAGCAGCCAGAGATGCCCAAACACAATGCAACAGAAAGCACAACAATTAGTGGTCCAAATTGCATGGGTTTTGTGAAATCTAAAGGTTATGAGACTGTAACCTAATCAGCAAAACTTGAGCACATTTCACTGGTGGTCTCTGCTCACCCAGGGCTACACCACTGCTGCAGGCCTTGGGACACGCTGCTGTAACCCCTCTTCCATGGACTTCAGTGGCTCTTGTGAGGCAAGAGGAATGTTGGAAGAAGGAGTGCAAGGCAGGCCTCCATTGTGCAAGGGGGTCCGAGCCCCACTGCTATCTGGTACCTTTGCACAGGCTCTGATTGATCTATCTGCTAATGACCGGAAAAACCTTCCTTAACAAGGGCCCTTTTTCTCCCTCTCCATGTTTTCTCCCTGCTTAAACCTGGAAAGGTAACATGAGACCCAGGTTTAAAAGTCCTGCAAAAGTCTCTTTAACAAAGTGCAAAGAACCTAACAGCCGTTAAAGTACTTCCGCCAGCATCCATGTAGCTGAAAACAGATGCCTTAAACAGCTCACTGTGCCAACCATTCTCCTCATCAACTGCTGTGCCACCCAGCTCACACTTAGAAATTTGGGGGATACTTCTGTTTTAATATCTGCCTTAATTTTGAATGGGGATTACCTGCACTGCAGCAATCAGCCCTTTGATCCGCAATTCCCTCGTGCCTTCTCATCACTTGCAATCAATCAAGTCACTCTGTACCTGTCTTACACCATTGTGCCATAGAGAAAAACTGCCACAGCTGCGTCCCTGGGATCTTTTCTGTAAATAAGTTAATTAGCTGCAGCGGAGGGAGAAAAACATGTTCCGATATTCATTGGTTATTTAACAACACAAGTTGTGTTTTCCAATATTAATAACATGTTCTGGGTAAAGGCCATTGCCAAAATGCCAGCCACAAATGGCACTGTTTGCTGCCTTCAGCTAGAAGTGCTTTATATTCCTAAAGAGCTGGTGATTAAGGCTCTGACCCAGCAGAGGAGCCAGATCAGAAACAGGGTGACCTGTGTAAGCACAGGCTCAGACCCTCCTGAAGTTGAGGAAACCAAAACACAAACTCAGCACATCGGGTGAAGCAGAGATAAGCAGGGCCATAGGTGGAAGCCTGCAGAAGACCCAAGCCCTTTCTTCTTTGCATGGAGCCTATGGCACAACCTCAGGGACACTCAGGGCATAAGGTCTAAGAAAGGGAGAAATCCATCAGACCAATGCACACTGACCTCCCTCTCCCTGGGAACATGGGAGCAAACATGTCCCTTTCATAGGATTTCTATGGCGTGACACAGAGCAACATTTCCACCATGCCATACAGTCAATGATTTCTACAGCATGACACTGACAGAAAACATCTGTAAGCCACAAAGGTATTGCCTTCCCCATTGCTGCACTTGCAATGGAAAGGGAAAACTTCCAATTCATGACCTCCTACACAGGGAATGATGACTCTTATTTATTACTTTTAATGAGGGTAATGTATCTGTAGATCTTACTGTAATTAATACAATTCATTTCACAGTTATTACTCCTCTTCCATAACACTTTGTGACAAAGAATCACACCGGTTCACATGACAGTACTTCTAAGGACTTCAACACGCTTCTGCCTTCAGCTATAGCCATGTCCCTGCATTATGGCACACAAAGCCCATACATCAAGTAACTCATGGCTAGTGCCATACCCCAAGTGGTACATCATCACCTGAGCCTACAGAAAATACAACCAGAACAGTGTTATGGGGTTACTGCTTTTCTTACCCTAATTCTGGCCTGACTTCCTTAGGTAGGAATGCATACAATACGAAAGGGGACACGTGAGCAGAGGAACAAAGAACCTCCAGCCTCTACAGACTTCAACTTGATATCTGTCTGCTGGAGTCAGTAAGCAGGAATCAAAAGAATGAGGCTGGCTTTAGTTCACAGCTGAATTATTTCTGTGTAAAGCTGTTCACAAGCAACTCCTACTTCAGAATGAAAGTCATCTACTTCCTTTTTAATTAAAATCAGCATGGGTTTTGGGTCTAGTTTTTTCCACGAGTCCACAGGGTGACTCGCATCAGAACAGCGACAAGGCTGGATTAAAATCAATTTAGTTATTTTGGTTTGAGACAGCAAACGCCTGAGAAGGCTGTAAAAAATGTATCATTTCCATACAGTGCACAGAATTTCCCTCTTAAAAAGCAGCCTAGCCAGAGCACAGATGTACTAGGGTTACAAGGCTTAGCCACAGGCAAGACGGACGACTTCCTTGCATTGACAGCAGACAAATGACATTTTACAAGCAACAGCTTTGTGTCCTTTGAGCCAGGGACCCTTATTCTATACCTGATTTTGTCAGCAGCCACTGCTACTGAATGTGCTGCTCTTGGGTAGCCAGTATATGGCAATGAACACATCAACATCATGCCAGTCCCGAAAAACATCCCCAGCATGCCAGATCAGCCTGCAGACCAAGCCTGTTCCACCTGATGTCTCAAGGACAGAAAACTACTGACTGGAGAGGAGCTGCTTTGCATTGAGCAGGTTTAACATGATCTTGCTTGCCCAACACAGCCTGCTTTTTCTTCACATTTCATCACAGTTTCTGAAATAAGCATGTCTCTCCCCTGCTCCCTCTCAGCCAGATGACACAATCGGTTTGTTATCTCAAGGTCAGTTCAAAGAAAACACAAAGCTCTTCCAGCTGTTCCAGCCTGTTTCACCATTCAAACACATTCTGCTTAGCATGTGGGAGCAAAGCAGTGAAGGGGTGGGGGTGTGTGGGGGGGAAATCTCAGCTCCAGCAAAGATGAAATTTGCCACAGATTCAGTGGGAGCAAAACTATTCTCTATGCTCTTCCTTAACCAACTGCACACACTCTGGACCTCAGCACACTTCTGATCCTGATGCTGACCTAACCATGTCCCTCAGGTGATGCTCTATCCCATGTTTGGGTTCTCAGTACACTGGCCCATAGGTATTCAGGTCAGCCCAACCTTAGCCTTTCCTTGTTTTGCATCTGTTTAATTACAACAGTCACGCTGCTGTTGTAATTAATCTTAATTGATCACCACCACAGCTTGTGACATTCAGCCATCAACAACGCACTCCCAAATCTCACACAGGCTTTTGGATCCAATCTGGCTGTCCACCCACACTGCAGGTCTCAGAAAAAACGAATCCTCCAACTACCAATGCAGAAACAAACCTGTTTAGAGAAGATTTATGGCAGAAATTTCAAATAATACCATTCGTGCTCTGGTGTTGTTTAGGCCTATTTTTCAAAAAGATGGAATAAAATGATTGTTTGGGAATAAACCTACTGCAGCGTTATTTATGTACCAGTAACAGATACAACCAAAGAAAGCAAATACATCATCTCAATTTTCCAACACAAGACAGACTTTATATTGCTTTGTTGATCCTAAACCACAAATAAAATAAATAAAACAAACAAAACCAACTGCTACAGGGCAAGAGACAGAAGCAACACAAAGATTTCCACTGCCCTATTATGAAAACCTGCTTGAAGAGCAATGTCCTGAATAACAGCATACAATTTCACCTGGAGGCACAGAGACAGCTCCAAAACCCAAGTGCTCCTGGCAGCAGGGAGATGCAGCTGAAAACACACAAGTCTTAAGTGTTCCTCAGCGGAAGGCTGTGATCAGACATCATCCACAGGCCATGAGACTCGGATGAGCAGGTCAGCTCTCAGCCACAAGCCAGCACTGTCAACTGCTGAGTCATTAGTACCTACTAGCAGCAACCACCAACCCAGTGAAAACTGAAAGGGGCCTAAAGGCAACAACATGGTGTAGAAGGCCTGGCAGGTGATAGCATTACAGACACCAGGGACCACACTGGATCTTGCCTACAACATCTCCATTTATGCTTAAGTGAAGCAGTTAGGTGGCATGATCCACTGCCTGATGCGGCTGCAGAAGCAATTCATGGGAGGACCGCTGGGAAATCCTCCTCTGCAGCCATCAAAACCAGTGAGGAGTGAAACACTCCTAACAACTGCAAGAGGAACCGATGGGCTGTACGGCAGGAGGGAGGCTCCTCAAGCCACTGAAACATTGGACATTTTGTTCTAACAAATCACATTGCCTACGCAGCACAGGGTAGGCATAGGTAGGGTCAGCTCATTACTCACCGTGTAGAGCTCGTTGGTGACTTTCAGAAGCTCTTCATGCATCTGTAAGCCAATCTCCTTACTCTGGAAGACAGGAAGAAGAAGAGTCGAGACTGTTATGCTCACAATATGCATTTCTGAAAGGAAAATACATTTTGGAGGGAAGAGTAAAATTGTGTGACCTCCAAATACTCTCTGCGTGTGCATCTTCATCCTACCCCCAAGCTGCATTCGCCAGAGCTGTCTGCCCACACTGTGGGCAGTACTGTGGCACATCCTCAGCTATGGTCAGCAGCAGAAGTGCGTTGCCCTTAAGGCCCTGCACAGGTTAAGTGCCAACAGCAGCAAACAGACACTCAGCCCTCACTCTGAACGCTCCAGCACACCACAGCTCCATGTCACACTCAGAAGACAGAGAGGAGGCACGGAAAGGAGGAATGGGATCCCTACAAATGCCCAGTTCAAACTCAGGAAGAGGAATTGAGGTGATGGGTTTGTTCCTAACTGGCTGATCAAAAGTACACTGAGGGTCTCCAGTGCTGCTGGAGTACTGATACAGGACACCATGGCACCAGCAGGAGCAACAACGTCTGGGACACTGCTGAGCTGGTAGGACAGGGAAGCAGTGAATTGTTCTCCTCTTTTCTTAAAGCAAGTGACCAACCTGATTCCTGATGAAGGCAGTACTTCTTCCCAGCCCTTCCACCCCTGTGCCCAAGTAGATCCTGTTGGTCCCCAGAAAAGGCTTTGACACCCATCCCACAGAGAACAATACTGCAGCAACCCCTCTCATGCCTGTAGGGTTTTAATTTCCTTCTCTCAGCTGACAATGGGGCAGGTGGACCTTGGCAGCACAACTGGCTGGCTTCTAGTGATGCCCTTATCTTAAATACCTTCTGCTCCCGTGGAGATCTGCCCTCTGCCCCACCAAACACAAGACTTGATGTGTTTTGCGCTCTAGTGGAGTTAAAGCCATGCACCTTTTAAGTCTAGATATTGTTTTAGAAAACAAACCAGCCCCGGCAGCATGAGAAATGCACCAGGGGCTGTATTCACACCACTTCAGAAACCCTGTCTAACATCCTTCTTGCTCCAGGAGCTGGGAAGACATCATCAACAGGGCTGCCAATCCATACCTGGGCTTGGTTTTTTCCATTTCTAAATATTAAAGCCCAAATATAGATGGCCTCCTCTTCCAATCTACCTGCAACAGTGAGTTTAGAAGTAAACTGGTATTTCGATTTCTTTATATTTACTACAAATCTTTAGCAAAACGAAATGTGTGATTATAAACATGAACACATACAGTACAGCAAACCCTCATGCTACTTCAGAATTGCTGCATTCTCATTTGAGGATGATGTTTGCCCATGGATCACTCAACCATCACACCAGAGACCATCACGCAATTTATTTATCCTTCAAACAAACAGGATGAATCTGGAACTACAGACCATATCGCTTTGTCCTTCCACTGGCACTATTTGCCTCCAGCCCACAGCCAAATCACTGCATGGGTATAACACATAACACCCTCCCTCATTTTGTGCACTTGTTTCACATTAAGACTGGCAGAGGGCACAAAAGCTGTGCCTGCTCTATAGCCAGAAGTGTCTTACAGCTTGACTTTGCCTGTTCTTCAGCAAAACCTGTATTACTGGATGTGGGTAAGTGGCTGTTGCGTTCTCCGCACTGAGCTGGCTGTGTTCGGGCTACATTAACTCCCCTGTGTAAGTTAAACTGCACAGTAAGCATTTGTGGGTACACAAATCACTTAGATACACATTCTCCAGTCATACAGTATCATCTGTCAATCTATCTTGATTTGATAGATTCATTAATGACACCTGCTGCTGGACTTGCAATTCCTAATCAACTGGCATTTCAGAATGGGGATTACCATGGCTTCCTAGCCCAGGCATTTCAGGTTTTACTTTGACCACCCTCCCCATTTGTCTTCAGTGGCTCATTTTCACTATTCTGTCCCACATGAACCAAACTTTCTCTCAAAAAGGATATTTTATTATGAAATAGCTACACCACAGTTATATAATAAAGCTTCCAATTTCACAACTGGAGTTCAGCAAGCTCAGGACAAAGCCCACAGAGTATAAGAACTCCCAGCATCTTCCTCCCTCCACCCTCGTCTGCTGAAATCCTATTATCAGCCTGTATTTTCACTCTTCTTGTCAGGCAGGATGAAGCAGATCCAGTCACTGACCTCCTACAGCATCAACACAGCATTTCACAGGAGAGGCCACAACCTTGGGAGCCACAGAACGTTTTAGCTTGGCTGCAGATCAAGTCAACTCCTACTCAGAAAGCCAGCGGTTGGATGCTCCTGGAGATGTTCATGCACTGCTTTCCTGTCCGCCTTGTAATTACACCCCAGATCAGTGTGGAATCTTTTTGGCTAGGAAACATTTATTATAGCTTGGAGACGTATTTAAACTAAGTATAGACACCCTCCTTCCCCCCGCCAAAAACCGAATCGAAACAACAAGCAGTTTCTTTCAGATTTCCTCAAATAACTCCATTTTTGTGCATGCTGTCAGGCAAAACAACATCCCATCAGCTTCTTGGCTGGGTGGCTAAAGAAGCCTATGGCACAGAAAGGTCTAACTACAGCTAAGTGAACAACCTTCAGACTTGAGAAGTTTAATCTTAGGTGATTAAAAGTTAGAATTGAATACAAAGAGGGAAGCAAGGAATATGAAGAGTAAAAGCCCTCTGCATTCAGGGAATATCCAATAATTACAGTTTATCTGTGAGTTAACATCATGGTATTAGGAGAAGTCTCATCCTCAGAAGCACAACTGATGCACACTTACATGTGCACCATGTCAGTGTGCTTCCTTAGATGCATAAAGTGCCAGGAAGATGCCAATCACGAGGGGCGTGATAAATACTCTGTGGAAACCTCTTCTGCTGGAAACCCCAGTGCCTCTTCTCTCCCTGCCAACGCCAGCAGTCACTGGCTGCTCTCAAAAATCTCACTGTGGCTTGCTAAGAAGCAACAGAGCTATTAAAAGTATGCACCCCTCCCAGATACATCCAGAATCTGGTACTGAAGTCAGGGTCTACAAACACGGATTCTGCAGCCCATAGGGTCCAAGCCTGCAGGAGTTCAGCATCACACATAACCCTTCTGGCTGATCGTGCTGTTAGGAGTTGGAGTGTTCCCAAAGCAAAAGGAGGAGGAGAGACTTGCGGTAGGAGCCCTGTCCCCAGGTCGGCTGCAGTTCTTGCCTCTGCCCCAGACTTCCTCTGTGGTAAAGGGGAAGTCCACAAAGCCGTAATTTTCAAACCTAATTTTAGACTCCTAAATAGAGCACCAAAAACCAGCTCAGTAGTCAGCAGTGTGCCATCCCATCTGATGAGGGGGGACCACAGGTGGCTACTACATTTAAAGACCCATTTGCTTACATCCTGCATCCTGTTCCTGAAGACCAAAGCGGTCTCTGGCATCATCACAAGTCTCCCAGCATCCAAGAGGGTGGTGTCCAGCCTCGGGATGCTGAAGCCTCTTCCAGAGACAGGCAGGAATGAAGCTGAAGGACTCACCTCTCCTCTGAGCTTGCTGCCTCCCCTTTTACAACAGAGAAATTACATTTGTGTGTTTATGGAAGACAACATCAAAATGTCATTCCAATTCCCTGGTACCATCTGCAAAACTCAGCTCCAATTTAGACACTTGCTTTATGCCTTCCATTCCTACCAAAAAAAGCAATGCTGCTTGCTGGGGTAGCAATGGTTTCAGTTAGGTGGTTTATTAACATTCCTGCAGCTGCAGATGAAGTGAGGGGAAGCAGCAACACAGACTACTGGCAAGGAAGAATGCCTATTTTAGACAAAGAAAACAACTCCCTCCCAGACAGACACCACTTCTTCATTAAATCTCCATCCAGGACACTGCAGTATAGGGCGTAATTAAATTCACTGTCACGGAACGTAATTAAATCTCACACTGGGGAATAATGCAGCATGGTTATTTCGGACATAGCAATGCTCTGTCCCAAATGTATAATTTCCTGTATTCCATACTTAGAAGAAGCAGCAAACTTCTTTCCTTCAGCCTTGGCAGGAGAGGAAAAGGCAGAAAACACCAGCAGTGTGACCCTCACCCAGGGTTTGCCTTTGCAGGAGGATGTGCTGTGGGATTTCATGGTGATGGAGACTCTCTACAACAATAGATCAAGTCAGACCTCTGCACTGACATATCTTAGCATCTCCATTTATTGCTTGCCTATCAGCAACATTGACACACTTGTCTTGATAACCTCCTCCTGTACCAGGAATGTGACTCATGCTGGAAACTCCAGGGAAATTTGCCCAATTGAGTTTTCTTCTATTTTCCTCATTAGCAGGGCTTGCCTGTCTGCTGGAGCAGGCTGGGAGGCTGCCTGTTCATTCCAATTCCACATGCTAAGCTTCAGGACAGGGATGCTGGGACAGAGGATGCTTGTCCTCTACACTGCCTGACCCATCTTCAGGTCCCCACTGCAGCCATGACACCAGAAGAGACTGCAAGGAGAAGCTGCAGGCTGAGCCACTGCCAAAACAAAACTGCCCAGAGCTGCTCTGATCTGCATTCAGCCACTGGGCTCTCCACAGCAGTCTGAGCTCAGAAAGCCTCCTCTGGCTTGGTCTGCCAGTCCCAGCACTCGAGGATGCTTTTCTGATGTAAAACATCTCAGGCATCAACTATCATGCAACAAGAAGCCATACCCACTAGACGACGAGTGTCCTTCGTCACTGCCACCATAACCACTCAGTGCAACAAGTAAATGATGTCATTAGTGGGCCTTTTAACAAAAATGTTAGGACATGTCTAATATCCCCATGGGCTCCTCCTTCACTGTGACAGACATCAGGAGCAGAGCCTCCAGCCCCCGCTATCGCCATTGAGAGATGTTGGCCTTGGGTCTCTAGGCTCCAGCAAACTCCCACTATGGAAACTACCATATATATACAGCTGTATCTATCACTGCTTCAGATTAGAGGGTTGCAGAAACAGGGCCAGGTGTCAGGAGAACCCCCGATCTACACTGCTATTCCTGCCCTCATCATCCACACCGATGGGATGCAGCTGAAGATCTCCATTATACCAGTAAGCTAAATACTGGATTCTGAAGCACTGCCAGGATTGCACAGTTTGTTCAACTGCTGGGGTAAAAGTGTAAGTGGAGGGTTGGATTCTAACTAACTGTGTAAAACTGCACCGCTTCAGTGTGCAGGGTTTCAGCTGAACAAATCGAGTTCAGAGGGCAAGCCAAATCATACCCTCATGGAACCAGGTCACCAGAGACAGGAATTCCTATATTCCACATCTGGGAAGGGGAAAAAAGGAACAGGAAGAAAGAAAAATCACTGGACAGGAACAACTACACATTTTGTGACAAAAGAACTATCAGAGTCTAAATCCAGACTGGACTCACATTTTGCGCATGGTTCCTGCCTTAACAAATATCAGCTACAAGCATCTCCACACTCTGCCTCAAGACCACCTTTGCACGAACCCCACAGCTCAGTACCCTTTTCCTGCAGGTCTTCAAGAAGGAGGCAAGTTTCTACAGCTACAATTGGTATTCCTTCGGATGCGGTTCAGAAGTACCTGAAAGGCCAACAAGAGGGCTGTGGATGGCTTAACTGACATCTATCACTGGACTTGAACACCAGCGATGCCAAGACTGCAGCTTCCCTGGGAGCATAACCACCAGCCTCGAGGTACCACTGCAGCTCACCAGCACCCTGCAAAACTGTCCTGTCACTGAACGCAGACACAGCCAGAAATCCAGCCTACAAAACCAGACTTGCCAATGATTCAACAAATGTCATCTAATTTCTCCTTCATCTCTAATAGTCAACCTCTAATTCTTGTAAGCCCTGCTGGTAAGTACAGTCCAAGCTGCCCCTGACCCCAGCTGAGATGAGGTCAAACATGGAGTTGGTTCAGTTAAATGTCTCCAACTCAGACACTACCATCTCAGTCCCCAGTGGCTCCTACTTTCCCCCTCTTTTGGGTTTGGGTAAGCCCTGGCACTCCTGAGTGATGCACAGCTGAACACCAGGGATCGTACATTGCTGGTCAGTGGGAGGACAAAACACTTCAGTGGAGATAACAAAACACAGCACTCCAATTTACTGATGAACGACCTCACTGCTGCAAAGCATATCCAGGGAGGCTGAGGGGAGAAGCAGCTCAGCACCCAGCATCTTTCCACCACACTGATCAATTGCTTCTTAGTTATGCACATCCTCATACCCCTGATATTATGTCCCTGCTTTTTTTGCTGAGACTGTTTACATTTACATAATAAACACACAAAACATAAAACCTTCCAGTTCCTCCGTGTACCCACAGCATGTCACAGCCCATTAATGAATTCTAGATGGGAGAAATTAAAACTGACATCTCTGGGAAAAAATGTTACTCTAATTTACCACCAAAGAGCAATCTACAACAAAACCAAGCAGCTGAACCACAACTGCAGATGCCTTTAACCCTTCTGGAGCTGGATTATTTGCCCAATGGTCCTCTATAGCACCGTCTCCCCAGGAGGAGTGCCACAAGCACTTCATTCATCATAGAATCACAGAATGCCTTGGGTTGAAAGGGGCCTTAACGCTCATCCAGTTCCAACCTCTGCCACGGGCAGGGACACCTTCCACTAGACCAGGTGGCTCCAAGCCCCATCCAACCTGCCCTCAAACACTGGCAGGGATGGAACAGCCGCACAATCATACTCAAAGCAGAACAAATAAAAAGCACAGTTTTACTTTACATCTCAAAAATGGGTTCAGAGTAAAGTGCAAACTCAAAGTAGATTTTGAGACAGACTTAGAACTGACCTAACCAATATATCCCAAACCTGTCCCATTTCTGGAGGCCAGAAGCACAGGAAAAGGGGTGATATTTCACATTAGATCAGCAAATCCAAACCTGACCTTGCGGTATAACTTCTAGGTTACATCTATAAACTGGAGGAAACTGGTCATAAAAATATTACATTAAATTTACTCCCTGGTCAGGTTAAAATTTCAAGATAAGCAGTGACTTGAGAGCCCTTCTCCTGTTTGGAGAGGCAAGCAGCCCAGCAGGCTCACCCTGCTCACTAACCACAGTTCTGCAGCTACCCCTGTTGAAAACAAGCAATAAAAAATAAGGAAAAACATAAAAGCCATAGAGCCAAGTGAAAGTTCTGTCTAGCCCAAAACAGCATCCCTAAAGATGGCCATCAGCAAATGCCCAGAAGCACAAGAAAAGGTCCAGTGATGCCACCGAGTACATTCACCATGTGATGAGCTGTAGGGCCATGATTCCCAATCCCAAAGCTCTGCCAGCAGCTGCTGCTGGGGAACTACCCCTCCACATCTGTCTGACTGCCTGAGGACTGAGGTTACAAACACGTACCACTGCCCTCCTATTGTAAGTATAATAAAATATATACAGTATTAATGATGTTAAAAAGCCTTCCTTTTTTACCTTCTCTTTCTGTCCGGTGCCTGCTGACCTCCCTTGCCTTATGGAAGCAGGCACAACAAAGTCCTCATTCCTACTCACTTCCTACAAACTGCTGTGAGTCTTCATGCTCTTACCACATTACACACTCTGCCCTCATTTTCAGCTGAAGAGTTCTGGTCCACCTGACTGTGATTCCTGCAAGTCTGATGTTCATTTTTAATTTGCTTATCATTAATAATTCTGTATCATCAGCAGACTTTGTCATCTTCCTATTCATCTTTTTTTCCAAATAATTTATTAGGAACTCCACTGAAATTCTCTTCCTTTTTTTTCTCTGTCTTTTAACCACTCCTTAATCCAGGAAACCACTACTCCGTATTCTTCAACAGCTTCTTCAAGAACTTCAGCAAAAGACCTTTTCTGAAGCCTGTAAGACACTGAAGGGACCGTGCCAACAGATCACTGGCTCCTAGAAATACCTCCACTAGATTTCTGAGGTGTGACTCTTCAGAAAGCCATCCTCTCTATCTGCCTACAAGCCTGTCATTCTGCTCTTTACTAAAGCTTCACCCAACATGTCTCTTCTTAAATTTGTATTGCTGATCTGGTCTCTGGCACTGACACCAGTTTAAGAATCAGGTCACACCTCACTACTAGCCACTTGACAATTTTATATCTCAGTTTATTTAATAGACTTGGATAAATATTACCTGGAAAGACTTATAAGCAATAGTTCCTTTTACAAATTTGCTCTGCAACATCTACTGACAATTCAGTTGGATAAGGTTCCTCAGGTTGGTAACACCAGCACTTCCCCAGAAAATCCTAGTCTAAGCTTTTCCATAACAAGTACCGAATGAAAAGAAGCCAGCTAGCCTTTGGCTGTTACCGCATAGTGTTTTTTTCACCTCACCATCTATTCCCCTTCATACCCTGCAGCAGGCTTCTTTCTTGTGATTTTGGAGAAGTTTTTGTTAGCTCTGTGTCTTTAGTAAATTGTCTCTCAGAATTTTACTTGGCCTGCCTTAATATGGTTTTACATTTTCACTGCCGAACTCCTCTCCAGTTTTCTCATTAAGATGTTGCATGTACTTTGTAGAAAGCCCTATTGCCTTTCTCTGCTTTTTAATCTTGGCCGTTTTTGTACCTCGTTAGACTTTTGGGAGGGCACAGGCGTGTAGAATTCCACAATAAGCTTCTATTTTTGACCAAAATGCAAGGACGGATCCTCACTGAGCAGAACTCAAGGTCAGGTTGGACAGAGCCTTGGGTGGCATGGTTTAGTGTGAGGTATCCCTGCCCATGGCAGGGGGGCTGGAACTGGATGATCTTAAGGTCCTTTCCAACCCTAACTATTCTATGATTCTATTCTAACTCTCCATCACTGCTTTGGTTACCTTTTTAAAGAGCCTGATGACATCCTCACTGATCTGTGACAGCCGAACGATGACATTGTTCATGAAGATGTCATTGAGGGTGGCGTGATCTCTGCTCTCTCGCCGGGTCTGTGTCAGAACCAGGTACCAGCAGTTCACAGGGGAAAGGAGGTGCTGATCTTTCCTAGGGAATTGGGGAAAAAAAAACAAATCAAAAAGGTCAAGTGAATGAGTCAAAAAGGCACAATCTCCAAATGAATGCTGACAGCATACTAACATTGCCTTCCTTCCCTGCACGCATCCCCTAGAACCCATTGTGTCCCCAAAGAGAAGTGTGTGAGTTCCTCTGGGCTGCCTCCCATCCCCAGAAACCGTACACTATGGGCTCTCTACCAGCCCAGAGCCATGTCCTTGTGGCAGACACTGCAGGGTCATTGGAACAGGTCTGGGTGCTGGCCCAGAGCTGTTGCCCAGCCAGGAATGTGGCCTGGCAGACAGCCCATGCTCAGACACACGGCTGCCTGCCCACCAGCTGACACAGTGGCACCTCCTCTTCAGTGCAAGAAAGATGCTTAAATATCTCTCTGCCAACACAAAAGCTCCCAGGCTAAATATTACATACAAGGGTTTCAGTGAGGCCAAGGAATTCCCATTCTTTGCCCCAGGATGTTCTCTCCTACACCTTCATCCTATTTACCAGCCTCCCACAGCTGGTGTTGGTAGGACAGAAGCTTTCTGTGCAGGGGAGATGGATGCTCTAATGCTGACCCACGCACAGCCCTTTGCTTCATTCAACACACATATAAAACAAAATCAGACTGGTTTGTGTTGGAAGGAACCTTAAAGCTCATCTAGTTCTAACCCTGCTGCCACGGGCAGGGACACCTTCCACTAGACCGGGCTGCTCAAAGCCTCATCCAACCTAGCCTTGAACACTGCTAGGGATGGGGTATAGATGGATCTTCATATATAATCTGCCCTACAGCTTGTTTTTTCTGCCCTAACTCAATTTTTGGAAGCACCCAGTGCACTCTCCGGTCTACTGCTCCATACCTATGCTTTAAAAAGGTCAGTCAGCAATATTATGGTAATACAGTGCAGATGCTCCAGGCAACAGCTGAACACATATCAGCCGGAGGGACCTGAACACATATCAGACGGAGACAACAGGAGAGCTGGTCCCCTGCCCCAGCTGGGCAGGGATCCCATCTGTGGCCCTGCCCCAGTTTACAGGAACCTCTCCCAGAGTTCCTTTCAGTGTTTCCCACAGGGAAGTCTGGTGGCACTTGAGCACACATGCCTAATCTGACCCCAACTAAACCCTTTCCAAACTGGGTGCTGGAAGATGGTACGGGAGAGGAAACACCCCTGGCAACCCCTTCATAGAACAGAATAGAATAGAATAGAATCAACTAGGTTGGAAAAGACCTTTAAGTTCTTCAATGCTTTCCAAGGGATTGCTTCTTTTTTCCACTTTGCACTATTAATACAGCTGTCACTTCCTTTTCAGGAGAGGTTCGCTTGCCACACAATCTGTTGTACTGCATTTAGTCCACTAAACACTGCTGCGGAAAATGTTTTGCATCCAACATTATCATGAAGTGTCTGTGCACAACATGAATACATTCGTGGTTGCTGAATATTTACGAAGCTCTTAATCCAGCTCATGCTGCAGACAACAGAGATTGCTGTGAGCGGCAGCACGCATCAGGGTGGGCAACTTGAAGAGCCCCAGGAGCCAGGCAACATCCTCAGAGCAAGCTCATTCGCACCCAGCTCCACTGGGTGAGACCCTGCACAGGGGCATCCCCAGCCCCTGACTTGTCTGGAAGTCATCGGGGCTCAGAAAACCTCTCTTGAAGGAAATTTCAGCAAACGTTTCACATTTGATTAGAGTTTAACTCATTCTGACACGTTCCATCTCAACACTGAGAGAAACCTGCACTGCTCCCCGTGCGCTGTGTTTAGTACTGAAGGCAAACTAATCAAAACCAAATCAAAATCTCCATAAATGATACAACTGAAACAGAACATTTCACATCATCCAGCTGAAACACTTTGAGATAAATCCTCTAAATGAGGCAGCCAAGCTGTACTTTCCAAATGTTTCACCTACACAATTTTCTCTGGTTAAACCAACACTTTCCTATAAGATGTGCTGGTTCCAGAGATTTGGTCCCGTCTAGCAGAGACCTCCCATGCCACCATCCCTATCATGCCACCATCCCTATGTGCCAACAGCCATGCTCAATGAATGTATTCCAGTCCCAGAGGCTTCTTCCTCCCCAACACCTATCAACATGTGAAAGCTGCCTGGGAGCATCCACTGGGGACACAGATCTGTTGCACACCCGGGTTCAGCAACCTGTGTGCATCAACAGCACTGGCAACGTGGCCATGATGGAGATGGGCCTCAGACCCCCCTGTGCTCAAACAAGAGTGTCCTTCTCAAGAAGTCCTGCAACCAGAAAGCCAGCCCATGCTCGCTACAGCTACAATGTGCAGCCAAAGCCTTCACACACATACTCCTCCTCAACCAAGATGCTCTCACCCATGGTACTGGGGCTGCTGCAGCCCACTTCACTGCCAAAGAGTGGAGGGGAACTCCAGCAAATCTGTGTGTGCTCATATAGACAAAACAACCACATATAAAGCATGAATGAGTCTGCCAACCCTCTGGAACCCCCATGAACAGCCCAGCAGGAGCACTGCAGCAATTACTGCTATTAAGGGCTGGGCCACAGCCTGCTGCACATGGCTACACAGGGACAAAGGAAGAGCTGAAGGTGCTGTATTTCTTAAGAGCGCCAAAAGCCTCATCAGAATAATGACATTCATGAGCAAGCTGGGGAAGCAGTGCAGACGAACCTGACAAAGGGCAGGTAGAAAGCAGTCCAGAAGGAAAACATATTAAGGGAGTCAACACAGAGCGAGACTGTGAGGACTCAGCAGAAGTGAGCACTGAAATCAAGCTGACTCTATTAGCATTATCCATACCATCACAAATCACGAGCACTTGTGCCCAGGTAATGGTCACCTGTAGATACAGCACAACTGCATCCTCCCAGTACTGTAGGTACAATAAGCAATGGTAGGGTTGTAATAGCGCTCTCAGCTGATGGGAGAGGCACACACACACAGCCTGAGCCTCCATGGGCTCTGCCTCTGAACAGCCCATACTGGGCAATACCTCCCCCAGGACAGTTATCCCTGATATCATGGTACAGCAGCACCAGCCTGGCATCACATGACTGACAGGCAACAGTCAGATGCAAAAAGAACAGACAGCATTGGAATGGCAATTCCTTTTCAGCAGACTCTCCATAAGACAACAGTAAAGCTTTGCTCACTAGAGAGACCAAGTAAACAGATTAAATGGGATTTAGTAATACGGAATAAATAGGATTTAGTAACGTAACAGTAGAAATCACTGCTCTTGCAGCGGAACCAGGAAAAAACAAACCCACAATGGGTTAGAGAAGGAAGAAGACTGTGAAGAGCCAGGGGCTAGCAAGGCTAAGTGCATCAGACCAGCAAACCCCTCCATCTTCTAAGAAAAGAGCTAAACAGTGCCTGTAGTCTTTGGCATTGAATTGAATGACACTAGCTTCACCTTGAGCAAAGGGTATAATCCCAGTTGAGAGACTATTTCATGCACACTGCTGTCAGAAGACGACTGAGACAAAGAGGTAAAGGTGGGGAGCTTGAGCTGACATGCAGGGACCAGCTCCTGTGCCAGCAACAGGACAGCAGCATTCACAGGAACCTTGAGGTCAAGCCACTAGCCATCCCACCTAGCAGCACAGGCTATGTATGTACCCTCACCGCACAACACAGCCACCTCCAGACTTCAATTCTGCCTCCAGTTTGGGGTTGTCTTTTTGGATCTTTTTTGTTCCTGCCATTCTCGAGTGTGTGGTTAAACTGAAAAGATGCTGCTTTTGAACACTTGCACATATTCACACATTCTCATCATCAGTTCGAGTTTCACACAATTCCAGCATCCAGTTCATGCTTCCTATTTCAAAGCTTTGTTTCAAAACATTTCCACTGTGGATGTGCCTCGCTTCAACACTGTACGGGTGCCTGCACAGAAAACATACGTACTTCATTTTTACACACTGAAATAAATCAGATTTCCAGAAACTGCTTCCAAGTCTGAGCCTGTGAACAGGTCTGTGCAATGTGAAGCACTCTAAGGATAGGCTACATAGAGAAACCAGGGTTTATAAAATGGGCCTACCATCACTTGCACCATCAAATCAGTGGCTGAATTCAATACTCTTTAAAAAAAATATCATGGGGCTTGACTCCTTCCTAGTCCTTCATTTCTGTTTTTATTGCATTGTATTTATTGTATTATACTCAAAGAAGTGCACAGCAGGTCTTTTCAGGCAGCACAGGTCAGCAATGCTGTGCTGAAAGTCTTGGGAAAAGGCATTTCTAGTTCCTTTTGTGAACCCTGCACAGTGAAAACACAGACAAGGTCAACAATGGTATTTTTCTTACTGCTCTTTCAGGCTGTGCAGCTACAAGCAAGCATCCATCTAGCGCTCTCGAGCCAGTCCCAGTACCACTGTGTCCCCGGCACCGCCTGCTTACTTGAACTGGTGCTCTCTGGAGCTGCGTATCTTGGAAGAGAACCGCTCAGCCAGCTTCTCCAGGCTCCTGGAGTACTCCAGCTCGATCTCGGCCTTCCTGCGGAAGAACTCCTGCAGGTCCTGCAGCAGTTGCAGGCGCGACTCCGACTGCTGCTCCAGGCATTTGAACTGCTCCACCAGCTGAGTTCGGATTTCTGGATGGACACAAGAGAGGAGGAGAAGAAAATGCAACATCAGCAACAGGCACTGGCCAGGACGGTTGTCTTCCTGTCCCAGAGCGACTGCACAAGCTCTGCAAGCCTCAGGTTTAATTCAAGGCTTGATAAAGCTGACAGATCTCTTTCCAAGCGAGAGCTGAAGAACATCATTCACCAGTCTCGTATTCAAACCTTGCTCTTTGTCAAAATAAACCGCTGTACAGTACACAGAGACCAACCCTCAGAGCTTTTCAATTGCCTCTTTGAAACTAGAAAATGATACTTCAATTTATCTAGTACTACCTGAAGTCCTGTATTCTTTACAGATAAATACATCTTTTCTTGATAAATGAACATCTCAATACCTTCCAAACGGCTGACAATGACCTGAAGGAAGCTGGCACTGTAAATGCCAACAGAGGACAAGAGCAGAAACAGGAAAGAACATTATTTTGGTGGCACCAAGGCTTACTATTACAACTAGCATCACCCCCAGCTCAGACCCAGGCCCCAGGACACAGCTTTGCCTCTATCACTTTATGAGCTTACAACACACTAACAGTTAACTTCAAACCCAGTGCATCACCAAATAAGATGAAGCACATGCACACCACCATGCACACAGGAGTAACACAACCTGTGGTTACTGGAGAAGTTGCACATCAGGGCTTATTCAACTGGGCAGCTCCAAGTTCTCTTTCCCAGTACATCTCGGGCTCGATGACCAGCCAAGGAGAGCAAGGACACAACAAGAGGAAGGAGGATGCCAGGCATTTGTGTGTGCTTGTTCAGCTCAAAGGCTTCTCCATACAGCTCAGGGTCTGACCGTTCAGAATAGCAGGCTCCAGGCTCCTAGAATGCTCGGCACTGCTGGACCATGGGCATGTCCTGCAAGAGGAGCAGAGCCCTCACCTGCCTCCCACATTGCAAGGGGTGCTTGGCCACCCAAAAGGATTACCAGGAGCGGACTGCAAACATGAACTGTCGTGGTCTGTGTGACAGCAGGACTCAGTCTGTGCCAAGAAGAAAGTCCTAAAGTTGCTAGAGCTCTTTGGCAAGAGGGCTACACCTCACCCTTGGTTCCTTCTGCAGACGCAGTATAGTGAGATGACAAACAGTAACTTACCCACAAGAGCCACAGCAAACTAGAAGTATCTGTACTGCCTGAGCACATGCGCCTGAAATGGCTGCACTGTAACTGGGAAGCTGAATGACCTAACCGAGACAGTAGAGTGGTGTCATTCCAGTGACTGAAATAATCTTCAGTATACATATACATATGTATTATGCATGCAAGGCAGACTAGCCCTACCAGTTCCCTGCCAGCATCAAGCTGTCCCACAACTTTGCAAGCTCCTATCCAGAGTCATTTCTCCATATTGGATGCTGAATTAATAAATTATTAAGTAATGATGATGCAAAGCACTGACTGAAATCACAAAAGATTTATGGGCAACTTCAAGCTCTTTAAACTTGCGAGATCCCATGTGGAGGAGGTTTAAACTGCCATTATAGGAACGTGGCAGCCTGGTCTTTTCCAACATTTCTTCATATAACAACTTGCACACGAGACTGAGCCACTCACAGCCTGAAAAGTGAACTCCAAAGAGCTGCAGGAACAAGGGCACCTGCAGCAAGCTCATTACTAGGTAATTTAACAACAGCAGTAATGGGACTGGAGGCTGCAGGCTGCGTGAAGGTCACCTAAAAACCAAGAGCTCCTTGGAAATAAGAAATGCTGAAATCTTCTAAGTTAATCAGTCACTTTATGGGGGATCCTCCATGGGCACTGCTTTCACAGCCCTTCCTTTATGCTCTTGATACTTTATGAGAGGATAGCACAACTGTTCATAAAGATGCATCTGAGGCTCATAGACAGTCTTGGCAAGAGACTCGACACACTGCACTGAGCCACAAGCAAAGCCATTTTCCATTCCTTAATATGCCTGAAAAACTGTGTGACCATCCCTGCAGTGATGACCAGTGTCAGAGTGTCTTGGTCTTTACTCTTGCATCAAAATAAGTGGTATCCTATCCCTGTGATATCCAGCACCATGCCAAAACAGAGCTGCACACCTCACACCCGCAGACAATGCCGCTTCTCCATCCCCTGTTGTTCACATTTGTGCTCATACGCAGAAAATAGATCCACTCCCCTTGTAATGGCACTTTCTCTGGAGAGAGAGGAAGGATGCTTTAATGCCACACAGCACCATTTAGCCTGGGTTTGCTACAGAGATGCTACAGGAATGCCAGGAGGAGCTGAGTGAACCTCCAGAAAGCAGTCCTCAATCACCACACCTGAAAGCTGCTCCAGTCCAGCTATGGCTTTACAGAGAGATCACGTGCATGCAGCATTGCAGCTTCGATTCCATGAGGGAGGACTGCTCTTGAGGGACTGTGTGTGTGCACGAGCAGAGATGCCTTATGGGATCAACAGGAGACGGACACCTACACAGCCACGGCTTGTGACAGCTCCCTCACTTTCCACCCGAGCAGAGCCTGGCTGCGGGAGGAGCTGGTGCCGAGCTCGGCTTCCCAGGATACAGCATGCATACCACGCTGCAGCGCTGCTCCACATGCACCCCTTTTGAAGGCACATTCCCCTTACACAGCTGCTGCAGTTAGCGATGGTGCTCACCAGGGCTGAGGGTAGAGAAGTGAAACCGCTTTTGAATTGAGCCTTAGAAACCCACTGCTGTGTTCCTACAGGATACAAAGGTATCGGTTTCATAACAAAACCTTTTTAAAATGTTCACATTCCCCTGCCAACAAGATTTTCCTTCCCACACAAGGTCAGTGGAAACTTCATTACATCCCATATGGATTTTACATTCCTACTCCTGCTGGTGCCAACACAGGACTTGCGTTATAGAATTCTGCTTTCCTGAGCAAGTTTGATACAGATTTTTATTTAAAGCCACAGAGATTTCATCTTTAGCTCACTCTTTTCATAGTGGATTACAACCTGAAGTGGTCTCCAGAACAGCTCTTAATAACCCTGACAATGCACAGAAATACAAGGAATTATCTGTAATGTTTATCCAGCCTTTTCCATTTCCTATCTACTCCCACTTTTTATTCTGAATCTGAGCAACTGCTGCTTATCTGATCTTTGTATCTACATGAAGTCTTCTCCTTGACTCTTACAGGGTCATTCAAGGCAACTCAGACAGCAGCAACACATACAGAGACTCGCTGAGGCTCTTGTAGCTTTCAACACCCCCTGCTCTGAATAACTGGAATGTGCAGTTTGTGCCCACAGGCTCCACCACAAGCTCGGTGAGGCTCATCACACCAGTGAGCAGGCAGGACCCAGCTCCCTCTCCGTCATCATCCCACATGCGCTGGCTCATCCCAGAGTCCTGGCACCAAGGACTCAACAGTGGCACATCAGTCCCACCAGCAGGCAAGGATGCTTTTGGGCATCCCAGCATCAGCAAAGCACCTTTTGACCTTTGTCAACAGAGCTCCTTTGTTTTCTGCACTCCTGCAATGTGTTGCTTTCACACTTTCAAGTTTCCTTGCAGAAGTTCTGCCAGGCCAGCACCATCTAAGCACGCAAAGGGCAGTCTCTCCTGACATGGAGAACCTGCTAGCCATGACCCTAAAGCCACTGAGCTTCAAGCAGTCTGACGAACAAATGGAGACAGCCACCGACCCCAGGAGCTCTTGCTGCATGTTAAATGGAAAAGGTTTGCAGTAGAAAACAAAACTGAGGGCTGCTGGCACCAGTAATGCAAAGACAGAAGCACTAGCACAGAAAACAACATTCTTCAGTGCTCTGGAGGTCTCTGAGTCAGCCACTCACAAATACGGCCCCCGACAGTGCCTGCATTGTCGCTCCCCTGCTTCCACCATTACTTTGCTGCTGCATTTAAGAGGCGTCCTCCATTCAATTAAAATGAACTTGCTCCTAAATGGCCTTTTCAGATAATCATGAAAAAGGAAAAGCAGGCAGGCAGAAAAGCCTTTTTCCACCCTTCACGCCTGCTGCCTAGGGAACGGGCAGGAGCACTCAGAGGACATGCATTTTCTCCTGCCTGCACAGAGGAGCTGGAGACCAGCCCCACCGACAGAGCAGCCATCACTTGCTGTTTGACCCTGACACCCTCCATCCTTCCCCTCTAACCTGGCCTCCCGCTCATGCAGCGGGGAGAGAGAAAGTGGATCCCCAGCAAACCCAAACCCCTCAGGCCTCTTACTAACATCCAAGGTGACAGACACCCTGATGGGTGCCAGCCAACAATCCCAACCAAAACCCACACCGGCTTTACCAGTGCTGTTTGCAAGCAGTTTTCTGGCCAGCAGCATCAACGTGAGCTGCATCAGCCCTGTCCATTATGGGGGGATTAACAGGCTTTAATTATAACCTTCAACTGAGTGCCAGTTATGTTTGCCATGTTAGACAAGTAACTTTTCAGTGTCTGACCCCAAAACCTTAAAACTCGAAGTCAGAGCTAGAAAGCAGAGGATGCTCATGGGAAGAGGTGCTTCTGGAACTGGAGGGAGGGGATTCACCTTCAGGCAGTCAACTGATGTACATGATGGAAACTGGCTTTTACAAATGAACGGATGAGACAAGCCCAAAGCACAGGCGGTTGGGTACAGGAAAGTTCATGCTTCCTTGGACCACAGTAACATCTGCAAGGAAAGAGCTAAAGTGTTAAAACTCTGATGGGGGCCCATCATTACTCGAGGATTAACCCCTTCATTCCTGCTCTTTGGCTGCAGGAACCTGTGGTCAGCCTCACCTTCCCAGTTGCATGCTTCCACATAATGGTTCCTATGAAATTGCAGCAATAGAACTGCTCCTCCTCAGCTGAAGAAACAAGTGCAGAACTGGAATTCACATAATGGCGGTGGGTCCTTATTTACAAGGAATAAAAATAAACTGGCAAACTAAAAGGGAACGGGATACCTCAGAAAGCATCACTAACAAGTTATTCTGTGAAAGCTAAAGGCTTCTCAAAGAAATGACCCAAACTGGCGAGGCCCCTTTCTTGGTTCAACTAGTACATATGGGGGTTTTTAATATCCCATGTTCAGAGCTGTCCTTGCTAGATTCAACTTAAACTTCTTTCCATGAAGAGCAAACCTCACCAGGAAAACTCTCCAACTCCAGCTTCTGCACAGCACCATTAGGATGCAAACAGAAATGCTGCAGATCCGCACAAGGAAAACCGCCACCTCGTAATCCACGTTTCCCAACTTGGAATTTACAGGAACTTTTAGCAGAAACCAATACACAGAAAACTACCAAACTGCTTTAGGAAGAACTGAAAAGATTTGCCAGAAAGCAGAATGTTAAATATAACTGCAGAGCTGTTTCCAAAAGTAGTTTGTCCAAAGTGCTCCCATGTTTTACATCACAGTATAGGAAATCACAAACAGCACCAAGGGAGAAGAAAGTGAGCCATTCTGTAAACAAGGATGCTAAAAAACCCTGAATCCCCTTGAACTCTGCTGGCCAGCTGGCTTCCAAGATTTGCTGCTTTCTTCCTCCCACTTTGTTTGGTTCTCATTATAAGAAAGGAGTTTCCAGTGTGAGCAGTCCTGCTGTTTGAGATGCAGAATCAGAGGTTGCAAATGCAAGAAATATGATTTCCTCAGCTCTTCTGGAACACAACAGCAGAGATGGTGGAAAAAAACAAAATTCCTTGGCAAACCAAGGACAGCAGCAATGCTCAAGACAGGCTGTGGGACCACTAATCCAGCCGGGAGAGGGAACATCTGTAATCAGAAAATCTGGGGATCTGGCTTTGGTAAATATTTTCAAGTCAATTGGCCTGTATCACAGCCAATGCCTGCTTATTAAACCATGCAGGATGTCAGCAGCAATCCGACATCCCAAGGAGACTTGTTCCAGCCCCGGAGCCTGGCAGGGTGGGATGACAGCCACCCCTGCCTCCAGGACCATGTTTAACATGGCCCAGCACAGAGCCCCAGCATCAATACAGACTGCCAAGATCCCAAATGAGGCACAAGTCCCTCATCAAAGTGCCCCAAGAATGCTTACATCCCTCTGAAAGCCAGGGAAAGGACTGTGACAGGGAATGCAGAAGGAAAGCAAATGTGACCATCACGGCACAGGCTGAGTGGGGATAAACCCACCGCAACCAGCCCCATTGTCAGCAGCTAAGTGGTACATGAGTGTTAGAGACAGCACAAAGACAAGAAAAACATCTCACATCCCGCCTTGGGCAGGACTGTAAATGAATGGCAACGTTAGCAAAATGCACCACACAAAACCCCACCCAGAAACTTGACAGAGCTATTCAAAAGCCAGCTCAGGCCAACACCCTGAACATAACACAGTGATGCTTAGGGCCAGCGGGTAGGTGGGATGGCTGGGCAGCCAGTCCCCGATGGCTCTGCTAGCCTATGGTGGGCAAGGGGCTTAGGGGTGGCATGTTTTGACATTATGGTAGCTACAACCCAGCTACAACACTGAGCCTGGATGAAATTCTGTGTGCGTAGTTTGGAGCAGAACGATGTGCTTCTGCAGCAAAAAACTACACAGAGGAAGCAATCCTTTCCATGTGGGTTTTGTAACGTCAGGTGCTGTTCCTCCTCCAGTGCAAGAAGACTTACAGTCGCCCAGGTATCATTTTCTATCAGGAATCAGCCTCTGCGGCGTCAGCACATGAAGGCAGCGTTAGATGTCAACAGAGTAGGCTGTTGCACAAAGCACCAGAAAGATCTCCATGGAAAGGTGTTTCTTGGTTGCTTTCTTAATGTAAGACTCTTCTCCAGCCTCAGACATCCGCAGCTCTCTGCATCAGTGGAAGACAGCAACGCTGTGCCCAGCCCCACGTGCCCACCGGCTGCACTGAGCTCTGCTCCTCAGGGCTCAGGGGTGTTGTAGCAGAACAATGATCACCCCAGGCTTACAGCATGCAGTGCATCACCAACAGCGGCTCACAGGGGGTCCTGAGATGAGCTGATTCTCAGGGGCACTTAATGTTAAACCTCAGGAAACATGGACCTTCAGAAATGCTGGAGTTCATCTGATCACCACCATGGCAGGAGCAACTCTTGTATCTTGGGAGAGCTCTTGTAGCTTGGGAGAGCATTTGGGTTGGAAACTGATACTCATCAGTGTGCTCGTGAAAGAGTAAAGCGAAGGCAACTCCCCAAACCTCTTCAAGACTTCAGAAGTGTTGTTGGGGTTGATGTTAACATCTTGGCCAGCAGATCAGGGTAAAGTCTCATTTCTAACTTTCCTAGGCTGTTCACTTCATCCATTCTCCAGGGAGGACACTGCTGGCAGGCATGCACAGAGCCCGAGAACAATCACACGCATCCAAATAGCATACCTCTGACAACACTGATGATGCAGTGCTTTACAAAGAAAGAAATTATTTGGGACAAACTGTGGCCAATTTGAGTGCTCACATTAGAATTAACATGCTTATATGAAGAGGTCAAGATGAAGACAACACGCTCAGCTCCAGTTCATTATTAACATGCCACTGCTTCTGCTTCAGCTAGTCCCACCCTCAGCTTTGCTGAAGCATATTTTCCATATGGTCTCATTTCTTACATATAACAAACTCTAGATGAATGTCACAAGATCAATGCAACCTCTACCAGCGCTATTCAGTATCATTATTCACTTATTCCTTGTGTTTTCACACAGCTCACATTCTCCTGGGCAGCAGAATCTCTGAATTTCAACAAATACCATGTTGAAATCTTAGCCCCAGCTGAGGCTGTGGCAGAACTCCCACCAGTTTCAATGGAGCTAGGATTTCATCTTTTGGCAGCAAATGGAACAAGTGAGACAATCTTGTTCTCCAGCAGTTATTTTGCAAGCCTCCCCTTCTTCCAGTAACCCCTGGCTCCAATACTTCTTACTTCAGTGCTGACAGGGGCCATGCTCCTTAACTGGCATCCACCACAGTGGAAACCAACACCAGCAGAAGTACATTGGCTGATCCATGGTGTACTGCTACTTTAGAAATTACTTTCTTCATAAACAGTAAAGCACCTTAAAAATCAAAATGAGTTTGAGTGAAACAACCGCAAGCAGAAGGTTCAATGTTTCACAGCTACATTTACTTTTGCTTGTCCCATCTTAGGTCAAAGTGCCACATGAGATGAACAGCGGCACTTTTTGCTGCTGCACCTTCAACACAATGCTCACAGCCCAACACCACGGCCTTTTAACAACGTACACAGTTACTCCAGTAGCAGAAACTAAAGTTGGGTCTCGGCAGAGCCCATTGTCAGAAGAGGCAAGACCGTGGTGGGAGCCAGGACCAGCCCCTGGACTTACAATGTTCACATACAGGCCACACGTGGGAAAAGCAAGATGGCCTTATTAAATATACCAAATTCTACATGGGCAAAAACCAATGAGAAACAGGCAGTGGAAAAATACAGTTAGTTAAGAGGTGCACAGCCTGAACTGAAATGCAAAACACCACAGGAGCCAAGTGTGCTCCAGCACGCAGGAAAGCCTGAAGCTGTGGAGATGCAGCGATGCTCCAGCTGGCAGAGCCATCAGCTGGGAGCCCCGCACACCCCAGCCCCACCAGCTGCATCCCACAGCTAGGCCCCCTGCAAGCCAGCACCCTCCTCCT
This sequence comes from Pezoporus flaviventris, assembly GCF_033815535.1. Classification (NCBI taxonomy): domain Eukaryota; kingdom Metazoa; phylum Chordata; class Aves; order Psittaciformes; family Psittacidae; genus Pezoporus; species Pezoporus flaviventris. The sequence goes on along the minus strand of NW_026892569.1, from coordinate 9,687,082 downwards.
CAAGGGGATGCTGGGTTTGGCACGCTGCCCCCTCAACAGCCCCCAGGGTCAGGCTCCAGCTGCCCAGACAGGGACAGACAAAAGCAGAGGTTTCTCTAGCAACGGGCTGGCTGGGATGAAAGCTTCCAGAGACCTCCTTCTCCAGCAGCACTGCATGCTTCCGTGAGCCAGGAGAGCGGGACCAAGCCCTGCTGTCAGAGGGCTCCAGCCCAGGGCCATCCACCACCCCTGCCTGGGGATGCTGAGTTATCTGTCCAGAACAGTGTTGTCGGCTGATCCTCCAAACGGGCAGCCTGGGACAGCCGCTGCTCCAACATATGTTTCACCCCACTGATTTGTGACAAGTGAGAAAATATGCTTGGCAACAAAAGCCATTATTTTTCTCACAACTGGGATTAGACCCAATAGTTTATTGCAAATATAGCATGGTAAGTTGGACTCCGAGGAGAATCCAATTCTTCTACAAATATGGAATGCACTAAGGCCATCTGACATCCAATTTCTATTACTCCCTGCTTCAGTCTATTCGTGTGCTGTCTTCACTAAAAGCCGAGCCCTCTTAACCCCAGAATTACCTCTTATGTATTTTCTAATGCTTTGTCATCCTGTTTTTCAACAGTACGCACCATTTCCCTTGGGAGAAACACACTAGTCTGGATTCATGATTAAAACACCAAGCTGGCTCTTGCACCAACCAGAGCCACTTGTTCCAGGCCCAGAGTGGCCAGAACACCCCATGGCATGGTGCTCGGGGACCTGCACTCAAACTCCATGGAATGCTATGTGTGTTTGAAGACAGACACTCCTGTTCCCCAGCACCATCCTTCTCATCTGCCTGTCTCACCCCACTCCACAGCCAGCTCCACCAATGTGGTTCAGCAGCAGAGGGAATCGAGGGATGGTGCTGCCAAAAGAACACCCATCTTGTGATGGCTGAATCCAGGGCAAGGCTTCAGCAGGTCCCAAAGGTGACACTGTTCAGCTTAAGCAGCCAAGGAGGGACAGGGACCATGGACTGGAGCACCTGGAACACAGAGCTGCCAGCCACGCTTCTTCCTGCCACACAGAGCTTCAACCTGCCAGCCTGAGGGTGCCCTTGTGGTGATGAATACATAAGGCTTCAGGGAAGGCACAGAGCAAACAGCAAAGAAAACATAGCAAGAAAACAGCTCAAAGCAAGCCTCCCCCCTTCTCTTACAAGTCACTGTAAACAACCCTGTCTAGGAAGAGATTTGGCTCTCAGTACAACAAAGAGTGAGACAAGCCTTTCATCCAAAACTAGAAGTTTTGGATTTAGAAGAGAAGAAAACACTTCCCAAGCCTGAAAACAATCCATGTGGCATTCACATTTTCCATACAGTTTTTTTCATGTGTGTCTTTAATCCCCAGTCCTGGGGACTGCATCAGGAGCCAGCCGGCTCCCGGACACAGCACCAAACCAGAGGCATTTCCACCCAGCAGTTCTGGTTTTGCCTTTGTGCCCTCACACCATTACTCGCTGGGCTGTAAGGTAACCTCTGATTTCATAATTACTACAATGGGAAGTGAAAGCATCAGAAATCAGATCTTCTCCCTCCCAGCAAAGCCACTTCTCTGGAGGGAGCACAATGGGCTTGGGGGCAGCATCCCCCAAGGTCACAGGATTATGGAAGCCCTAAGTAGCAGCTCAGGGAAAACACCACCTCTGCTTTACTGTGAGCCAAGCTGGCTTCTGGACGTCGCCAAGCTCCTGCTTGCTCACTATCACTCCTGGCAAGGGGCACAGCCAGGTCCTGAGGTTTCCTGCAAGCCTGGACCAAGCACCCTGGTGCACAACAGGCTCCCTACTACACCTGCAGGAAGAAAGTGACCAAGCAGTGAAGAAAAATTCCCCTTCTATGAGGATATTTGCATAAACAGTTTTACACAAGCCATCCTTTCCTTCAAATTAACTCCAACCAAGCATGATAGAAATGAACCGACTGCGCTGGTACCCTTGAGAGCAGGGCACAGATATACCAGAGGGTTGGTGCCCAAAGTCACATCGGTGCCGTGTTCTAGCCCTTAAACACCTACCATCCCATCCCAACAGCTTCCCGAGCACCCATGCCACTGCCACATGGGGAAGACAAAAGAAACCCTTGCAGCATCTCCTCCCAGCAGCACAGCAGCCAGGCAGGAGGTTACAGCCTTCTCCTGCTGACTTTGGCAGCGACACAGTGGGAACATGCTAACTACAGCTCACAGCTGATTTTTCTCCCTCCTGCTCCCTCCAACAGATTTGGTTTCTAACAAGAATCCCCTGAAACCCACAGAAAAGTGAACAAGTAACTAACTGGGTTCAGCTGCTTTCTGCTGGCCCTGTTCCCTGGGTACAGCAGCGCTGGCCAAGACAGGCACACAAAGACCATAGGGTGAACGTGTGCATTAGGGTGCACTGTTTAGTGCTTCACTGCCCTTCATTAGGCTTCTTCCACTAACATTTTAATACTGTGGTCAGCCCATCATATCAGGAATGATCTCTGCTTGCATCCCCTTTGAGACACAAAGTCGAGTGTGGGTAAAAATGGGTTTATATAAGGCTTTCCAGCCACTCCAGGGAGAGTAAATCCCATCTACTGCACTGCATTCCCGAAACAGTGCCCTGGTGTCCTGGTACCCTCCTGACCCCAGGGAACTCAGCCAAACACACAGAATCTGAGGCAAGGGCAGCAAATTGGTTGGACTTGATGAACTTAAAGGTCTTTTCCAACCTAGTTGATGCTTTGATTCTGTGATTCTAAGCATTACTCTCTTCATGGAATCTGCTGGCTCCCATATCCCAGTATGAACAAGCTTTATAGCTCCATAAGTAACCAATGGTCAGAAGGGTGCAGCAAGGTGCTCCTGCCTTCCCTGACAAAGAAGCCAGTGCCTTTGTACAGGGACAACACACAGCAGCTTTCCACAAAACAACACAAGCAGAAGGGTCCAGTGCTGTGGCACCCCAACATGTCACCCATGGAAAAAGACCTGCCAGCCAAGTCATCCTCTTCTTCCCTCGCTCCTCCCCAAGAGTGCAGGAGCCAGACCAAGAACCTGGGGAGGCCAGAGCAGGTACCAGCACAGTGCTCTGGAAAACATCCAGAGCTGGAGGAAGCACCAGACAGTGCTTATGGCCACCTCACTCCCCACTCCTCCTCTCCAGGCCACTAGGACTCCTGGTCAGAAGCAACCATATGGTTAGAGGAGAGACAGGGAGGTGGATGCCAGAGCAGAAGAGTTTGTCCCACCTCCTCTCCTCCACCAGCACAGCATACAACCCCTCTGCAGGGACGACTCAAGCTGTGTAACACAGCATATAGCTACTCAAGGCCTTAACACAGCATGTAAATGGGACCTGACAGAGAAGAAACCTTCCATGGAGGTGCACTGAACCCCGATGGGTCAGGCCACCTGATCCTGAGACTTATGGCAATAGCTCATTTCAAAGTGGCTCTCCCAGCTTGCACCATCAGTGTGGTTGCTCTGCTCTGAAACAGCCTCTCCCAGCTCCACACCAAATATGAGAGAAACTCTACTCTCTCATCCCTTTCTTCTTTTGAATGAAGCACAGACAATCACCTTATAGCATCCAGCACCTCTCAGGCAGCCATTGCATCAAGGGCAACAGGTTTGGCCACATTTAAGAAGATACTGGTAATTTCCCCCTACACCCCCCCCATTGATATTCAAAATGCAAATGAAAGAGTAATAAAATTTCAAAAATAAAGCAACCAACTCATTTTCTTTTGCTTTTAAACTTGCAGAACTTATGTTAGCAAGGCATTCTTCATGAGAAAAGCAGTTGTAGAACAAATCTGATCTTCTGATACTCCGGTTAGAGCTAACGCATCGATTTCCATTTTGCTGTTCACCAGCACTTCAGAGAGGGGAATTCCATCCCACCAGAAGCGATACACCAGATTTCACTTATCTTTCTAGACCATAAAGTATCTTCCTAGATGACAAACAAGCTTAATACCACAAAATGATTACAGGCAAAGTGCAACTGCTAAGACAGCACAGGCTCCCACGGCAGGAGACTGCATGCACAAGGTTTGCCTTACCCACTCATTTACTGCTGCGTAGGACCTGTAATCAAAATCATCAGTGGCTTTTGAATCAGTTGGTGCCATGAACAAAAGGAAATAAAACCATGACACAGATGTAATGGTGACTTTCCTCCAACTGAAATTTCATGGCATCAACCTTTGCCCTGAGAAACTTCTCAAATCAAGTTAGTCCTGGTTTAAGCAGACACCATGCTCACAAAAGCACTAAATTGGGCTCAAGACTTATTTCCCAATCACAACAGCACTCCACCAATAACAGCAGCAAGACTGATGCTTCTTTTCAGGCCCATCTGAAATGCACTGGAGATGCTCAGTCCACGTTTACCGGGGAGGATCCTCCTCAGATGACCCCTGAGCAGCCCCTCATCTTACACAGAGAGCAAGGGAAGATAAGGGCAGCTTCTTGATGCCTGAGAACAAAGATCAAAGCTGAGATGGCAGCAATGAAACTTTGAAATAGTTAAAAATAAGCTGGGCAAGTATTTAAGAACAAGGTACTAAAGCCCTGCTGCCAAGAACCACTGCGACAGTGGATCTCACACTGCTCTTCATGCACTCCCTTTCCCTCTCCTTCTAACCCATCCACAGCTTCAGCTGGTGAGGTGGTGGCATTTGTCATCAGCTTTTGCAATCCAAAGCTACAGAAGTCATTGTCAGTGTATTCCCTGTTAAAAACTGACTCTGGATGCAGATGGAAATGGCCAGCCTGGCTCATGAAGAGACAGTGCCAGCAGCAGGGAATACCTGTTTTGGGTGAAGCAAAGCACCCAGTTTTCTTCCATTTGCACTCGGCATCACCACACTCAGACAACTCCACCCTCCTAGAACAACCTGTGCTCCTTGTCCAGGAAAGGGAAGAAAACCAAAACCCAAACCAACAGAAAACCCAAAGTGTTTATTCTTAACTTCAGCCAAGCCTCAGGACCAAAACTTTCCACGGATAAAGACTGACTGACAACAAGTATAATGGTGTGTTGTAACTATGTTAAGTTTACAAACGGAAATAGAACTTCAAACCTCGCATGCACCAGATGGCAAGCGTAAGCCTGGTGTCCAAGGGAGCCTGGACCAGACACCAACAGGCATTCATGGCATCAACCACAGCTTCCCTGCTCTTTGGGAACACTGACCACAGCAGAGAGTGGTCGCCTCCCTGTGTGCTCACAGCGTGAAACAAGGTGTTGTGCAGGGATGACATTTCCTTCCCTTCCGAGGCCAAGAAGGCAAACCTGCTTCCAGGAGAAAGCCCCACTCAGAGGAGGAAAGGTCACCATGCCATGGAAGCAGGCTGGAAAGCAGGAGGGGTACCAGGAGCAGTAGAGCTCCCAGTACCTGACCTCTGTGCATTATCACAAACAAAACACTCCTTAAGTATTGCCTGCTCATTATAAAACTTAGCGAGGGGAATTATTTCTTTAAAAAAGAAATTAAAATGCTGAACTCCAGAGCCAAAATATCTTTTCCTCATACGAGAGACAAATTCAAGTGTGGACAAAAAAAGAGCCAGATAAATCCATAAGCAAAACTGGTCCTCAAGAAAATGTATTGCAATTTTTTCCATGGGGCATCAGCTGCTCTCACACAGTGTCTAAATGCCAGCCCCTAATGAATTCAACGTGCTGATGACTGCACTGTTTCTAAAGCACTTGGCAAGACGTTCAGCATTATTAGAGAAGAGGAAAAATGAAGCAGAATTTGGACATTTAATACCCTATCTTCCAATAACTGAAGAAACATCCCTGCCTTCTTGAGATAACTACAGACACTTCCATCAGAGGCAGGATGATGACTTAGGAAGGACTACTGGGAAGAATGGCCAAATCTACATGTCTGAATCCCAGTTTCCCATTGGGAATGTCTGGGGGTTAGATTTGTTCTTAGCCAGGATCCTGAGTTTCTACTAGTCCCTCAAAGAAAGAGCAGGTTATATATATGTGAACTTCCAGCTTGGAAAGCAGCCCACAAAGCAGCATCCCAATACCACCACCTTCAGCTTCCACCTGTCAGTAACACTGATGGACAGAACTTATGCTTCCTGGTCCAGTCTTCAAAGAGCAATTTTCAGCAGCTGAGCAGTTGAAATCTGTATGGTAACATGAGTTTAACTTCACCATAAGGGCTCGTCTTCAATTTTGGTTTCTAACAAGCTTTGGCCAAAGATTTTGTGAACAGCAGGGAATTGCCAAACATGTAACACCTAAAAAAAAAAAACTGGTCAGAACACTGACATGGATTATATAGGTAGAAAAAGTTTCCTGGTTTTCAGAGTGAATTCTTTTTGGAGAGTAATTTTCCTTCTTCCTTAACAATAATTGCCATGTCAGCCAGAAATTACTCAGCATTTTGCAACAAAATTCTGGCATAGAAACTACCTCTCAAAACCAGACTGTAACGCAGGAAGTAGGAGAGAGTCAGTGTGTGTGCATGTATGAGTGTGAACATAGAATCATAGAATAGTTAAGGTTGGAAAAGACCTTAAGATCAGCAAGTTCCAACCCCCCTGCCATGGGCAGGGACACCTCACACTAAACCATCTCACCCAAGGCTCTGTCCAACCTGACCTTGAACATTGCCAGGGATGGAGCATTCACAACCTCCCTGGGCAACCCATTCCAGTGCCTCACCACCCTAACAGGAAAGAACTTCTTCCTTATATCCAATCTAAACTTCCCCTGTTTCAGTTTTAACCCGTTACCCCTTGTCCCATCACTACAGTCCCTAATGAAGAGTCCCTCCCCAGCATCCCTATAGGCCCCCTTCAGATACTGGAAGGCTGCTATGAGGTCTCCACGCAGTCTTCTCTTCTCCACGCTGAACAGCCCCAACTTTCTCAGCCTGTCTTCATACAGGAGGTGCTCCAGTCCCCTCATCATCCTCATGGCCCTTCTCTGGACTTGTTCCAACAGTTCCATGTCCTTTTTATGTTGAGGACACCAGAACTGCACACAATACTCCAGGTGAGGTCTCACAAGAGCAGAGTAGAGGAGCAGGATCACCTCCTTTGACCTGCTGGTCACGCTGCTTTTGATGCGGCCCAGGATACGGTTGGCTTTCTGGGCTGCAAGCGCTCACTGAAGCCGGCTCATGTTCATTTTCTCATCGACCAACACCCCCAAGTCCTTCTCCGCAGGGCTGCTCTGAATCTCTTCTCTGCCCAACCTGTAGCTGTGCCTGGGATTGCTCTGACCCAGGTGTAGGACCTTGCACTTGGCATGGTTAAACCTCATGAGGTTGGCATCAGCCCACCTCACAAGCGTGTCAAGGTCCCTCTGGATGGCATTCCTTCCCTCCAGGGTATCAACCGAACCACACAGCTTGGTGTCATCGGCAAACTTGCTGGGGGCGCACTCAATCCCACTGTCCATGGCAGTGACAAAGATGTTGAACAAGACCGGTCTCAACACCGATCCCTGAGGGACACCACTCGTTACTGGTCTCCAGCTGGACACTGAGCCACTGACCACAACTCTTCGTGTGCGGCCATCCAGCCAGTTCTTTATTCACCGAGTGGTCCATCCATCAAATTGATGTCTCTCCAATTTAGAGACAAGGATGTCGTGTGGGACAGTGTTGAAGGCTTTGCACAAGTCCAGGTAGATGACATCAACTGCTCTACCCCCGTCCATCAGTTCTGTAGCCCCATCATAGAAGGTCACCAAATTGGTCAGGCAGGATTTCCCCTTAGTGAAGCCACGCTGGCTGTCACCAAGCACCTTGTTGTTTTTCATGTGCCTTAGCATGCCTTCCAGGAGAATCTGCTGCAAGATTTTGCCAGGCACAGAGGTGAGACTGACCGGTCTGTAATTCCCCAGGTCATCCCTGTGTTCCGACAGTTCCATGTCCTTTTTATGTTGAGGACACCAGAACAGAACATGAGCATGAGACCTTTCTCCCAGGGATGGGAATAAGAAGGCAGAACATGGGATCCCTATAGGGCACAGAGACCAGATCTGCAGCATCAGCACAGGCAGTGGATTGGCAGATCTGTCAGTGAAGTGTGCCCGCTGTAACAGGAAAGGTCAGTGCGTGCAGTGCTGCAGAACAGCCATACCTGACAGCCAGCCACGAGCACGCTGCAGGGCACATGGAACACAGTTCAGGATGTCCACAAGAAGGCAGGGACCCCCCCCCCCTCCAGGGGATGACAGATGTCCTTTGGTTTCACAGCAGTGCAAGGGACAGTGGCAATGATGGTGGATGAAGAACCCAGAGAGACACAGTTGAAGCAAGGAAAACACAGGACACAGGTAACAAACCTGACAGATTTGGTAGAAAGTATTAAAAACAGAAATCAAGGTAAAAATCACAGTGTAAGCAATTCAGCTCCCCAAGTCCCTTAACAATCACTTCAACTAGCGAAGCTCTAAAATTTAGAGCCAGGAAAAATGTGATACTGTTCACCTAAAACCATCACCAGGATTACTCCAGTGCTGCTGAAGGTAGAATCCAGCCCAAAGGAACTGCAGCAAGAACACATTTAAGCAGTCTCTTAAGACACCTATTTTTTCACAGCTGCCTCTAAGCAGTACGGAACATAGATTAGCAGAGATGTGATGGGTTAAATGGAAATGGGCAAAGGCGAGGAGGAACCGAATGAGAAGTAGAATCAGCCCTGGCATGCTAAGGCTGAGCAAACCCATGGGCTCTGTGCGGATGGCAGCTCTGCTGGAAACCATGCCCTGGCCAGCTCGGGCGCTGCGTGGCCAGCAGGCACCCGGCCAGTCCCGGTTCGCAGGCAGGGGGACCAGGTCCACGGAGCCTGCTCTGGCCAAGAAAAACCTCTGCAGCCACAGAGCAGAACCTGCTTGCACAGAGCGGGTTTTCAGCAGAGCCTTGCATTTTTCAGGCTCTTTATCAGCAGTATCTGAGCAGCTTCCCCAGATACAGCCTGGAGTAACTCCTGGAGCTGCCTGGCACTCAGCACAGGGTCTGTTTTATTTCACTCTGTACCACAGGAACTAAACAAATTAACTCAAACTGGTTCTTTTTCCTTCCTCTTTCCAGGAAGAGGAGTATGTGCACAGCCGGAGTCTGTGCAGCAGGTATTTACCCACATCCTTGCTGGAGATATGTTGGAGATGTGGCTGACCCTCACTTTCAACCTGTGGTTTACCACATGAGCTGCCACTGCGACCAAACAAGCTTTGGGGGCTAAATTTAGGCAGCAGAAATGCATATTTTCACGTTTTCTCCTGCTTCGTAAGGCCAGCCAGAAGCAGGATTAGCATTCCTGGGAGAGCAGCAGCAAAGCAGGTTATGACCAGAAACTGCTCCACTTGTGGTGCCCCCGTGAGCCTCAGGCCAGATCTCTCCCGTGGCTGCAATAAAAGCGCCTACCTGCAAAGAGCAGGGCAATGGAAAGCACAGCAAGCACAGGCACATTAAGTTGTCTCATCCATAGTCCACCTCCTGGGAGCTCTGGCAGCTCAATGTCTGCTCCACCACTTTGCTTCATTTAACCATTGCCTGCTTCAGCTGAAGGAAAGTTCATATCAACAGCCTGGTCCTTGCACATCCCACCTCTGACAGCCTCACGGCTTTCCTCCTCTTGAGCCCCATGTAACACAGGGACACCAACACCGACCCAAGCAAGAGCAGCTGTGCAATAAGGGGAAACAAGGCATCCTCATGCTCCTCTTCCCCCCAGCCCTCAGCACCTTCTTGTGTGCTGGTGAACAGAGACACAGCCACTTGTAATTCATAGCAGTGTCTGCAGAGCCCCGCTAGGGACGAGCTGGACATCAATGCTGCTGCCCGAGAGCAGAGAAGGAGCAGCACAGCTCTCAGTCAAGTTAGAGCCACACAACGTGAACCCCACATGCCTGCCAAACACAGTCTCTTCTGTCTCCAAGCTGTATACAAAAGAGGATGCATAGAATAACCCCAGAGATACAGCCACATTTGAGGTACCTCATGGGAATACCATGGATGCCCTCTACATCCTTCCCACAAGAGCACTGCCTGCAGCCAGGCAGCATGGATACAGCTGAAGACAACAGCCGTGAAAAGCCACAATAAATGAGTAAGGGAGCTAAAGAAGCTATTCCAGAGCCTATGGACAATGGATCAAAGTAAAACACACGGGCATCGCCAGAAGCACTGTAATGGGGGAATGGGCACAGAAAACGTAACCACATTGTGTTTGCTGCTGACTTCCCCTTCAGCCACTCCACTCTGTATGAAAAGCTGCTATCAAACATCAAAACCTTCACTGCTGTTTCACCTACACTAACAGTACGTAGACATCTGATTAAAAATGAAACAAAAGTTAGCATCATTAATCTGAAATTCTAGCATCAATCTTCTTGAAGTTATTTACAGTTGCAGTTAAGTAGATTAAGTAGATTACAATTAGAAAGATTTAATTTTCTCTTTACAGAGTCTTTCATGGGATCTTTTAAGACAGCAGAAGATGAAAACCAAGTAGCTAAATGGGAAAACCAGCAGGGTCAGGCATGCCAGAGGAGGAGTAAATGTGGAAGCTTTCAACGCATCCTGCTCTGTTTTGCATGGCCACCAGGCACAGAACCTCCCAGATTCCCAACCAGACCCAAAACTGCATGCAGAACCATAGACAGGCTGCAGCCCTTTGGGAAAACAAATGGGATATGAAAAGCCTGACAGCCTGCCACATTTGACTGGTGTCTCCACTCAGTACTATATTTTTACATGTTTTATGAAGACAAAACTATAGTTCTCTGTTCTTCTATTTATTTGATTTCTAAAGAGTCGCTGTCAGTAAACCCCAAAAGCTTATTTTTCCCATCTCAACTGCAGGTGTCTGCAGCAAAATCAGAAAGCAATTAAATGAAAAATCAGGTTCAAAACACAGGCTCACAATCATCAAAATTGAGGCACTGGAATGGGTTCCCCAAGGAAATTGTGAACGCTCCATCCCTAGCAGTGCTCAAGGTCAGGTTGGACAGAGCCTTGGGTGACATGGTTTAGTGTGAGGTGTCCCTGCCCATGGCAGGGGGGTTGGAACTGGATGATCTTAAGCTCCTTTCCAACCCTAAGTACTCTATGACTCTATGATCCTATGATCAAAATCCACAGCCACAGATTACACACAATTTATTGCAATATGTAAGGACCTCAACCCTGATACCAAATTGAAGAGATGAAGGTGGGAGCTCAGAACAGGACATTCAGATTTTTGGTGGTTTGGGTTTCTTGCAGCTCCAACAGCATCACTGGCCACAACACCCCGAAAAAAAAACAAAACAGAGAGATTCTCACAATGGTGTGGCATGGAAATAAACATAAAACTCCCTTGACTTACTTTTTCCATTTCCAACCCCAATCCATATCTCTACCCAAGCCAAGGAAGTTCTTTGGAGAGGAAGTCTCCAGCAGGCCAAGAAGGGTCATATTCTTCACCAAACCCCAATGCCACCAGCTTTTGCAACTGACAGTTACTGCAAAAAGGAAGGATAAATTGTGCAATTGCATAGAAGTTCAGTGAGAGTCGCCTGAGAGGAAGAAGAGGAAGAAGACGAAGCATCAAGCCAAAGCCCATGTACTGCAGGACTTCTTTCTCAATGAAGAGCAGCCTCTCACCCCAATGCAGCAGGAGATGCTGATCCTGACTCCACAGTCTGCAAACCTGTCAGCATGCAGTGTCTGCCCCTAGTCACGGCTTTCTGGCCCATAAGTCCATGGGGACAAGCAGAGAAGCCCCAGATCTGACCAGGAACCACACAGACCTACACAGGCAGAGGGAACGACAGGGCAACCCCCCTGCATACCTCCCAAGGTCAGCAGAGCTGCACCAGAAGGTAACCTGTAAGCACAGGCAACAAAGACCAAGTCCAACTGACAAGAGTATGGCTTATCACAGCAAGTCAGTTAAATTTTGAACACAGCCAGAACAGTAACCAAGCCCCCCCTGCTGTCATCAGCAAGACCATTAATGACCCATTCCAATCATACACTTTCTTGATATTCCTGATTGACATAGGGACGTATAAGTCTTTCCTTTACTTAAGAAATCAATCCCTGTAATCACCCAATTTCCCCATATTTGCTTCCCTTTAATCCTCTTCTTCCTAGATTTTGTGATGTTTAGGCACCCAGCTTTAAGGAGAAATCTGTGCAGATCACAGCAAAAGGCATTGCTCTTTCTACTTTACAGAGAAGAAGCATTCTCTGACACCAAGGGATATTCTGCACTAAAACCCACAGATGCCCAGAGTGTATTCATCTATCAGCATCCCAAGTATCCTCTGTGAATTATAGCCGAGTTGTGCACAGGCTGAACTGGCTGCATCTGCCTCCACTTCTGTCTGACTGAGCAACACCAAGGAAGTAAATCTCGTTGACTCCCTGATACACCCCGTTGTCCAGGCTACATGGCCCTGTACTGATTATGCTGAAACACTGGGAGGGATAATTTACATGACTGAAGGTGGAGTGAGCCTGAGGAAATACATACCCACACAAGATTTTGGGGCTCAGGGTTTTGGGGTTGGGGTTTTTTCCCCATGTTTTGTGTTGTTTTTAAAGAAACCAAACTTTGAGCGGGTCCATTCCAAGCCTCCAGCATCCAAACACTCCTGGCAATCCTCCGCTGTTCATGTCTTTTGGGGGATCCCTGCCTCCACCTTGTGCACCTCAGCCAAGAATTCTGAGCAAGTGACCTCTGTCCCCAACTGCTCCCTAAGCAGAACAGGACAAGAAAGAGGGAAAGTGAAACAGCTGGCTTAGCTGGGTTTGTTCCTCCTCTACTTTTTCTTGTGAGGGAAACAAGGAAGATGCAAGAAATCCGTAAGAAGCTGTTAAAGCATGAAGAAGAAAGAGCCAAACTGATCCATTGTTGTGCTTGTTCAAGATTTAAGAGCAGCAAAAGGAAGCTTCACAAAAACAGATGGTGGTTTTTTTCCCCCAAAGAAAACAGATCTTCTGGCTGCCCTCCCACCACAGCCTGCATCATCTCCAAGAGCCTTCATATGCCTGCTCTGTCCAGCAAGAAATCACAGTGCATTCAGTGCCGGGCATTGTGTCTCTGGGTTCAATGGAGAAAATCTTTATATGCTGAATGCCCCTAAATGACGTAACCGTAACTAGGGCACTGTGTTTTGGGGCTATTAAGATGCAAAGGAGAATGTATTCAAGCTCAGAGAAAGAGCGAGCTGTACAAGAATGTGAATCACGCCCTGAGCCACTGAAATGGAATAAAGGAGCAGATCATTAAACAGTTCACTCCAGCACCTCACATTCCTTAATCCAGACAAGGAAAGATTTCACAGATCATTAAGAGAGCAGAGCTTTACAGTTAGTTACATGAGTTAGCCTTGGGTATCCCCACGAGCTACCCAACCTCTCATACAGCAGTAACAGGATAACATACTATACACAGAAGTAGGATCAAATTATCGAGCAGCGCCTTCTGGCCTGAAAAATGTGTGCATTCATGGATCCACTGAACCAATTCTCTTCCAGGCTAATGCTTTACACCTCTACATGCATTACAAACACATAAATCCTTAAAGGACTTTTCATTTAACAACTCAAAGCATCCTCTAAACTGTAATCATTTAAGCCTCAAAATCTCTAAGAGAGGGAAGGATTACTATACTAATTTTACAGATAGGTTAAAAAAAGTCTTTCCTCAGGCTTCTCAGCCATTGTTCTGTCCCCCATCATGCCATTCTGTAGTGGAGCCAAGCTTCAACTTCCAAACTGCTCACAATCTGAGAAGGACACAAAAAATGACAAGGAAAAACAAACTGCAGAAGACTCGCATTTTGGACAGTGTAGATTTCAGCATGTCTGAAAACAGCAGTTGCCAAATTTCTTGTATTTGCTTGATTTAACATTCCTAAAAATATCATGGACAACAGTCTCCCTGAAGACTGCACCCAGCATGGATGTGCCCAGCTCTCCCCAGCAACACCAGCACTGCCAGCTCAATGGCAGTGAGGTGAGTGTCACATCCCTTTCAATGGCCATGGAGGGAGACCTCCATCCCAGCCAGTCTCTGCCAACTGCCCACCCTACCTCTTCCAATGCCCCCACCAAAGCAAGACCAGCTTGTCCCAGAGAAAGCCAAGTAGAGGACAAGGACAATCCTAGCTAGGAAAGGCCTGTGAGGTGCCATGAGCACCCAAGGGCAGATGTGCTCAAGGCGAGCGCATCACAGCTAATACCCACTGCAGTCAGTGGGCTGGTCTGCACCAGCAGGATGCTCAGCTCACAAGTCAGCACAGCTCCTCCAGCTGCAGAGTACATCTACACCCCAGGAAGGGCAGCAGAGCTGGCCGCTGCAGGCACACACCATCTTCTCTGCAGGCATCCCCAGGACACCCAGCAGCTCATGCACCATTTGTTCAGGGGCCACTTTAGCATCAGCTGCTTCTGCTCTTTAGGGCAGAGGCTTATTACTTCTAAAGAAAAACAATCACAGACAATAGCCTCAAAGCTGTGCATGAGGAGGAGAGCTCACTGCAGCATAACAGACAGAAAGCAGCCTCTGGTCCTGCTGCTCTGCCTGGATATGACGATCCCATTGCAGAAGCTGAGTGAAGTACAGCGCGCTGCAAAAGAGGGAGATGAAATACAGGGAAAGCCAACATACAAACAGTGTTAGAGGGGAGGTTCAAGGAATTCTGAAGCATAAGAAGCCCTAGAAGGGCTGCCCAGGAGGAAGCTGTCAGACTGTATAACAAACCAACAGGGCACTCCAGAGTCCTGGTACAAGAAATTTGTGGGAAGGTAACTTACGTATGCCATGTACTTGCCTCTCCATACAATCCCTCACTCCCAGTGGGTGGAGTACCACATATATTCAAGGCAGCCCGAAACTTCCCATTGTAAGTGAAAGAATGAATGAGAGTACACACAGACACCCCACATACGCTCTGTTTATAAATACTAACCAAACTGCACAAGAGACCAATTGTTTTCCAGTCTGTGGCAGCATGGATGCCTTGTGCATTAGCTCACAGCTCATCCTGATCCAGAAAGGTTATTACAGCTTTTCCTAGGGCACCAAAAGCATTTCCACATTTAAAGTTTTGACATCCCATGACCCATGAAGGGCTGAAGGCCACAAGCAGGATCGGCTGAGTTCATGTCCTGAGCCTGCTAGAGCATGGGATACCCCCTGCACCAAGGAGGAGACACCAAAAGGAGCAATGCCCACCCTCAGCAGCTCCCCAGACCTCCCCAAGGCTCTCCAGCTACAACCCTGTGCTCTAAGGCTGCAGGAACAGTAGTGCTAAGAGCAGTGACTCTGAATACAAAGCAATGCTCTCCTCCCTCAGCCAAAGGAGGTGGCTGTGCTTATCCCACTCAGCCTCTGCTATGCAGGAATCCCAATTAGAATGTAAAACCTCCCAGTGAAACACCTGAATCAGTGGATTTGTAACACGGACTCATTAAAAATGAAGGTAATGGTGTATCTGTCAGGAAAAGGGTTAAATCAAATCGCTTGGAAGTGTAACTGCTGAGCACAGGGGAGAGCCAGTGATGGGCTGGTACCAAGCACCATGTTTGAGAAAGTTATGCCTGCGGACAAAAAACATCCTGTGCATTTGCAGGGGCTGGTTGTGCTTCACTGGAAGCATATCCTGATTGCCTACAAACACTGCTCTTCCATGTCCCCTTTGTTAATTATCCCCACTGTGCATTTGCAATTCCAGCATGGAAGAGACAGGCTGAGGGCACGCGGAGTGTGCTCTGCCTGCTGCCCTCACCAGCACACGACAGGAAAGCCTCAGCTGCTGCCAGGGAATCAATGGTGCTGCTTCCTCCAGAGCCTCTGCCTCAGAAGGCATCAGCCAAAAGTCAGCCCAAGGCTGCCACTGCTCTCCTCCTTTCCTGGAAACGCATAATGTTGGAACAGCAAAGGAAAACTATGCCGTGACCAATGGAAGCACATTGTCTGTCCTTGGATCCAGCCAGCTTGGGAACCGCAGAGGGGAAGCATAAAGATAAAGATAAGGAGGAATTTCACTTTTCGGTGCCTCTGAGAGGCAATAACCAGCATAACTCTCCCTGATGGCTGCAAAGCCAGTCTCAGACTGGACGAGCACAGACAGCTCTGGCACAGGGAAGAGAGGGGTGGAAGAGATCTGTTTTGGGCCTTTAAAACCTAAATGAAACACAGGTTTGACTGGGGCCCCAACCTCATCCACTCCTCATCCCAGAGGTATGGACATCACACGTTCACATGCACAGAGGACAGCAGTGCGTGCTCCCTGCCGGATCCGGGACAAGCCTCCTGGCTGCCATGTGAAAGCAGAGACCCCTCACATCCTCCCTGCAGCTCTGGGCAGCCATTCAGGTGAGGGGCAGCCAAAGGACATCTCACACATCAAATACAGCCTGCTGATCACAGTCTCTATCACAGAGATGCAGTTAGGAGGCAACTGATGAGTTTTCTTCATCCACATCAGCAGACCCTTTAAACAGAGGGAAGAATTCCCTCCAGAATAGGCATTCAGCACAGACTGCAGCGATGCACTCTGGAGTGGTTTAATATTTGATGAGACTGCTTTGCTCTCAAAATTGGGCCAGGTTTGGGTGCTCATTCGCAAATGCTGAGCCTATTTTTAACTGAACTCAGTTTTAGGGTGAAAACAGACCTGCTGTATCTTACTATTGCACTGCAGAAGGACCATGTGGATATTCAGAAGGTAAAGAGCATATGATAGAGGAACCAACAGCTGTGGGGAGACAGTCTCCAAAGGGCTTTCCATACCAGACAGGATCCAGCCAAATTCTTCACAACCTCATCAGGAGTTCATCATCTGCTCAGGCCCGGAGCATGTTTCAGGCTGCCGACAGCTCAACTTGAGGCTAATAATACACATCGTGTTGGGATCATTGGATTGTGCAGCTGCCACCCACAAAGTAGAGATAATCACCCTCATTTGCTTCATTTCTGTGAGAGTCATCACATCCTCTGGTATGAAGTGATCACATTACTCCCTTCTAAAAGAGGGGAAATCAGCATAAAGCATATTGTCTCCTCTCATCCTCTTCCCCAGCATCCCAGGCTTTATTTATTAGCGGGCACAGAACCAGGTGGTTATAAATAAACAATACAAATGAAAACCCAAGAATAGCCTGTTGCAGTACATGAGTATGAAATTCCCACCCAGAATATAAGAAAGGGCATTAGCGCTACAAAGGTACTGGGGCAGCTCACAAGAGGAAGCAAGTCAGCAGGCAAATACAATCAGTGTGCGCCAATGTACATGCCTTTCCTGAAGCACCATCTGAGCAGAACGTGCTCCCCGCAGCTACAGCTCTGGCTAAAATCAGCTGTCCCTGCAGGTGTCTGTCACTGCTAGAAAATAACCCCTCAAATACTTTACTTTATTCCCTTGGCATGCACATAGCCAGAATTTCTGCAGTGCTCTCCTGCCACACTTGCCTTCTATCACGCATGCAAGGAAGATCTGGATGTAAGCATGCCTTCTGTTAAGGCATCAATTAAACAAAACACCTTCCTTCTTTTCTGCTCGCATTCGTATGTGCAGAACTCATCAATTCTTTGACTTCATATGCCTTCACACATGGCAAAAATATGGGGCTTGCAGGTTGACTGAGGTACCAATGAGATATGGCATTCACTTAAAGAAGTAACGTCATCCTAGCAGGGCAAAGCAAATAAAGGTTTTCATTTGTTTATTTATTTGACTGCCTACCCAGAAGCAGAACCTAACCTTTGTGCAAAGCTCCCACACAGGGTGAACTGGAACATGCCACATTCTCACCTCGGCTTTCACCAGCAACACAAGTAAAGCAGCTCTGAGGGTCATCCTCGAGCAGCCTGCTCCCCTCATGGGGTTTTGCAGCCTCGTTTGAACCTCAGGCTACAGACACATCTATGTGTCCTGTACAGCACTGCTGTGCCTGTGGGACTGCACCCTACACCTAAAACACCTCAGAAAACAAAAGCAAGCATGGGAGCTCCCACATTAATCATTTGCAATTGCTTTATTTCAAATGCTGGCTGTCAGCAGAGATGCTTGCACATAAATGTCGCACTGATGTCCACACAGCCCCATATGCTGCCATAGGGATATACTGGCTGGAAGTTAGTGAGGAGCCCAAGCCCTTTGCATGCGACAGAGCTGGTGTCTGCTTTCTTAATAGCTTCCTTCTGAAGCAGATTGCTCCTGATTTTTGCTCTTCTAAAATAAGCTTCGGCTGCAATCTGCACAGACTAATGAACTGCCCGCCCACCTGAAATCCAAACTTCAGAGAAGGCAGGCATGAAGCCAGCCACTAGCACCACTCGCTATGCCACTGCCACCCCGTGTAGACACCCCTCAGCCTTCAGATGTGTTTCTCTTAAGAGAAACATCAGGGACCCCACAAAACAACACAGAGCAAAGGGAGGAACTCCATAAGGGGGGGACAGAGTGAGGAGGGGGCACACCAGGACCCTTCCCCATAAAGCAATGTATTTCTACCTAAACCAAGCACTGAAAGAGAAGACTAACAGAAAGTGAAAGAAATCACACCACTGCCTTACTCAAGCAAAAGTAGGGAAAGCACTGGGAAGCGGCTTCATGGGCATAACCCTGTAACAGTGGGAGAAGAGGGGATGAATTAAACCTGTCAGTCCCTGGTTACTACCATTCATTAAAAAAATAAAACAGCAACAAATGGGGCTGCAGATGTCAGCTCCAAGGAGCAAAAGGAAGCAATTACATAAACAAATCTCCCAGCAAATAAACATCTCGTGTAACACAGTTCATGACTTTATCACCAGATAATCTTCAATGGCAAAAGCACATCAAAACATTATTTTCTCTTTAATCTTTCTTTGTGAACTGTCAGCTGCGACTGTGACAATGTCAACGCACCCCACCATTTAGCACTAAGCACAGCACTCCAAGACACCTGCCAGCCATCACTGCTTTGACTCTGCTTTCAAACACAAGAACACCACCAGTTCCTCCACTCACCACCCTGCAGGGTATCAAAATGTCTCACATTCAAACACAGTGATGCTCCCGCGGACTAGAGACTCGCTGTCACATCAAGGTAGGGGAAACTCACATGTGAAGCCTGTAAGCCTTTTATTTCCAAACCATCTGCTACACAAAAAGCATGCATGGTCCTGCAGATCAGTGAATACAGAGTGACTACACATAAATCAAGTCCCATGCTTAAATAACCTCATTACTGCACAGTCATGGCAAATACACACGATGGATGCATGATTTGGCACACAGGTGTACACGCCATCTAACATGCATGGGAAAGCTGACAATACTCATGCTAAGCTTGAGCATCCGTACAGGAAAGGGGCCATACCATGGCAGAATACTGTCTTGCCTTACTTACAAGGCCAGCAATGCTCACCCTGACCTCTGTCACTGCCTAGGTGAATTCTCTCTCTGCCTACCCATACACAAGGACAGGCATCTTTATTGTCAACTCTTCACTTTTAGTTGGTGAAAAAAACAACAACAAAAGAATAAACAGTGCAGATGGCTTCCCCACGAAGAAAAGCCCCACCGCAAAGCAAGGGTAACAGAAAGGCAAATGTCTCCTTCAGGGAAGTTCTTAGAAATTAAACCAGTCAGTACACTAGGGGAAAACCATTATCTACCTCTGTGGTCACTGCACTCCTCACGCCACTGGCTTCCCCCAGCACAGATCTCCCTGGAAAAAAAACATGAAGCCTACTGCTGCCGTAGTCCTGGCAAGTATTAGGAAGCCTACTGCTGTTTGGAACTTGTGAATTACTGGTTTTAAGTCAATTTTTCCAGGAGACCAGACAGCTCCCTTCCTTTCCCCCTGTTCCCTCCTGCTGCAAACACAAATTCCAAGCCTTAAGGATTAGACAAAAACATTCCCATTTATCTCATGTTCTGTGCACTTCCTCATTCACTGTGTTTTACTGGGAAGATTGCCCTCACAATCTCTTGCGTAATTATTCCTATTTTTTAAAGCTGCTTCTTGATTTTCACGCATGTTTCCCATCACTGCTGCCCCAGCTACAGCCCACCACACAGGTGACACACTGGGGACCACAGGCAAGGCCAAAACGCAGCTCTCCATAGGAACCTTGCAGCAATGATACAGATAACCCATTCTCAATCCTGCCACCTTCATTCACATAGGCAGTCTTGTCACTGCTCTCTGGCAGCACTGAGGAATCAAGCCTTTAACCCATCCTTCCTCCCTCTGAGAGCAGAGTTCAGCCTTTCCCACTCTCTCCTCTGCATCCCCGTTTGGCAATCCCTCCTGCATTCTCCTCCGTTTCCCAATACCTGCTGCAAGCACTGCTGCCCTGGCATGCATCCTGCTGAGCGAACAACACTCGCTGGAACCCAGCACAGTCTTCTCTGACATCTCTCCTGTTCACCCTCATCTGTTTGTCAGGAATAATTAAAAGATTCCACATGCCATTTTATTTACTCAGGTTATGCTTGCAGCAGGGAACAGCCCTGTGGGCATCTCTTCAATTCCACAGTTACCTGGACCTCTGCTGCCTTACTCATTAGGTGCTAGGGCCTGGGTGAGCATGGGTGCAGCCGAGTACATCCTGAAGATGCTCAGACCTAAACCTTCGCATCTCTCACAACCAGCACCTATAGCTAGTTACTGTACATTTTCTGGCTTAAAACTGTTCAGTTAAGGGCTTATTTACTGCTGTGAACTCTCCCTCCATAATCCAGGACATTTAGATGTAAAAGCAACACTATCACTGCACTGGTGCATGTGAAGTCCACGTGAATCTGCGAGAGCTCCCTTCCACCACCTGCACAACTGAAGTACAAGTCTGAGTCACCACTTCAGTGTTTTCATCAATCTAAGAGGACCTAAGGAAATCAACCATTTCAATCTGCATCATGCATCTTGAGAGCACCTTGTAATTACCAGTTCTGGTTCTCTTCTATCTATATCTCTTCTATATCAAAATACCCTGCAGATCTCTTAGCACATCCCTGAACCTCCTAGCTCACTTCTCCCCCAACTGCCATCCCAGCTGCAGCTGCTGCATCAGCTATGGTATTTATATCCCCTCTCTTTGCTGATCCACTACTGTTCCCTGCTTATTTAGAAGCTGCTTTAACTAAATTTGCTTTTGACAATATCACATTTATCACTCTAAATGGGACTCTGACCCATGTTTTCCCCTTCCAAAACTGATAGAGACATCCTTTGCCACTTTCTGTGTAGGTGGGTGGGGGGTATCGGGTATTTCCTTGCAGTGCACTTTCTTTCCTCCTCCCCACTTCAGAAGATCAAAGTAACAGAACCCTGATAAATCTGTTAGAAACACTGCCAGTTTGGCAAGCGAGCTGAGATCACATGGGGCAGCCAGCTCGGAACATGCCTGGTTTGACGCAGGGGGCATTTATGAGCAAAGATGCAAAAAGCCACTGAGTGGCTGTTCTCTATCTTGAGCTAATGGACAGCTTCTTCTTAACCCTCTCCCCTGTGTATCTCTTCATCTGGTTTTAGGATGCCCAATCACACTACGCTAACATGGCCAACACTAACTTAGGCTAACTGGAAAGAGACCAAAGAAAGCAATTAGAACTGTGTTACAAAGAGAGATGAAGGTTGGACAATTACAACTGACTGACAGATACAACTTTTTTAATTCATCTATGTATTTCTACTTAATATGTATTTATCATAAAATAATTATCTGTTCAGAAGCGATGTTTCTTCAACAACTAAGTCTTGCTCAGGATAAAACACCCACACTTCTTTTTTGGAGCATAATTCCCAAACCTTGAAGAAGACCTTTGCCTAACAGACTAGCTCCCATTCAGAAACTGCCAGGAACTCAATTTAGAACTTATGGGTATTAATACTTCATTAAACCATACAGGTGTAGCAGCATGCCTTACATGCACCATTATTTTTTAATGTGCTTCTGTTATATATAAGTCCATATTCCACATGGAATCTTTTTTCCCAAGCTCTCCCAAAACCCTGTTTTGACACGCTATGGGCAAGTGCCTTGAGCTTCCCTTGGCCCCAAGATTACCTCTTGGGGTCAAGATCCTCAGTCAATTTCTAGTGCATTTTTAGGACAGGGTTTGACATTGGAACAGCCTTGAAAACACAAGGAATGGACCCTCCCCTGTCCACTCCCAACAGGGACTGATTGGAGGCTCTTGCCTCCTTTAATGAAGCAGCACATTTGTAGTCCGCTGAAAACCATTCTCTTTCTTTACTTGACCTGCATGACAGGAAAAAGCTGCTTCTCCTGATTTGTCAGCCCAAGAGTGAAAGAGAAGTGAAATTACTTGGGAATGTGTTTATCCATCACTCCTGCACGTATGAACCCCTCATTGACAGCTTGATGAAATCTGGCAAAACGTTTTCCTTCTAAAAGTAAAAGTAGTACCAAGTTGTTAGACAAGTACCTGATGGCTATCAAAATACACAAAGAAATGACCTTCATAACAAGCGCAGGTCAAGCTTAGTAAAACAGACAACTTAATGTTATTGATATTTGCTTTGTCCAAGTAGCCTGTAGGCTCTTCTATTTTAAACATAATTCCCTGAGCCTATAATACGTGCACAATATGTTATACGTTGGTAGCATTCCAAACACATGCTATATTTTCTGCTCTAATCATTCTGTGTTTTGAAGCCATCAACCACAATTTTGCCCATCTTCAAACTGCAGAATTCATCACAAGAGCTTCTTTGTGAGTGCTCCTCCCTGGCCAGCAAGCAGCTGACTGCCATCAGGCTCCACCTTACAGCTCTTCTCTTTCCTGGAGCAGAGTTCCCTTTGTGCATCACTTTGTCATCATTTATTCTGGTGAGCAGCATCACAAAAGACATCGTCCCTGTTCTCACGGTAAATGCAACAGCTCATTCAGTAGGACCTTTAACCTCTGCCCCCAAGATACCAATCACCACTCGCTTGGATTAACTCTCTTAAGAAATGGGCACCCTACATGCTCCTCCTAAGGCCATTCTTTCCTTGCTTTGCTCCATGTTATTCTCATTCTCTCCCATACATCAGCTTGCTCAAGGTGACAACATTCTGAAATATGCTTAGCACCATCTCTTCACTCAACAGCTAGACCTAAACTAAAGCCTAAATCTCCTCATCTCCCCACTCAACATACAGCTACCGTATAAAATGCCTCCTGCATATTTTTATCCCAGAATGCCATGGGATCTCAGGGATACTGAAGAGAAAATTCTTTATTTCATATCACCCCTTGGCTATAAGGTACTACAGCTTTACTGCAAAGGCAAGCACCACAGACTCCAAGATCAGTACCAAACATCAAAATAATTAAGTCTGGGAGTTCTTCTCCATACCAGCAGTAGCCACCTGCCCTTTTAAACCCACTTGCTTTGTACTTATTTCTATCCATCTAAGGTTTCTCCCAACTGATCAGTATACTAGCAGCCAACTAGCAAGAGAGCCAGAAACATGAGCTATGCTGCATCCTTGGCAATGCAGCAATTCCCTCCCAGCACCAGGGAGAGTAAGGCAGGAGCAACTCCTCAATGCTGCCAGCCACTGCTGACAGCCAGAGATGGGCTGTCAGTCTCCATCATGCAAAGAGACGCCAATATCTCAGGATCAAACACATGTACCCACCAGCAGCAGCACAGCATCCAAAGTGACTTTTCACTGTTTTCAAGGTTTCTACAGCCCTGGTGCCATGCCACCTGCCCCCACTCACAAGCTCTCCCAAAGGCACTGTCCATCCTCCTGTCCCATTGCTAACAGGATTCTCTTTGTGGTATATCAAACACCAGCAGAGCAGGCAGCTTGTAGGAGCACACTGCTTGTTTCCTGGTTTAGGCATGTGATGGTGGTAGAAAACTATTTTCCTCATATCCTTATGCCGGATACAGACTTTTTTAAATATAATTTTTTAAAACAAATAAATGTGGCAACCTGCTGTGACCATTCCTCATGTGAATTCCTGATTTTAAGTTTACATCCTGCCATCAGTGCTAGGAATAAACAAAGCCTACAATCATACAACTGTGTTTTTCCTTTAACGCAAGTCCCTGTGGTGGGAGCAAGCCCTGATACAGCACACACATTCAGAGTATCCTTATTGGAATTTGACAGCACAAAGATGAAGCAGTGAACAAATAAACTTAGGGGGGCTCACTCACTTAGCCATCAATAATGAACATGGAGTGTGCTACAGCATATTAATGATGTGCAGCAGAATACACAAGACCAGCCTGAGCAGCATCCCAGCTCCGCCTGTACCGACGCAGCACATTATCTGAGACTAATCAAACTGACACCCACCCTCCCCTGCACACAAAGTGTGTAACCAGTACCCTGACAAACACTCCTGAATGGAGATTTCTGCTCAGCCACTAACATTTTGTCAATGTCAGCAAAATAACCCAGGAACTGTATGTAATACAACTCACTGGTATTTGGGTTTTGTGCAAGGACCGTTCCTTTTCACAATAAAGATGATCTGTGCTAGCTACAACAGTCAATATTGACCAGTATCACATGAAGCTATCAGGCTGTTCCTGCAGAGCAGCACCAGCTGATCAAACACCCGAGCAATCATGCACAGAAGCAGTTTCAAACTCATTGGAAAAGCAGGAGATTTCTCTCACTGAATTGAGAAAACAAGGTTTCAACTGCTGAAGCACAGCAAGCGCCAAACCAATATAGGGTCATTATTCTTCCTTTCCAATATGCTTATGACCAATGAAGCCTCCATCTACACTCCACTGCTCACTCTGTCCCCTGACCTAAACTTAATCTTGCCCTTTCTTGCCCTTCTCTAACGATTACTCACTCAATATCTTTGTCTACCAAGGCACTCTTATTTCATCACATCACATTTGGCTTTCAGAGCAGCATCTAACCCACTGTAACACAGTGCAAGGAAGCTTAGTAAGTATTTTTAGGCCCTGTGTTTCATGTGACACCAGGATTTTCATCTTCATTGCCTAGCTCAATGTCAGGAAAGACCAAGGGTAATCTAGAGAAAGTAACATTTAACAGCACCCAGATCTGACTGCACTGTCAAAACATTTACCCCTACAGCAGAAGAAACACATCGGCCATGGCAATGAAGATGATTTCAGTGCCCATGTCTGTGGCAGAAGGTAGGCAAGAATCTATTGTATTACCAAGCTGCATGTGCTCCCTGGTAATAAAGCACTTGAGAATTTAAACCTACCTGTTCAGGGTCAGGCAAGAACCTTTATAATGGTAGGATGACCTAGCATGTCTCTTTGCCCATTTTCATACTGCTGCCCCATAAGAGGATGTTTTTCCATGTTAAAGAGATACAG
Source organism: Pezoporus flaviventris (assembly GCF_033815535.1). Taxonomy (NCBI): domain Eukaryota; kingdom Metazoa; phylum Chordata; class Aves; order Psittaciformes; family Psittacidae; genus Pezoporus; species Pezoporus flaviventris. Next base: position 9,661,769 of record NW_026892569.1, on the reverse strand, counting down.
AAGTGAGAAGAGTATGACTGGACTTTTGAGGTGGGGGACACATTTAACAGATGGTCTTTAGCACCAGCCATCAAACTGAGTTCAAGTAACAGCAATTTGAAGGGAAAAAAATGACAGTGACTTGACATGGTCTCTTACATAAAAATGCCCCATATTTCTTTTGTGCCATATCCTTATTCACTTTGATGTATGATAATTCCTTCCTCCTCTTGATTGCTTTTCAAAAGTGATCTAAATTAATGTGAATTGGTAAAGGGTAATTATTCCTATGAATAATTAGTGCATGCTAATAAATGCAAAATAGGACAAATTTTTTTGCTTTTACCAGCACTGACAGTTCTTGTTCATGACACCCACCCCAGTAAAAGGACACCTACTGAACACTGACAAAGGAACAGGGAGAATAGCTGCATCCTTACTGTGACAGCAGAGTTGCTCTGTACGGCAAGGAATGACAGAAGGATAGCTTCTGCTTTTTGTCTAAAGCATGATCTTACCAAACAATGGCTGTTTTTCTCTCAGCAAAATCCTACAGGAACCTGTATTATTAAAGATACATGATAGTACAAAAAGAGGAAGAAGATACTACCAAGAAGAGGAAGACAAAGATGCTGCTAAGAAAAGATACTGACAGCAATAGGAAGAAAATGGAAGGTTTTACCCATACAGATCCTTGTCATTAACCGCCCTGCTTGGCCGATGATCACAAAGAGTTCGGTGCCAGTGAGCACCAGGTACCTGCAGGGCCAGGGCAAGTGCCCAGGAACAGGAACTGCTCGAATCGGCTCCGGCAGTGCCACCAAACGTGACACCACAGGCTGTGCTCCACGGCACACCATTCCATCACCGCACTGCACAGCCGGCCCCGCGCATTGCCCTAAGCAAGCATTTAACATTTATAATGCCCATTAAACTTTATTAAACTGAATAGCTTCACATAGCACTATTTAGAGGCACCTCCAGCACACTAATTGGATTAAATGGCACACAAGAACATGTAAGTGCCTTCTCAGCAAGCGCAGGAAGCTCCACAAGTAAGAAGTAAGATCCTGCCTAAAATAAATAGTTTAGAATTCTCTGCAAGTTGCATTTGTTACCTCCTCAAAGTCACAGCAAACATTCTGGCATCATAATGGGAATGACATTAGTGAATCACGTGAAACATTTTAAATCCAGTTGGAGTCCAGCCCACCGTAATTTATTGGAGTGCTTTTAAAGAAGTTTAGCATGTCACAGTATAATGAGTCTTAAAAGGGCTATTTACCCATCTTTTGGAGAAAGACAAAATTCAAAACCACACACACAACTATCCTATTTGCACTGAGATATGGCTATGCATATCTCTATCAAAGATAATTATAAACATGGTGCAGTCACATTAGCAAGAAGCAGGATGGAGAAAGAGATTCAAGTTTGTCTACAAGTTGTTTTTTAAGCAGACTGTAATTACTAAACTTATTAGAGGTTGAAACACTCTTAGATGGTGCTCCCTCTTTTCCACCCAGGTACGAAAACGAGCACTCCCCCTTCCACAAACCTTGCCCCACAACTCCCAAAACCTAAGAATCAGCACTTACCTTCTCTAAGCCTGAGGTCTCAGAAGCTGCCTGGAGCTTCCACCCACCTACAGGGCTCCAACTTCACAATCCTCTCCCCAAAACACACCTTCTGCTACAGAACTGCAAACGTGCGAGTTAGTCTGGATCTGAGCAGACTGATTTGCACTCCCCATTTCAATCATGCTTTAAACCTGCAAGCAGGAAGCCAATCTCAGTGTGGTTTATATCTGTAATCTGCAGTTATTTTCTTTAGGAAATAACAACTGATTATCAGTGGCAGGCATAAAAACAGCATTCTGCTACACAGGGAGATCCACCTATACTCCTACACACACATTTAACCAATTTTGTAGCTTAAAGCGTGTTTACTTAGAGATTTAATGCTTCTGGTTTTATTACACTAAAAGGCCTTGACCTGATGGAGAAGACCTTAACGCAGCCAGGATGCTCTTGGCCTGCTTTGTCACAAGGGTGCATTGCTGGCTCATGTCCCACCTCATGTCCACCAGGACCCTGAGATGTTTCTCTACAGAGATGCTCTCCAGCCGGTCGCTCCCTGCCTGTGCTGGTGCCTGGGGCTGTCCCTCCCAACATGCAGGACTTAGTGCTTCCCTTTGCTGAACCTCACAAGACTCCTGTTGCCCATCTCTCCAGCCAGTCGAGGTCCTTCTCAACAGCAACACAATCACCTGGTCTATCAACCACTCTCATTTCCTAACACACAGCAGCTTCCTCAAACTGGGCTCTAAGAAGAGTTTTATGATTTCTCCGAAACAGTATTCTCCTTAGAGTCTTGGTGCTCCCTATGCTGCCCCTCCTGCTCAAGCTCAGGCTTAGACTGAGAGCTGACAGTTGCTCTTTATAAGGCAATTTCCAGCTGCTGAGACCAGGCCACTCGTTGCTTATTACCAAGCCACCACAGCACAGAGCACAACAGCCAATGCAGCTAATGAAGCTGCCTTAAACAATAAGATAAATGCATATGCTAATGAGCCAAGGCACCACTGCTTTTCCATTTGCGCACCTCCATGACTGATGGGTTGTGAAAGCATCGCCCATCATCCATCACGCTGAAACTTACTCATCGGGTCCAGAAAAAACAATCCACATTTCCTTCTCGTTCACAGAGCAGTAATGGGTATAAAAGGAGATTTATGCCACCTTCTAAGTTCTTTGCTAAGCAAAGTAATAACACGTTAGCCCATATAACTATTCGGTTTTACAAAGGATGTCTACTCAGTTTAGCACATGGCAGTACAGATGTCAATCTGATTTACAGGAAATGTTGAAAACAGGTTTAGCTTGGATCCATCATGTACCTAACTGGTAGAAGTAAAGTATGGTGGAAACAGCACTGGTGTCACGGCCTGCTTTCAAGAGGGAAGTGTTGCTCAGGCTGGGAAAGACAGAACTGGAGGAAAACATGGTAACAGCCTTCCCCTGCACGAGGAGTTGTGCGAGGGTGGCTGATCAACTGGTCCTCATAAGCACCGAGGGAAACACACAAACAAGTCAGCTTCTCTTCACAATATTTAGTTTAAATAGTGGGACAAAAGCAGTCTAATCAGAAATAGTTAACAGACTAACCAGGGAGGATGTCAGATCTCCCATCACTGCAGGCTTTTATCAACAGATTAGATGAGCATCTGTCAAAGATGCCTATGCTGCCAGGAGAATCTAAACATAGAGGAGACTTTTGGGGGAAATAATACAGAGTTTAATAAGGCAATGGATAAAACATTAGTTTGAAGGGAGGGGGGGAAAACAGCCTCTTCCACACAGTCAGGAGACAGCGAAAGCATCCTCCTTGTCCCCAGCACAGGGGTAGCCAGACCTGCTGAGGACACATACCAGCTGCTAACCTGGCAGCCCACACAACTCCCTCCACAAACACATGAAGTTAAAGTTATCATGACAAAAATGGTACAGCTAATACTGTGTTAGTGAAATAAACATGAAACTTCTCCCAGGAGTTGTGTGCTGCCTCTCGAAAGGAGGGGCAGGAGGTGCCTCATTCATCTGAGCATACAAAGCAGCAGCCGGAGCTCTCAAGGCCTTTTATCATTTTGATGACCTTGTGTTCATTGCCTTTTTGGGTAAAAAAATAAATAAATTCACACATAATGGCCTTTAGGGAACTAATTAAGTAAAATATGCTGGAGCTTCGCAAGGCAGCAGGCTAGGGACAGACCAATCGGGGGGGCCTGAAAGAAAACATCTGAGACCCTTAAAAATAATGTTATTTTTCTAACAACACTGGTAAAGTTATTTTCAGACCAAACTGAGATTTATATTTTTTATTGGAAGCCTTTAAAATGTAAATGATGAATAAAAAATACCATCGCTTCCACCTTTTCACTGAAGGTTACATATTAATATTTCCCCAAAACAATGTCAGGCTGTACGTTATGTGACTGTATCTCAGCAGGGATTAATTCCAAACTCTTGAAGCCAGTGAAAAATCTCCCCTTAACTTAGGAGCCCTTGACTCAAACCAACACTGAAACTGAGTAAAACAAGACAGTGAGGTTGTCCAGTCCTGGTTTATTGCCCAAACTAAGCAATGTGCAAACACTGAAGTAAATTTAGCTATAAATTTAATTAATAATTGTGAGAAAATTAACTTTTTTTAAATACATGGGGTTTATCCTAACAATTGTAATGTAAACGTTAATGGATTATTTTCTCTCCCCCTCTCCCACCAAAAAATGTCACAAGATCCATTTACACATAAATTATATCCAGCAAGTTGCCTCCAGCTAGGATATTTTATTAACTACGGCATAAAGAACAGCTACATTATACAGAGCTATAATTATGTTGTAAGGAAAATATCTTCATTGTGGAAGTATGATTTTCTATTTGGATTTAAAACTAGCGAACAAAATCAACCCCCCATGCCAATAACCATGTACAATCTCAGTCTCCTTTTGAGCATCTCCACATTTCTGGCCTGCTTTAAGAGGAGCTGCACAAGCAGACACATTCGTTGGCAGGGTTGCAGGGATTCAGCTGAAGCCAAAGCATGCTGATCAGCTACAGAGAAACAGGACATTAGCCAGAATCTCCATCACCACCTTACAGCCTTTTCCACCCTGCCCGTAGGACATAGCCGCTTTCACCACACTGATTTCATATGAGAGAAGGAACAGAAAACACAGCATTATTTTACAGCTGCAATGGCCAGGAGAGCTTAGTCCTGATGCACACTGAAAGCTTATGTTACAAGACATGATGCGGGTTCCTTTTTGTATCTATTCTGCTTTCCTTCTGCATTTCCTCCTCCTTTTAGCCATCCATTGTACTCAGTGGTACGTCCTTATTCAGTTGATCTTTATAAAGGAGCAAGAGAGGCTGGAGGACTGCAGAACATGCCCCTGCTGACAGACTAACCAGCAAACTGTCACTCTAAACTGTAAACTGTATTTTCATGAATGATTTTGTCCAAAACAATTTCCCCATGGAACATCATTATCTGCGCTTTTCATTAATAAACTACAGCTTGTTAAACAGGAGGGAAAAGGAGGGGAGAATCAAAGGGTTTCTATTTGTATCCAACGAATTTCAGAAAATTTCTTATTAAAAAGCTGTTAACAGTCCTGCCAGCAGCAGGAAAGAGGCACTGCTTGAAAATGACAGGGAAACCAAGGGTTATAACACAGACACTAGTTTTGGGATGACAGAAGTTATCAGTTTTAGAAAGCCTAACACCAAAAGCCCACATTGGTGGGATACTAAAGATGTGAGCTAAAACAGGGAGTTCAAAGATGACCATCGTTATTGCAAGCAACACAGCTTGCCATCCCATCCTGCTCCAACCACTGCCATGGCACAAGAAGCTTCCACCCATTTGGGGAACATCTGTCACCAAAACTGCCAATCTGGCCACTTCAAGCCACAGACTGCCGCAGGCTAGAACCACAATGCTCACAGCACGTGGCAGCTCTCCATCATTTTGGACACACAGCCACTAAGGACCCATGGAGCAACTTCACCCTGCTTAAAAGCAAGCTGGGGAGCGCAGTGGACCAGGACCACCATGCCAGGAGAAGAATCAGTGGCACTGCAGGGCTGCAACTGCCAGGTCACGCATCCCACACATACTCCTGCCTGGCTGGACCATGTTACAGTGCATTTCTGCCACAAAATGATGGCAGGAATGCATTTTCTCAAACAGACCTTGAATTGGCTGGAGATTATTTTAGAATCATGGAATGGTTTGGGTTGGAAAGGACCTTAAGATCATCCAGTTCTAGCCCCCTGCCATGGGCATGGACATCTCACACTAAACAACGTTGCTCAAGACTCCATCGAACCTGGCCTTGAACACTGCCAGGGGTGGAACATTTACCACTGACAGACCCAGGCACCAGCCCTTGGTGAGGAAGATTTGGGTTCAACTCATTACAGTGCTACCAAATACCCTCTTTGACTCCACACACCCTATTTTCACAGCTCATGTCAAGGGACCAGCAAGTACCAGGCACCCCAACAATCTGGTTCACCATCTCAGCCCCTGGAAGTAAAGTGTCCTATCTCACACTCACATTGCAAGAGTAGTTCACCATTATAGAAAAATGTTCAGTTACTATGGTAACAGGGAAATAAAATTAAAAAACCACCCTGAAAATTCATATCAACACAGGTTTTCATATGCAGATTGCAGCATTCTGTACTTCCAGTTCATGCTGATTTATGAATTTTCAGCTATTCAGCCAGCCAGCAAAAACTGAGTGATTATTTCTGAATTTAAAAGTTAAAGGTCATTCCTAGATAAATCACAAACAAAAATAGGCTTGAAATTTCTCATCTATAATATTCATAATGACTAATTCACCTCCAGTTATATGTCAAAGCCTAGTCATGCTAATTTTAATGGCTTAATGGAGGGGGCAGCTCTTCCTTGTTTCCCTCATGCTAAATTTGTTTCCGTACGTATGTCTCCGCTTTCTACCCTTTGTGGATAACACACATAGTAAACAAGGAATAGAGGCTTTCAGTGAATGCTTCTAAAAGTCACTATATTCAGCTTTGAACTGCTGGCCTGGGGGTGAAATCAGCACTGATTCATAATGCCTCAGATCTTTTTTTAAGCTGCAACTGAACATTCACAGAAAAACTAAAATAGTCTGAAGCAGCTCTGGTTACCAGTTGTGATGGGTTTAAGTTCCAATGTCCTGATACCACTCATCTGTTTTCCTCCTTTTCTGAGCCTTTTCAAAATCGAGTTCCAGGAACACAGTCTCGCACCCCAGATGCCTGCCTACTTCTCTTGCCTATTTTCTACATGAAACCCACCAGGAGACTGCAGCTCCCAAGGAGGAATCTAGTCCTACCTCAGTTATCAAAGAATCTTCTGGAAGATTCAGAATCAGCTGGACCTCTCCCAGGGTGGCCAGCAATCCTGGTTCCCACGGCTGTCGCAGCAGCCAAACAGCATGGAATACACATCAGATGGATATCTACCTCTGGCCCTTCCAAACTGTCCAGGTTTCTCTGCTACCCCGTTCTTGTACTCCCTCCTGCATGCTCCTAATACCAACAGCTACACCTGCCCTTCAGAGAGCTCACCCACCAGCCTGCATCAGAACCAGCCACTGCATTAGCACCCTCCGTCGTATGACACACTCCAACCATGCTGCGAGGCTCCACCCTGCCCGATACCAAGTACACATTTTATCTCTATCTGGTTTACATAGGATTTGTTATTTTAAACATTCATTCCCTCTGTCCTACAAAGGACATGCATACAAATACACGCGCAGAAAGCCACCATGCAGCTCCAGACAATGCCAGCACAGGAGCCCTTCAATAACTCAGCAGCAGCAATAAAGGCCTCATATTATTCTGGCAGTGATACCAGGCAGTCCTCAACCAGATGGACGTATTTGTAAATAAGGCAGATCAGTTTTGTCAGGTTGTAATTGGTTTTAGAACAAGCAATTCCCACAATGACAAACAATTAAAGAGCACAGAGCTCCCACAGCATGTAACACTGAACGGGGTTTTAGAAGAGGGGCAAAAGCAGAGGAGAGCAATGGAAGTCTTACCAACACTACGCAAACAGTTTCATCCTGGTGGGCCTAAGGATGCCACCTATGAGAACGGGACAACCCAGCACCACTGTCAGGGTGCCTCTTCCACCTCCACCATTCAAGCTGCAACTAGAGCCACAGCAAACACTTTGGCAATTCAGAACCTGCAAGGATCAGCTGTCCTTCCCTCTTGGCAAGTCAGCTGGATGGCAGGCAAACAAGGAACAGTTAGGGTACCAGGAAACCTGAGAGTCTTCACACAGAGATGCTACTGGGGATAAGGAGTTCTTTCCAGCAAGCTGTGCACGCATGCAGCCTGGTAAAGACCCCCAGAAAACATAAGGAAGAGGTCATTGGCGATTTTCTTTCTTTCAAAGGCATATTGCCACCACGAATTTCTGCAAGCTCAGTAGTTAGTTTGGTGTCCATAAGTGTCTTATTTTGTTGTCACTGTAAGGTACACCATGGACAAGGACCCTGCAGCAAACACCAGTGACAATGTGACCACCATTCACAAGTCCTTGGCACACTGATGAGACTACAAGTGCTGGAAACCAAGAGGATAGCCGGGGTTCGTGCCTGCCTCTCACTCACAGCTGCAGAACTCCTGAGGATAAGACCTGTGACTGTTCCCATGACCAACCACCACTCTCATGTGGAGCTTACCACCGAAGCTCTGTGCAAACTAACTGCAGTCCAGAGCAGCTGGACTGCCTCCGCAATGACAACATCCTACAGCTAATAAACAAGGGGCCCATTTCACCATATTCAGACCAAAGAACCAGTTCTGCTGGTGTGATCATCTTTAATACACTGTCTTGAACCTGCAAACCACTACCCCTCCTTATGAAATATCTCAGATGCCACCCACTGAGAGAAAACATTGTTAACCCCATTCTCCAGATGAAGAAGCTTTGGAGAGAAGAAGCCTCACCACTCAAAGCCCCAGCACCAATCCGCTCTCAAGCCTGGTGCAGGAGTCAGAACTGCAGACCTGGGTACCTGCTGCTCCCTCCAACATCAAGGAGATACCCCAGGCAAGCTGCTCCCCACGTTTCCACAGTGCACAGCACCCAGAGCTGCGATGCGTTTGGATGCAGTAAGATGCACAGCTAGCTGGACACTCTGCATCGGTTATAGAGTAAAAAGGGACATTTGCCACAAGCTGTCACAGCCCTGATGTTACACCTTCTGAGGGGACTGGGAGCACGTTTGGGTCTGGAAACAGAAAACAGCAAACAAACATTCATATCTAGCTCTGTGAAGTAGCTTCCAAGAAAGGTTCCTGAAGGTATTTTCTTGAATATTCAATTTTAATCCCCAATGCAAGTTTCATTCTGAAGAAGTTATTCTCTGGCTTTGTGACCTGCAAAATTATCTCCTTCCAGCTGGTGCCTCAGGAGAAGTACACCATCTGCTACATGCTCATCTCCCATCTGACACGGATGTCTTCTCATCACACACAAAAAGAAGTGTTTGTAAAGCAGGCGGCAACCACACCAACAGCACAACCCATGAGATGTACCAGAACATGTTGTATGATTAGGAGAGGTAAACAACGAGCATTTCTTTTCTCCTCTTCTTCCCACTCACCCTTAGTTCTGAGCTGACCTCTTATATGAAACGGATCATTGTTATTCCAACAGTGTATCTCAAACTGCCATCCTGCAAGAACAATGACTACAGGAGAACTCTTTTTGTTATGGTTTCACTTTCAAGGGTTTATAGTATGACATTTTCACTTACAGTATCTTTAGTTACCGTTTCTTTAGGGGTTTTAGCAAGAATAGGTCAAGAGCATAGAAGCACTGTGCAGGAAAAACTGCTTTTAAGAAGTGAATCACTCAGCATGACATCATGCAAGGATATTAAAAGAAACAAAATTGCTTTGGAAGAACCTTTTGCTTCCCAACTCACTTGACATAGTCCAAGTTAAAACTGGTTCAATGCTGCTATTTATTTTTGCTTGGTTTGTTGCCATATCTCCTCGGGTTCTTCTTGAACTATCCAAAAAATACAATTACAGTGGAGATCCTGATTTCCAGTTTCATGTATTACAACAGTCGAAGTCCCATTCACTTGAGTGGTAAAAAAGAACAAGGCAAAACAAAAGTCCCTACAAAACATTTAGTGTATTTAGTGGAAACTAAAAGGACAAATGGTTTAAGGAAAATCTGGCATAGCAAGAGGTTAATCTTGCAGAGTTTCTGTATCTGACTGCTGCAGCCATTTCAGAGAGCTCCGACTGAGATGTCAGTCTTTCCGTTTCCTCTGTGTGCAACACTGCATGTTCAACATCTTCACGCCTTCACAGTGTGCTTACAAGCAGTTTGCTGCAGAATGACCTGTGCAGTAAGTCTTGTCTTCTCCATCTCACTCTGGCTGATGCACATACTCAGTCCTAGCCCTAAGACAGATCAGTTCCCCTAAGGTGTGAAACGAACTGGTTTCCATCACAGAGCAAGGGCAGCTGTCCCAAGTTACAGTATTTCTGTACAACACCTCAATAACTCACATTTTCCTACCCATGCTGGATGCAATCTTGCTTTCTCTGGGAGCCACAGTACATCTTCAAAACGTGAAGTCATGCGTTATATGTACCATGGTGGTGAAGATCCACCTATTTCTGCATCACAGACAGAGGAAGACATCATCCTGCCCTGAGGAGCAGACATCCTCACTTGAAAACAGGAAGCGGCAGTTGAGTTGAGCAAACAGGCAGGAGGTGGCCAGGGACCTCGACCACACTTATCACCATAGATCAGCCGATCACACAGCTTTTCAGACCTCACAACACAAGGAGGCTTCAAACAGAGGGGAACTGCACAGCACACATGCTACCCAATCGCTGTGGCAGCACAGAGGACATGTCCAACCAAAGCAGTTTCTGGTCCTCATGTGAGATGCAGAGTTCAAGCACTTGACTTTTGTTCCTGCTCCTAACTACTGCCCTCTTGCCTCCATGCCTCTGCATCACCCTGCCAGCCAAACAGGCAGAACGTTCCTGCCTGCCTCTGGAAACACTGGGAAAATAAAATCATTTCAAACAGTTTGAAACCATTATATGGGTATTTACAGAAATGCCAGAGTTACCTAACCCAGCATTTTGAACACTGCTTTGATGCTGCAAGGGAAACTATAATGTATCCAGCCAATTGTGTAATGCTCTACATGGGGATAGAAATTGGTTTCTGATCTCTCTAGCAATCACATTCCACCCTGAGGCACGATATTCGATTGTGCTGACCTCAGCATGCTTAACTGTACATAGTATTGACTGTAAAAGTACTCAGCCCTTTTGAAAATGTGCCCATCTCCAACAAGAAACAATCATCAGGAAACACTGCAAAACAAAAACACATCATGATATTCCAGCCTGTACTTGGTAAGTGTAACCCTACTAAGCAATCATGTGCAAATAACTTCCTATCAAAGTAGTTAGCATCCTCTTGCACACTACATCACTGCTGAAGTAACTCAGTGTGACAACCAACAGGTCTTTTATCCACAGTAAGAGACATACCAAAGGAGGAGCCTTTGCCAGATGTCCCACCACTGCTGGTTTCAGAGGGGTGAATACAGACAGGCTTCAGTCACTGTGGTATGAAAAGCAAGGTGAAGGATTCACTGTGACTCTTTTCTAACCTTGCAACATACATTGTGGGATTCCTCATGCAAGCAGGGACTTTAGCACATTATCTCAGAGGCATGAAGCACTACACACCAAAGTCGATGGAAGATCTCACCCATTCAAGAGGGCCTTCCCTCAGTGCCGTGCTCAACAGCAGCAGAGTCTTGTTTTCAAACAAAACTATCTTTTGGCCAGAGCAGAACTTTCCCACTCCTTAATGGTCATTTAGTGCACGCTGTCCTTTCGAGGGAGTTAGCACATCGTCCCAAGCAACAGAGGAGCGAAAACCTACAATAACGTTTTCTAAGAAGGCCTAAAACTTCTTCATCAACCAGCAGCTTATCTCCTTCCAGTGGAGGTCACTGCTGGTTAGTAGTCCACAGTCTGGCTCACAAGGTCTGCAGACACAACTTCACAACAACCACAGGTCACCTGCTGCAACATCAGGGTAAATCTGGAGTAACTAATCAGCTTTTGAGGGCAAACAAGAACAGAGATGGGGAGGGGGGAGTTAAGAAAAAGCTAAACATACTCTCTGCTTATGGCAGGGTAATCTTGGAGACAGTATTTCTTCCTTCCCTAACTGACCAGCTCAACACAGTGTCTTCTGATAACTCCCAAACAGCTTTAGTGTATCACTTTCCACTAAGGACACAAAGCAGCTTGCAACAAGGTCAATAGCACTGTTTCCATCTTGTCCTAGGCTACACACAGCCCCCTGTTTCACATTATGCTCCCACTCCATGACTAAATCCCAAACTGGACTTGCCTGCGCAAGGCTTCGCCTCCTGATCATCACTGCCTAACGATGCAACTCTGATCTTCAAGCTCTCTTGCAGCTTTAATCCTGCCACACTGCCAATACCGTCAAATGACAGATCAAAGCCTGTACCTTTAAGATTTCACACACTAACAAGCTGTCTTGATTGAAACATCATTCAGGCTCTTCCCAAATATCAATTAACCTTTTTTCACGCAAAGAAAACCTTGAACTGTCTCTAGAGCCTTTGCCAACACAAAAGCTTTAGACTGCCATACAGTTTGATCTCTAGTTCTTACTCTCTTAAGAGTTCTTCTGTAATCTGTGATTAAATTATAGCATCAGTTTAATTTCCATGAAGTAAATAGAAAAGCGGGGGGACGCAGGCTGCTACCCAAAACCTAGTTTGCTTAAAGCCATTAGATCACTAACACTGGACAGAAAGTCCCACCTATTGCAGTAGAGCCTTGTCTGACCCAGAAGCTTTGAACATCACCATCAACATAAAGAATAACTCACTGCTGGGAGTTCTCTCAGATCTCAGCCGCTGGCAGACTCTACACTGACACAGAAGCTTTCCTGAAAAGCATTTAGTTGATCTGAGTATGTCACCTTCCACTGTGTTTTAAGGAGGAATTCTAGTCACCTCGGGCAGTGGGGAAGCATTTTCATTCCACAGCAAGGGGCTTTACTCCCATGAAACAATTATTGATTAACCAGTGCATTTGACAGAGAGATATGCTGGATACACACAAGGCCAGCAACCTAACATTATCTAACTGGTGATCTTGAGCTAAGAAACCTGCTCCGGAGGTCTTCTCTAAACCAGATGTTCCATGTAGCAGACCATCGCCTCAGGCTCTAACCACACCACAGACCAGCCTCAAGACCACAGACAACAATCCAAACAAAATAAAGTTAATCGATGCTATAACATCTAAAAGGAAAACAATCTTTGGGGCTCTTCCACGGTGAAAGGGAAGCTACTGTTTCATAAGGTCCCTGACAGGGATTTCTGTTGTGGGCTTTCAGTGCGTGACAGTGTTCAACAAAGTTGGAGTTCAGAGCTGAATTTGGTCCAACAGATGGAGAAAGGCAGTGGAAAAAACCTGGCTCCCTTCTCCCTTAATGGGAATCACTGAAGCCAGACCTCTGTCTCCTGATCTCTGGTCAGTTACAGCTTTGTATCCCACTTTCATTTTCAAATATTTACTCTCACAATGCAAGCCATCCAGTAAAACACCACTGAGTCTCACCTAATCACTAGAGGTAGCTTTGCTATCCGGATAATAACCGAAGCAAGAGCCATATGGATGAAATCCTTGCCCTAAAGCCATAGCCCCAGGCATTCCCAAGAGCAGCAGGATTAGCAGTCGCCCAAAGAGCAGCATCCCCTCTTCTCTAATTCACAGACACGCCACTGAGGCTCAGAGTCCTGGAGAGACAGAGCTAAAAAAAACAGGGATGCTCAACTAAGGAGCAACCTCTTTCCCTATCTGTCTGATAGAGACACAAGCAAGAAGCTGTGGACAATTTAACTCCACAGTCATTCTAACAGATTACTGAGCTTTCCTGCACACCTGCTGTTGCTACAAGACAGAGCAATATTTTACAGAGCGACTTTGAGAAGCAAGATGCATTAGAGTGACTGCAATCCCTTGCCACACGACTGTTCCTCCCAAAGGCCTCGGTGAGAAAGGAAAGTAAAACCTTTTTTCTTCCCCTTCTTCAAAGCTACTCTTCAGTTCTGAAGGAAAAGAGCGATAGACACTAACGCAAATTCTTCTCTGAGCTGTTGGACACAGAGGGGCCCGTAGCTTTCCCAAACCCTCCCACTGCCAGACTAGCAGCCTGCAGCACCAGAAATCTTCATGGAGAACCTCCCCCTGAATGTCAGCTGGGCTTCAGCGGTCAGGAAAGGACATCAGTAAAGCTAGCAAACAGCTCTGTCATTCTGGAAGGCACACTGTATAAGGCAGCTCAGCAGCCCAAGATGGGTAAGCAAGAGAACCTCACAGATGTAGCCTTCACGCAGTTTCCATCTCCCTGATCCCTCCCATCGCTCCCAGGCCAGGGGTTTCCAAACTGGGAACTCAGACCAGTACAGACACACCACTCCAAGGCCACATTCGAACAAGAACATGAGCACAAGCCATGAGGCACTGCTGTTCCCCTCAGAGCTAAATCTGGGGACCCACCTTCTAGAAGAGGCCAGGGCTGGGCCAGAAGCACCAGTTTCCACTCTGGAATTAGCCCACCACACCTTTTTTGCATATCTTTGTTTTTAAAACAAAGGGGAAGATTTAAAACAAAGAGAACGAGTTAACACAAAAGGGATGATTTAAAACAAAGAGGATGATTTAAAACCTCTTCCCTCCCTGCCATGGACAGGATCCTAACAGCTGCCTCCTCATTGATGAGTAATGACAACACTGGGACAAATAAAAGGCTGTATATTCCCCAGCCTGGCATGCGAGGGCTGCTGTGCTATCGACAGTGCCATTTTTCACATCAACTCTGAACCAAGCTGCTGACCGCTCACTGTCACTACGCAATCCCACAGCATCGTGGCAGTGAGAAACACATCAGCACTATCACACCAACTCCACCCCAGCCCAGGGAAGCTGACAACAACTACATAAACTCCCTCAGTTCAATGTCAATACTCCACTTCCTCTCTTAAAACTGTATGTTGCAATAAGCTGTTCAGGAGCTGCCTCTTCCCAAAGCACTGCAGTTGTCTTCCAGAGGAGAGACACCAAAATAGAGTCATCTCAGGCCAGGTTTTCAGAGAAAACCTTACAAGCAGGCTCTTGGAGATGTGAACAACTTAAAGTACATGGAACAACCGCAGGCACAAAGCAGGAACACCAGGAGAGGACTGGAAGCCCTAAGGAGGTCATCAGTGACAAGTACAAACCTTTATTACCACTGTCACTGTGTGGGTTCATGCTGTTTACTTGTTTCTGGGTCCTCCCTTGCTGCTATGATACACACCAATAAAATACAGAGGTGGGGCACAACACAATAGCTGTTAGTAAGAAATACTCATCTTTCTAAAGAGGAAGGTTTGCTGGCAGCTCAGCAAAAGCCTCATGGGATTAAATCAACTTTCTGGATTAAAAAGCCACCCAGGTTGTAAGAAAGGGAGATTACCTCATGGTAGCTTCACTGGAAAGTGCCATGAAGAACACAACTGTGCACGCTGCTGTGCCCCTCTCCTGCCTTGAGCCTGATGCCAGGCATTACGGGCTTGAACTGCTCCATCACCAGCTGCCTGTCAGGAGTACAGATGCCTCCAAAGTCAGTAAATGCATTTCAGGAGGTGACTGCTGTTGCTGCCATGGGTGGTGGCTTAACAGCTACTGAAACAAAGCCAAATTCAGGCAAAGAGAAAACTTAAGAGCTCAAGGGGGAAGGTTTCCCCCCACCTTCAATGGGCCAGTAGAAGGAGAGAGTAAATCCTGCTCCTGACAGGTGCTGAAACTGTGTGCGCAGAACTTAAAATACTACACCTTTCAGAGGCTTATAAATATCTGTTAAGCACCTGAAGCACATTTAGTGCTGCACTCTTAGGGCCCTTAAAACTCTTCACCTGGAACCAGGACTAGCTACAGGCCATGAGTAAGTGTTGTAAGAGGTTTTTACTGTTACCAGGGAAAAGGGTAGATTGACAAATAGTGGCCAAAGACAAGCAATAGCAACCGCAGTGCCTTGGCACTCTCCAGTTCAATCTCCTGCACCAGCACCACGAGGCCAACTGCCCGGCTCTGGTGAGGCAGTGCCTGGTGCTGCACCCACACAGAGCTGATGCTGAGAGCATCAGGTCACACATCAGCTGTGTCTGACCCACAGCAAGGAATCCAAGCACACATGCACACACATCTCTGACCAGTCACCACAAGCTGGCAGCTCCTCCTTCCCACTGACCACAGAGGAGGCCCAAATCCAAGGCATTTTAGGAGGGTCGATCCCACCAGCAACTGAACAGAACCACTGATGGCTGGCTGCATGCAGGAGCCTGCTGGCTTCAGTTGAACCATCCCAGCCTCCATCAAAGCACTCAGGACGTTAGCTTTGCAGGAAACATCTCTAATAGATTCAATTTGTTTCCATTAGAGACTGCCAATTCATCTTTATTATGAATCACATACATACTTTCTGCTATTCTTTGCATATGGCTGTCCCTGCACATTGAGGTCTCATGTAAAACCAGGACCACACTATCAGACACCACTGAGGAAACACAACAGATAACAGGAAGATAGCAACAAGTAAATCACCATGGGAATCAACTGAACAAGGAGCAGTGCTGAGCAGTTACTCTGAAGTCTCACAGCAGAAACTAGATCAGATTCATCTATTCTGCTATCTGTTGCCAATGACTCCACTGATGCCGACAGCTACACCAAGACATGCCAGCTGGCCCTCAGGTCACACTTCCCCACATTTTGCTAAGCAAAACAATTAAGTCAATGGAAATTTTATATCCCTTTCCGTGATTAATATTTAGCAGTTTCCCAAAAAGGTGGAACTTCTCTTTTGCACAGAACCATTTTATTAAATGGGCTGTCAAGTTTCAAGCCTTGATGCCTCTTCCAATTGGGAGCCCTGCTTCCCTCCTGAGCAAGCCATAATCCCAGAAAATAATTTGGTATGGGAATTATCCCAAGAATTTCTGAGCTAAGTGGAAAGAGAGGAATAGGCAGCAGTTGATAACAGACATAAAAGAAGGAATGCAGCTACTGCAATAGAAAAAGTAAAATGAAGCTAAAAACTAATGACAAATCAATGTAAGCACACATTACTTTTCTGTGGCCCCAGGTTTGCAAGCCTTTTTAATGGTTTTATATGCTAAATCCATCAAAACTGTAATTCTATTATCAATTTACACAGCAACTAAGAGTCCTAGAAGTGCAAGAAATCATCCCTTCATCGCTATGCAGCCAGGTGCACCATTTAAAGACTACTGTCTTTAAGATCACCAGGGATGCTTTTCACCAGCCAGCCATCTGACAGCAAAAGATGCCACTGACTCACAGCAGTCTTCCTGCCAACAATAACCAAACAGATCATACAATGACCCGGCTTTTGCCAGAGCTAAAGAAAAGCTTCAGGAAGCAATATGAAATTAAACAGCCAACTAACATGATGCCCAATTTTCTGCAAGATTTACAACCTCGACCCTTGGATGGCTGCATCTACATAATTAACATTGGTTAGCTTTAGTGCATTAAAGCATCAAGTCATGCACCTGACAGTAATGAGGAAAAGACATTTGTTTATTTTTCTGGCCAGATAAACCAATTAAAATTGCATGTCTGAAAACATTCGCTTTAAATCGTACATCCAAGGATCTACTGTATTCTGTATTCCACAAGTAGCTTTAAAGTGGCAGTTGTAAATACGCAGCCACATCTTTGTGGCCATTTATTTTTAATGCGACCATTCCTGTCTGCAAACCTCAGACAGACAAATAAGAAAACCTGCCTCCTAAAATGTGTCCTTAATATTTTCTTTCTGGTACCATCAAGCAAGCATCTGCTGGCAATCCTGGGGACAACTCTCTGCTGGCAGCTAAAGAAGGATGCAGATGAGAAGCAGAAGGCAAGGACGGACCCACAGTGTGATAACTGACAGGAGAGACCACACCATGGGACGGTGCCTGTCAGCGATGCGTGTGTTCAGGAGGGGTGAAAGAGAGAGGTCTCCATGCACAGGCAGATGGCAAACACTGCGGATTGCCGCAAGGACAGCCAGCCTGCAGCAGCCACGGGCAGCAATGATTCGGTATTTCCACTCCTAGAAACAGAGTGGGAGCAGCACCGACCCAAAGCCTCAGGCACCCTGTACCACCACCAACAGTGTGTAGCTATGCCCCAGCTATTAGCCCCCCCAGCCCTCTGCAACATCCAGCAAGAGGGTGTGCAGCAGCAGCACGCACTCAGCCCTGCGCACACGCAGCACACACCCTTTATCTCTTCAAAGCATTTCCAGGACAACTCCTTCCCACCATGAGAAAAGCAGGCACAATTCTCCAGGGAGGGAATAAGATAGAGCTGTTACGGCTGACAGATCACCCCTGTGCACAAAGATTACTCACCAGTTAAACTCCACTTACGCCAATCATGCACCCCCCACAAAGTGTGGGCTCATCGATTTTTTTAACTGAGGGTGCAGCACCCTGGAGCACAGGAGGTCGGGGCAGGGCTCAGTTATTGACAGGCTGCCCCTGAACCATCCAGGGCCTTTGCTCTATTCCCAACAGCCTGGGCAAGAGGGCTTTCAGCAAAACCTTCCTACAGACCAAGCGTAAGCAACACTTTATTTCTCCTCCCTACCATCACCACATTATTCCCAGCTGTTTGTGAGTAACTCTCTAGTAATACCTGGGCAAGTGAGGGTGTTTATGCATTTCAGGCACTGCACATTGGTTACTGCTTTGTGAGAGCCTCAGGCGCAGACACCTCACGCCTTCCCAGCTGCCCAGTGGATCAGTCTGGCCAGCACCCTGAACGCTTCCAGTCACCTCCAACATCCATCTTTTAAAAGCATTTTAAACACACCTCTGCTGTGAATTACTCTTCCGCCCATGCCAACGTGTTCCCTGGAGTTCACATCCAGGGTTTTCCAGCTTTCTCCCTGCTATCTTCTTGACCACACCATGGGTCCATCCCTGTACTGCAGTCAGATTTCAAACCCACCCTCTGTAACAAGACACCACTTCTTCACATTTTCATCTATCATCTTCCTACTTCAGGTATTCCTTGGCAACATTTTCTTTGTTAGTCTCACTTGCCACCACTCCCCCTTTTCTTTCTCCCTATTTCTTTTCCATTTTAGTCTTTCTCTGGAGATTTGGGTAACTGTCTCCAATAGGTTAGCACAAATTTAGATATGAATAGGATAACAACTAAATCCCTGAAGGAAATAAATGGGGTATTTGGATAATGAGGTGGCCTACATGAAATCCCTAGGTCAAGCCAAGAGAGACTAAGCTTCACAGAAGGGGAGCAGAAGTGGAGGTGGGTGTTTATGGTCACTGTCACAGCCTCAGAAGAAGGTCTAGATGATGACGAACTCTCCCCATGTCGGGTTTTGCTGATACCAAGGACACACAGGTTGTATTTGCACAGGCAGTACACAACTAACCAAAGAAAAAGCCCCACTCCCTCTGCAGAGTGTCCTCCGCAGCCAGTTCAACTGGGGTCCCCACCAACC
This sequence comes from Pezoporus flaviventris, assembly GCF_033815535.1. Taxonomy (NCBI): domain Eukaryota; kingdom Metazoa; phylum Chordata; class Aves; order Psittaciformes; family Psittacidae; genus Pezoporus; species Pezoporus flaviventris. Next base: position 9,642,563 of record NW_026892569.1, on the reverse strand, counting down.
ACCAACATATCACTAAACATTTCTGCCCAGTTACATTTTCTTTCGCCTCTCCTATTTAGCAATGAAGCACAGGGCACGACAGACCTCTGTGCCAATTCCTCTGGACTCAGATGTTGCTAAACTGTCCTCTAACATTTTAGCAACACAGGAAGGTCAGAGCTGCCCTGATCCCTGCAGGGAGGTGACAGTGAGGGTGACAGCTGTCAAGACACAGCCACGAGCACCAGAGCCCCTTCACCTCACCAAGGTCACCCCAAGACCACCTTGGTCCTGTGGCTGAGCTGATGCTCCTCAGGGATGGAGCTGCCACCACCTCAAAGGTAGCGAGCAGGCAGCACACACAGATGCTGGGGTCTGACTCTGCTTGCCTTGCCCCAGCTTCAGGCACAGTTAATCCCCAGCCACATGGGAATTAACCTTTATTCACACGAAAACACAGACCAAGTACCCAAAACCAGAAAACAGACACTTCTGGAGGTATAATTAGGTACAGAAGAGTATAAAGGAAATTATTACTGGTCCATTAGCAAACTCTGTGTTACAGCTGCCCAAAACGTGATTGCTGTGGTGCAATAAAACACCCTTCTACATAGCCCCAGCATTAACCAACATATGGAAACCATGAGGCTACAGAAGTCGGGCCAAGAATGATCATGGCAAATGAATATTCCAGTTACAAACAACAACAAGAAAAAACACTGGCAATGTCTGCAGTAAAGCTTTTGGCACAGATCAGACCCTGTCCTGCTTCCAGCTACCCCTCTGCAGCCCCAAGCATCCAAGAAGCAGGAGCTGCGTGGCCCAGCACATCATCAAGAAGATGGAGACGTGGGGCAGGCTCCATGAATAAATGCAAATCCCCTCCCATAAAACAGAACAATACCACAGGCTAAAAGAATATTTCATCTGCTTAACTACTGGGTGCAATAACATCAATTTGCCCAAATTACACACAAGCAGAAAGGTAATTGGCACTGAGCAGAGCATGTTGTGACTGCTACTTCACTCTTCAAAGCCAACTACAAAAGACTGAAATGCACGAAAGTAAACAATGGCACAAAATCAACAGACAGCCCCTTCCCCAAATCCCTCCATCTGGCACTGCACTGTAGCATTTCAGCAGCTACTTCTTCAAAATGATGAGACATCATTCAGCCAAGCTCAGGATCCAACACGCCAAGTGACCTCTAGAGAAGGCAGGAAACCTGTTCTGTTTGCACACTCAAGGGTTAACTTGCAGGAAAGCTATTGTATATTTTTTTAATTAACTCTCTCTTAACCAGAGACTTGAACATAACAAAATGGTGATCGTGTACCTGTATAAAACAGCCTTCCAAGGGGAGATTGGAGCCAATTTTATATAACAGCAAAGGGACTTGAAGGGGGCAACTCAATGAGAAGGCATTCAGTAAGCAGTTAAGTACCTTCAGCTGAAAGTGGGAAAAGGAATTGCCATCAACTAACAGGATGAGGAATTGTTGCAATGAGGAACAGATTTACAAACTGAAGTTACCAAAAAATATCAGTTCATACAGTTTGCTACCAATACTAAAACTCCCATTTTTGAAGTAGAGGGATGGCTACACAGACCGATTCGTTCCCGTCTGACCACACACACTCTGACACACTTGGCCCTTCACCAGGCTGCAGGCATTTGTGATGTTTCAGAGAGTACCAACTTTTCCATAATGACTCTAACTGTCACAAAAATTAATCCGGAGCCTGGTGGGTGATGCTTAGCAGTCTCAACAGACACAACCACTAATGATGTTCTTCTCCAATATTTATTAACAAGGCGGTCTGCTTCCCAAGGTCTTCATCCTGCAATAACGCTGGGACTTGCATAATAATGATTATGTCCCTTGAAGTCACTGGGCCTGATGCGCGGCGAAGTTCCTTACGTAAGACCCGCAAGATCAATGTGCTTCCTACCGGGCGGCCCGGGCAGAGCTCACTCTGCAGACACCGGCATCAGCAGGTTCCCTCCCGCTACCGCTCCCGAGCTGCCGCGCAGCCCGCAGCCCCGGCGCTGCCCAGGTGGATGCCGGCCGCAGCCTCGCACCTCCCTCCCCATTCACCGGGAGCCGACTCGGGTTAGGGCTCAGCAATCAGCGACCGCGGGAGCTCCGCACGCCGAGCTTCCCGCAGGGCGATGGCACCGGCCGTGCCCGCTACCTCCGCGGAACCGGGCGCGACGGGAAGGTGCCCGAGGAAGGGAAGGCACCAGGGGCACCGGCCCAGGGAGGTCAGGGCGGTGCAGGCCCCGCAGACAGGGCCAGCCACCGCCCGCCCCGCCCCGCACACAAAGGCGGGCACCGCATCCGTGCCCCGCCGCCCGCCCCGCAATGCAGCGGCCGCACTCCGCACCTTTGACTTGCGCCTCGTAGTCGGCGATGATCTCTTTGTCCTTCTTGAACCTGCCCTGCGATGACATCTTGCGGGGGGGCGCGGGCTCCGCCGGGACACCCGCCCCGCCGCGCTCCGCCGCTCCGCGCACCGCCGGCCCCGCCGCTTCACCCGCCCGCGGCCCCACCGCCGCCCGCGGCTGCCTTCATTGGCGGTGCCGGGGACACAGCGCGCCGCACACAGCCCGGCGGGAGCCGCGGCGCCACCGGCCTCCGCACCGAGCCGAACCCAGCCGCGCTCCGCCGCCAGCCGAGGCGGGGCCCTGCTGCCGATCCCGCGCTCAGGTTGCGCGCTGGGCGAGGCGGGGCCGCCGTAAGGGGCGGGGCGGGGCGGGACGGGACGCGCGTCCCCGCGCCCCTTCCAGTCCCTCCCGGCGGGGACCGGTCCTTGTGGGCGCGGTGCCCCTGGCGGAGGGGCCGCTGGTGGGAAGGGGGGATGCAGAAGGCTCTGTCGTGGGAGGGAGGCAGGGAGGGAACTGCCGCCTCCCCATCCTCAGCCCCGGTCCCGGGTCAGCAGGGCCCGGATCGTACCGCCGCTGTGTTCCCGCAGCTCCGTTAACCGGCGCACACGGTCCTGCGCCGCCCCCAGGCGCGGTGCTCCCCGCCGTGGCGAGGCCCGGCCGCGCTGACCCCGGCACCGCACGGATCTGCTGCGGCCTCTGCATCTCCCCGTTTCCCAAAGGGCAGGGCTGGGATCTCGTTCTTCAGCCCCGCCGGAGCTGCCCTCTCGCAGCCGCGGCACACGCTGCCTGCCGACGAGTCAGTTTCCGTACTGCGGCAGGGCACCGGGCTGGAATCTGCTCTCCGAGGCTGAAGTATCAGATACCACACTGTTAACCCGTATAGTGGATTTGACAGCTGAGGTACCCGGGTGGGCGCCATCACAGCACCCTTGTCCTCAGCACCCCTTGCAGCTCCCCCTTGCCCCCATGACCACACGTCTAAGCCGTACCTACAGGCCAACATCCAGCCACAATGGGTGTATCACCACAAAAGCAGTAATAAACATGAGTACAGTGGCAAGGGAGAGGTTTATGGCACATATTAAACTCAAAGGCCATTTGGCTCAAGCTGGAATATCTTTTGGCTGGTGCTGTCTTTTGAAACTGCATTGGGAAAGCAGCAGGTCCCAAAACACAGCAAGCCCTGTTGTTCAGAGTGACAAACACAAGTTTGGTTTTGGTTTTCCAGCCCCAGGAGAAGGCCCATCACACACATAAAAGGCCATTTTGAGGAGAGAAACTCCTGCTTTGGGTAACACAGAGCATCACCTTGTGGTGCGTCTGTAAGCTGGCTTGTGGAGGTAGCGCTTCGTTCTCCCTTCCGTAATCCGTCTCTACATTAGTGCTGGCCCTCGGTCAATCACAGAAGTACATTTGTTTTGGAAAAATCCTGTTTGGAAAAACCACAGTACAAAAGGCTGGGCTCTGTAAGTGCCCCATGTTTGGGGCAGCCTCCCCAGGCACTGCTGTACTGCTTCAGCTTCTCATCAGTCCTCCCCTGGAAAGTGTGTTTTCTAGCACTACATCCCCCCCCAGGGTTTGGAACTGTGAGTGTTGAGGGGGCAGAATTAACTGCAAACCAAAGTGGCATCTGACTACACTGCTGTCCAAAGGCACACATTTACAAGTGAAGAGGCAGCTTGAGGGGTGGGCCATGGGAGCCTCTCACCAGGCAGGCACTGGCTCGGCAGTCCCAGCACCCATGAGAGCAGCCTCCCCTCTCTCTGGGCTGGGAAAGCTGGCATCCAGGGCAGCTAAATTAGGGGTGTACATGTTGGGAAATCTCTTCTGTGTGGGCACCATTTGTGCAGAAACAGAGCCTTGCAAATAACGACAGAAACGTTCAGTTCAGACCCCCTTGCAAGATAGGGGTGTGACACATGGAGGACTGGGAAGCGAGAGGGAAACCCACCTTGCAGACTAAGGGTCTGACCTTAAGGAGTTCAGGGTGCTTGGATTTCATCCAGAAGCTGTTTTGAGAGAGGGGCTGCACTTGAGCAGATTTGTCATTTTTTGTTACCAACTAGGAAAAAAAGGGGGAAAAAACAGGGAAAATCTGCTCATTCCATCAGAAAGAGCTATGCTATTTAAGGCTCTTTTCCAGGGGTTTTCTGCTTGAGTAAGAAAGATCATTTAGGAGCCTGTGTCATGAAAAGACCCTTACACTTCTGTCAGCAGAGAGTTTTCAAAGCCGCACGTACAAGTGCCCATGTGGCAATGCCTGTGAGCACAGCCTCTTGGGAAGCCAGGCCCACTGTGTGTTTCCCCTGTCCAGCCCCAGCTACACTCCGATTACTGCGCTGCACAATGAATCCTTTTGTTGGTGTCTTGTGTGGAGTGAATTCAGGCAGATTTGATGATTCACAATTATTCTGCCAGCTTACAAAAAATAAACCAAGCCTATTAAACAAATAATTTACCTAGCCCTAGCAAGCAAGACAGAAGAGCATTCTGCATTTCCAGCAGCCATAAAAAGACCCAAAGAGAAGGGAGACAAAGAAAGAGCTGCTAGGGAAGCGGCAGCCCCTGCGGAGTGCCAGGGCTCGGGGCTGCAGGGCTGAGCAGCCATCCCTTCCCAATGCCTGTGGGGGCTGAGGAGCTCAGAACCCTTCCCAGAGGGCAGAAACCTGGGCACAGGGTGAGGAGGGCGGTCACAGGGACCCCAGGGTAAGAAAGGGTGCTGGAACGGTGGCTATGAGCATGGGACAACTTTTGTGGCGGGGCAGAAGCAGCCAGAGTTAGTGATGGTCTCTAGAGCTAGATGTGCTGCATGGATGATGCAGGGCAATGCAATGCTCCAACAGCCCAGGGTCTGCAGAAGCAAACCTCTCTAGGAGGTGAGCAAGCAACCGTCAAGGCATGAAGTGGCAGGGATTCGGTGAAGCTGCTCTGTGGGATTCACCTTGTGCCAGTGTAGACCCACAGGACAACCAGGGACCCCAAATCGGCAGCTGCAGAAGTAGAAGGGTGAGCCAGGAGGGGAAGGGCACAGGGAGCCCCCAGCACACCCAGTAAAGCAGCAGTGCAGGCTGCAAACCCCTGATCCAACGGAGCCAGGCACGTTTGAATGGAAGACAAGTGGGGAGAAAGGATAAGAATGAAGGATCTGATAGGAGGAGGATTGGGTGCAGTCAGCACAAAAGTGGCAGGAGAAAACAAATGGAGAAAGAAAGAGGCCGTGAGTAATCCCCTGGGTGAGCTGAAAGGATGCAGGACAGATCTGAGTGCGGGACATGCTTCCTTGGTCTCAGCAAGGAGGGTGGGGTGGGATTAGAGAAGCATCAGCGAAGGAGTGTTGACACCTCAGTGGAGAACAACTAGGAAGTCTGGAAAACAGCAATTGCTGAGCTGAGATGAAGAAAAGGGGCAAGGGGGAGAAAGCTCTTAGTGTGTGATGGGGAAGCCAGGGCGCTGTGCCCAATCTGTGCCCAGAGATGTGTCTATCCACCAGCTGCACACGCTCAGCAGTGCTGGGAGCGTGCTGGCCCTACCTCTATGGTTTTGTTTGCTTCACTCACCAATACCCTTAATGTTTTGTGTTAAAATATCTTTGAAACACAATTTAGCTTAGTCTAAGCAGTTCTGCAGCGCAGAGACTGGTGGGACAGGACAGATGAGCCAGCTGGCAGTACAACACGTTATCATTTGGTACAATAGATGCAGAAAGCAGACAGGAGTGAGTCAAAATGCTGCATGCAGAGGGGTGGCTGGAAGATTAACTTATCTCCAAAACTTTGCTTAGGTTGTGTTTGGAATTCTTGGAGGTGGGCAGTAAAACAGCTGACATGGGGAAATGGAAGAGAGATCAGAGGTCTGTTAAACTGCTAATGGCTCTGATAAAGGAAAATAGAAAAATAACACAAATTGGTACAGAATGGGAACATGGCAAGATTCTTCACTGAGAGGGATTCTGTCCAGAAAATCAGATCTGTGACAGACCTCGAGAGGAGAGGGCTGAGCAGGGCTGGGAGCTCATTCCTCGGTGTCCGGGTGCAGGCACAAAACCAAGAAAATAATAGGACGTTGTAACTGAAGAAAGGAGAAAATGGAGCATTTTACTGGCCATAATAAATCACCTATCAAACAAAAGGGTTGGGAGATAAACTTCAGTCTGCCTCAGAGAAGATTCTCCATTAACAGGCTGCTCCTCTGCACCGTTCACACTAGATGTTTATCTGCTGCTCCAAAGCATGAGTTTGGTAGTAAATCTTGCTCTACATAGAAACACAGTTTTTGGCAGAACTACTCCAGTGGGAAAGAAGAATAATGACAAGCATTCTGCAAGCCAAGTGACAGTCCTGAGCTGCTGAGCTTGCTGGGGTCCGCATGCTGCTGGAAGCTCCGCACGCCGCAGAGGGCTGCTCCAGTGCTACCCATGGATGAGCAGAAACCTGAGTTTCTGGGAACAATGAACGCAGCTGCCTTCCCTGCCAGGGGAATCCAGGAAGGGGCTGGGATGCTGTGTGTCATACCCAGGCATGGGGTTAGCCTCATGGAAGAAAGGCTGCCCAGGGCTACAGTTGGAACCAGGCTGGAGAGGGGATGACAAGGAAAGCTGAGAGGTGTCAGAGAATGATCCTACAGGAATATCAGGTCTCTACAGAGGGTGCCACTGGAACAAGAATAGAACTGTTGTGTGCAACTATGATATGTAATTTCCCAAAGCAAGGAAAGCTAACTTACATGACAAGTACATGCTTGTAAAGCACAGGGATAATGCTGTTGTGTTCCTTTGCATCAAAGACCACTGTGGTTGGGAACTTATCATTCAGAGCTCACTCTCTGCAAAGAAGAAAATGAATAGAAAAAGAGAAGCACAGGCCATTTTGTAACAGATTAATCCCCATGGAGGTTACTTCTCCCTGTAACCCTCACAAGTGTTAGGAGAGCAAGTACCAACATTTTCTAATAACAAGCTGTGTCATAGGACAGATTTTGATTTTCTTGCCAGATTGGTGCCAACATGTGTGGCTGCCTCTGAGGTCAAAGTGAAGCATCTGGGGGTGTTAAGCATCGTCCATCAGAATGGTCCATAATGTAGTGGTGAAAGAAAAGACCCAAACAATACTGAAATTATATAATAGCATCAGGATTTTCTGCTATTCAGATATCACTGAGAATAAAGAAGCAGAAATGTCTGAAGAAAAATAATCCAATCATGAATTAATGATCTTTAATAAATATCAATGTCTAAGATCATTCCTGGAATTTCTACTTAAAACAGCTATTTAAAAGGAAGGAGTACATTATAATTCACTTTGTGACACTTTCAACACAGAATTTTTCAATGAAGAATGGGATGGGATTTAATCATAATAAATACTTCAAGCTTGAGATATAGGGAAACCAACAGTAACTATGGCAACGTGGTCACTCCAGTAAGGCTAATGCAGATTATTTCCAGGGCAATAGCCTTGTGTGTGCTCAGGAAGCAGAGGTAATGCTTGCTTAAAGCAATTCCTAAATTAAGGAAAATTCTTTAGGCAGAAGCTGTCTTGCACTCTTTGTTTCCAGCCTCAGACTGTAAGAGTTTCATGATATGCTTAACATACACCCAGTTGCCTTAGACGTATATGCAAATACTGTTCCAAGAGGGATACTTACATACTGTTGTCCTAAGTCAGGCAGACCCTCTGGCCATACCAACTCTCATTTAGGTAAGGCATTGAAAAGGTAGGCTGGAGACGGGCTGGATGAGCAAGCCAAGCCTTGACTGATGAGGACATCCAGCTGTTTGTTAAAACCCTTCACAACTTCACACAGGTATTAACAGCTGCAGCATTGCTGCTGGCTACCCATCCCAGAGCAAGGCAGCTCATGCTACATGACCCCAGATCTTTCTTGGTCTTTCTGAGATCTTCAACAGATAGAATTCCCTATGCCATGCCTTGGTTTGATGGAGTTGGGGAAGTAGGATGACTTTCACCTTTGATGTGTTGCAGGACCCTTTGAAACCTATTTGGGAAGTTGCCATAGACCCCTACTTGGTGACAGCAACTATTCCTAGCTGTCCCTCTGTGCCCTTTTTTATCTGTGTGTAGTGAAGTGCATTGTAACTGGGCACTGACATTGCTATATCAATGTATCCTGCACTCAAAAGAACTGCATCCAAACACAAATCTTGATTTCCGTATGCCTTAGGTTTTCCATGTGAAAACTCTGGGAGGCTTCAAGGCTTAAGATGTTCTTGAACTATTTGAGATGCTCAGATAAAAATTGCGTCCCCTTTCTCTAGGAGGGTACAGCTATGGTTCCTTCATCAGCTACAGAGCTGCAGGAACAAACTAGAGAGTAGGTTTAGGAAAAAGTAGCCCCTTTCTGCCCACATTCCATGGTGGAACTGCAGCAGGATCTTGATAGCCTGTCTACTGCACTCAGCTCTGCATCACTGGCTCCTGACTCCTAGCACTACCTGGGGATTCCTTCTCTTCCCCTTTCCCACCAGGAGACTGGAAATAGCCCTTCTCAGCAAAATACCCCAAACCTGTAACTGCCTCATCACAATCTTTGAGAGGCAAAGCACACTTCAGACAGCACGGGAGAGAGCAGTCTCCATGGAGTGATGAGAAAAGAAAAGCTCTAATTGTTAAGGGGGTAAAAAATAAGGTAACTAGAAGCAATTGCTGTCCCTTCCATCCATGGCCTATTATACTATGCAGGTCTTCTGATGCAGATCCACAAGGATAAGGTGATCTGATCCAGAGCCCCTCCTGTAGCAGTCCTGGAAGCAATGCTGTCCATGAGCTGTAGTGATAAAGCTGCTGAGTTCTCCATGTATCCCACAACAGCCTTGAGCCAACACAGCTGTGTTGGGAATCTTTTGGAAAAGTTCCCTGCTGTGAACAGTACCAAACAAGACTTGGGGCAGCAAATCCACTGTAAGCAGCTTCCACTATCTATTCTCCAGATTATTTGCAGTTTACCTTCACTAATGTCCATGGGTAACGAGCCTGTTTTTACTGGGAACTCTCAGCAAAGAGGGAGTCATAGAATAGGGTTTCTTTGCTCCCAAGGAGTTTGCATGGGAGGATGTAATTTGGAAACCAACATGTTTCTTTTCAGCATCCCAGAAGTTTGCTTTTTTATGTTTATTTAGTTTGGCTTCCAGCATCTCGGTTGTAAGTAGAAGGTTATCTTCAGAAAATACGAGCTCAGTATCTTTGAAGACATTGCTATTCAGAGAAGAAAAAGAGCACTCTAAAAAGATGAGATACCATCTGGATACCTGTCTTTGTCGCTGTTACCATTTTTAAGCCTTTGTAGTAACAGCAGAATTTAGTGTTGTGCTGGTCAATAATTCAAATCACTGTAAGAAATGGGAATATTCACTTGTGACTGGAAGCGCGAGGTATTATGATAAACAACGCGGCAACAGCAGTTCTTCCCAGTAACTGTAATTCTCCTGTAAAAGGCATTTGAGTCACACTCAGAATCTGACGTAACTCTGCAAGGCCAAAGTTGCGGCACACATTGCTTAAGCGGTTGTGAAAGGTCTCTTGCTGGCAGTTTCCTGCTAAAGATCTGTTACCTCTTATTTCCTTGGGAAGGTTACCAAGACTGTGTGGTCAAAGCTGCACTGTCCTTTCTCTGCAGGTTCTGCTGGTGCCTGCGCAGCCACTGCTTCAAGGAGAGGGCACATCTGACAGGAGGGAGCACAGGGAGTTGGGCACTGCTGGAAGGTGGCTCAAAGACACGCTTCTTCCGCACAGGAGCTTCCAAACCCACTCACATCCTTCCTCTGGGAGAGGAATATTCACAGCTTTCCCTGCCAAAGGGTCTGCTCTGCCAGGCTATGTAGGAAGGGCATCACCTGCACAACGCTGCCACTTACATATGAATATCCAAGGTGTGCAAGATGTGCATCTGAAATCCAAGTAATTAAGTCCTGTCCATAGGACAGGTTGGAGTCCTTTGCCTAGTACCACTTAAGTCCACAAATAATAAGTGCTTTTGTGTAACAGCTTTGAGGGAAAAGCAACAGGAACCTTATTTCTGGTTAGCTCCAATGGTCTACTTCCTTAGATTTAATCTTGTACAAGACCACAGTGACCCAGACTTGCACTGGGGCTAGTCCCTCCTCTACACACTGCTGAATCTGAAGCTGCTAGAACTATACTGTTATTTATACTCCTATTAATTCAGAGTAAAGCTAAATATCTAATATTTCCTGTGAGACAGTCAACCCCATTCCTGATATGTCGTTGCTCTCTGTCCCCATTTTCCCCTATTTTCTCCCTCACCCTGACCTCTGGCAGAAACAGCTCTATTACACAGCACAATCCTGAGCTGTTGCCATCTCCCACTCACCCCTGCCTGGCTTCTCATGGCCTTCTAGGCTTCGGTACAAACCTGTATCATTTGTTCCACTCGAATGTGTAGTTTGGATGCGATTTGACCTATGCTTTGCTCATAGGGGACTGTGCTTCTCCCCTGGTTATCTGCTCCCAGGAGATCACCACAGTTTTAGAGCAGTCCATGTTTTGTGTCATCTTAGACAAACTTCACTGGCCTTTCTTCCCTTTGCACCCATTTTCCACAGTGATGAGCACAGTTAACCCAGTCCAGAGCTATCGCACACGCAGATGACAGTGGCTCCAAAGGTTTGGCTGTAACTGTCTCCACGCTGAAGTTCTTGACCTCCAACAGCTGAGGCTGGAGCTCTGAAGATGAAGTCCCACCAAAGGCGAGGCAAGTCATTTGTCAAACTGTTCTACCATAACTGGGTGATTCTGCATGTGCAGAGACGAGCCTGGAGACGCACATTCAGCGGCCTTCTCCCAGTCTGCCTATCAGAAATAAGGACCATTGGGTAGAGGAAAAGGAACACAAATGCAGTATTGCCTTAAAACAATTTTACCATTCATAAATTCAGACGAACTCTGTTACAGTAATTTAGATTTTACAGTTCTCATCTACACCACTGGCATAAATTGAACTTTGCCAAACTGAAACTTGCCAAGAACTGTTTGCTTCTTTTGAAAGAATATTAAGGCTTTGGGGATTTTGGTACAGAATATGAGTTGTGGCGTAAAATACATGATGTCCAAATGCAAAAGAAATAAGGCCAAGAAATCCAGTGTTTGTATTCATCCACTGGATTTAAATAAGTTGATTTGATTTAATTGGTCTCTAAGGGGAAGGAGGAAAAAGCAACGCAGGAATTCTTGTCACAGGAAGGCATGATTTCTATCTGAAATCTAACACAATTAGTGGGGTAGGATTCAGTTACTGAAGGCAAAAAAGGAGGCAAATCAAGAGTCAATTGAGTTGCTGCAAAATTTAATATCTTGCTGTCATCTTTGTTCTTAGTAGAGTTGCTGTAGCAACAGACCAAAAAAAGAACTTGCATTAGAGGAGGAGCTTACTGCTCTTTTAGCAACATTTTTATCATCCCTGAATTCGCATCCAGCAGTATCAATGACTACAGATACAAGGCCAGATCCTGCAGATATTAAACCTATCACACAAAGAACTGTGTTCTCAGCTCCTCTCTGTAGGTTATATGATGGCAATTTTCTTTTGGAGGATTAAGCCCATTTTTATCACATGCAAGATGAAGCTATTCCTCGATCCATTTACATCACCAGTGGCTCTGCACCTTGCAGATTAGGACTGCTTGTGACTACCCTATAAATAAGGAACAGCTTTTCCTACCGCTTTCTTTGCAGATAACACAGACAATATGGTAACTGGTGAGGACTGGCATGGGGCAGCAGACTGCGGCAGTTCTGGGGCTCATTCCCCAAGCAGACCCCTCCAGAGCCATGTGTGCCAGGTCTATTTGAAGCCAAAGAAATGCTGCAGTGTGCCAGTGGCTGTCGTGCACTGACTGGCTTTTGGACATTTGGGTCACTGCTCTTTATTGTTTGCAATCAGTTTAGTCACACATGATCTCCGTTTCTCCATCTGCAACATGAAACACACTGATCCCATTTTTAGGCACTTTTAGATCCAGAACTCTTAAGCGCAGGATGGCCGAAGCCTGGACCTGCTTTGGTCACAGTCAGAGGGCAGTCATGGGAGTTCTGCCCAGGGACAGGGCACGCCTGCCTGTGTGCTACTGTGAAACACCCCCTTCACTGACCCCTTCCCAGTCTGGATGTGATGGTCCCTGAACTCCCTGCAACAAAACAGAACCATCATTTGGCAGCAGCGAGACACACAAGGCAGGAGGAGGGCAGGCAGGGGGCCCACTGGGACAGAAATGGGGTTTGATCTGGGGCACAGGGAACTTTAGCATACCCCTGCTTCCTTGCTTTCAGATGGAGTTAGCATTCCTGCTTTCTTCTGCGGTGTCCTCCAATGTCTGTTGATGCAAAGCTTGTGTGCAGACTAGATATCACTGCTGGCCTGCCTGTATTAATGAGCAACATCAACTTGCTGCAGAGGTTGTTTTTCAAACTTCACCCTGTTTTTTCTCACTCCAGCATCTTTACCCATCCTGAACAGTGCTGCAGAGTGGCAAGTCCCTGTACCAGGAGTGCAGGGATATCCGCAGCCACAGAGGCCTCTGATACCAAGCTGCCCAGCACACTGCAGCTCACTGAAGCAGACCATAAGGGCACTGCAGCACTCTGCCCTCTCCAAAGGGACCCCAGGCTGCCTTCACCCTCTGTCCCTGGGGCACAGCACCCTGCCTGCCTATGTTTGAGCATGGCTGGCCCCTGCTTGCACCCCGGGTTGCATCTCTTGCTGACTCAGTTGTACTTGAAGCAAATGACCCGCAAGTACCTGCAGTTGGAGCAGGCAGTGGGGAGGAGGGAACGGTCCCATGCATGGACTCCCCTGCCCCTCGCCTCTTTGTTTGCTACCGGTGGGAGCAGCCTCAGCCCGCTCCCGCATCGCCGGGGGCTTCCAGCAGGAGAGGGGAGCGGAGAAAAGGAAAAGCCTGGGAAACTGAGCCTGCACTGTGCTGCTCACACAAAGCGCTATTGTTCGGGGGGCTCAGAGATGCGTTTTAGTAGGCCAGCCTGTCCTCCTCCGAGCGCGGCCCCGGCGCGGCACACACAGGCTGAAGGGAAGCTGCATGCGGGGCCTTCTGTCTGAAGTGACAGCGATTGATGGAGGAAAAGGAGCCAAATGGAAAACACGTCTTTCAGGGAGAATTTAGCCCTCTCATTAGAGCTGAATGCAGCTGGCCAAAGGGGCCTTCTCGTGGAGAAGCCCCAGGCTTCAGCCACATTCACAACTTCATTGTAAATTCCAGCACGACAGTGTCATTTCCTGGAGCAGAGTGGAAAGTTTTGGGTTTTTTCTAAGCACCCCTTCTCAGGAACACATGCCTCAGGAGGAAGCCCTTCCCCTCCTTCATGGCTCAGCCTTACAGCTCTCCAGACCTGCGCAGCGGGCAGGAAAGCAGTCAGTGCGTTTTCTGCTTTTGAGAAAGAACAATCACGGAGGATCTTGCTCACCTGTTTGATTATTATTACAGTAATTTCATCTCTTAAAACAGAGGAGGCCATGTTCTTGTTTTGTTTTCGGAGCTGCTTCGGACAGTGAAAAGCACTGATAAAGTGATAAAGAGGAAAACATGAGAAAGAAGCGCAGCAAAGAGAAGAGCAAAACGAGAAATTTCAGTGTTATTGTCCACCTAACACCATAACAAGTTGGGTAAACACACTTGCATTGGCACAACTAATCACACAAGTTCACATAAAGCTCTCACCTCTCTGCCACACATCTGTTACCAGATGTGCTCCTGCCTCCACAGCATCTGCTCCCTTTGTCCAAGGGCTGAATACTGTCCCCCTCAAACTGCCCTGTCAGCCAGCACTGAGGCTGCCAAAGCCATGTGGAGCCGTTGCATGGCAATGAGTCTTAACCAGGAGGAGGCAGGCAGTGGCTCCCAGCACAGGAACTTCAGGTGCCCAGCCCGGGGCTGACACAGGAGCTCAGTGGGCGGTAGGGCTGGGGGCTCGCATCCCACATCCCATATTCCCATCCTACATCCTGCTTCAGCATCCCGCACCCTCCCTATCAGCCTCCGCCTGCTCCCTGCCAGGGTGAGCTAACCCTGTCACCACATCCTGCAAGGGGCTCTTCTGGCTGCTTCCCAAGGGAGCGACAGCTTCTCCTCCTGTCTTCAATCAGGGAAACATCTTTACTGACTGCCACCATTTAAAACACTGTGCCAATTGCACACTGAGGAAACAGAACACAAGTGTTCATCCTTTCAGCATTCACTTCTTTGTACACAACCCCATGCTGAGCTGCTAGATGTGCTTGTGCAAGTGGAGTTTCTGCAGAAAACTCAGCGTTAGCGGAATCCAGGAACAAGAGCAAATCGGGAAACCTTCATGTGTCCCAGAGGCTTGGAAGCAAGTTGTTCCAAACAGTAAAGGACACAGCAGCTCTGCTGTTCTGCACAATTCACAATGCAGCACTAAGCTCCCGGTGCGCACAGAGCAGCGTGGCCATGAGTGGTGCTGGCATGCTGAGCAGGATGCAGCTGAAAGGCCTCAAGGAAGGGCTGCACCAGAGCTTCCCATCGCTCCAGTCATGCCAATAGGGTACAACCACAGCTCTCCTCCCCCACCCCCAGTAAGTCTGGCTGAGTCCCAGGTAGGTTTTGCAGCCTGTGTCAATGTCTTTGCTGCTGCAGTCAGGTGAATATTGCCCCAGATAGCCTGTCTGTGCCCCTCTGCAGCACAGATGCACTCAAGCCCAGTGCTCAGAGAAATACTCTTCCCACAGCTAGAGCAAACTAAGGCTCCTCGCACTGCCCAGTCAGAAGTTCCCCCTCTCACACATGGCTCTGCACAGCAAAGGCTCTCTCCTCCACTGCCCAAGCTCTGCTTGCTCAACAGGCAATGTGGGTGCAGGCGGTGAGTAGCCGCAGCACCAACATGCACCGTGGTGGCACAGAGATCCAACAGCCCAACCCATGCACTGCCGCAGCTCCAAGAGACTGAAGGTTTCATTGTAGTATCTGAGGTCTTAGTCACAGCCCACCTGGAGGAATGAGCTTGTTTTAGGAACTCAGGCTAGGCACAGTTCAGTGTGTTATTTATGACTGTTTCATACCATGGATTATCCGCGACTAGCACGTACAAGAAAGCACTAACACAGTTTCAATTACAAGTTGCTTCCCAAGATCTTGGCTTCAGTATTAATTTATCAGACAGGGATTTTCTGATTTCCTCCACCAACTCAGTTGACTGCAAAGTACCTTAAAATAATCCCAGCTATATGAGCTGAAGTGTCAGCATGAAGAGGGAAACAGCCTCTGTATTCATGGGCTGGCTCTCTGGGGTTCTACAGCAAAGGCAGGCAGAAAACTGTCTAGTCTGCACCAGTACTACATGTTGTTTCCAGCAGGTTTTGTTTCCTTGGACATTCCCTTCTGCTAAGGTGCAAATTACACCCAGAGTTGCTTGGTAAGGTAAAGCCAACCCTTGGTACAAGACATATAACAGTACATATGCTCTTGTATTTTGACATGGTAAAAAAGATGAAGAACACTGGTAATCATTATTGTTATTATACAGCTATTAATCTCCTTGTGTTGGATTTGCTTAATATGGATAAGAGAAAGGGGGGAGAAGGAGAGGGGTAGAGGAGTAATGCAAGAAAGAAGAAAAGGGAGGCGGAGGTAAGGCAGAAGGTAACTGACTGCACTGTGGGCACGGGCCTGATTCACAGGTGAAGGCATGGCCTCTCTCAGTGCCAGCCTGCAGCCATGGCACAAGCAAGCACACCCTCATGCAAGAGGAGGGAACCAGGGTGTACCAGAGCCCTCGCTTTGCATTTCACTATGAACTCTCACACTGGGCCCATTTAACACATTTTGCAAATCCTTCCACTTGGCTGTGACTCCATCCCTGGAGCAAAACCAGACTGACATTAACACCTGCACATCCTGAAGGTGCAACCAGGAGCTGACGAACCTGCTAGGGGGAGAACATGATCTTCAGAAGACCAGGAGTGTTTTCTGAGCACACCACCAAGCTGCAAACTTCTGAGCACTCTCCCTCCATCCACAATAAACAGCATTCACAGGTAATAGCTACTGAGAGCTCCTGCCCAGCAAGGAAATGCCTCTGCGGCAGCAACTGCATCCATGCCAAGCCTGGACCACAGCCCAGCGAGACGCTGCAGTTCTCAGTTGTGTTCTCTCTGCTCTTCCCTCCTCAGTGTTACCTGAACACAGGTTTTCTTCACAATTAAACGGCATTAGAGTTGCTGCTCTGACCAGATAAGGCAGCTGCTTTCAAAAACAGGCTACAAGGAGGGCGAGAAAAACTGCACCACAAGCACTGGGGCAAGCAGAAGCACAGGTTTTCTTCTCTTGTGCTAATAAAGCTGCTGCTTTGGGGCCAGAGCACCTGATCCTCCCTCTTTAAGCAGAGGGCTAATCTGCACTGTTTCTGCCAGCTAGCTCTGTTCCTCTGCCCTGTAAGTACAGCCCTGCCAATGGACAACCTGAACCCAGCAGATGCACCTTCCCATCAAGAAGAAAGGCCATTTACTGTAGCAGCATAAATCCAGCTTTCCTGGAATGGCTAAAGCAGCACTTTGCTTATTAATAGATGCTATATCAGCACACCTGGAACTGGCCAGGCACCCTTCCTGGGTCTGCAGTAGGGCCTGGGCGGTTGTAAGGTGTCACCGAGACCAAGCCATGTGCACCACCCTCTGAAGAAGGCCACCGGACCCTCTCAGCTGCAAGGACCCCTTTTAGTTCACTGTAAATCCTGGTACCTTCACACACGCTGCAGCTCAGGCCAAGCTGCAGGGCTCTGCATAGCATAGGTCAGGGCTCACAGAGCCCACTGCGCTCACCACCACGGGGATGCTGTTCCTGCCTTGGGAAGGGGAACAGGCAGTTGGTGAAGAGAGGCAGCTGTATTCCAAACCACCACAGTTGATGAGCCGCGGGCACATCTGCCTAAGCCCCGCTGTGGTGTCCCCTGGTTGTGCTCGCGGAATGCAAAGCCACTCCAGAAGTGAAGCAAGGACAGCAATCTGCTGTTCTGCCTTGTTGTTAAAGCTCTGTTTTCTTACCTCTACCGCCAGCATCACTGTGCTTCGGGTTTGAAAATTGTGTGCATAGTGAATCTAATTTGATTTTTATCACTTTTGTCTCTCTCTTTCTATTTTGCACACTACATTAGGCTTTTGTTCCAACACAGTTAAAAGCAGAATTACTGTGTGATGAGTGGCTGCCTGGCAGTGGCTGGCAGAGCTTCACAGCAAAGACAAGTGCCACGTAATAGATACACTATTGATAAGCTGGGGATGCTTTTACAATAGGGAGACCCAGGAGAGCAGGGATTTTTAACAACAGCAGTAAAAGCAATTGTATTTGAGCAGGTTCCTCCAGTTGGAGAGCTGCACTATGCAAAGATGCAGCACTGTGTTCCTTAGAGCTGCAGCAACTGCGTGGGACTGGGTCAGGAAGGCTAGGCAAGTTCTGACAAAAATAGCAGCCCCGCTGTTGTTCAGTTACACCCTGATGTTTGGTTTCTTCTTTCCCTTTTTTTAAACTCATCATGTGTCAACTGACTGTGCTGCCTTTGCAGCCCTGTGAAACATGAAGGTAGGCAGAGAAACAGCTTGTTTGGCAGCACAGGTCTGTTCTCGCAGTCCTCTGACACAGCTTTGCCCCAGCAGAGCTGGATCGGTCCCTCAAGTGGTGCCACCTAAGGAGGTGCATGTGAATCCTTTCAGACAAGACCAGGAATGTCCCAGGATAGCTGTGGCTGCTTTCCAGAGAAGAAGCTGCACTAATCTGTGTTGGTGCTGATTTGGCACTGGTTTCTCATATGTCAATCATATTGCTATACTGGCTTTTCCTACCTTCCTCTAATCACTGCAGTATGAAAAAACTGCTTTATAGTGACAGTGGTATATCCGTTAGCTATTATTTAAATGTATACAGATCCATAGGCGCTTAATGTCTTGAGGGAGAAAACAGGACAAAAGATATTTTGTCACAAGATAATAAGAAGTACATGGTATACATGGAATTTCACAGCACTGCAAAGCCATCATCCCCAGTTCACGCTCACTTTAAAAACACATCTCTCTTCAGTAAGGACATAACCCTGTTACAAAGCACTGGCATTGCAGGGTTGTGCACTGGATGCAACAGCTCCAAAATCTGAGGGACTGAGTAAAACACCCGTGTAAAATAGGAATCCACCAGCACTCTGCCAGCTGTCCATATGCCCAGAATCAGTGCGAAATGTTGCTGTCAGATCTAACTGGCAACCTCAACAGTAACACAAATGACAACACAGCCTGCTTGCTCACAGGGATTCAAGGCCAGCATTATCATTTGTGTGAGAGGCAGCATTTTGGGAAGATTTTGATTTTAAGTAAAGGCTGGAACGAAGAGAGAAGAGTTCTTTCTTTTATTAACTTAGTATACTTCAAAGAGGCATTTGTTGTTGAGAAAGAGATAATCCTGATATTCCTGTCCCAAACAAATGAAAATCAGGACAGGCTGAGGTTTGAGGAAACAAAGGCACAAAACTCACCAGAAATCACATAGCACATTGCCAGCAGAGCCCAAACCTGGTCCCAGGCTCCCTGCTCCACGCTACACGGGGCTGACAGCACTTGGTATCCACTTGCCAACTGAGTCACTGCGTGGCAGCAAGCATCAAACAAGGGATGTACACAGAGTTAACCTTGCTGCAAGGCCAGGCCAGTCTGCACTCCGCAGCAGCCTCACCAACAGCTAATGGGGAGCCTCATGCTGCACCAGCTAGGAAGCACAGTGGGACCCAGTGACCTGCAGCAGGTAGCACTGGACCAAGTCTGAGGCAGACCTTGGCAGCCAGTGATAAGAAATTAATCTTTCATTTCAGTTTTTAATTAAGTTCCCCTGCCCCAAAGCTGCAGCAAAAAACCCTAACAAGTACAATGCAGGAGCATAGTAAACGCTCCAATGTGAAAGACAAATAGTATCTTGAGCTGCTGTCATTTTAATTGTAATGCCGTTACACTGAAGGAAGCATCTTGGTTTTTAAGAACTCGTGCTTTTCTAGTGCATGCAGTATGACTTTCTGCATGACACATCAAAAGTCAACCAAGGCGTACATATAAGCCCACACTTCTTTCTTGTCACAAGGTGCTGATTTACCTGCGCTCAGGATGGTTTTGCCATCCTCTCACACACTCACTGTTTCTAAAATAACTTAAAAAAAGACCTACTTATATAGCTCTTTTCCTGTCATAGGCTGAAGGACCTGTTCAACCACCACTTCTTTCTTCATAAACAAGTTTCAAGCCTCCTGCTCCCATGTAGTAGGACCTGAGCTATGTGGGATGTCACCACATCGTCACAAACACACACACAGACCCCTTCTATAGTCACTGAACTGCACCACCAACCCTCTCGTATCCACTCATCTTCCCAGTCTCTTTCCCCTTAAAAGTATGTGTGGAACAGGGTGTTTTCATAGGGGTTTTGTCTGGGGTTTTGGTTAGGTTTTTCCCAGGTAGACACGCACACAGCCCAGAAATATTTACAGAAAAAAAAGACTAAAAGTTGTCTCTAGCATTAACAGCTTCTTCCCTCTCTACTGGACCAAGGAAAACGGTGCTGGGTCCTTTCTCAGTTGCCATCCTGGCAGTTGCTGTCTCTTGCTTCCGTAAGCCTTGGCATCCTCCGCACGTCCTCTTTTGCTCCTGGTCTAGGCTCTTCCCAGAGCTGTTTCATTGCCAGCTTTTGGCATGTAGCCCTTGGCGTGCAGTTAAGAGGAGGAAATTGAGCTGACACCAGCACCAGAGCTGCTGCAGCCTAATAGAGAATATGCTGTATGCGCACAGAGGGAGCACCATTTCCTGAGAAAATCACCCAGCAATGTCACTTGTTTCATAACCAGCAAACTTGAGCCAGCCCACAGAGGAACAGGATGCAAAACACTGCGGCCCTTCAACTGCAAGGGCTTTAAAACGCTAAAAATCCCTGCAACAGCACTGTGAGATTTCTGCTCTAACACATCCTACACAAAATTAAATGCCCCTAATCCACAAATGGCTTGCTGTGTAAGTGTAGTTCAGGTTTGAACTGTCACTTCTCATCCAAACCAACTCGAGTTCACAGAGTATCCAGGTTAAAAAGGAGAACCAGGTCAGCAGAGACAGTGACTGACATCTCCATGCTCTCTGACAGTGTGAAAGCTCTGGGGAATTACCAGGCAAGGAAAGCCACAAATTCAGCAAGTCTGATGCCTTCCTAAAGTTCACTTCCACTTCCACAAAATAACTCACAACTGATTGAACACCACTTTTCATTCCCATTCGGGAGCCACATCCAACACACTCTAGCATAATGCTGAAGGTCGTTTTGCACCGCTGTTTTCACCAAAATGCAGGAAAGTTGGTTCCCTAAAGCTATCACACATACATCAAGTAAAACATACAAAACACATCAGAAGTATAGTTTGGTGCAAAAGCAATGAACACACATGGTGACAGGAGTAACTTTATGGAGGGGTTTTGCACCCTCTAAAACAAAATCTTACAGAAAGGAATTGGGTGAGTGACCCGTATCCTCAGCATATTGGGCTCATTACTCCAAAAGTAAAAGGTCATTCTCCGGCCCTATGAAATGAGTCTGATGATCCATCACGTTTCAGAATTCCAAAATAACAAGTCTTGATTCTCTGGCTTCACTGTTTTGTAGCTAAGACAAATCACTGCCTTGTGCTGAAGAGATTCCCTCAAGGACAGGGCGAGGCACACTGGTGGGGCAGCATTAGAAAGCAAGGAGGCCTGGCCAGAGGACTGGTATCCACAGGCCGGGAGACTAACAGACCAGGAATTACTGTGACGACTGCAAGTGTTCCATGTGAGCCACATCTGATGAAAAAAGTCTGCTTCTAGCAGCTACGTAGTCATGGATATAGAACAAACAAAACATCAAATTCCAGAAAATTTAAACCTGGAGCTTGCTTTAGACCGTCCTCCCTGTGGTGTTGCACAACTTTTCCCGTTTCACTTCAAAATACCTTCATAATTCAATGCCAAATAGCTGGGGCTCAACTGAAGTCTGTATTCCCTGCAGCTGATTTCACAGATTGAGTTCAGCAATATCTAACTCAGAAGGCATCTCTCCTTAGCCTCTTAAAAATGCGGTGACATTGAATTTGTTAAGTAATTACTCAGACATCTGCTTAAAAAGAACATTCATCACAGGCAGTAATACTGAAAAGTTCATCCATAAACCAGAACACGCAAAGGGTTTGTTTCTGGCTTAAAAGAGCACAAAAATATATGAAGAATTACTACAGATCAGTGTTGATTCATGAGACCCCGATGGTGACTGCAGGTCTGGAATGGAAACTTAATTATCAAATCTGAGTTTTCATCTTGCTTACATCATCTTTTAAAAATGGTTTAGGATGAAGGTGTAGCAGTAAGCGTACACATTAGTCAGGATTACTTCTTTTCCTAGAAGAGGAATGTCTGTCCTTCCAGGAACATAAAGCACATATAACTCTGCACAAGTCACTGTATGAACTGTGCAAGTACTGGGGACCAAAGGAACTGCTGCCTTTGGCAGAAGAACAGACAAAACAAAACGCTTACACATTGCTGTTTCTCATCATGATGCTCCCTGCACACTTCCAAAAGCAAAGGGGACCACATTGCAATACCCGATACCAGTATTAAACACAGACAATATTGATGCAAAGGTCCCTTAGCCCACAGGAGAAGTAGAGGAGATCCCAGTGGCAAGGCATGTGCAATGAGTCAAGCCACAGATTCAAGCAGCAGCTGCCAGCATGGAGAATAAACATATCGGAGAGGGAATGGGAGGGGAAAAGAGGCACAGATTCGCCTTAGCTGCTCCCAGAGCTTTCCAGCTGGGCCTTGCGGGCAGCTCCCATCTGCCGGCACATCCTGAGCCCGCACTGCAGCTCCCGCATCCCGGTACCCCAAGGAGGTTGAACAGCAACCATCCAAGGTGCCCTGCTTTCAGATGAGCTGTCCTCTCCATTTACTGTCAAGTGCTTAAGAGGAGACAACTCAGGTCTGAGCACTTTCTACGGGGGGGGGGGTGTTAATTGGTTTAAGCCAGCTTTTATGTAGCGGTAATTCAAAGCAATTAATACAAAACACAAGCAGAGAGCACAGTTGTGGAGTCCTTGTGTCACTGTAGAAGCAACAGTTGAGAACAGGAATCCCACTGCAACAGACATGTTCAAACTCAGCACAAACACAGCAGACTCCAAAACCATTCACATGTGTGGGTGGTGGTTTGGGTTTTTTTAAAGCAAGAAAGAAATCACAGCTTTTTTTCCTGTTTTTAATAGTCATTTCCCTATTTTCTCTCTTTAAAATGGGAGTAAAGGTACTGAACACTTTTGAAAGAATGTTTTCAGCATTATCCAGCAGTCTGGCACCACTCACACAGCTAAATCTCTTACCAGCTCCTTCTTATTGTGCCTAGCTGCAGAACAGAGATTTTCTGAATCCTCCGAACCCAACATGCCTTTCTTCTGCCTCACATTTCCTAGCGAGGTGGAAGCACCCAGATGGTTTTCCACTTCTGACTGTCTTCCAATTGTCCTTCCATGTGCAGGAGACAAGTATTCTCTCCACATAACAATTTGTTTTTAAGAAACAGTGAAGCACAAATGGAAGCATGACCTGATTCATGACACTGCTTTCACTATTCTTCATGTACAGCTACCTTGAAATATTACCTGTAAAGGCATGATTCTTTTCACCGAGCAATCCCAAAGCACAGAGGAATGCCAAGTGGATGCAGAGGTGATGTGGCTCTCATGCAAGCCTTCACCACAAGCTTTTCTCACTGTGGTTACTTTCCATTTCACACATCTGCAGCATTCAGACCCCTCACCGTTCAGATGGTATTTTCTGTTGAAATGCACCTTTCCAAATGAGATTTCTGATTTGCGCAATCTTGTGCTCTTAGAGATGAAAAAACTCTGTTAGCAAATGGGCAGAGTTCACTGGACTGAATGAAGTACTTGCCATACCCCACTAACAGGCACAGATTTGGATAGTTCTTGCACTGCACGTGTTGTATCATTTCTTTCTCTGTGTTACACAGACACACATTCAGTCATTTCATTCACAGAAACCCCCTTTCAGAATGACTCACAGTAAGACCAGCTTCCTGTCAACGCAAACCCTGTTACAGTCACTTCTGAGCCACTTTTCTGCTCTATGAAATCGAAAGCACACAGATGTGTTTCCAAAGCTCCATTTTTGTGCAAAATAGAATTCAAGTAGGCGATCAAACTGTCTGTTTCACATGCTAAAAGACAGTGCAGGCTTCCCACTTCAGAGCACTTAGGTTTAAAATAGAAATTAACTTTTACTAGTAGAGATCAGTTTCATAGATTTTAAAAACTAAAACCCCAAAACCAAAGCTCCCCAAAAGGTCTTTTAAGTGTACAAGCATGTGCCAGTCTCCTTTCAAATATTCTTAACAAAAGGATTTCCATTTAGCAATGTAATTTAAAACTTTAAACTTTTACATAGGAAATACTTAAAGAAATCAGTTTAGAATTAAGCTAAACTGCTCGCAGTTGTACTCAACTGCAATGCCTATGCAGGTTGTATGCAAGCTAGGATAATTCTCAGCAGACTCATTGTCACAAGGTCACTCAATTTTCACCAAGTTTCTTCTGCTGAAGAAGTTGTGATTTCTGAGCAAAGTCAACAGACGAACTGCACCGCACACACTGCTATACATAGTGCGTGGTGCTCATTAATTCTCGATACAAATATCACCTCAAATGACAGTGTAGTCTATTTAAAATGCACTAAAATATTTTTGCTTTAGCACAGAAATGACCAATGGTGAATTGGAAGCAATTGCCTAGCTATCAACAAAGGTCTGAAACAACAGCTTTTGCGTATGTATGGACAGTGTTACTGACAGCTGCTTATAACAATGACTTCAGAGAAAGAAAGAGGTCAGAGCTCATACATACTACCACTTTCAATACAACAGCCTGGATTTATAGATAAGAGGCTGAAACTGATTTTTCTCAGCTCAAAATATCAGGGACAGCAGGATTGCTGAGCATCTAATACATTGTTTGAATGTATGATTCAACACAACAGACATCAGAACAGGTAGGAGTCTTACAAATCCTTACATCCCCATGGTAGAGTCACAGAGAATTTGACAGAAGATAAATTAGTAAAACTCTCTTGATATTTCAGTGTTATAGATCTTGTAAGATTCCATCCTAGAGGATAATTAAAATTACTTTATAAGATAGCTAAATCAACTTTATAATTCTATTAGACTCTTTTCTGGCCCCAAAGTGATACTTGGCAGGTCTTTTAATATGCAAGCCTCAATTTACTCACTAATAAATTGGTTGTCAGGAAAACAAGACTTCACATGAAATGTATCAGGAAAGCACAAATGCAAACTATGAAGATGTTCATCAGTATCCATGGTATCTCACAGAAGCTGTATATTCTCATAGCATCAGTATCCTTTCATACTCTGTGAGGAGCTAATCTGACACGTCAAGTGTAACAGAAAATGTGATGATGCACATTGAGGGTCCACAAGATTATCCCCCCCGTCTGAATGATGACAAAGAATAAAGAATTCTGAATGAAGAGTGAGGAATGGGACTAGTAGGGACCTCCTGCTTCACAGGTCCTGTGTCAGCATGAGGAGTTTAGATACCTACCTGCCAGGAAAGTCTCCCCAGTCCCATGCTCCTTTAGCCTTAGCATGGTTAAGAGTGGGGAACAAACTTCTGACACTTAATCTCAGTATTTATAGCTGCAGTTTAAAGGAAATAATCTTTTGACCTTTGTGCTAGGGACAACGGCAAAAGATTGCTCCTTTGCTCTTAGCCTTATGGTATTTTAAAAATGTATTACCCTTGCACACACCTCACCCATTTTGTCTAAGAAAAGACAGTTCAAGGTGGTTAAATTCTCTCAGAAGTCATGCTTTTTAGACCGTGCTCCATTCACCTTTTGAATACTCCCCAGTTTTTGAAAGTGCAGTGCCCAAGACCAGAAACAGAGGAGACCCATTAGAGCCAGTAGAGCAGGCAGATTGTATCCTCTGCTTGCAGGTCATACCTTCCTGTGCATCATCCCAGCATGACACAAGCTCACACCCAGCTTGTGATCTCCCTGAGTCCCCAGGTTCCTCCCAGCACACCCACCCTAGCAGTGCTGGCTCGCAGGGCTGCAGCTCTATTTCCTTGCTCAAGACCAGCACACCTTGCGCTCATCACTGCTGACCAGCATTCTGGGTTTCAGTTCATTTCAAATCCTAATCCTCTCCTCTGATGCTTCTGCAAATGTAGTCAAGCCTTTTCTGTACTCTGTCATCCAAACTGTTAATGAAAATAGGCAACAGAGCCAGCAAGGCAGGAGGGTGTGATTCTGGGATGCCACATAATGCGGACAGAGAACGATACAGACCATGCTGGGTTATTACACAGAGGAATAGAGCAACTGTGCACATGCATCCTCACCCTGCACCCATGCTAGGTCATGCAGACTCTGTAGCTGGTGCCTGTACAAGACAGTCCATGCCCTGCCACACGATTTTCACATGTCTACCATGTGACAGACAAGGACAGCACCCTCATCACAGGGTTACACCACAACAGCCCCAGCAACGCACAAAGCCTGCTCTGTTGTGTGATTAGCATTCACATTTCTTATCACGTAACACAGGACGCCTGCTCTGGGATCACTGGGCAGCAAAAACACCCCTGGGATGGAAGAACCAGGAACAGACTTCAGGCCAAACTAATGTGTTCAGGAGTTCAGATTGCGCCTGTGGGTCACGGGTTAGGAACACAAAACCAGTGGAACACAGTGCAGCACAAACTGCTGGGCAGCTTGTTTATTGAGTGTTTTAAGAGTAGGGGACTGAGAAAAAGGCAAGGACAGATTAGAATAGACAAAATATGGGGCTGTTTATCATCAGCAACAAACAGAGATGGTGTGCTATAAAAATGTACAAAAACATTCCAGAGACAAAGACTGGAACAAATCCCAATACTTAACCCTCACTCCTGCAATAAATCCATGGCACCTTTCTGAGTAGCAGTGAAGTAATGCAGAAGAGGGAGTGAAAACAGTACCAAAAAGCACACAGCAAGAGTGACATTTGAAGAGGAAATGGTAAAGCTATTGCCCAGAGTCCCCTGAGAGCAGTACTTTCTTCAAGAGGTTACAGAAGAAAAGAGCCTGACACCTTTACGTGCTGTTTTCACTGAAAAGCTTCCTATGCTGCTCACAGCTTTTTTATATTGGATGAGAACACTTTTGATTTCACTTCTCAAGGAGACAGCTTGGACTCTACCCTGCAAGATATGAGAAAGAACTCTGCTCCAAAGCTTTAGAAAGTAACACAAGGCAGGGACAGTATACAGCAAGCCTGTAAAATACTGGTTCCTTGTAAAAAAGGCAGTAAGAGTGATTAATCGTGGGAGCAGTTTAACTTTCACATGAGGGATTCTCTACCAGTTGATGGTTTTATGTAAAGTTAATTTTTCCAAACTTTGGCATTGGCAAACTGAATGCAGGAATTATTGAGTGAAGCTTCACGTGACAGACCTGACCAGAAGGCATGAAAACAGCTCTGTCCTTAAAGCTGAAGCTCAAAGGATTTTTCACTGGTTTTAATGTAGTGTGCCAAACCCACACAGTTGTAAAACATACCAACATCTCATCTCAGCAGTGATGGAACTTGATTGTTGTAAAAAGGATCCCACAGTTCTCATTCACAGGGTCACTAGGGATCCCAGTAACAATAAACGGCTGAGGGATCTATTCTGTCAGAACACAAACTGGAAGAACCTGTTGCCTTACATCCAGGCATGAATGTCCTTCCAGCATTAGGCTAAGTCAAAACCTACTTTCCAGCTCAGTAGCAGGAGTCCCAATTAGGTGGTTTGATGAGGAGCACGCTGTGCCAGTTTCTGATTTAGTAATGGCCCAGTGTAGGTGTTGCTTTAAAACAATGAAAGCCCAGCTCACACTACCTACTTAATGGCTTCAAGCTGTTAAAACATAAGTGTATTTTCACAAAGCACCTCTGGAGCTGAGACAGCCCTTTGCAGGATAACATACAGCTTCGAGGGAACAAATTTGAAGCCACAGACTGCTCTCTGTTTCTGAAAATCACCACTCTGAGGCCAATAGTTGCATGTGCTCAAGAGATGGATCTGGTAGGACTGGAAATCAGACTCATACTCTCCAAGTTCTGCTAAACTCTTGTGTTTGTTAAGGACTGAGCCCATAAACCAACAGCCAGAGCAGCGCAGATCCTTCCTCAGGTCACAGGTTTATGGTGAGAGAGTATGCAGGCTGGCTGCCTGCAGTAGGAAGAAAGGGAAAACTGCTAGGAAGTGGGATACAATGTCTGGCATTAAACATTTTAGGAAAAAAACCCACCCAAATCTATTAAATTACATTTGAAACCACTGGTAAAATCCCATTTAATTTCTGAAATTTATTCCCTAACTGGCATTGCTCATGGCATCACCTCATGGCTGTTGCATTAGTGTGACTGCTGAGCCTCCATGGATGAACAGCTCATGGAGAGAAGTGCCATCAACACTGCTCCAGCGCGAGTCCCAGGGATGGGTGTCACACAGGCTCTGGTACCTCTTGAGATGTCAGACCACAGCAGCCACACAGCATCACCCTGCTCTGCCTCCCTCAGGGCACACCTCTGCTGGGGAGGATGTCAGACCCCACCAGGGTTTGATATAAGGCTCTGCAAGAGCACAAACTCACTTAAACACTCCCAATGTCCAGTGAGGTGCCAGTGATTTGCTTTTAGCTTCAGACTGCACAGGAAGGTCAGGCACATGGAAATTGTAGATGTTTACAGGAGACACCCACAGCTGCTTTGCCCTAAATGCCACCCATGGGTGGACACCAGTTTGCTTGCTCAGTCTTATCAGGGCGTCTGGCATCTCTGGGCTACTCAGGCTTCAAACATGTCAAAGTTCCTGGTATATTTCAAACACTTTTTTGCTCTTCTCCTCACTGGGTATGTATTTATTTACCACAGCATTTGCACACCTCATAATTTCATTGACTTTCTCATAACTACCTGAGACATTTTAGAGGTGGAGCACTGCAACAGAGAGGATATTTTCAAGTATGTCTAAACGGTGTAGGAGGCTAGGCTCCATTTACAGTGTGTAATCACACTGGAGCTCAACACTGTGAAAAGCACTGGGATTTGGGCTTAAAGTAGCTTGTGTTATTATGGGGTGGAGAGTAAGTGGGCAGTGTTTTGCTGCCAGGAGATCCACAGTACTGACCAGGGCGTGCAGACAGGTTCCTTCATAGTACCATAATGGAGATGAATGGTTAAATATTCGGCGAGGGATCTAGAAAGCCATCTAAACCTAAGCTAGCCAGCAAGAAATGTGGAGAAGGGAGGTATGGTTCAGACCCTAAAGCAGTTAAATACTTCTTGTGTCCAACTTGAAATTCACCACCTGGCCCGTGGCATGTAAGACAAATTATCTTTTCCTCTGGAAAAATGGCTTTCCCCACACCCACTGGCTGGATTACATCTCCTTGCCCTGACAGGTTCGGAAGGGGAGCTGGAATCATGGTCAGCTTTGTCTCAGGGAAGCACCTCAGCTCCCAGACCAGGCAATGGTCCAGTAAGTACTGACATGGGAGAGGTGACTGCAACAGCAGAGACTTAACCCACACAGAGCTGGAACAAAGGGCTAGGACACCCACAGGGAAGACTTCTCCAGGTCATGTGGAAGAGGAGCTCTGATGGACCCTCTCCCTCCAGCTGATTGACAAGACAAAAGAGAGCCTATAAAGCTAACTGCAGAAGGTCGCAGTATCTTTCTTTTGGGAAGGGATCAGGTGGAGGATGCTTTGATTTAAGAAAGAGATTGGTATCTCTGGATGAGTTTCCATGGGCACGTTGGAAAAAGAGTAAGTCATGTCTGAGAATGTTCCCAGGCCTTGCGCACGAACTGATGAACAGCTTCAGGAATTCAGCAGTTACATTCATGCATGCTGACAGAAATTTGGGTATCCATAGCTTTTAGGTACCTACAAGATTAGGCAAGACTCTTTGGTTGCTGGAGGTACCCGGCAGTTGGATTCAGATGCCTAACAACTGACTTGCACACATTAACAGAGAAGGGAAACAGTGGCTCAAGAATTTGAGACCAGATGGTTGGAGCTGGGAGCTACCACTGTCCTCTTCTTCTCTGAACTAAAGACCAACCCAGTCCATCTACCAGAAGCAAAAAAATGCAATCCAGATCTATATTAGCTGCAATAACAGGAAACTCTTCCTTGAATGTGCCTTTCGAAGAAAGTAATTTTCTATGTTTATCCAAAATCAAAGAAAAACTTTGATTTTCTTGCTCATCTGTCCTCAAATAAGATTTGGGCTTCGGCTAGCTCTGACTACAGCTTTTCAAGCACCTCTCCTTTTTACCCTCTAACTGCCAAATGGAGCAATGGTCTATAAAAATCTTCACAAGTCTGGAGTACCTTGGGAACTCATTTTTAGTAACACTCAGCATCATGCAAGTATTCATTTTGTTGGCACTGCTCTTAACAACCATGCACACAGAGCAGTGATTTCCTGCCCATGTGCAAGACCCGTATACAGGGCTTCATTGGTGGTCTGCAGTGCATTTGTTTTCACTAAGGGCAAGTTGATATCTCTGATACGGAGATCTAAGATAGCTCACCAGAGGGGAAATGCTTTATGAATGTAGGAAGAGATATAAACAGAGCAAAACATTACTATTTCTTGAGTTTCTCCAGATTTTGATTATCACAGTGAACCCAGGATTACCTTGAGATGAGCCTCAAATGTACCTAGTAAAGACAGTAAGGTTATCCCAGAAATTAGTTCACTCTACTGTTTTCGTATGTATTTTAAAAGAAGTTATGGCTAAATAAGCAGAATATAGAAAGCCCATCATTCTTACACAGACATGTGGTTTTCTTCATATCCACAGGAAAATGTGTGGAACTGAGTTTTTGCTGTTCACATATTTGGATCTAAAATGTCTTGTGACCACAACCAATAGATAAGCCTCCTCTGTCCTGCAGTGTGACATGCTAGTGCAAGGACAGAGAGACAGGTGGAAATGTATATATTCAAAACAAAACAGGTGTCATGCAGCACTGAGTTGAAGAAAAAAACCCATGCAGAATACACTGGTACTGAGTCCAAGTAAGACCTGCACAGCTTCCACTGTAGCACTGAATGAAGACAGCAGCATGGTTCTAGGGCTAGCAGTGATAATTATCATGCTTCTGCCACAGGGTACAAAAAGTCATTTGCAGTTACCTGGTAATTCCTAGGAAGACAAGAGTGCTGGCTGCTCTGAGTCCTGATCCACCGGAGGTCAGTGCTTCTCACCTGTTTGTGTTTGCCTTCTTCGCTGTCTAACTGGTGCTGTCACTGTGGTTCCTTCTCTGCCATTCTGCCAAAGAATTGTTTCTAGGGTGTCTGAAATGTTTCTCTCCATTCAAGGACATTTCAGGCAATCAACTCCATTGGCCCTGAAGTTTAACTCATCAAGTAGCCACAAACCACCTCAAATAAATGAGTGAAGGCAATAGTTCCTCCGCTAATGAAGTTAGGTGCAGTACGTCTGGAACCATTCTTGTCTTTTCCACCAGGCATTCCAGGCTATCTGCAGACAGGATCCTGAAAACCCTGACCACTTCATCCTTCCCAACAGCCTCCAAGATTACAATGGACATGGGGACAGATGAACTCGCAGACCATGAAAACTGAGCTACACCCGTATCACTCTGCCAGACCCAACACACGCTGCTGCTACAACACAAAGCCCGCATCACCCTTGGATGAGAGACACCAGGGAAGCACCAGCTGCACATCAGTAATGTAGACCGGCTTTTGCTTGACTGAATGGCTGACACATCTGGAGTGACACATGGTAGCTTACATGGGACTTCGCTGTGAGATGCCAAGGATTTGGATCAATTGTGATGTTTAATTTGGATTAATCATGATGTTTTTCAGTCCAAAGTAAAAACTGAGATGGTCTGTAGCAAATTCCAGACACTGAAAAAGATCAACTGTCTCACTTTAAAGGTTTTGTTTGATGTGGATTTCTTAAGATGATGTGTCACGGATATTAACTATTCCTATCCTCCAGCTTTCCCATGATGGCCTGGAATATTTAGGGATCCCAGCACTCCTTTATGCTTTTTTATAAAACTGGACTTCTCTGAGGAGCCCCACTTGTGCTGTTCTTCTCATGAAGACCAGGATCCTCCTCAGGTATGTCTTGAAAGTCACAGGCTTTGCAGCTGTGTGTTGAGGGACTGGGTTAGAAGAAAATATATTTCCTTTCTCAGAGAACTTCAGCCTTTGCAAAATCAAGTGCTGGATGGGATTTATACAACACATCCCTGTCACTGCAGGACAAATCACACCCGTTCACACCAAATTAATCCTACAGCTCTAAAATTAACTCAATATAAGCAGATTCTCCAGGCAAGGCAGGTGCAAACAAAACTTGCCATCTCTAAATCTGTTTATGCCCTACCAAATTAATTAAACCAATCCAAGAAGTTAATTTCATTTATTCTGGTCCAAGTCAAGCAAGAACTTTTAACACCTTTCACTGCTTTCATGAAACTGTTGATGGTGTGAACTTCTGTGTGCACATTATGTTTCTTGCTAGATGATGCTCCCTCAGCAGAGTTTTCATTTAACACACCTCATAGAGAACAAACCTGGGTTTCTCGAGGCAGAGATGTGCACGATCCAGCACTGAATGGCTTCATCAGTATGACATTTTAAGCACATCTTCTACATTGTATAGTATAAGATTGTTGTTCTTTTATGGCCTTATCACTCATCTGCACACAGCTCTGCAACCTCCATGCTGCCCATACAGAGGCTGCTAATTGAGGTTTATTCATGTGCGAAATCTGCTGGGGACAGGAAAGGTGGGACCATCCCCTTGTTAACAAAATACCTCCAGTAACAAGGGTTTGCTATGCAATTTCTCATTTTAAGTTGTTAACTATTTGGCTCGGCTTATCACCCACTAGTTTCAGTTCACACCTCTTCTGAGCAAGGCACAGGGCTCACCATAAATACTAACTCTCTGCCATCCGGTAACCATTAAGTTGACAATTCACCTCTCTTCTGAACTCTGGGGTTTAAAGTAACATGACTTTATACTTCAGTTGGAGAATCCCAAACACTATACTATATTATCTTTCTCTCTCACATAGGAAATAGCAATACTTAAGAAAAATGAAGTAACTCGATGAAGAACACTGCTAGGGAATGGCTTCCCAGCTCTGCCCTGCAGCCCACTGCTCTGCCAGCCTCGTGTGGCAGCAGGAAGAGCCATCAGGTCTCAATCCCACTGCCTGCCTCACTGCCCAGTGCTCCTGCTCGCAAGTGCTGGCTCTGGCTCACTGGAAGGCTGGCACTGCAGTTCCAAATGGAACCGTGCCAGCCCCTCACCAGCAGCACAGAGGGAAGCTGCTCTTGCAAGCTGTCTGACTGACAGTGGTTTGCAAACACACCGGCATTTCAATCCCCCACAGTCCATGCTAACATCTCCCCCTGCCCCATAGGTTTTGCTGAAATCCAACTTGCTGCAGTGCACCTTGTCCCAGCACAGTGCATCCTTCTCATGCTGCCCTAAAGCCAACAAGCATTCATTTGCTTGATTTTCACTTCTAAGATTCAGAGCTGTTCACCAAAGGACTCCAGAGACTTTCTGGAGAAAACTCTGAACCCTGCAAAACAGGGGCACGGTGGTGCACAAACAGTCCAAAAGTGGCAACTGAGCTTTGGAGAAAGGAAAGGATTTGGCTATTTGAGGTTCTTGGGAGTTTTGTTTGTTTGTTTGCTTCACTATCTCCAGCCAAACAACATCTTTTGAAAACGGAACATTTCTGAACGGTTTGTCACCGAGTTGCCTTATTTAGGTCTGAACTGAAAGAATCCATCCAGTTATCCAACAGGTCACCTATGAAGAAAACCCAAACACCCAAAAAAGACAGAAACCCCAAATTTTCTCATGGGGGAAGCTAGCAACAAAAATGAAAAGAAAACCCCAATTCACCACATAGAGACCCAAACTGTGCTTTTTAAAAACAAATCTGCGAATTATGCCAGACAGCAAGTCAGTGGCAAACTAACCACAGAGCTCTGTGCACACTCATACGCCTATTCTGAGGTACATGATGATGCAAAATCCAGTTTATTCTTTGTTTATATTCATTCTATAGTCCCAATTATAGCATAAGTTATTAGCACGTTAAGTTTGCTGTGAATGTTCTTCAGTTATATGCCAACATTATAAGACAAATAATTTACTCCAGGATAATATTAGCACACTTTCTTTAGTTGGATGGTTGCTGTTTCCATCACTCTGCTGATTAGCCCTGATGAGCAAGAGTGAAGAAAACCACCGTATCCTCTGGGATTCAGCCTGCTGTTGGAAGCGCACCTTCCAAATGGACAGACCCAATTCACCCAGCGCACAAAACCTTACAGACAAATGGACAGTAATGCTCCTCTTCAGGTATGCACTAAACCAGCTGTGAAATCGATGCTGCCAGCTCATCAGGAACCGCTTCAGTCTGTAACAAGCCTAACAGGTCCACCCAACAGGTACCTTCTTGCTTTAACTGGAGGTTTGCTCTTGTGTGAGCCAGTCTGATTTCTTGGTTCTGGGAACAGGGGTTCATAATGGGCATGAAAATACAACTCCGGTTTCTCTTGAAGGCAGTTTGTTGTTTTTCTCTCCTACCAAAACACATGTCCGATATTATCTATATGTAAAAAATTAATTGGCTGCTTGGATAAATGAGAACATGCATGCTGCTACTCCTAGAACAGTATGGCAACAATCCTTTTTTCCATCTACATTTGCAACACTATCTCCCAGCTTATATATTTATGCAGCCCCAATGACCAACATATCTATGGTGTGGTTTTACTGAAAGAGATAGAAATGACATAATACACAATGGAATACAAAAGGTGCTATCTCACATTCACTCAAGAAGCCTTTGAAATATACAGGAGCTTTCTATAACCGAAGGTTGATCAAGGAATGAGAATTAAAGTACTGAGATTCCACGGAAACTGTTCTTAGTTTTGCCAGGTCAGCTCTCTTCTGTCCCATAGAGCGCTGCTGTGCCATCACCACAGGGCATCGCCACGTTCCCACTGAAAGCAACTGCAGAGTTTTCCTAAGGGTTCAACAAATAACATAGATTTCAGCGGCAGCCAAGGACATGCAGACGGCTGAGTCTGCACCTTCCAGATCGTGTGGGAGGCCTGTCCTCTAATTCACTGTGTGGGACCCTTCTCAGGATAAGATCTGAACAGAACACTGCCAGCGTGCCTCCCACACAGGAGGGTTCGTCCTGAATCCTCAGGCAAAAATCTCTCCTCACTCCCACTGTCACATATTGCGCTGTGCAGTGCTGGTCTGAGTGGTTTTGCCTCTGTCATTCACAAAGGTGACATCTCCCCCTGTTTAAACTGAAAGATGCTTCAGCTCTACATCCACAGAGCATGTCAGGAGTTTCTGGGAGGAAAGCTGCAAGCAAAGTGGGGCATTATGCTAAGAGTCTTGTATGGGTATTAGACAAACAGCTGTCTTCAGCTACTGCAGGACCTGGCCACTGGCAGGAAATGGTTCTGCGAGTGATGCTTGGACAGATTTCAGGAGGTGAAGCAAGGCAGGCTCATTACCGGTTCTCACCTTTCAATCTGAGACCAGCTGGGAAGGGTCAGAGCTGCTGCTGATAGACCAGACATATGGGATTAATTTAAGTGTCTGGCAAATACCTTCACCAAAATATGCTGAAAAGTCTGCTGTTGAGAGTAGCTCAGCAGTACGAGTTCGTTATCTCACTTGATCCACAAAGCTCTCCCCCACTACAGGCATTGCTGCAGCATAGAGCTAAGCAAAACCTGTAACATTGATGTGAGCAGCAAGACGCACACCCCAGGACCCAGCCTGCTGGGGCTCCTACTGCTGTTGGTGTGCCCTTGTAGTGCTGCAGGCATGGAGCAGGATGCTCTGATCCCCTGGCTGGCAAACCACACCAACTTCATCTGCACCTTGTAAATACTGCAGTAAAGGGGCAGCACCACAGGCTGCTTCAGCAGTTGCATGGGGATATAAGTTTATGCAGTGCCATCACAGCCGGTATCGTGGAACTGCCACCACACTGGAAAGATCTCTCAGGGTGCCAGCTATAGATCACAAGATGCAAGCATACCCCAGTGGTTTTCTCTGCTTTAGCTTATTTTTAAATTCTCATCATAGAACCCATTTCACAGGAACTTTCTCCAGTGTGTTTATGACCCAAATCCCATGGTTTAAATTCTGTATTTTCAGACTCGAATCACAAGTTAAAAATAAACTGATGGCATAAACCCCACACCTTCCCTCTCTGAGACACACTCTCACACACATACTTCTCATGTGAAAGCAAAGCAGTGCTTCAGAAGGCTCAATGGCAAGTGCAGTGCTTGAGGCACCCTGCTTGTTACTGAAATGCCAGAGCGGAATCAGACCGTACGTGGGAAAACGAAAACAAACAGTGCTGTTGCCAGTACTGCCACTGAGGAAGAGCGAGCTGCAGGGGCGAGCTGGGTTTACATTTATAAATCCAATGCTGGGAACAGGTGAAGACGCCCATGGCAGGCAGCTGGAACTAGATGAGCTTCAAGGTCCCTTCGAACACAAACCAGTCTGTGATTGATTGATTCTATGATTTGGAGAGGAGAGGATGGAAAACAGTGCTCCTTCAGTTTCATGCAGTTCGTACTTCATCACACTGATGCAGCCACGGTTATGAAGATATTTAGAGTGGCCTGTCTCTCCCTCTGTGCCTCCTAAAAAAGCCCGTATAGCGGTTAGGTTCTTATTTACAAATCAGTCCTGGTGCTGGACGCATTCCCAGAGCAGCATCCCGAAGATCCAGGGAATTCGGTACTTCTATAACATGGGCAAATCAGGCAGTGTCCACCCACGGTTTGACACCCGGAGGCAGAGGGCTCTCCCGCCCGCGGCGGCCGGCCGCGCTGACGACCGCAGAGCCGGGACCGGCCGCCCGCCCCACCGAGCGCCCCGAGGCCCGGGGCCGGAGCCGCCGGGCAGCAGGCGGCGCTGTCGCCCTGCGGCTAGTTGGCCGGTGAGCGGCCCGGAAGCGGAAGGGGCGGGCGGCGGCGGCGCGTGGCGCTGTGTGTGCTGTCGGCGGGGCCGGCTGGGTGGTGGGAGCGTCCGGTCAGACCCGCTCCGGTCCGGTCCTTCGGTCCCTCGGCGCGGGGACATGGCGGAGGCGGCCGGCCATGCGGGATCGCCTGGTCCCGGTGTAGCCCCGGCTGGGGAGGGCGCGGAGCTGGCTGCCGTTATCGGCGCCACCGTGCCCACCGGGTTCGAGCTGATGGCGGCCGAGGAGGTGCAGGAGAAGCTGGGCTCGACCTCCCGCATCAGCAGGGACCGCGGGAAGATCTACTTCGAGGTCCCGGCACAGGGCCTGCCGCAGGTCCGCTCCCTCCCGCTGCCGGGGCCGCGGCTGGTACCGGGGCGGTTGTGTCGCGCTCGCCGCTGTGGCTGTGGGCAGCGGCAGGGCCCGGCCCACGCTGAGCCGGGCACCCCGCTCCCGAGGTGGAGTGGGAGAGCGCGGTCCCTGAACTGGGGCCGTAAGGTTCCCGGCTAACGGCAGCAAGCGCAGCCCCCTCCGCAGGCCTGGTCGGTAACGTGCGCCGCGGTTTCTCGTTTCTTCCAGGTCCATCGCCTAAGGTCAGTGGATAACTTGTTTGTTGTTGTTCAGGAGTTCAAAGACTATCAATTTAAAGAAACCAAGGTGAGTTACTCCTCATCCCTCAACTGTTTCTGGGGTTTGTAGTGTTTTGTTTTTTTTTAACGTAGCACTAGTTACAGAAAGTATTGTGTTTTATGAGCAAGTTGGGGGGTTATTTATGGTATTATCCTGATTCCTCGTTGCTGATCTGTCAAACAGAAGCATGGTCATGTTGTCTACCATCATTTCTTCAGTTAAATATGTTGCATGGACAAAATCTGGGATGAAAGCTAATGCCACGCTTGTAGGTCACACAGACGCAAGACAGTGAAGTATCACTTCAGTCATTTTAGTGTTAGGTGTTTATTCGACAAGACAGTTATGAAATACGAGTTCTGTGTCATTCAGTGTCGTTATGCCGTAAGTAGCACAAAAAGCCATAAGCTTTTCTTAAATACGGGCATATGGTTAAGAAACTAGTTTGAGAGGCTTTTTGGAAAATGATAGCTTTTGAAGGGATAGAATGACTATAAATCACAATTTTTTTTTGTCTGTTAAAGGAGGATGCTCTGAAGGATTTGGAAGATTTGGTTAAAAAGCTGCCCTGGAATGATCCATTGAAAGTCTGGGAGCTGAACAACAGCTTAAAAAAGAAAAAGACAAAACGCAAAAAACACAATCCACAGAGTACTGTGAGGAAAGAGAAGCTGAATAGTGACGGAGAAGACAAAGAAGTGGATCAAAAAGACAGCAAGGAAGAGGAGGACTATGCCCAAGACACTGCAGGTGTGGAACCTGCTGATGGTCAGGATACAGAAAAGACACCAGAAGTGGCATCTCAAAATGAGGAAAAAGAGGAGGAGGGTAACAATGAACAATCAGATGCTAAAGATGAATTGCAGGCAGGTGCTGGGACTGAAACCAAGGCTGATGACAGCAGGACGAGTGATGGAGAGGCGAAGGTGTTGAAGTTCCGTGTGACCTGCAATAGAGCAGGAGACAAGCACAGTTTTACCTCAAACGAGGCTGCGAGAGACTTCGGTGGAGCTGTGCAGGAGCACTTCCAGTGGAAAGCTGACATGACTAACTTTGATGTGGAGGTACAGTGTTGTGCCTTGGAAATACTTGCATTTTTTTTGTAAAAACTCTTAGTTCTGATGCATACAGATCTCCAGATGACTCTGGAACTGAAAATTGAAATGCTGAAGTCATGGCCTCCTCAGAGGCACTTATTTTATGGGCACATTGTGTGTGTCCTGACATCCCACCAGTTGCCTTAGCCATCCATCATAGTGATCCCTTTTGTTGGCCCAGTGTGCTCCCCCACATGTCCCCTTCTCTGGGTCCCTCTTTTGCTCTGCAAATGCTGTTGTCTTCTTGAGTCAGCTGACTAACATCACCCAAGTTGGTGCCCAAAACCTTTCCCCTCTCCCTCAATTGCAGCAAAAGCTCGAGTACTGAGTATTGCTTCCTCCTCTATCACTTGGTCTTACTCATATTTAAATACAACATAAGTGCTTTCTGCTTTACTTTCACCCTCAATGGATCTTTCCTTAATCTGCTGTTTTGTATGTAAGTTAGCAGAAGATACACTACCTGGAAGCTGTAGTTTATGGGTGAGGGGGCAGAAACTGTTAAACTGTCCAGTATCTACTCCTTTTCATAGGGAAGGCAGAAGTTAGGTGAGGACTGGTCCACTGTTTTTGAGGGTCAGAAACCCCAATTTTTTCTTGCATGTATGTGAAGAGGTGGCCTGCTGCCCTACAGCAAGCTTTTCACCTTCCAGATTAATACAATGGAGGGGACTAGAAATATGATTTAATTGCTGCTTTGTAGATGCTTCACTGTGATTTGCAGAACCCAGCTTCTCCCCGTACTTATAAAACACAACTTTCAAAAAATCAGCATTGTGGTTATAGCAGTTTCTGAACTCTTGTGTAAAAGGTTCTGTGTGAATGAGCAAATGTGTGAATGCTCTCCAGAATGTTGTCCGTTGTTGCCATAAAACGGTGCATTGCTTTTCTTCAAGGAGTGCTCTTTTATGTGTAGTTCATGTTTTTTAAATTGCCACTTTTGAGTCTCATATTTACCAGTAGTACCATGGATAACTTCTCTTTACTCCTGAAATATAGCTCAAGCTTTTTTCTCTAGGTTCTTCTGAATA
This sequence comes from Pezoporus flaviventris, assembly GCF_033815535.1. Taxonomy (NCBI): domain Eukaryota; kingdom Metazoa; phylum Chordata; class Aves; order Psittaciformes; family Psittacidae; genus Pezoporus; species Pezoporus flaviventris. The sequence continues at coordinate 9,603,231 of NW_026892569.1, read as the reverse complement.
TTCACAATAATGAAGTAGTTGTGGGTATTGCATTAACAGAAGAGAGTCTTCACAGACGAAATATTACACATTTTGGACCCACAACTCTGCGTTCAACTCTCGCTTATGGCATGCTTAGGTCAGTGCAATTGCATAGTGTTGTAGTATTCTCAGTTAACAAGTCATTTTGTTTTGGAAATTAGATCCTTTGTCCACCCACCCCTTCTTCAAAAGCCTTTTCTGTTAATTCTTAAGAAAGAAAGAAAATAAGCATAGTTGCTGAAGCAGTGTGCTTTGTAATTGACAGCGGATGTCAATTGTTTGCTGTGTTAGCCAACAAAATTATGTATCACATGCTTGAAAGTATTTCCCTGTACTGCTATTTATAAAATGCTAATTAATGAATGGGGGGTTGGGGAGAATCACATAGGAGGTTTTTTTGTTCTAATCAGAGTGATTGAAATAGTTCCATTTTCCTTTCTTACAGAAATTCATGGTTTTAAGAGTTCTCACCACATCTTTTCTTCTGCTCCTTAGGCTCTGTGATCCACAGCCAACGGACATCATAATTGATCCTATGTGTGGTACAGGTGCAATACCAATAGAGGTGATTCCTCCTTTATTTTATAACTTACAAAACATGACAGTATCTACAGCTGAATGATATGTAAGTTCCCTTGTTAATAACTGAGCAGTGAACTAATGAAGTGTCTCGGCAGCTTTCAAACAGGTGCACTTTTCGTAAGGGATGTTTTTTTGCTTCCCAAACCTGTAGCAGGAAGAAACTAAGTCTGAAAGTACATTAAAATTTTAAGGTTCATAATACCTGTAACAGATACAGGATTTTAAAATCACTGTATTCTGTCATGTTTGAGTGATTCTTCTGTTTGTTTTGTTTTGTTTTAAATTCATCAGTTTAAATTCATCAGCTAGTGTTGCTTATTGTCAATATTTCCCCACAGGGAGCTACAGAATGGCCTAGCTGCTACCACATCGCTGGTGATAACAACCCTCAAGCTGTAAAGAGAGCAGCAAACAACATCTGTTCTTTACTAAAGAAAAATGAGAATAAAGAAAGGTGAGAAGTGCAAAGAGAGAAGTGATTTTCTTTTCCTGTAATACTGTGTGCAGAGAAATCCATTTTGCATTCATGCATTTGACTGTCTTGTTTGTATTTTCACATTTGTTCTTTTTGCCCACATTATAGACCTCCTTAATCTAAAAATACTCTCTGTAAACCATGTCTGAGATAACCATCTTTGCACTTGCAGCAATACTTCCCCAGGCGTACCCTTAGACATCATCCAGTGGGATATTTGCAATCTCCCTTTGCGGACTGGATCTGTGGACATCATTGTGTCAGACATGCCATTTGGAAAGAGGTGAGGTGTCGCTGGTAAAGGTGCTGTGCTGAGGTGCTGCTGCTGCATATGCCATCCTGTCCAGTATTCTCCCTACTTAGTTACTTAGCTAATTGAGAAGTATTATATACTTTATATTAAAAATTGAGGTTGAAATTAATAGTAAACATAGTCCTGAATGAGCTAATCCGTGTGTGAAAGACCAACAACACTTAACTGTTCTTCAGTGATCACAAAGGGCATCTTAATTTATGTTGCAGAATCGGGTCCAAGAAGAAGAACTGGGATCTGTATCCAGCCTGCTTGACGGAGATGGGCCGGATCTGCACACCAGGGACAGGCAGGGCTGTGCTGCTTACACAGGACAAGAAATGCTTTGCCAAGGTATGTTCTGTGAAATAAAATCAAACCTGCTTACAGTTGGAAATATATTGAGGAAAAATTGAAAGCTGTCTTTATGACAGAAGGTGATCTATTTTTAGAGCAATAATTAGTAACATTTAAACACAGTTTTGGACCTGAGGAGCCATTTGACATTTTGTTCAGATACAATTTAGAATAATAAAAAATAATTTAACGCAAATTTGCGCTTGTCTGGAAGCCACCACTACTCTTTGGCTGTGTGTTTTGCCGTGTAGGCCTTGTCACGACTGGGCCACATCTGGCGCAGAGCTCAGACTTTATGGGTGAACGTCGGGGGCCTTCACGCTTCAGTGTACCTCCTGAAACGCACCTGGGAAAGAGCAGAAGAAAAACGATCGTTCTGGTAACCTGCACAGAAGAAGGGACACCTCCAGAACTTGTTGAATTGCAGTTTGGTAAAGCAGACATCCAAGAGCGTACACCTGTCATTTCCTAAATAAAAACCCAACGACCTGTGTAGAATTGTGTAACACAAATACTAAACCAGGGATCAACTTCAGAGCTACTGCCTGTACTATGTTCTGAAATGTTGTTATTTAAATCACCTCTTTACTCCCCACCACCCCAAAGTGGTGAAAGTTTGTAGTGGAATTAGTAATGCTTTCCTTTGCCTGAGTCTTCTCCACCATGTTCCAGTGTAGTTTTCAGTTCAATGTTTATTTCCTCTGCTTACAGTAGAAAACATGTTGAGGCAGCTTTGGAGGTAATGGTTAATTTATTTCCCAAACTGTGGAAATTGTATATGTATCTGAAAGTGACTAACAAGACTACTCAGACTGCTGCCTTGAAGGGCTTAGCAATAGTGTCTCTTGAATGTAGGATTTTTCCAGATTGAAGTTTTATAGTTTATACAGTTGCCCAAATGTACACTAAGATAATAAACCACTGTCTGTTTCATTACGGTCTGATAAGCAGATGCCAATTAGCAAACAGGATGCCGATGCTACTGTTTTTCATGCCTGTTACCTCAACTTAGTGCAAGCTATTAGAAAACATCTCATCCATCTTTTAATGTACCACTGCCGTGGGTGAGGGGACACACACACACAGCCTTAGCTAACTAACTATAGTTACTACTGGAGAATGAAACGTTTAGCAGTTCTGTTAGCAAGTTAGTGTTTTCAGTGTCTGCTGTAGGCACATCCACGTGGCATTATGTTTAAATTTGAAGTGATTTAAGTGCCACAGTACTTACCAAAATCTTACCCGTTGAATAACTTGACGTTGCAAACATTTTTTCCTCCTGTAAATGTACTGCGATTTCCCAAGCCTCTTCCTTGGCTCGGAACATGAGTTTGCCATTGAAAACTGTTCACGCTCATTGTGTTTACGGATGAATTAACAACTATTAAAGTTTTTCAGGTTTTCCATAGGAGGCATTGTCTTTACTGTGTTCTTTTATGCTCCGTATCCGGAGCCCTTTGTTACTACATCGTTGTGTGTGATAAAGCGATGACAACGGTGATGCGGGTGTCCGAGTGCCGCTAACCGGCATGAGCGCGCTCCCCTTCGCAGCGGCCGGGAGCGCGCATGCGCCAGGGGGGCGGGCCCGCCCCCCTGGCGCATGCGAGCTCCCGGCCGTCGCGAAGGGGAGCGGGTGCGGTGATGGCGCCGCCGGTGCCGGGCGTCGGGCCGTGCTTGCGCTCCGTTAACACCCGTGAGCTCTCCGAAGTCGTCTTCAACAACCGTAGCCCTCGCTCCGTCCTCCCGGTGTGGGTGGATTTCGACGGCAAGCCCCGTCACTACCCGGTCCTGCAGCCGCGCACCGGGCGGGTCATGCACAGCTACCGGGGTGCGTGCGGCGGGACGGGATGGGGCCTGATTGAGGACGGGCGGTACTCGGGGGGGCGGTGGAGGGGCTCCACCGGGCTTCCCCTTGGGTGCTTGGGGTCAGATACAGCAGCTGCGGCTGCCCGGGGAGCAGGGCCTGCGCTCCGCCACTGGGCCTCTCGGTTCGGCTCCGGAGGCCGCAACCGTGCTTGTCTTCCCCTTCTCCCTCCTCGGTGACACCCAGTCACGCAGGTGGCCAGGGCTGCAGTGATTGCCTGTAAGCAGGGAGCCCAGCTGGAGAGCGTTTTGATTCAGTAGCTCCTCAAACCACTCATTAAAAAGCACTATAAGGCTGGTGTTTTCCTTTCCTCCCAGGTCATCTCTGGCTGTTTCGGGATGCAGGGACAAACGATGGGCTCCTTGTCAACCAGCAGGAGCTGTTCATAGCAGCTCCCAATGTGAACAAAGCAGACATCACGCTGCCAGGTAAGTGAAGAGGGAGCATGCATGCTATGGGGATGGGTGGGCTAAGAATTTGGTCTCTTTGGGCATCATCAGGGTCTAGTGAGAAATGGGATCCTCATATAAGGTCTGCTTCAAATATAAAGAGAGAGAGAGGATTTCTTGACAGAGCTGTGGTGTTAACAGGGCTGTTTGCAGTTTTAAAGAGGTCTGTGATGGGTTTTGTACTGTGCCTTGCCACAGGAAACAAGTTCTTCACACTTGGGGTAGCGTGCCATGTTCTGGGGTCATGTACTTGGGGAAGTACTGTCTGTGTTAGAGTCAGCAGCTAACAAGCACCCTTGTGATGAGGCTATGTGTATGTCTGTATTTAACTACAGTGTTCACCCTGAAAGAACGGTGTCTTCAGGTTGTTCGCAGTCTGGTCAAACCAGTGGACTACAGGAAACTGGACATTGTTCGGTCGTTATACGAAGAGCTGGAAGATCATCCTGATGTTAAGAAGGATCTTCAGCGGCTTTCTCTGGAGAGAAGTGAAATACTGAGGAATGGAGTTCTGGAATAATATGATTACTCCGGACCATTCATATAGCAAACCACAGAGTTTAAGCAGGGAGCATGCCACCAAACATGCTAAGATCTGTTGTCTGTATTTTATGTTCTGAGACATGAGCTCAGTTAACTTGATAAGTCTGCTCCCAAAGACTAAACAGTGCATAGAAGCACACCAGGATCATGATGGTTTGTTATGCGTGTTGCAAACCAGCAACTCTGGAGGAGGAAGCTCAGAAGTTTTATTTGGACTGCATCAGAACACCGCACAGGGATGTAAGATCAGGTCATCTGTTTGGAGCATACAGATTAGCTTTCATTGTATTAGACAGTAAATTACGCTAAAGATTAATTTAATTCAGACTCTAATGATTGTAAGTGGCAGACCCACACCATTTTCATTTGAATAATTTGCATTCAATGGAATTTCACTCTCACACTTGGCCTGGATTTGCCTGTGACCAACCAAGCGTGGGGGGTGTTTGTGTACATGAGAGTTTCAGACACCCCTTCTTGGGACCTGACATGAAACATCAAAACATCATGCTGGTGGAAAGATGACACGTGTAAATGCTTGGGGGTTTTCCTGCCTTTTGGCTTTACATGTGTAAGCCCACTCGGGCTGACGCGTTTTTACACAGATTGTACCTTGGATGCCTTATTTATCCTTCATGCTTGGATCTGAAGGTCATCAACCCAGTCAGCCATGTAGACATAGTTCTGGGGTCCTAGTTCAGGGGCACTTCTCTCCTCTGTAGAGCTTCCCGTTACAGGTTGTGCTTATAGACAGTAGATGCTTTGATCCTGCCTTTTCCCGTGGCAGTGCAGTAGTCCAGTAGTTGGGAGGCCTTTTCAGGGGAGCAGGGACCACTTGAGCTGCTGGTGTCTCCTAAGGAACAGATTGCAAATTGCATCAGCTCAGATGGGCCTGTTGCTAGATCTGTCTCACAGATCCATGCTTTATGCTTTATTGCAGGCTAGATAAGCAGGGAAAACATTTGCTTACCAATGTTCTCTTCCCTCATGCCTCAATTAGGATGCGTATTTGTGTGAACATGCACGTCATTCCAAGCAGTGTAGTTTTTTTACAGATATGTGAATTGTCCACCAAGTAACAGATGCAGTGCTGTTCACTGTTAGAAGCAGAGTGGTAGAAGATTATAGCAGGTTATTTCTGTGACACGTTTCTTTCCAGTTACACATTCTAAGAAACAGCTGTGAAACTGAAGACTGTCGACATGTTCTGTAAGTATGAAATGTCTCCCCTTTTTGTAGACTTGTTTTTTCTTACATATTTGAAGTGTATGAATTGATCTTTGTCGTAAAAATGTAAATCCATGCTGTTTGATTCTTTCACACAGCCTCACAGTGTTTGTGTCTTTATTCTTGTATTCCTGTGATACTCCTGAAAGTCATTATAGCTAATCAGTGACAGATACTCCTGGACTGAGTTTACAAACTGTGCAGCCTCCTGTAGCTGTGAGACTGAGTGGTGGCTAAAACTAAAAACATAGCACAGCTTCAGCCCGTGCTTGCGCACAAATGTAGCTACACAACAATTTGTGCATTCGCCACCTTTTGCAGATCTGCCTGTGCAGGCACTGGGAGCAGACAGCAGGATGTCACCCGGCTCCTGGAAGACCTTGGGTGCTCCTGCAGGTGGGGTCCTGCAGGTTCAAGAAAGGAGTTTCTCTCCTGATGTCCTTGTGGTACTCTGTGTTATGGTTACTGTGACAGCACGGCCAAACTGGTGCAGAAAACTGGTTGCACAACTCTAGTTTTACCGCAGTAGGTATTAGGTTTTACAGATCTGTACATATCACAAACCTTCTGTGTGTTCCTGATTTATGTGGGGTCTATGATCTCCTGTGTTGCTTCGTTTAATAATTTAAGTTTATTCCATTAGTCTGTGACTTCCTCCAGTACAGAGCCAGTCAGTGATGCTTTTCTAGTACAATGTTTGGCTGTTTTTGGATCAGATTCCTTGGATTTCTGCATGTTGGCAGACAGAAAAGCATACTTACATATCTGTGACTTGCCAAAAACATATAAACTACCTCCTGATCTCATTGATCATAGGAGTATCCTGTCTTTGCTGAACTTTACATTTAGTTAAATCATTTCCTTAATGTATAGCAAGAGGCAATCCATGCTTGAAATCTTATACTTTCCTGAGACAAGATAACAATAGAAATATTATTTCCATTTTGCGGATGAAATTGAGTATTCCAAAGTTATGCCAGAAGTTTGGGAGAGGAAAGGACTGAACACAGATATGAAGTCTGAGGCAGAAGCCTGTTCATGCATCTGCCTCCCCTATTCCTCTTGCAATGTGGGTATGTTTTCTTGTGATGTAAATTCTGTGAATACTTAGCTAATTTTAGCTTTCAGATGTGTTGTAAGTGTTGATTTTTCCTCTTGACAAGTCATGGAATGCCCCCCACCCCCCTGCCATACATCAGGTTTAAAAGCTTAGCAACTTCCTCTCTACAATGAGCAGCACTTTACAGCATCTCTCACAAACAGGTGACAAGGTTTTGTTTTCACAGCCCATTGAGTAACATCTGATGTTCCATTTGACTCTTGTGCCACAGTCTGACAGTACTGTTACAGGTTGTGTGGGTTCTTTTTTGTCTTTTTAAAAAACATGGCAGTAATTGTGAGCATGTTAAATAACACCTTCATTTAATAACACCATTAATAACCTTCATTTAATAATACCATTCATGGGCTGGTCGAATGCTCAGAGTCCCTGCCATGGATTAGTTCAGTAATAACATTAGCCCAGCTGTATGGCTTTATATTTGTTACCCAGAGGCATTGTAGCAAAAACCCAATTTGATTACATGTTTGATGTTGGAATGCAATAGCTCCTAACATTTTTGGTATCGTTTGGTTTTCATTCTTCAGCCAAACGCATGGGTTGAGTATTTATTCAAAGTGCTAACAGATGTAAGAAGGTAATTGACATAAAAGCCTCTTCAATTAGAATTGTTAAAGCAGGTGCATAAATGCCAACTAGGAAGGTTTGGTCATTAAAGAACTATTTACAAAATGTTTAAAAAACCAGAAAGAAAACCCAGATGTTATAGGTAAACATGGAGAAATGCTCAGCATATGCACAAAAGTGTATTTTTGGACTGCTCCTTTGGATCAGGGTAAGAAAAGACGAGGAAATAAACCCAGCTGGCTATAATAGATGGGAAATGGAGCCTCCTAGTAATTACTCAGCTGGATCAGTGATGAGTGAAAGTTGCCATTTGGTTGTGACAAGTGCATTACAAACTTGGGTAGTATTCAGTTGGAGTCATGTTAGTGTCTTGTTGGCAGGCAGGGAGCGGCAAAGGTCAGGGCCTGGCTATGCTCCAGCTCAACAGCAGTGGTGGTGGAAATGAGCTGCTGCAGGAAGTGGTGGGTAACAGCTGAAGGTGCAAAACACCACAGACACAAACAAGTTGCTTGTTTAGTTCCCGCAGGCTCGAGGAGGGCAGGGTCCTGCCTAATTAATACCTCATTATTTGCAAGTGGAGGCTGAATAGCAGGAGTAAGATCATTCCAGTCTGCATGTGAAAAAGTAAATTTCACTTCCTTTGTAAAACCCTTCACGCTTTGTCAATGTGTTCTTTCCCCTTGCTCTCCCATGAGGCAAATAGTCCAGAACGTTTCAGTTTCTTTCCAGTACCCAAGGGAAAGAAGAGTCTTCTCTTCCTCCTTTTATCCACTTCTTTGCAACACACATTTCAATCTCATCTTGCGTGATTTTCAGAGATGCTCTGATCGTTTTCCCATGGCTGTGTGTCAGAAGGACACTAAGCAGGGAAAAGGAGGGGAAACCCCCATAAATTCAACTGTTATTATTGAAATAGTGCTGCTGCTAAAACAGGGAGGTCCTGAGGAATCTTTGAATTGTGGTCTTTCAAGTTACACAATTCGGATAGTCTTTTTTCCCTGTCTTTTGACCTTGTAGCTACATTAATATCACATTTTTCAGCTTTTCCTTGCCACAGTGGGGGTAAGAAATTCATTGTTACTTTAATGGTACTTGAAAGGCTTGCGATTTCTGAGGTTAGAAGTATGGAAAATTGCCGAAGTGTGAAAGTTTGATCCTGAAAACAAGAGTTAGCTCTGCTGTGAAATACGAGCAGATTATAAAGAAATAGTAAGTTAAAAGCTCTCTAAACTTACAGTAATGTTTGCAGTAAATACAAAAAGACCTAGGGCTGAACATGAACGAAAAGAATAGGAAGAGGAATGGGTCACAATTGTGTTTGGTGAACTGTCCCATGCTGGCAGAGGTACTGCTTTAAGGCTGTCCAAGTAGATGGTTTTGCCAGCAGGATCTGTAGCATTTACCCTGGCAAAGTCATTACAAATGTTTATAGAAAGCAGCTTCAATACAAAAACAAAGGAAAAATCTATGCATTTAGAAAAATTACTGGCTTTAAGACCACATTTTAAACCCAATCCTCGACTAGCCTGGCTAGATGACCACTTCTCGCGCCCTGCATCTGCTACTGTGCTACATATTATGATAAGTGAAATCCTATATGCTGCAATGAGTGCAAAAGCCTGGCAGCGGTTAGGCAGAGGCATCACTGCTCAGTATTTGCTGACAGAGGTTTTTACTGCCCTCCTGCTTGTACATGTTCGTTGCTTAGATCTTGTGGGATATTTGAAACTTCCTCTATCCCTGGTCGTACAGCATCCAGCACAGTGGGAGCACAGTCAGTGCAGCTCTTGGGGGGATCTATGTTTAAACACACAGACATATCTATACCCACACAGGTGACCAAGCCACTAGCAGACTGCCCTGGGAATGTGGCCAATGGCTGGGCTGAGCGGGCAAGCTCCTTGCCTACCAGCCCTCGCTTTGCGAGCAGCCATTGCCCAGCCTGTCGGCAATACCAGCTGCGCGTAACAGGCAGGAAAGCACCTTTCACCTTCATCCCGTGAAACCTGGCATTTGGCAATCGGGCTGGAGCAATCGGCACTCAATGGAAAGGAAAATCTGATTTGCAACTGGGGCCTGACGTCAGCCAGAGCAGGAAGCAGGAGCGCGGTCTGAGCCTGCCAAGAAACGCTTGCCCGTGTCGCTCGACTCTTCCGCCAGCAAAGAGTGAGTGTGGTGGGGAGGGGACAGGCTGTGAAGGACAGCCCCTTTGAGAAGAGGAAGCGTTTGAAGAAAATCAACCCTCCACAAGCCGCACAGGAGGCAGAGAGTGGCGAGTGTCCCTGCTCTGGGTATGCACCATGTGTAGCCGTGGCTGATGGCCGCGGCGGGGACAAAAGACACTCCGGAGAGGGCCTGCCAAGCAATGACCCTGCAGCAGCCGCCCCTGGCCCTGAAAGGGGGCTCCCCCCCGGTGCTGTACATCCACAGCATGCCTGCCTGGGTGCTGGAGGACTTCTGCCAGAAGATGGACTGCCTGAGTGACTACGACTGGATGCGGTTCGGTGAGCTTGGCATGCGGGGAGGTGGGCTGATGGAGTGCCATAGGGGCACAGCGCGGCAGCATGGCTGGGACGGGCAGTGGAAGGGTGCGGGGTGCTGGCAGGGCACACAGCTGCCCCATGCAGGGCCTCTGGCCCAGCCGCTGCCCAGCACTCACATCCTGTAGACAGGGAATTCCCATGCACCACTCTGGTTTTGGGATCAAGTGAAACTGCTGGTTCATAGGTGGAATTCCGGACTTCTGTGTTTGCTTGGCTTCTCTGCGCAGCCAGGCTCCCGCCTCTCGCGCTCTGCTCTTTAGCACTCCCCTCTCTGCACTTTATCTTCTGCTTCTCCCAGTGTTTGCCTTGCTTAGATGATCTATTGTTTTCTTTCTCTCTTCACTTCATGTATATTCCCTCATACCTTACTGCCCCATTTTTCTTGGTCCTGCTGTGTCCAGTTAGTAAGCATAGAAAATGCAGTCCCTGAGGTTTTTATTCTTTTTTTCTGTATCCCAGTCCAAACAGTTCTAACCTGAATCTTTCCTCAGTTGTCCTCCCTTTCTTATTTAACATAATTTCATTCAAGACTTCACTAACTCTGTCTACTGACTGAACTCTTGCCCCAGTTAAACTTGCTGACTTAGGGTGGGATTCACTTCCGCTATCTTTGCATGCATAAAACTATGTCCAGTGTCCTCTAAAGCCAGCTGAGGACAATCTTTGTTCCCACACTCCAGGCCCCCACACCTCTCCTTCAGGTAGATGTGGATCAACTGAGGCAGGCTGATTTGGACAGACACCTTTGGTGGCATCTCCACCAGCCCCAGGGACCACAAATGAGCACACAACTGAACTTACACAAACTGACCTTTCTTCATGTCCATATAGTTCAGTTATTGCCATCCTTCATTGTAAAAGCGTGCAAAGGCGAAGTGCGTCTCACACCTTAGTTTTCCCTGTTGCACCTGCTTGTATTTTCTAGTTTAAACAGAACTATCCTTTGTCTCCCAATAGCCTCCTACGTGATAACTGACCAAACAGAGCTACGGAAAATCAAGTGCATGGAGAAGACTGGGATCAGCATAACAAGGGAGCTGATGTGGTGGTGGGGAGTGAGGCTGGCAACGGTGCCACAGCTCCTGGACCTGCTGCGAGCACTGCAGCTCTACCGAGCGGCCCAAGTCATTCTGGACTGTGAGTAGCTGCTCCTTCCTCCTGTGGGAATCTGTGTTCTTCCAGAGCACCAGCCCCAGCCCAGTGGATCTCACTGACTGACGAAACCTTTTGCTGGGTGTCTGATGCTTAAGAAGTGACATAGAGAAAGAATCACAGGTCCCTCTCAGTCATCATCCCACCTTTTCAGTGGCTTTGAGAGGTGCCACAGAGATTGGCTGTGCTCCGAGCCAGGGCTGGTACTTTAATGCTTCAGTCAGGGTTTCTAAACAGAGCTTGATTCTGCATGTTTTAATTCTTCATACGTTCTTGTTTCTCTGTGAAACTTTGTCACTATACTCAGTCAGCAAAACCAGAAGAGCAGAAGAACATATAATCAGTTTTCCTATGCAGGTTGCTGTCCTGCACCATGAGAAAAAGATTATGAAAAGGAGAAATGCTTTATCAACTACCTACATTACTCTTTGTTTATTCCATCTCATATTTTCTCTGTTCCTATCGTATGTTCTCCTCTGTCCCTCCCCAGATTAAACTCTAGTTTAACTTGGGGAAAGCTTAACTTTGTAACTCTGCGTGAGATTCTTTTCAGCAATCTCCAGTTTGCTGTATTTCAGGTTTATCTTTTTGAGGTAGGATGGTTAGAGTTTGAGCTCAGTGTGCCTGGTTAAGGTAAACTATTGACTTATAGAAATCACAACACTCTTAAATGTAACTTTCCATTTTTTTCCATTGAAAATTATGTTTAAATTGCAGGGGTTTTGTCAATTTTTGTAAACCAAATTGTACCTTAACCCAGTGCTACCATGAAATCTGTTGAAGCCTGGACAGCATACTGCGTTTCTGTATTGAGTAGCCCCAAAAAGTTGAGAGTGGACCACGTTCCCTTTTTAACACATATTCCCACACAAAGTCTACGGTCTGGAAACCAGATGTTTGTATGATTTTCACCAGTTTTCCATGGGGAATTACTAGAAAGAAACATTACAGATTGTTGTTACGTGGCTGAAAATGGTTAGAGAAACTCTATCCAGGTGTGCTCACGAGGGCACATGCTTCCATAGGTGAGGAATGTGTGGGAGCCCCATCTGCTTCTCCCGTTCTGTGATGGAGAAGCTGTCTGCCACGAGTCATTTTGAGTGACATCACGAGCGGCTCTTGCTCAACAGCAGCCCATCTCCACCGGGCAGGGCTGCCAGCTGGCATGCATGGGAAGTCCAGCTCTGCATCGTGGGTTTCTTGCCACAGCGTTGGTTTGTGTGGCACTGCTGTGTTCTGTAGTTTCCGGGAATTAGTGTGACTGTAAACCTTCATCTGGGTATGGTGGAAAAATCTGACAATGGCATTCCAAATTATGTAATTTTATTGGGTGTTTTTAAAGGAATAGTAAGTGCTACAGCTCAAGCAGCAAATTCTGTCTTAGTACATCTAACACGGTAACCACAGACCCTAATGAGAGTGTTGCTCAGTTAATGTAACTGATTTTGCTGCCACCCTGTGCAGCACTTTGATTCAGCAGATCGACCTCCTGACTGAATTCACTCACAGCATTCAGCATAGAAGACCACAGCAATTCCTACTCCTCATTCTTCAGCAAAACACATAGAGCTACAGGATTTCCAACCCTAATCATTCTATGCTTCTATAGCCTTGGGTGACATGGTTTAATGTGAGGTGTCCCTGCCCATGGCAGGGGGGTTGGAACTGGATGATTTTAAGGTCCTTTCCAACCCTAACTATTCTATGATTCTATGATTTGGTTTGAATCTGGTTTAAGCTGTATCTTGGTAATTCAGTTGTTAATTTAGTCACTGTGAGGGTCATGTCTCAGTTGACAGGATTGAAGATAAAATCTTGATTTAATTTTTTTAAAATTTATACTTAAATTTAATATTAATTTTATCATTTGTATTAAATCTGATCTAGATATCAGCACTGAAATAACCCTGGCTCTCTGATAATGGTATTTTTAAGGATGCTCTGGAGTAGGGAGTGACTTTCATGACGTGATGAGGTTTTTGCTTTGTGCCTCTTCAGTATTTAACACCATCAATTCCCGGTCCATACAGAGAGGTTGTGGGTGCTCTTATATAACACAGTTTAACCTACCACACCTTAAGCTCTAATTAGTTACAGGCCTTGCATTCTTTCCCTGTCGGAGCACATTCTGGGGCCCACCTTTGTTTATACTTCTTGTAACAACTGAGATGCTGCTGCTTTTACCTCTGGGTAGGGGGGTTTCTCTTCTGTTACAGGCCTTTAAAACAAGCCCCTGAACAGATTTCAAACTGAGGTTAGTTCAGCACATTGCAGGGGTGAATCACTTCAACAGAAGCTCCATGTATTTAATCTCAGAGAGCTCTTGCTTGCAAACCACAACGTTGGTGGCTTCGAGCTGATGTTTAGCACATTTAGTGAAATGACCCCCTGAAGCCCAGAGGCTGTGCAGGGGGTCTCTGATTGTTATGTCTGGGCCTGTGTGCAGAGGCCAGAATGTGGCACTGGATCAAACCCTGAGAGGCGGCATTGTAAAGCTCTGACAAGATCGCTTACACAAGAACCAACTAAGGTTTGTCTCGGTGCTTATGTAAAATGCAAAGAATCGGGCTTCCAATCCCAGAGCAACTTCCAGTAATTTAAAGATAGAACCTTAAAGATAGAACACAAACAAAAATAATCATCCCAGCACAGAAAGTCATTATCCTTCTGCTTGTCTGACTGTCCGTATCACTGTGTGGTATGTCAGTATCACTGTATTGCTGTAGCTTGCACAAGATGCAGCTGAGATCAGCCTCTGGTACAAGAGGTATAACCTGTTTTTTCTCTGCCTCTGTGATTTACCTTAAGGTTTTGGGCTTTGTTTTAGCTTTCTCAGAAACGTTCCTGAGACTTTTTGGACTTCACTTGCCGCAAGCTGAAAACCCTGAGGGTTTCCCCTGTTAAAAATAAACCCCAATCAAATTCCTGCAGGCTGGAAGAGAATGTTTTGTAATTACCAAGGAAAAACTCGGTTTGTAGAGATTGTAGCTGGCTGATGCAAGTAAACAAGGGTCTTTATAAGAGTATCTGCAGGCTGAATAGTAAACGGGGAAAGTAAATATTAATAGATCTTGGATAGAAATGGACATGCTCAATTCAGCTTATTAAGACACTGAACTGATGTAATAAATCTAAGATACCTTTGTTTCTCAGATTTCCTTTATGATAGTGGGTGAACTACAATATTGGACTGTTCCACAAAGAGCTGCATAAGGAGTTACGTGATTTGGGGGTTGACTCTGTAAAGCAGCATGAAAGCTAGATAAAGAGGGCTTAAAAGAGGATGGGAAGAGACAAATCCTGTGGAGTGATCAACTTTTACTTACATTTCTGGATGATGGATATTAATGTTAGTCTCAGATCAACTCAAATGCAGTAAGTTGCGAAACTACAATGAAATGATCTTTTAAAAACACTTATTATAGTTGTCTTTTATATTGAAGTCCATAGCAAAGCTTCATATTAATTTGAGTGGCAGAGAGTCTGGATTGTTTTGTTAGTCTGGATTGTTTTGTTGTTCTGGCATGTGGAAGTAGTTATGTTTTTTTGGAATTAACCCAATGCGGACATTCCACAGTGGGCTCGGTCACAAGCTGCAGTGATTTCTAGCATGATCTTTTTAGATTTAGGCAAATCTTTGAAGCCTTTACCCTCTATTTCTGCTTTTTTATTTATATCTGAAAATGCTCACTCAGGTCATTCCTTTGGGGCAGATACGAAGAATACATTGCTTGTTCTACTGGGCACTTTTGAAAACCAGGTGGTCCTTCATCACTGTAATTCTATTCATTCTGACCTAAAGGAATCAGACACAACACACAGGTTGGTTTTCCTGGCAGATTAATTCCAGGAGAACTGTATGTCCCGTCAACAATTTCTTGCACTACTCTAGGCCCACTTCTGAACTCCCATAATAATTGATTTTTTTTCTTATGTCAGCTCTTTAGCTGCAGTGATGACCTGTTTGTCTGATGTGCAGGAAGTTGCTAAATTGATGACAAACCCTGAAAAGTAGGTTGAAAGAGGGAAGTGATTCTAATTTTAGAGACTTCTAGGTTGAAATACAGGAGGGAAAAGCTACCATCTGCAGAATGCAGGGACTGTCAGTTTTAGCTAAAGGCCTGCAGACTTGTTCAGTGACTGATTTTGAGCCCTCGTGAAATTCGGGATTTCTTAGCATTCTGATACAGGAATAAAGAAACATACCTGTTTTTTTTGTGTCTTAATTCTAAAGCCTGGCTTTATTCAAACCTACATTGATACATGAATGAAGATAGTGGATGCAAAACCCAAACAGAGGTCAGAAGGCAAAACTTGCCTGTCACGACCGTGGCCACTTCTACCATTACTGCTTTTCATCTGCTCTTCAATCTTTAGTGCACTGAAATGTGCATAGCTTGTCTTCTCTTAAACAGTTCTACTGAGCCCTGGCTTCTTGTGAGCAGCACTGATTAAAACGAAGCATACTGCTTCCTGCTTGTCTCAGATATTCTAATACTTTGTACAGAAAAAAGGACACAAAACTGTTGTCTAATTTCACATTCAAATAGAGGTCTGTGGCTTTTGATTCCAAGATCACCGCCATGCTTAAGATAGAAAGCTGATAAAACAGCATGACAAAGAAACCTTGTATTAATACCTGTGCTTATTTTCCTTTATAGCAAAATAAAACTTTAATTTTTATTTTTAGGAAAATTCACAAAGTGTTGCTGGAAAAAGGTGGCAGGTGGAAACAAAAATTTACAACTACAACCAGGAAAAGTTGTTAGCATATAGGAAGTCTTTCTTTCATCCCCAGTGCACACGGGGCATTTCCAAGCTCTTTTTCAGCCTCAGTTTTGAATGTATTCACAGATAAGAATTTATCTGCTCCTTCAGGAGATTTTGACAGATTCAAGATATCACAGTATCTTGATTTTTTTTTTTTTTTTTTTACTTCATTTTTTACCATCCTGACTTTAACCTAATCTAATTTCAATAATTCTAAGATGTACGTATTTTTGTGTTCCTGTGCACTGAAAGCATCTTTGTGTCTTTTAACCAGACTTCAAGTTGGTTTTTCAGGCCTGATTCTGAGATTTTTACCAAGCTGTATACAGCACAGGGTCTTTTAGAGCTGCAGTGAATCAATAATTCAGCCTTTATTTTTTTACTTATGTATTAGTAAGTCTTGAACTTTGATTTTTATGTTTTTCCTAGGTTGTCTCCAGCTTGTTTCTTTCTGTTCATGAGTAACAGAATGATTCTTTATTGCAAATAGTTCTATATAGGAAAGTGTTTTCTGGGAATGAGCAGGGTCATGACACTAAAACCACACACTTGAAAACAGTCCTAAAACATTTAACTGGCTAAACCAAACACAATTCTGTTAAACTTCCTCCCAGTCCCACAACAATTAACAAAGAACTAGATGCCTTCTTTAGGCTGGGAGGTATTTGTGATTTGAGATCATTGGCTGAAGGATGCTATACAGAAAATGACACAATAAATATATTGTTAATGTTTTATTGTAAGGGGCTGTGTATATTTTGCATAGTTATCACTGGTATTTGTTTGAAACTCTGACTTCTTACTGATTTTCAGTAGTAGTTAATGTCGTAAGTATGGTCTGAATTTAAATACCAACAATATTCCAGCAATTTCTCAGTGAATTGCTTGAATGTTCGTTTTAATGTTCATGTTAATGTACAGTCTGTTTTCCTGACTAGGGTTGTTTCCTGATAGCTGATTAGAGTCAGGCTGTGTTTTCCCTGGTAATCTTCATCTTTCCTTTGTTCTCTTTTGAAGGGACATCAGCCTCTAATATTGCCGACTCTGGAAAAGAAGAGCTGGTAGAGCCACCTAAACCAGAGAACAGATCTTTAATTCCCACAGAAAACAAGAAGATAGACAGAGAAAACGAGATAAGTCTGTTGCCATCCACAGACTCTTCACGCCCGGGAGTACCACCAGCAGGTAGTAACGAAACACATTCTGAATTTGCGCTAACATTGAAATGACCATGTAGGTAAGACTGCTTCCCATTTGCTTTCAGTATAGTATAATGAATATATTTCTTTTCAGAAGGGTAGCATTTGAATATTTGCCTTTTAACTTTGTGTTTCTTTGTAACTTTATCACATGGCCTCCTGTTTCTCTTTCCTACACCTCTCTTGGCCTTGAGGGATGCTGGCTATATCTATCCTGTGGGATCTAAAGGCATTTTCCAGGTCTTTGTGAACACATGGGTCCCATCCTGGCTCCGTACTACAACTAGACCAGTGCATACATTTCCTGCCCCATGTCCCTGTTGCCATGCAGAATAAATCTAGGCCAGAAGGGAGCCATGCACAGGTCAGCAGGCCCCTCTGCCTGGGAACGGGAGGCAGTAGAACCACAGGACAGATTGAAAAGAACAATAGTATAGACAGAGGGAGCTCTGTGTCCCCAAGCCAGGACTAGAAGGATGTGCACAGTCATCTTGCAAAGAGGAACCAGGAAAACAGCTGCCTGTCTTCACACAGTATTGCTCATTTTGACAGATTATCCCTAGTTAGGAAATTCAGCAAAATATCCCAGACCTCCATAATCAGCCGCAGGCTGTGGCACTGTAAAAAGAACCTGTACTTTCAATGCTCTTATTTCAGTTTCAGGTGCTGTTTCTGAAGGAGCCTTGTATTCACTCCCTTTGCCACCCCCTCCCCCAAGGGACCTTTTGAAATCCTTACAGTCAAATCCTCCTGTCTCATCAAGTGTGAAGGTAAATCCTTTTAGTCCTTATTGACTATAACAATGAAAATTGTCTTCGTTACATTCCATGTTTTCTCAGTTAAAGTTTGTCCCTCTATTTGTATAAAATAGAGTGGAAAAGTAGGGGTTGATTACAAGTTGTTTGGACTGAATACCGATGGATTACTAATGCTTCAATTAGATTACTTGCAGTGTGCATAATTTTTGCCAGTGATGGACCACTGAAGTTAAAAATTAACCATATTGCATGGAAAACATGCCCACAAATAGCAAATAATTTTGGAGGAATTTCTAGCATAGATTTTGCAGAGGACTTAACATTCCTGCTATGAGCACAGGACGGTACCACATATACCACTGACTAGTCAGAACAGCAGACTTCTATTAGTTTGATTATATACTTAAAATGTGTTTTTTCCTGAAACCTGGGCTAGTATCAAGTTTAAGTCAGGTTGCCCAGAGCCTCGTGTAGCTGACAATTGAAAATCTCCAAGGTTGGGCTGTTCTAGTGCCTAACCATCTCACTGTGACAAGCTTTTCCCATGTTCCTAATGATTTCATCACAATCTCTGTTCCTGCCTCCCTACAGCTCTCTTGTCTGTAAGGTAGTCCAGTTAGATCTGTTCTGTGGGTTCTCAGAGTGTTTCACAGATCCATGTGCACGCCCTGGTCCCATCATAGTGCTGTTTTGGCCTGTTTCCTTTGTTTTGTTTTGTTTTGAAGAAGACTGTGGTTTAAACTCTTCCAGAATAACCTGGTTCAAGGGTACCAGCCAGAAGAGAAGATTGCGACAAAGAATGTAGTAGTCTCAGAGCTTTTGAGAGGGAGCTAATGTTTTGTTTTCTCAAGTCTGGAGCACATTAAGGTTGTGAAAGCTGTGTGTTATTACAGTGGAACTGTAATAACAATTGGCATTAGGACTTGCCACACTGGAAGCAACAAATTATTGTGCAACTGATGCCAGATGCTTCAGAAGTAGATGTGAAGTTCCTACCAGAGCATAAATACATTATGAGGGGCCCTACTTTCTGATCCAACTGTTTCTTAGTGTATGCCCCAGCCATAAAGATTAGTTTCTTTGTAACTTAAATTAACATTACTTCAAAAAAAATATATGGACTTTTAAACAAAATTAAGTCTATTTTCTGGGAAGGGTGGACATGCAAATTGGTAATTGACTCTTCTACAAGGCAAAAGTTTTATATCAGCAAAACACGTCAAGACAGTTATAACAAAGGGAAAGCATCACATGTACAGTACTTTTCACAGTTTCTTTCAACAATCACAGTGATTGCTTAGATCATGCAAAAGCAAATACAACTGAAAGAAGGAAAAAGCATATGAATTTTCATAAGAGAAACTTGTTTCTTCTGCACATGTGTAGCCCTGCAGCTCTCTTGCTCCTCAGCAGGAGACAAGGACGGATCTCCCCAGTGGAAGTCTTTTGTGGACCCAGAGGGAAGTTACTAATGCCACAAGTGGTTTCAGTGACAAGAGCAGAATTTGTGAAGGTACTTTTGCAGATGTCTACAAAGGTCGGAGGAACAACATAGAGTATATCATCAAAAGACTGAAAGAGGCAAGTACTCCACCTTTTTCTTTTTCTTTGAAGGGGGTATGTTATTATTATCTCTGAAACATTAGTTGTTGTTTACTATTGTATGGGCAAGGAACCAGAAGGGTACACGAGAGGAGAGGTAAAAAGGAAAGGATGTAAAGTAAGTAAACCTAGATTCAGCAAACACATATGAGAGATACTTAAGTGACTGGTGTTATTAACTCTAGCCATGGGAGTAGCCTGCAATATAGCTGCTTGCATTGATGATTGAATCAGATGTGTCCTTAGGCTGGTTTTTGTTCTAATTTTCAGTTAATTGTTGTGTTTGACCCTAAGTTGCCTTCAGTGATACTTGACGGTTTTCCAAGGTAGCTTGTCATATAGAGACTGAAAGATCTCTACAAATGCAACATTTTAATAATTACTGTTGACATTCTAGCGCACGTTTTCATTTTTCAGACGGAATGCACAAGCCCGGATTCCACCCAAAGGTTCTTCCATACCGAAGTACAGATTTGCTTTCGGTAAGTGTTGGCTTTCAGGTGCAATCAGTGCATTTCCTGCTTGTGGCCTGTGCCCATATCTTTAGTTTAAGACTGATGAGCCTCTGTCTTGAGTGCTGTGCTGCCCTCAATAAGAGGGTTATGCACAGCCTCTACTGGAGCCATGGTAAAGAGCATGCCTCCTGTTGATGCTGCAGGGCAATGCTGAGCAGACACCATGCTCTGCCAGCCCTTGAGGTGGTGAAGAAGCAGTGTCTTCTGCAGCTCGCATCCCTCCTACCTGCACAGAATGGGCTGCACTTAACCATTCTCTTTGCTGCTAGATTAGTCAGCCCTCTGCTGTCCTGCTCAGGGCCATTCTCTGCTTCCAGCTGCAGGAAAATTTCCAGTTGCCTTGAATTTAGGCATTTATTCCAGCTCAGGAGTATTTTCTGTGTTGCTCATATTTCATTTGCAAACCACTGCTGATCTGTGCCTGCAGGTGCTGTCATGTCAACATCTTGCAGCTGCTGGGTTTCTCAGTAGAAACTGGATTGCACTGTCTGATATATCCATACCTGCCTAATGGATCACTACAAAACAGACTGCAGTGTCAAGTAAGCAAATAATCTGGGTCTGTTAATCTACGTGTGATTACAAATCCTGGCCTGTTATTGTATGAAAAGCAATTATATCCTTTGGAATACTGAGAAACAGCCAGAAATTGCCCAGATATCTTGACTACAAGTTCTACAAAGGCTGCAGCTCATTTCCAGTTTCCAACTGCAAAGCAGACCAGGTCAACAAGAAGTTTCTGCTGTGCAGCCTTTAGCCTTTTCAAGTTATAAGGAATCTGGAAACTGTGTCTATTCATATGTAATGTTTCATTGGATTTGGGTTTGTTTCTGTAGAATCTAC
This sequence comes from Pezoporus flaviventris, assembly GCF_033815535.1. Taxonomy (NCBI): domain Eukaryota; kingdom Metazoa; phylum Chordata; class Aves; order Psittaciformes; family Psittacidae; genus Pezoporus; species Pezoporus flaviventris. Next base: position 9,582,352 of record NW_026892569.1, on the reverse strand, counting down.
AATCATATTCATTGGCATAATGTGCTAGGAAGTTTCACAAGGGTTACGAGGGAACAGGTTGAGATGTTTACACCTATTCAAAGAGCATCTGCAGAGGAGATGGTAGGGCAGAGGAACCTTAGAGCAGCAGTCCATCAAAGCCAGTGCTGTGCCTCAGTAATGGGCAGTACCTGACGCTTTGGGCAAGTGTGATCCTTATCTCACTGTGTCCCATAGCATTAAAATGTGTAGCACAATATGCAAGGATAGGTTCTTTCCTTGGCCTAGAAATCGTCACATTCTGCCTTGGACCAAACTTTTGATTTAGGTCAGCAGGAGTTTTGACTGGGACTAAAGCTAAGCCTTTGGTTTTCAAAACTACTGATGTCTTGGAGTCTTTTGTTCTATGATATACCATTTTCTTCATTTCCTTGCAGGAGGATTCTGCTCCACTGACCTGGGCGTTGCGAATTAGCATTGCTGTAGGGCTTCTCCGAGCTACAGAGTATTTACATAATTCCGGAATTCTTCATGGGAATATCAAAAGGTGAGGGATTTGGCAACTCAGCTCTTCCATCGTCACCTCTTATTTCCAGGATTTCTTTAACACTAATGGCTGAAAGGCTGCACAATTGTGAAATCCATTTGCAGTGTCTTTCTGCTGTCTCTTGTTCTGTGGGGTCTTTACCATTTTATGTTTAAGCCATCTCTTTTCTGAGTGATGGAAGTATATTCTTTTGAGGTTATTTCTGGACTGCTTGTTCTTCCCCCTCTCCCTTTCTGCCATTCTTTATCCTTTCACTCATACACAGCAGGCCAAATGCTGGAAGCTTTCAGCGCTTTTCTTTTAAAGTGTAGAACTGTAATTTTTTGCCTCAAGTTAAAGTGATTACTTGACCAGTATTGTTATTTGTCTTTATCACAGCTCAAATGTCTTGTTGGATGAAAACTTTACACCAAAGCTTGGACATTCAGGTCTGCGACTGTATTCTGTTGATAAAAAATCAGAATATGCCACAATGAAAACCAGAGTCCTACAGGCTTCTCTTACTTACCTGCCAGAAGATTTTATCAGGCATGGGAAGTTAACAGAGAAAGTTGATACATTCAGCTGTGGTGTGGTATGTGGCCTTTTTAACACATTCCATTGCATTCTTTGGTGCTTCTAGACAGGAAATTGGATATAAGACTGGATTTGCTGACAGTTTCATATTGCTGACTACATAATGTGTTGAAATACTGGTTCTAATTATGTTCACACTCCAAATATATTCAGTTTTGGCCAAGTGAGGTGAATCTTTTGAACAACACAAACAAAATTGTTTCTTGCTGGAGAAAGTTCTTGCTGATCATTTAAAAACCCAAACACAAAGAGCAGCAGGATGCCTGCAGTTGGGTTCTTGGAATTCTTGCAGATTTGCCACAGGAACTGCTACAGACATCACCTGTCAATTTGGAATTTCAAGTAAAACAATTGATAGGCTTGTTACCTGTATCTGGGTATTTCCATTTAAATAGTCCAGTGTGATTTCTTATCTAGATGTAGAATGACTTCCTTATCATCCTTAGTTTCAACAATGTCTTTTGTACCTAACTATAAAATAGACTTAGCTTTGGAGATAGACCATAAAGATCACAAATCATAAAGATCAAAATCATGACTATTGCCCAGATCTGGCATTGTTAAACCATCTGAAGTAAAAATACAAATTTAAATGCCCTGGCAGTTATTTCTTTAGCTACAAAACGCACTTTAAAAAACAGAATTAATTCTGAACAGATTGTTTTATCTTCCATATATTCTTTCTAGGTTTTAGCAGAGATACTGACAGGGATTAAGGCCCTGGATGAAGGGAGAAACCCTATTTATCTGGTAAGAAGAAGCAGGAATAACTAATACCAACACAAGTGAATGGGGTTACTGTCATAGAATGAATTTTCATTTTATATAATAGTTCATTATTTGGAGTCTGCTGTACACATCCTGAAAAAGGGATATTTAGAAGCCATATTGCAGTTCCATTAACATCAGTAGCCTACCTGCCTTTAGACAGAGGCTGGATACTTATTCTCATTTCACACACCACACTCATGAGTACTGGCCTGATCATCGTAGTAGGGGATACTCCAGAATACTGGTGTTTAAATACATGTGTATTTATTTAAGAGAGAAGACTTTGTGCTGAAATGCTGCTGCATGGGGTTTTTTTATGTGCCAGAAAGATGTCTTATGAGCCAAACTGAATGGGCAAACGTGGGCAGGCGGTAACCACAGTTGCTCAGCATCGTGTTTATCAGGTGCTTATGTGTTGCACTACTGTCTGGAATTTCTATCTTGGCCAATTTGCCCAAGCTGTGATTAGAACTACACAGCAATCAGAATTGGCCAGGCTCACTGAATGCCATTAACACCATCCTCATGAGAACAGACTCCACCTATATTCCTTGTGGGATGTGCTCCTGACTCCCCATCTCATTGAAGCCTTTGAAGGGAAAACTGTAGTGTTCTTATTTACTATTTCTAAGCAATTCATCAATGTTCAAATAGGTTCAGAAAAGAAAGGATCCCAGGTTTATGATTTCTTTAGCACGTTTGAAAAGTCCTGAGCAAGAATGCTGCTCTATATGTATCTTTTTCATTCCTATAAATAGGCATAGGCCTAGAGGAGCTGGGTCTGGTTTAGTGAACTTGACATTAGACACATGCAGAGAAAACCTTTGGCCTTTTAGTGAAAACAAACATTTCTGTCAGCTGCATGAATGGAGATTCTTAAAGCTTTTAGGTCTGTAAACCCACCATTAAGGAGCAATAATAACAAATATATGGCAAGATTCATATTCTCAGTGATTCAAGCAGAAAAGAGTGTTTGTGTTCATTTTGCCTTCACTAATGTATCTGTTTCCTTTGAACAGAAAGATATGATTGCTGATGAAATCCAGATAGCAAAAGAAAGCTCATATTCCAAAGTAAAAAAATTGGAAAAGCTAGCTGCCAAGGAAATATGCTCTAAATATCTAGACAAGAAAGCAGGACACTTGCTGGAAGAGGTTGCTATTGATTTTGCCTCAGCCATCTGCTTTTGTCTGAAAAAGAAGAATTCTAACACAGCAGAGGTAATATTTAAAATACATTGACCAAGATTTTAGTCTTCTTGACAGCAAGGTCTAAAGCTCCACATTCATGCCTTGCTTATTTGTGGGAGTGTTGACATATGAGAACATGTGTAAGGAGGAGTACAGGAATTACTCTGCATTCACAGGTTTTGTTCTTACAAACAGGTTCTTGAAGTGATGGAAATGGCTGAAAATAAACTAAGAGAACATTACATCTGTGGAGGCAGCACTTCTGGATTCTCCATGAACACTCCCGAAGAAACTGATGATGAGACAGTGAGTCTCAGCATGGACGTGCCTTCTGCGGGGAAGAATAAAGAGGACAGCACACAGCCTGCCATCCTGACCAGTGCCAATCCATGCCCACCTTCAGTAGGTGTTGTGTTGCCTGACGTTTACTGTGAACAGATGTCAAGGGTGCCTTGTGAATCAGATGAATTAAGTAGTTTTATATGGAACCCTTCAGAAAAATCTACAGATGAGCTATCTAGCTGTAACGGTGCTGAAAATGTGGCAGCCTCTGATTACAGGATCAAGCAGGAAAAGCCTGTACATGGACTCCAGGAAAGAAATGCGGCATGTGCCAAAAGTGAGGACATCTTGGAAGCAGCATCTACAGCACAGAGCACGTCTCAACAAAAACACACAGCCGGTGACTCTCCATGCTCTTCACAAGGTAAATAGAGATCAATCTGAAGGGTGTATGAGGAACATTCAAACATGCACCATCTTCAAGCTGTTTGTGCAAAACTTCCCATGTTTCTGTTGGGATAACTGAAGCCTTTATAAAAGTGCTCTAGTATCACAATAGTGGGGACAAATTACTCTCTTCTCCAGGATTGCTTAGGTTCTTCTTCCTACTTCCGAACACATCTCAGTAAATCTTTTTGCCTTAGTCATGATTTTACCAATAAATCTACAAAATGTTTTCTGGTTTTCTATCAGCTGTTTTTTTCCTAATCCATTTTTGGATTATTTTATTATCTACTCCTTACACAAGTGGATTTTTTTCTTAATATTTGGGCTTTTCTTTTTTTGCTTTTCAGCATTAGCCAGAGAGACATCTTGGAAAATAAAGATAAATGATAAAAAAAAGAAGCTCATGGAAAATATTTTGCTGTATGAAGAAGACAAATTAAACAGTTCTGAACTTTTTGAATCATAAATCAGATGGATTCACAAACAGTGGCCAGCTCTGAAGAAGAAATAAATACCGTCTCCTCATTAGAACAATGGTAAAATTCTACCTTTCTTGTAAGGCTAAGTAGCAGATTTGGATCAGTATCAGTAACCCTGACTAAAGAAAACAAAAGTGATCACACTGAGAAGAAACAGGAAACATCTGTTCTAAAGCAGATAAAAAGCACAATGCCACTCTGTAAACAGAAATGCCTTCTTCCTTCTCATGTGTAATGTAGAGATATGGCAAACACAAACTGCCAAAATAATTTACCATCCTTTTGCAGTGTGTTTCAGAAAGCATCTACGTAAAATGTATGTCTTATTTAAAAACACAGTCCTAGGAGTTATAGGGCAAGCACTGATCAGTAACCAGTTAGCAGTGCTCTTTACTGTTATTGTACAAATAGACAGAAATCTCCAGAGAGATTGGAGGTTTCAGTTTCCCAAAGAATTTATCCTATTCCATCTAATCTTAGCCCACATACTCAGAACTACTACATTACCAGAGAGGGGATTTTTTTATGCAAGTTCTCAGATGTATTCTACATGACTCAATCGCAATTTGAATTGCACTGAACGTAGCAGTAAGTAAATAATTTAAGCCATATTAGTCTATGAGCTTCTCTACTACATAGATATGACACCTTTGGAAGTTTTAACCTTTCAGCTTCACCGTTAGGAGATGGTGTTTAATGCTTCACAATTGATTCTTGGAGGTTAATTTTTTCTAAGTGTCCTTTATATGTTGTTAAGGTTTCTCATTGTGCTTCACACGGTAACTGTTGTATATTTTGGATTAGGGACAAGATTTTAATTTAAAATGTCTTTAATTTTGTTATAGGTCGCTTGAGGTTTGGTTTGTTATATTTATTTTGGCTATCAGTGAAAGATGAGCTAGTGAGTGGATCTGGTCATGGTGCCACACTCACCATATATTCTGAGAGAGGACTAGTTCTGTGTGTCTCTTGGCTTACCCAGCATTAGCAGCCTTGGGGTCAGGCTTGGTGATCATGCTTAAAAGAATTAAAAAAGCAACAGCCTTGTATTCTATCATATTTATTAGCAAGTGAAAGCCCCTTAAGAAAGTGTCACTTTCATTGCTACAACTATTTATTACATGTGATATTGTTAGCATATTCCACTCTTGTGCAGTCTAAGGAAATGCAGTTTTATTATAAACAAAACTATTGGAACATGTAGCTCGGCTTACAGACAGATCACTGCTGCCTCTTTAGCTTAGCTGATATGGCCTGATGTACAGAGGTGGTTAGAATTCACAATGGAGTTGAGAGAATATTTTTTGAAATCCATGAATTTTGGTGTAATTCTTTTCACTGGAATTGTAATGGTCTGGTTTTCCTAATTCTAGATGAAGGTCGCTGAGAAATACCTCATATCTTCTATATCTGTACAGTACCTAGTTTATTGTAGGTATTATTCGGAGCAAGTAAAAGTATTTTAACTAGAGACCTGAGTATTAGAATCATCCTACACGTTTAGCATATTGATTTCTACACTAGAAACTGGTAAAATGCCATATTTAGAAGTGCCTTGGATACTGTCTGTATGTTTGCCAGTGTCAGATTCTTTATTTTACAAGAATCAAATCAAGACAACATTGGTACTGACATAAGAAGCATTGAGTATATTCAGATTGGTCAATAACTGTTTAATTCTACATGAGATTTAACTGAGATATTTTGTGGTGCTGAAACTGTAATATTTGTTGGTTTTCATGGGTATATTTTGTGAGATCCATGTTAAATACCTCAGGTGTCCTCCAGGAAGAAATGCTCACAGCCACACCCCAGGGCTGAATGGAAAAACCTAAGGTTTTTAAATGGAGAAACATAGTTTATACAGTTCTGTTTCATGAAAATGCTTTAATGGTTTTGTTCTCTTGCAGTCACAAAATGAAGCTGTTATTTTTTTGCCTTGTTCCATGTTAGTTTTAAAGTATTCTGAGCTAATGGTCTGGTGGAGTTACACGAGTACATAATGGAACATCTATAAGACACTGTCTTAAGTCTGAGAATAATGGTACTCTGCTGCGTATCTTGGCTATTCTGTATAATGTATGTTTTTAATCTCAACTCAGCAAATTTGTACATTACCATTTACTAATATTTTGTGAATAAACAAAAAAGAAAAAAATCTTTATAGCTTGCTTTTTTGTGATTTATGGCACAGAAAATGCGTTTCAATCCACTCGGTTTAGATAACTTTGTGATAATTAGTGCAGACATGGTTATTTGGGTTTTGTTCACTGTTGAATAGCTGATTTTTTTTCCTTTGAGATGTCCCTAGAGAAAAATTTCTCTCTAAAATTAATACTTAAGAGCATTACTGAGATACAACTGACATTTTCTGATGTTCAGATGCACAATCTGAAGTATCCTTCATCCTTAAGACATCGTAGCTGTTAGTCAAAAATTAAGGACAACTCTGCTTTGTTTTTATCCATGAACACTAGAATAAGGGCATAGAATATAATTTTTGTTTTAAACACAGTGGTTCTGGAACTGTGCAAGGAAAACTGCCAACAGCAACAACGCCAGTGCTTTGTCTGTGAGTAATACTTTTTGCTGAAGCCTATCAATTGATGGTTGCCTGTGTCTAAAAGCACAGATCTAGGCACAGGCTTTAAATATATACATATACCTAATTGTGTAGGGTTATTTTTTGCCATCATTCAGTCCCACAGAACTTTTTATTATTGGTGTTATCTTGTAGTCTTGAGTTCTATTATTAAAAACAAGCCTGAAGGTGCCCATGTAAATGAAACCTTCGCTTTTATGTCATCATTCCCTTTTGGCCAGTTAATACTCTTAGAGGGCAGCCTAACATCATTTGTGCACTTAAAGACCTCTAGAATCGTTCCTGTCATTTGTATTTTTAGGTATGATGTAATACTTTACAGTGGAAGTCTTTCAAACCTTGTCATTTTTTATAGGAACAGGAAGTCAAGAATGAACATAATGGGTTGAGAAACAATTCCACTTGAATTAGAAAGCAGATGTAAAAATCCTGTGTTGCAGCAGAGCTACTTTATTGTTTTGTTTTGCTTGCTGTAGTTGGTTGCTTTCTATGGACCAAAAGGCACATTTTTATCTGAACAAGTGAGGCGATGAAATACATCGAATTTATGTTTCGTGCTGTCCAAAACCAATTGTAGTCTCTAACTATTTACCCTTTACTTTTGTCTGTATAACTTGATAATGTTGTCTGAACCTTGTTTAGTGTCCTGTGATGTCCGATGGTCATTTAATACTTCCATTCAGATAGACAAATAATGATATGTTTTACTGTAAGCATAATGTGATGACAGCAGAATTGTAGGGAATCGGGCTGCTCCATTTCTAATTGTTGTACTGGCTAGCTGTGGAGTTACATAGCACCTTCCTTTTCCTCATCCTTTGGATTGTTGTTCTCCTTAACTCACACGTTGTTTAGTTGTTGGTAACTGCTTAAACACGTTACATACAATATCATTTACTGTCTAGCTTGAAAACTAAACCAAAGTGCAATGAGGTAAATGCTGTACAAAGAGCAGAAAAATAAGTTCAACTTGAGAGAACAGAATAAAAATCACAGGAAGAAGAAAACAAAGCGCCAGTGATCCACTGTAATATTCCTTAAGGCACTCCAGAGCCTACTTAGAATGTTGGAAGGAGAAATCTTGACTGCATGAAGGTCAGGCTGTTAGACCACAGTGTGGAAGAGTCTGTAGGGTAGGTGGCACCTTGAGAAGCATCCATATCGCTCCTAAACTTGAAGGTGTCTGACAAGTGCAACTGTATTCAGCCAGACAGAGGACAAAGCAGGTGAAAGAACCTGTGGCTGTTCAGAATGACTCAAGGCACCCTGTGACTTGTCCAAGCCCAGCCACTGAAGGAGCATCTGAGTCTGCATTTGTGGATGAACAAAACCCAAACAAACAGGTGAATAGACGTGTTGAGGTATTTGTGGGATCGTGGTGGTTCAAATGCTTTGGAAAAAAATTAGGAAGATGAAATGTTTTTTAGACTTTTTTTACTTCAGGAGTTGGCTGGTTTTGTAAAGCCCAGTCCAGTGATGTGCCATTACAAGAAAAGAGAAACATTAGGTCATGCTTTAGATTGAGGAACTATTATAATTGAAGTGACTGGATATTTTCCACTTCCCTTATCTGTAAAGAATTAAACACTTCAAGTAATTATAAAATATTACCTATTTTGAGTGACTCTTGATTGTTACTACTTTAATGGGACATTACTGTTTAGATATTATTTTGCATAGGAACTAGGTTGATTATAGCCTAATTAGTCACCTTATTTCATTTTCACAATTGAATAATCAAATTAGTGGAAGACAATTTTATGTCTCTATATAAATATATATAATGAAATATATATATTCATATACATATATATTTCATTACCTCAAATTATTAGTAAGAATGATCCACAAAGAAACAAGCATATTCAGCTACACCATTTGATTGAGGGGGGTTTGTTGTTGTTGTTAAATTAGTTCATTGTTAATTCATTGCATCTTCACAAGGTCACCTTGGCATCCACTGTACGCAGAACAACCAGTTGTAGTCAATAGCCAGGTGCTTACCCACCTTCTGTTAGACGTGGGGTTTTTCACCTCAATCAGTGCTTAGAAATAAGATAATGAGAATGCCAGTTTCAAAAATACCAGTACTGTGTCAGAGGGGAGAGACTGAGCTTATTTTGTCAAATAGATTTCATAGCTGCTTTGGAAAAAATCCTAGCTCGGCTATTGTAACGTAGGCTGGTTTATGCTACCCTCTTCTGGTTAATGTCATATTTGCAAGAGAGAATGTGCTGGCACGGATTTATAGGTCCAAGAATATTTTTCTCTAGATCACCAGGAAAAGTTGGTGGGGTTGTGCTGCCTTTTTATTGTATTTTTATTAAGACAGATCAATAAGCTGGAGAAGCAGCAACACAGCATGATAGCCTGTGCCACGCTCTTTATTCTGTGGCCTAGCTTAGCCAGGGCTTTTTCCTCTCAGTGGGTAGACTGTATCCTACCCAACTGTCAGAGATCTAGGAACAGCCATCCTGACTACAGAGCTGTTTATTTTAAGAAGATTCATGCAGTATCTCTAGCTGACAGTTCATTTCCTATACTTTGGGCAGCCGATTGGTTGGCTGTTTCCATGGAATATGTTTAGAAAACATGAAATATAAATAGAACACAAGCCAAAGATCTGCCGTGGAAGTGATGATTAGAGCTCAACTTAATACATGTAGCTTCAGTGGTCTTTCTGACTCTTCCTTTTTATAACACTTCTGCAGGATTCAAAAAGTACGTGTTCATATCCTTACTCTGGGCTACACCCCCAAGATTAATCCTTTTTAACCCACTTCCCTCTTCACTTCTATTTCTTGTTTGCCTTCTGGTGCAGTATAGCACCAGACAGTACTGGTGCCAAAGGGATCACTTCGGTTAGGTGAATAATTCTGTGACAGAAGAGAATATGTTCAGTAAAAACTGTGATTGTGCTTAATTCATTGCATTAGTCTGTTACAAATCTCTTCAGGAGGAAATTATAGGAGACATTCATGGATTATCACAGATCTCTATGTGCTGAGGTAGAGAAGGGAACAAGTGATACACTGGAGCATGTAGGGTGATGCATTTGAAGGCACGAAAACTTACCTTGGACCTCTGATATATGCACCAGTATGGATACGATTCTGAATTCAAACAAACTGGAAAACTCACTTTCTTGGATGGTTTTCTTTGTGTGTGTATGTATGTGTGTGTTGGTTCTTTTAAACTGAAAGTGACATTAGATGGTTTCCTTAATAAGACCCATCTTCACAAATCCCTTGGCAATGAAGCTCATTTGGCAAGTCCTTGTCCATCTTGTTTGTGTAGTTTGTTACAAAAACTGTAGTTTGAGCTACTCTGAAACTACCAAAACAAACCCAGAAGTGCAGTTTCAGCAAAAGCTTTACTCTCTATGGTAGCAACTCTTCAAGAATCAAAAGAGGCTTGCACCAGTTAGTTTTATATATATATATATATATATATATATATATATATATATATACACACTTAAAAATATATTACATGTTATACATGATATATATTTATATGTAAATATAAATATACACATTTATGTACATATATTTACATATTTTAACATATAACTATATGTATATAAAGGTATATAATACATTATATATTTTATATATTACATAATTATACAATAATTTACCTATAAATTTATATTTTATATTTTTATTTGTATGTATTTATATGTTCATTATTATAAATATATTATACATACATTTATATTTTATATATAATTTATATTATCTATATATAATACATATATTTTATTATATTTATATATACTAGTATGTAGTATATAAACATTTTCTATAGAAGCATATTTATAAATACCAATAAATATAACTATATATTATATAATACAAAAATATATAAAGATCTATTAATATACATTTTATAAATCAACATATATATCAATATATATTTATATACTTGTATATTTTTATATATTTATATAAATTTATGTTTTATATATTTATGTGGTCTTTATATATAAATAAAAACATACACACAAAGACATATTTTCTATACATATTCATATTTATATATTTATGAATATTCGTATGTAATTATAGCAATACCTAGATACATATATATTATAAAGCTATATTATTAAACATCATTCTATCATATATATGCTATACATCTATTTATAGTATTATATGAGATATATTTTATATCTGTATAAAAATATATAGATATTATATTAAAATATATAGCTGTTTATAACTATATATAAAGATATTTAAAGATATATGTACATATAACGATATATAAAAATTTATTTAATGATATATTTATATATATCTATATAAAAATATGTTTATATATAGTTATATATATTTATATAAACTTTTAATATATAAATAAAATACTTAATTTTATATATAAAAAATTATCTATGTTTAAATAAAACCTGAGCAGTTTGCCCTGACAGACACTGGAACAGATTATCTTTTAAGGCAGAATAAAAGATCAAGAGCCAAAATAAAGGGCAATGTTAATCACAGGTTATAAATACGTATATAAAATAAGTACATATAATATATGATATTATATAATTATATATTATTCTTAATAGTTTATATAAAATTAATATATTAACTATATATTGATATTGTAATAAATTATAATATATATAAATATACTAATAACATATAATAATAGAATATATTAATATTATATAATAATATTTAAATATAAATATAATATAATTAAAATATATTTTATGCTTATTTTTTATACGGATATTTATAAATCTAAACCTTTTTGTATATAATTGTAGTAATAATTCATATCTATACATAAATATTATATATTCATATTTCATACAATTATAACAATAATTTATAGTTATATATATTCAGACATAAATGCTTATATATACTTACAAATATATAAAATATATATAAGTATATAAATAATAATTCATATTTTATATATATTTTTAAAAACAAATTTATAAATGTTCTATATTTGTATATGATTTATATGTTTTTATATATTTATAAGTATATAAATATATCTTTTATATATTATATAGTCATATATGTAATAATATGATATATATTTATACATATTTACATGTAAATATATAAGTATATATTTATAAATGCATTGTTTATAATACATAAAATATAATATATTGGTATAGTTATATAACATGTATTATATATTAATTATATGTACATTCAGCCTGTGATTAACATTGTCCTTTATTTTGGCCCTTGATCTTATATTCTTCCTTTAAAGATCATCTGTTCCAGTGTCTGTCAAGGCAAACTATTCAGGTTCACATAATTCTTCAGAGTTGTGAAATCAGTAATAATTTCATTTTAAAGTAAAACTGAAGACAAATCAAGCATCCTTGATTTTTTGATTGTTTTTTTTCATCCAGGTTTCTATGCAGGCAGAAGATAAGGTGGCTTTCACGTAGTTGCATTTCATCAGAGCAAGACTTACTTGTTTAATGGCCATAGAAGCAGCCCTTCAGGAGGAAGTCTGGGGAAAACAGAGATTGGAGCTTGGAATCTTGAGAGGCAGGTTGAAAGCAGAAGCATGAAGTGATTTTGCCCACGTTTTGAGGGCACCGTATTTTCCTCTTCAGCAGTAGCTGGGTGCATACAAAGTGCCAGGAGCTGCTGCCACCAGCTCTGCCCTTCTGCTCCTACTGACACCCCAGGGGCAGGGTGATGGGCACCACCATGGACCTGGATTCTCAGCAGCAGAACAGCTTGCTCTAAGGCATTGGTAAGTTTCTCAGCAAGCCAGCCCTGTTGTGTTTTGCAGCCTTTTCTCAGGATACAGTGAATGAGTCTTGGCAAGACCTGTAACAGCCAAGGGCTGACTCCTTACTTAGCTTTCCTATGAGTCTCTTCATCCATGAGCCTTGCAACCCAGCCCATCCTCAGTACTGACCCAGTTTATTCATGTAACTACAAGGAAAACAACACTTAAACACCAAACAACAAAACAAAAGGCAAACCTCTCCCTCTTGGCATGCCAGCATGGTCAGGCTATGTGCAGGTTCCAGTGCCAGGCTCACCAAGACTGGGATCCAGTGGTTTCCTTTTGGCTCCCCCAGTTCTGTCCACAGGACCCCCAAAACCACCTGGAGCAGCAGCACCTTCTTCTGCCCCAGGAACAGAGCCTTACCCGGGCCATTGCTGGGGCTCACTGCAGGGCTCAGTGCTAAGAAAGCAACCTTTGCAGAGTGTGGGCTCTTATGGCTCCCAGCAGGAAATGGGGGCTATTGGGAACAGCTGCCAGTGTTACTGGGTCTCTCTACCTCTGATCAGTGGGCTCAGCTGATGCTATGGGGTCAGCTTGGGTTGGCATGGGCTCAGTCAGGAGGAGTAGCACCACGCTATCTTGCTTCTCAAGTGTTTAGAGACTCCTCTTAATAAAAGGGAAAAAAGCAAAATCTGTATTGTGTTTGAAGAGATGAGGCTCGAGCCTTCCTGCTCTTCACCATCTCCTCGCCATTGCTCAAGGCAAAACCTGCATCTCCCAGAAATGTGGGGAGGACTTTCCTCCAGCAGAGCAAGTCCCCTGTGCTGTGCATCATGCCACACCACAGCCCTCTTATTCACGGAATCACAGAACTGTTTGGGTTGAAGGGACCTTAAAGCTCACCCAGTTCCAACCCCTGTCAAGAGCAGGGGCCCCTTCCACTAGAGCAGGTTGCTCCCAGCCCCGTCCAACCTGGCCTTGAGCACTGCCAGGGATGGGGCAGCCACAGCTTCTCTGGGCACCCTGTGCCAGCGCCTCAGCACCCTCACAGGGAAGAGCCTTTTCCCAATGTATAATCAAAATCTACTCTCTTTCACCTTAAATGCATTCCTCAAAGGAAAAAATAATCATTGCATAGCAGACTCCTTCAATCACTAGATTTTAATAGCCATATAAATCCTTTGCATACAGCAATCTGTAGCATATGAGAAACCATAGAGATACCAAACAACATTTTCTGGCTTTAACCACATAAAACTATCAGCAATTTTTATTTTGTTTTTTTTTAGATCAACTCCTGTAGTAGAAACAATAACCAAGCAATAACAGCAAACCTCTGATCTGCTAAAAGAACAATGCTTCTTCTCTCAAAAAGAGCAGAGAAGCTGACAGGGAGTTTCAGATACCTGTACAGATCTGGGGACCTCAGAGAGACGTCGTGAAGATGGCTGTCAGCACCGCAAGCCTGCGCACCCAGTCGGAGGGGCTCTGGTCTAGGGGTGTCAGCCCCGAGGAGCACTGGGGGTGATGCCATCTGCTGATTCACCTTCAAGAGACCCATGCACCTCCATGCCCTCCAACAGCCTGAGTCCTGCCTGAGACAGGACCAGCCCCTTCCCCGTGGTGAGTGTCTCACCCAGGGACATGCAGGACCTGTCTCCTCGCAGGCTGCAAAGTGTATCTTGTCTGCATCTCCCATTTCCACCTACAATTCATCACTCAGCAGTTACAACCATCCAGAGGACACACAAGTACACCGAACCTTCCCACACCACCGCCCAGAGCCTCGCAGGAGACCTGCCCCCCTCCTCCCCACCCAGCAAGCCCAGGAGCCCGCATCCCCTGCGCTATGCACACACACACAGCCTGCTCCAGCCCTCACGCCTGGTTTCAGCGACGCTGGCGTTCGCAGAATTCACGGAATTCATTAAGGAAGTCGCTATTTACATCAACGTGTTCAGCAACGCGATGTGATGGAAGAGCTGAGACAAGAGTTTGCCCGAGTTTGCTGACTCGCACCCTGCCCACGGGCTTATTGCTGACTCAGGCTCGGGGGCCGAATTGCCCCGGGTCGTTTCCATCCCTCTGGCTCACATGCCACCATCTGCATCCCAAGTTTTGACTCTCTATGTTCACCCTCAGGGGGAACCATCCCATGGGCAAGGCAGGCTGTGCGTGGACGCCGTACCCTGGGCAATGTTAAGGCATTACATATACACGGGAGCTGTTCAGGGATTTAGAAAACCCACTCAAAGTGTAAACATTTTGCACATACAGTCATTGGACTCCTACGCATGAAGTTTTCTGTTGTTTTCTGCATAAATCACGAGTTAAGGAGCTACACAAAGAGCACTCGAGCTGGAGCACTGGGGTTCTCTTACAGCACAGCAGCATGCAACGTGACGGGACTCTAAGTAGTAGAAATATTGTTAAGTCTCGGTGCAGGACTCTTCCACCTTCCTACACTTATAGAGTTTAGGTAAGTCATTAACAACTACGTGCTGGTAACTTGGGTAAGACGGGCCACTGCGTAAGGAGCTTCAGCACACGGCATGGCTAGCGCTTGGTGATTTCAGCTCGTTTCTACTTTATCTCTAAGTAGAAAAGGGAGAGATTCTGCTTCCATTCCTGTATCTATGGAGGATGCTCAATGACCCCTAGGTCGCTGTGCTGGCGGTGCTATAGGTTTAGGTCTCAGTGGTTCTGATTCTGCCTTCCTCAGGGACTTTGGCACATTCAACCCGATTCATACAAGATCCCTGAGAACTTATCAAAGCTGCAGTACTTTACAATTTAAAAGACCCAGCGTGGGTGCTTGGCTACCCGCCGCGCTCATGCCTGCTTCTTGTTGTTGTCCGTGCTCTGCAGCAGTGCCAGGAACTCCAGGATGAGGTTGGCTGTCTTGCGGGGCCGCTCCACCACCACCGAGTGCCCGCAGTTCTCCAGGATGTACACATGGCAGTCTGGGATAGCGCTCGATAAAACATTGGCACCGGAAACATCCAGGACCTGGATGGCAGGGGAAAACATAGTCAGTCCCACAGGCAGAGCTGGGCTTTGCTGGACACCATAGAAACCCCACTGGAGGTGACTTTGCAAGCTCAAGTGAGATGCTGAGCAGGGATGTGGATACAATCGTTGTGATGCCAGCTCCATCCCATGGTACCCATGCCTGGGAATAGGGCAGGGAGGCTGCATGGTGTCTGTCTCCTCATACAGCCAGGAACTCTTAGATGTTTTTTGACTGGCAGCTCAGTGCAAAGGAGTCATGGCAAATGCTTACACTTCTGTATTTACAGAGCCCTTTGCATAGGGGACAGGGACACACATGTGCCACACTGCGCCCCTGTGGGTGGGCACGGGCAGAGGTGGAAATGTGGTGCTGTGGGTAAAGAGAAGGGGGCTGCATACCTGGTCCTGCCTTCCCCAGATGACCTGCGTTGGCGCTTTGATCTTGCTCATGTTCTCATGCAGAGAGTGCCTGGACTTCTCATTTGCGATTTCTAAAAACACTAGAGGGGACAAGAGGACAGTCAGTCCGACCAGGGGGATGCTCTGCCTTCCCTTTTCACAGGGTCCCTGTGGGTCAGCCCTGCTAGTGTCCCCTCACTGGGAAACCCAGGCAGGGATGATGTGCAGAGCCCCAGTGGGCTCTCCCTGCATAGCCACCAAGTCCCGCTGTGGAAGGACCCTCTCCCAAGCCCATCTCCTTGTAGGTATTAGCACTGATGTACCCAGCTGGGAGGGTGAGGGTGAAGCAGCCACCCCACTGCCCATGGGGCTGGCAGTGCACTGCTACCAGTGACCAAGGCACATCCCCAAACCTGTTATTGATGTTGCCCCCTCCCACCCTCAGCAAGGCAGCAGGGGTGTGCTGGGGCTGAGCAGCAAGCAGGGGACACGGGGTAGCCTGTCCCCACACCCCAAGGTCTGGCTGGAAAGCCCGGTGAGGGGCTGCTGGACACACTTACATTTCCGGTAGAAATCATTGTGTGGGATGCGAACATCAACGAGGCCCTGGAGAATCTGCAGGGGAGCAGAGGAGAGCTGCTGAGGTGGAACCCGTGTGGGGCTGAGTGTTCCCAAGAGCACCCAAGAGCGTGGCAGGCAGCCGGAACCGTTCCCCCACCGCCCCGATGTGCCCTGCACAGCCTGGCCCCAGCACAAGCATCCTCCTATTCACATCTGGCTCTCACAACTGCGCTTAAGTAACACGTATTTCAGCAACAAGTATTTTTGCCTTCTATGATGCAGACCCGAGTTTCTCCCCCAGGCCGGCTACCCACAGCCAGCAGCACACCTCAGCCATGACCGTGCTTTTCTTGCTTCCCTTATTATTTTGCCAGAAGGGTGTTCCCTTATGGTTTTTTCTTACTCTCCAATCTACTGATGCCAGACTTCCTAAGGAAAACCAGCTTAATGGCCAGCTCCTCGCCAAGTTCCTCTTCCCTGACAATAGAGGAATAACATTTCCATCACTTTTGCTAAAAAAGCCACAGACAATTGCTTTCCAGCCGGACAACAGCCGCTTTAGTTATTTAATGCTTCCTGCCAGCCATATTTGCTTAAAAAACCCTTTGACATCCCAGCTCGCTGCCAAAGACCTCAGGGAAGGAAGAATTTCAGTGGGCGCTGGCAGAGGGAGTGGGAAAAGTGAGTTTGAAGGGAAAGCAATGGAAGTGGTGCCAGGGCTGTGCCGCCCGCCCGGGTGACTGGGGAATGGCAGCGCTGGCTCCAGCCCTGGCACCACCTCATCTCCCACCGTGCAGGCTCCAGGAGAAGCAAACCCCTCTCCACCTCTGACCCCCCCTTTCCCAGCCGCTGCAGCCGGCCCGGGCTCCTCACCTGCTGCGGCACCTTGAAGCGCACATAGGAGCAAAGCTTCAGCATGTCCGCCATCTCCTCGGGTGTCGAGGGAATTAAAGGGATCCTGTCGATGAGTTCGGACTCCTGCAGCTCCCGGAGCTGCTTAATGAACTTGCTGTCGGTGGTACTTGGCAGACCTGTGTTGAAGGAGGAAAGGGGCATGAGCTAAAACCCATATGAGACCTCCAGAGGTAGAGCATCGCTGTACCAACCTCCCTCATCCCTGTCTCTGGCCTACTGCCTGTCACTCATTAAAAAGTACATAACAGTGAAAAACAGGGGAAGGAAAACAACCTGTACATAGAGCACCTCAATGTGCACTCAGAGATGCTCCAGGGCTTGACACTGCCAAGCCCCTCGAAGCAACACGAGGTATATTCCCTGTAGACATTCATTAATTCTTTGGCGAAAACTATAGCATTATTTTCCGTGTACCCAGGAGATGCAAACAGTAATGCCCATGCCCACCCAGTGCAGGCTCAGACAGAAAATTTCAGATGCTCCTTCTGTAGGCAGCACTGTGGGGAAAATCCCTCAGCAGCTTAAACTCCACAGCTAACAGCAGCCCCCACACAGAGGTTTTACATCCAGAAAGATCCAAGCAGGCAGCTAACCCCTCTCCAGAGAGGACCTACCCCCACCTTGCCACCCCCAGAGCCTGGTAGCTAGGTAACATTCACTGTGCTTCATTACTTGTGTCTTATCTGGAGCCGCTTTCCGTGTGTGGGAGGGGGAAGGAGCTGCCATGACAACCGGGATGCAGCAAAGCCCTTCCCAGCAGAGAAGCTCCCCATGCCTCCTGTATCACATCATGCCCAGGCTTCCCAAGCCCCTGGTCAAGGGGATGGTGGGGATGGAGAGGTGCTGCATGGGCACACGGGCACCCCACTGACCCATACCCAGCCACCAAGCACCCTTCCCACTCAGAGCACCCAAACATGTGGGGACAGAGCTCTGGCTCCTGAAGCCCCAGCCTTCCAGCACACCAGGGCTCCCAAGAGGCCAGACTGGGGAGGCTGCTCAGGTTCCCCCTCCAGACCCGAGAGGCTGCAGACATGCCATGTAAAATGCCTGCCATCAAAGGGAAAAGGCATTTTCCCCGGAGCAGAATTTGTGCCATTTGCCCTAAGTCCCAGCTTGAGTCACACAAAGGCACAGTGGGGCAAATTCCAAAGTCTTGGAGAAGTGCAGTCAGGACAAGGCTGTGATTTCCTCATGCACCCTGCAGAGATTTTCAGACTGTAAATACAAATCAGTTCAAAAGCCTAAAAGCCTCATGTGCCTCCAGCACTGCTCTGGACTTTCACACCGGCTCCTGTGTGCCCTCTGCCTATCTCACCTCCCCATCATTGCCCACCTGCAGGACAGATGAGGGTCAGGCTGCAAATGTCCTCTGGGTACTGAGCAGCATAGACACCGGCAACATTTCCCCCCATGGACGTGCCAACCAGATGAAAGGGCCTTTTGTTCAGGTTGATGCATTCCACAAACTGGCAGGGGAGCAAAAGGAGCATTGTTAGGGGAGAGCAAGCATGGGGTCATTAGAGAAATGCAACTCAAAGGTCTGAGGCTGGTGGCTCTGCCTGCCTGGGAAGGAAAGGACTGGGGCTGCATGAGGCAACATCCCTCATGTCCCTACAACCCTCAAGTCCCTGCATCCCTCTGCAGAGGCAATGCAATGCTGGGCTTTTACCTGGTGTATTCTCTTAGCTTGTCCACTAATGGAGTAGTCATCCGAGGCTGAGCGGGTTGTGCCCTCATGCCCGGGCATGTCAACACACACCAAGTGCAGGTTCTTTGGCAGGAACTGCAGAAACAAACCAGGGGTGGTTATTGGTGCAGGAAATCTGCTGCGAAGCCCAGGGATGGGAACTGACGACCACGGGTGGGAGCAGGGAGTCGCTCTCCTCCTAGCAGCCCCTGGTTACTCATGCACCACAGTAAGTCAGCTGATGTACCAAGGATGACATGACAAGAAACCACTGCCAAGACTTGCTTCCCATGGAGGAGGCAGGTACATACTGCCATTCGCCTGCAGCTCTGCACGTCGCAGGGATGAAAGGGATCCAACAAGCAATGAGCGCAGAGATAAGAATGGTGTTTCCAGCATGTTACAGCAATCGTCACATCCCATAAACACAACCACTGGGTGCCCACCTCCCCCCCCCAGCCCAGGACCATCAACTTTCACTAAGTAGCAACGTGGTAGAAATGGAGTCCCACCTTCACTATGGACAGCCACATGTCTTTATGGGCTGAGAACCCATGTAGCATCAGGATGGATGGTCGGTATCCAGGTCTCCCTCTATAGGAATAACAGAACTGATAGTCATCGTAGGTTGTGTATCTAACCTGCATACCCAGGGCTCGGCGCCAGTACCTGGAAACAAGGAGAAAACAATACCAATAAGTGAGGCAAGACCAGGACCCAGAGGCAATAGAAACCAGGTGACAAGTTCAAACTCAGGCTCCAGACTGGCTAGTTAGCTAAAGCCAGTTAGGTTGTGCTCATGTCATGGGACTGTCTGCGACTAACTGGGACTAATCCTGAGCATCTGGTCCCTGGATTACATGTGTCCCTTACAGGTGCAGTACTGGCAGCTGGTTACTCACGGCTGCACTGCAGATGGCTTCTGGAGACACTCTTATTTAAAACTTATAAAAAGACCCTAACCAACTGATTTGGCAGTGGAAATGGGCCAAAATAGCAACCCTGAAACTGAAAATGCCCAAAGGTTGATATGAGAACAGAGGCAGTGTGCAGGATGGGCAGGCCAAGGGAGGCACTTGTTCTAGGTGGGTAAGGTGGATCTGTCACAGGTTTATTTGGACACAGTCCCACATCAATGGCAGAACATCACCCCACAGACAAGCATATTGAATCCCAGCCAAAACAACTGTGTTACCCAGGAATAACACAGAGACCCAGTTCCAAAATGACAACTGTACAATCTTTCAAATGTATTCATACACACAGAGAGGACCAGAGGGACCATCGTTACACAGGGTCAAACACTCCTGGGTTAACCCCAGGGAAGCCCAGGCTGTTCCTCCGAAAGCAGAGGCAGATGGCTCCTGCAGCGTGTGCTTGCAGCCTGCTTGAAGAGGATGCAATGAAACTACTGCCCAGAGGGAACCCAGACAGAGATTACTGGTGACACTTTGGACACATGATGTGTGTGTGCAGTCCAAGACAGGGGAACAGGCTCACTTCCTCAGCATTTCCCCTGTGCTCAGATGTAAACCTTTTCAAGACAACTGCTGGGCTGGTCCTGATGGGCAAGATGCTGGCAAATACTTCTATATGTGATAGCAGTATTTATTTGAGATACAAGAGCAAGGTCACCAACGCTGCTGGGCTGTCCTAGCTCTCTGCCCACTCAAAGCTTATGCATAGTGCAATCCTCTTTTAGCATAATCTCTTTTTAGAGGGAGTTAGTGGGACTTAAGCAGCATCTCAGCTCTGGGCTGGTCCTACAAGGAGAGGTGAATTTCTCCCTAATAAGTGTCTTAAGAGCCCTCGCCTCAAAGGCACCGGTGTAAACTGCCGATGGGCAAGATGATAACATTTTTAGCAACTGATCCTGATGGATCAATTCAGGAGAAGGCAAAATAATCTGTGCAAAGCTGAACTGATCCCTCGCAAGGTGTTAACACGCTTAGCGGCAGCGGCTCAACCGATTAACCCCTGGCAGCAGTGCAGGCAGGCTCGGGGCCGGGGTCAGCCTGGACGTCATGGAGGCGCATTAGCAGCAGGGCAGGCAGAGAGGCCACCAGTGACAGAGCCCAGTGTGACCCTTGCCCGAGCCAGCTGAGGACATGCAGAGCAGCGGCAGGGAGGAGAAGAGGGGCAGTGAGTGGTGGGAGAAGGGAGAAGTGCCCCCAGGGACCCCCGGGGACCTGCCAGGAGCGATGCTGTATGGGGCTGAAAGGGGGAAGCAGCACGGAATGCTGCCTGCCCTCTCTCCTGCCTCTGCTGATGGGGAAACACAACGACTTTCCCCCCACAAAGGTGACTCAGAAAGAAACAAATAGGAAAGGAAGAGTGAAGGGCAAGCCCACTCTTCTTTTTCCAATGACCCAAAGAAAACAGAAGCCCATTTACACGCACAACATCGCAGTTACTCCCGCAAGGAGCTGATCCTTCCAGAAATGCTGGAAGAAAAAGAGATGAGGGACCTTACCCTTCAAAAGAAAACATCCCTGCTGATCTCCACTCACACACTCCCTCCCTCAGCTGAACACAGACCCACCTACCCACGGTGCATTTACATTCAGCCCCTAACTTGCAACCCTGAAGAACAAGGCAACAAGGTCTTCCTCACCTCCCTTTCAACCCAGCTCCTCAAAACTCATCCCTTTGCACCTCTTTTTCCCTGTCCTGCCCCCCCTGCCTGTGGACCTCCAAAGGTTCTGCTCTGGTGCAGCAGCATCCCTTTGGCAATCCTCCTCTGAACCCATGAGGTTCATCAGCCCATCAGGGTCCTCCCTGGCTTCCACCGACCACTTCTATGTCCAAAGGGAAACAAAAACACTGGCAGGACCCTGCTCTCCTTTGGAGAACAACGTTTGGCCTACCCATACAACACACAATGGTAAGAAATTCTCCCCTGTGTCAACCTAATCACTGGGGTTTTCATCCCGTCCTCCCTCCTCTCTCAAGCCTCCAGATGCTCTGATTAAACGGTTGGTAATAAACGTGCCGCTAGAAACAGGCTTCATCACGCTGCTGCATGAGCGCTTGGGTGGGTTAACGTCCTCCTCTCACAGGAGGTCACTTTGATTTGGAAACACCCCGTGAGCAAAACTGCAGGAACCACCATCTGCCAGCAGCACGTGAGGGCAGCCTGCCATGCTGCCTGCTGCTGCCTGCGCCGGGCGATGAGACACTGCCCCAGCTTCTGAAGGGAGCCTTATTCCAGCTTTCCCCTGCAACAAATCCAGGCAGGAAAGCTGCCAACATGCTTATCACTGATTTCCAGGGACAGAGGAGGATGGAAGGGTGGAGGATGTAAAGCCTGCCTCCTGGTATCAGAAAGGACGAGATGCAAGGGGGTCAGGAAAAGCATCACTCCATCTTCTCTGCTGCTGCAGCCCAGAAGAGAGGGAGAAAATGAAAAAAGCCTTATCTGTAACTGCTAGCAAGGGAAAAGTCCCTGCCAGCTGAGCAGCACATGAGGCAGCACATGAGCCCAGGGACCCGCGGCAGAGCCAAGGACACCCTTGCTGACAGCTGCATTGATGAGGTGGGAGGTCACCAGGCTGGGGGCCCGCAGTAGCGATGACGCTTTTCCCACCCACAGCCCTGTCCTTGGGGAAAACAACCCAGGAAACTCAGAGACATCCTGCGAGCTGGTGCTTCAGCAGCCCAGGAGCCCCGCTGCAGGACAGCAAGATGCCGGCAGCCCAGCCGAGCCTGCACTCATAAGCCTCAGCAGCAAAAATGCATTGAGAAAGTGCCCTTTCCTTCTCCCAGAGATGCTCAAAGCCCCACACAGCCCCTGGAAACACCACCTCACCCACTGCAATCGCCATCATGGGCGGGAACACCCCCCTCTGTCCACACCGCCTTGCTGCCCACGGGCTCTCTGCAATAAGCCCCATGCGCCTGCGTGCGTGCGGGGACCGGCTGGGGAGCAGGAGTAATTCCACCCCCGGGCTGAAATGAGAGCAGCCAGGCTAAGAACTCACCAGTAGTAGATGCGGATAAGCGCTGAGGGCCAGAGAAGGAATGAGGCCACAAAGGCCAGGATGGGGATGGCCAGGGTGCCACCGGCGATGACAAACATGTTCAGTACATCCAGGTCCATGCTGCTTTTTACTTCCCGGCCTCACCTGCCTGCATTTAGGGAAGGATCAGACATTAAACATCAGAAATGATGACAAGTCAATGCTATACGTAGTACACCCCCTCTGCTCCCATGGAGAGAGGAAAGCAGCTCTGTGAGAGGCAAAGGATACCAGGCAGGACCACAGAAAAGTCTTTGACTTTCAATTAACTCAATTATTTCATTCGGCTCCTTGATGGATCTAATACTGCAATGTTAACCTTTCAGGAGAGCACGTCTCAAACACACAATGAGCCTCCTAACAGGCATGGACCACATCTGGGGCAACAAAGCACAACATGGCCCCTGGGGCAGTTTACAGACACAGGCAGCACAGCACCCCAGGGGTGCAGGCAGGGCTGTATTAAACAGGCTCTACATTTCTTTTCGGAGGCAGGCGTCCATCTCCAGCTCCCCTCCCCCTGCCCGGTCCCAAATCCCCAGCACACAACCACTGACCTAGAATTGATGGCTTGAGCCTGGCTCTCATTACCACTCCGCACAGGCATGAACTAATCAAGGGAGCAGAGCCTATTAATGGGCTCGGGGGCTGAAGGAAACAACCTGGCAGGGCACTCCTTGGTGACTAGCCCTTAGCTGAGACAAACCCATCCCCACCCCCACATCCTCTGTCCTGCCCCACGGATGTTTTGCACTTGTCAATCACAGGCTCCCATCCTGGCTCCCGAGCATCCTTCAGACAAATCTCGGGGGTTGAGGCAGGCAGAGGACACATGGTACAAGGATGACTCTTCACGCAACACCATTCTAGTCCCTGAGCTCGCCCCACCACGAGCAGCTGGGAGATATTATTCTTATTAAGAGATTAAACCCTGTGGCACACACATCTCCTCTAATTCCCCTTGCTAACCAACTTACGCCTTGCCTTCTCCTCGGCACTAGCTCTTCTGACACACATTCATAAAACGAAACCTCCTCAATGCTTGGTCTCCCACCAGCCATCACCCTTCATCACCACCCCACGTTTTTCCATGCCAGGACAGGCAGATTAATTCCTGCTTCCTGCAAGACTCATGGCAGTATGTGGCATGTTGCGTATTACGCCGTAAAACAGGAACAGAATCACTGCAGTCACATCCTCTCCCCCTCCAACGCCATCACACCCCCCCACCTTACACATGACTAATTAAAACAACAGAACCTCTGAAGCAGCAGCCAGGTTTGCTCTCGTTCCCCAGGGAAAATAGGAATAACTGAAATCTGAGGAATAGTGTAAATATTTCCACCAGGCACCTCCTTTTCAAAGCTAAACCTCATTTCCTTTTTCAAGCCCCAACAACACACCATTATTCGTTTCATTAACATTCTGCAGAACGATCTTTGATCTCTGCATAGCTGAACACTGTGCAACAGATAAACTGCATACGGGAGAGCAGGGGGGCTCGGGAGCCCACCTGAGAGCACTTGCTGCCTTTCATTGTGTCACTGAAACCGGGAAGAAATGAAGCACAGAATATTGCCGTCACTCCCATCGGCAACCGGTAACAAGAGAAAGCTGCAGCTAGGGAAAAGCGTGGGGTACAGGAGCCCCTGTGGTTCCCAGCACGGGGTCACCGCCTCCACCGCTCTTGGAAAGCAAAACAAGGGAAAAGCCTTTAAAAAGCCCAGCTTACTTTGCAGAGATCCCCTCCTCCTCTCGGCACAGGTCCCGCGCACTGGGGGTAGCGGCAGTGCCTGAAAACACCGTCAGAAGAGGAAAAAAAAAGGTTAAAATCACACTTCTGCTTTTCTCTTCCTTTCAGGCTCGGTAGCTGGTGACACGGCGAGTTTGAGGACAGCGAGTTTGGGTATTTAAGCCACTGGCTTCCCCTCCAGACGCCTCATCTTCACCTTGTGACCAACCCTTCCCCTGTTTATGTAAATGTCGTCTTTTGTACAATAAAGCCCAACGAGGGCACTTGTTCCAAGCAGGAACAAAGTGCAAGCTGCCATCCGAGATGAATTGAAAGCCAGCGCGGTGCAGAGGGGAGAGCCAGCACCAGCAGCCCCCGCCGCAGCAGGGCTGCACAGCCCCCAGCGAAACAAGGCTCATGGCTGCGCTTCAGGTGATTACAGCTATTAGAACAAAGCCAGATAAGCTGCTTCCTATCTCCTTCCTCTTCGTCTTAAATGTAATTTTCCAAGCGCTCCCAGTGTCTCCCCTCCCCGAGCCTTCCCTATGCGAGTCAGGCTGAAACGCAGCGCAGCCGCAGGAAATTAGTGGAGAGGCAGGGAAACACTGGCTGAACTCGCCAGCAGCTTTCGGCCGCGGAAAATCACGCTAGAGGCTCAGCGGGAGCACCAGATCCAGCCCCCATACGACTGCCCAGGGCTGCTTTGAAGCAGAAAACCCCCTATAGATCCCCTCTGCCATGGCTGCAGGGTTGCCGTCCCCGCTGTGCTGGCAGTTTTGGCAGGGCCATGGCAGCCACTGCTCACCACGTGAGCCCCGGCACCCAATGCCGGCCACGCGTACCCAGCCAGCCCTGTTCAGGGCCCCCGCTGGCCATGGGTACCCAGGGAGCCCCATGCTGTGGCCAAGCCTCCTCCTGCGTGGGCAGAGCATCACCACCAATCTCCATGGCGATGGAGGTGCTCGGAAGAAAAATGCCAGCAAGCCCAGCTCCGTGGTCAGAGGCTGCCACCATCACCGCAATCCTCGGTACCTCCAGCCACATAAAGCCACCTGTGCCCCCAGCAGCGCTGCGAGAACATCAGCTCCACAAAGCCATGCAGTATCAACCCCCTGCGACGGTGCTTTGCACTGGCACTGATCACCCTCCCTGCTGCACCAGGTATCAGGGACAGGAGTGGGCAACACTGCCCCAAGGACGATCCTTTGCTACCAGCTAGACAGACATCATGGGCTTAAAAGTGACCCCGTGGTAACAACTGTAAGTCTTCAAACTACAGCTCATCCATCACTCGGAGGTGCCTTGTGACCAAGAGTCACAGCAGATGGCCCCAAGCATTGCTACTGCTTCTTGGAAGGATCTCTGAGTACCTCATAAATTAACTCACAAACATCAGTTAGGCAAGTCTGATAATTGCTGTGATCCCTGTGGTGATAAGGCCAAATGGGATGAGCACCTGACAGGACAGATGCCAAATCAGGAGCAGCAGTTCTCACACCAGCATGTGAGCCACAGCCCCTGTGTCCCACCTGAATGGAGAAGCCCCCAAACAAACCACCCCAGGTAATGGGATGGACCCAGGACAGGTGCTAACAGGAGGCTTCAGTGTCTGAGATGGGGTCCCCAAGAACTCCAGCTCACACGCTAGCTGTGTAAGAAAAACCCAAAACCTGCAAGTGAGCCATTTCCCTTGGAATCCACTTCCCCCTTGACATCCTCAACAGGCAGAAAAATAATATTGACTATAAAAAACAACTAATATTGCTTATGTCCTCAGTGGTATATTTTGTACCATGACCTTTTAGATGAGAGTCAGAGTGAAGTTATAATTTAAGATCTGTTAATATTTGAAAGATCTCTGTCCATCAGCCAGCCAGCTCTCAATCTTAATCCAGCCTCCAGAGGGCTGGGAGTAGGAAACATGCCCTTTCACCTTCATTTATTTATAGATGGCAGAAATGAGATCATTATTTCTGCAGCGCCGTTTCACAAGACGTGCATCTCTAACCTGAGTGTACCTGTGCTCTAATGTGAGCTGGGCTGGTCCCCATCGCTGCTGCTGCACCCCAAAAACGGGACAAGCCGGGACAAGCTGTCAGTGTCACTGCTAGCCAGCCTGGGGACAAGGCGGCTAAGAAGCACACCCGGAGCAGGCTGTGCCACCAGCTAGCTACCGGGTTACAAACTCATCCCATGCCCGTCCTGCTTCCGGACCCTGACACCATCCCCATCCTGCCGCACATGCACACAGCAGAGGATGCACAGCACAGCTCATGTCACGAGTGTACCCGGACTCAGCCCTCTCCGGGGGGGAGGGATGGAGTAGAGATATCAGGGACTACCTCCAGGTCCCCTCTCCCAGCACACAGCATCCCCTCTGCCCCAAAGTAACCTCCTCCAGCAAAATGATGGCATCCTCCAAAGAGCAGCAGCCGAGGTCTGCTGCCCTTCATGCCCCATTTCCTGGGGGGGGGGGGAGGGGGGAGGGGGGGGGGAGAACAGAAATTTTAACGAAAATGGATTAAATATTTATATATATTAATTTATTTCTTGTATTTCGGCTTCTCTCCTGACCTGCCCACTCTTCCTCCCCTCCCCCAGTGATGCCAGGGTTGGGACCCAGAGCGGGGTGGCCCGAAGGGCGTCCCGGCATCCTCCCCCCGGTCTCCCCCGGTCTCAGCATCGCTACCGTCAGCCCCCCACCCCCTCCCCGCCTCTCACCGTGCCGATCCGAGCCGGGCCGGGCCGCAATGGCAGCGCGGAGCGGTGAAACGCGGCGGCTCCGCTGCGCCCTCCCTCCGTCCCTCCGCGCCGGTGCGGCTCCGCGGGGGCGCAGCGCAGCGCTGCGAGGCGGGGATGTGGCGCGGCTGCGGGGGGGTGCGAGGGGGGATGTGGAGGGAATACAACGAGGTGCAAGGGGGGGGAAATAGGGGTGTAAGGGGGAGATGCAATATGGCTGCAGTGAGGGGGCAAGGGAGGGCGTAATGTGGCTTCCAGAAGGAAATAAGTAGGGGTATAAGAGGGATGGAAGTGGGGATGCAGTGGAGCTGTAACAGGAGATGTGATGGGAGTTCAACGGGGGTGCAAGGTGGGGATGCAATAGAGTCGCAGTGGGGGGCTGAGGGGGATAGAACGGTGGGAGGACATAATGGGGCTTCTGTGAGGATAGAAGGGGGTACCAGAAGGCTGGAAGGGGAGCTGCAATGGGATGCAAAGTGGGGATGCATTGCAAAGGTGGCTACAATGGGGAGATATAATGGGACTTCAGTGGAGGTGCAAGGAGGGATGCGATGGAGCTGCAGTAGGGATGATATAATGGAGCTTCCATAGGGGTACAAGAAGGGGGTACAACAGATGGAAGGGGGGATACAGCAGAGCAGCAACAGGGAGATGTGATGGGACTTCAGTGGGGGGGCAATGGAGGGTGCAATTGGGCTGCAGCAGGAGTGGAAGACAGATGTAACAGGGGTGTGATTATGGGACTTAGTAGGGTTTCCACGGGGTTACAAGTGGCACTTGAAATAGGGTGTACAAAGGGGATGCAAAGAGGCTGCAAGAGGGCTTTAATAGAGTGCAAAGGGAACATGAAGGGGATACAACAGAATGGGAGGGGGCTGCAATAATGCTGCGACATGAGTACAAGCAGGATACAACGAGGGTGCAAGAGGAAATGCAAGGCAGATGTATAGGGATGCAGTGAGATGCTTAGGGGATGCACTATCACTCTAATTGGGGGTGCAAGAGGAAATGCAACATGGCTGCAACAGGGATGCAGTGCAGCAGTCCAAGAGGCAATGCAACAAGGAGTGCAAGGGGGACATGACAGGGGTGCAAGGGGTTACAGTGGGGAATGCAGTGCAGCTGAAACAGGGATACAACAACTGATGCAAGGGGGTATGCAAAGGAGACACAGCAGGGATACAAGGACGATGCAATGAGGCTATGGAATTTGCACAGTGGGGTTGCCATGGGGATGCAACAGGGATAAAAAAGGGAATACAGTAAGGCTGCAAAGGGTTACAACAAGGAGATGCAAGGGTAGATACAACAGGGTTTACAAGGATGTTAAGGGGAATGTGGTACAAGTGCCACAGAGATACAAAGGGGAATGGAGAGCTACACCCCACACAGAGAGTGCACAGCCCCTTTGCAGGAGGCCTGTGAACAAGCCTGGGGGGCAGGGGACATCTCCCCCTTCCCCAGGTCCTGGCACAGGATTGCAATCAGGGAGCACAGAGCTCTGTCACATTTCCTATGGAAAGGACACAAAGGCTGAAAGTTTAAATCAGAGCATCCCACTGATACTTTAACACCTGAAACAGGATGTTTAAGCCTGCCACTTAGGTTGCAAGCCTGTTACCTGCCCTCTCTTCCGAACAGATAACACTGTTCGCTCTCAAGAGCTGTATTTCAACCTGCATTTAAAATCTGCTTTGGTTTTTCTTACAACTGCTGTCCAAATCCTTCTGCTATGAACTAATTTACTTCCATCTCCCTTGGGTTGCATATCAGGTTGGTATGCACCTTTAAGATATGCCCAGAAATATAAGAAAACTTAATTAAATTGGAAATGAGATCGGCTCCTGACTAAATGCAAGCAAATTAGGTCAAACCTCACTGATGTGTACTTTGACAAAGGATGTCCCTTTGGACTGGCAGGCTGGGAAAGCCAAGAAAAGAACTGGCATAAAGGGCTTTCCAGGTCAGAGTTTACTACAATAACCTAAAGCTTTTGATAACATGAGCTGTCAGAAGAAATGTATAATCAGAACTGAGGGGTTTAGGTGGCCTGGTTTTTAGGTTTTTAGGAAGGCAAGGCACAGATTCATGCAGCTTTTTTAGGGTTTTGTTTGAAGAGCTTCCCAGTCAAGCTAGGCTAAGCAAAAATGAGCTTCCACTAAGATGACCTAAGCAGACACAGGAGGTATTTCACAAGCCTTTAAACACAGGTTATTTGTTCAACTTTCTCAAGCGCGACCCGAGGCTCCCGCAGGACACATGCAGGGCAGTGCTGACTCACGCCAGGGATGGATTACCCACTGCATGGTTATTCCAGGCCACCTGGTGGGAAAACCCCTGGAAACAGTCACAGCAAATTATAGCTCTTAGAACAGCGAAGCTAAAGCAGGGGCCTGCTGTGGTTTTATGTCGAAACATGGCATGAGCTTACTGGGGAACCCACTCTTGTAATCTCAGCCATAGGGAAGAGTCATCAAGTGTCTCCTTTGATGGTGATAGGGAAAGGAGGGATCTTCAAGGCTCTCCTGCGTCAGCTACCGCAAGGGCAACGACACAGATTCAGCAGGTCATGGCTGCAGTGAGGCTGTTGGCAGCACCATGATGACATTACTGTTCAGGGACCAAGGCTGCTCCTCCATCCCAGCACAGCAGAGGGGACCTTGGGTTTTATCGGTGGTACAGGGGCCGTGTCGGAGCGCAGGGTACGGCTGGGCTCCTTGTTCCCATTGAGAGCAGATGAGCCCTGGGCTGGAGGGGAAGCCCCAGCAGCTCTCTGGGCACTCCCTTGAGGACTCTGCAAAGCCGTGTTTGGGGTGGCTGCAGCATGGCAAGCTCAAATTAAAAGCCAGCCCCTGCAGTGACCTGCTCTGTGCTTTTGTTTCTCCTCTCAGCCCACAGACACAACTCATCACAGCTGCAGCCCTGGCAAGGACTGAGTCACCCCATGTCACCCCCTGAGGCTGCCAGTCTTCTGGAGCCAGCACCAGCTAGCCTGACCCTCAGTCCTAATGCCAGGATTCCTCATTCCTAATGCCAGTGTCAGGAGCCAGGCTTCACCCCGGCACGGGAGCACAGCTTTGATGCTGTGAGCAGGCTAGAGGATGACTTATGATCCAGTTAGAAACAAAATGCCTTTCTGAATCAGAGTAGCCAGGGGGGAAGATATGAAAAATAACCAGGATGAGCTGTCCTATTGACCCCAGAAATGAGGCACATAAACTGCCTTGTTTTCCATGGGAAGGTGGAAGCTCTGCTTGGATTCAGGCCAGGGTAGCTCTGGAGAACGCGAAGCTCCTCATGAAACTGAGGAGCAGCATTGCTCCACCAGATGAAAGGCTTCCACGTTATTTTCCACTGCTAGGTGATGAATCCCTGGGGAGCACAGAGGGATTGTTTGCAACCTTAACAAGTGACAGCAAGCTGCTTTGGCAAAGTGAATCAGCTTTCTAGGGTGACTCGTCCCCTCTCATGCAGGGGTGGCACGGTGGTACAATCCCATGAACAATTTCCCATGGGAAAGCACTGTGGCAGTGGGTGCCCCACAAACCCAGCATGGCCCCACAGCTCACCCATGGGACCTGCTGCTGAGGAACACCTCACTGTGCCCTGAGCAGAGGAAAGCTTTGCTGACATACAGCTGCCAAAATCCACCCCTCAGGGCAGAGAGAAGCTCTCAGCTCACCCTGGTTTGCAAACCAGCTCTGGGTGAGCACAGGGGTAGATAACCCCTGCAGGCAGGGCTCCAGGCAGCTGCCCCCGTCACTCTTGAGCAGCTCCATTGCACAGCCTGGGACCCACGCATATACAAATGCTCCTGGGTTTCAAAACATTATGAAGCAGCCCTACCTGCCTGCTAACAGCTTTAAACAATACCTTCTTAACTCAAAGTTAATGCGTGTTACACACAGTCTAATTACATCTTTAGCTGCTGACAATAAGGGTGCACTTACTGTTAGAAACCCCTCCTTCATCGGTGGCTGCAATATCTTTATGGAGGGATGACTTCAAAGCCCGCTCTAATTGCCATGCGTCACAGCCTTTATTCCAGGTTGCTGTGAGCTCTCCTACACTTCAGCTAAGTGGCCTGCTTCAAGAAACTGGAAACACAATGAGGCGTTTTTCCATGAACTGCTTTAGCTGGCAGGCTTTCACCCCTGACATCCACTGCTTGAGCAATCCTGACGTATTAAGTTGAATAAGATAGCCCTATCAGAGCCCTGTATCAGCAAAGGAGTTATGCTCTGACAGTAACTTAGTATTCCAGAATTATAAACAGAGGATTAAGTATCAAAGGTGCTGCTATTGATTCAGAACATACCATAGATCTTGCACACCACATAATTTAACCCTCAATTATACTGAATTTCCAGGGACGCAGGCCACTTATCACCATCGGACTGACACCAAAGCCACTTCCCAAATGACCAGATTCGGTCTGCAGCCCAATGGTGAACTTTAGCATGACAACATGGTCCTAGTGCTTTGCTACTCATTAACTTGAAATTCCAGGAGACTGCCATAAAGTGCTCAGCCCGATGGCTGTGATAAGGTCACCGAGAGCCCAAAGGTCATTTAATTTGCCCAAAGGAACCTACTTTTATGGTGATGTTTGTGACTTTGGGGCTGGCTTCTCCCACAGACCTCCCCTCACCACAACGGGTGTTGACAGAGCTGCAATTTAGGTAGAAACAATAAAAATTAAGGAACACCCAACACAAAGCCCGGCACATGAGAAGGGAAGCACATGAGTCCCTCCTCCAGTAAACAGAGCTGTGGGGGGGAGCTGGGGAGCACCAGCCTGGGGGTGCTGGTCCCCACACCCCAACACCACCCAGTGGTGTCTCCTCTGGAGGGACAGGTGTATGGGGATGCTGACCGGGGCAGCAGGGGGATGCTGACAAGCTGTGGCTCGGGCAGGCAGGAGCAGCCTCTGTGCCCTTCGCAGAAGGAGCACAGCAGCACCGGTGTCCCCAGCAGCGCTGAACCCCCTCCAGCGCACAGACACCACGCTTGGCACGCAGGAGATGAGATAAAATAAAGCCTCAGTGTTACTTCCAGGCTCTGAGCAGAGCCCTAGGTCACCTCGCGCCCCGCAGGTCTCGCCCCACGGAGTGCCCCATGAGTCGCAGTGCCCTGCAAGCCCAGGCCAGGCTTCCTGCGCAGAGCACGAGGGGATGTGGGCTCACTCGGTGGCTGCCACAGAGGCGCAGGAAGCGTCAGAAATCCTCAGTCCATCGCTGCCAGCACAAACAAAGCTGCGGGTGCTCCATGAGGCAGCCAGGGCTGCGGCCAAAAGGAAGCGACTGCACCAAAGGGGAGAGGAGGAACCCCCCATGGCTGCCAGACTGTAGCACCCTGCTATCGCACGGGGACCCCGAGCAGGCAGATGATATGGGGACACATCCCACCCCAACCATCCCTCAGCACCTGCTTGGGAGCAGGAAGGAGACAGAAGGCTGAATCACTGCTCCAGTCCCGGCCCCAGCACAGGCTGTCAGCAAAGCTTGACTGAAACACCCTGAAGAGGAGCAGGCAAGGCTTGAGCAGCACCTACTCACAGCTCTAAGCTCTTGCCCAACCTGGCTTTGGCATTGCCTGCAGCCTCATCACTTGTCCCTTCTTTCCTGGGAGCAGGGAGAGGCTGAGAAGGAGCTTTATTAGGGAACTTCCCACAGGTGCTGCTCAGCTGAAGGTGATGTTCCTCACCCAGCATCGTTCAGAGTAGGGGTGAAAACCCAACCCAGGCTGATTGCACCAGCAGCTTCATTTGTCTTGTGCAAGACCAGGATAGCCCTGAATGGGCAGGGTTCATAAGCTGGCATCGAGTGGGTTTTATGGTGCGATATGGAACAAAGAGCATATGCAGGGAAAATGCAATAAGCAAAGAGATAAAATGGTGCAGAAAGGAGCATGAGCTCCGCACGTCACTGCACAGGGTGGCTCTGCCTGTCTGCTGATAACACCCGGGGTGTAGGGGAGGGCTGTTAAGTGAGTCCTGGGGACAAACAAGGCAGCGTCAAGGCACAGTTCAGGGTCAAAGTCCTCATAGGCACCACAAAAATTGCTTCTTGGTGCCTGGGTAACCCAAGCAAGTCTGGGCTTGGGGAGAGCTCTAGGTTTTGATGGCTCTGACCCCAAGGCTGCAGCCGCTGTTGCAAACCGTTGGCTCACGCTGTGCTTTTAGCGAGGTCAAGCAGGAGATTTACAACCCTTAAAGCTGTTGCTTTCCCTTCTGCATTATTAGTTTCCTCTAGAGCCTGTCCTGCTCAAGGCTGGCTCATTAGAGACCCAGTGGCGAGAAGGCACGGCACAACCCCTGTGATTTGGGAGGGCCACAAGCCTGCTCCCAGGCTGCTGTGCTCATCAGGAAGCAGGAGGGCAGCAGGGCAGCTCCCGGCGCAGGCAGGGCAGTGGGGTCCAACTCAGCTGCAGGGCTGGTCTCAGGGAAAAGAGGATGTGAACGAACCTGTAAGCACAGGGAATAAAATCCAAGATACTTGAAGATGCCATTTAGCCTGACTTCTTGTTATACCTCCTGTCATTATAGACCTCCTGATGATAAATGCATCTCCAGGCACACAGTGGAGGAGTAAGGGAGGTCAGGGGAATGGTTTCCCTGCAAAAGCCACCCAATGTGACAAAGCCATCCCAGCTGCAGCATCCTCACTTGAGTGTCACCTTGGCCAAACTCATGTGCCCCCCACCACCACGCAGCTCAAGCCAGACCCACATACACACACCCTGGGTCACCACCCCAAGACTGCTGTGCTGGGGACACTTGGCTGGAGTTTGGGGACAGCACTGGAGATGTCACGTACCTCCCCATGGCTGCACTGCATTGAGCCATAGGGCCCCATCAGCTGTGGGTGGCCCACAGCAGGGTACACCGTGGCTCTGGATGAAGGTGGTAAAAGCGAGTGGCCTGGGGTGATGGATGGTTCATCGCTTTCTCACAGTGTGACTTTCCAACCACAACACAAGCAGAGCAAAACATGGATATGGTCAAAACCACTGCGTTCAGGGTGTCCCACCACCACCACCTCTCACTGGGGCTTCTGGTGCCCACAACTGGTGCCCTCCAGAAACTTCCCTCTTCCCACTGCTGCTTCCCAGACCCTTTCACTATCCACCCTATTCATTTCCTGGTCTTGACCTCTCTCCTGGGTGGCCCAGGGAGCCTGGTCCTGGCCCAACACTGCCCAAAGTGTTTCTGGCTGGTGTCCAGGCATAGCAGGCGTCCCTATGGGGATGGATGCTGGAGTCTGTTGGAGCAGTTGCTTCTCCAGGATGGGGACATTGGCTTGGGAGAGCTGGTTTTCCCCCTGGCAGATGTTCAAAGCCTCCATGCTGCTTTGTGCAGGGAGATGGAGGTGAGGGAAAGGAGGAAATGGTAATTCCTGTTCTTGTTTGTGATTGACACAGCTGACTGCTTAGTTTGATCTCCCAACTGGCCACAAAGGGACGGATGCACAAACACACGCATAGATATTTATAGGCACACTCACGGCAGCTCGTTTTGTCCAAGTCCCCGAAGATGTTGCTCTTCGTCTTGCTTTGGCTCTTCAATTTCAACCCATCTCTGAGCCTAAGAATCTGCTCCTTCAATGTGAGATCTTTTGGAGAAACTAAAATAGGCAGACCTGAAGTTGTGGATGCCGTGGTAAAGGTACGTTCATTTGCCTGGATGAGACAGACATTGAGTTTTTGGGGGATTTCCTAGCTGCGTAATCTTGCACTTTACCTTTTCACAGTTGAATTTCAGGTTAAAATTCAGTGAATAATTTAAATAACTTCATTCTCTTAAAGTAAAAATCAGCCTGTGTTTGAGTAGGATGTTTACTGCTATTATAGCTTGCATGGGAATAGAACAGAAAAAACATCTGCTGTTTGCTTTGGAAATGGAGTTAGAAAGGAAGCAAAACCTCTGTGTGCAGGAAAAGTAATTTTGACTTTGAATGCACAGAGCTTTGGTTTGCGATACGTTATTGACCTTGGTTTGCAATACTTTACTGACCGTGCTTATGTGCTGGTTATGCTACAGTATTCTTGTCTAATTAAACACATATTCTCAGGACAGCAGAGAGAATCGTATTAGAGTGAAAAGCCTGACTGCTAATTCATGTGAGCAAACCCTCACCATCAGGCTCCCTCTGGAGAAGCTGAAGATAAACTCAGCTTTTTTAAAGAACCTTCTTTTGGACTTACAGCTTTTGCAGATGCCCTCCGAGATGCCACAGTAAGAGAAGGTGGTGCTCAGTGTTAGAGGGATGGCTGCAAATGTCAAAAGGCAGTAATGAGGAACGACACCATTTAGGTTTTAATCCTTCGTTGCAAACTGCTGGAGAAGAGGTGTTTACATATCTGGACTGTTTTTATAGCATCAGCACTATGGGCAACATACTGATTTCTGCATGTTTCAGGGGGCAAAAAGGGGTGCTTTTTCCCATGAAATCACTCACAACAAAGCCATGGGCAGAAAGAAGCCCTGGGGTGTGCTGTGCTGCAGGGTGAGCTGGCCTTTCCCATGGAGATTCTGGTGCTGGCCATGGGGATGAGGCAGCCCCCCCAGCACCCTGGAGCTTCTCTGCTGCAGCCCACAGGTGCTGGGACCTCATTTCAAACCTGGGGTTGCTTTGGGCTGTATGGGCTGTTTCAGAGGGGCTGCAGCAGGAGCAGGGACAGGTGAATGCTGACAGCACACGCAGCTTTAGGATGGCACATGTAGTTGTAGGACCCTCGGGGTGCTTACACCAGAAAAAGGATGGAAACCATTGCAGTGGGTTGGTAACGGACTCTATCTGGCTCCCGTCAAAGCCCCTCAAAAGCTCCTGCCACATCCATCTGGGTACCAAGGGATTTGGGGTGCACAGGACAGGTCTGAAGCGGAGAAGGAAACCAGTGTGGCAAGGGGCAAGGAGGAGAGAAAACAGCCACAGGTGAGGGCAGGGGTGGCAGGGCAGCACCCCAGCAGTGCTGGGGTTAAAGCAGGCTCGCAGCAGCAGCTCTCACTGCCCCTTCCCCTCCACACTTCCTCCTCAAGGGCAGGGACAGAAGTTCTTCAACAAACCCAAAACCGCTCTGCTCCCGAGTTCCCTCTCCCAGCTCCAGTGGGGATGTGAGGCAGCTCTGAAAGCAGAAGGACTCTGCTCAGGCTACTGCCCCCCTCCCACGACCCCAGGCTTGGAGCTGCTTCTTCCACAAAGGACTTCCCCGCACCAGTAACCACTTCTGTCCAACCTTTTCCTAATCCTCCAAAACCCACCACGTGCAAAACTGCTTCTGCTCCTTCCCCTCGCAGATCATTTCTCGCTGTGACATCATGTTGCTGATGGAAATAAAGGAGAACAAGAACCGGGTTTGTCCTCTCCTGGTGGAGAAGCTCACCAGGTACGGTGGCCATGGGCAAGTAGGCAGATGTTGGGAAAGAAGCTTGGCAAGAGCCTGTGCTCTGCTCAGTGCTGCGTTATCAGGGTGAAAGCTCAGGGTCTGGGCTTTGTCCCAGCTGTCAAGGAAAGGACAAGGCTCTGGCAGAAGACCAGGAGCAAAGTCAGCTCCAAACCACCATAGGACATGTATTTTTAAATCTCAGTCTGTTAAAGATAATGCTCAAGGGAAAACCAGAGTTTTCCACTGCGCTGCACCAGGGCAGCTGCCTGTCTGCAGCGTTGGGAATTGCTGTAGCAGGGATTGCCTGCCTGGACTGGCAGCCTAGAGGAACGAGCAGCATATGTCTGGCTGGATGTGAGACCCAGCTGAAAGAGAGGTAGAGCAGCAACAAGCAGGAAGGACGTAAAGAGCCAGCGGTGGAGCACAGATCCAGACCGCAGGTCCTGAGAAGGGTTTATTGTCTTTATAACCCCCCTCTGAGGTCAGGCAGGCAGCATCCCGTACCCTTGGGCAAAACTATCTCCTCCTCATCCCCCCATGAATGCAGACATAAACTCAGGAACACCACTTTCCTTCCAGAGAGCTGAAGGGGCCGAAGGAGGAATACCGCTGCGTGGTCAGCGAGAGGCTGGGAAGGAAGAGCTACAAGGAGCAGTACGCCTTCATCTACCGGTGAGCAAGCTCCCCTTGCCAACAAGCCAGACCCTTACCCTACCCTGCCCTGCCCTGTAGGAATGGGCTGGACACAGTGGTGGCTTTGCTCCAAGGGACCCAGAGAGAAGCAGGCTGTGCGGATGAGATGGGCTGTGCCTGGCTATGGGATTGTCCCAGGCAGAGCCACCAGTGTGGCTGTATCCATTGCAGACCATGGCCTAGAGCACGGAGTCAGAGTTAGACATGTCCCAGCAAGCTATGAGCGTGACATCCCCTGTCCTGTTTATTCTGCTGCAGGCAACACCTGGTATCGGTGAAACAAACCTACCAGTACCCGGACACCCAGCCTGGGGATGAGGATGCCTTCTCCAGAGAGCCCTTCACCGTCTGGTTCCACTCTCCAAAAACTGGTGAGACCTTTGAGAAACAAATCATCCTCCCACTGGCAGGTCTTACGGAGCAAAATAGCCCTGCTGGAACCAAGCATGTGGTGGTGGCTGCGAGAGGGGCCACATCCTGACCCCACACTGCTTTTCCTTAAACAAGCAGCATTTTGCCTTTGGGGCTGCTGCCTCCAGCATCATCCACAGCTCAGTGCATGCTGCAGCCCCAGAAAAGCCTCTTCTGCTGCCATGGGCAGTGGTTTGGTGGATGTGCTCCATGCCACTGGCACAGCCAAGGGAGCAGCTATTGCCATGGGTATCAGAGCAGGGTTTGTCTTGCCCTGACACAGCACCTCACCGCATCACAGCTCAGCCTCACTGGGCAGCTGGTGGGGAGCACTGTGCAATCACACAGCAATGGCCTCTGATCCACAGCCAGAACAGCAGCTTTTTCTTCTTCAGACAAACCTTCTTGCTTCCAAGTCAGTCTCTGTTTCTTTGTGATTCATTGTGTGTTTAACCAGTGCACTTTTTCCTGTTCTTTTGCTTTGTTTTTAAGCTGTCAAAGAATTTGCTATAATCCCTCTACACACCACACCAGAGACAGCAGTACGGGAGATTGATGAGCTCTATGATGTGTATTTAGATGTAAAACAGCGCTGGAAAATTGAGGTTAGTTGCCACATCCACATTACTAACAGCAGCTTTGGTACTGACTCACCTGGCATGCTATTCCTTACTCACAGCCTGGTAACCTTAAAACTGTTGACAACAAGCCCCACATTTGAGTCTCTCTAATGTATTTTCATTGGGTTCACCACATTTTAATAAGTAAACTTGATCTCACAATAAAACTGTTGTTTCATCAGTATGTTTGGTGGTGCGCCCAGCAGAAAGAAGGATCATAGAATCACAGAATGGTTTGGGTTGGAAAGGACCTTAAAGCTCACCCAGTTCCAACCCCCTGCCATGGACAGGGACACCTTCCACTGGACCAGGTTGCTCCAAGCCTCTGTGTCCAACCTGGCCTTGAACACTGCCAGGGATGGGGCAGCCACAGCTTCTCTGGGCACCCTGTGCCAGCGCCTCAGCACCCTCACAGGGAAGTTGTTCTTTCTAATACCTAATCTAAATCTACCCTTTTCATTCACCCGTGTCCTGTCCCTACAGGCCCTTGTCCAAAGTCCCTCTCCAGATTTCTTGTCAGCCCCTTTAGGCATTGGAGCTGCTCTAAGGCCTCTCCAGAGCCTTCTCTTCCCCAGGCTGAACAGCCCCAGCTCCCTCAGTCTGTCTTCACAGGAGAGGTGCTCCAGCCCCCGAGCATCTTTGTTGCCTCATTTAGACTTGCCCCAGTACACCCAATGAGTGCTTGCTATTCAAGCTGCAATGGCTACTGGGAGCACCCACTGACCCTAAAAGTCCTTGCTGTCTTCTTTTGAAAAGCTGTCCTCACGATTACCTTTTAAACCCCTCCTACCTTCCAGAACTTCATCTTCATGGGCGACTTTAATGCTGGGTGTAGCTACGTTCCCCAAAAGCACTGGAAGAACATTCGGCTGAGGACTTACTCCGAATTCATCTGGCTAATCGGCGACAAAAATGACACAACAGTGAAGAGAAGCACAAGCTGCCCATATGACAGGTGAAGTGTTCACCACCAAGTCACTCACTGTGACTCCCTGAGGAAAAAAATATATCAAAAGGTATCAATGACTGTCAGATAAAGCAGATGCGCATGAGGACTTCAAAGATAAAACAGTGTCCAGGGAGAAATGAGGACTGAAACAAGGTCTGGATACTTCTAGTCAGGAGCACAAAGCACTTTCCAGGCTTCTTGTCATGCAGTTTTGCAGAAAGTATGGCTTTGAGCTCTGCAGGGATGGTTTAGATAGAAGTGAGGTAATGCTGGCTTCCAAGGCCAATACACACCAAGACATTCAGGTGCCTCACTGGCAAGGACAGCAATGAGCCAAACTGAGCCGAAAGCCGGTGATGGCATCTCTTAGTACCTGGCCCGTCGGTAAGGACAAACCATAGATACCTGTGATTGCATCAAGGCCACCCCTCTGGCCACCAGCTCAGTGCTGCATGCCGCTGGTTGGGCACCCCATAACAGCACGCCATTCCCTTGTTCCTTGCAGGATCGTGGTCAGTGGGCAGAAGCTTGTCCATGCCATCGTGCCACAGTCTGTCAATATCTTTGATTTCCAGAAGGACTTCCAGATGACCGAGGAGCAGGTAGGCACAGCATGGCCTCTGCAGCACTGGGACAAGGACTAACACAGTACAAAGCCAATAGTATCCAGGCAGTTTTGAACATGGCCCTGGCCACAAAGCCATTGCATCCTCCCAAAGTGATGCAGTGGCCATACTGCACCTCCCCACTGCATGGTGAAACCCGCTGGGGCAGTGTTTGGAAAGAGTGTGAGTATCTGGCTCCCAAACCCCTCTGTGCTCTTGTCTTGCAGGCACTGGGGGTGAGCGACCACTTCCCAGTAGAGTTTGAGTTGAAAGCAAAAGGTGGCTTCTTCAACTGGCTGAAATCAAAATTTACAAAGAGGAGACCAAGAAACAGACGCCGCTCGAGCTCGTGAGCGTGCTGAGTCCTCTCCAGTGATGTGGAAATACACAGATGCTGAAGACTAATGTAGATATACCCACAGCAAGTGCAATAGTTAGTGGACAGGAAGCAAATATTTTGTTAAAGTTCAAGTATTTTGGGTTAGAAGGGAAATTAAACCTTCAGGTTATTTTCCTAATTGTATGCAAAGATAGATCAGCTAGAAGCAGCATACTGCATGTACTGTACTGATCTCAGATGTAAGGAACAAAGGGAAAATACTTCGGTGTGCTTTGACTGTAACACCTGAAAGGCAGGGATCTCCATGTGTTCATGTGGGCTCTGGAGCTCTGCCATTCCTCTCCAGGGGCAGAAGGATTAAAAGGACCTTTCTGCATTGTGCATGTGTGTGTATCTGCTTCAGAGCTGCCACTAGTGGGACACAGGTCTGTGCCTGGTGGTTTGCAATGTAAAATGTTGCTGATCTTGGAGTATTTGCTTGGTGTGGGTTTGAAGCTGCTCACAGCATCGAGGCTTCTGCACTAACCCAGCCAGGAGCAGCAGGAAGAGAGTGCTGCTGGTATCACCCCTGCCTGCCTGCAAACCTCAGGTGAGAAGTCCCACCTGACTGAGGATCCCAGCTGACAGCACTGCAACAGAACATCATAAAACTTACATTAAAACCTGATTTCAGCATCATCGTGTGCACGTGAATTGCATTTCCCCTTCCCAACCCCCCCAAACCTCCATGGCAGCCTGAAGTTGTCTGATGAACCAGCCTCTAATGATGATTATTTAACAGAGTGGTGCAGCAATCTGTTTTCTCAGCTCAGCCCACAGGCTGGAGTCAGTGCAAAGCAAACCCTGCCATGCAGATGGCATGTGAAAAGTGAGAATAATCCAACTGTTAGTAGAGGCAGATACTCACTCTTCATCAGCACCCCGCAGTTTGCCTGCTGATGGGGCAGGAAGGGCTAGCAAATGAGCTGGGCTTTTAGGGGAGGAAAGCAGCTTGGCCTTTACGAAACTCACTGTCTGGGGAGAAAGAATTTAGGGAAGAGTTAAATAGAGAGAAGATTATCCCGAGGGGGCTGGGGAGTGTGTGTGCAAGGCAGACAAGAAATCCTTCAACTTTCAGCAGCAATTAATCTTGAAACAATACAGCATTGCATAAGCTCCCTCAGTTACACTCTAGTCAAAGCAAAAGGAAAGAGTCCGATTTAGAACAAATATTTGCATTGGGATTTTTATAGGAATGCCATTGTCTGGCTGACTGCAGCAACGGTTCATGTGAAGGCTGAAATCAGCCTAAGTCTCTGGCCTCATGTCTTAGTCACACATAAATCCCTACTTTTTCTTGGCTTGCAGAAAGGAGCAGTGCACAAAGGAATAAATCACACTCTATTGATATTTCTCTGTTTACTCCATACATTCACTAGACAATAGTGTAATTACATCCCAAAATGTTCAACAGTCCATGTTGTCTCTAGAATTTCCCCACCCAGGGATCATTACCCGGCTGTCCCAACTGCAAAGGGGTTTCTAAGTTGCAGGAGCCTCGATGTATTCTGCAGCCAGATCAAAGTTTGTCTTTCAATGAATGAGGTTTCTTGAGCTTTATTTATTGTCAAACAGAAGTTTTACACTGGGAATCGGAAATGGCCTGGAGAAACTTTGTCTCACGCAAGCCAGGTCTCAGATCATGGCTGGGAGAGAAACAAAGAGGCTCTTCAGAAGTGAAAACTCAGTTTCCTCCACAGCAGGCCTGGCCAGGTGAGAACACAGAGCAGATAGCGTTCAGCTGAACAAAAAGTGCTAAGATCCCCCAGTCCATCAGGTTTGGGTCCTTGGGAAGCCCTTCTCCAATGCATGATGCCAGAGGCATCCTCAATTCCCATCCCACAAGACCACCTCCTAGCCCCACGGGGGGTCCCTGCTGCCCTGCACTGGGACAGAGCCAGGGCTGCCCTCACCCTGCAGAAACCCACACAATATGGGTTTTGCTGTCCTTGGGGGGAGTGAGTCGCTTGGCAGAGAAGCCCCCAGGAACCCAGAGCAGCAGCCTGCAGCAAGACTGCCGTTTCCTCATAGCCTCCATCACCTCACTGGATAGGTTTGTCCATCTG
This sequence comes from Pezoporus flaviventris, assembly GCF_033815535.1. Taxonomy (NCBI): domain Eukaryota; kingdom Metazoa; phylum Chordata; class Aves; order Psittaciformes; family Psittacidae; genus Pezoporus; species Pezoporus flaviventris. Next base: position 9,539,575 of record NW_026892569.1, on the reverse strand, counting down.
CACCTAGGACTCATCTGAACAGGGCTCATGTCTTCCTCCTGGCCTTGACACTGCTCCCCACTGACCTTGGTGGGCTTTGACACCTCTCTGCCTGTGTCACAGAATGAGAGAGCCTTTGGCCCTGGGCAAGGCTCTACATACCTCCCTTTGCCTCCTTTTAGGTACTGGCAGCAATGAGGACACAGGAGAGCTGATGTAAAACCCCACAGGGCCCCACCTGGCTTGTTCATTTGGGGCCCGTATATCCAAAATACAGACCAATGGAGCACGCACTGTGATTAAATATGCAACATTAGGGGAACATTAAATAAATTGCACATAAACAATCATCAAACATGCTGGGGTGTGCTGTTTAATGAACTCACAAAGGGACAGGGGTCATTAGGACCAGGGACTGTCCCCTCTCAGCATCACAGCAAGTGCCCCTGGCTTTTAAGCCCTTTGGAACAGATCTGTCTCTGTGCAGCACAACCTCTCTTATTTGGGTTTGCATCCATGTTTGTTTTGCTTTCCTGAAAGTCTAACTGTATGAATACACACAGGCATAAGCGATTCAAGCCTCAACATGCTCCAAAGCTCCCACTGCTTCCCTGCAATGAGGGTGATGAGCCAACAGCAGTAGGTACCAGAGCCACCACTGATGGGGTTTGGGCTGGGACATGTACGCACCCTGTGTCTGAACATACAGATGTACATGTGTACAGATGTGCAGCCAGCAATTGAGCTGCATCCCCGAGAAACACCAGGCTGCACTATCACACAGCAGGGCCAATAGCACCAATAGCAATATCAAAAGAAGGAAAATCAAGGAGCCTACCAGCGTGGGGCTACTGAAACCAGCAGTTGGTCCAAGCCTGGCTGTTTGATGCCTCCCTTGCATCTGGAGGGATGGTGGTGAGCAGCTCTGTTCCCAAGGCTGGACTTGGGCACTCACTGACAGAGCATTCACTGCAGAGAAGGACCAAGAATGGAGCAAGGGCTTCATGGGCAGCACTTACATGGCACCCATGGAGCTTGTTCCCAGTTTCCATGTAGCACAGTGGTACGTGGTCTCTGCCAAGCAATCCAAGGAGATGGGGAGCAGAAGGTGAAGGCAGCAGTCATCTTCTTCCTGCCCTGATTCAGAAGGAAAACAGTTTGAAAAGTCACAGTATTTTTTCTCCACCTTAGAGCCATTAAAAGCATTTCCCCACCCTCTGGCAGCCCCTTGCCCAGGATAAGGAAGGTTTTTCCCCCAGGCTACCCCCCTGCGGAGCCATGCGTGCATTAAATATTATTAGGGCACCCTCTGGTGGCATCGCTATAAATCCCTGTATCCAGGGGGGTCCCCACGGCATTTAGCCCAGATGCCAAAGCCAGCAAACCCAGCTGTGGCAAAGAAACATGATTCCTTCATAGGTGGGAGCTCATAGACCTGCCTTCCTGTGCATGCCTCTGTACAGACCTTTTCTATTCACTGTTGAGAGCTGGCCCGCAGCTGACCCCAAAGTGTCCCTAGTCTCACTGTGCCTGTAAATGAGTTCTACAACAAAAACCAGCACCTTTTTTTGGCTCCAAGCCTGTTTATTCATTGCCCACAGTTATTTAACTAGGAAACACGTTGCAATGACCTTTACAAGACTGCCCTGCTTGCGGGCAGCAGCTCCCAGGACCTGCAGGTTATGGGACACATCCACTCAAGGGGACTCCTTGGTGTCCTTTGATACTCCTGCAACAGGGTGGCTGGTTCTGTCCCAGTGCCACAGGCCCCCTTTTCTGGTGCTGGGGGAAACAGCAGTGTGGATCAGGGGTTCTTTCTGCAATCCCTGGAGCCAGGTTTAGCCCATGTTGCTCTCTGCCATCCCGACGGTTAAGCACCACCACCTCTCTCTCCACTATCACCTGGTACAGCACTATGAACGCACTTTCTATGCAGCCGTTTTCTAGCTGGCGTGAAAACCAAGGTTAAATACTTCATGAGCCATTTTCAATACAGTGCCTCAGCTGCCAGCATTTGCAGGGTATTTGCTGCTAGCTGGGAGACAGATTTATATAAATTAATTTCCATATTGGCTAAGGAGCCAGAAACCTTCCCTGGAAAGCTCTGCAAATGCTGGCCTTTGAGACGTGGCTGCTTTCTGTGCATCTCAGCTGGGAGGAGGGCCTGACCCCAGCCATTTTCAATGAATCCAGATGCAAAATCCCACCCCCAAAAAACATACCTTAGCAGGACATCACTGTCAGAAAGAAATACCCTCACACCAAGGGCAGCTCTTCCACAGGGCTCGAAGGATTCACAGGCTTCCAGCTAAGCGTGGATGTAAATATTTGCAGTACCAAAGTCCTGCAGAAAGCAGTTCATCACAGGAAAGAGCTGTCAAACACACCTCTGGGTCTTGCTAAACCAGATTTTGCCTATTACTTTCTTTTAAATCACATATATTACCCTTCCTTTTATGCTATATAAAGAATTTGCTTTAAATCACGGTCAAATTAATAGCGACACGAGCTATAAATCCAGCCTGATCTAGGGACACTGTTTTTAATAAGTGTGCAATATAAACTCACAACCATGAAAATTAACTCTGGAAGTCTGAGAAATTCCAACAAGCCATTTAAAACCATTTCCCAGGAGGCCTTGGAGAACCAGCCCCACACTGGAGGGACAGCTGGCAGCAGGGCTGTTTTGATAACCTTCTGCAAGAGGGACCTGCTGAATATGAACGATTGCTGCAGGCTGCAGAGTGCTGCAGCCCATCCTGCTGCTTCCTCTCCAGCTCAGATGGAGCCATGAAGACGTGGCACGTCACTGTGGGATGGTAATTTCTCTAAGTTACTATAAGAGAGGGAAAGCATATAGTTTAAAATAGACATTTGCTTTCAGGAGTTGGGAAGTTTGATGCTGAAAGTGCGGGTACCAGGAGGGTTTGCTCCTAGCCCACAGCAATATAGATGGGTGCTTCAGTGGCATGTCCTGCACCACTGCTGCTGGCAGTAAAACTTCACACACTCCTTTGTGCTACTGCAGATGGAGACAGGAGATATATAGAATAAAGGAAAAGAAAAATAAGACCCTCGAGGCCAGCTGGCACCGAGGACAGAACAAAAACCTGGGGATGCTGACAGCAGCTTTGCAAGACCCCATCCCCTGCATGCCAACGGGTGCAGAGCTGTGCCTGACCTGGCAGAGGCCAAACTGAGCAACCAGTTTGGTTTGGCCCATGGGAGAGAGCAGCACAGCCAACTGTCATAGCAACAAATGCTTTGGAAAGAGTCTTTCTCCAAATGAATAAAAATCACTGTGTAAAACGCATTGTGCCATTCCCTGAATTAGCAGTTTCAAGCGGCTCCATCCCAGTTTCTGTCAAATGATGTTTGTTTATATGTAACTGCTTTGGACAGGCTTTTAAATGTGATTAATACATAGCCTGTTTCCTTTTTATTATTTTTAAGTAAGAAAGGTGCATTGTCTGGACTGCAAATACATCTCAGGGTGGGGTGAAAAAATGCTGAAAATACAATCAAACCAGTTTAAACCGATACATCTAGAAGCTAAAACTGAGTAGAGAGAAAAGCAGGTTCTGGATTGGAAACTTCACATTCTCACTTTCCGCAGACAATTAGAGGGAAAACTAATTATAGGGTTTGCATAATCTGACCAAACCCAGAGTCCTGCTAAGCAACAGCCCCACAACCCACATTGCTAATACACCAGATAAACATCAGAGCAGCTCAGTGCTTTTTGGTGGTTGAAGGGAGATCCATTCTGGACACAAAAAGTACTCTGCAAAGCCCCAGGCCTGGCACGGATTGGAGACTTACCTGCTGCAGTAACATCACAAGAAAAATTAAGCATACTGGTTTACCTTTTATCACTCTCTATATATAATTATTATAATTAAATAATTAATCTGAAATTAAGTTCTAATAATTGATTAAGATACATATCTTTAGTTTATTAAGATAATCCCTTATACTAATACTAGAAAGGACAAGGAGGTTCCATCAGCTCCCATCTGCCCATGCACCCCATGGGCAGCCCCACTGGTCACCATATGCCCAAGCTGCAATGAGTCCACCAGCACATGTGTCACAGAGGACGTGATTTAGCCCATTAATAAAGCAAGGCACTTGGTGCTGCACCCCAAACGATACTATCCAAGGTTTTATTATAGTGCAAGAAGAATAATATACCAGGTGTCAAATGGCATGAGAGCCATTTACTGGCGTGCAGACGTTGAAGTAGATGACAAGCTCCTGGCAGGCCCTGGATGGATCACCTTTGCCCTTGCCTGAGGCAAGCAGCTGAGCAGAAACAGCACCTGGTGCCTATTCAAGGAGCTGCACTTAATAATACCGTATTTCAGAAAGGCTGAGACTGCTTCGAAAAGTGAACCCTGTGCTGCCAGGGTAATGCTGGGGCAAAGGATAGAGCTGGCAATGTTAAAAGCATGTGCTGCAGCCTGGGACCAGCTGATGTGCCCATGCCCAGGGTTTTCCCCCCAGAATGACGCACAGCTGGGCACTGCAGCCCTGCAGAAGGCAGCTTTGTGTCCAGCATGGACACCTACAGCAAACCGGGACCTTTACCACTGTTAGTGCCTGACAGAGCTGGGCCTGTAACAAGCTGCCTCCCCCAGCTAACACGAGACCTCTTGCATTTTCTGCATGAGGCACAGTAAAACAAAAGGCATCCATTCACATTTGTGCGTGGTGCAGAAAGCAAGGGCTGTGCTGTCAGCAGGTTTAAGTGCACTGTGGGGCTGTTAACCACCTCACTTCTCCCCAGGAGCCGCCAAGCACTGATTAGAAGTGGTGGATGTTCCTGATTGCATCTCTGTAATAGAGCTGCACAACACAAAATGCTATTCTCAGTTCTGAGCAACACCCAAGTATACAAGATACTGCTGGCCAGTGACAGCCATCAGAAACAGATGGAAGCAAGAACTTAATTTTAATCAAACCGGCAGAAAAGAACACTTCCACAGCTAAAGGCAAAAAACCCATGCCAGTCCTCCATGAATAATGAAGTGCACCTCATACCATTGCAAGTCTACTGAGCAAGAGGCACTGGCACACCAGTAACCAGGTACTGCGATACCCCAGCCCTAGAGCTGCCTGCTAAGGTGGGAACTGCAAATGAAAACCCTTGCCAAGGTGCCAAAGACCAAATGCACAGCACAGTTTCCCCCCCCAAACACCACTTCGTGCCCAACAGAAAGTCAGTCTTCAGCTGCCAGAGCTGGTGGAGTTGGCCGGACCTTGTTGCCAAAGAAGATCAATACAGCCATGCTGCACCAAAACCTCGTGTCATCACCACCACCCCATGCTTGCTGCCCCTTAGCAAGTCCATTTTTGTGGCCACCCTCAGTTGTCAGTGCCCAGGCAACGCAGAATTGCTTGCTTTTGCTGGCGGCAACCTCAGACAAGGTAACAATCAGGGTCCATCAGCTTCACAGGCAACTCCCATTAACTTCAGATCATGATTAGACCAAGGTGCCAAGTGGTAACAGGCAAGAGGCGGCCAGACAAGCCCAGGCTTATTGGGAACTAGGAATTACAGAGGCACGAGGCTCTCGAGGTTTACTCAACCCAACAGCTGCATCCAGTTTTTTGGGGTTTGTTTTGTTTAGCAACATGAAACGGGAGGCTCAGGCTGACATAGCACACAGCTAATGAAACACAGCTAACTATAAAAAGGAAATAATCTGATAAACCCAAGGCAGGGGAGTCTTTGGTAACCGCTGCGTCTCAGGTTTCAGCAGGGCTTCCAGCGGGACCATGTTTGGGAAAACATCTGATGGTTTCCATGGCCCTGTGCCGGAGCCAGCCAGCTCCAGGTACAGCATCCTGCTGGGAAACACCTTCTGCAAACAACCACAGGGAGCCTGAGGAGCCAGTGAGTGCCAGCAGTGCCTCAGGATCAGACCGATAACAGGTTATGCCCACCTACCTGCACAGCTCACAGGCATGGGGTTATTTGGGCTGCCTGAAGCTGCTGCTTGCTGTAGTTTGAGCTTTACTGACTACATATGAAAAGAATCCAATGTTGGTTTTAACATGCACATTTTAATGAAGCAAACATTTCTATTTAATAAGTTATAAGATACAATTTTACAATCCTGCATTTTATTCCAGTTTATTTTGTTTTTACTTCCTAGTTTACAATGTAGTGAGCATTTCACATTAAGGCACAAAAAAAGCACAGTAAAAAAAAACCCAACCTTCCTTTATTTTCCCAATGACTGTGCTGGAGAGTAGTGCATCCACACATAACTACAGAACAGTAAGCATGAACTTCTCCCTAGGGTCAGACAGTGACGTTTCAACAGGTTCTCAACAAATCCTACCTTCTCCTAATTGCAGAGTTAAAGCTCAGTTGAAGGGTTTACTAAAGCCCCAGCAGCTGACAGCAACTCAGATATGGACTCGGGAAGTAGCATGGAGTAATCCAGGACAGACAGACAAATTAATAAGGAAGTTTTCTTTCCCCATCCCTCAGCCTTTTGTGGTGCAAGGGGAATTTTAAGAGAGATGAGCGTGCTTCAGGCATGTCCTTGGACTGAGCTACAATAAAATGACTTGCACCAAAGGCGAGTTTGTTGACTGGTATTGCTGTGATTGGTAAATTCATACACCCACCCTCCCTCCTGCCCGATACCCAATTACAGATTTGGGGTCCCATCCCCAGGCTGGCTTCTTTGCACCATCTCAGCTACTTGCCTGGCCCGCAGCCTCCAGGGCCTTTATTTAACCCAGCCAACCCAGGAGTTGTTCTTAAAATGAATGAAAAAGAGTGTGGGGAGTTAGCTGTAAAGTCACAGAAATCTCAGCAGAATCCCAAGCTAATTAAAAACCGCATCATGGCCAACAAGCTACCTGTCTAGATTTACAAAGCGTACAAAGTTTAGAAAGGCTGAAAGCTTCCAGGAAGTCTTTTTCAGTCTGCTTTTGGTTTGCTATAAAAGATAAACTTTTCCTAAATGTAAACCATTAGCAAAGCATTTTCAGAAACATTTCGAGTGGTAAAGCCACTTTTAGTAGCTTTTTATCATGTTAAGCGTTAAAATTGATCAAGTATACAAAGGCACCCATTATAGTACCAGTTTTACCTCATTTCTTTACAGAAAAGAATTTGAACTGGGGACAGCCCATGTCATATTCCATAACTAAAATGTAAAGTCTCCAGTCAAATAAAATCAGTAGTTAAGATATCCAATTACAGAGACAAATTCCAGTTTTTGATTAACATCTAAAGTCTTTAACATCCGCAAGGGAAATTAGTGTCTAGTTATCCACATGATTCTCCAAACATTAACAGTGACCCAGACAGTACCGCCAAAGTACAATTTGAGGAGGACATTAAATAGATTGGCATTAGGTTGGTAAGTAGGATAGAAGTGAAATGCTTGTAAAAAAATGAAGTTACAGAGTTTATGTCTGACTGCATTGAAATGTGAGCCGTGTGTATCTAGATACCGCATTTCGCAACAGGACTGCATCCAGTATAACCCTACATCTGAATTGCAAACAAAGATCGATTCCGATGCCCAGCAAGTTTAAGGAACAGTGACATGGAAGGGACTCCCAGGGATGTGCTCGTCACCCCACTTCACTGCCAGAACATAGTCACCCCTTTCCTTGACGACGTACGTTACGTTGTACTGATGGCTGCCCAAATGCTTGATGGATACCTCTTCACATGGTATTGTAGGCCCGTGGACGCCAACTAACAACATATTTGAACCTACAGCAAAATAACAGACTGTTAGAATTGCTAAGCCTAAATAAACAAGCATGGTTATACCATAATTTATTAGCCCCATAACACAAGGATTTTGTTGTTTTAATTCACAGAGTGGCAGTCTAAGGTATGGTTAAAGTAATTTGGTATAAGAAGGAATTTCATTTATAAAAGCCTTCAACCTCATAGAGGCAAGGGCTCATTTGTGTATTTTGCAAGACCTGAGAGGCTACCACTAACTAACTAGAGCACAGGAGACATTAACAGTGCTTGTGAAAACGAGCAGGCACTGTTGGTCAAGTACTTGGTTAGAAGTTAATAGCAGAGACCAGTGAACACGGCTGGTCTGTAATCCTACCACCGCAATGCTCCCAGAGGATAATGATCAGCTCTCAAGGCTGACGGGAACACTTTGCATCACATGCTACAATCCACCAGGAGGGCTGCTCAAGTTCAGCAACCTGTTTGTTCTCATGCCATAACCCTGTGGTTTCTTTCAGGTGCACCTGGCTCAGATAAAGCCATGTGGAAACGAACTGGCATCTTTACAGCCTCTATATCAGGACTGATTTGGTGAGCACCATGTAGCATTTAGAGTTTTTCTTTAGAACTAAATCATCCTCTCAATCTCTGAATTTTAACTCTTCAAATTGATTTAGGCAAACAGAAAGTCCCATCTGGTTCCTATACTCATACCTGCTTTGCTGCAGTCCACAGAGAAGGAGCTTTTCTGACCCACAAAAGCCTTTGAGAGTCCTGCTCCCCGAGAAACCACTTTGCTAGCATCCGAGGTGGATTTGGGAATGGCGCTATAGCAAGTTTCAGTTGATGACCTTGTAACTGACTCTACCAGGATGGAAGAAGTTTCGTTAGCACTGCCTGGGCTAACCAGTCGCTGTCCTGGAAACAGAAAAGGTTTCAGATAATCAGATTCACCCCATCTGAAAGGCGTTTACAAGGAGGTTTCAAAACCCTCCTAATGACTAGCACACATTCTGCATCCAAAATGCATTTTTGGAGAGGAGCAATTTCCCTCTTGGGACTTTAAGCCAACATCTTTGAGCAACACTGGCAACAACCCCATCCCAGAGCCCTCGAGTGGTTTAAGGACCACAGGATCTTCAAGATGTATTAAGCAAAGCTGGCTGCTGAAGAAGAGTTAATTGTGCTCCAATCACCAAATGCCAAAAATGACTTGAGTTGGCAGAAAAGCAGGTGCAATTTTGCAACAACCCATTTTGAAGGCAGAGCATGTCCCAGCTCAGGGAGATGCAGACCCTGCCATCTGCTCCCAAGGACATCACTGCACCACAGGCACCAGGAGAGGGCTCCCCAGCTCAGGGGCAGCAGTAGAGGTGAATTGCAGTCTGCACTTAAACACAGCACTGGAGAGAGAAAGAGCTTCCTAAATAGCCTTCCTCACATCACCTAAAAGCCTCCCAGACATTACTGACCTTTGCTTAGGTGACACCTGCACCACCAAAATGAGACCAAGAGGGACATCACTTATGCTGCAGGTGACCAGGGTTCAGGCTTTGGGGGGGCGGGGGGGGGGGGGGTAAGGGGTCAATACATCATATTTTCCTTCTACCAATGCAACATCCTAGCGCTAGGTCAGGATTTCATATTCCCCCATGCAACATTTACAGCACTCCACTAAGTCAAGCTGCAAACACTGTGGCTAATGCTCCTGTCGCCTCTCCTGAGATCCCTCATCTAGGCTTTGGAGGTGATGGGGAGAAATGTTTCTCTTCTCATGCTTTTGGGCATCTAGACCTGAATGCCTCACTATCTCAGAGGGACATGTTTGCTCAATGACACAAACTACTTCAGGCACACAGTAAACACCGGTTAGCTTTTTACCTGTAACCTTTGCCTTGAAGGGGCTGCCCACTATGTGGTTAGGTCCACCATATTTAACTCCAATTAAATAGTTTCCTGGAGCCATGGGTGTGTACATGACTTTGTAACCTTCTGGAGTTTCCTGGCAGTCCATTTTCACCTTTGATGGCCCTTCAATTGTAACAGATAGGGTACCTGGACCAGCCTTGGTCGTGTTAATGAAAAACTCCGACTGCAATCCTAGAAAGATGTAGCACAGTAAGAAACACTCCTCACACCCAAGGTTACACAAACAGCCTCAGTTATTACACAGGGATGGGTAGTTCAGTACAAGACAAGGCTGCACATAGGGAGGGACAGCACACACACACCCCTAGCATCTTCACATGGGGCTCTGCACCCCAGCAGCCTCCCCACCAGCACTCAGCTCCCTCCTCTGCTCCAGTTATGCGACTGTGTGGGAGAATGGGTCATGAGAGCCCTTCAGGGACAAAATGGAAGTAATTTGGAATCAAAAGACTGGATTGCAGAGAAAACTCTAAGAACAAGAGCCTTTCTGCTGGGTGTTGGAGCCTGCGCCAACACAGCCAGCCTCCTGCAAGGCTAAGCTTGGGAAAACTCAGAGCCATCTCACTGCCTGGACTATAAATCAGCAGTGAAGAGCCCACAAGAAAGCAAGAGAGACAAGGGACAGGAGATCTCCTGGAGGAGATGGGTGTTTGAACTGCTTGGCAGCAGCACTCCAAGCAGTTTGTGGAAACAAAAGCTTGTTTAATTACAGCATCTGGTTAACACAGCTGAATTATTGCTGCTAATACTAAGCCAATGACACAATGCCAGGAACACAAGAAAAAATTAAGCCAGACTTTCAGCCCCCAAATAATTTACTGTCGAACTCTGGCTTCAAATATTTATGATCTTTAGGCTGTTTTATGAGACACTGCTAAGGAGGAATAAGTGCTTGAGCTCAGTCAAAACCAGGATGGTTATGGGAAAGTTCATGCATGCAACTGAAGCATGCAGGCGTGGTGGTGAACTAGGGAGAAGTTCCTAGCCTCTCCTCCACACAAGAGGCTGCTGTGTCACAACGCTGAAAGAACCCAGCTCCCACAGATGATTGTACCATCTTCCAGGGCTTTAGCAGTAAATCTCACTGGTGCTGCCTGTGAGGCAACATGCGCTGCTCAACCAGAGGAAGATTAATTTCCAAAGCCAGCAAGCTACACGCAGCTTCTCACTGAAGACTTCTTGCTCCCATGTCACTGCTCTTTCCCTGTGCCCCAGATGAAAGCCTGCTTTGTTGGAGGCTGCAGACATGCATCCCTCCTGCGGGGACGTTTCAGGTGCTCAGCCACCAGCTATTGAAACCTCTACACTAGATCATTGTTCAGAAACTGCTGCGCAGCAGCTCCCAGGGCACTGAGCTTTTGGCAGCCGGCAGGACTCAACAAGGGGGCACAGAGTAACTTTGCTGAAGTTAAAGTCTATTTAGATTAAAAACAAACAACCCCGAGCGCTTTTATAGATGAAGAAAAATCGCCCTGTCCCTGATGCATCAGTGGCTAGTATTAATGAGTGCTTTTGTTTCCACCTATTAAAGCAGCACAGGCTATAGTATCTTTATTTTTAGACAGTATGGCTGCCTGTTTCCAAAACCAACTGCTGGGTTTCTCCAGAACAGCAGAAGCTTTGACTAAAGAACTGCAGTAGTTATATTTTTTTCCCCCCAGGGAAGCAAAAAGGTATGAAATGGGGTCCACAAAAGACATCAATAGATAGGGTGAAAGGAATGAGCTATCACCTTGCCTATCAAAAGGTAAAAAACTATCAGTTTTACTCTGCTGTTCACCTGTGTGTGGCCTAATAGAGCACACAATTAAATAAACCAAAGTGCACATCCTGGAATGTTTTCATACTTTCTTACTAAGGCAGTAAATCATATCAATAAGAAAAAAACCCACCAAACCCTAAACCCTACATTCTTGAGTTGAGAACTATCAGATGGGGCAGCCACAGCAGATAAGTGTCAGACTTCCAAGAAGAGTCAGCATTCACACTGCATTTGAAGCACGTGTAGCACACTACAAACAGAACAATACACCATACTCCCTGGAGTTTACACATCAAATTAAATTTACCTTGACATTCCTTAGAGATGCAAGCACTGAAGAAAAGCTAACTGGGTACAGCCTTGCACTCATTTAAGTAACAGGGGTATGCAAGTTAAACAAGACTCCTTCAGCTAGACAGCCAACTCAGTATCTGCATCCACAAAAGCCTCCAGCCTTTACTGTTCATGTTCATGCGTGGAAGGGAGCCAGAGCACCTTGGGAGCACTTACACGGAGCTACGCTAGCCAGCAGAGTCGTAGCCCAGCTGCTAACCAGTTCAAGTGAACTCATGCTGCAGTTGCTGGTTTACAGAGGCTTTAAGTTTGTTATGTCTCAGTATAACCTGCAGACTCACCAATCGATGGTTGTAAGACTTGAGGAGCATGCGGAAAAGCAGAATTAGCCTATGCCCAGGTCAGCAGAGAATGTGTTAGTTCAGCTGCCTTAGCAGGGAAAGTCATGTACATGCCTAGGAACAGGTTCTGCCTCTCTCAACATCCAAGAGCCAACAGGTCTGCAGCAGAGCTGTAAAAGCAGGATTACCTGTGGTACCACTCTCCAGGCCGGCCCCATATGCCGTGACGAGAGCAGGGTTGCCCGCCTGCCCAGGCTCCCCGACGCGCACTTTGAAAGGGCTGCCCACAACGTGGCTCCCATTGAACTTCACATCGATCGAGTGGATGCCGTTCTCATGGGGGATGAACCGAACAGCATACTTATCTGCAAGAGAGGATACAGCAGAGAGAACAATAAAACAGCAATTAAACCACTGCAGGGCTGGGTAGCAACCCTAGCAAGGCTTCTGTAGTGCTTTGACATATTTTGGTCTCACCTTAAGACAACTCAGCAACACAAGCTGCTAAGCTCATACTTAAGTAGGAAAACACTGTATTTATCACAAGAGGTGTCATGAGTTGCACTTTCACCTTGTCTACCAGGACCTGATCTCAGCTGTCATCTAGTCTGCAGGGTGAGTTTTAGTGTTATTTGCCTCACATGTGCACTAAACATGACAACTTAATCACAGCCCAACCTGTCAGCAGGCAAGGGAGCAGCACAGAGAAGTAAAGCAGCTGGTAAGAAAAGGCCAAATCTTACCAGTGGCTTCTCTGACTCCACAGACACCACACCTTTATTTAATAAAGTCAGCCAGCAATTTGCTGATATTTAACATTTTTGATTGCTCGTTAACCCAGAGAAGGGACTGATCTTCCCCAGCCAGACAGCTGCTGTCTGTAGTAAAGACCATAAATCATTCAGGCTTCAAGAGAAAAAGAAAAGCTCGTTGCTGAAATCAGTGCTGAGCTTTCTGTAGTGTTTGCTTATATTTAGCTTCCTTGGCCTTTCGTATGAAGGAGTGCAAGTTAAAAATAAACTATTACTCAAAGATGGAAGCATAGCTTTGAAAAATAAACTTCTTCCCTGGCTAAATTCAACAACCACATCTTATTCCATCTATGATTAATATCATAGATGCAAGCCAAGACTTAAATATCTGTATCTTACACAAGTTAGGCCTCAGTCATTTCAGGAGCTATCTAGCAAAGCATAGATATGACCAAACAACTCTTGACAGTATGAGGTCACTCTCCAAGCCACGTGCTTGTCCCTTGGGTACACTGTTTGCAAGCCAAAGGGACTGAACTCCCTCGCTACGGGGCATGAGCGCGTTTTGGAGGTCACCCAGTTTGCTTCAACCAACGTAAAGCCGTGCTCACCTGGCTCCAGCTCGGACACATGGCACTCTTCTACAGCTCCGGAGGGGCTGTGGACTTTGGCATCGATCTTGCCCTTTGCCCCGTTCAGCCTTATAGCAAAGGATGCTGGCTGATTAACTTTTAATCCAGACTCCTGAGAATGCAACAGTCAGATTATCAAATCTAAACTTCTCGTTTCAGACAGCACAAGATTTGTGGCAGGGAAATAACCACTTTTGCACAGTTTTTCTTTTTCTTTTTTTTTTTTTTTTTTCAGTTTCAACAAAAGGCATAAAGCTGTGACTTGTCTTTACTCTCAGATCAGAAGCTCTCTCTCCCTCAGGGGGTGGCTGACTCAGTAGTCACCCACATTGGCTAGGCTGATTTTTCCCATGGTAACACACTAGTATGGGAAGCCAACAACTCTGCCAAATCAGGCAGAGGCAGGTTTAGGACGCTAATCACCCGTTATCACTGAAGTCAGCCTGCGGTATTCAGGCACTTGATTTAAAGGATGCTTAAGCTATAGCTCCATTTTTCAGCCCGCTCATTCATTCCAGATTCATTCAGGGGAAAACCTCTGATAATTCAGTTGTCTGAAAGAGTAATATGAATGTTTATATTTGCCGCAAGAGGCTGCATTTAGAACGCCACCACAAGACTTCTTAACATAAGAAAGCAATTTAAATCATGAAACCAGATGTTGCTGTGTGTCAGGCCATCGGCAGAAGGCAAGGCAGCTCAGCATCCGTGCTGCAACGGTCCTCAACCGGAGCAGCCCTTGCAGCTATCCAGCAGTAATATTTTACACTTAACATACTTTACCTGATTTCGTTTTCAACTAAATCCTGAAGAGGGAAATAAATGCAACTGAGTAGAACTGAGGTACAATATATAAAGCAAGTCCCTGATGTGGGTTTAGCAAAAACTGATGCTGCCCACTGCGCTCTGTTACTGAATACTCAGCTTTATCTGCCTCTCCAAGACTCAATTGAAGTGAGTATTCCTGTCAAAGAGTCTTTAAATGAAACACAAGAGAAACATCAGTACCACAGTGACTAATTAACGCCCTTGTAACTCCTGGTTAGAAGAGATATTATCAGATCAGACTGCCGTGATTCATTTACACTGCCATGGTGGAGGAGTCCTGCAGCCCAGACAAACTCCTGGGGGCCACAGCTGGGATATATCCAAAAAATCACCACAACTGAAGTACTAATTGGTTATCCTCCTTGATGAGAACTGAGGTACCATATATTTAGACACAGATTCTCAGGCTCACATCCAAGGTTCTGGCTTCGAAGATTTAAGTCAGGCCTTTAATGTCACTTGTATTTTAATGTACGCAGCCACACACATACCAAAATGATATGGTGAGGTTAAGGTGAGGTTAACAGATGAGCCCAGACCAACTACAAAGCTGTGATTCACTCTGAGATTCACTACTGTTCATGAATCATCAGAGCTGCAACTGTGGTTGCATGACCTCAGCCAGCACAAATCTGTGCTCTGAGCTAACGGTGGGGCCCCCTCCATCTGCCCACTCAAATGCTCCAGCAAGGCTGCAGCTACATCCCAGCCACGCAGCCCTGCACTGATTCGCCTGTGGAAACCCTGCTCCTCAGTCAATGTGCCAATCAAGTAACTCAGTATCAGCACAATCGCATTCATGTTTCAGTTCTCCCCTGGCTAATGTGGGTGGAAGACAAGTTTTACGTCCTCCAGTGCTCCTTCTAGAGCCTCTTATTCCTAATTCCCAAGTATTACACTCAGGTGAGCCTTCTGCCTTCATATTTTGGCTAGCTAGAGCTGGGCCAACTCTACCAGCCTGTTACCAAAGGGCCAGCTGCCAAAAATCTCTCTCTGGCTGCAGGCTAAGTTTTAAAACAAGCACCAGCCCAGGCAAGGCTATTATTAAGAAGAAGGGACAACCATTTTGGTCTTGGAGAACAAGGACGAAATCGGTCTGTGTGGTAAGTTTTGGAGATGTTTCCTTATGTCTCACCTGAAGGCTAGTGACAGTGAGCCTACGAGCATCATCGGAGGGGGCGATGACAGGAACCAGGTAGGGGCTTTCAGGAATGTGCTCATCATTGAACTTTATGGACACTTCATAGTTGCCTGAAGGGAGAAAAGAAACAGGGAGTGTCCTTAGTTTCTTTGAAAGTAGCATTCAGTGTTATTTCAGCATGACTTGGTCTTGGTATGTACCTGGCTCTTGAACTATGTATGATACACCACAAGATCCATCTTTATGGTCCTCAAACGCAATTTCTGCTTTACTTGGGCCTTCCACAGCAATAGACAGTCCTCCAGCTCCAGCTTCCCGTGTCCATATACTGAACTCGGCTGTTGAAACACACAAGAGCACATATAAGAGTCAGTTTGCTGCTTCTGGGCTGCAGCTCCTTCCTAACAGACCATGCAGCATCCCATACTTATGTGTATGAGGAAAGGTACCTCATCCCATCACCCTGGGTGATAACACTTTGCAGTTTCTCCAAGAGGCTCCTATTAGCCTTGAATTAGCCTGTCTGCCCATATAACACACCTTACAGCCTCAAGCTCATCCTGTGAGAGCAGTTTCCAAAACAGAAACTGTTTTCTGTTCCAGACTGTATCTGCAGGACGCAGCAGTTATTATTTCTCCCTGTCTTGGGGTGAACCTACAGTGTTACACTAACCTCTGCTTAAGCTTTCAGAGGACAGGTCAGTAGAAACCAAGGCACTGTGCTGCAGACCTGCACATGGTCGGCACTGGACCCTAGTGCAAGCAGAGGACTCACCTGGGACACCTGTCTCTCCACGCTCCAGCCCTGGGCCTCCAGCTCTCACTTTATGGGCTCCTCCCTCGCCCAGCGGTCCCACCGTGAACTGGAAAGGGCTGCCCGGCACCGGCTGCCCTCTGTATTTGACATCCACAGTGTGGACTCCCATTTCTTGTGGCACAAAGCGGACGCAATAGGTGTTTTTGTCAGCTTCTACAATTTCAGCATCAAAGTTTCTCCCAGAGGGACTAGTTACCTGGGCTGCCATATCCCCACAATCAATTTCTAACAAGAGAATAAAATAAATGCAGATTAGAAAGTGACAAATGTTTTCGGTATTTTGTTTTTGGAAGGAGGACCTGAGCTCACACAGTACAAATGACAGAAGAGGCACGTAGGTGCCAGATTGTATGCTGTGTGTGGCTGAGCAGCAAGCCTGTCCAGTTACAGCAGGTGTTATGGAGGCAGGTGAAGAGACCGCCTAAGCCAGCTAAGACTGGCCTGTATCATTTACATTTGGCACACAGCAGTACAAACACTTATCAGCCAACAAGATGATCTTAAAACCCTGGAGACAGGGTGAGCTGTGCAACCCATTCTCCAGCCTCCTGGACACAGAATAGATTAAGGCCTCCCGGATACTTATTTCCCTATATGCTAATCAAGTTTATGTTTATTTTTAACCCTTCAGAGAGACCACACTACCAGGGTCTCTTTCCTCAACTATCTTTATATGAGGATGTCTTAACAACACTGAAGTTCCTATTTCTATTGCTTCAGGTAGACCCAAGCTATACAAGTGTAAGTTATGGTTATGAGGATGACAACATTGGTTACCTGGAATTTTTAGGTTCAGATCACATATGCTTCCTACTGTTGCAACAGACGGAGCCCGTCTTGTTCGTGTGATGCTCTCCTTAACTCTTCCTTCACCACTTATCTTCACAGTAAATGGGCTGCCTGTAAGTACCACAGCAAGTCATTCGTCCTCTGCTCATTACACACTGCATCAAGGGGAGGCATGAAAGCTTTCTCTGAATTGTAGTGGATCATAGGGGAAGTTTTAGAGTCAGCTAGCAGTCAGGTCCAAGTGAAATACATCCATGTTACCAGAACTTGGATTGCTGCTGCTTGTGGAGGGTACTGGTAGGACCTTCTTGAATCTTTGAGACTTACGGTCCAAGCCAGATGACACGGCCCACCTGCAGCTCCAGTGCACTGGCCAGTAAGGCTTTTGTCTACTAACCACAAAGTTCCCAATGCTTCTGCTTACCTGGAATATGTTCATCTGCAAATTTAGTGGACACAATGTACACGCCAGGTACAGTTGGAAAATAGGACACTTTGCAAGTTCCATCCTCTAGGTCTTCAGTTTGGATATCTACCTTGCTGGGTCCTTCAACTGCCAGTGAGATCCCGCCATAACCTACAATACAGCTAAGTTAGCCTCAGATTTCCATAGTCCTATTATAAATTTGACATAAAATAGTCCAAAACCATAGCAGTAGCTAGCCAGTAGGTTTGCATCACAGCAGACATATGGGAGTTGCATGATACCATAACAACATTTTCGTAGTCCTTAGTGCATATTCAAAGTAAAGAATGCATTCAGCATCTAAAATGCTCTGACCATATGTCTTTAATTTAATTAATGTTGTGAAGTTAGCTTGAAAGACTGTGGCCAAGGCTCCACATTAAACCAAAAGGGAAATATCTTCCTCATTTCCTTGTTGCTGTACACACCACCACCAGAACAAGCACAATCAAATGAAAGAAAAGCTTCATCAGTGTCTCAGTGACAGTGCTTTGGCTATAACAGAAGACATCCGCCAAGACAACACAAAGCATTTTAGAAGTTAACAGCAATGCCTGCAGTTAATAACAAGCAATAATGACTGTGCATGCTTAACACATCTCCCATAGCATCTCACAGTCCCTTTGTGATGCAACTAACCTGCATCTCTTGTATCTACAATGAAATCACACATTTCAAAGGTTCGTCCTTCTACCAAGCCACGTCCAAAAACTCTTGCTCGTCTGGCGTCTCCTATCTCAGACTGGACCACCATGATTGTTACAGGGCTGTTTGGTACATGACTCCCGTTTTTCTTGATGCTAACCAGATGTTCTCCCACTTCTCGTGGAATGAATGAGATTCCTACGAAGCAGAGAAATGTGACAAACTTACTCACTTTTTATGCATTTATACTTGATTCAAATGCCTTAATCACACCAAGAAGTGAAATACTGAAAGAGCACCCTCTTTATACATGTTGACATACTGCTCTCAGTTGGGCCACAAAGCCATTCACATATGCTGACAAGAAGTACTTCAATCACAACCTGCAAGCTAACACAAGAGGTCATTTTTCATACTCTTCTGTCTTTGGCCAATGGTACCAAACAACTTCAGCTACTTAGTTTGACAATACTCTTCTAGGAAGGCACAGGGAAGTGAGTCATTTTATGTAGCAAAGCAAACTGGAGTAGACTCTACTATACTACCTTCTCAGCTCATGACTGTCAGAGCTTACCAATGTGGTTATTGGGTAGCCTCTTCAGAAGACAAGGCTCATCACGACCTGACGGGGCTTTAATGGTGGCTGTCAGGAGACTGAGATCAGTCTCATTGATGTCCAACAAAAAGTCAGCAGCAGAACCAAGCTTAACCTGGGACCGTCTTCTGTTATCATCTGAATACATAAAGAGAAATGAGTCAGAAATTATCACAAAGTTAAGTGCAGAACAAGTCAAGGGACTTCACGTTTCAGCCACAAACCAGGTCCTTCATGCTATCAGAGGTTAATTTTCATTATGAAGTGCTTCCAGAAGTCTAAACTTCATACCTGTGATCTTGGCCGTGAATGGACTGCCTGGGATGTGTTTGTCGTTGTACTTGACCAGGATGCTGTAGTTCCCAGGTAGAGTAGGCAGGTACGTGACTGTGCATGTCCCGTCTTTGTTATCAATGCAGCTGATCTCTGCTTTTGAAGGTCCTTCAATAGCCAAGTCCAGCCCACCTAGGAAACAAGGAGAACAGCACTTACGTACATCTTTGTGTATACCAAGTCCAAAGACCTGGTCCAAAGGGGAAGATCCAGTGCTTGGTACTGAAAATGCAGCTTAGATGCATGTTTTCAAAGAAAGGCAGTAAAAGGAGCTCAAGCCAATCCACTAAGACCAAAGCTCTATTTAGTCTGCTAGATTTACCTAACAGTGAGTCAACATCCACTGTATCTAAGCTGCCTTCAGTTTATTTTTAATTTAACATACCATTTGCACCCTGTACCACAGGGTACATCGACTACTATCAGGAAGAGGTAGGAGAACAGTTTTTACTGCAAGTTACAACCTGATATTTGCACAAGTCATCTGCATCACACCAAAGATTTACAGTTGGACAGACTAACACAAGTCAACACTGATGCACCTAACTTCCAAGAAGCTCCTAGTTTAGGGTAGGATGACTTTAAAGAACAGACTTACCCTCTCCTGCATCTTCTGTGACAATGGTGAAAGTTGCTGGTTTATTTGCAACCCCATAAATGAGGCCAGGCCCATAAGCAGACACACTGCCACTGTTTGGATAATTCACATAGAACTGCAGAGGGCTCTCTACAGGAAAAAGAAAAAAAGGGGAGGTGGGGGGAACAAACAAAAGAAGAAGGATGAGTGGCCTGGACTGCAAGAACAAAACAGACATTGAACTGCTCTAACCCAACAGGATCTTATTCTTATGCTTACTGACACCCATGCTCTTCAGTACCATTCCCACTACTTAATATTTGAAGAACCTTTATGTGACTATAATGTACTCAAAAAAAATGGATAAGCCTCCCCTTTTAATTTCCAAAAGATACTTCGCCACAATTTGTTCCACATTCAGTCATGACAAAGTAAGTGCTACTCAAATTACCAGAGATAAGCTTCAATGATGCTGTAAAGGGTCCTATTCATTACAAGTTTATTTTTAGCACATTAAATCAGAACATGACTCAGAAGCAGGCTTTCAGTTCAGGCACAGATCCTGAATTTTAGTAGCTCAGAATTAGAAAATAGCACAGCACATTGTCAGACTCAATGAACCTGAACTAGCAAATTTGAAGGGTATCCAAAACCGTATTTGTCAGCCTCCGATTAGCTAAGCTGATGCACAAGAACAAAAAGTACAGTCACCAATAGCCAACAGTGGTTTCAAAAAAAGGCACAGATAGCTCTTAAGGCCAAAGCTAGATTTTGCAGCTGTGAAAGTAGCAAGTTTGATTCATGACAGCCTTCAAGAAGGAAACATTACAGCACATCATCCTGTCCAGGTGCAGGGTGATGGTCTTACTGAACCAATACATCCAACAGCTTGGCACCTATGGAGGTGCTATATACATACAAAGTGCTGAAGATACTGAAGTAGCACCATGCATCAAAGTTATTGAGCCTCCTGCTTCAATCAAAGTTAACCTTTGTTTCTGAAACAGAACCAGCAGCCCAGTTCAGGCAGTGCTGAAGGTATTTTATCTCATGTCTACACATTCTTCTACAGATCTGCCCCTTTTTGTCCTGGCCCCATGCAGCAGCATGCCTAGAGAACTGTGGGGCAGCGCCAGCCTCCAGGCAAGGCACAGCTTCAGCTGGGGAGCTGGTGAAGTAAGGACAAAAGAAGAGAAGAGAAAAGGAATGAAAGGCAGTGGTTTCTGCTTGTTAAGAAGCAGTCAGGAAGAAAGGAAGATTACAGCTTAGTGTGCATGTGTGTTTTATTTTATTGCAATGAGATGGAAAGAGTAACTATAGTGTTTTAGCCACTGAGTCCTCCCCACAGATTGGAGATTTTATGCCAATGCAGTTTTAAGGATAAACATACACTGTACCCACTAGTTTTGTTGAGCAGCATGGCAGTAAATTTCAACCTGAAAAAAATGGTGGTTAGAAAATTGTACGTTTCTTCTTCATAATAAAAATGCCACAAAAGCTGGTTTCCAAAACTAAGCTCCATTTTAAGCCTGGCTGGTACTATTAAACCACAATGGAGGCTCACATGTGCCAGCACTTACTCCTTTGCTTTAGTTGCTCTCTAGACTGCTTGCAGATGAACTGCTGCTGAATAGTAAGACATCTCAGGCAGTTCTTACTGCAGTGTATACAAGTAAGCTACAGAAACCTCACCAGGGAGCAGATACATCCCCAGGACACTGCACTTGGATTTTCCTCACCTGCTTTGTCAGACTCACCTGGGATGTGCTTTCCCATATACTTTATGTGCATTTCGTGCAGCCCGACCTCCATAGGAGCATATCTCACTGTTACTGTGCCATCTTTGTTATCCACAATATCTGGAGTATCTGTCTTTCCAGAGGGCATGTGTACTTCACCTACAAAAAGCCACCATGGGAGTTACAGAAGGAGAAGCTGCCTACTTCCCCTCTCCCACCCACAGAGAATTGTCTGGCCATTTAAAACAAGCATTTTAAATTGTTAAATTCCTTACCCACAGGCACAAATAGGAGACGAATGGGAACACTAACCAGACATGTTTTCTACTTAAGCTACATGAATGCAACACAGTGGTAGACATCTGGCAAACAGTCCTGTGACCTGACAAACTCTACAGGCAGAGCTATTTGCTTCAGCCACTGAAAATTCCACAGCCAGTCCCAGGGAAGCTCTGATCTACCTCGTCACAAGGCGTTCCCTCTCCAGCAGCTCCTTTATAAAGGAAAGATCAACTGTCCCTTCAGCAGGGACATGCCAGGGCTTGGGATGGGACTGCTGAGCTAGAGGGCAGGAGGTGACACAGCCCGTGTGTGAAGGTTAGTACACCTGAGGCATTACTGGGGTGATGCTCTCAGCTGCCAGACCTGTGGAAGAGGGGTCACCTGTTTTGGAGGAGGTATATGACAGGAATGCAGGATTAGACTGTTTTGCAGCATCTGCACAAAATAAATAATGGAGCTTATCAAGGATGCAGGTAGCTGCTTCAGAGGGGAAAAAGCAGCAATAGGTCCTACGGTGCAGTAGCTCATAGCCTAGCACTGAGGACCACGGCAGCACCAAGAATCCCCTCATTTAACTCACACCATCAGCAGGGCGTATCCTACTCATCCCTCAGTGGGTGCCACTTGACGTGAAATTAAACAACCAAATTGCTGGCAGGATACAATCATTCCCCACATGCAGTCTAGACCACCCAGACTGTTAGCTGCAAATGGATAAACATGCTCATAAAAAGCAAAACTGCCCCCAGAGGCTACGCATACTCCAGGTACCTGTTATTTCTCCCTTCCTTACAGCAAAAGGGATAACCATATCAAAGGGCCTGAATCCCATGCCGTTCATGTCTCCAACCGGGACATACGCTTCTTCTGTGACCTAAAGGAAGCAAAAGGATGGGTCATTTCAGAAAGGAGGGTAGACTCAAACGAACACTGAGCAACTCCACCGTGAGCACAAGCAGAAGAGAGCGTGCGGTGATTATCGCAGCAGCAACAGGACTGGGCTCAACCAGAGCAGCGTCTGGCCAAGCTCTCCTTCGCAACACCACCACACCACAGAGCAGAGCGAATCAAACACGGAATCAATGGAAGACATGCTGGAATAAAGTGAGAGATAAAATGGAACACAAAGGGATGGAACACAATGTAGCGCACACAAGACCCAAAGTGGCTCCATCTGAAAGGATTTAGTTGCTTAAGGCCTGGAAGAGAAAGTGATTTTTGAATGGGCAGAGTGATTGCAACACAAAATGGACAAAAGAAACAAGTTTCACAATGCAACTCTGGACTCAAGACACTGTGCTATTTGACTGTGAAAACAAAGCGATGCATTTGGGTTGCTTTTGCCAACAGTAGACATTGCAGAAGTAGAAGCTGCTGTAGGTGTAATGATCCTCTTCGTGTTTAAATGAGAGTTTATTTGAAGACTCCCTTCAAGCAGCAAAGAAAAAACAAGGTGTGGATCCCAAGAACAATTCATCAAACAGAAAGAATGAACACAATGACCAGAGCAATTCAAGCAGTCCCAAGAAGCGGGCTGTCATCTGGAATGGAACACAGATGGGGAAAAATAGCTGAAAAATGTAAAAATTGTGTACCCAAGGGCGGAATCCGGGGGGGGAGGTGCCCACTGGCTCCTGCGACCGCACGGCAGCATCATCTGCATCTACAGCCTGGGCAGGGGTAAAGGCAGGTTAGCTGTTATTCCGGCATGGAGGCAGTCCTGCCTTTCACAGTACAGAACTTGCAGCTCCTTCCAAGCTGCTCAACACCTTCCTCCCACCATGAAGCCCTCCCAGTCCTCTCACCGTTGCAAGGATCCTAAATTCAGCCAGGGAGCTGGGACATTGCCTGTATCCACAAGCATTGGGCATGGGGGGAAGACACCAGCCAGTATGTGCTGTTGCTGGGAGCTTGGAAGGGAAGCTGGAAGCAGTGCCTAAACACTGGTGGAATTGAATTTCAGAGTTGCTTTTCTATGGGTCTGGTGCAGGGAGGGAACTGAAAGGTTTACACCTAAGACGCAAGTCTCCAAGCACAGCACAGTGAGCGAGCCAGGAGGCAGGGGGGCTGTTGCCACGGGAAGGCTGCTCCCAGTTCATGCACTTGGGTGACTGACCCAGCCCACGTCAAGTCATAGCTGCAAAGCTATTCTTCTGATTCACTGCTGGGATAGCGTTGTCAAGGCATCAAATGTGTTTTCCCGTGGCGCAGCCTCCCTTCCCACCAGGCATGCCAAGAGGATGACTTGTAAATTCCCCATCTCCCCCACTTCACCCAATGAGAGAGGCTGGAGCTTACACTCATGCAACACAGCTCTGCTGGGCTCACTACTGCCCGTTCACACCACTGCAAACCATCCACACAAAATAATCCACTGGAAACATATACGTGGAAAGACTCCACTGGAAAACCAACGCAAAACAGAAATACTGCTGCTTTGCTGTTCTGTGTTCCCAGCTGAGACACCCAAGTCAAACACGTACTGTATCAGTCAGCTAGGAAGTGGGAATTTTGGCTGGCTGGGAGCGGGCTCCCTGACCTCAAGAGGCATTTCCTGTGGTGAGCTTTGAGCAGTGACCAAGGGAGTCATTTTTCTTGCAGAAACCTTCAGAGACACCAGCAACAATCCTCCAGAGTGGCAGGTAGGAAGAGCCACTGTGCCTGGCACCAGGGACTTGCCTGCAAGCTCCAGCCGGACCCAGCACAAATACAGCCATCTGGCTTCATGGACTGAGATGTGCTGGAAGCCCCCTCAGCTGAGATTACAAGTCTAAGACTTGTTTTCCCAACACAGAGAGCTGTTCTTCACATGAAGGGCTTCTGTGAGCCCTGAGAGGCACCTAATCTGCTCCTCGGGAGGGCTATAGTTTTGTTTGCTTTTTAAATCTAAACATGCTGAAGTACTGCACACTGTAAGGAACATGGTGAGAAGGAGAGTGATTTGTCTATAACAGTTTAACTAGCACTTGCAAATCATTTTTAAGTGTGAGCTAACAGCCTGCTTCCCTGGGATCTGCCAGCAGACCATTCCTTATTTTTTGGTCAACATTATAAAGAGACGCAGACAAGTCAGAGCACTGTATCTGACGAGAGCTGAAGTAATTAGTTGTAGAAGCTGATTACAACCACCCTTACATCATTTAGAACAGGAACTACATGGTCAGGAAATGAAAAATTCGTTTGTTCAAAGAAGCCATGTCTTCATCTTGTGGTGACTTCTATCCCTCTTCACTTAACTGTAGTGCCTGCTCAAAATAAGCTCTGCATGTAACAAGGATTCATTAGCTCCTAGTAGTCTAATGAATGCCTAAAGAAACATTTACACACAGAGTTAACCTATCACTAAATAAAATGTGGCAGCAGGAATCCAAGTGGGAGGTATTTCCGGAGCAGAGCTGGCTTACCATGACGGTGAATGGGCTGTTGGGAATGTCCACCCCACCAAAGCGGACATAAATCACATAGGTTCCTGGTTTGGCAGCGGTGTAAAAGATATCGTAAGTCCCATCCTCATTTTCAACAACATCTGCTTCAGCTTCTGTCCCATCTGGTGTCAGGACGGTGCACGTCACTTTTCCCTTCCCTGCTGATTTAGCATCTACCACAAAACCAACCTCTTCACCAGTCTTCACAGTGGGTGCAATTCCAGGACCTACAAGGCAATTTAGTTACAGAAAGTGCTCAGGGAATATTTTTTCTAGGCAGGACACCCACAAGCACCTAGGAAGCATGGCCCCAAAACACCATATAACAAGGGAGGTTAATAGTGTTGATCAGCACAGGGGCATGAAGAGCCAGGCACCAGCTTTCCTTCTCCTCTGCAGTCAGAGAGGCTGAATGAGAACAGAGGGGAAAAAAGCTAAGTTTGAAGAAAGCAGTGCCTTAACCCGTGCTCTTATCATCATACTCCTTTATGCAGGGCCAAAGGCACCATCTTCCTGGCCAGCGACTCAGCTGTCACCGCTTTAACATAAACCTCACTCTGTAAGCAGCTATAAAAGGGCACAGTAGTAGCCATGGCCATGCTTCCTCCTACATTACCCACAAATGATTTTCCACTGCTCTGAGACACATCCAAAAAGAACAGAATATCATGAAACAATGCTCAAATTGTAGCAATCCGATCCAGCCTAAAGAAAGCTGTGTTTAAATGACGACTATTAAGTCTTATTTGCAGTACGTACTTAATACTCCTGCTTTTGACCAGCACTTGTTACCAGGTAAATGGTTCATTTTCAAGTGGCAATGAACCTGCCTTGACAGTATTCCAGCATCTACTCCTACAGTGATTGTATTTCAGCTTTACAGCAGAGAGTCAGAGGCACCTCTTGGAAAGAGGAAATTTAAGCTGGCGTCTGAGAGTAACCTCCATTACAGTTATTTTGAACTATTAGCAATTTAATTTGCTTGGAAGAGTATCACATTCAGCCATTAAGGCCTCTTTTAAACAAATTTTGAAGCAAAGGGGATACCTGCTCTGTGTTTTCCATTGTGCCAGGAATACATTTCTGTTTAAGCAGGCCTGAAAGCAGTCAGCTGCTGGACAGGCACCAGGTATGCTCCAACTGAACGATGCAGGTGAGCACTGTGTCGGGGCTCTTTCAAATGTCTGCCACCAGAGATTAAGTTTCCCTGTTCAATTTGGTCTCACCTTGTTTATTTTAAAATCAGAGGATTTAACATTCAGTGCCATTCTTGTAACTAGTTCCTGTCACTTCTGCTCCCTGGGAGCAGCCTTTAGGTGGCTGGGAGGTGGCAACGCGCCGCAGTGGCCAGCCCAAGTTGTATTTACATCCTTGGAATGAATTCTGGGTTTGCTGGGAACAAAAACTTCTTGCAACACTCACGGTGCGAGGAGCATCATGTAGTGAACGTGTGCAGATGTGTTCTTTTTAAATCAACCTCACTGCATTTCTCAGCAGGATTTATCTAGGCCAAAACAAGCATCAGACTTCAGTTGCATCTGGCTGTTTATAACCACCCAGGCAGATTGAAAGATCTTGCTAGAGACTGCAAGAGATTCCTGCTCACCGACCGGGTGGATACTTCTTTATCACTGGGAAAACACTCTTGTAAGAGCAGCTGGATTACACAACTCTCTAGCATCTTCTACCCCCATTACATCAACTGTACCATGCTCAGAAGGCAGCTTTACCAAGCATAACCAACAGCAACAGAAAAAAGCCAGCACTCACCTGTGGCCAAACACTTGCTGGCATCCCCAGCTGGAGAAGCCCGGATCCGATAGGGAGAGGATGGGATATCATCTCCACCGTACTTAACACCAATCGTATAGCGTCCTGTTTTGTCAGGGACATAGGTGACTGTGTAAGTGCCATCCTTGTTGTCATGAATGTCCACTCTCTTGGGTTTGCCCTCTTGGTCCTGAGGAGTGCAAAACAGAAGATTTAGCCACTATGAAGTTAGTTATGAATTCCTTTAGCAGGGCAGAAAATCTGTTCACAACCATGTTTAGATAGCCTGAAACAAATACAGAACTGCAGCTTTTTGAGGGCTAAATATATTTCACTCAAGGACTAGTACAAGGAATAGACTATTAGGAGCAAAAAGGTATCAGACCACTATAAAACAATCAGTGCTATCATTAACTACCCTTTGTTTGATAAAAGAACGTTTATAAGATGCAGCAAGCAGTTTTAACGAACTCTATATTAACTGGAAGAAGTTTTGGGCCTCATTGTCATATCACTGCTGGAAACGAAGAACATTTCCTGGGTCCTGAGGCACAGATCAAAAGCCAGACTGAATACAAGAATTAAAGAGATACATAAACAACAGAGATCTGAGCTTCAGCATTAAGCTTTTGTATCTACAACCAAGATCATCACTGTGCATGTTTCTGAGAGATACTTCAAGCCTCAGCTTTCAGCACAACTCGTCAGCTGCAAATCATGAAGCATTTTAGAAAGTCTTCCAGGTCTGCATACAGGGAACCACATGTTGACCCCACTCTGTATTTTATCCCTTAACACACTACTAGTGTAAGCTGCACAGGATTTGATATTTTAGGTACAGCATGAAAGAGCTTACTTCTTTTAGCAAGGCTTGTGAAACATCTGACATTCAACAGATCAGAACAAGAAGCAAACAAATGCTGTGAGGAGGATCACCTATGCACTCCCACCGTGCAGGAATTGTGGAACTTCAAAGCCATGGCCAGACTAGGAGCTCTGATAAGTATTTTGGATCTTTTAAGAGCCCACTTGCATGCCAGAATAAAGGCAACTGCTTCGCTGCCCCTGAGCAGCCAGCAGGAGAGCACAGGAACAAGAATGCAGAAGGGCAAGTACAACCGGCCATGCCATGACCTTGGCATGTCAGAGCTAAGAAATATGCTTTATGGCCCACTAGCCAGGGACCTCTCTGCTGAGGACACAGAGTCCAGGCACCAGAAATTTCAGGGAGAGCAGTAACAAGGTCAAATAAAAACATTCCTGTAGTATCTCCTTAAGCAACTTAGGACTTTTGGCAACCTTGAGGGAGACTTGTTTGTTAATTTATCCTCATGTAATGCTGTGTGGATGTTATCTCATGGCCTTGTTGACGAGCCAGCCTTGCTAGAAGGCTGTCTCCATTTCAAATTCCAGCATTTTCATAATCTTACAAGTCACTATTTCTCTCATTTTGGGCATTTGCAGAGTGTAAGGTTAACCAAGAGCCAAGAGCTGTGGACCCTTTTGATAGGAGCCACTCGCACCCACCTGGAACAGGTTGTTTCCACCCCTGCTTCGTTCTGTAGCTACTTACAGTGATTTGTACAGCCAGGAGTCCCTGCCCAGCATCCTTAGCATCCACAGCGAACTCCACAGGCAGGCTGGCTGGTATGCCATAGGAACTGAGACCTGGTCCACTCGCTGTCACTTTACTGGCATCATACGTAGGAAGCACCTTCACCTTGAAGGGACTTAAAGGAAAACCTGTTACTGCCCCCTCCTCCTAAGCCAGTTGCTGCAGTACACACTGAGGTGTGGATACACCTCTCCTGCGGCATCTCTACGACAGGTGCAGCAGGTTCAAAGAACTGCTGAACCTTGAAGTTGTGCAAAGAGCTGCACTGATTAGTAGAAAGGACTACAGCTAGCCCTTAAATGGTGCTCATGTGCTGGGGGAGCACAATCAGGTCACTGAATCTTCAGTTCATTAAACTTAGATGATTTAAATGAAGATAAATTTCATCTTCATCACCTTACCTGCGAGGAATCTCTTCATCAGCGTATTTGACAGAGATCATATAGGGTCCCTCTTGCGTAGGGGTGTACACCACCGTGTGGGTGCCATCTCCATTGTCTACTACATTAACAGGCCCCACAACTCCTAAAAAAGCAACAGACAGTTTTCTCAGCTGTGCTATTAAAACTCAGTTCCTCACCAGCCATTTGCTGCACAAAGCTCCAAGATGCACTGCTCATTTACAGCTTGCAACAGGCTAAATTTCCTTTATTTTGTATTTGAATGAAGGCAATGGACATAGACCAGTGATCGATTTCCCTTATTTTGTATTCAATATCCACTGACTTGAGATAGATTTGTTATCCACTCTCTGGGCTCTCATCTTCTGACTGTAAACAAAAACTAGCATGAAAATACTGGAGAAAAACCTGCTTTCTGTGCAGCCCAGGTCACAAACAATTGCTCAGAATACACTGAAGATCTTTTGAGAAAGAAAATGAGTAATGGTTATAACTGCCTGAACTGTCATTTACAAGATTATATACTGTTACTGGGATTCATTGCACAGAACTGAGCCCTAAAGCCAGTTGATGTGTAGCATTCACCGAGTCTTTCACAACCAGGTATTTGGAAAGGGAAGCTTGCTGCCTAGGCAAGAGAGCCCTGCAAGCTGCCAAAGTCCTAAGAAAGCAGGATCAATTATTTCAATTTGCATTAAGCTAAATCTATAGCAGATTACATGTCATACCAGTTCAGATCAACACACAAAGCAGTCTACAATTATGAGTTGGCTTAAAAACACAGGAAGGATTAGCAGTAAAGCAAGCACAAAAGAAACGTATAGTTGCTGTGCAAAGCCTAAAAGCAGTTCCGCTGGTTCCTACTCCCTCCTCCAGATGATTCCTGCTGTTGCCAATTGGATTTCCAAGAAACAAAATTGCCAGTAGTTAGGGAGAGCTCAAACCTGTCTCAGTGTCACCCTTTGGATCACCTTTAAAGAAATCCGAAATCACTTTCAATGGGGAGCGCTATCCCTGGGAATCCATCTCATCCGCTGCAATTACAGAAGGGTTACCTGAGGGGCACCTGCAGCAGTGAGACCTGACACATCAAGTGGGGAAGCAGCTCTCACGTCCTAGCAAGGCAAGACTTGCAGCCAATACGTACTCACTGCCAACCTCTTCAGCTTAATATCCTGTGCCACTGAGACACAGCTTTCTAGGTTAATGGAAGCATCATTAACACTACTGCTCGAGAGCCTTGGCACTCTCTGGGGACCACTGAGGGGTCCCACAATGTTTCAGAGACTCCTGCAACTCAGCCACGTGTTTCTTCCAAGTCACCATTCACGTGTGAGACTTTGGATTTACTTTTTGATGTCTAAGTCAAAATTGTTCACCAGTGGTGGCTACTCATGTCACATCTCCCAGCTATGAGGATTAGGAAACAGCCATCAGAGATACTGCTAAAAGCAGCACTACCTACGACACAGTTCTCCTTTTACAGCATGACATGTGAGTCAGCTGTCAAGGTACATAAGCCAGATGAAATGCTCATTCAAGTGGTATCACCACCTCTGCAAGAAGGGCCAGGACCATGTTACCCACACAAACACAGAGATGGCAGCACAGCTGGATGGAGGACTTTGGTTCTTACCTCTGGGCCCTGCCACCACCACCTCAAGGGGTGCTACTCCTGCCTTGCTGGCATCTACAGTGAAGGACTGTGGGATTTTGGCTCGAACAGCTGTTCCCAGACCTGGTCCTGCTATCTTCACCTTGCTGGGATCCACAACATCCTTCACAGGAACCTTGAAAGGGCTGCCTGGAAGTTAATGCAACAAGTGTTAAACACCACAGAGCTAACAGTTACAGGAAACCAAAGGTCTTTTTCCCTACTTTTCCCTGGGCTTCCTTATTACTATCTCTCACTCTCAGGTAGTAATGACAACCCCACAGTCTCCATGCTACATCTCTGCTCCTGCAAAAGCCAGAAGTGTAACGATGGTGCTTTCATATATTCACTGTCGAGACTCAACAGTTCAGTTATTTGCCAAGGGACAGCCTTGCTTTCCCTGTCTTACCATCTGTACCCGCTCTTTTATTCCTCCCCTGCAAGTGCTACAGTCTCAACAAGGCTCTTCCACATCCCCACAAAGGCTGTTTCAGAAACAAGAAGAGACTGCAGCCCTTCCTCAAAACTACCACACCACAGCACAAAGGGCTCCACACTTCCCCCCCCAGGTCTGAGGAACAAGTGCCACCTCTGTTTCTGCTGAAATTCCCAGGAAAAGCAGAAAGGAAAACCTCAACATCCCCCAACACAAGTGAGATGCAGCCAAGGAACCTAAGTCCTTAGCTCAATGCCTTCCCTCTTCTGAAAGCCACTGAGCAATAGCTCTTACCAGGAATGTGCTCTCCCCCATATGTGATGTTAACATCGTAGTCTCCTGGAACATAAGGAACATATTCGGCACTGCAGCTCCCATCCTTGTTATCTTTACAGCTAATTTTAGACTCTGAAGGTCCTTCAACAGTTATTCCAAGGCCACCAATTCCTGCCCCTCTGCAAGACAGAAACACACACTGTTAGTATTACCTGCTTCTAACAGCAGCTTCGTAGCCTTCGCACGCTCTGGCTGCGTTTTTACCCTTACTGGAAAAGCAATAACCTGACTTCTGATGTCCAGCCTTCAGTGTGCTCTGCCATGCAAAGCCATTCAGCAGAACCTCACTCACATTTTCCTACAATTTCATTCTCAAGCACTATTGATCCCTAATCTCTGCAGAGTGCTCAGTACACGATGAGGTATTGCACACAGGAATCAGGACACAGCTTGGTCTTGGTATTAATATTTGTACTGGGTTTAGCATCCTGCAATGCTCATTCCCTCAGATATCCCTTAAGGATCAAATAGGCCCAGTTACCTGGTGACAACTGAAAAGGCATTTGGCTGATTTGTGAAGGCTTCTTTAAGTCCAGGTCCTTGTGCTTTTACACGTGATGGATGGCAGCCCTCTGACACATTCACTCTGAAAGGACTGTTTGGCACAGGTACACCATCATATGTTACACTGACTGTGTGTGGTCCTGTTAAGAGGAGGAAAACTCATTCTGAATTCTGTAAATATTCTCATCACTTAACATCACTTCTACAAGATGCTACCGACTTAAATGTCATTATATGGGTAAGAACTTCCTCCTGCATTTCACAATACTTCACTAGTGCTTCATAACTAAGATGCCATATATGCAATGTTCTTCTGAAGCCAAGTTACTGTACAAGTCAATTCTTCAAGTTAAAATAGAGCTACTTTCTGCAGAACCAGCTCCTCCATTGGCAAAAATCTTGCCAAGACGCCAACAAGTTACCGGCAAACCTCAGCAGTTTGCCAAATGCAAGTGTCAGAAGAGCTGCTAGTTCTCGGTTTTCCCCTCTCAAAAAAACAAACCAAAACCCCAGAGGTTACCCTTTTCAAATGGCGTGTACTCTACTGAATATGTGCCATCAGCATTGTCCTGGATGAGACAGTCCGCGGGGGAGCCAGATGGGCTTGTGATCTGTGTCCTGATGTGATCACCACCAGCCTTGGTTAGAGGTCGAGCATCCACAGTGAACTCGGTTGTGGCTTCTCGGAAGACATCTGCAGGATACATTTTGAAGAGTCACTTCAAGAACTTCCAATGACAAAACATTTACCAGCATGATAAACAACTTGTTTGGGAACATAACGAGACACCCCCATCTGAGGGTCACCATGGGAACACGCAAGGCTATTACAGCTTTTATTGCTCAGAATACTCTGTGCAGGACAAAGGACCACAAGTGCTACAAACTCTGATAACAACAGTTATTCTCACCTTTCCCTTCCACTCCTGGACCAAACACTTTAACTCTGCTTGTATCCACAGCTGGCTCCACCTTGACCCGGGCTGGGAATTTAGGCACTTGCTCTCCTCCGTATCTCATCTTGATCGTGTACATGCCAGCCGAGAGTGGCACGTACGTTACGACATAGGTCCCATCTTTGTTATCATCGATCTGGACCTCGGCTTTGGAACCAGTATCCGACACCATGTCCACCCGCAGGTCCCCGGGACCTGCTTCCGTACAGTCAACATTCAGCAGCCCTGCCTCACCTACTTTACCACGGTCCAGACCCGGGCCCGTGGCAATGACTTTGGAGACATCAAATGGCATTTCTATGTCTGCCTTAAACGGTGAACCAGGAATGTGAACTTCTTCAAAGAGGATGTTTACAAAATACTCTCCAGGCTTCGTGGGCAGGTATGAGACAGAGCAGGTTCCATCACCATTGTCTGAGCATTCAATTTTAGCTTCACATGGGCCTTCTACTGTCAAACCCAAGCCTCCAGTTCCTGCCCCTTTGGTATCTATGGTGAACTGGGCTGGTTTTCCAACAAGGCCCCCTCGAAGACCTGGACCGTGAGCTTTTACCTAGAAGAGAATATGCAGTTGAGCTAAACTTGTTTTTTCATGTTATTGCCAGCACACGCTGCCTAGTCAGGCTTGTTTGTATGTAGGACTCAACTAACAAGCTCTTATAAATGCTCTTGTAAAACTCTTTTGCCACTCCTCCCAGTTCTACTATAAAGTTAGTACC
The DNA here is from genome assembly GCF_033815535.1 of Pezoporus flaviventris. Classification (NCBI taxonomy): domain Eukaryota; kingdom Metazoa; phylum Chordata; class Aves; order Psittaciformes; family Psittacidae; genus Pezoporus; species Pezoporus flaviventris. Next base: position 9,506,132 of record NW_026892569.1, on the reverse strand, counting down.
TCTTGTCCAAAGAGGTTTCTAGGCAAGGATATTCATACTCTCACCATAACTGTTTTTATATAGCCACGGGCTATAAAAGGTAGAAACATTCAAATACTGGATGGCTGTATGCATGTTTTTCTTGATTTCTATTTCCTTAGAAAGAAGCATCTCAAATACAGTCGAGATGCTCAGGAGGCCTACTTCTATCAAATTAGGGGCAATACTTGTATTTGCCACACTATGCAGGATGCTTGTAGTATTCTTAATTAGTTCAATGCTTTTTCAAATACAGTGTTACAGGAATTACTTCCATGAGTTATGGAACCTCAGTGCTCTCAGTAAGGACATCCCTGGGTCTGGTTTGGCCAAAACCAAGCCAAATCTCATGCAGTAGCCCACATTCAGTTTTTATGTATCAGTTGCTGTTAGAGCCCTAAACCATTCACTTACCTTGGAGGGGTCTGGAGGTAGCGTGGCCTCCACAGTATAGGGACTCCCTGGGATTGGATTGCCATCATAACTCACATCGACCACATACAGTCCTTCTTCCCTTGGGATGTATTTTGCTGTGCTGCACTCCTTACCCAGAACCGGTTCCACCAAACATGGCACAGCCTTCCTCATGGGACTGGAAATATTAACTTCCAGTTTACCCTGCCCACCAGCTCCTCTGGTGTCAATTACAAATTCCTGATCTTTCCCTACTTCCACTCCTGAAAAAGACAAAATGTGTATTACTATGTTAAGTACTCAATATCAGACAGTGCTTCAAGAAATCTCTCATACCACTGAGGGAGCAAGCACTGGCAAAGCCCTGCTCAGGCTGCACCCCCCTGCATGCAAAAACCCTCCAAACTGAGGGGGGGGGGGGGGAACAAACAAAACAGAAACAGCGATTGCTTTGCTTAGTTGGAGCTACAAAGCTACAGTGCTAAACAAGCCTGTAAGACATGGCCTGACAGTATCAGAGGCTCATTTCAGGAGCACAACAATATTTCACAGCCCTAAGCTCTTTCACTTCTAGAAAACCAGGTTTCAGCAGCAGGTGCTCAGCCTGGTGAAGAATTCAGCTCTATTCACAAGAGACTAAACCTCGACACATGCTTTATCCACACTGCTCTGTAATCGTTGCTCCTTTCCCATCAAAAATACCCAAACAAAAAAACCCCAACCAACCCCCCCAAAAAACTTAATTGGATTCAGTCCTCAAGAGGAACAGATAAGTCAGAGTGGCCAAGCTACAAAATTGGACATGGATGATCCCAACTGTAGCAAGTTAAAGATTGTTTTGCCCACTTTTATTCCAGCAGGACATGCTGGCTATAGCACACATTCAGGAGACACTTCAGGAGGAGGCTATGGGGCTTGTAGCCCAGAGATACTTACTGTTTTCCAGTCCATTGACTTTAATTTTGCTCAGGTCTAGTGGAGCAGCAACGCCCACAGTGAAAGGGCTTTTAGGGATAGGATCACCACCGTAAGTTACCAAAACCTTCATCGGACCCTAGTTGGAGAATTTACAAGTTTAGCTCAGTTCCTCACTTCATGCAGATAGTACGTACAGCAGTACATAACCACTTCACGTAATCCATTGTAGCTGACCACAGCCAAACTTACTGGTTTATGGACTCCCAAGCTCTCAGCCCTTCAAAGTACTAAATGTTTTTTAATGCAGGAAGAGAGAAACAGACAGTCCTTTCCAACAGCTAATTAGACTATATTCAAGCTGCTTGGCAAAACCTCCGGCTCAGGCTGGCTCCCACCCTCCTGACGCTCAGACCCATCAGCTGAATGAATGTCCCAGTGCTCCAGACCAGGTATCCCCTTCCACCACACAGAGAAGCCAGGCCAAAGCCAAGCCCACAAAGAGGCCATATTATTACAGCATCTGAAATACCAGGGGTTTAAGCTATACAAGTCAGAAAGATTAATGCTCTTGTGTATTTTGGCTGGAATACCACACAGCCATGGCAAGCTCCAGCCCCATGATGTGTGCTCCTTTTATTCTCTCCTACCGCAGTCCATATTTTAGCTATATTCACTGTTTGCTTACTTTTCGTTCTTGGCCGGTTCAGCTCCCAAGTGAACTAATCATGGATGGTTCACGCAAGCTAGTGAATAGCTTCCATGATTACTCTTGGTTGTTTTTAGAAAACACACACACGGGTATCTGTAGCAACACCATGAGATAGATAAGGCTGAGTAAACAGCACTAAACCAAGGCTCCTCTGCTGCTGACACAGCCCCTCAGGAATTTAACTACCTAGTCTGTCCTCCCCCTACTCTTAAGAGTCGAGAGTCTTATTCACAAGCTACTGCTTACAAACCCAAGAAAGGGTCCAGGAATGACCTACATGCTCACAGCCTGGAGGGACGACAAGGCTACTCTAATTACTGTGCAGTCTATTTCCATCTCCTCTTTTTAACCATTGTCTTCCTGCCACTGCTATCTGCGAGCATCTCCTGTAAGCTCACAGCTCCTCCATGACCCAAGGTACTCCTCCAGATGGGAGGACCAAGGGGAAAGCCTGGTTTAGGCATCCTGGCTTGTCTCAACACTGTTTTTCACATGAAACATAGCAATCTATTACTGCTTACACACACAAGCATGGAGTTCAGATGACTTCGAGCCCTTCTGCGTACCAACTCTGACTGAAAAAGCAAAAGCTTCTCCAAACAGGCATGCCAGCCATTTCCTGAGATCATGCAACTGCTTTATCCAAAACCAAATGCTAGCTCTATGGCGCTTCCAAGAATGCTAATCCAGCATTATCAGTTAAATAATGCTGCAGTCCTCCATATCAGTCCACTTTTATACAGCTACAATCAAGGAAGCTGCCGCAGATGATTGACTAGCTCATGTGTTTGTTCAGCAGAGTAAGAGCAGCAAAATGCTTTCATCTTGGCACTGCAGCACCTACGTCTTTAGAAATACATGAGATTTGTGCATTCTGGCATTTAAGGGCCCTTTACAAACACGCAAGCACAGCATAAGGAAAAACGCTTCTAGTCATTAGCAGCTTCTTCTTTCAGATCTTAAATGGTGTTGCTAGGAAGCATCTTTGAACAAAAAAAGTTAGACTGAATTAATTTCCAACCCAAGGGCAAACCTAAAATACAGGCAAATACTTTGATGCAGTTAATCTGCAGCCCAGCTTCCTTCCTCAGCACCAACTCTTTTGTCTTCCTTCTGGGGAGCTGCTGTACCATCACCCAAACTTTTTGTCCCTGCTCAGGTTTACACCACAGCTCCTTTGACAACAGCAGCTTGCTGAGGGGCAGCACACCACAGCTCAGACTTTGCAGGACCACAGCAGCCCAGAGCAGCTGGTACAGCAGCCAGCTCCATTTTGGACCCTGGGAAGGTTCACCACCTCTCCTCTTCAACTGATAAGGTGTGGAATCACAACATGAGCTGTTTGCTACTGCTTCAATACCTCACTTGTTCCCAGAAAATAAAACAGCAACAAGCTATCAATAACTACATTAGAAAACTGCTTTACTGCTTTCCAATCCCAATTGTCCCGCAGACTTTAGGGGACAGGACACCCTGGCAAGGTTTATCTGCTCATTCCTCTGTGCATAAATACCAGGGAGGAAGGTCACAGCACTATGGCAATATGAGCCATTCACTCTTGCATTCCTACAGAAGTCAAACCTACCTGCTGGATCGGAGTGTACCTAACAGTGTGGGAATAGTCATAGTTATCAATGATGTCCACATCTGCCACTGCCTCTCCTGGCACCGGGCTGCTGAACTGCACATCCAGCGGCGCTTTTCCAGCTCCTTTGGTGAACACAGTGAAGTGCGTTGGCTTGCCATTTTCCACGCCTGAGAAAAAATGTTAATTGTAATTTATGCAGAATTCACACACGGAAACTCTTCCCAAGAACATTTGGTACCTATAAAGCCCAGTCAAGCAAAATGCCAAGAGAATGGAGTTGCTTCCAATCACCTGGCACCCCACCCTGTTGCATTCAGGACTGCATCACTGCATCCCAGCAATGCTCATCCAGGCAGTGACTATCCCACAATAGGTCCAGCACTGGCCGCACCATCCCAAACCAGCTCTCACCAGTTTTGCTCAGCCCAGGTCCCTCAGCTTTCACTTTGCTGGCATCATGCGAGGGGTCCACTTTAACTCTGAATGGGCTGGCAGGAATTTCCTGCAACAAATACACATCTATAAACATAACAACCCTTTACTAGCCAAAACCCAGACAGATAAATCATTTTAAGACACTGTTGCTATAACTCCAGCACCAATTTGAGTAAACTTTCACCCCACTTAAGCACTCTGCTTTGCCTGAGTAGTATCACTCAAAGTCTAGGGCAAAGTTAACAGCTGGATAGTTTGCAAGGGCCTCTTCCTCCCTCCCTTTTTTTTAATAAAGAAAACTTATTTTTACTGCCATGTTCCTTCGAGAGTCACTTAGGTTTTCTATCCTTTAGAAAGCAGCTTTGCCCCATCACTGAGACCACACTCATTATGCCAGCCCAACATATCACATGCTTGAACTCCAGTTTCTCCATCCAAGCCCTCTCACTTGTGTACCTTCAAGTATTACAAAAGTGTTTTTGGAAGCAGTGACCAAAGTGCACGTGAGCTGAAATGGAAGGAGCCAGCTGCAAATTGCCACAGCCAGCTGTTAACTGGCACATGCTTGTTGATCAAAGAGCAGATAAACACTCTAAAACCATCAGGCTGTAAAAGGAAGATGACAAACCTCTCCTGCGAAAAGCACTTTAATAGTGTAGCGCCCAGCGGCAGGTGGTGCATACTTCACTGTGAACGTATCATTAGCATTGTGGATGATGTCAAAATCTATGTCTTCCTCTTCATCACTGACCACACGAGCATCACACTTAATTCCAACACTGACGTCACCTAGGGAAAGTAAATGGAGGCTATGCTACAGGACAGTACAGACATTGCTAGCCAAACAGCCAGCACATTCCCATTTCCAGTAGCTGTTCAAGCGCCCATGTTAACTGATGTAACAGATCACATCACAATTCACTGCAATGTTTTGCTTCCCAAGGTTTTTCCATGAAACAAGGAAAACTAGCATGAAACAGTACATAACCCCCTCCTTGTATGACCTGTGGTTCAGATACCACAGCAACAGCCCAGCCTGCCTTTACCTTCTCCTGCATCTGTGCAGTCAACAGTGAAGTGGGTTGGCTCATTTGCTTTCAGGCCAGTTCTCTCCACGCCAGGTCCAAACACTTTCACTTTCTGAGGATGACTCCCTTGACCTATAAGGACCTACATGGATTCAAAAGGGTGAGAATCACACATCTGTGTCGTCTTTGAGATCACAGTCAAGTCAGAGCATTGCTTGGACAGAGGCTATAGAAAACTGTGCCAAGGTAAGAGTAAATTGCCCCGATTCCCCCAGGCTGCAGCTTGACCTCTGAAATGTGAGCTTGTGAAAACAGAAAGCTTTTTTCAAGTGGGCAAATTCCTAAAAAATAGGAGCAGAAGGACACACCTCCTTGAAGTTCACTGAAGGGTTTTATCATCCTGCTTGTAATGAGAAGTAGTTGTGAGCATGAATGTCCTACTTAGCAAGAACTAGTAATAGCCATCTCTGTACTTACCCTGAAGGGGCTATTGGGAATATTGGCTCCTCCCCAGACAACAGAAATTGTATGTTTGATTGGTTTAACTGGCACATAGGAACAGGCAAACACACCATCAGGCTTGCCCTTTATCTGGATATCGATAGGGTTTCCTTCTCCATCCTAAAAAGCAGTAATACAGAGGGTTTGGGTACTTTAAAAATGTTTGTAATATTTGAACAGCCCAAGACTGTTCCAAAATGTGGTGCTGGGATTTTTTTTCCCCAGAACTGCAGCTCAGAAAGGAGCTGAAGGAACATGCAAATCACACTCCTGTTAGATGAGGAAGACTTACACTTGCTCATTTCTAACACCATCCTACAACACCTATTTTAACAAGCTTGCCTGAAATTCACAGGCTCAAAGACATTTTGGGTGCTTCCAAATGACAACTCCAGGAAATTACACCTTGTTTTGCTGAGAAGATTCCAAGTAAGGAAGCAAAGCCATGTATTTCACATGCCACAGAGAAGTCACCTTGTCTTGAGTTAGGTTTGTTGCCTGACTACATTACACAGATCAAAGCACAGAGCTTTGAGAGAATTACACATGCCCAGAATTAAGTGGTGTGTAAGTGAGCAGAAATACTTAAGGCATTTTTCTCAACAGTATTAAAGCCCTTTTGCTGAAGTTTCACATGGCTGCCTTTGGCTTCTTACCTGTGCATACATCTTCAGAGGTGCTTTCCCAGCATCCTTGGTTTCAACTGTGAACTCAGCAGGATTGTTCACTATACAGCCAGTCCTCTCCAAGCCCGGCCCATAAGCCTTCACCTAAAAAAAATACCCCAAGAGTCTTAGCTTGCAGTTCAGAAAGAAAAGTAAAACTAAGCAATTTACTTCTAAATACCTTCCCCTTCCCACAAGACCCAGGAAGCATGGGATACAATTAGAGGCTAGTGTGAAAGCTGAGAATTTGGACTAATTCAGCAAGTCTTCGTTACATTAAATCAAAACCACAACAGTGTTATTAGAAAAAGCTGAGTAATATCTGGCTGGAGCATGGCAAACTCAGAGCTTTAAGCAGAGGTAGCTTAAGAATCAAGCCTATTACCAGAAGCCTTCAGAAATATCTCTACTGTAGTTATATCAAAGATGTGTTACGCAGGGGTGAACTCTTTCTTATACACCACCTTATCTGGGTTGAAGTCTCCTGAAGCCGGTCGGATGAAGGCCATGTAAGGGCTGTCTTTTATGTCCTCGTCATCACACATGATGTGCACAGCATATTCACCAGGCTCTTTGGGCCAATACTTCACATCACATGAGCCATCGTTCTTGTCATCACACTCAATTTTAGCCTGAGAAGGGCCTTCTATAGCAAAGCCTGAAAAAGTAACAAGTAGGATCCTCATGTTAGGTTTGTGTGGCTGTTAATTTAACACCACTTCCCCAAACTGATTTTTATTAGCATTAATGACAACTGATTCTCTCTGTCACCCTTCTTCAGCAGTATAGGAGATAATCCATCATTCCCTTTTGGATATCATCCCACAAAACCATAGCTTTACACTCCCCATCACACACGTTCCTGTCTCTAGGACTTGCCTTTGATACTCTGATATAAGTTTGTGTCTAGACCAAAAGTCTTACAGACATGTTTGGGGTTTTTTACTGCTGGGAAATCTATTGTTTCTCATGAGTTCATTGCTAGCATTGCAATTGATAAATATTTCAGGCAAGCTAAGTAAAGAAACATACCAAGAGAGCCAACTTCTGTGCCAATGGACTCTACCACAAAATCAGCTGATTTGCCCACAACACCTTCATGCAATCCTGGTCCCCAGGCTCGCACTTTCTGAGGACCTGCTTCATGACCCACTTGAACTTCAAAGGGGCTACAAGAGAAAAGCAAAGCATGGGATTAGAAATAAGGACAAATACAGCATCCAGGCTTTTCCCCAGGCATTTTAATGAGGCTTTACATTGGATTTTCCAAATTAATAGATGCTATCGTGTGGTGGCACAGTGCCCAGCAGACTCTTTCTCTAGCAGAGAGGTCATCCAACCCATCACGTACTTCCATCTTGCACCACAAATCCTGAGTGTCAAATACTTGGTCTGCACTGCTTGCTGCAGCCCTAGACACTGAAATAACAGATCCCTTCAAAAACTCACAGCAAAGTCCAAGCTGCATAATCCACCAAGTTTTATTGGGTTTTGTATTCATCATTTGGGTTTTGCGAGACTGATGCAAATCACCCTTCAAAGCCTTCTCAATATAAGCTGCTGCAGCTCTTGAACAGGCTGTAGATAAACTTTCACAGCAACTGCTTGCCACTAACTTGTCCCCCAGAGTTTCTTCAAAGGTCAGCATTGTTTTAAAAACACACCAACTACACACCCCATCAAAGGGCACAGAACTCAAAAAGGCTTCTTCCAACTCACCTTTTGGGGATGTTGTGCCCACCCCATGTAATCATGACAACGTACTTCCCTGGGGTAGATGGATAATACTCAAACGCATATACACCGTCCATAAAGCCTTTTTGTTTCACCAGCTCCTCCAAGCCCTCTGTTGAAAGATTAGTTCAGCATTAAACTTAACAGCTTCCATCCTGCTTTCAATTACTGAGACAAGCTCATGTTTTCTAGTATTTATTTTAGCTTGCAAGACTAAATTTCTTCCACCAAAAAAAAAGAAAAGGTCAGGTTATATGGGAAGTTAGTTCTAGTTGCCCTCTAGGACAAAGACAGCAAACACTTCCAGAAGAAATACAGCAGAAAGTATTTTAACTTACCAGACTTAATAGATTCCCTTGTGTTTTATTTTCTTAGTCTGCAGTATGATGCATGTCATATGTTAAAACAAAAAAGCTTAACATTTGTCAGACTTTGCAACCACAAGTATGCAGGGAATGCCTACTTTTCATTTTCTTCAAGATGAAGAATTTACGGAGAAAAGCTTAATACACTAAAATTTACATTGATACGTCTGTTGCTTTTTTCCCCCCTTAACGGCATTAAGCCACACAGTCAGAGCACTGTGCGTGTGGAGGAGGTGAAGGCAATACAATGCACCTTTTAATGCTGTCTCAGCCGGGGGGAGGTGACTGGCTCACAAGTACAACACCAGCACAGCAGCTCTCCAAGAGCAGCAGCACGGCCACCACTGCTGGCTGCCTCAGGAGCCAGACCCACCAGTGCTCCCATCACCCCAGCCTGCCTAAGCCAGGTAGAGAGCCACATCCAGAGCTCTTGACACAGCAAAGGACTTGGGGACGGAGCCTGGTAGAAGGTCTTAATGTCAGCCTACCCTGCTCCTGAGCCCAGGCATCCAGTGCAGCCAGAAGTGCTTCCCTGAGACACTCCCAGCTTTATGAGAGCAGGATTTTTACCCTGCCAAAAACCTGGAACATGACTTACTCCTATGGATCAGATGAAGAAACAATGTGAATGCATAAAGCTTGGAGGCCACGGCAGGCAAAGGTGTGGATTTTCTCAGTTTTGCTAACCAATGTGCACTAAGACCTAAACCCAGGTGTAACCTTACCCAGCCCTGCAGATCAAAACCTTCACATTAAGCAGAAAGTATCAGAAATTTGGCTTTTCATGGTGACACAAATCCCATCAGTTCCATCAGGTAATTATAGCCTTGCCACTCTTCCTTTTTGCAATCTCCACTTCCCCCCCTTCTCCAAAACACATCCACAGCACACATTCACCCCAACACTTACTCGGTCCCTTTATAGTCACCGCAAGATCTCCACTCCCTGCTGCTCTAGTATCAACCTTGAAGTCAGCAGTTTCCCTCATGCGGACACCCTTGGGCTGCAGACCTCTGCCAGTGGCACGACATGCGTTTGGATTGCAGGCTGCAAGGGAATTTCAGACATCAATACTGTCTTTCACTCTCAACACACACGTAGCGTAGCCAGCCTGGAACAACCTTTAGATTAGTGTTGATTCAGGCCAACCACAGCTTAGCATTCAGCACAAGTTTTAATGTTATAATACTTAAGGCAGACAGTCAGGAGTCTGCACAACCATTGTCTATGTCCCATGGCTTTTGGGCAGTAAGTGCAGCCAGGCAATACTGACCCCCTAGGAGGGCCATCTTTTAGAATTAAAACAAATTCTGAAGCACTGTTGTTTTCCAATTTGATGCCAGTTATCAATATAAAACTTACATGGCTATCACATACAGATATTCACCATACTAGGCACAATCTTCTTGACACCTTTTGCATTGGGAGGCACACTGCAGAATGGGGTGAAGCTTCTCTTTGCAGGTAAGCCCCCGTGAGCCATATTATTGTGCTGTTCTTTCAGAAGCACGTGCCTGGAATAACTGCTATCAGTACAGCAGAGTTCTACATGTGTTTTGTCAAGTGACGTCACATCAAAACCGCTCCTTGTTGCAGTTCACACTTTCAGAAGCAAAGCCATCAAGCCTTCTGCAGACCAAAGCAGCCTCGGGCAGGGGCAGTAGGTTACATATGGCTGAACTGAAGCTTATGCTTGACCTCTTTACTCCACATGCTTCCCTAGGCTTGCAGAGTGGCTACATAAATAAGAACGTGCACTTATGAACAGTTTTTGTTACACAACCCCAGCTATCATGGGGTCTTCAACTCCAGAAACCTGAAAGGTTTGAAGAGACTTACAAATACTGACAGCTTCCCAGCAGTGTAAACCCAACATGCATTTCCCCACAATACGCTGTGCTTACAGCAGGAGCACAAGTCTGCGAAGCTGCTCGTTAGGTTTTCACTCATTTCAATAGCTTACAAGTTTCATCCTCACCCCTGCAGCAGCAACCAGCATCACTCCACATCCTACACTGGATGGTGTAAGCAAAGATCACATGCTATCTGCTAGCTCTGAAAACTCAGTGGGACATACATGAGCGTGCCCAATGTGGGGTGTGAACAGCTCACAGAGCCCTTGCACAACTGTATCAAGCAGCTTGTGGTTAAGCCAGTTTCTCTGACTGGGACATACACCACTTGCAACTTTCTTCCCCAACCCCAACAAAAACAAAAGCCCCTTTTGCCAGGACAAGCTGCAGGCTAGAAGCTTACAGAAAGCACACATGACAAAGCATCCTGCACACCTCTTACCAACTATGAAGCCATTAGCAGTGAAGTCCAAAATTCCACAAATGGAGGGTAGCTCAGGAGAGATGAGCAGAGATCTAAAAGCATAGGAGCACGCAAGGATGGAACAGAAAGCAAGTTAAGTGTCAGTTAAGGAGGAAAACAGTAAATACAGTCATTTGAGGAACAAAGGTGGAAAATAGCAAGACACTGCATAGCTGCATAAAACACTTCAAAAAAAATAAGGGCAGCTTAATCGGAGGTCTAGGCAGAAAGGAAACTCTAGCAACAAAAGCTGTATTACTGTTAGCACTGTTTTGCCCTGTGAATATCTAGGCGACCCACTGAATCAGGTCAAAGATGTTGAAAAGCACAGAGAATGCCCCAGGCAAAACCAAGCATATTCTGTGATCACACTCTAGGAGAAAAGTGACCATCTACATTTAGGTGTATTTTTAAAAAGCATACCCTCTCCAACAAGAACAGTGCAAGGAGTTTTGGGAATTGCCTCTCCAGCAAAAGTCACTTTGACAATGTGAGGACCAGCTTGAACAGGTTTGTAGGTGCAACGGTAGACTTGGTTGCCTTTGTCTTCTATTGCAACTTCAGCAAGGCTTCTCCCCTGAGGATCCTCCACTTCCATGTTCACGTCACCCACACCAGCACCTGCAAAGGAAATAAGCCCAGATGAGCCTTGGCTTCCCCACAGCAACACATACTGCCTCTAGGATCACAGCCAGCTCTCTGTGCTCCGCCAGCCATCCTCTGCTACCATTTCCAGGCACAGCCTAAATGTTCAGCTTCTGCTGACAGCAACCAGACATTCAAGTGGGGAGGGGGAAAGACAGGATAGAGGCATCTCCATGAAGCCATCAAACTGACAGGGCTCTGCTGCTCCAGCCACAGGGTTTCACAACAGTATTACAATACTGAATACACACACAGCCTGGTTTATCCTATCGCTACCACCCTGCAGCACCTCTGTCACACGCTAGCCCACAACTTTACCAGTCAATTCAACTTTTCAAGCTTTAAAGCGGTTTAGGTGAAGAGCTTGGGCAATGTGCATGATGGTCTGGACAAGGATCCTTCTCTGCTGGACTATACATATTCACTTTTGTGGCACCTGCTTCTCTCACATCTTATTCAACCCATCATGCAGCAAAAACAGTTTTCCAGACACTTCCAGAGGCCAGACATGTCTTTACATGATTCAGACCACTCCCTCTCCCAATTAGAGGCTGAACATTACACTTCCCCTCACTGTAACCACATTTCATTTTATTTCCAAGCACCCTTAGGCAGAAGGCAATTTAAAATAAGCTACTCAGCATATTTTGGTGTTTAAATACTTCAAGTAACTGCCCTAAATAGTTTCACATTGTTCGAAATGAGTTAGCATTTGTAGCATCTTATTGACTCGTTCCTCTAGGCTACAGCATTGGCCTAATAACAGGCATCAAGTCACATGATGGAGATGCCCTAATGAAGATAGTAGCCCTCTAATAATTACAATAGAGGTTGATACCAGTTTGTCATTGCACTATGAACTCGAGGTAGCACTGTGGCAGGTTCTTTCGTAAAGCTAAATACAGAATGCATGAGGCATTTACAGTTTACTCACAGTTCATGCTTCTGAGGTGGGCATTTCACATTCCTGTTTAAAATGAGTTTGGGGAAGAAACCAGCCAGGAACTTGCCTGCTGCCGTTCAGCAAGTGCATGGCAAATTTCTGGGTAATGCTTAGCACCTTCTTGCCCCAGCTCAGCTCCATACTTATAGAATACTTCAAATGTTTCAGACAAAGCTGAAGTCTCCAGAGCAGCCTGGCTGTTATTTCACCTCTGAACTTGATGAGGCTGCAAATACTCATCCATTTTTCAGTTTGTTTATTCCTCCCAGGCTTAGGTTCTCCTCACATTTGAGGAAGCTGCACAATTTCAGCATTCGTTCATCCTGCTTACCTGCTGTGTAGAGGTCAAAGTAGGTAGGCTTGTTGGCAATGTTCCCTGTTGCCTCCAGTCCTGGCCCCTTTGCTGTTACTTTGCTCGCATCTCCCTGGGCTTTGTCAACGTTCACTTCAAACGGGCTCTTGGAGATGTGCTGCCCAGCAAACAGGACTGAAACCTAAAGACAGACAGTGTCAGCTCTGACCCATTGGGCAGAGGCAGAATCTGTGTCACTGCCACATAGCCAAGCAGGGGCTCAAACATCTGCATTCCTAGCACAGAGTCTATGCCTCCAAGGGAAGGGAGACCATCCATCCCACAGCCTTCATCCTGTCCATGCAGCAGAACTGATGGCCACCTCCTTGAAGTGGTGATGCTTGAATCTGGATGTGCCAGTAAGAGGCAGATCACCATCCAGAGAGGAAGTGGCAGCAGAAGTTGCATTTATCTTTTCAAGCTGGCTGTGGGACCAGCCACTTGGGCCAGTGCCAAGCAATGGGATCACCCATAAACCTGCTTCTGCAGGCATCCTGGGACAGTGCTGTGCGGGGAACCTCCTCTGCACAGCCCCTGTGAAGTACAGTATCATGAATAAAGAAATGTCTTACAGAAACAACCTGGTATTTTCCTCTGTGTGTCTGTGACAACTCATAAAACTGGCTTAATGAGCTGCAGGAAGTGGCCCCATGTGAGTGGAGAGTCAGCTGCAGCACCTGATACCCAAACACTCCCCATTTCCCCTTGAGAAGGGGGCAGACTGATAGCCTAGATGGAGAATTAAGGCCACACCAGGTTACGTTTCTTCAGGATGCCCCAAGTGACTTATGCTGCCAGCATGCAGGCAGCCCTCAGGGGCTCATGTTAACAAACAGAAGAGGAGCACATTTAGCAAAAGATTACTGGCTATTGACGCACAACCCACCTTGTGAGGTCCAGTAACCCTTGGCACATACTGAACTGAATAGGTTTTGTTTTTGTCACTGGCCGGTGTTATCTTTGCCTAGGAGAGAAAACACATGCACCATTGAGCTGTGCCTACACACACCAACCTAAGACTTCTCTGGGTAGCGCTTGATATTGTGAACTATTTCCAGCGTCAGACTTGTTGCTGTGAGAGCAGGGATCCTTCCTACCTCCTCTTCTCATATGGAAAAACCCCACTGGTTTTATTATTTCATGAGATGAAGCAAGCTACCTTCTCCCCACCCCCAGCCCTTTTCCTTGCTGTTAATTGCTTTACTAAGGCAAGCCAAAACTGAGGAGACGTGAAGTCCAACATACAGCTGTATTTTTCTGGAATGCTGTAACATGATCAAGTGGAGCACTTGGATGAGAAGTTTCTATAAACATTAAAACCAGCATTTTAACTCAAAATGATTCATGGCATCTAAATAGCTGCTTTAGCCATTCTTGCAGAATGAGTAAGGGCAGAGAGTGATTTAGTGATGTATGTTATCTAAAAACATAGACACTTGGCTAGTCAAGCTAAAGCACTACAACTACCGGACATTGGAGTTGTGTTGCTTAATTGCAGATAGTGACATTTTCTTCAAGTTCATCCAGTAAGGCAATTACGAGTAAAATCTTCAGGCTTGCACTTTTGATAGATAGCATTTTGCAATTTCCTTTTAGATTACTTATCTGCTAAGACCTCATTGTGAAAGATGAATGTTACCGAAAAAACTTCAGCATTCAGACCAGCTTTACTTTTCCACACAAAATATTTACCATACATACCTCTTCTCTGTTTCCTTCCGGATCCTCTATGAAGACCATCAGGTCTCCCTGCCCAGCACTGATGGTGTCAACTGTGAAGATGGCAGGCTGCTTCACCATGTTCCCATGAGGCTCAATCCCTGTGAGACAGACACAGAGCTGTACATTAGCTGCTGCTACAAAACCCAGAAGTTAGTTTGGAGGCTACCTGCAAGCCGTCCAATCCATTCTCTCACACAAAACCCCAGCACCAGGTTCCCCAGGCCTCTTCACCAGCTGCCCGGAGCATCACATTCACAATCATCCCTACTCTTACAGTATCAGCATTTGTAAAAATTGGTTGAATCCCAGTGGCTCAACCCATCTCGGGATCTCTGGATGAGTCAGGAACTCAGCTGGCATCTGGTTTCAGGTGAAAGCAAGTTACTGCATTTGCCTGAGCAATGTATGGAGGGTCCACTCCACAGCTTGTCAGTGCCCAACTGACACTGAGACACCTACAACAGTAGGAGTTGCTCTCTTTCACACAGCTAAAAGCTGCAATGGTCCTGCACTGCTGGAAGGGCAGGTAAGGAGGGCAGGAGATAAATTTTGGGAAGCCTTTTGGTAAAGGTGCTACCCTAGAGTCAAGGGTGAAAGATTTTTCAAAGCAAAACTGTTCTTACCTATACTGTCCCATTTTATTTCACTTTCAGAACTCAGCTGTACAGACACTAGTCAGATTTATTGTTCTTTGAAAGCTGCTCAAACAACCTTGCCAGAGTGAACACTGTACAAATGGCACACAGGAACCTCTTTAAACCACGAAAATCCTGCAATTCAGTGCCACTTCCACTTCACTTTTAATCAGTGTTTCCTTATTCCTCAGCACAGGGCCTGCTACAGCAAACATTTAGCAGCAGGATTTCATCATCTCCCTACACGTAGCCCCAGGTTATGACACCTGTCATGATGGTGTCAGACTGAGTGGGTGGAAGAACTTCCCAAAGTTGCTGGTTCCAGACTAGCCCAAACACATATACCCTTCCTTCCAAGGGAATTACTTGCTGGCTTATTCATAAAACCGTGGGCACTGCTGCTCCATCACACAATTAGTGGAAAGTACAACGTCTGATAGATTATAAAGGAAGTGGTTGTGAACAACAGAATTCCTGAACTTGTTTATCTTCAGAAAACAATAACTTGAGAGCAATGCAAGGAAGATCATGTTTTTACTAGGAAATCTGAGCATTTTGATAAGGTGTTAACAATTGGCATATTCATTCTTTCAAACTAAGCCCTAGATTATCATGTAGTTTAAACAGCTATAAATTCACTTTGTGTATCTTCAGTCCACCACACAAGCATTAGGATATGATATTTGAGTTAAGTATCCCTCTTTTTGCAAGCACAACAAGAATAGCTTATCCTCAGTAGACACATTCAGCCAGGACAGCATTAGTCACAGCACTTTCTTATCCCACATTGCAACTTCTGGGTTTTACTCTTTTATCAGAGATCTGCTTTGGTGGTTAAATGAAAACTCATAGTGCATCAGAGAGGATCTGCACGATTCTGTACAGCAGAATTCTGCAAGCTCACTTCACATCAGGTCTACACACAGCAGCCCTCAGAGTAAACCACCACAGTGTCCATGGTCTTGTGCTACCACTAAGACTCATGACAGGAAGTTACGAGCAACTTACATGGAAAAACAACAATAACCAATGCTAAGACTGACCCACTTCCCACTTGACAGTCACCTTTCTCTGGAAGCATGAAGACCTGTTACTCATTTGTCCAAAAGACCCTGCCCAGTTTGGTAGTGAGCCCTTGCTGCTGGAGTCACCTTTCAGTTCTGACGTATGCTAGCAGTCAGAACTGTCAATTATATTTAGTGACCCTGTTTTGGCAATTAACATTGAGAAAGCAGCCATTTTTCAAGAAGAGCAGTTCCCCCTTCATAATTTACATTACAATGGCTCCAGAGGACTGTATGCATGGAAGCAGATGACAAAGTAATTGCAGTTTTTGAAAGAATAAGAAAATTACTAAAGCCATATTTTACAGCTGAGGCAGGTTGATCAGTCATTTACACAGTAAGTGGAGTACAGGCGGTCTATAATTCAGGGTCTGACAAATGTGTCTGTGTATTGTGGTTTGTGGAAGGCACCAATGAAGGACATAAACCCCAAGTAGGGTAAGTGCTAAAACCCACTTCTGACTATAATGACTGCTCTTCAGTGCACAGATAGTGACCATGTCCATTTATTCCATTAGTTAAGTCTCAGTGGAAAATCAAATTTAAAGAAGAAAAAAGAGATGGAATGGAGAGCAAAGAGCAATGTTTCAGTGATGTTTTGCTGCAGACCTAGCATATTAAAGGTAAAAATGTGTTATTCATTCACTGTGATTGTATTCCAATCTGGAGTAGACCACATCAGAAGTTACAGGAAATTATCCATTTAAAAGCTAAGTTAGAAATAAGAATGCCTATGTAGATCTACAGTTGCATAAACATCTATGGACAAGTCCTTCCAATTAGCAAACACAGCCTTTACAACAAAGGCTCTGCACTATTTAATGTTTGAAGCGTTGCAACCCACCGTTGCACACTCACACCTCCAGATAGATATAAATAACTTATTTAGAATTAGTCTACCCTAATACACATCTGCCATCAAGGCTGGGAAACTGGAGACTCTGCCTCTAGAGAGAGCCTGCTCAGAGACACACACAGATGTAAAGAGGTTTTTCCTCTTTAAAGGAGCACTTTATCACAAGAAGCATTCGCTGCTAGATCAACAACTGTCAGCAGCAATACTGTTTACAGCTTAAATTTCACACCAAGGCTGTTTTAGCCCCGTATCATGCTACTTCTTCCAGCTGTGGACTGCAAGGCTGGCAGCTTGCAGAACAGGTTCAGAGACTTTGGGGAATTTACATGTTAGAACTAGGAGTGTCTTTTGGACTATATCCACGTATTTCTGAAACTAGGCACCACACCAAGAGTATACAAGTGAAACTTTGAAGTCAGTTACTGTAGGTCTGGAGTTCAACATAAGCAAAAAACCCCACCCAGCTTTCTGAAGAGTTAAATACTCTGTGCAGCTTAAGCTCACCAAGTCTTTACCTCTGCCATAAGCCCTTGCTTTCTTTGGATTCAGTTTGGGCTTTAAAGGAGCTCCTGGTTTCAGCTTGGCTTTGGGGAACTGGGACAGGTAAGTCATTACAGAGTGTTCATCCACATCAGGGTGGATAATTTCTTCAGGGGTAATAACCTGAAAGACAGCACAATTAAGTATATTGTACCAGTGCTTAGTTACCGCATGTCAACACAGAAACACAGCTATGACACAGTCTTACATTTCAAAACTCCCACATGCTATTGCAGTTTCTTACATTTATTTTCCCTTTGATACACACAGCACGGTTTATTATCTCATGGCAAGAAAATAAAGCTCATTATGGCCCCAATGTGGTTTGGGGGCTTTTTTGTGTGTTGATTATTAGGGGTTTTCAGGTGACTGTGTCAAATTAAATGACAGCAAGGCAAGACAGTGGTAGCTATGTTCCCCTCAAAAAGCAAAATGGGGATCATTAAAACTGAAAGAATAAGTAATTCCTAATCCTGTGTGCTAGAGCTCTGAACTGCAGTGCTTGCAAAGTAGAACTTGTGACCAGGCTCTTCTCTCCTGCTCCCACGACATAAGCTGCTCCAACAGTTTCAGAGACTTCAGCAATTCCAACCAACTTTATCAGCATGAAAACAACCCTGTTTGCAAATACACTGCTCTGTGCTTGAAAGTCATCTTTGCAGGTGATTTCCTAAACCAGGTAAGGGCTGGGTTTTTTAACTGTGGCATTCAGTGCAGCAAAACAAACTCACTCCAAGGGCTAACAGAGCAGGCACCACTCCACATGCACTTTTCCCCCACTCCACATGCTACAACACCAGCTGCCTTCAGTGGAGACACCTGCACAAAACCTTACAACCAGAGCTCTGAAATGTAATAGTGTGTTTCATTACAATTTGCCCTTTCTTAGGCAACTTCACAGGAGTAAACTGTAACCTTTGGAAGCATCCAACAACTTCAGCTGCTTGGCTCAATTGAAAATGAAGGTAGTCACAAGCACAGAGCTATGCGCTGTGCTCCCGCAGGCAGCCTGCATCCCAGTGCCCATACAGCCTCACCTGCGGCACACCCAGCCAGTCGTCTGCCTGCTGCATGGCTTCACGGGCATTGTCAACGGGCTTCTTTGGGTCCCAGGTCTCCCAGTCAGGACACAGGCCTGCAAGCACATTTCAGTTATTAGGTGTTATCTGCAAAGGAGCTTCCCTTGCTGAAGAAACCAAGTGCAAGCTCCACCGCCACTTGTATTACACTGCTATACAGAAAGACATTCAGAACTTTGCAGAAGTAGCCAAAACAAGATGAGTGTGTGCTGCTCACCGAAATGATTCTGAGACAACAGCCAGCATCTCCATAGGCCCTTACAGCACAGACCGTAACAGCAAAATCAGAAAGACCCACCCTGCCTATCAACTAAATAATAATATATAGCTTGTCACGCAACTGCACTGATTTAAAGTGCAAGTGGTGCAAGACACCACTCTAAATTTAGGATGACTACATCCACCCATTCTTTATGTTTCTCTGGCTCTCCTGCAGCAAATTTGGAAAAGAACATTTCAAGTGCTTGCTATAGCACCCCAGATTGTATTAGATGAACACCAGCAAGAGCACTAGTAAGGCTGTTTTACAAGAAGGTGAGGAAACTGTGCCTTTTTCACACTTCATCACGTTACTCGCCTTAAGTAGCACAGCCTCAGCTTGCTAAACACTGAAGTATCAGGTAGTGTACAGCTTCTGGCTGCTCTGTGCTCCCTCTGCAATCCTATTTCAGCAGAACACATGAAGCCTCCTGCTGCGCCCTGAAGTTGAAAGGTTGTTGGCACTCACTGTGAGAACAAGTCTTTCTTGCATTTAGAAGCCAGCATTCGCGCCTTTGTCCCTTGCACCCAATACAAAGCTTAGACCTGGCGCCTCCAATAATGCAATCACATTCTGCTTTAGGCCAGTATTTCTCTTGGCCAACTTATTTACAACTTGCTGCTTCCCACAGCCGGCTTCTTTGGACTTGGGTCTCTTGAAAGCCTCACTCTGTCTCCAGCTCAGCAGTGAAAACCTCCTCCAGGAGAACAGCAGAGCAGCCACAAGGACACTAAGCAAGGAAACACTGACCATCATAGCAAAGGACTTACCTGGAGCACAGCTATCAACAAGAGCCCCCAGTGCTTTGCCATCCTGCCAGTTTTGATTGAAGTTCGTGATTGGCAAGTAAGGGATTTTGTTCTGGATCCAGCCCAGCAGCCTCTGCTTAGGGGTCTGCTTCTTTGCATCATCATCACCTTCATCCTCCCACACTGGCATGGAAATGGAGTAGTGGAGAATAAGGGTCCATATCAGGCCAAGGATCAACTTCAAGTTTCCATCGACTATGGCTTTACTATCTGGAAGACAAAAGACACATAACTGTTTACTTCCCACCCTAAAGAGACATGCTTTTAAAATACTGTGCCTGCACTTATGCTCAGGCAATCAAGGACAAGAAAAGCAGCCCAGCTCACTGCATACACTTTCTTAAGCAAAGACATCTTCATGCCCTGCATTAGACAGCAGGGAAGAAAGGAGTCCAAGCACTCAGTGCTCTCCAGCTGTCTTGAGAGCTCTGTGCTCTCCAAGGGTCGTGTGACTTGCCCTTGAAGCTTTACAGCATTAAGCTTAGAAGAATTGGCAGTTTAAGTTCTCTGGTATTTTGCATTTGGATGATAAGTGCCACCTGTTGTATTTAATGGCATTTGTATATTATGAAAGAGGCCAAACAGCATGTGATGGAGGTCACAAGAACAGCATCCCAACAGGGGCTGCTAAAAGCACCGTTTAGGAAACCACAATTTTATAGAGCAACATGCCTCCTCACACACAGCAATAATTTGCATTAAAAATGATAGCAAGAAAAAAGTGCTATATAATGAAGTCCAGGAAAGCCACACTTTGGAATTAGAACAAAATCCAGATATACCATGACCTGTGCACAAATGGCAAAGTGGAGAGTGGAGGCCCATTAAGCATCCTTTGCACCATCACTGTCGTGCCTGCACAAAAAGTCATCCCTTCAAGCTACAAATGCAGAGTTAGAAGAGAAGGAAAAGCCAGCTCTGGCTTTTCTATGTTATGCTCTAGCCTAGCAAAGGTTTACCACCACAGCAGCTCTACTTTAAGACACACCATGCAGCTAAGACTAAGGTATCAAGATCAGACTGTTGTAAGAAGCTGTCTGAACGGGCAGGATATTTCTTGGCATCACTTTGGCCTTATGAAGTGACCTCTACAGTTTTGTGAATACTCTTGCAATTTACTTCGGTTTTAATGAGTCACAAATTGAATGCACTGCCTTTGAGACTGTAGCTGCTACTCAGGTTGTATTACACTCGTAAAAGCTCCAGTTTGTCCAAGCGCACCCAAACCAGGGTTCTTCTGCAGTGTTTTGGGATGCCCTCAGACTGACTGATTCTTTCAGTCACAGCAGCAGGTTACAGTAGAGCTTTTTTCTATTCTTTCCTCCATTTCAGTGAAAACTGCTGCAGAGACTCCTTTTTAGTCACAGAAGCTACAAGTGACCTGGGAGCTTTTGTCTGCTCTCCAGTGCCTGGAGCAGATGCTGGAGTAAAGACAAGTTCAGTGGTATAAACTCACTTTCATGCCACCAGAATGCACAAGGATCTGACTGAGTCCTAGATAGCAAAAGAAAAGCGTTTTGTATTTCAATTGCCTATTCCAGCTCAAATTCAGAGTGTTAACACGTAGAGAGTCCTCCAAGCTGAGCCTCAACATGCCCAGCATCCATACTCATGCCTTAGTTGTGCCTCTTCAGCTACAGAAACCACAGTAGCAACCCAGTAACATCTTATCAATACAGACAGATCTCCTGACTTTCAAAACAAGTGATTATACAGAATAGCCACCAAGAACAGTAAGCACCAGGGTGTGTTCCCTTTAACCCAATGCTAAGGTGAAGTAGTTAATATTTACATGGTTTCACAATAGGGCAGGTATGTCCTGAACAGATAATACTGTAATTTCAGACCCTGATGTGCATTTGGCCTCTCTGTATAGTTAAAGTCTGGTTTATAGTCAGATTTTATTTGCACTAGGGCTTTTTAATATAAATCACCCCAGTTTTGACTAATCTTACAGGATTATGATAAGTGTCTGCCACTTGACTGCTCACTGATGATTTCATATCCAGTCTGAGATACACAATAGATATCTGTGAGGTGATTAAGCCCCGTTGGGTTTTAATTACAGGTTTCAAGGTAAAAGCCTGCATCATGCAATAGTTTGTCTCTTAGCAACAACTAAACATTCCTGCTGTAACCCATCTCCCCCCTCTTTCCAGTAGAGCTGCAAACTGGTCAGTGGAGAGAAGGTGCTCCCTTGCAATCTATTAAGGAAAGCTTTCTTGGAAGAACTCATGCTGGAGCAGGAGGAAGAGCTACATTTTAAACGATAGAGACCCAGTGCCATGCTGGCAAGCTCACCACAGTGCCTGAGATCTGCAAGCTGGAATTAATGGCTGCAGAGTGTAAAACCCAGACTGTCAGCGTGAGCCCCCGTGCCTGCAGCACCTCCATCCTGCACCCCCGCGGCAGGACCACCCGCTTACACCACAGCACTGCAGCATACAGCCAGCCACCGCATCCCTGCGCCAGGAACACCTCTGAGTTTTGGTTTCGAATTCACACTGACATAGGCGTTTTTACCGGAGTGGACACAGTATGATTTAGTATGCTACAAGTAACCTGGCTTCAGAAAGCCATCCAGCACTCCCAGGGAGGAAAGCCAACGGGACAGAATCACCTCGAGCACACTGCTACCCGCACGTTATCGAGATAAAGAATGGCTCGTTTCACATTTACAGCACATAAATAATGTCTATAAGGGGATGCACTGCGGTTACTGCAGCACTCAGCCGCGTGCTCAGAGCTTCCTCTGGCACCCCATCATCATCTCTGAAGGCACGGCTGGGCAGTGGTTCTTGACCTGTCAAACAGAGCCTGTACACAAGACAGCTTCAGATCGAGAGCAAGAATATCCCATCTCATTAGCCTGGTCCAGAGAGGCCAGCCCCAGACCGCTGTCCCAGTGACAGGAAAAGGTCACCACAGGAATGGGACAGCTCTTCCTCTGCAGGGCTGGTGCCATCCCACAACTGCACTCTGTTAGCACAGTTAGCAAGCTCTTGCAGCCTCCCAGCTTCCTGACAGGCATAGGGATCTCATGATGTAATTTTTTCCAAGCCTGCTTGTAGGAGGGCTTGTCTGCTTTCAATTGGGGTGGGGAAGATGGTGGGAGAAGAACTCCTGGGCAGGACAGGAGACCTTATCAGCACTCAGCAGAACAGCCTGCGCTCCCTTCCCACAGGTACCCTGCTCCCAGCTACAGGGGATCCCACCAGCAGCTCAACCCTGGCTCACTATCTCTACCACCATATATAAAAGGACTCTCCAAAGCAGGCATAGCTTCCAAGTGCTGGTGTAAAGCTCAGCTCCACCCGAGCATTCAGCCTCTCTACTCTAGTGCTGCCTTTTTAACTGACTGAAAACATTCAGTGCATTCTCCTCAAGGTCTCTCAGGCATTAAGATGCAAGTGGCACCCAGGAAGAGAAGCATCCATGAACAGGTCCTGCACAGGGAGCACAGCACTGTCCCAGAGAACCCTGAAACCCTCGCAGTACAACCAGATTTGCAGCATCCCCCACTGGCTCCGAGTGCACACTGACAGTGCAGCACTGCCAAGGTTTTAGAGCAGTGGAAAAAAAACGTGTTTCCAATGACACCTAAGCACCAACAACCATTACTGCAGGCACTGCTGTGTACCCCAGCTCAGCTGGCTTTCCACTGGATTCTCCCTATTTCCTGGTCTGCTTCAAGACACTTTTTCTGGCCATCACAGGGTGGAAAACGGATTACATCAACAGCAGATCTTGAAACGCTGCTTTCCTACTACAGTTACTTTTAGGCATACTTCTTACTCACACCATCTATACTGTGCAGCTTTACAGTGCCTTTTTCAAGCCATGTTTCTCAATTGCTTCTCTGGAGTTTACTGTAAAGTTACAATATAGAGACGGCACACTTGTGGTGAGTGCTTCAGAACCACAGTTGAGGAGGGTGCACCTCCACCATCAGCAGTGTTTGGCTTTCAGCATCAATGAATTAGGTAGACGGGAACAGATTGTCTGCTTTCAGCTGAAGTGAAGAGTGTGTGTTTACTCCATGGCACCAGGCGAGTTTCCGCAGATTAAAGGATCCTCTCCAGGCAGGCAACAGCCACCGGATCCCTGCCTTCCCGTGGCTTGGAGGAAGTGAGCTGTCGCATCTCAGCCGCCAAGATAATTTAGTGGGGCTGAGCAAACTCTTCACAGCACCACTGTAGACAGCTTTAATGTAATTTCTCCTGGAGAAATGGTGGTAATCTGCATCATTTGCTTTATTCACGTTACAGTGCTTACATTGACATCTCCGAGATGCACTTGCATGCATGTCAGAGCGCACTTGATCACTGTTTCACTGTACCCAGGAGGAGATGAGTGCTTTGAAGAACAAAGCTCCTGCACAGGTGAGTCACATCACTGCACCAGAGCAGGATACCTGCTGACAGCCATCTCACTTACACTTTCAAAGGATGCATTTATGGGGAGCCCAGGCACAAAGCAGGAATCCATCCATGCCACAGGATCTCTCACCTGCCTCAGACCAGTATCTGAGAGGACTTCGGCTCAATTGGAGACACAACCAACCAACTTTAGAGGTGCCATCTAGAACAGGGAAAGGGTGAGGGGTTTGGAGGGCTTGGTTTGGTTTTTTTAATTAGAACAAAGACTTTCTGGGCTGTTACATGCAAGTCCTACTGACATTCTGCTGCTGACTCCAAATTCTTTAATGCTTTTAGTGACCACTTTCAGACGGTCTGCAAGTTATCACAGCTAGACACACAGTCCTAAACCAGCAAGAAGCAGAAAAAGCAGAAACACTCAGATTTGGATTTAACACAAATCTGCATTTCCACCTACACTGTTCAACATGCATTTTAGCTTCAGTTACTCCAACTTGCTTTCCTCCTCTAACAGTACGTGATGGCAATCCAATGTCAACAAAACAGCAACTGCCATCAAACAAGATGCAGCCCTCGTCCAGCTGCACGCAGGCAGAAGCTGTCCGCAGGGTCAGGCTGCAGTCCGCCTGCTGCTGAGAGGTCCTGGCGTCAGGATGCAGCTCGACGCGACCTGAAGGCTGACTGCAGGGAAAACCTGCCAACCAGACATAAGCTGTTCTGCAGAATCAACACCAGCACTGAACAATCAAGCATTCACTCTTCTGTGAAAAAAAAAAAGCCTATATATAGCCTCCAACATTAAATTTTATGTAGGAGTATCCTGCTTCTTAGTCAGCTATTAGAATTTAAGTGCCTGCCTGGTAGGGTAAAGAGGAAAACAGACTGAACCAGAGCTCGTTTGCTTCCCCCATCACACCTCTGAGTCTAGATTGTAATTCTTACCATTTTATTATCCTATTAACTAAGTGGCAACTGGCCCCAAAAAAATGGATTATGGCAATTCCATAGGCCAGCATTATAAACCACCAGTCTCAGTCTTGAAAAGGAACCAAGTTGTAACTGCTCAAGCTGATTTATAATTGTTGCTCTATACTAAAAATTAATATGATATGTTATACTTGGACTGTTAATATCACGCTCCTTAAAGCGCAAAGGAAGATGTTAAAGTGCCTAGGCTTCAGCCAGCAGCGTGACTAGCCTGAGCCAGCAATACGACCATCAAGACAAACGTGTGTCATTTTTATGACCTGGGCCACAAAATACTTCCCAACCTAACCTCCCAAGTGGAAAACCGCCAGCACTGCAGAGCCGGGTCCTCTGTATCTGTGCTTGCAGCTGCCCCAGGAGCAAATGTCAGAACTACAACCCGGCATTGATTTGAAGGTTGCAAGTTCATCTACTCCAGTAGAGAACCTTGAACTTTACCTGCAGTACATAGCCTGAATTACATGACCTTCCCTAGGTCTCTTCAAAACTATTCTACAATTCAAAAAAAGCCCCAGTGTTACAAACAAGTTTGTGAGCAGTGTCTTTTGCTCATGTGCAAGCCTGCTTTGCATCAGATTAAGCACAAGAACTGCGGCAATGCTTCTTGAACCCTGCCCTAGAGCAGAGCTGCAAGTCATTTTCTGTTGGACAATTAAGGGAAACAAGATAAGCTACCAAAGCAGACGGCTTCCTTACTAAACTGAGCTAGTAATATAGACTGCTCAAAGTGCTGTGGAACAAATGAAGGACTGAAAAAGCAACTTCTGAGTGGCAAACTTCTTTTTTAAAGCAGTTTCTTGGTTGAGGCTGCAGTCAACGCTGTCTTATTCACAGTCTGGGCGAAGTCTGCTGCTCTTCACACGTGACATCTGCATCCAGCTTTTTTAAGAAGTGCCCACTCTCTCCAATCTTGATGTCTTCCCTACTTAAAATTCTGGTTTATGCACTAGACAGAAGAGCCCCCCCGAGATGGATGCTCCTTTAATACTACACAAAGGAGTTGTCTCACCAGCAGCCCTTACTCCTTATTTCCAGACATGGAAGGAACTTGGTATAGCACAAAGTTCATCGCAGTTGTGGATCATTTATGTAGACACTGTAGGAATTTTAAATCCCTGTACCTTGAAGTTTCCAAGCATTTCCCCACCTCTAATTATTCTTGTCTACTGTTAATCAGCTATAGCAGTTGAAGGACAGAAAAAATAAGCTCTCACTAGGGCTTAATCTTCTGCAACAGTGAGAACTCCACATTGAACAGAGCTCTTCGAAAGCCCTGCTCCACACTCATGCATGCCAAACAGAAGTATGCAGATGAGATGGAGCTGAGCAAGCTGCCTAAGGAAATCCTTTGCTGAAGCATAGAGTATGTGTTCACAAGCTTACCACGCCTGCTAAAGACATTAGCGGCATCCTCTGTAGGGATAATATGTCTTAAAATCAATTACACGGGTTCCTCTGTGCTTTAAGAACATACGGCAACCATTTTCTCCAGAGACCCTTAAGCCCAGGTCCACCTCACAGCTTCTTGGGGCTCAGCCCATAGCTGTTGCCTGGCCCCATGCAGCCAGCTTGGGCTGTGAAAAGCACAAGGCTGTGCTTATTGCACACAGTTGGCACCAGGGCAGCTGAACTCAGGCCAGTTTCGTAGATTCCTGGCTGTGACCTGCCAGCCTCTAACAGCAACATGCTCTAGCCCCATTGCTTCCCTGCTTCTCAGCACTGTTTGCAGTTGGTGCAGTGACCCACAGGAGAACTGTTTCTCAGCATCCAGCCTACCTGCATAGCAGCAGGCTTTCAGCTCATCCGCTCCCAGCTTAGCTCCTGCACCACCAAGGCTCAGCCAGTGGCCAGCTCCACCAATGAGCCTCAGGGCATTCATCACCTGAGGAAGCGAACCTTCAGGAAGTGTGATACACCATGTACATAACAGATCCACTAAGCTTCTTCCAAGGTGAGTTTTTCAAAGGAAGAATGCCATTTCAGAGGAGAGCTGTAAGAACTGTAACTGAGTGCTGGTCTGAGCACGGGCAGGAGAATGGAAAAAAGTGATAGGTTTTTATTTTGGTGCAAGGGGACAACAACCATTTTCCTCGATGCTTACCAATGTGTCTGGTTATTAACAAAATAAAGTAAGATTCCTTTGTGAGACTCATGAATCAAAAGATTAAACATCACAATTCAGAGCTTTTTCAACAGTTTTTACTTTAACTGGATTTGAAGCCATTCAGACCAGAGAGCTTCAGGCTATTAATGCATCTACCACCTTGTATTGTCTACTGGTGCATGCTGGGCTTCTGGAAAGGACCTCTTAGGAGGTGGATCAGGCAACCATAAAATTAAGTTCAAATCCAGTCCTTTCAGTGCAGGTTTGGCAAGAAAAAACAAAAACATATAGACTTTTAATACAGAAAAGAATAAAAAGAATCTAGCCAGCGAAGCTCAAAGAAGTGAAGCACAGATTAAAATAGCTCTGCCCGACTTCTTAATGGGCATCCAGAGACCACTTACATCTCACATCCAGAAGAGAAAGGCATAACATAAAGCAAGTTAAAGCCCACAGTGTAACAGCGACAGCAACCGACACAGCTTCTCCAAGAGAAACTGAAAACACCCAGGGGGGCTGGAAGAAGTCAAGAATTTCAAAATGAGGAATTGTTAGGGTGGGAGGGGAAAAAAAGTCAAACTGCAGGTGGCTTATGATCAAATTCCTTAATACTTTCAGTCTGAATATACCTAGGGCTTCTGTTGCCTTAAGAGCCATATACCAAATTATGGATATGAGAGGGTAAAAGTGTTGATACGGTGTTCAGGAACAGCCTGAGGCAGGAGTGTCAGGGCACATCCGCCTCTTGCCACAAGTGCCCCTAGGGAGCATCTTCACCATGAGCACCAGGAGGGCTCCATGATGCCTGCACACTGCTGGGACAGGATTAGCAGCGAGTAAGGATGCAACACAGGATAATAAGAGCTGGCATTCACACTGGCTATTTCAGACTCGGTTGCTCACTGCCAAGCAGGTCCGCGCTCGCAGCTGTGGGACCATGGAGCTGATACCCAGCTGAGCCACATACAGGAATGCTGCGTTAATTATTCCAGATCCTTTTCAGGGGAGGGAAAAACAGAAGGGAGTGTGAATGTTCAGCCTTTGTACCGCAGCAAGTTTCCATGAGTGCTGCTTTGTTCACAGCGAGCGAGCCAATCTCCAGCTCCACAGGGCAGCCCGCCAGCGGCCACCACCACGGCACCGACCCCGAAACCCTGGCCTGTTAACCGGCACAGCCATGGGGCACCGAAACACTCCCCATTATGGGAGCCCCCATGCCCATGGAAAAGCAGCTCTGGCTGTCCCGGGCCTGCCACGGCACGCCACCGTCCATGACTTCATTGCCAAAACCGCCCCGACAATGGGCTCTGTGAGCACAGCCCCTCGCACCCAGCAACGCGCATTCCCTATGGCTGAGCTCATCCCAACGCCCCGCCGGTGCCGGTCCTGGCCCCGGTAGCAGTCGGGACACTGTGGCTCCTGCTCCCCTCTGCCATGGATGGCGGATGCGCCCCACGCTGTGCTGGCTAATGTTAAGCCCCTTCAACTGCAGAGCTCTGCACTTCAGGGCAGGAATAAGTGGCAGCCAGGCAAGAACAGGGCTGCAGCCCTTTCATGCCTCACCAGGCAAAGGACATTCCTGCTTCCCAATGGCTCGGGGTGCACAGCAGCACCCCGCAGAGTGGGTGCACTGACCCCACGGGCAACAGGCAGCTTGGGAATGTTCCCAGAAAGGGCCAGGCAGCGTGGGATTAGACCGTGGGAAGGGCTGCAGGCCCGGACCCGCACTACCACTCACCCTGCTGCCCCAGGGTCAAGCACCGGAGGAGGGAAACACCAGGAAGCAATGGGGACAGGGCAACGTAAGCTGCCCCCATGCTGATTAATCATTCAGGAATGACTTGTCAAGGGAAGTCAACATGCGGGAAAGTGGATTTCTGTTAAAGGAGGGAGGGCAGGCGGGCGGGGGAAGGAGGTGTCCTACCTTTGCCACACTGCCGAGAAACACTTGGCTTGGAGTTTGAAACCAAGGGGCAGGAGACAAACTACACCTCCTTCCTCTGGGCAGGGCATGGGAGTGAAAGGGGAATGACCGTGCCAGGACTGGCACTGCTCCCCAGAGGTCGGTACATTTATTCCCACGGCACACTGGAGCAGGCAGCTACACCCAAGTCAGCAACACCACCACCACCACCCAATTCACAGGAAACAAGTCCCACTTTAAGAGAGACATTAACATTTTAGTCAAATGCAAAGCTGTCCAAGCTTAGCACAAAATACTCGTGTGGGAGTCATGAGGTTGCTACTCCACACACACAAAGAAAGCGGCACCGCCTCACAACACATGGTGTGCTTCCACAAGTGCAAAGCCAAGCCTCGATCAACAAGGCTGCACTGATAGAAGCAGCTGTAGGGGCAGAACCCTACAAGTGTAGGACAACAGAACTAAGAATTGTGTCTGAAGCATGCGAGTGCTGTAACCACCTCTGCAGGATTAAGGTAATCCTAAATCTCACCAGGTCAATTCAGGTTGCCTCAAGGTTAAAGACCTGGGTAGTTCTTACAAAGACCTCCGAGGGGTTGGCAGAGGCATTAGGGGACAAGTCCTTGGCACTGTGTGGTCTTTTATACTACTGAAGGAAGGCTACTGAGCTTCAGGGCAGGGGACCAACAAGAACATCCACCCTCAGGCACCAGCATACATTGGAGATGGAAAAGGTGCAAGAGATGAAGCTGCAAAGAAAACCCTGCCTCGGCGAGGCTGAAGAGCAGTGAGTAATTCCGAGGTTTCCAGACGCCAGAGTGACCTCTGCGTTACTGAAGAGCATGTTTACTCACACTGGGTGTAGGTCAAGATAGTTATAAGAAATGGCATGTAAAATCCCGCCGAGATAAATGAGCCCATTCAGATAGGGCTGTCTAACATCTTCTGTGTAGTAAGACACCAGGCACGAAAGCTGCAATGGATGGAGTTTCTGAGGCCAAAACCAACACATTCGAAATTATCAGAAGTGATTACTGTTTGGGGAAATCCCTGGCCACAACAGACACCAAGATTCAGTTTTTCCATCTGCAACCAGAATTGCTGTACTGACTGTGATTCACTGTGCAAAGGGCTGTCTGAAGGAAATCCCCATTCATGCAGCCCTGTACTGCTCAACCCATCTCCACTCCACACTGCAGCACCAAAGTGCTCGGGATTGGAGCACCCTGTGTGGTCTGGGATTGGTGAGACATCAGAAAACTCCTGTGCAGCTGAAGTAACTGGCAGGGTGATTTGTGGTTTGTCTTGGTTTTGATAGTCTCCGATTCTGAGCACTTAATAGCACTGCTTCATGCAGGTTTGTTTTGAAGTATTTAAGCAAAATAGCCTGTTAGAGATGCTCGGTAGCTCAGAGACAAAGTTATTCCAGAATTTATCAGCACGTAAGCCATCTGCCCTACCATGTCACTGAGAAGCAATAGGAAAGGTAATCAGTCTCTAACATGCTACGCTAATTTTGGCTGCAACAGAGTTAATTTCTCCCATTGTAGCTTGTACGGGCTCTGTTTTGGATCCGTGCTGAGAACAGTGTTGATAAATAACACAGGGATGTTTCAGTGATTGCTGAGCAGTACTTATACAGTCAAGGTCCTTCTTGAGCCTCACCCTACCAGAGAGGAGGCTGGGGGTGCACAGGAGTTGGGAGCTGACACCAACTGACCCAAGGAATAATCCACACCATAGGACATCATGCTCACCATATAAAGCTCGGGAAAAAAGAAGGAAGGGGAGGACATTGGAGTGATGGCAGTTGTCTTCCCTAGTCACTGCTACACATGACAGAGCCCTGCTTTCCTGGAGGTGGCTGAACACCCACCTGACCATGGGAAGTGGTGAATTAATTCCTTGCTTTACTTAAAGTGTCCTTATCTCAACCCATGAATTTTCTCACTTTTTCTCTTCTGAAGCTCTCCCCACCCCACCAGTGAAGCGAGTGAGGGGCTGTGTGGGGCTGAGTTGCCAGCTGGGGTTAAACCATGACACGTGCAACTGTACCCTTCTGCAGACAGAAACGGTCACTTTGGAAATCCAACATCTGAGCCATTTCAACACTTCATTTTGACATCCAGACATAAGTATCCAGCACGGAAAGCAGCCCCACACCACACACTGCACAGATGTGAGGATGCTCAGGGCAGTTGCACAGTCACTATAAACATGCATCCACTGTGCACCCCTGCGGTCTTGGCAGACACTGTTGCTTTTCCATGGCCACTATGAAGAGGTCTTAATGCTTTTGTGTGTAAGCCAGCTAGATGTAAATTCTTCATGAGCTTTCACATACAGACACCTACCCTCCCCTCCTGGAAACCATGACTATGCCAGTCCAAGAAGGAAGAAGGCCACTTTCCTTCAATTTTTAACTAAAAAAAAATATTCAGTGAAGAACACCTCAAGAGGCAGCTGCTTTTTGAAAGGGGAAGCTTTCCCCTCTTTGTGATGAAAGCAGTGGAGTCATTTGAACATATTTTTGTATACTTGTGCAACCCAGCAGTAAACACACTTCCATCTGCACACAGAACAAGGCTCGCCCTGCACGGTCCAGACTGAAGTCCTGTGTGTTTAGCATCCCACACAGGATAGCTTGGCGTTTATACGGTTCCAGCTACAAGCTGCTAACATAAGGAATAGACACTTGGCTTGAGGCCCTGGTAATTCATCCAATGATGGCAGCCGCTATCAGACAGACCTCTTTTGAGTGGAGCTTTCATAAGCAGGAGAGCAGTGGTGAATCTGCAGAGGCACAGCCTGCATGGGTGGTCTCTGAACACCTTAAAGAGGACCATATGGGATTAGTGGTACAGCTTGAGCACATATTAGCCACAGCTGTGCAATGCTTGCGCAGACCATGTACCCACTCCTCCCACCCAAACTCACCACACAGCAAAGCTTTGCTTCAGATGTGCAAGTGCTGCATTGCTCCAAGCAGCCCAAGGCACCCCCATGGCTCACACCAGATGCTACAAGCTGGCCAGCACCAGCCCCCAGGGCTGCTTTCCAGCATGCGTGTCCTGTGCCATGGGCTCTGCTTGGGTCCTCCTCCGAAGGGGCAGGAGCAGCTCTGCTCAGTCTAATCCAACTTTGTCAAGAGCTGCTCAGCCATAACAGGCTCTGGCTGCTAACAGCAACTCCTGAGCTATCCAGTGCTCAGAAGGATACCACCTTTCCTCCCCGGAGCCTGGACTTCAAATCTTCCAACTTCAAATCTTCCAACTTCAAGACTTCGCACAAGTCTTTCCAGACTTCACAAGCTCGCAGCTCTATCCCTAGTCTCCAGGGACAGCCCTCCACCACACACATGCTGACTGAGCAGGGTACAGGCAATTACCCAAATCCTCACCAGATGCAAGACCTCATTTTTAATCTGCAGTCTCACATTGTTCACATTTGCAAGCCTATTGTATTTCACATTTTTAGCACAACACAAAAAAATTAGCTCTAGAGGCAGTTTTGCTAGAGCTGGAACAACTGCAGCAACACTGTAAGCTACTCTTCTCTGCTGACCTCCCATACCCCTTCCAGCTACGCACAGCATTAGGCTACCTCATTTGTTATCAACACTTAATGTTAGTAACATGCTATTACCTCAGTCCAGGCAGAACAAGAGCCCCATAGGTGTTTATGCTACTCCTAGACAAAAACTAGGCTGCTCCTTTCAGCTTCTGCACTTGAGCTTGAATACTGTTGTTGTCCAGGTACTGCTTCAGAAGCCTGAGCTACTTCTTTTACATACAGAGCATGGAATATTCTGCAGCTTGTTAAAGCCTATGCTTAAAAGTAATAAAGCTGGTTAATTAAAATATTAAAGCTTCCTCTGCCTTAGGCAGATTTTTCAACCAACAGTTGCAGCAGTTCAGATGAAGCAATGCAATTCTCCTCCTTGCACTTAAAAACTGTTGAAGTTACAGTTTTCAATTATTTATCTATATCAGAAGAGGTGTTTCTTTAAACAGGGAACTCTGAGCTAGGTTACAAAACCACAGCAAGCTCTGAAGTAGGGCTTTATGACTCTAACATCAGGAGGCTTCCCTGCAAGAATCAGGGCTTTCCATCCAGGAAACACCAAACATTTCCACTATTTCTGGGGTCTGAACTAGAAGCTTCTCACTCGAGTCTGCTGTTCTGGTGCTTTCCTGGCAGAGCAAACCATCCTGACAGCTGACCCTAGCAGAGTAGCTCCAAACCATTTCCTGCTAGAAAGCAGTATACTGGGATCTACTCAAGTGAGGATCCCGGCAGTAATGTGGTTAATTCTCCGGGACAAGATCTTCACAGTACCCTTGTCCAGGAGTCCCACATGCTCCTATCTCTATAACTGCAGATGTCTGCAAGTCATTAGAATCCTCACTGATGCGCACTCAGCACCCGCTAATCATCCGGTGTGACAGTACCAAGAGCAGGGCTGGGCTGCCCCACTTTACAATAGTAGCGAGCTGAATCCAACAAGTGCTTCTTCACTCTTATATTTTTGAGGAGAACCTGAACCACTGGAAGACTGTCTCAGGCTTTTCTAAGTTTTTTGGGATGCAAAACATATAATGGCTACCTGTGAGCCATGCCTGCTTTGGCAATGGTCTGGGAAGCCCCAGGGCATGCTGTAGGTCAGGGCCATCAGGATCTGAAGGCACTATTTGGTCTCTGATTTGTGGCCCCTCAAGTAGACATCTCACTTGGTCGTTTATGACTTGATTGAGCTGACAATCCTCACTCTTGCTTATTACTACTCAGGCTAGGTCAGGGAAATAGTGTTGGAGCTGATTTATCAACATGCAGCCAACCTCTGCCAGCTGGGGTCTTCCCTGACAGCAGCTGTACTGGGTTGTGACAAGAGTGACCCTCTTCCCTTTAGCCACCCACATCTGACGTAGCTGTTCAGCTGCCCAGCACACATGATGCATCCTCTCTTCAGGGTCAGATTCACTTCAGCCAGCACTACGCAGTGTGAGGCTATACAACCACAAAGCTCTGAGAGAGCATTAGGATGGCACCACTATAGAGGGTCCTGTGGTCCCAGTTTAAAAGCCTCCATATGTCTGTCCTGACATCTGACAGCCACAGGGTCCAGCACAACTGAGCTTGGACTGTGGCACTGGAAGTCACTACCCTTTCAAGAGTCACCACAAAGTTTCCTTGCAGTCACCAGCCTATTTCTTCTAGTTCTTCTTAGCTACAGTTTCACCACAAGCCTAAAAGAGTTACCAAAAGACATAATCTTCAGAGACAACTAAAGCTGTTTTGATTCAACTTTTAATTAGATCATTGATTTTGTTCAAGCAGTTACATAAGGTATCAAATATTTACACGCAGCCACACTGTTAATCAACAGCCAGAACAAAGCTGTAACAACACCATTAGCATCCCGAGTCTTCCCACAGCCAGTCTGCTCAGACACCAACTCTTCCCCCACAGCGGAATTTGATAACAAGCCGAGCAAGTGACAACTGCTCAGAGAACCACCACAACAAGCACTGACACAGAAAACAGCAGCTCCACAGTGGCATTCCAGGGCTGGAGCAGGCTCAAAGGTGCCTGGGCTTTGGATTGTTTGGGAGAACAAGCAGCAGAATTACTCCAAGCCTTGCAAAGAAAAGGAAACCCTAAGAAATTCACTGTCTAGACATGATGCTGAAGTAACATTTGGTATCTTGCGCCATCAAGATGACAGTTAGACACGCACTTTGTTTAGCAAGCCATTGTTCTCTATTCTGTAGTAAGGATCACAAGCAGACAGATTAATCCAAGATTTGTGTCTCACACCACGATCAATACAAGGTGCATCTGTCATATGGCCACTTCCCAGCCAGGGAGATGTGCCAAACAAATGCAGGACCTTGCACATACCCACCAGCTCAGGTTCTTCACTCCTGTAGTCCAAGCCCAGAGGAACCTGCTGCTACCACCCACCTTACAATAAAGGGATAATCTGCACAAAGGTAAAGGAAACCTTCAAGACTACTCATCCATGTGTTAGCACTGAAATCTAAAATAGCTCCAAGACTTGGCTTGCCAGTATTTACCTATGGGAAGGCCACTAAACCTGCTGCACCTACTGCTCTAAGGTTGCTGTGAGCAAAGGGAATGTAAAACAGTTAATTATATCAATTAAAGGAAGCATAGATAGAGCATGTTAGTATCTAGCTGAGGGGAACAGTATTTCCTCTTGTGTGTTTGAATAACCTTCAGATGCACGTACCATGGGTGTTTGCTCAGAGCAGCTCTGAACACTGTGTCTTCTGCTGCAGGGCTCCAGAGGAGACTTTCAAAGCTTGTTTACTCAACATAACTCACCAGTTGCCACCTACAGCGCACTTTGGGCCCACCAATCCCAACAGTGCCCTTTAATATAAGCTCAGAAATACAGACACATACATTGTGTCCTCACAAGAGCAGACACAGACTAATCAAAACCAGTAGGCAGCCAGAGGCGCCCGGCACAGCCTGACATCACTGTGAGCTGCGAGTGGTGGAGGAGAGCCAGCCGCCAGCATCCCACCCCAGGTCAGGCTGGGGCAGCCCCCAGGTCCAGATGTGCTCACAGCACCTATGCAGGACACAGCAATGGCATTTCAGAGCAGCATTTAACAGCTCAACCCAGAGCCCATCTCACAGGCAGGCAGTTTGTAGCACACCCCAGATTTCAGCACAAGAAGAGGGTGGAAATGCATGGGCTGGCAGGAAGGGTGGCTCCACAGCTTTCAGTTACTGCTCTGCAGCAGAGCCGCAGTGCACAGAGCCTGCGGCCAGTAGTGAAAACACTTGAACCCCACCCAGGATTGCAGAAGACAGCAACAACCTCCCTAACAGCATGGGCAGAGCTCAGGGCTGCTCACAGCCTTTGCCTGGGTGCTCAACACAGCACCCAGCCATGCTAGTCCCATCTGCAGCGATGCACAGCCTGCTAGCGTGTGCTTGGGCCATGCCAGGACATGCTGCCGAGACAGCCCTTGACCAAGTTCTTCCTCACAGCAGGCAGGCTGGGTGTCAGCATGGCAGTCTGTCTGTGCCCACCTCACCCTCAGAGGACACGCAGCACGGCCAGCTCATGCTGGAGTAATCCAATGCTCCGACAAACGCGTCATGATTTACGGCATGCCCTGAAGCCGGGGAGAAAGAGCTGCAGTCCATGATGTCATTGCAGCCCACATCCATTTTTGTGCTATGGGTAAGATTGGCAGGGACTCCCCTCATGCAACCTACTGCTGCTGTTAGGTGTTTGGACAGTTTGTCCCTTCCACAGGAAAGATCCCAGCCTGCATGTTCAAAGCTCAACCACTTCCAGCTTATCAGACTGGTCAGTGAAACTTGCTATAATTCAGTGACCCTGAGAAAACTCAGAAATACCTGCTGAATTTATGCTTTAGACATTGGCTTACTTTCCATTAGATTGGCTGTCTTCTTCTACAAGTTGCAAGCAGAGGACCATGACATACAGACTCAGAGGAAGCATCCCATTAGCAGTCAGACAGTACAATTGTACATGTGGCCACTCTTCCCAGACAGAAACACAGCTTAGAGAGCCACAGCTGCTTTCTTCCAAGGGCAGTATCAGCAGGAGGTCCAAACAATCCTAGACCATCACACCAGGAGAGACAGGATTCAGCTGCTCCATCCTCTGCCCACCCCAGGCAGCTCCAGGGCAGCGTCTGCTGTGTTACTCAGCGCAAGGGAGAATATGCAAGGCAACCCTTGGTTCCCCAGGGACTTGGGCAAGGCTTCATTTGGGTATTGTTTGAAGTGGCCTAGCTTGTTTTCACTAACAAAAACAGAAAATCCAGTTTATTCTTGTAGTGGTTGTGAGTATTAGAGTTGCCATGCAGTAGCACAGTAGGAACTAGACACTGCATACATCTCACTACGGATGTTAGACTTCAACTGCTTACAGCAGAATAGTGTTCACACAAAGAATTGCAATTCATTAGCTAAACCCATGCCCATCACAGCAGTCAGTCCTCACTGTGATGATATACCAGGTACTATGTAATCACCTCCAACACTCAAGGCTAGTTGCAGGAGGGTTAGAAAGCTTAGGGAGGCTCGCAGACAGGTGACCACATCAGACCCCAAACAACCATTTGGTTATGATGCAACACACACCCAGTATGAGGCTTTCAAGTACAGGAACTAGGATTTATCTCCTAATGATGACCTGGAAGAAAGCGTCTTCCCAATTAGATTACAGAGCATGGGTCCTTCCTCAGGAGACACACGAACAGGCAAGAGTGCAAGCTACAGAAACTTCTGCCTTGGGGGAAAAAGCCTGCACCAAGTCCCCAGAAGCAAGACCTAGGGGAAAAAGACCTCGCTTGACCATCACTGCATTAATCCACATCAACAGGCAGAGCTTGCTTAGCCCAGAAGCTGAGAACCTCAGATCTCTGTTGACTCAACTCTGAACCCAAGGCCAAGCTCTCAGGAAGAGCAAGTGTTGCTCTGCTCACCCCACCCAAGCAGCAGTTGCAAGATGGATGGGTGAGTATTCACCTCTACCACACATACTGCTAGAGCAACCCAGCAAAGATACCCAAGCATCCAGCACAGGCTTCACAGACATAGTGTTTTCAGGAGAACCGCTACATTTACTTCTCCAAACACAATGTAAAGGCACATACCTCTTCCTCCACACCATTAGCATGAAGTCGGCCTGCAACAAACAGGTTTATGAGCACTGGCATCCAATGAAGGCTGTAGCAAAGACTGCTCAGAAATTCCTACAAGGATGGGCAGTGCCTTCCCTTAACCTTTTTCCATATATCTTTTGTTTTGGCTTCTTCCCTCAGCAGTTAACACACAGCTACATGGTATTTCCTTCCTTAGACAGGCTTGGAACATCTGATGCTGTTTTTCTTGCAGAGTCCAAGCAGACTGCAGCAACACATCCTCACCTACCCGCATCTACCACACATGCCCATCACTACCTTGGTGCACCTGCATGAAGATGATTCCCCTTCCCCATGGGTGGGTGCTCTGGAACAGGACCCACAGTACTACCACAGTACATACACACAAACCAAGAAATCTCACAGGAACCTACAGGTTTCTCCACAAAAAGCCTGGCTACCTCACCAAGAGCCAAACTCAGGCTTGACACTTCGTAAGCAACAGCCACTAGGACAGGCTCTTCAGGCACACCAGTACCAAGCACTAACAGAGCCAAACCTGGGTTGCTGAGCTTTGCATCTTCATTATTGTAATAGCTTACAAGTCAGGTGCTATATTCATTAACTGTGCAGCACACCAGGCAGCAGAGGATAGGTCCACAGGCAGGTCCACCTGATGCTGGCAGAGAAGAAATGGCAAATATCACAGTAGATCTATTCACACCAGCACCACCTGCAACACACTGTTTCACTCTGGTGTGCTTGCTCAGCATATGTGCTAAACTTGGCAGGGGTTTGTCCAGGTCCTAAACCAGCTGCACATCAAAGTCTGTTTCTGAGGTTCAGAGAAAACAGAATTCCTCTGCAGCCTGGGGGACTCAGAGACCATTGTTTTATTCCCCATTGCTTGGAGCAGACACCGAACAATACTGGCAGTGCAAGAGCATGGCCACACACAAGGCTAACCATGTTCTTAGATTACAGTTGTAGGCTAGAAAAAGAATTATGCTGACCCATTTAGATTTAAACATCCCCATGTAAATCAATACAGGACATGGCATTGGAATATAGAGCAGTTAAGACTTCAGTCCTTCTTGAATAGCTGGCAAAGTGTTCAACGCCTTAAATGAAAAAGCTGTTTAGCGCATTAGTCTCGCTGGTCCCAAGTAATTTTACCTAAGTTTGATCACTTTACAAGTTTCCACTCATATGTAAAAGAACACAAGAACAGTGTGTGTGTGAGCTACCTTAAAGTTTCCTGTCACTTGGAGCAAGTAACTCATGCAAAGCCACTTTCACTTTTGACCAGCAGTCGAACTATTGAAACAAAAGATCCTGAGCAGACCAAACACCCTCAGAAACTGAAGCCACCTCTAGTCTCCAGCTGTGAGGCCCACTGCCAGTCTATCAAAAATAGGTTTTGAGGGGAAGAATTAAGTGTCACATTTCCAAGTAGCAGAAACCTGCTTCCAAGACACACTGGATATTTTCCAGGAAACAGCCTCCAGGGAAGTCACAGGTAAA
This sequence comes from Pezoporus flaviventris, assembly GCF_033815535.1. Lineage (NCBI taxonomy): Eukaryota > Metazoa > Chordata > Aves > Psittaciformes > Psittacidae > Pezoporus > Pezoporus flaviventris. The sequence continues at coordinate 9,466,962 of NW_026892569.1, read as the reverse complement.
CAGCAGAAAAAAAAAAAAATCAAAGAGTATTTTGACTACGTCCTTATGATGTGTTAATAGCACCTGGAGTGGGACAGAGTGAGACCCAAAGTATACACAGGCTGAAAACACATTTTTCTTTTCCCAGTTTTCAAGCACCTAGCTCTAGGCATCACAGGACAACACACCAAGTCATAAAAGAGCCAAGTTTTCCTCTAGATTTGCTTTGTCACCCTTTAGTGTAGCCTAGGGAAGAAAGCTGGTATTCCATTATTTTTCTAAAATAAGATTTCCATGAGATACTCCAGCTCAGGTCAAGATACTTTCATCTTTATGAGCACGCTGGAGGTCTGCACTACAGAGCACAGTGCATGCATAAAGTACTTGGTCATTAACTCCAAGCCCACCTGATAAATGGATGGCCCCTGCCCATCCATTTACCTGCATCACCACTTGACATCCTGCAGTTGCAAGGCACTTACCTGGTGAAAGTGCAACCCAGCAAAGAGAAACCACATGTTTTTCAGTTTAATCAATCTGACTTTGGCAATCCAAAACTGCAGTTTTACAAACCAAGCCAGCCAGCTGCTCAGCACCCATCCTGCCTTTGCCAGCAATACAGGGCTGCTGGGTGAGAAGCAGCCATGAGGACACTGCCAACAGGTACTGAACAGCCCAGGAGCATGCACCTAGGACCTGCCAGCTGCAAGCTTCGGTGCAACTTGGCAGGTCACAGCCTGAAACCACCTGCCAGGCTTCAAACACCAAATGCTTCTGTTTCCAAGTTAAATCAGTTAACTCCTATTGCCTGGTATCAGGGTTTCCAGGGGCAAGCTCAAAGCCAAATTAGCTTCAATCCCCCTTTCTCTGCCACTTGCTATGGCTTTTACCAAGGCACAATGTGGGTCTCATACAAAGTAATCTGTGAAGTTGATCAGCTCCTTCAGCCAAGAGCTAAGCCCTTGTGCTCTGCATTCCTGGCATCCTACTCCCCAGTGCCTTGCATATGCCACTCAGCACCCAGGAATCTGCAATTATCTCAGTCTAGCAGACAAATAAAAAGCAAGACTTGACACTTTAACACTTGAGTAGCACAGCAGCCACCTTGTGTCAGGCAGAAAACTCAATGTAGTAGTAGTCACCTGCCCACACAGTAGTTTTTTCAGAGCTTCCAATCCCATCTTTGTGGGATGGCTGTTTTTCAGTAGACCACATACACAGTTGAATCTGCACTGAAGTGAAGGCACTTCATGCCTAAAAGGAAAGCATCCAAAACAACCAGAAGACTCTGAGCAGAAGCTAAAGAAGTGGTAAGAGCAGCAGGAGAGGTTGGACTTCTGACTGTGCATCAGAAAAGCTCACAGTTGAACACTACAAATTTAACTGATTTCTGTGTATAGGCAGAATTATTTTAAATGGACAAAACCTGAATGCCAAAAGCTTGCTACTGAAAAAGTTTAAAAGTGTGGTTGTAGTATAGCAGCATTAGCTGAGCCATAATACATGGCTTCCAAAAAATTCCTGGAAGTTAAATAATAACTGGAAGAGGCACCACATCTACTTAGCAGAGGTCTGATGGCATTATTAATGCCAGAAATTCAGCAGCTGCAGCTGTCAGGTTTTCCCAGCTGATTTAGCTCAGAGCTGGCCCTAAACACCCCAGGCCCTAAAGACCAACCTGGACGTAAAAGTTGTCCACCTAAAAGCCCTTACTGGTACACAGTTCCAGGCCCTGTAACAGCCTTGGTTTTGTTCAGTAACACATAAGAGACTGAAAACTAAGAGAAAGCCCCAAGTTCTTCAGAACCTGCAGGGAGAAACACAGCACAGACAGGTAGTCAGCCCAGCAGATGCTGCGCCTGCAGGAGAGGTGCACAGGCTTCAGCCCCTTCAACCAAGAAGAGCACCACAAGGCTTGCTTTGAACCTCTTTTTTGGAAAGCAAACTGAGGATATTTTTTCAGGATTGGCTCAGTTTATCCAGGGCTGTACAGTAGAGCTCCTGTGCTACCATTTGGCTCCAGCTCTGGTGGCACAGCACAGATGGAGCTGTGTACCACTTTCGTGCAGAGGCTGGGATATGGCAAAGGCACTTGCAGCCACAGCCATTCCATTCTCCCAAAGCTTCAGCTACAAGGATTTTTTCGGAGCTTGGAGTTTAATTTGTTTTTTTAACAGCCAACACAACACGAGCAAGCTGCAAAACAGTTAGGCATGTCTTAAAAGATTATGGCCACCCTAAAGCTCAGTCTAATCCAGCAAGGAAGCTGTGCTGCTGCAGCAACATTTCTTATAAAGGAAGTCGCTGGAAGCCAGGCCTGACCGGACTAACCTTGATCTTCCAAGCCCACAGCCCTCGGGAAGTCCCACAGACAAATAGGAAGGCAGCTGGAACAGCTACATTTTAATAGGGCAAACAATACAATAGGAGGGAACACTGGGCTGTTGTTAGCACTGTGGCTGCAAAGGAGCTATTCCAGCAGCTGAAGAAGAAAGGTGAGCTCTGATGTTAGGAAAAGTAAGCTCAGCCCAGGAGTCCGCAGCTGCAACTCGAACCCTACTGTGTGCAAAGGGAACGCATTGCTAAGTAAATAATTAGCACCAGCTCCATTCCCAGCTGCAAGGACACTAGCTGTTTTGCCCTAGGAGGATAATCAGCCTTTCGGGACCCAACAGTCTCTATTTGTCCAAAGCTGATCTTACAAGTTAGTAGAGAGGAACAACAGGGACCTAGACTTACTCCACCCAGCCACAGGTTTTCAGAGAGAGCCAGGTCTCCCCCAGACTGGAATAGCTTATATTCCCTTGTTACTGTAGCTAAAGCCTCTGAAGGGAAAAAGCTATCACCTTGGCCAAGAGTTTTGGAGAACTGAGCAGCGCTGCACTCACCCAAATTCAGCTGTGCAGTTCATCCAGGCCAGAGTCATCAGGAGGCAGTAATTACAGTTATCTGGCAAAGAGCTAGAAAAGGCATTCACATTCCTTCCCAGAGATCTCTCAGGCATTCAAATTACTGCTTTACAGACTGCACTGCAGCCACACCTGAGCTATTCCCCCAACGGTCACCACATGCATTCCTGAGGGATCATCTACAATTTGACATGTATGCCAACAGCTTTAATTTTCTGAGCAAAGCATCAGTTACCTAGCAATTGCACCCTCCAAGTGATAGCCAAGCCTAGTGCCAGCCAGGGTGGGCATTAGCTCAAACCACCCATCTCCTGGAGTGAGCAGAGGTCCTTATACATTTTCTGCCTACACGACCTACCACAGCAGAAAGATTCAGGAGAAAGCGCAAGCCTGCTAAAAAACTGCAACTGTCCACGCTAATCTGAACACTGGCATCATCTACTGGGCTCTGGCGAGTAAATCTTGCTCTCCTATACCACGTATGGTAACACCTACCTACACACAGGTCACCCACCCCAAGAGACACAGGCTCCAGCACCCTGCCAGGGCCCAGAGACATCTGGCCAGACACAGGGAAACTGCCTGCATAGGGAGAGAACGTGCTCTGGTACTGGGCTTTTTCAGAAAGAGACCTGAAAGGAAAGCCTCACCTATGAGCTAGTGACTAAGAGAGAAGCCGAGGCAGAGAGGAGAGCATTGCCAGCCCCAGCAGCCGGGCTGTGGGACAGTCTCACAGCACACACCGCACACTCAGCTTTAGACCAACACTACGCTTCACCCCCAGAACTTGCTCTTTGTAGAAACAAAAAGCAGCAACCCATCAGTTGCCGACCACACAGCCCCGAGGGGCCGACCAGCAGCACACCACGGCTGCCCCATGCCCCGATCCCGTCCATGCTCTGTGAGGCAAAGATCCAGCGCAGGAAAAAACACACAATGAGAAAAACCTAAACCCGACCCGCTGGAGATGCACTCACCGATGGAGACCAGCTTGATGCTCTCCCGCTCCAGGAACTCGAGGGCCACCGAGACGTTCTCCAGCTGCATCTGTCGGAAGGTGGGCCGCTGGTGGTACTTGCGGTACATGCGCTTCTGGCTGAGCACCTCCAGGAGGGCGATGAGGCGCAGCCCATCGCTCAGGTCGTGCTGCAGGTTACCGATGCGCTTGTTGACGCAGCGCAGGTGCTCGTTGCACCAGCGGGTGAAGGTGTTCTGCTGGATCCGCTTCCACGGCGCGTCCTCCGCCAGGTCCTTCTCGGTGGCCGGCATCTCGCCGTCGGGATCAGCCGCTCTGCGCCCGCCCTGGCCCCGCGCCTGCGTGCTCATGGCGCAGCCCCGCTCCGCCTCCTCGATTCGATCCGCTCCGCTCCGCCCGCGCCCCGCCCGCCGCCTGCAGTGAGGGAGTGCAGTGCTCAGCTGCCGCCCAGCTCCTGCGCCTGGTCCCGCTCTGCCTCAGCCCGCCCGCTCCGGGCTGCTCCGCCGCTCCCCGGCTCTGTGCGAGCCCCGCGCCGCCGCCCGGCCTTTATCCGCCGGGAGCGGCACGCCCTCGGCCGCATCAACCTCCCGCGCCCCGCTGGGGGCGCTGCGCGGGGCCGGGCCGGGAGCGCGCCCGCCTGCCCCTGCGGGAACGGGACCCCTCTGAACTGACCCTCACCTGGCCGGGACTGTGGCCGTGGCAGGGGAGCTGCCGCCGTGTCACGGCTACAGGGCCGAAGCACAGCCCTGTGCACTGGCAGCGCGGCACCAGTGCAGCTCACCTGGCTCTGGCAAGGGGCCGCGGGGCCAGCCCCGTTCCCCTCTTGTACGGCCGGGCCGCGCTGCGCTGCGCCCCGCACGGAAGGAGGGGAGCCCTGCAGCGAGGCGAGGGAATGCCGGGGGGCTCCCGGCGCAGGGCGGTGGAACAGTGCGGCCGTCGGAGGTGGTGTTCGCACCGGCCACAGCATGCTGCTCAGGGATAGCCCCCGCGGTGCTGGCACGCACCCTTTTACCGGACATATATAGAAAACATAAACTTCAAAAAGCACTCAAGCAAGGCTTAAATTCTCGGGACGGTGAGGGGGGGGAAGGTCTCTCCCCCCCCTCTTTTGTGATTGATTTCCTGGTGTGCCACTCCTGCTGACATCCAAGGCTGTGACTTGCCGCTGACTCATTTGATGACAGCAAACAGTCAACTGAACTGTCCCATCTCCCGTGGCTACAAGCTGATCTGCGCAGGTTGCTAGATGCCTCCTGACACTGGGGCAGTGAGAGCTGCGGGGGTGTCCCTGCCCGGGGAGCCGGTGCCCACCCGCTCGCCCTCGCCCACCTCGCTGATCCCGCACACTTACAGTGCTGGCTTTGCTACCGGGAGCTGCTCCGCCGATTTCAAGCGAGGTGTATGCGTGTGGATTGGTTCACAGCAAGGCTGTCACGCTGGAAGATGCGGGAGTCTGTCAGAGAAAACAAATCCATTAAAAGACAATCAATAAGGTCTAATTGAATTAAATGTCCATAGCCACTCTCCACTAAAATTAGAATGCAGTTTTCCAATTATTTTCTTTCAAGGGTTTTATTCTTACACCTTTGCTGAAGGGTGGCAGTGTGGTTTCTCTCCAGTGACCCAACAGTTCCTTCCCCCAGACCAAGCTATATTAGATACATTTGTTCAGAAGACAATAAGAAAGAAGCAAAGAGGTGAGGTAAGGTGGGAGTTTTGCCTAAACTTCCATTGGTCCCCAAGCAGCATTGCCTCCTGTTTTAAAACTATCAAAGAAATCAGATTTAATTTACTGAAAAGATGAGGTGTATCTCATGGCACAGCAGCCAAAATCCTTTCCTCAGTCACTGAGCCAAGCAGCAAGAAGGATTCAAATGAAAAATGTCTTTAATTGAGGGATTATATTTACAGAGCAAAACCAGTGAGAGGCCGCAGAGGTGCCCCAGCTCATGCCACCACGAGCAGCTCCCCAGGGGAAAGCAGGCTGGAAACGTGAAGCTGAGCCTTTTCTCAAGGGCTTTTCTCCCATCACCCCATACTTCATCTTTAATGGATCCTAATTGCTTATTGACTTTGGCCTGTGTTGGAACGCCTTAGCAACCATTCCACATCCGGATTAGGTGATTGCTTATAACACTTTAATTTCAGTTCCTTTCCACTCCTGCACCTAGTAATGCACACTCTCTTAAATATTCTTTAGCACCCACACCACACTGAAAGTTGAAGCCTCAGCCTTTTCTTTCTTTTTTTTTTCTGCAACAAAATTAATGAATAAAATTTAAACAGGAAAAAGGCAGAATCAGCACCAGAACCTTCATTTTTAACTTAAATATTTAGCTAAAATTTTCAGTAAAGGTCATTTTTTCCATAGGCCTAGCAAAGAAAATTTTCATCCTAGCAACTTACTGTTCAACAATATGCTCTGCACACATCAGGACAGGGATTTCTTCTAGTGGTTTTGCACCACTTCATCCATCCATCCATCCATCCATCCATCCATCCATCCATCCATCCATCCATCCATCCATCTATCCACATCCATCCCTTCCTCTTTCCCTTCCCTCACCCATTCCACCAGAAGCACTGAGGCATGAAAACAGATGTTTTCCTCAGCTGGTGAGGAGATGTAAGCCCAGCTCACCCCATCAGCCTCAGGAGAAGGGCAGCAGCACAGCTGGGGCTGCTGCTGCTTGGGACCACACGGGGACCTTGGGATGCTGATGGTCTGGATGTAGCAGCCCGTGTCACAGCTGCCCTTCCCTGCACATCCCAGGGCTTTTGAACAGAATTTGAACACAGGGCTTTTGAACAGAATTATTGTTTCCCAATAATCATGAAAGCAATCAGGATGCAAAAGGCATCCTGATTATTGGGAAACAAAGACTGCTTTATGGGAAAAGAATACATTGAAAAAAATAATTTCTGCTCAGAGGAACAGATCTTATTTTCTTCCTTCCTCCCTTCTTTCCTTCCTCCCCATTCACAGATGACCCTCCCAGCTGCAATCTGAGCAATGCTTCTGGTGGATGGGCAGCGGAGGGGGCAGCTCCTGCATGCACCCCTTTGCTTGCATGGGTGTTGAGACCAGGAGAGGCACCATGCCTGGGAGTTGCTTGGCCACAAGTATAGCACCTGGCTGTAGCAGTAACCACTGCGCCAGGCAGATCCTCTGGCATCAATGCTTTGTCCTCCTCTACAAATGAGAGAGTTCCCCTGTGCTGCTCCGTGACTGGATTCTTCTTGGGGTCATGTTTGGCCTGAAAAACTGGAATCCATTTGAAATGAAGTTGGAGGGCACTTTAACACAAGCGAACACGTGTTTCAAGTTTCATCAGGAGGCAGAGAAGTAAAAACAGGCTAACCCAAGAATTTGTACTTGACAGAATACTGTCTTGGTACTGTGTGTTATTACAAATAAACTAATGTATGCCTTGCAGAGATACCTTATGTGTGTATTTATATGGGTAGATATTTGTGTGGACATATGTGTATACGCAGAGAGGGAGGGAGATTTCAACACTGTGCTCTGGGGCAAATACTTTTTCCTTTTCATTTGTCCTGTATGACAAGGATCTTTCCATCCCACCTCTTGCTTTGCTCACTAGATGCAGATATGAGGAAGGAAGAACATTGTCATTGCTTCTTTTGGTTCCCTTTAAGCAGCTGCAGGAACACAGTATTGATTTTTTTCCACTAAAAGAACTCTTCCTCCCTCTTAATGGTAATTCACTGCAAGGCTGGACTTCAAAAAGATCCTGTTCATCCAGTGGTGGAGATCGTCCACTGCCATGTACTTACTGTTTTATCATAGAACTGCTCAGAATCTTTTGTGTCTGAAAATGCAGCCTTGGCAAATGGAATGAATTGTAATGGCATTTGGTTTCTCTATTTTTAGCAAAAAGACATTAAAGAATGTCCCTCAAACCAGAATATGGCATTAGGCTCCATGAATTTATAGAGAGTTGCTTTGTAGGCAGGAATAACAGAATCAGGAGCAGAGTTTAAACTGTAAAGGTAAGTAAAAGTTGGTTGGCCTTTATAGGTCTGCTGCTGCTCTTGCTGGGATCAGTGATAATCCTTAATGGAAATCTAATCTCAGCAAAGACTATTTATCACATCTGTGGGGACCCTGGAAGCATACTGTGGGACTGCACAGTGGACATTTGCCATTTTTGGAGTATCCTAAATAGCAGGGGAAATAGCTGCTCTGACCACAGACTGTTTCGTCCGGGAAAGGTCTGTATCAGCCTGGCTTGCAAAAGCAGAAGGGTGGGGGGAGCAGTGGTGCGGCCCTCGCTGACATCAGTGGACAGGCAGCGCATGATATGGTGACTAATGAAGTCTGAGGTCTGCTCCAGGGTAATCAACTTTATCACAGTCTCATGTGATGATATGTTCTTGGATTCCTCCAGATCATGGGCTATTGATGAGAGATCCTGGCCATTTGGGACACTACATGCTCTCTGCTTGACGCATTCTTCTGCAACAGCTTGCTTTGATCGTAAGAGGGCAAGAATCGGAATTAATATCAAATGGTAATCCAATATCTGCCGAGTTTGCTTAAAGCGGGAATCAGCCATGGCTGAGGATTCAGGGCTGAGCCTTCACAGGTGAAACAGCTTTTCTCTACCACTGGCAAATCATGGTTCAGTTGCTGCCTTTCTGAAGATCTGTGCAAGTAGAAATGTCACCTTTTAAAGATTTCAGTGGTGCTGCTCAAACACAAGGAGCACTGATTCTTCCCACACTAACACAGCTAACCCCACACAAATAACTTTGAAGATGCAAACCACCTCAACAGAAATGTGTGGTGAAAAGCCTGCATGATGCTTCCATCCTTTCTAAAGGTTTCTGTCAAAGCCACAGCACCCTGATGGTTCGTAAGCTTGGAAGTTGTCAGGGCAATGGCTTGGAAAAAGAGTAACTGGGCCATGGGCTATAGCACCCGGGTAGCTTTAAAAATTTATCATGAGATTTAAAATATTTATAACTCTTGGCCCATAATAGCCTTATCCAAACATAGGACAGCATTGTGCATTGCAACAAAAGCCATGCACTACAAATGCCGTAAAATACATTATAGCACATTCAAAACTGTGCAGCTGCTAATCCTCACAGCACCATGGGAGGACTCATCTGCTAATCCAGTAACGGTAAAGATAGAGAAGCTGAGGCTCAAACCAGTTAGAGGGTTGGTTTTTCAAGCAGCCACAGAAACTGTAACTTGATGGGATGTCATGACTCAGGGACCATTAATGGCACTGCCACGGAGCTGGCAGCCCTGATCCTGGCTCAGCAATCACAGCTCCCTGGAGCAGCACCCAGAGAACAATTTCAAACACACCGCACATCTTCTTCTCACCCTACACTATTCACTGGGCTTTAAAAGACAATAGAAGTGTTTCTTCTCCATTGATGAAGTAGTCATTAAGCCTCTCCTTTCATTACCATGATCTCTACCAAGCGAAGCAAAACCGAGACAAGTCGTTCAAGTCAAAGCATGAATCAAATGGATTGCGTCATGGATTGTGTTTTCCTTATTCAGCAGCTCTATGGAAGGCACAGAAATTCTGCATTATCTAAATATTGGCTAGGACATTTGATACAACTTGTTCTGAGTTTTTCCATCTTGGTTTTCCTCCTACTTCTGTTATTCAGGGAAGACAGCAATACGAGAGCATGCAGCAGCAGTTCAGTCCAAGTTAGACAGAGAAATGTCTTTAGGCAGAGAAATCTCTAGAAATATGCTGAAAAATACAAGACTTGTCCTGGAATTTGTATTGAAATTTATCATTCGAAAGTATATTTAGGCAACAGTTGCTTGTAGTAGCAGTTGTGTCTGGGGCACTTTTTTCATCTCTCTGTGCCCGGAAGAATACGATTTTTCTTCTGTTTATAGAGGGTCTTGCTGCATTATATATGTGTATATATATATGTCTTGCTGCATTATATATGTATCCAGAAGCTGAAACTGGTGCCAAAAGCAGCCATCCATCTGGCAAACACAGTGCTTTGCCAGAACTTACAGTGCTGTTCTTGCTTTGGATCCCAGGGAGACTCACAGCTGGAATTTAAAGCCCTGGGTTTGACACAGGCTGTAAATGGCCCAAGAGCAAGGCTGCTCATGCTTTGTGCTATTCCATGGCAGCTGAAATCAGGGGAGACAAGGAAACTGGAATACATTTAGCACATACTGGAAGAGCAGGGACAGGGCATTCCCTGGGATTGTGTCTCATGCAGGAATTCACCTCCCTTCTTTGTCCAAAATACCCTCCCTCCTTGTTCCTAGGAATGCTCCAAAGTTCATCTATTTTTCTAGGTTCATTTCTTTTTCTTATTGATAAACTGCTGCAGGGTGTTTTATTTTACTTCTAATTTGTGAAGATGGTTTTGAGTGAAAAAATGTGTACTCACAGCCAGGGATAAGCATCTCCCTGTTTGCAAACTCCAAATACCAGTTGTGTTAGTACCTGAGGACAATGCCTGGCAGTGTGAACATCCCCAAGGCAGCGCCTGCTCTCAGCCAGAACCCCCACTGAGCCCCAGGAATGCAGCAATGGCGCGCTGTGGGTGTCCGAGTGAAACATGCTTACCCAAATAAATGTGACCTGACATATCAAACACGAAGCTGAAAAGTAATTTGAAATAGCAACTCATTTTTAAAATAACTCAGGATCTGATTTCATGACCTGGGAAGTCAGAGCCTATACAAAACCACACAATGCTCCAGTGTGCAGCTAATCACAGCTTCCTGCCCGTATCTGATACCGCAGGCACGGTCCTCATCAGACATTTTCTGTGCTTACTTCCAGCTTTACCTACTTGTGTTTGCATCCAGAGCAGCCGGGGCTCTCTTCCTAAAATGGTACGCCCATTTCTCTCAGGGTTTGAGCTTCTTTCCTTGTGCTTTTACTGCATGAGTTGGAGTTTGCTGGAGTGATGGTGCGGACTCAGAGTAAAACATCTTACATTGGGCAGAGCTTGTGGATCACATTTAATTCCAGGTGTCCCTGGCTACTCTTCAGGAGCTGTTTTAACCTGGGGTACAGTTGTGTTTGACTGCAGAGGAACAGCCAAGCTCCTCCCCGGGACAGCTGGACGAAGTGCAGGAAGGAATGCTTTCTAGGGGAACAGTATATATTTTTTTAAGCAAACCAAAGCCCTTCCACGTGACACAAACAAGGACTGAAGTCACTCTCCTTTCCTTTAAACATTGCTCACAAATGTACTCCCAGACACAAATCCTGCCTAAGAAGCCTTAAATCTACTGACTCATTTTGAGAGCTGTTTTATTAGCCCCTACATGGGCTGATAAGCTTTGACTGGAGCACAAGGACACAAGGGCTGTGCATTGTTCTGCTGCTCAGCCCAGCGCAGTGCTGGCAGCCTGGTCTTGATCCAGCCAAGCAATTAGAGAATTTAACTTCCTTCCTAAATGCTTGTATGCGTGAGGCCATATATTTGGGATATTTCTCTGCTCGAAAGAGAGCTAACCTTTTAAACATGTTGCAGAACCAGGAGGAATGACAGAGGCCTCTGAGGACAGCATCACATTGATTTGGGTGAGAATCAGGAAGAATAAAGGATGGAAGAAAAGCACTTGGTCCCTGCCAGCAGCCAGCAGTCCCAAGCCACCGTTCCCCCCGCACAGCTCTTCGTCAGTCCTGCTGTTAGTATATTGCAGCCCAACGATGTCCCACGGCTGAGCTCTGCCCAGCAACACCCTGCGAGGAGGAAAGGCGGGTGCAAGAAGCACCAGCCGGGGGGAAAGGGCAGGGTGTTGCTGCTGTCCCAGAACATAGTGGGAGACGCCACCACAGGGATGGGTGGGAGGAAGGCGGCAGCGCGGGGAGCCCAGGCCTGGCACAGCCCAGCAGGAGCTGTGGGGCTGGGTGTCCCGGGACGGCTCCTCAGGGTTCACACAGAAGAAAGGGGGCTCCCAAACAGGAGAGAACAGGGCAGGAAGAGAGCCGAGCACATCCCTCGTCCTTGGGAGCTTTCCTAGGTGTAAGCTTTTCCTAAGAGCTGTGAGATTCCCCTCTGGGGACCCTCTCTCTGCTCTGGCTCTGCCCTGGTCTTGTGGGACAAAACCTGTGATTCCCATATTCCTGCTTGTCTCCTAACTGTGATTCCTGGATTTTGTGAAGCAGCTCCAAAATCACCACCTAAAATAAACACAAACCCGGCAATAAAAGGTATGCTACTGGGATTACCGGCATGGAAAGGTGTTACTGGTGGAGCTAGCTGGGCAGCTGGCAACTCTTGCTTCTTGTGTGCCTGACAGAGGCCTGGAACAGGAGATAATACCAAGTCACATGCTGCCTGATTGAAAAAGGACCAAAGAGTAAAAATAGATCCTTTTCGGTCAAAGAACAGTGTATTTCAAAGGGCAGTTGGGCCACACCACAGTGTTGGCACTGCGCTTCACATTTGCCATCTGCTATAGTGCTCCCAGCAAGGAACCTTGTCTTTGTAAGCTGTACACACTGGGGCTTCCCTAAAGGTTAAAACACCAACAGATAGGCTGGTATGGCACAGACGGGAAAAAGGGAGCCCTATCAAGCCCAGTCCTGCTAATCAGAGTGAGCAAGAGCAAAATCTAACAGGGAACAGAGTTGGAGAATGGCCTGAGACCCTTTTTTGAGGGTGGTCAGTGAGTGAACCCTAGTCCCAGTTACCCCGTTGCTGCCAGGATGGCATCCGGGAGGGAGAGGGAGAATGAGATATAGATACAGCAGCCCCAGGCAGGTGGGTTTATCCTTACAGACATGGGGATAAGAGGGGTTGCAGCAGGATGGAAGCGATCCAGCGGGGGCCGGTCGTGCCACGTGGGAGCCCCATGGGGTCCTGCAGCAAGACCTCTCCAGTTCCCGGGCAGGGCTGCAGGGGCTTGCACAGCTCTGGGTTACCACCACTGCTCTCTCAGAGGCACTGGCTGCTGGCATGGGCACAGTACAGTGGCCACCCAGCACCTCTGACAGCCCTTGTTTGCTTTTGGCCTCTTTGAAGCTTGAGCCTGGAGGGGAGGTGACAGCAGCCTTTCTGTGGACCAGACACTCCCTGCCTTCAGGTTGCAACACACACTGGCAGGGCCAGGCACACCCACAAGAAGCCCCCTCGTCCTGCTTTCCGCATGGCAATAGTCTTCAGGATGTACCTCCTTCCTGCTGTATTTGTACGTAACTCTTCCTCTGTTCTGCATGGACTTTGGTCCTTTTGGCACCCGCACCACCATCACTGGCTGGCAGGCTCCTGGATGACAGTGTTGGGCAGAGCAGGGTGCATACCAGCACACCTGCGTTATCTCCTTGCTGTGGGAGCAGGAGCTGGGAAGATTCCGCAGGGAGAGCCTCTGCTCCTGTAAGGAAAGCACAGCCCTGGCTCTTAACACTCTGGTGGGTATGGTGGTACAGCTGCATCCCTGAGCCCAGAAGTTCTGTGCAGGCAGATGAGCTGTGCTACCCCATGACAGACTGGTTCAGCACCACAGGAGCCTTCCTCCTGCTCCTTCACCAGCCCCAGCAGTGGTGCTCTCAGCCACACGCCAACCTGGGTTGGCACTGGCCCACTGTGCTTCCTGTAGTCCCCACACAGCAGCCAGTTTTCCTTCTGCAAAGCAAAAATCCTCTCCCTGGCTGCTTGACAGCAGCAAGTTTCCAGTAGCAAAGAGGGGTGCGTGACGGCGTGGTTGCAAACTGGTGAAGTGCAACTGGAAAATGGCTTCAGCGGTAGCTTCCAGGCTTTTCCAGCCTGGAAAGCTCAAGGCAGGAGAGCAGCGACTGGTGCAGTTCAGTTTCTCTTCCCAGCAAATCCCAGCCCCTCTGGCAGCTTAGAAACGCTAATTAGCACAAAGTCCATTGAGCTTCTGGCCTTGGAGGATGAAAAGATGGGGTAAAGGCAGTTGTTGCCCCAGAGGGCTCTGCAAAGCAGAGTGTCTGAGGGTTCTGAGGGCTCAAAATGCTGCAGTTCTGCTGTGATTCCACAGCCAGACAGGACACACCGATACAGCGAGGCAACAGCTTCCCGGAGTGGGTGCCTCATGCAGGACCCAGCCTGAGGGTGCAGAGCTGTGCAGGGGGCTGGCAGGGTGTCGGTGCTCAGTGGATGCCCCCAAGCAAGGCCAGCAGAGGGAAGGGACAGCCCATGGGCTCCCTGTGTCTCACACCGGGAGAGGATGAACCCTCCACACATACATTTCACAATGCTGTCGCCATGCTGGCACATTGGGATGCTCCCTCGGGGCCCTGCACAGGACAAACCCCAGTGAAACGCTGTACTAGTTAAATCCGATAAAAACCTGCAAACCCACAGTGAGGAAATCACCAAACCCAGCACAGACGAAGGGCTCTCTCGCTCTGCCTGAGCCTGGAGACCCGCAGCGGCCGGGTGGGAGCAGGGAAAGGGATGTGCAGCCCCTGCCGAGGCCTGGGAATATCTCCTAATGCCGCAGGAATGCGGTTATGTCATGGCGAGTCCCCCACACGCCCTGCCACTGCCTCCCAGCCATCCGCCAGCCGAAAGCTCTGGGAAGCATCGTTACTGCTGAAATGGAGGCATAAATCTCTGCTGGCAGGGCTCCTGGCTGCGAGAACTTGCAAGCCGTAACAGCCGCTCAGTGCAACAACGCTACTCCGATGTTTCCCATGGTACCTGTCCCATTGGTGAGGCAGGAGGAGGGGGGGAAGGTCTGAAAACCCTTTTCCTTTTCCTGATGTAGTGGAGCGTTACTGGGGGCAATATTTCTGGCGGTGCATGAATTCTTCCTGCTGAACTCACTGGGCATGACACACCCACGGGAGGGGAAAGCATGCCCGAGACAAGAGCAGCTAAAGTACTGTCCCGCTGAGCTGCTCTTGCTGCAGTTTTGTGTTCCTTTCTCCAGCCAAGGAGCTCTATTATTACAGAACGAGCACGAGATTTTTTTTTCTTTTTTAATGAGTGATTTCACAAATTAGTTCCTCAAATTGTTTGCAGCAGCACAAGAAATGTTGCAGTCATTAAAGTTCATAGAAAGTATCAAAGGCTCCAGCACTGCAAAGCTTTTCCTTGTGCAACAGAAACAAAGCAAAGTCGCCCCTGACATGTTTGGATGTCTGACCCCGAAACACGGTTCATCACTTCTCCATGTAGCCATACAGGCACTCAACCTGCCCTTGTGCACACTGGCGGAACGAGCCGGGAGCTGAACCAGCACAAGCCCAGCTACAAACATGATTTTAAAAACAAATAACTAATTATTTCCATTCACCACACTTAATTTGGGCTCATGCAGAAATGCTGTTCATCCAATAGTCCAAAGTATGTCACGTATTAGGAGCTAAAGAGTCCAACCCAATGAATGAGTCATCACCCAGTGGATGAAATCCCATATCTTCATGGCTGCTCATAAATAAGACAAGCTCAACTTTATAGTAAGTCATAAGTAAACAATGAACTATATGAAAATCAGAATCAGCTGTGTTATAACTGCATGGGCATGGTGCCTACACAGAAATGAAAAGCGAATGTGATACCATCACCATTTGGCTTGGGAGGCTGAATGTGGGGCTGAAACTCTTAACAGTTTCAGGGGGTTTAATGCATGCAGCAGGGCAGTCAGACCTCCAGACCTTCGGGGCCACTGCAGATACCTGTTTGCAATAAACAACACATTATCCTGGCCATTACCACTTCCGAACGCAGCCTCAGATCCCAACGGGCAGATTTTCTGTAACTACCATCTGGTATCTTCTCATTACAGCCCAGCATCTCCAGGCAGTGCTCGCATGCTTGCACAGCCCGCTCCTGCTTTGGTGCTCTTTCCTAGGTGGAAAAGGGCAGCAAAAAGCTGCTCCTTCACCCCAAGATGAGCATCAGCGCATCCCCCATAACCGCTACCCTGAGAGCTGGACTGGGCTCACAAAGCTGGCTGGGGTTTTTTGGAGGGGGAGTGGTTTGTTAATAACAGTTTGAGCCAACACTGTGAGAAAGGGCAGGAAATAGCAGAAAGTATTGATCAACCTCTGCCTCGCTATAAAATTAACACTATATAAAACTTAGTATTGAAATCACTGGGAGCCTGACCGCACCACAGATGGGTGAGAGATGATGTGCTCTTGCCACGGGGAAAGACTCTGTCACGTGGCTCTGAAGGGACCATGAGCAGTGGCAGCAGCTGAAGCCACCTCCAAGTTCAAGCTCCATCATCCCTGCAGGGAGGGTCTCCGTTGGCCACAAGCAGCTTGTGAGGCTGTGGCCAGTTTTGTGGGGGCATTTACTCCAATGAATGTATCCTTCTGCTCCTGAGGAGGAGAAGTGGTTTGCTATCTTGTCAAAGACTTTGGGAAACTAACGTTTTTCTCCCCCCTCTTCTCAAACCCTGCTTGGGTTTGGGTTTGGGTTCGGGTTCATGGTGCAAGTGGGATACTCATTCTCAGCGCATTGCAGGAAGCAGATCCTTGGATTTTAGGGAAAACCAGGATGTCCTTGGGCAGTACTGGAGGGGAAGCAGCAGGTAGACAAGGCTGAGCATCTATGGTCTGAAGGAAGCATTCTGGGGATAAGAGCTGGCTAGAGGAGCAGCCTTTGAAGACTCCCAGGTCTTGGTGATGCACACTGAGGTGGAGATGTCCTGCTGCTCCCTCACCCTAACCTTCTCCTCTTCAGTACAACAGAGCAGCTCAGGCTGCCATTAGAATAGCTATAGGGCCAAGACAGTAGCTGTCTGGCTATAGGAAGGGGAGAGACCAAAGCAGCTTTCCCCTGAGAGAGCAAAGCTCTGCCAAAATACACAAGGACACAGACTGCCTTGTGACTGTCCCTGCAGAGCAGGGGTTGGGGCAGGTCGGGTTATCCGTTCTACAGTGACGTGTCCAGACACGAGGCGGGGACCTTTGGGATGCGGCAGAAGAATGGAAGCCCAGAAGAGGCACAAGCCTGGTCACAGGCGCTCCTTCCACCCCAGGGGATGCAGCATCTTGTGCCAGAGGTGGAGCCTGGATCCTGCCCTCCCTCCCTCCCTCCCTCCCTCCCTCCCCCTGGGGCACTCCCGCCACCTCTGACTGCATTTCTCTAGAGCGCTGGGAACAGCAGGGCCCTCTTGGGACTCCACAGATGATTTCCAATCCTCTCCAAAGATCTCCTTTGGTTCCCTGGCTTCCCGACGGTCCTCAGCCCCAGTGGCTCCAGCAGTCAGAGCAGGCTGGGCAGCACCAAGCCCACAGTGCAGGCTCTTCACACCAAGGATGCTCCAAACAGGGAAGCTGTTTTGTTGTCTCAAGCCCGTTATATTACAGATGTAATCTAACCAGGGATGTGCCTGCACAAGCCCTAGTCGCTATTTTCTGTGCAAGCAGGCACCCTCTGTATACACTCTCTTTTTAACATCAGAAAATGATTGTACCTTGCTAATAAAGTTCTGCAAATAGATGAAAGATTTCCACAAAGAAAAGAACGTAAAACCTGCATCGGTACAACCTTCCTCCTTATCAAGCGATCTTCATAATTCTCTAGAACAAACAGAACTTCATATTTTCCATATGTAACCATCTTTGTCACCCAGAGCACTTTGCATTCAATGAAAATACCAGCTTTCATTAGAGAAAAAAAAACATTCTGGTGCACAGTTTTCCTGGCATTGCACATCTCTGGTCCCTCAGTCAACATGTTTAGAATTAAATCGCAAAACCTTAACTCACCCTCTAATGATCTGTTTGTTTCCAGGTTCATATTCCCACAATATGTTTGCTGACAGCAGTTGGGCTCTTTGACAAGAGACAAGGCATTTTTCCCAACAATGTATATTTGCTTAGTTGTGATGTGTTACAGGGGAAGGGTGCAGGCTGTATGAGCTGTCACCAACAACGTGACTGTAAGACCAAACGTAATTTATTTGGTACAAACTAAATGTTTATACTAAGTGTTCTTTTTTTCTGAACATTATCACTTCAACATTCAGCTCTTTATGAAGAGAGCTGTGAGAGAGGTTGAGCCCTGTTTTGAAAGGGTTTTTAAAATCAGCATCGCTATGAGGCAGAGCCAAACCCCTGATGTGTGCGGTTCTCAGGAGGAGGATGGTAAAAAGCTGCTCCTCTCAGTTTCAGGCACTTCAGGCACAATCATTCCCTTAGACTTTGTGTTATGTGTTGGAACAGAATGAAAACAAACCAATTCTTGACAGGATACAGTATTTAAAAATAAATCTGAAATGTTACGCCCCAAATACCAGTACTTCAACGTTATTGCACCTTGCTCCTTTCTCTCACCCTTAAAACAATCCCTTCAAATTCATACTAATTTCACACAGCACTTGAATCTCAGCAGAAATGAAACATACTGGGGTAGAATCTGACCTCACCGATAGGGCCTCAGGCTTTCTCAGCTGCCTGTGGATGGATGGGGCCAGGAAGCTGTCCCCACCTTGGTGTCCACACACAGCCACGCTCACAGAATCACGGGAGAGTGTGGGCTGGAAGGGACCTCTAAAGGTCATCTCGTCCACCCCCCCTGCAATGGGCAGGGACTCGAGGGAGCAGTGACAAGCAACCATTATTTAATAAACTGGTGACTCCCAAACACAAAGCAAACCTAGGTCTGTACCGTCCAGAGGGCCTGGATGTGGTCTCTTTGAAAAGCAAAACTCATCTCTTATTTTAATGGGTCCAGTGCAAGTTTTTCTGTCAGGAGAATACTGGACTTTGTTAGCGATATGAATACTCTTATCCCATACAAACATGCTGGAACGCTGCAACCTGGTGTGGTATTTGCTGCTCAGAAAAGACAACGAGAAAAGGAAGAGCGGGGAGGAGGGTGGCTACGGCACGGGAAACCCACCTTGTAGTGAAGGGCTTCGTGAGCCTGATCTGCTGCTGGAGGTTCAGGTCAGACGTGGTCACAGGCTGCAGCACCTGCACGGGGATGAGCAATGTCAGAGAGGGATCCTCCCTCTCCAGAGGCAAAAGGACTCCGTGGCAGAAAGCTGCAGCCATGCACAAGGGATATATATTTCCAAACAGGAGCAACTTGACCATGTCAACAAGTAACCGTGCTCTTATCCACATATTATGGTAGATTCTTTTCCTCTCATATAGAAAAATTAATGTCAGATGTTTCTCTAAAACACACATAATTTCAGTAGGAACAATTTAAGGTGGTTGTTCCAGCCCTTGTATTGTACCTCAGCACTGATTTCATGGGGGGGAATTTGTCCTATGAATAGTCATCCCATGTTTTACTCCTAGAAAGAACTAATATCTTACTTCAATTTTCACAGCAAGTAGAATTATTCCTATTTGCTTATTACAAAATATTTTAGACACAACAAATAAAATACCTTCAGTTTTTTTCCCAAAGAAATGAAATCCTTCTGCAGATTCCCCTTGCTCCCTGCTGAGATGACAACTCAGAAGACGGCAAAGTCCCGCTGCAGCACGCAAGGGTGTTTCTCTGGGGTGTGAAGCTGACCCTCCTTCAATACAGATAACAGCTCTGTGGCACAGGCATTGTTCAGCTTTACCAGTGCCCTGTTTTCACAAGGTATTTAATGAATGGGCTTTCAACTGCAAAAGTACAGGCTGAGATCAGGAAGGCAAATGACCTTTGTGCTTCTGGTTGCGTGTCCACATAGCTACGTTTATTCTCCTCATTACCATATAGGTATTGCTTTTTTTGTTAACATGCTTTATTTCACCTTAACAGGCTTTTTTATTGTATTTTAAAATGTGGAGGAAAACAGAAAAAAAGAATCCCATTGTTCTCCCACATGTTTGTTTTCACTACAACTACCAAGAGGAAAAGTCCTTTACAAAAACAGGATACAGCAGACTCCTCTGCAGTGCGGCACCCCCCCCGCACCCTCACACACTCCGGGCACGGCTACAGTAGTAATCAGGAGTCTATAGAAATTCATAAGCAAATGAAAAACATCAATGGGAGTTTTACAGTCCACTTGGATGGGAGCAGCAAGTCCCTGCTGAATAAACCACAGCAGCCCAGGCAGGTTCTGCTCCCCTTGGACATGTTACCATCTGCCTACAGGCATTTTCCCCTGCAACTCCAGACAAGGAAGAGCAGATGGAGATGTCTGCAGGGCAAAGCCCACTGCTGTGGGAAGACATCAAGATAATAAGCCACATAGTAAAAGCTGTAGCATCCAGCATCCCTTCCTGGCTGTCCTAAGGGACAAATCACCAGGGACCCATCTTGATGTCACCTACATCAGATGCTGCCTGGCACCAGGAGATGCCCCCAAGTCCCCATCAGACTCGCTGAGCCGCTGTAGGGCTCCTCAAGGCATTTCTACGAATGACTTTTCGGAACTCCTCTCTTCCTGTATCCCACCACCTGCTTTTCCCCAACTCAGACTATTGCTTCCCTTACTTGGCCGGTGGCAGAGGGGTCCTGGCAGTGCCAGCAGCCCCAGGAAAGGTGCTGGGGCCGAGACAGGAGGACTCGCATGTGCTGCAGAGCACACTGCTGCAGGCTGTTGTGAAGAAGATAATAAAACTTGCTGTTTTCTTTCTCCTCACACGTTAGTATTTGGAGGAGTTCATGCTTCCAAAGAGTAACACTGACTTGCTCTCTGTGATATGGAAGAATAAATCAAGCGCAGTTACCAGGGGATCTGCATTTCTGTAATCAAGAGCCTCATCTCTGGCCAGAAAGTACTTTCTGGGAGTTAGGTTGTAGTGACTAGGAGGCCAGTGAAGAGCAATTTGAGCTTTTCTGACTCTGAAACACAGTGATTGCAATTCCATTTCCCTGGTCAGAAACTACCTCTCAGCAGACATCTGCCCAGCAACCTCCTTCAGACACCAGATTTTTAATTGATCATTTCAATTAAAAAGAAAACAGCCTCAGATTTCAGGGAAATACATTTTCTGGTTTCTTTTTAAGGAAAACCATGTAACAAGGTTGAGGGTATCTTGGGGTGACAGGAATGATATACTCCTTTAGTTTTCATTTTGTAGGGATGTGGTTCTACGTGGTTTGCTATGTGCAGACTTAGAAAACTAAGTGCACTAAGTGCAATTCTTGTTTCTTCACCAGAAATGATCATGACTTTTGATTCAGCCTTGGTTTCTGAATAAGAGGAATTATTACTAGAATGTAAAATGGTAGCATTTTACAATGTAAATGACAGGATGTCCTTAGGTAAGAATATACCACTTTATAACTGCAAAATAAACATCCAAGTTACGGACACAGCATCTTTGAACCAGCAAGTGTTTGCTATCATTTAATAAACTGAAGAGCAGGGAGACAACACAGACTTAACACAACAGGCTATGCCTAATATTACTTAGAATCAGACCACAATGATTTCAGCTCAAGGCAAAAATACACCCCTATTTCTGTTTATACTGAGAAGATCTTTCAGTGTTGAGAAAGCGTCAACCAACACCCCATGCTTTCTGCATTTATTGGTAAGTAGCTGCCCATCATCAGAGAACAGGACTATAGAATATGGACATTATTCCTTCCTTGTCAGGAAGAAATAAACCCACAGCAACCCAACAGCCTCCCTTGCCACATGCAAGGAGTTCTATTACAAAACCATATTGTTCCCAAAGCCTCAGGACACTGACTGGGCATCCCAAAAGGCAAGAAACTGCTCTTCCCAGGCGCTGTTAGGACAAACTGGCTTTAAGCAATCCCTTTTCTGAAAGCGGATCAGGGACAACCCTCCCGGCGCCCCCTCCATCCCATCGCACCCTGCCGTTGCCTCCATCCCCAGCCCGGGGGTCCCGCCGGAGCCGAGAGCAGGTCCCCGCAGGATGCCCAACCGCGCCACCCCTCGCACCTACCGGCTGCTTCTCCCCGCGGCCCCGCCACGCCGATGGATGGAGGAGACTGCCGCGGGAGGTCACCAGGCTGCTGGTTTGATCTTCAGTTCGCTTTCCACCCGAACAGTTTAACTCCTTCACTCCCTGGAAGGAGAAATACCGACCGCGCTGCCTGTGCCGCCGCACTCGTCCCTTCCTGGGGACGCTGAGCACACCCTTGCACCAGGCTGCCAAAGCAAGCCCACTCACCTGAGTGTAAACCAGGACATGGGGGGGGTGACATAGGGGGGCTTGCTCTGCGACTTGGGGGTGAGTTTGCTGCAGAGAAGCCCACAATGAGCTCTTCCTCTTAACAACTTACACCCCTTGAGCCCTGTCCTGAAGCCTCCCATATTCCCATGCATTCCTGTGGCTACCAAATCCCTGCTGGAGACCCCGGAGGTTTACACTTGGGAAGGGAAGGGGAAAACCTTTGACAGCACTTTTATCCCTTTCTCATCAAGCCCCTGGGAAATTGCAGGGGTTGGAAATCGCTTCTGGCAGAGGAGAAACCCAGATCTGCAAGGGCATGCTGGGACGTGGCCCTAAAACATCCCAGCCCCAGACTTGCTGCCAGGAACCCCCAGCCAGACCTACCCTGGCCTCCTTGCTTTGATCAGAGCGAGGTTCCTGGGGACAGGGATAGGGATTGGTGGTCCAGCTCAAGATGAAAGGATGTTTGCTCATGCAAGAGCAGAGGGAAGAAGATGCCTCTGCTTGGCCCTTGCAGCCCACTGAGTTTCCAGCTTCCTGTGCTCCAGCACCAGCTCCTGAACTTGGCACTACCGTAATGCATAGGATGGGGTAGGTCCAGCCACCAGGAACAAAAACTACTGCTGTTTCCAGCAAGATGCATAAAATGGTTACGTGATGATGTCAGCCCTGACCTCCGTGTACTTCCCTGCTGTACAACTGTTGAGGGATGGAAACGCTTTCTGCGTTTTGAGGCACTGCTTTCTGTTTCCCATCCCTGCTGTAGGCGTGTTTTTACCTTTGACCACCACATGTGCCCCATGTACACTGCTCAGATTTGGCAGATGGGAATTTTTAGGCTCCTGCCCCCAGGGAACCTAACAGTCTGGTCATGGTGAAGGCTTTGTCAAACACCACTTGTTAGGCATGAAATCATGGCTCCACATGAAACCTTGCTCTCAGAGCTGGTGTTACACATGGGCTGCCCTCTCTCCCAGCTCTGGTGGCAGCAAGAGGAAAGGGACAGCACAAACACCAGTCTCCTGCACAGGAGGATGTGCCCGGTGAGCAGGATGCAGGGACAGAAGCATCTCACCAGGCATTTTATCATTTCACATGGCAGGAAGGCAGCAGCTGTGGTGGAGGTTCTGTCACAGACCCAGGGTGTTGCAGTGCCCATGGCCACAATGCAGGCTGGCCTGGGCACACCAGCACTCACTGTGCTGAGCCCAGCTGCTGCCCACCCCTGCTTAATCTCTGCATCCTTGACAGTGCCTCAGCCCGTGCATCCACAGGAATCCATATGGGTCCTCATTGCTGGCAATGAAGTGCTCAGAGCAAATGACAGAGGCTCCTTCAACTCTGGCACTGCACCCTGCATCTGGCCTTCACTTGTGAGCTCCCCAGGGCTTTGCCTAGACCCTTGAGTGAATCCAGTACCTTTTACCCCCACATAATTAACACAAATCTCAGCCAGCCCCTCTGGGGTGGATGTGCCCATCGGCACCTTTTCCTGCCCAGGTGATTCCATGAGACCATTGCTGCACGCCATGGCCAGCCCCCTGCAGCACCCATGCACCCTGAGTTACACAAAAAGTGACTGTTGTCCCAGTAATAGGAACCTTGATGAAAGAGGAGCCTGAGCAAGGCAGAGGGAGGACAGAGGCACCCCCTGCCCTTTTCACCAGTGCAGGAGGCTCTGAGTGCAGCACCACAATTCCAGGTGAAACACAGCATCCCCAGGGCTTCACCATCAATGGCACATGAGATGAGGGCCAACACATAATCCCTGTGCAGACTCCCTTATCTTAAGGTGTCTTAAGCCCTTAAGGGCTGCAGCAGCTTTTCATTCATCCCCGAGATCAGCCCCCCTCTGTGACTTAACTTAAAGAGCAGTATTGAAGATAATTCTTCAAGCCTCGCTCTGGAGGGAGGGCAGCTCTGGGGCTTTTGATTTCAAGTATGAAAAATGGAATTGCAGGTAATGACACCTCTTGCTGCAGCGCAAGCAAGAAACCTGTCTGCGTTTCATGGCTGGTCCCCGTGTGCTGAAATGAAAGAGGATTTCTGCTTTCATTACAAAACTTATTTATATTTCAGCCCGAAAGGCCGCCTCATCTGGGAGCTCTCTAGCGGCCAGCAGTCCCTCCTGCATCTGGTGTTACTTAGCCAGCAAGTTTTCTTCTGCGTTGCCTGGGGGCCAGAAGGCGAAACACGGGTTAAAATTGTTTAGAGAACAAACCTCTGTCAGAACGCTTTATTGGAGTCCAGGGAAATTACTTCTAAAACACATACACATCATATTAGCAGCAATAAGACACTTTTTAACAGCCCGCTGTAAAAGTAACGACGTTTCAGAACGGAGCCAGCGTTTCAAACCCGTCTGTACAGAGATGACATCAGACACACGGTTTATGTTTCCACTTTCCACGGTGTGAAAGAAAATACACTGCTAAATGCACTTACCTTTAGCTAATAAGTTTGCTGAACTCGGATAGTTTGGGTGTGTAATTGCTAGAGCTCAGAAAACTTCATTTTCACAGAAAGCTAAAACCAGGGTTTTCTTTCATTTAAAGGTTTCTCGGCTTGCATCAAACCCACCCTCCTCAGTCCTTACTGGGTTCTGCCACTCTTGACGCTTAAATCTGCTGCTATATTTAAGTTATTATGAGGTGACAAATTAGTCTAGGAAATGAATAGTGAACACAGGACCTGTGCCAGCGGCTGTCTCGCAGCATTACATAGAATGTGTTTAGGTTCACCTGGTTGACATCAACCTTCCATCTCCCCCTGTGGTTTGGTGAGGGATGGAGGTGCCAGTGGCCAGGTGCTGGGGTGGGCAGCCTGGAGCCACATCAGACATCCTGCAGGACCCTGCCCTCTGCCTGGCAGCACCAGTGCCCAGACCACCCTGGCCTCAGTACCTGCTGATGTCAAGGGAGAAGTTGCATTAGATCATAGAATCATAGAATAGTTAGGGTTGGAAAGGACCTTAAGATCATCCAGTTCCAACCCCCCTGCCATGGGCAGGGACACCTCACGCTAAACCGTATCACCCAAGGCCTCGTCCAACCTGGTCTTGAACACTGCCAGTGACTTCTCAGCTGAAAATGGAGAGGTTGGGTTATCTCCACATGCATCTCCTGTGAGCAGAAGAGGGCTCTCCTCTGTTTCACTCCACCACGAGGAGGTGGGCTGTGGGCATTCAGTTCAAGGAGGTGCAGCTGATTCCAACCCTGCCTGGAGTACGCTAGGTCCAAGCACATTATACATTATACATTGCTTTTGCTTACAGTTACCTGCCCTTGATGGCATTTTCTTCAGGGAACGGGAACTCCAGAGGGCTGTTCCCATGAGCAAAAGGTGCCATCAGCTGGGGTACAGAGACAGGCAGTGCGATGAGGATGTGCTGGCATGCACACGCTAAAGCTAGCCTGAGGTTTCCACATAATCTTAAAAAAGGAGTAAAAATTTCGAATTATGAGAGCAGGAAAAAGAAATCTGAGCAAACAACACTAATGGGGTTTTTCGTAACCTCTTAAACCACCTCCTATGTTTATAAATGAAAGAGAAACATCAGAGGTTCCTAGCTTGAGATCCCATTTCCTTGTTAATGAGAAACACCCTGAATACTTCTCAGTCTGTTTTCAGATGTTGCCTTCTCACAGAAATGACCATCTCAAGCATTCATCCTTTTGCTAATGCACACCTTTGCAAAGATAGACACCCTGGGGTTTTATTCTTATTACAGCCGTATGTTTTTCTCTTTTTATAAATGGGAACAAGCATTTTCCTAATCTTAAAGAAACCCTTCTCAGAAGGGGCGCAGATACGAAACATTTCTAAGGTGCAGTTTTCTTTGATTTCCAAAGAATTTGATTTGGCGCTAGAAAGCTATGGAAAATAATCCCAGTGAGAAAGGAGTAACAGAGAGCCAGGTTCTTCCAGAGCCTCCGACAGCCTTTCAAGTTGGCCTGAAAACCTCATTGTTAATCGAAATAATTGCATGAGAACCGATCAGGAAATCCTGAAACATTCAAAATGAAAACTTGTCATTACAAATTCACCACGGTGGCTAAAAACCAGATTATCTCTGTCAAAAGCTGTGGGAAAGTTTGCTTTGTAGCAAGAGGGCAGAAATAAATATTTGCCCGATCTGTTTTGTTTACCCTAAAAACATACATACATGGGCAGCACTGCAATTAAACGCTATTTTCTTTCCCCCCATGTGCACATCATTTGAACTGCCCATGTGAGGAGCTTTTAAAGCATCTCTCCCAGGAGTCATGGGGATGGCTCGATGCCAGTGACTTACTCAGACAGTTACACCATGGCGGGGCAGGTTGGGCTGCTCTGAATTTTAAGCCTCATTTCTTCGGTCTCACCTCTGAGCCCATTTAAACGGGGCTGACCCCCTGCTATAATATGAAGTAATTTAAAGCAGACGCACAAAGGGCCACTGCAAACGTACCTGCGAACGTGTTGTTATGTTTGGTGGCAAACACCAGGCGCATGCACAACCTCCCGGCACACACGTTTGGGCAGGGTGAAGGGTGCCGGCAGGGTCTCTTTCCCCACGACAACGTGCAGACTCCCCACATTACAGTGCTTACACCACGTAAGAAATTGCATGTTCTCTTGAGGAAGAGTGGTGCTGGGGGTGACTGCGTTGGTGGAAGAGCTGGACCCCATGCGGGGACCAGGAGCAGAGACCTCTTCTGTGACTGGTACCAGGGAACATCCCCAGCACTTGGTTATGCCAAGATACCCAGCACCATGTGGCGGCCCTAGGTTAGCCCTTGTGAGCCCAACTACCACCGGCACTGCACTGCCACCTCCTCTCCCATGGATCCCCTTCCCTGCCTATGGGGTCCTGGAGGCTTCTCTTGAGGAGGTCCTTCCCTGCCCAGGGGTTCGGCATTTTCATCAATTCTTTCGACTGCTCAAGTGATGGCCCAGCTTCCTTGGGGACACCAGGCTAAAACAAGGGGTCCAAACACTGCTGTTCATGGCCCTGCAGTGGTCATGGGCCTCTCCTGTACATACCCTGAGAACAAAGTCCTCTCCGCTGACCACTGCTGTTGCAGGGACAACATCAGAGTTATGGATGTAAAAGGTCTCCAGTTTGGGCTCTCGTTTGTAACAGCTGTTTATGAGGTTAGTAGTGTGCTTTGTTTTGAAAATAAGGTCCACACTTATAAAAGTGTCATTTAGAAATGCAGTTGGTTAAAAAAATAAATTAGAAAAATAGAAGAAAAAAGGATTCCAGCCCAGTGGTCTGGCCCTGCTGGTCCAGTCCCCTGTGACAACAGCATTCAAACAGGTGAAGAGAAAAACAAGGGCTGGAGAAGGAGCGAATGGTCACCACATTTAGGAACACCTGTGGGAAGTGACCGCAGCAGAAAACAGTTCAGAGCATCTTGGAAAATACATGGATGATGCCCATAACCCACCACTGCTCCTGATGGGGCTGGAGACCTTGGGACACTTCACCCCAGGACCCCACCGGAGCATCCGCTCATCCCACTGGCATCACATGAAAGTGCAGCAATCCTCAGTGAGGCACAAAGATCCTTTCAAAGTCTGTTCTTGCCTGAAACAACTCACAGCTAAACAAAAGTACGGCTTATTTTATCCAGATTTAGCAAGCCTTGGCTCTTCATCATCTCAGGAGACTGGGATCTTGGTGCTTCTCCCACTCGAGTCATCAGGAATGTTGCCACAGGCTCCAGACGGCAGCCAGACCTTATCCTACACCCTTATCTGTCCAGCTGACACCTTTTCATTTCCCAGGGCCTGTCATAACAACAAATATTCCAGAGCTGGGCATTGCTACAAGTAGAGTGGGACAGGCAGCAGCTTTCTGCTGCAGCACAGGCAGGTGATGGGTGCTTGGTCTTGATTGCTGTGGGTCCAAACCCCACAGTCACTGCAAATCAAACCCTGTGCTGGGAGCCCCAGTGGTGGAGGCTGAGCCGAAGGGGCCATCTGAGATGCCCCAGCCCTTCAGCTCTCGCTCTGTGGTTGGGGTTTCTCTTCCCTGGCCATGGGGCAGCACCACAGGCACGATGTGTGTTGTAGGAATGAGAAATGCTGGCATTTTGCTCCTCCTGGCCCCTGCAGTGCAGGGAAGGGATGGCTCATACCAAAGTGCTGTGGCTAGGACTGACTAGGCTTGTGACAGCATGTGAATGTACTGTGAGGGTGCTGAGGCGCTGGCACAGGATGCCCAGAGAAGCTGTGGCTGCCCCATCCCTGGCAGTGTTCAAGGCCAGGCTGGACACAGGGGCTTGGAGCAAGCTGCTCTAGTGGAAGGGGGTTGGAACTGTATGAGCTTTAAGGTCCCTTCAACCCAAACAGTTCTGTGATTCTATGGTTCTAGGATCCACAGCACCACTTCTATGCAAGGAAGAGGAGCGGTCTGACACAACGCTGTTTCCAAGTAAGAAGCGGTGGCAGCTACAGGCCGGCTGCCTCCACATTCAATTCAATTTTCAGCAGGTTTCTGCAGGATGCAGCAATGAATTTCTGTAAAACCCCGGGAGCAGACACATCCCGTGCGCATCCCCTCGCAGGACCATCACTTCTGGTGTCAGACACCGGGCGCGCTTCCAGCCACCTGCCCTGCTGGGTTGTGCATCTCACTGGCATCACGAGCTGTGGCTGGTAACCCCTCATCACCAACTGACAGCTCTGACCAGCTATTTGCGCCTGCACGTACACAGAGAGGGGTTTGCCCCAGCAGAACGGGCAGAGGAGGCACAATGCTATTAGCAGCAGGCACCTTCTTCCCACCCCTTGAAGAAACGGAGAAACTCAAAGGGAATCAAGGATACCTTAAGAGAGGAACAGAAACCAATGGAGAGCTGTGCTGGGAGGGAAAGAGGCCAGGGAGCAGGATTATAGATGAACAACATGTGCAGTGTAATTAATCTAGATTAGTTTTTATTTTATAGCATTAGCAGCCCTCAGTCACAGCATGTGGTGATCTGGTCTTGCGAGTTCCCAGCCTTTGCAGGGCTGGGCCGGCTCACCCGGCGCTGGGAGAGCTCCAAGCACAGCATCAGCGCGCAGGAAGCAGCGCTGGTGACTCACCGGCTGCATGCTTGCTTGGAGACTAATGAACTCATACCCGGCACTCCGGCCCTTTCCACGGCCCCTTCCATTAATCTTCTGGTTTAAAAGCACAGCGGTTGCTCAAGGGGGAAATTCCCACAGAGCACAGGGATCTGCGCCGGCAGCTCCCCTGCACCGACCTCCTTGGCAGCCCTCGCAGAGACAAACGTCCGACTCCTCCGACCCGGCAGCAGCGCTTGGGGGCCGCTGGGACTTGCGGCTCTTCCTCCCAGCTCCACTGCCCTCGGAGGCTGGGTCTCCTACAACGCATGCCGGGTGATGGGGCTTCGGGCTGCCTTCGTGTCTGGGGGATGAAGCTCAGAAGCAGGGGCTCGCCCTGGTGTCAGGCAGCTCATGGCGATGTCTTTATTCCCAGAAAAGATTCATCTTCTGCAGTAGCCTCTCTGAAGAGCTCGATGCCATCCTCACTCACTGCCCTCCCAGCCTCCCCCATGCAAACCCTGGAGATCTGGGGTTTTGCTTTCCCTACATTACAAATTGCCACATGCTGTCCCATTACCAACATGTACTACCCCGACAGGGCCCACGTATCTGTTGTGCCTGGGGCAATAACGGAGCTTTTTCAGCCTCAAAAATCTGAAGCACACTTAATTTTCCTCAAATTCCTGAGACACACGAGCTGCACAGCACCACAAACAGCAGGAAAACCCGGGATCTTGGAGACAGTGTGTGCCAATGTGATCTGTGCTTCCCTTTTCACCCAGGACAGACTGTATTTAACATCTTCATGTGGAAAACTCCCCAGTCATTCCATGGAGAGCAGAGCCCTGCAACCGCAGCCTTTGCCCCAGAGGCTTTGCAGCACCAGGGAGTGGGACAACCAGTGCAACCAGGGACTGGGGGTCCAGTTACCACACAGCTACTTTACTCCATCCTTTGACTTTATTTTATATTTGTATTTCTTCAATATAATAGAATACAACTTATTTTACATCATGTGTACAAACTATATCACAATGCTTTACAGAGCAAAGCATGAATTACATGGTAAAAACTGGGAGAAAAACAATGATGTCCTCTGCACTGCCAAGCCCCTGTTTTCTCCCTATTCAGTGACCCCCCAGGACACCCTCAGTCTACTGGGGAATTCCCATCCAATTCCTGGCCCATCACCAATGCACTCCCCCCTTTCCAGAGTACAGGCAGGGCTGAGGCCCCACTGCTGCCCTGCAGCCAGCCTGGGGACTTGTCGCATTTAACCTCCCCTCGTTCTTATCTCTGTTTGTTCACACAACAAAAAGCAGCTCCCTTTCTTCTTAGCAACATAAGTATTCCCAAAGTAATCACTGCAAACTCATGGAAAAACCCCACATCATTCTTTTCTCTGAGGATGAGCTATCTTTTACACAGAGCACATGGGTGGCCCCAGATAAACCACTGGGTTTGGCAGAGCTGTTTGCTGCGTTTATGAAAGCAGTAAATCCATCAGGCTCCACAGTAACAGAGCCGGGCAGGATGAGGACCTACCTCCTCTGATAGCCTCTTCTTGTATCTGCTTTCTGAACACAACTAGGAAAAGCACTCATAACCACCATTCGTGATATTATGGGATATTCTAAGTGACATTAGGTTGATGACTGCAAAGTCTCCAAGTCCTAGCAACGAGAACACCAACAAGGGGAAAAGGGAAGGTTTTGGAGGCTGGGAGAGAGCAGGGCGGTGGACAGAAGGAGCTGCCACGAGTTGGGGGTCACACATACAGTGGGGAGATTGCAAGGACAGACAGAGGGAAACAGACCTTACTGCCAGAAGGAAAGCTTTCAGGTGGATCCCCAAAGAGATCCCTGTAGGAATCCTGGACAAAACACACCTGTGCAAATACACAGACACATAGCAACAAGAGGAAGGTATCAGCTGCGGCTTCCCCAACGCCTGTGTTACTGCAGAACATCCCATTGTGGACAGGGCGCTATTTTAACAAACATTTTTAATGAGTAATAAGAATAATAAACCACCCATTTTCCATTCTCTAACCCAATGGAATAAATGTATAAATTCGCAGCATCTGTACAACGACGTTGTGTCCAGAAACCTCCCCAAATATGGAAGGATCGGGATCCCTTCCTGAAAGAGCAAAACTGAACACACCCATGGCAGAACTGATGACAATGGGCAGAAAAAGAGCAAAGGAAGGCGTGTAGGAATAAGTTTCCCTACAGTGCTTAAATTAGAAACATAGGTCAAATATACATTTGATGCGTAGGAAAAAATGGTTAGTGGACAAGAAACCAGAGAGTTTTCCTAACTTCAGAG
Organism: Pezoporus flaviventris; assembly: GCF_033815535.1. Lineage (NCBI taxonomy): Eukaryota > Metazoa > Chordata > Aves > Psittaciformes > Psittacidae > Pezoporus > Pezoporus flaviventris. Next base: position 9,435,715 of record NW_026892569.1, on the reverse strand, counting down.
TTCACTTCCTTTCCTAATCCCTTTCATTCCAGTTTTACATCAATGAATCAGACTTTGACCTAAAACCTTTGCAGCGGGAGAACTAGCCAAATGCTTGAATTAAATATTGCTTATAAAAATCTATTTCCTTTTCGTAACAGCAAACTTTCCAACTGGGAAAACAGTCTGAGGCCCACATGCTTTCTAAGTCTGTGTAAAGAGAAGTTTCTCTCTCTTGCATCCCATCCCTCATAATCTGGAAAAGAGACAGCCTTACACATCGAATTCTTTTCCAGGAGAAACTCAGCAGGATATTTGCTTAACCAGGAGCAATTCTTTACATCTAAATGATTCTTGAATGATCTCTTCATTTCTGACCACACTTCCTGTCGTCCTCGAAACCACTTCAAGTACAACAGGTCTCTGCTGACCCTCATGGCCGCTGTTCCGTGTTTCAGGAATTCCTCCTGACCAGGACCCGGAGCATCTGCTGCAGCTCTTCTGGGCCCAGCAGACACAGGACAAACCTGTCCTGGCTTCACTGTAAGGTCAAGTGCTACTGTGAGGTTATTCCAGCAGGGAATATAAAAATCTCAGGCCCTGCCCACAACTGCACTGAGAGAGCCCCAGAACAACCTGAGCAAAATAACCCCATGTTTTACAGTGTATGTGTATTGTATAGTTATAACCCCTGGAGCAGACCAGCCATGGCTCATTGAGTACACACTAATAAAGCTACACAATGGCCTCGTGAGCAAAATAACCACATTGCCAGGTTACGTGTGGCCACAGTGGCAGAGGTAGGTTTTAAACTACAGTGTAAAACGTTTTCAAGAGCAGACTGAGACCTGGGGAATAGGAACAGGTCCTGCCTGTCTAATTTTGCTTTTAATCAATGGAGGGGAATGAGCTCTTATCTCTCCTTAAAGCCTGGCCATGATGCACAACTGCTGAAGATGGGAATTGCAATAGCAAAGGCTTTATTAAATAAGTATTGGTTAGTCCATACAAAGCTTCTCCTCCAGTGGAGGCTATGACTATGATTTAAAAACCATTCAAGGCCTAAGCAGGGCTTTGGTGACTGTGTTATAGTCCTATTTTATTAGTCCATCAGTCATCGCTCTTGGCTCAGCTTACGAGCAGCCATTTCTCAGACCATGGAAAGGAGGTTGTATCTTCCCTACAAGCAAGCAGACAACCATCATGTTTAACTAACGATGGAAGTTTTGCCTGTGGAAAATATCATTTAAGTTTCCATATTGGTGGCATAACTGGAATATCTAAGTAATTGCGTGAGTGTTTTCTTGGACTAGTTTTAAGATTACTGCATAAAAGGAAATGCTTTGAAGTTCTGGCAGAAATGAGAACTGGAACTGGTGGCTTTATAGCCTGCTGGGCCTGTCAGGGGCCATAGGCCTATATTTAGAGCAGCAATAAGGTCAAGCTTTTCTGTTGTTCTCAAGAAACACAGAAACGTTTCTTGGGAACTCTTCCTTAACAAGAGCGAGGGAGGGAGCTCTGCCTGTTCTGCTCCTGACTTGTAATGGTGGTTTTTCATGGTGCTCTGCAGATGCACAACGATGGGCTCAAGAAGCACAAATAGTCCAGGGCCCACTCCTACAAAGTAGCACATGGCAACAAACCTGGAAGCAATGCAGACTTGAGGTAAGCCCTTTGCTGTGGTCTGTGTACACACAGGGGCATCCTTCTGCCCTTTCCACCACGTAGGCACGCTCCAGCACGGGAAAGATGTCCTGCAGATCTCATCCTGCAGTGAGTTTCTGTGACCCTCTGCCTGGGGCCTCATGTTCTTGCAGGAACACGGCGCCACAATTCAAGGCACAATCGCAAGACCCTCCTCAACTACCCCAGTGCAGATGGCACTTTATCAGATGCTTTCACTGCACAGAAGATCGACTCCCACCTGCCATATCCTGCTGCCTCCATTAAGCAGTTAAGACTCACACAGCAAACTCCATACACAAGTTATGCAAACGACATAACAATAGTGGACAAGACAAAAAGAAGTGCAAAACATTTAGAGTCTAGTATGGCACCAGCAGCTCAGAACATTCTTTTTGCTTTACGCCTCTTGCTGCAATTGGATCAGTACTTCTCTACACAATCTTTATCACACCTTATTAATGAAAACATAATACACTTCTGTTGAAGCAAAACAGTACCGTTTCCTAGGATTTCACACTGATCCCTGTTCTAAATGTGCAAATGGAGATGTGTTGAGTTTTGAAGGACACAGAAGATCCTACTAAATACCCACTAAATAGCTCTTCTTTAGAAAGTGCTGTATGTAGATATAAGGACCACTGAAATAGTCTGGAAAACACAGACCGTACCCTGAGGCAGTGATGCTTCAAACATGTGCTGAAGCCCATAAAAATAAGTTAGAGGCTGTGCTGACAGACAGGATGAAGGGAAAATCTGTTTCTAGGATTAGTAGCTACAAAAGGTCTTCCAGATTCTGGAGTAATCACAGGATGAGATTTCCAGATGGCTAACCAGGATCTTAGTAAGACCAGGGAAGAGACACACATCCCTAAAGCTACCAGGCACAGCGAATCTCTTGGATAAATGATATCTCAAGGGCGCTCCTGACAATTGTCACATGAAGGTGGCACCCAAAACCTTCTCCAGACAAGGTTCAGCCTCTCCAATACTGGACAAAATCTCCTCACCTTCCTGGAAGCAAGAGTGAAATCTGCTTCTTGCCCTTTGTGCCTGGAGGACACCAGCCTCTAGCCATGGGCAGACCCATGCTGAGCCCTTTGGGGAGGATTTGTCTGGGGCACTGCTGTAAGACAGACAATCCTGGACCCAGTAAGGAGCAGGAGTATGTTTGTGAGATGCCCCAAACCATCTCACTTCTGCCCCCGTGCCAGCTGGGATAACCAGTAAAAGCTGCTGGTTTGGGATGAGGGTGAAGACACTTGATAAGCTCAAAATAAGGCATGAAGTGCCATCAGGGAGCTACCTCTCTCACAAGGGAGCTGAAAAGACAGAACATCTTCAGATGTGGTTTTACCCAGGTGTTAGTGTGGGACTTGACATCAGAGCAAGTTAAACATGGCAGAAGCCGTAAGAAGCAAGTCGGCAGCCTCCTCCAAACCACCCTGGCAGCACCAGCAGCCTTCACAGGGCCAGGCATCAGGCGGAAGGGTCAGTCCATGAGCACTCCCCACCCCAGCTGCTAGCCTGGCAGCCCTACCAGCAGCAACAGGAAAAGGCAACAGCGACATGAGAGAAATCAGGAATCTGACCCAAAAGTTTGCTGAGCCAGCCCTGGCTTAAGGGCAGGGAGAAGTGGCAACAGCCACTGCATGAGAAAGGCTTGGAAAACGCTGTTCTGCCCCTACAACAATGCAGTGTTTGTCTTCACTTACAGAGGAAACAATTTGGAGAGTACAACAGGTACACACAGGCTTAGGACATGGCTGGGGGACCTGTGGACCACGGCACTGCCGCTCTGTGTGCCAGCAGTTACACTGCACAGCTCATCCGGCTGACAGGGCTCCTGCTACTCAGCAGCAGCATCCGGCAAAGGCTGGGGTTGAGAAGGAAAGAGCCCTCGGCTGGGGTTGAGGGGTGGCAGAAGAGCTTTGGGCTAAGCTCCAGAAAGGAGGAAGATAAAGGCAGTGAGTTAAGGCTGAATGAGCCTCACTCCAGGCTCTCCTGGCTCTATGCTGGAACACTGGCCCCTCACATGGCCAGGTTTGAAAACAAACTCACTGAAAACAATCACTGATGTTTGCTAAACACTTTTCCTTTTATAAAACAAACACACAAACAAACCCAAAGAACTTCCATGTCCTTGCATGACTAGCACAGATGCAGCTCCTTACTTCAAGAGAGGCACATGGAGCCCGCATCCCTGCACAAAGGCAGGTGCTAGGAAACGGGAAGCGTATGGCTCTTTTCCTCGTGGCAATTCACTATAGGACCAATTCTTTCCAGTAAATCTGGCACAGAAAATCCAGTTGAGGAGGAAGCAGGGTTTTCTCTCTCCAGCCAGCAGCACACAGCAGCGTGTTGCTGCCAATGTGCAGCTCACACAGAGATGGAGCCTGCTGGTCTGCGGCTTTCCCCTTCAGAGCAAGTTATCTCCCATTCAGGTACAAAACAGATGCAAGAACCCAGCCAGGCCAGTGCTCTTGGCTGTTCACAGGACATCTTTAAAAGCTGAATGACAAGCTGTAGAGCAGATGTTCACCCTTGGCAGCAACGACAGCCATGCTGTGATGTATCGTTTTGCTTTTCAGCTCTGGCCAAAAAGGATGCACATTTCCTCCACGCTGTGTTATGTAGAAGAGACTGAACCTGAATGGGGTGGTATTTGCTAACAGACATCAGCAAACTCCTCCGGTAGGAAACCAAGCACTTTACTGGCAGCTCATCAGTGCCCCGAACACCACCACTCAATGACTAACACATTGAATCCCAGAAATGAGACAGCGGTTACTGTTACTTTATGGTTCAGGCATCATTTACAAAAGGCTTTTGGAGGAGTGCAAAAGCAGATTTCTGGAAGAAGCTGGAAGAGGACGAAAGAGCTGCCAGCACTCCCCAGCAGGCTGCAAGCAACAGAGTCGAAAAGAAGGAGAAAAGTGAATGATTTTTGCTAATAAATTACAGTTTGGAAAGGAGTAAAGCCCGCCTCACGGAGCTGATCTGGCGCGGGACACGGCGTCTGTCTTAAATATACACACTTGAAGATGAATCACGTATGTCTCATAAGGACACTGTTCCTAAAATTCGCTCTCCCATAACCGTTTAAGGTTCCTGCTCTGCAATAAAAGATGACGTCATTATTTATGTTAATAAACATAATGGTGCTCAGTTCAAACCTAGGAAACCAGCCTCTTCCCTCTTGAAGTTTAGTAACCCCAGTAACTTTCGTACCAGGTCAGAGACTGGCCAGGGTATAAATAGAAACACAGAAAGATGAGAAAGGTGCAGAAGTGACCCAAACATGTACTTGACACATATTTCCTTTGTTCTTAGAAAACTGGCTAAGTTAAAAGCGATGTAGTACTCAAGGCTCTCACTCTGGCCATATTAGGGAGATTAAACTTCCGCACAGGAGAGCTGCAACCGAAAAGTATTGCCATTATACTAAGCACAAATAGCTTTTTCTTGAACACCGAGCATGCACGAGGCCTCCCCTCTCCCCCCCAGCTTACATTTCATGAGATTTTGGACAGTCAGAGAAAACTCTCCTTCCATATGTTCAGGATGTTAAGATTTCAACCTCCTTGCAGCAGGAAAATAAAGTCATCTTCTTTGTAATGCCACAGCACTGAGCACACACACACACAGTAACGCATGAACTGATCTCTGCCATTGCGGAAAACTGCAGGGATCCCGTAGCAGGTCTTGTTCCTGTCATGTCTGCAGATGCTCTGTTAAGGACTCCAGGGACATAGAGCAATTACTAGGGTTTGTTTCTGCTTTCCAGGAGCAGTTCTGTTTAGGAGAGAATAGAAAGGGATTATTTTTACCTTATAGTTTGGACTTACAGGGTGTGAACTGATGTTTTTCTTCCCACAGAGATACACTGCTGTAACAACTCAGTATTCTAGTGCTTGCAATAGGGGCTCCTTCTGAGCAGTGTACCAATCCCACGGGCTAAGGAGGGTGAGAAGCGGGGCCCAATTAGCAGCACAGCTGGGGCTGCAGAGGCAAAAGGACTGATGTATTTAGGCCACACACTGAGGGCTGCCTAAAGGGTTTTCTTCTTTTGTTTTGGGGGGCTTTGTTGGTTTGTGGGTTTTTTTGCTCTCAGTCTGCTATACTCGACATCTGCTTCTGGTAAAATAAACTCTCTCATTTTCTTTCACATTAAACATAGATTAAAACAGCGCTGTGAACCGCATTGTCTGACTCTGCAGGCCTGTAGGAAGTATCTATGATGCATTTTCCACTCGCATGTGTACAGAGGACAAAACATTTAAGTGAAGATAATTTTTTCCATATATATTATGTACATTATTATATACAAGAGAGAATTAAGACGAAACAAAACTAGAACAAAGATTCTTTGAAGTTTCAAATGAATCTTTGTCTATCTTCGCCATAGGGATGGCTAAAGCAAAGCTCCACAGATGAGGCAACAAATGAGGTGACAGACGCATCAAAGGCATCTCACTCGTAATACACGATTTAGCCAAAGCAGTACTAAGACCACGCAGAGGATGTACTGACACCAACACCATTCTTCCTACAGCAGAATTGGTCCAGAGATCTTACCTTCTCCTGACGTGGTCAGGCACAGGTCCACCCTTGACTGTGCTCTACGCAAGTTCTGCCACTTTGAGCAGTGGAGCTACTGTCAGCAAGGGCAGTGCTCACACCAGCAGTGCTCACACCAGCAGTGCTCACACCACAGCAGCATACGCTCTACTCTGCAAGATGATCTCCACCAAATCTCACCCCACAAGGTTTCCTGAAGTCTGCTTCCTAGAGACCTCAGCAACTAGAAAGGTTTAATAAACCCCCCTGGACATAACCGGCACCTACTTTCTTTACTGTTCACCTGGTCTATGCTGTAAGCAAAGGTTGCAAAAACCTGTGTTGTTGCAAAAAGCAGGAGTCTTATGCACTCGGACAGAGGGAAGCCCATGGACCCAGCTCTCACACAGTGGTGGAAGGTGCTGGCTTTGCATGGGCAACAGGAAGCTGCGGGTCACAGCAGACCCACAGGTCAATGCCAGGAAGGGAAAAAGAATGGAGCAGGCTTCCCATGAGGTTCAGGCCCAGGGCAGGAAAGGAGACACTGTCTCTAAGGCTCCTCTCTTGCAGCACACTGCATCAAAAGCACCTTCCACCTCGCTGCATCCACAGTCACAAGGGGCACACTCCTCCCCGCCCCAGGCAGCTGGGGGCTAGAGGCTACCCACCACCATGCTGGCTGAGGGAAGAAGGCAGCAGAGAGGAACAGAAAAGATAGGGATGCTCTCTCAAGGCCTAAAAGGTACTTTTTCCCTCTGAGGTACAACCCAGGAATGCCCCCATCCTTCCCGCATCTGCTCACTTTGCCCTCCCCTTCCTGATTACCCCCCACCCCATGCCTCTCCTTTGCATTGCATGGGAACTTTCCCCAAAACACAGCGTTTTCCCCTAATTTCCTTCCTCTCAGGATACCTGGAACTTCCTGCTGCCACCCCTCTCGGTGACACAGGCCAGGTCACACTTCTCAGGGCAGCAGCTTATTGTCCATGAAACAAAACAATCACGCACAGAGCACAGGGCTGCTGGGTGCGCACTCGGAAACAACACCACGTATGAGGGCTTTCACATATTGAAGATGACAAGTACCTTATTTCAGCAAAAATAGCCTGACATATTTGAGGGAAAACAGAAGCAGCAACTACCAACAAGGACTCCGTCCAGAAGGCTACAGGAGAAGGACTTTCCATAATGAAGTGTGTGCTGGAAATTTGTGTTTTGACATCTCAAGCGGTCAGGAGAGGCTCCTTGCTCAAAAGAGTCAGTTTTGCAAGCACTGAGCTGTGCAGCATAGTCACAAAAGAAGAAAAAGTCCTTTCCAGCTTCAGCATCACTTTAAAGTTACTGGGAGGCAGCCAGTGTATTTGGGGAAGGTTTTTAAACACCCACTTGCTAACTGAGAGATGCCTCAGCGGAGACATGTGCACACAGCAAACACCATGTGTATCAACTCCAACCTCACCCTTCCAACATGTTGAAATTTAGAAGCTTGAAATAGTTTTACCTGAATCTGTATTGAGAAGCACAAGGTTTATCCTACTAAGACTATACAAGTAAGTAGTTCTATGCAATGCTCTGCTACAGACCTGTTCCTGCTACTTGAATCAAGAAGCCGTGCAAAAACACAGCTTATCACTGAGTGTGTTATTGGTAAAATAGGAGTTCCATAAATACACTCAATATCAATGCTGGACTCCAGCCGAAAGCCAAACCCTGAGGCAGACCGTGGTATAGTGAGATGTAAGAGCAAGACAGTGCTTTCCACTGATGGGCAAGTGTTCAAAGCATTATCACGTGGGTACTGCTGACTACTGGGCTTCAGTTCCCACCCTGGACACTTGCACACGCCGGAGCAAGTGCAATCATGTTTAATGAAATCCCCTTTTGCAACCCATCAGAACCCACATCACAGCCAGTCATCTCAGTCTGTGTGATTGCAGAGAAAACCACAGAGTTACAAGCTGGATGCAAGCAAGGGCACTATATGCCTGAGCCTGTAGACAGCTGTCACTCAGTGATGGGGCAACAACAGCTACAACCAGAGCAGAGCGGTCCACTTGACTCAAAAACCTCCACAGACGCAGCACTGAGCTTGAGCTGCTTTTGAACAGGTAAACTACCTGCACAGAAGATTGACATAGCCACAGGTCTCTGAAGGATTGGCTTTCCCTTTTTCGTATTACAAGGGTCCACTTTCCACCTCCATTAGTCAAAACCAGGAAGGGTGAAGTGGAGCTGTCTCTAACCAGCATTAACAGGATGTGACTCTGCTCTGAGTCATCATCCCCTTTCTCTTCACGTGGAGATGGCTGCTCACACCTGGATCACCGGACACTTACGGTAATACTCAAAACAAACAGACTGCTCTTCCAAGCTTGCTCTTCAGAGGCTGCAGGAAATAACCTTCCCGTTAAACAGTTGTAACTTTAGACTTTCACAGTATCTTCATAACCAAAAGGACTGAAGACCTCCAGTGTGCACTCAGAATCCACAGAATAATACAGCGGTTTTCTGATGAAGTCCCTGGGCCAGCAGGACCTAGGTGAAGCCCTACTTACAGTCCAAGAAATGAAAACATGTAACCCATACAGCTGTGAAGTATGATTCAATACCCAGATACTGTTCTTTACCTTGGAATAAAAAACTTACCATGATTTAGTAATCTCCAGTGAAATGTATTTCATGGGAACTGGAAACCATTTACACTACATGAATGAAATGAAAGCCACTGTTTCATGACTCCATGTGCATGTGAGTAGAACTGAGGTGCCTCAGTTGAGAAAGATCTCTGCCAGCACAGCAGTCCCATCTTCCATCTTGACACACGTTACATCAACACTTCACTAGTAAGTCTCCTTGCCCATCTAAGGGCAGTCGGTAGCAGACACCCAGGAGACCCACATTCCAAGAAGATGCAACATCCTACACATCTGACAAAGCACTTCCATTCTCACCAAAGAAATATCCCAGAAGCACTCATTCTGCTGGAATTATTCCAGTATTTGTTTCTTAATCACATGGGGAAGCATCAGCTCAGGACAAATGATTTTTTACCACTCTTTCTAGATTTGAAATGAGAAGCACCATGTCAGACACTAGAGATTTCTTTGGTTTACTATTTGTCTACCAAGTCTCCTCCTGAACAGGGGCACATGTGCTAAGGAATACCCTCACTCACTGCCAAAGCAGTCTTCCATGTAAAGTAATGATAAGGGAGACTGACCATAATTTGCTATTGGCTAGGAGATGGTTAAGGAACGTTATAACATGATACTACCCTGCAGGTGCACCATAGCAGCAACTTCAAATTTACTGTGTAAACAGAGGATGAGAGCCCTTCAAATCTGAAAGCACTGGAAGCTAAGGAAGGGTTACAATTCATGGAAGTCTGCAGAGGAAGGATGTATTATTACTGCTGCTTCGTGTAGTACAGAGACACCATCACCAGGCTATAAGTGCAATTAAAAAAAACACTGTGAAGTTGCTGCAGGCCACGTTTTCACTTATGGGCCATTACAAGAACTATGAAGTGGAAAAACCTGAGCAATAAATGTCTATCACAATGCCCAGCTATGGCTGATTACAGACAGCTTCTGCAACAGAAACACTGCCAATCCACTGTGACTGCTACAGACAACATTAAACCCAAATGCCTTTAGAATCACACCCAATGCGCCTGGAATATTAATAACCTTTAAGAATGAGCAAACCTTATCACTGCTTTTCACATATAGTATTGCTCAGAAATAAACTAATTCAGTGTTTCTCTTCTTAGTCAAAGGAAGAGCATGCTGCAGTGGTGGTTGAGAGACAGGAATTCAAGCCGAAGTTACTGGTAGATGTTAGGTGCTACCATTATAGCCCATGAAAAGCAGCTAAATGGACGTATTTCACATTTTTTAAAGGCTTTTTATTTTTCCCTTCCAACCCCCCCCCAAAGCCTAATGCATCTGGCAGAAGTTTTTAATGTCACCCCCGATGTTAACTTTTTAAGCAGAGAAATAAAAGCAAGTTCCCCGGGCTCTTACAGCAGGACTTGCCACAGCCTGGAGTAGAACCACACCTCAACTACACCCAGGGGTGGATCCAAACCACACCGCACACAGGGAGGAGACTTCCCTGCCTTAAACTTGCCGAAATCTTGCTGAAAACTATGTAAGTGACTCAGTGAACGTCCTTCTCCTGAGTCAGCACTGAAGCACGGCTCTGGAATTGCATCTGATTGTAGGATTGTTGGTTTTCTTGAAGGATGATCTGTGAATCATAGCCCGAGGGTGTCCGGTCACTAAACAACCTGTAACCCTTGCATGAACTCATCCTCTGTGCCCCCCCTCTCCCTGGGTTTGCATGCAGACCTGTTGGAGCACTGCTTTACCCCCTTACAGAGGAGGGGAGGTCACGTAGCTCTGAAACCCATTTGTACAAAGTAAACAGGTAAAGAGATTCCAATTTTAAGGTAAGTTTTAATGGCTTTCATTAACTAGTAACTTGTCACCTATTGCAGTAAGCAGAGTGCAGCGGGCTATTCCAAAGTGAAGCGCTGGAATTTGGAGTTAGGCTGAATGAAAGACTATGTACAATACAAATCAGCTTTCTGTTGTGTTGTAGGTTTATTCTCATTTTTTACCATTTATTCATCCCAAAAGACATATTGCATATTTGGAACATTTTGAAAGAAGAGCCACTGAATTATTCAAGACAAGTAGTTTTGTCACATCAAAACTGATGACATACCCAAAGTACTTTCCAGAGCAAGAACTCCTTACAAGAAATATAAATAGACTACAAACTTCATAGACGATCTAGCACAAAGAGATTAGAATAGTAAATCCATTCCATACCGAAGGCAGCACTTTACCACTCATAATACGTGTGTGGTGTTTAAAATAAACAAACAAAAATCAATTTCCTAACAGAGGGTACTGAAACAAATACAGGCTTGCTTCTGGATAAACTCTATTCCAATAGAACAGAACAAACTGATCACTTAACCCTTTTCTCTCAAGTTACTGATTAATACGATCAGGTAAGAAAAAGTTACTTTCAGTTTAACCTAAGGTTTGGAGTTGTTCATCTTCATCAGGTACAATGAAGAGATGACGTTCCTGGAAGCACATCCACATTTTCAGTATGTCACCTGACGTGATAAACAATTACATCTCCACACGAACATCTCCATTCCCACAGTTGGGAACCGAGAGTCTCAATTACATCCCCAGTCTCATGGCTAAACGCAAGTCATGATCTATTTCACCACATGCAAGTGCAATCTCAGTACAGCAACGCATACGCATGCACACACACTCTGGTGTGTTAGAACTGTTACGTTTCCAGCTCTGGGGATAACGCTGAGCCGAGCAGTCACATGAATAATTTAGGGTTAGAAACGCCTTACAGAGAGAAGTGGCAGTAATGGGCAACAGCACGATGGGGCTGAGGGAAGAGAGCAGAACGCATGATCCTGGGAAAAGTGCTGGTTTTGCTTCACAGGAAGGTCTAAGCAAACAGCAGAGTAACTATGGGAAGCAACTGGGACAAAATTCAAGATTGCAGAATGATTTATGCCTGTCCAAGCACGTAGAAAATAAAACCCCACATTTAGAAGTTTTTAAAAAAATTGTTTATTGGTGTTATTAAACCAAGAGTTCTGTCAACCTTTTGACTTATATTGAAAAGTGATCACTGCCAGCACTGTAATAATCCCGATTAAAAACCAGATGCAAAAACTAAGAGAAGGAATTATTCTATGAATATTTTTCCTGCTGTACTGCAGGGATCTGGTTTTGGCTCACTATTGTTGAACAGTGTATGATCAATAATCTAGAAAAGCTTCAGTAGTCATCCCTGTTAAAACCCAAAGGGGAAAAAACCCCATGGATGAAGTTCTGAACAGCAATGCGTTGTTGCCTTGGACTGCTTGCCTACAGTGGTTGTTTCTGAACAGTATTGCAAAGTCAGATACCGTGGGGCTGGGGTGATGCAAGGAATGCACAGATTTGATTCAAAAGATTAAAATCCAGGTGATGGAAGTCAGTGATTCCCCAAAAGGGTTTTGTAGGCAGCCAAACAGGAATACCAAAGGAGGATATAAAGCTTATTATCTATTTATAAGATGTAAAGAAATTACTTAAGGACATGTTCTGATCTAGCATCTACTCTTCAAAAAAGAACATTTAGGAAAAGCTGACAAAAATGTAGCGGGATGAAGAAAAAAATTAAAGTCAATCTATACATACAAAGTAAGATTGGAAGCTATTTTGACCATGGTATGTCAAATCCCTGGATCACATTTGCAGTAGTAGAACATCCTCCAAGAGAGATACATTGAATCCAGTGGCTGGGAGCCAAGGCAAGACAAACCGGAATACAGGGTTGGGTTTTGGTTTGTGGGTTTAAGAATACAGTAGTTGCTCAAGTAACACACAAGGACACTTACCTACAGAGGTGACCGATTCTTTTTCTGAAGTTCTTAATGCAAGAATTCTTTCTCTAAAATACATGCTTAACTTCTTGACATTATGGTCTGATGTTGAAGCAGCCGGTGAAGTTTTATGACTGTGATACCCAGAAAAGCAACCAGATACAAGTTCCCTCTACCAACAAATGGAAACTTGAGCCTTCAATGGCCCTTACCACCAAAACCTTTGTTTCAGTTACTCATTTGCCTTCTATTTCTGGGAGCCTTTAGTCACATACTGGTGACAACCAGTTTTCGAAGCAGTAGTGGGTGCATCCCTTTCTCAAGCAGAACTTGTCTATGTGGACAAACCTTTGCTCGCCAAGTTGAACAGTTTGGCACAAACTAAAAACCCAGGAAGGCAGGAAGAACTGGGAGCCCCATGCTGGAGACCACTTGCCCACCAGAGGGAAACAAAAGGAATTTTGTCTCCAGAAGCATATGCAAAGAGGGACTGGGATGAGTAAACCAGCTGGATCTGGGGAATTCAATGCAGCTGTAGGCTGGAAGCAATCACCCTTCAGAGATATAAGTGCAGGAGAGAATATGGCTTTCAATTCTTCCGTATGATCAATTGCTATATTAATAGAGATTCAAAAACCTGAGACAGTTGCTAATGAAATACTAATGGTGCATGAAAAGCCAGAGAGAAAAAAGGCCCCTCATGGAAACTGGCCAGGCACAGCTGCAGAGCTAGTCCAAACTACGATGGCTTCCCAAAAGCTGTTGTGGTGATCTGGTCGTTTAAAGTGCTTGGATGCTGCTGGTGGGATGAATTCAGCAGTGGATTTGTCATGGAGAAGATTCAAGCTGAAGAAATGACTCTTGCAAGCAGTAGAACCCTACAGATTAAGGCATGAGACATTCAAAATCTTATGTAAAGCACTGAAACTCTGAGTAGGTAACATCCTTCAGAAGACTTGATTAGAAAGAAAAGTAATTTGGGATTATACCCCACAAATACACGCACAGATGATTACCTTTGCTTCAGCCATCAGGCATTTGGTACTAAGTCCAACTAAGAGTCTCTTATGAGAAAATTCTGCAATGTATTGTGCAGGATCACAACATTGTGCAATAATTGTGCAGGGTCCATTTAGCACCAAAAAAAATCCAGAGATTCTGCAAGCAGGATCAAGCTGAGACTCTGGAAGAACGTATTTAATTCAGCTACAAGGAACAGGAAAATTAGGCTGTATTTTTTATATATATGTCTATTTTTTAAATAAGAGGCCTGCTGTTGTAGTCCCCATATATATTCTTTTCGAGTTTAAAAGGAAGTGCCTTAGTCAGGACATTAGGACAAAACTGAAGTGTTCAGATATTTTATTATATTAAATCTTCCAAACCAAACTAGCAACTGATAAAACACTTCTCAGACTATTTTTATTAGTAAGAGGAACCTTTTTAAAACCTCAAACTTCAGTGCAAGCTCAGAACACTTGTTTTACAAGTAGAGCATCTTACACATTTGTGAAAAGCTGCTCTTACTACAGTAACTCCAGGGCTTAGCTAATCAAGCCTCTGAACTAAAAAAGAAAGAACCTAAATAAGAGTGTAGAAGAGCACACACATTTACCATTAACAAACACAATGAAACACCAGGAAGGTTTGTGCATAGAGTGCTTGCAAAATAACTCCACTTGCTGCTTTAGTATCAAAGCACTGAGGAACAGCAGCTTCCCAGTTATCCAATTCTTCTCCAGGGATTCTCACAACAACAACAAAAAAGTGAACTGTGCATTTTAGCTCATTCCTGATCATTTTGAACATGCAAGTATCAAGAACTCCTGGGAAAGGCACTATTAGGGTACCACAGGTATACTTGTAAGCACAAACCCCCATGCAATGCGTACTATGCACCTGTGTATATAATATAAATATGCACACATGCACATAATTAAATTAGAAATCTTTCTCCTTTAATACAACCGTGTTGGGTCTCAAATTTCAGCTTTCTGATGCTCTACAGATTTCTGACAACACAGTACTTGTCTTTAATACAAGAACACACTTACGCCACAGGCAGCGTGGCTCAGTATGGGGCACCAACTGCAGTGCAGGCTGGCACCAAGGATGGTCCCAGGGAACCTCCTTCCCTGCCACCAGCCAGGAGGGACCACTGCTCCACCAGGCTCCACTCCACCTCCTCACACCATGGCTACATTCTACTGGCAGGGAGAAGGGAATAGGATCCATTGGAAAAGACACAGTAGCTGAAAGAGGGACAAACGGGAAGATCAAGATGTTAGAAGAGAGAGGAGGCAGCATCAGGCTCCCTTCCCCTCAAAGGACTTTCCACTATCACCCCACTATCTGCAGCCAATCCAATCTCCTCCTGCCAATCCTGCTCCTCCAATCTCACAACCCCTGCCACAGGTGCTATCCACCTTTCAGCTGTGAATACCTTTT
This sequence comes from Pezoporus flaviventris, assembly GCF_033815535.1. Taxonomy (NCBI): domain Eukaryota; kingdom Metazoa; phylum Chordata; class Aves; order Psittaciformes; family Psittacidae; genus Pezoporus; species Pezoporus flaviventris. The sequence goes on along the minus strand of NW_026892569.1, from coordinate 9,420,627 downwards.
TTTCCCCCCATGGCAATACGCTTCCATATTGCCTTCAACGGCTCTCTCCTCCCCTCTTTCTTTCTGAAAACCACAGACAGGAGAGAGATGAGCTAGACAAAATCTTAAACCAGTGCAGTGGTAAAAAAAGTCTTTTGCTATTATTACTGGACATGCTGCAGACATTGTGCCTAGTAACTGTGGCAATACCTAGTGCAAAAGAAACTTAGCATGAATCTTTTGTTTTCAAATGACATTCAACTCAAACATGCATAGGGAGAGTAAAGTTATTTTATTAAATCATGCACATCACGTGTGTTAGTGCAAATAGTTTAATCTGTACTCCAGAAATTCTATTGTATTTTTATATCTTTACAAAATAGATTTAAAACAATTATTTACTTTAAAAAATGTAATTCTGAAGTTAAGCATTTCAGAACAATATTTGCAATAACCTATATACAAGAGGTACTAAGTACCACTGGCATACGAGTGTTCTGTGGTTGGGTGGCTTCCTGCAACTGAAAAGGATGAAATGAATGAACTAAATGACAATATATATTTTTCTACAAGTCACTTGCGGACTTTTTTCCAACTAATAATCCTCCCATTAGTAAATTCCACTTAAGACAGAACCTTTAATTAAAGGACAATGACCCTTAAAACCTCACAAATTATATGCTAAATTTCTATTTAAATATTTAAACTATCTGTCGATTGCCATAACATTCTTAAAAGCCAATTGAATTGTTGAGATTACCTCCCTGTTTTGAAGTCTCCTTTAGCAGAGCCATTTTACTTTACCATTCTTTAGCATATTATTTAAGTCTTTAAGAAACTTTTTTTGACAGAACTGTTGAGCTGAACAAGACAACTACAGTCTACATTTAATTCAGCACTAACTACAGTGATTCCCACCAAAAGTCAGCAAGTAGCAATAGTTATAGTACTTAGATAAGGAAAATAAACTTTGTAATGGGGACCACTGCATCATACTTACAGCCATGTGATGAGGATGCACAAAATTTTACTACCAAATTAAAATCATCTTCACCTGACAATACCCCGTCAGGCAAATGATTCCAATTTTGTAGTATTTTATGTTTCTTTGATTTTTTTCAGCTAATCACAGACGTACTGTAGCAGTTCTCTTAATAAAGTTACGTCAACAAAAGCTTATCTAAAGAGCATCTCCAGCTCAAGTCAGAAAGTATCAAATGACTGAAAAAATAAACTGATACATGTGATATGAGAGAAAGTATTCATACTTTTAAAGAACGTATCTCTTTAAATATATGAAATTTAATAAATTACATTCAAACTAAAGTTAACGTAAGTTGAACCACTGCACTATGTCCATCAAATGACCAAGTACTTGCTCCCAGGAATATCTCAGTTCACTCAAAAACACACACATGCTTACACTCGCACACGCGCACACTAAATACTTTAGGCTGGTCTTCACCATCAATATCTCTATCTTTTTAAGGCTGGACATGAATTGTGTTTATTCCCAAAAATTATTAATAAAGCAATCCTTAATAAAGAAAAGACGCTTCCTTGAAAAGGTGTGATACGTTTTCTTAAGTCTTGTTCCCAACAGCTCAGTGACTTAACAGCAAGTAAAATGGTATACTAGTTTGTATTAAAAAAAAACAGAATCAAAAAAATCATACTGAAAGGCACTGAGCACACTGCATCTGTTTACCAAGTATCTGCAAGGTTACTTGGCTTGGGTGTCCAAATCAGAAATGTATTTTTCCTGTTAAATCTGGCAATCAGATTCTAAAGTAAGTGTCCACAACCCTAGCCATTATAAATAATTTGGTACCGAGAAGCCTACTTTAGGCCACCATTATAGTATTCAGAATCCCAACATACTATTTTAAAACTTGCATGAAATTGTAAGCAAAAATATTGCTCACAGTATGATGAATCACAATTTTATTCCCTCTTTATAGACAGATACATTTTATACAGTTTAAAGCAAATGACCCTACTGCTGTTCTCACGCGGAGCTGTGCTGTATTAAGAGGTAAAAAGGAAGAGAATTAATCTGTTTTCCCTCAGTATATGAATGTTGCCAGCTTCTAAAGGGAGGACGGTGTATGGATTCAACAACAGTTCTCATGGAGAAGCTCTGGTTAGGCCTGGGTACAGCACCACGGCTGTTACAGCAACCAAAGCTGCCATCACAGGCATCCAAGGCCATTGTCTCTGTGTGGAGAGAAAAAAAAAATCAATATCATATTTGTTCTAATTCACACTAATCAGTTTACCCCGTGGTTCCTGAAAGTCCTGAGCTCCTGTTGATAGGCACCACTAAAATGTTACTCATGAACCCTGCTGCAGGCTCATCCTGACTCAGAGCATCACAGTAAACAGTGTTTCTCCAGCAAAGGGAACTCCACAACTCTTCATGACTGAGGATCATCAGGAGAACTTTTGGCAGTACCGTATTTCCAACTTCATTACCATACACACCCCAAAGAGATCTGCTATTAAATGTGTGAATGTTTAAGATGTTTAAAACATTGCTTGTGCCAAGTAATTGCTAGACACAGGTTTATGCAGTACTGACATCTTTTAACTTAGCTTTTGAATGTTTAAATCCAGATGTATAAAGTTCATTTGCAGCAAATCCTAACAACATCATTTCTAACAGACTGTCACAACATTTCATGACAACAACAGCATTTTAGGAAGGACACACTGAGAGACATTAGAGAGGATGCAAGCCGAGAGGTCAGGATACAAACCAACCACCTATTTATCATCTTGTCTTTTTTCCCCATCTTCTTCACAGCAATAGTGAGAAAAAAATAAAGTGTTTAAAGCCAGAGAGGAATTTCTTAGTCCATAAATAGGAACCAAAGCTGTTCACTTTTATTATTAGAGGCAAACTCTTCATTTTTCATAGTTAATTAAGCAATTAAGTTTTCTTACAGGCCCTAGCATATAGCAGCATTGTGCAAAAGGTAGCCCGTTTGCTAAAGACAAACCAAGTTAGAAGCAGCACATTGAGAACCAGTTAGAATGAAATTCATTGTTAGAATTAAAGGAATCACACAGATGTTAAATGATTAGTTGATTGCTCCGCTCATCAGTATCAACAGAATGGCATATTAAATGAAGGGTTTGCTTCAGGTAAAGAAATACCTGTGTATTTCACCATGCACTATTTTATACAGAAATGGCACAAACAGGTGAGAGGGACAAACATACATTGACTGAACAGTAGTGCTTGTACCTTTCGCTACCACAATGGGCCGTAACACCAATACAGGAAAGCCAGGATTAGGCCGATGAATACGGCTGGGACGGGTTGTAATATGGAAGGCTAAAGAAGGGAAGGGATATTAAAAATCACTTTGTGCTATAAATCAATCAGGTAAAGATGATTTAGAGAGGGGAAAATAAGTCAGTGAGTTTTGTTTTAATTGAAATGTATTAAAGACATCTAACATAATACAGCATTATCTAATCTGGTATACACAGTTAGTACACCGTTCTACTCAAATGAACAGGGAAGTTTAAAAATAAAGGGAAGTAAGCAGAAAATGTTCTAAGAAACCTCTTGTCACAACTTGGAATTTAGCTCTTAAAAGCAACACAAATCTTAAACTGATTTGCCTGTATCTTATTTCTAGGTGGTTTTAGTTTTCCTAAGTGATAGGAAATCCCATCTGGATTTCTTAAGGCAAAAAACTTACACCAGACACTGAATTTTTCAGCTACTTCTTCATTCCTTGCTACTTCGCCTTTCCCATTTTCCATCACCAGCCTCCAGGAAAAACAATCTTTTTCCTCCAGTAGTGAATTAATCACAACTATGTACACAGACAAACCCAGTAGCTCAGACATCACTGTGAGACTGTAACATGACTGTATAATCATCACTAGGTTACTATAAAGCAGGGAAGCACATCTTGATTAGAGGTACCACCAAGATCAGCATCTCTGGCAGGTCAGCAGCCTTGCGACCAAACACAGTTCTGAAAACTGATCAAATGTTGGACCTGGGCCAAGCTACCAGCTGGCAAGACTGCAGGGCTCACTTAGCTTATGGCCTCATGAGAAACATCTACACATTCTCTCAGCTACATTCAATTAACTGTGAACTACTTCACATTCTGAATGGACAGACTCAATCCTTAATAGGAGAAAGTAAAAGCAAAAATTCACCTAACTTCTTTTTAAGCTGCCCTTGAAGACATCTGCTTTCTCTGTATCCTAGCCTATGTATTTGTGCACACACACAAAGACAGACAGAGGTTAAGTGCAAACCATGCCAAATATTAAGAACTTGCTCGTGCTGAAGCCACCTTGATTTTGTTCAAATAACTAAATAATAAATTAATGTTTGAAGACTTTCTAAAAATCTATGATTCATAAAATTGCATTCTGTCATGAATTTGTACAAGTCACTTAATCACTGAACCTCTAATATGGTTCAAACCACACAAATCTTACAAGGTATCCTATTATCTACCATTCCATTCAGATTTGTTTTGATCAAGGTAAATATTTAATAGCAATATTATGTGTAACTATTGAAGTAATTTTCATGCAGGATCATTTTTGTGTCATTGGTGCCACAAATCAGAGTGCCACCTTCCCACAGAAAGCATGTTGGAAGAAATAATCAGAGCAGTGTTCAAAAAAGCGCCAGAAATTTAAGTCAACCAGAGCAGCTAATGTTCTCAAACCATTCACATCAATAAATCTGTCACATAAAGCACAACAGGAAATAATCAGCGACTACAAGCATGCAAGCACAAGTAGTACACCACACTGCTAAGCCTTTTAGAACACAACACTGCAATTCTTTTTTTCAAAGTCAAACTTAAGTATAAAACTTTACTATTTAAATGACATCCCAAATGGAGCACAGAGGCCTTGTCTTTTCTAACATTTGTTAGTTCACTGAACAATTCTATGGATTTTTCTATTATTATTGGGTTTTTTTTAATTATACACATTCATGGCTGTGACATCTTGGCAAATGAAGCAGATGATCAATATCCACCACATTAAATGAAATTGCCTCCAAATGATTAAATTTTTCCCCTCATGAACTTATCAATATTTAACAAATCACCTTCTTGTTGAGGAGAACTTAATGAGGTGCTTCACTGAAAATATGCATCTTGTCTTTGAATATGAAGATATGCAAACTCAAATACAGATGGGCTGTAAAAAGGAACAAATCCCACAGTGGGAAGTCCCTTTGTGAGTCACTGTCCTCAGACATGCAGTAGCAGATAATGATTCCAGGATAAGGGGACAATGGTACTTGAAAAATTTGACCTTGGAACTCAGTCAAGTATCAGCGATGCTTCAAATAATCCACAAGACAGAGATGTTTTACATTACTGATTGTGAGTAATGCTTTCTTGAAGAGCAAGCTTCTCCTGTGCGTCCTTAAATGGCTGGATGCTCTTCATCATACCCTGACCTCCAGGTTTCAAATGTTCTAACTAAGTCCTTCTCTGGAAACATATTTGGCAACTGCTGTGGTTCCTGATTTCATCTAAATACTCACCCCAAATTCCTCTTAAAATTTCCCGTACTTTTTAAGGTCTTCTACTTTCACCATGTGCTCCAATTCCCTTCACAGTATTTCTTTCCTTTACTATCCCCCTTTGTCCATTGACCATTTTAATACTGAGATTAATGCTTTCAATACAACAGAAAATCTCACATTCACAATTGTTTATTCAGTGTGACCCCTCCTATTAAAATGGGTGGTTTTTGGTTGTTTCTGACTTCTGCCTGCTTTAGTGACCCAATGTTATCTGAGCACTGCAGAAGAATTCTAAGCAGGAAGCAGTTTCCAAGAGAATTCCAACATTGTGTACCTAAAGAGATGGCTGAAGATGTGAGAAGAGCTTTGAATTCTTTAAATCTTTGACAGCTCTATTATGATAGAGGTTTACACTTGGTATTTGGCTATGGCAAGAGTATTCATACAAACTTTGGGCATCTAGCAGCCAGCTGATTTTAGAGAATAGCCCCTTTAAAACTTTCTCTGCAGACAGAGAAACACTTTTCTAAAAGGCTACTAAAGAACACCCATTATCCCCCTGTTTTGTATTATTCACTGCAGGAGTTACTCATGCTGCACTTATCATAGATGCCATACAGGAAGACAATAAACCAGCCATCCCAGGGTAATAAGGTATCTAAAATAAGGTTATGACCTTGTAATGTCTCTGCCACACCCTTAACATTTGGAGGACTGAAGAAATCTCAGTATAAAAAATAAATAAACCATTGTTCCTAGTTGTAAACTCAATTCTAATGATGCAACGTCTCGAAGTAATTGCAACAGAAAAGAATATTTTCAGTAATGAATAGAAAGGACAGTTTAACTGCACTGTTTACAGCATGAGCCAGTCGGGGATAACCACTGTTAAGAAGCATGAGCCAGAGTAAGAAGGGAACACCCACTGTAATAAACACCAATAAAACAAAGTTGAAAAAGATTTCATAATTTATATGGATACAAGTTTTACTTAGTTCTGGGTCACTAGTATTTAAGCCAGATCTTTCCAAGAGAGCAGATATCTAAGGCCATGTTTAAAACTGTCACACAACTGTACATTTAACTTGCATATTTAGTTGTAACAGCATAATGAGCTGCAAATTTGCACAGATAGTTCCAGAATGGAATTTTGCATATATGGTTCACAGCCTTTTTTCCCCCGTCTTTTTCTATTTGACACCCGTATATTCCCTCAATCAACAGAAGTGCCAGTGTCATAACCCAACTTCCCGACGTTATTTTGTACAGACTTACGTTGTTTCCTTTTTCTTGTAGCAGCTTCAAGTTTTCTTTACATTGTCTGAGCTCCTCTGAGAGTGACTGGTTTTCTTGCTCAGCCATCTCATACTTCGCCTTTAGCTCTGAGAGCACAGTCTGTGTTCTTTCATACTAAAGACAAAGAGAAAAGAGTCTGCAGACCCCTGGACACTCAGCACATGCTTACATTTGCTTTGCGCACACTTCCTTTCCTGTCATCTGCCTAGAGTAACTTCCCTTGTATCAGCATACTCTCTTTTCATAAAAGTAGGGTAGAAAAATCCTAGTTTAGATTTCCATTTTTTTTCAAATGAAGATTTTTGTCCCTAATACTGAAGGGCTGGGATAACTGAAAACAAAGAAATATTAAGAAAATGCAAGTCCTTAATTCATCTCCCATACCAAACAACTACTCATTATCAGATTGAAAAGAGGTGTAGTAACTGAAACAAGAAATAGGGGAACAAGGAGTCCTTTATGTTTAAATAGTGGTCTTAAATAGCGGTCTTAAATCTAAGCTGTAGCTTAAATATCTATACCAATCAAGTGGGTGCAAAAATCAACATTCTATATGAAGAAAATCAAACCCTCCTCACACATAGTATAAGGCATTTAAAAAAAAATTATGCCTTATCACTATCATACCATAATCCTCAGCATGGGTCAAGTACAAACAATAGTGGGTGAATGTGTCCCATGTTCCTATAGCATGGGCAGCTTCTCCTTTTTCAAACTCACATTCAACTTTTTCTATAGATGACAAGCTTTCTAGTAGTCCTCATGACAGGGATTAGGATCAATGACTTTCAGTAGTAGCATTTACCACAGATTTAAAAGATTAGGCATCTTACAAATACATCTGGTTAGAGGCCCACAAACTAACAACAGTGGGTTTTTCAAATTCTGAAAACAGTAAGGAATGTGACATGGATGAATTAATGACAAAACAAAGCAAAGGACTGCAAAAGAAACTAAAACCAGTGACTGGAGAAAACTTCCCTCAAAATGCTCTTAAGAAAAAGCAAGTAACTGCTGGAGACTACGGCCTTCAGCCAGACAATCTTTAGAGGCCAGGCAGATGAAACACATGCTGAAAAAGCTACCTTTTTTCTTATGTACTTGCTAATGATCCTCAGCAGCCTGAAGCGATCCAGGAAGACGAAAGGAGACCTTTGTAAAAATGTGTAGTCCCACTGACAAATAAAAGAGCTTAAATCTAACTAGGAAGATCATACTGACTAAAAAGATTGAATTTTGACTCATAAGAGGTAATGAAACTGTATTCCATGATATTCAGGAAGTCTCTGAATAAGGGTTTACCTGTCTGAACAGCTTAAAAGTAAATTCACAAATATAATGCATGGAGGTAAACTTCAGGAAGTTCTCCAAACACATACAAGTCATTTTACCTGAAAATTTCCTGTTCAGATTTAACCTCCAGTTTCTATTTCTATACTGTCAGCCACCATAAAAGTACTTTCAATAAAAGTATGAAAAAATTCAATTACTGGAAATGGCATTTCTTTTCTTTTAGCTTAAAAATCAAGTCACTGGGCATTTTATTCTCTCAACACAGACATAATGTTCCACGTTACCTCTTTTTGAACATCTTTTGCTTGACTCTCAGCTTCACTGAGTTGGCTTTTTAGACTAGCTGCATCCCGTTGATGTTTTTCTCTCAAAGATCCCATCTGATTTTCAAGTTCCTTTCGAGACATTTCAAGAACACTTATATCGCTGGTTAGCGCTAAACTCTGCTTCTGAGAGCTGAAAAACAAAATCCAATTGATTCCTCATGTGTTTTAAATGCAAACAAAGAAGAGATTTTTTTAAAGCACTTTTCATCCTCCAAAGCTTCACACATTATTTTTATTTAATACGGAAATAGCTTAGAGCAATCCTAAGAGCAGATGATCCCATTGCTTCCCTATACAAAGTATTGACAAAAGGCTGACCATAGTCGTGCTTTTAAATGTATGCGCACATCTTAGTGTGTATAATTAATCATATAATTTAAATAATTTATCATGCATAATTTTAGTTTCTTGCTTTATTTTTATTATTTATCACATACTTATGATATACTCCAAAGTATTTTTGAAGCATATCAGCCCAAGGTTGTCAGAGGTATTTCACTTATTTGCATACATGCTTCTGCTTACTCCAGTTGCATAAGCTAATAGCTAGTATCTTCTGAAGTGTTTAGTACAATTGTGTAATAGGCATAAGCCATTACAAACTTCAGTGTAATAACCAAATAGTGTTAATTTATGCCTGTGCAAGACAAAGAAAAATAAGGGACACAACTTCCGTATCTCCATTGTGAAAAGCCTGTATTTGCTCATGTAACCTTCCATATGAAAAGATAGAAATAAAAAACCCAAAACACAACGAATAAAAACCCCACCAAAAAACAAACAACAAACAAAAAGCAACAAGTGGAAATCGTGGCATGATGGAACAAAAAAAAAAAGGTTTGATACCTGTAAAATAACACACTAATAGAAATATTTTACTGTGGGAAATTTCCATTTTTCAATGAGATCTTACAACAGTGAGGAAGTCAGAAGGAAAAAATAAACCCCAAATCAAACAGCGTGATTGTAAAATTCAGATTTACAATAAAACAAAGTTGCTGTCCCATATTTACTTTGTGAACTGAATTCCATTATCTGAAACTGGAAAACAATGTAATAATGGCTGATGAAGGGATAAGAGAAGTTATTTTGAGGCAGAAGATTTAGACAGCCTTTAGCAATGTCATGTGCACAAATAGAAAAAGAAATACAGTAAAACACAAATACTCCTGCACCCTAAAATCCCTCCTGAAAGATATTATGGCGCTTGTGATAAGAAGGTTTGTACTTCTCTGTTAACCAAAACATGATACAGAACACTGGTTCTGCCCACCATTACTATTTATAATGTGACAGGCTTCCATGAGACACCCTACCATCTGAGAATCATTTTCCAACTGTGAATGCTGAGGAAACTCTAGGTTATGAAATCTATGTGGTTTGTTATCTTTCAAGTAGGAGGACAAATTTTAAATCTAGGTAATTTCACAAAACATGCTTTCGAGTCCTTATTAAAAGCTGCAAAATAAGTCAGGCTGCCTTACGACAATACAACATGACTGATAAGTAATACAGAATCATTTGCAAAACAGAACAAATAGGTGGGTATAACATGGCATGAAAATGTGTTCAGCCCAATACTACGATATAAATAAAATTTCAATGCATTTATTGAAAACACCATCAGAAATCTAGTACCATTTTTGGGAAGAATAAACAACCAAACCCCTCTTCAGCTACTATGATACCCTCCTGGACAAATCCTTTGCGTGCCCTTACCTAGAAAGCTCCTTCTCCTGCCGCTGAAGTTCAGATGAAAGCAAAGTATTTTCCTTCCTTAGTGTAACGCATTCGGCTTCCAGAGCACTCCACTGTGCCTTCAACTTTTCAAGTTCACCTGCAATGAACAGAATTCAACTGCATTGAGTAAAATTATTTTATGACTGCTTCAAGTACCACCAGCTAATAAATGGAGGAACAGCTGGTATCAGTCGTCAATCTCAAATATATGTGATTATAGTCATGGCACATGAATTCTCTCACAAGCACCTATAAAACATTACAATACCTTCTACTGTTAAGAGGTTTGAGAGCAATTAAGCAAGTTAGCACTGCTTTTTTTTAATGCAAACTTTTTCTGAAGCACAAAGGAATAGAAACCAGTCTATTTATGGGTCTGCTCTAGTAGAAACAGTTGTTATATGTTTAGGAACAGTGACAGAAAAGCGTATTTGAAGAAAATAATCTACCAGTCTTGAAAACAGCAAGGAACTAGAAGCACTCGGTACCATGCCTCTGCCACAAGGAACAGAATGCTTAAAGCAATAATTAAAGGGTCAAAACGAGACCTTGGAAACAAGTCAATCCCTGGCAAAATAGATAAAAATCAATGTTACATATGTCTTAGTAATGCAATGAATGGGACTGCAGTCTGAACTGGAAAAAGGCTTCTCTGACAACTTCACAAACATTAACCAGTTCAGAATTTAAAGCATAATTTACAAATACTAGTTTCTCTGTGGCATGTACAAAGTTTCAGCATGAGCTTTTGACCCCTATGAACCCCTGTGAACCCCCCATGTTCTCCAAGACCCAAAGCTGTAGGCCTGGAGTAGTGGCTCGCAACCAGTCCTCATGAGATGTGGGTGCATTACATGTGAAGTGAACACAAATGAGTAAGCCTAAAAGAAGCCCTATGCTGGCTCAACACAACATATTTGTGTATCTCCACATGATGCATTCAGAATAAAGCTTTAAATTTAACATTTTTATGTTAAAAATGAGATGGTATCAACAGTCTAAACAAGCCATAAAATAGATTTATTTGTCTTGAATGAAGCTTTGCTAGAAAAATTAAAAGGTTAGAAGCTACCCAGGGCTTAAATTATACACAAGTTACAAGTCCTTTTGGAAATCTGTGGCAGCATCAGTGGCAGACTCAAACGGTACACGTTTTCCATTCTCCTGAGTGGAATTATACTTGGTCTATTCTTTATATCAAAGGGCACCTAGGTTAATTTAAGCATAATCAACAATTAGTATTTAATGAAGTACACAAAACAGCTTTTGTTACACTACAAGCCTTGATAAATATATATAAATACACATGTGGGTGTATATAGATAAAGTAAATGACTATACATAGAGAGACAGAGTGATTTGAATAACTGAAATCAGATTGAGAAGGCTGCTATGGTTAGCACTGGTCTGTGACACCCTTTTATACAAGTACCTTTTAAGCGCGTAGCCTCTTCCTTCTGCTGATCCTCACACTGCTGGCATCTGAGCTGAAAACTGGCTTGCAGACTGACAATTTCCTTTTCATAATCTGAGGCATCTTTCCGCCACCGTTCAAGTTCCGCTCGCACTGTCTGCAGCTCATCTTGCAGTGCAGAAATATCTGTATCTCTTTCTGATGCTGTCTTTTTTGCTACTTGTTGAAGTGACAGAATCTCATTTTGAGCACTGACAAGTTCATTTCGCGTGCTTGAAACTTCGTTCTCCTTTTCCTCACGAAGATTCTCAATTTCTTCTTGTAACCTTCGCAACTGAGCTGGAAAACATACATTCATGTTAGTATTTTAAAAACTACTCACAGAAAATCTCAAACATGTTATTCCCTTTCTCAACTTGCTGATGTTTAATAAGACTAAAGAATCCAAGAGCAGTTGAAGAGTATATTAATCTTGTCGAATACCCTTAAAAGAGATATGTAAGTGGAGTCATGCATTAGGAGTCAAAAGAAACAAGAATTACAGTTGGACAAGGCTTTCTCAGGCACGGTTGTGCTATGTGTGTGATACTACAGCAACTTTCTAAAATATGAAGCCAAGATTCAGATCCAACTTCACTGTAAGCAAAACAAGTATTATAGAACAAGGATGCTGCATGGTTCAAGGACAAGAAGAAAAGCAAGGCAGTTTGTGTGTCAAGCCAAACGTCTGCAAAGCTACACTGGAAATGTTTGCCTGCTCAGCAATCAGCCTGTGATGTCCATAAATATTTTGAGGTACAGAGTCTAATTTCTACTCCAGTCTCAAGATGCAATGAAGGAAATAAAAATAATTCCTTGCAAAAAGCATATTTCAAAGGACAAGAGGAATTTTTAATTGAAAGAGACAGATGCACCAAACATACTGAACGAAGAAGTCCTTCAGCATCTATGGCTTCCTGTAAATATGCAGCAGTCATGTACACATGAGGTTGCTTTAAATTTCTGCATGAAGCAAAGCTTATGAGTCCCATTCAAACCTGCTTCATTACTAAACACATCTCTGAGAGCAACTATTTTTCATAAATATGCCTGCAAACAGTTGGAAAAAAAAAAAGAGTACAATGCAGAAGAAAGGGAGGATGAAAGAAAGAACATTACTGTTAAAACCCTGCCTGATGGAAGCAAAGTGCTTACTTGCTCAGTGGCTTTGGTTTGCTCTTTAAAGAGCACATATCAGAGTTCAATTACATTTAACTGATTTTTAACACAGGAAAAAGCAATTACTAAGTTAATGAAGAATTGCTGTGAGAAGAGAAGTGCAAAGTTCTTAACATCACTCAAAAACCTAATTTAAGATACTGCAGTGGGTCAGAATTCCACATTTAAAGTTCAATGTTTCAGAAGCAAAGGGCAAAATGAGGACAGTGGAAAGCGTGGGGAAGATAACCATGAGTAACCTTCACGGATTACTCGTATTTATTTTTGTTCTCTCAATCCATTACAGAAGATGACACAGAGAATGTCAGCGACTCTTGTTGTAAACTGATATAGCATAAAAGCTGCTCAAGAGAGACTTGCACTTTCATCACAATTATAGCTCAGTAGCTACATTTACGGTAATGCAGGCAGAATTCACATACGGGTACAATCTAGAAACTCTGCTGTTAGCTGAGGTAGTGAAGAAGAAAAATACAACTTCCCCCTCCCCTCCTCTAAACAGGTTTCAGGAAGACATTTAGCTTATTAGATAAAGAGCCTATGAACTACGCAGTTCCACTCTCTTAAGGAAAAAGACAGTATGGGAAAAAATACAGTTATTATGTATTGTAATACTTAAGAGGTATTATAGACAACAGTTAAGTTAGATTTCACAGCAATTCTGTTTAAGGTTAAATAGTCTGTTCTCTAACAAAGACATCTGCAGCAGGGTTGATTTCTAAATACAACATCACAGAATGGTTTGGGGTGGAAGGAACCTGAAAGATCTTCTAATGATGTTTACTACCACTTCATTTGTTTGGAAATAGTTTCTAAAGGCTTATAGTAACAGAACAGCAAACAAAGTAGTAGATGAGAACAACCTGACAACATAGTACATATTAATAACTGCCTTTCCATGTATCCTTACATTAGAAGCCTTCAACCTACCACACCAACATGTTAGGAAACCATGTTTCTAAAACACCAAGAATTATGACTTGTTAACACAGCAGGTGCTCATTAATGAGCAACAGATTTTTTCAAACCACATCTTCCTGATTATTCTTTTCTTTATCAAGACAAGCTAAATTCCTCCCTCTCAGCAATGCAGTATTTCAAACAGTATTTCCCCCTCCCTTCTGTCTGCATTGTTGATGGACAACTCCCCCTTTAAATGTTCAGGCATTAAAACAAGCATGGTATGACTGAAAAGCCAAACAAATACAAGCAATTCTAAAGTTTGGTGGAATTGTAGAAATAACTTACACAGGAAAATTAGTACCAAAAATACTGGAATGGTTTCTGAAGCACTGGATATAATTTGTAAGAAAACTTCTATTACGTCTCTTATTTATGTAAGCCATTACCTCAGCTCAACTGAATGCTTCACTGCCTTCTTTTTTAAAAAAAGGAATGACAAGTTACTTGAATTTCCTTTCTTTACTTATCTGTTCATCTAAAGAACTTCACATGCAGAGACAGGATCTCAGTTGTTTCTGTGGCACCTTCTCTATGACAAAGACTGAAAGCCACGCAGCACTGGCTTTACTGAGTCCATGAAAATACTTTACAAAATGTTACTGCAAGAAGCTGCCAGGGTTTTTTTCCCCCCACTACAGTTTGCAGGGGCTGCCAAGGGAGAATCCTGACATCCTGACAACTTGGGAAAAGCTGTGAAATGTGTCACACCCTGAGAATTTGGGAAGCAGCAAGCTTCCCAGAACAATGAACATCAGAACACTGAATTACAATGGAGAGAAGCAGAGGAAACATTAGCAAGACTTCACTTTAGAAGGGTTCAGGAAATAGAACAGTACTGAACTGACAAGAAGCATCTTGCAGTTAAGTTTGGTGCTGCCAATCTTCTACACTGATTGTCTTTTTTTTTTTTTTAGTGAGAAAAAAGATTTTTTCCTGCATAGAAATAACTATCCAATTCTAATTTCTAAGTTTTGCTACAGCATTTTTAACTTGGAGAGTTTTCAGTATTAGCAGAGTAAGATTCAAATTTAAATTGCTTCTCTTGTTTTGAAGATGAGTATCATTCAAGCTTCCTTTTCTTACAGCAGCAATGGCAGACTGTAAATACTGTTTGCTTACTTTCATCTAAAACACTGCTATTATATAAACTTCTCAGTGTAACTGATGTACGACAAGTACCACATTCCAGACCAAATTACTGCCCACCCTGTAAAATAATTTGCTAAAGATATTTTGATTTCAACCACTTTTGGGTCCAAACCAAATGATACGCTGACAAAGATCTCGAGGTATGAACCTCCAAGTCTCATAACAATCAATGACTGAGTAGATGGGCAAAGTTAACGCTTGCTCTGAGGAAGTCATAGCAAAGCCCATGATGATTTTAAGGCTAGACAGCCTCTTAACAAATGTGCTCATCACTCACATGCACAGGCTGAAAGAAGCATGATTGGTCATACTGGGTTTTCTAAAAGCACTGACAGTGTCCCACAGAAATTTTACTGCTTGTTCTGAGGTTGGATGTAGACCTGGATTAAAAATGTCTTTAAGAGAATCCTACCAATGAAGTGAAGCACAAAAAATACTAAACCTTCTGAGTGCTCTGAAGATAAAATAGTCACAGTAAGAATCCCTGGATCATTCAAAGCTGAGAAAGACTGAAGAGAGAGGAAGGAGAAGAATTATATGTTACAGATTACATTTTCCCTTTTCTAAGTTATGATTAGAACCACAGGAATTGACAGGCAACACTGCACGATAAAATTCAAAGATACGATGAAAGAAATCAGATATACAACATACACTCAATTAATATTTTCCTTTATTAGTGCTTATGATGCCATGGAAACAGACAAAGCTATACATTTTCCCTAAGGACTAAGGCGAAACAAACACATTCCTACCTTGCAGAACATTTATTTGCTTGTTAGATTCTTCAACTTGCACTCGATAGGCTTTTCTCTCTTCTTCCAATAGTGCTGTAAATGAAAGTGAAAAACGTGCCCAAAAGTTTTAGTAAGAAGTATTTCAGCTGTGTAATTAATTTTAGTCACAACTTCCCCTTAACTGCAAAGATTAAACCAACCATATTATTTCAGTAAGTTATCAAAGCTAGTAACTGTGGTAAGTAGTTTAATAAAAAGTTAATATTAAGACATCATTCCATTATTGTGGTAGTATTATAATTAATTTGAAATTAATATAATCTGTTGCCTGATCCAAAAACTCCACGTGTGCCAAATGCAAACTGGTGTGGGAAAAGGAAAAAAACCTGTAAATACAACCCATAAGGAACACTGAACAATATGCAATTAAACTGGACTATACTATTTCCTGTCAAAAACAACCCACAGATTTGCTGAGGATAAGGATACAGTTATATATCTGACAGGATGAGCTAAACCAAGAACTACCACCGAATACGTTCAATTATGTGCATTACCTGACTGAAACACAGATTTATCAGTATCCGTAGATTAATATATTTAATAAGGATGAAATATACAGAGCTCAAGTATGCATATGTTGGTTTATCTTGAACCAAGAAGTCAGAGCTCAGCCTGTATATAGAGTTTAGAAAAAAAAGCTGAAGTTTCTGACATTCTGTGCAGGAGATATGAACGCTAAGAAACAATTTTTTTACAGTTAGCAAAACTGGACTCCTTTTAATACTACCTGATAAATACAATTTCAACGGATACCCTACACAACCAAGTTGATCTGGGTCTCACCTTGAAGTTCAAAGCATTTTTGTTTACTTGTCCTAGCTAGTTCTTGGGCTTCAATCAGCTCCTTGTGCAGTTGCTGAATTTCTTGCTTAGCCTCAGTCTCTGACTGTGCACCCTGCAATTCATCTGATAAAAGAACATTTTCTTTAAAGCATAAATTTGCACAACAGTTTAATTTGCATGGTCATGTGGTGACTGCCGACATTCTACTCAAATCAACCAAAGTTAGTTAAAGTAAGCACAAAACTGGATTAGGTAAATATTAGCAAAAATATTAATATACTTTTACAAGGAGGAAAACATATGCAAACTTTGAAACATTTATCGTATATAACATGCAGTATAAAACAAACAAAAACCCCAAACAAGAGCATTTTTAAAAACACTGTACAGATTAACAAGGATTCCTGTACCGACAAAAATGAAGGAACATCAAGCATAAGACAAGACTTGACTGGGTTTATAACTTATAAAAGGAAGCCACTCTAACTTCTTCCAGCACACACTCATCAGCAATGATACTGCCTCCCCAGCCCACCCTCCATCCTCCTGCTCCTAGCAGCATGTACCAGCCCTGGAAGGCAGTGTACTGGAACACTCAGACCCAGCCTTGTGCTAGGGCTGGTTAGCGCTACTGGTTTGCTCCTGCCCACCCCTTTCAATCCTGCTCAGCTTCCCCCTCTCCCTCTGTGAACCGTAAGTACAAGGAAAAGAGAAATTTAGGGAAATTTTCTAAACCAAAATTAAGTAAATGAAGAAAAGCTCACCCTATTTCATTCAGCCTAGTGAATACTAAACTAAATTCTGCCCTTAAAATTGTTTTCACTACATCTTAAAATATTAGGTATATTTTTAACATCAGATATCTATGCATGTTATTTAAACTCAAAAACATTTGCTCTTCCTGGCTAGTTCTGTATTAGCTAAAATACATATTAAATACCCCTTGGGCTTATGACTCGAAGTTGCAGACAAATACTTTAAATGCTGAAGACTTGTGGGCATTGAAGAGAGGAAAAATAAGTATTTGTAACTAAAAAGAAGTGTCCTCTAACAGGCACACACGAGAAACTAGCTACAATAACAAAGAGGAAGACAATGCTCTACCCTGCAGGCATCTGCAATGCCAGGAACTGGAGCCAGGAAATTCTCATTCACTAAATTTTCCTTAAGCAGTGTCTGTGCGGAAACAGATCTTCCAGTAGGCACAGACAGCACTAATAAACTACAGAGGCAGAGAGTGAAAGCTTTGTATAAAGCCTATTAGGTGGGAAGGGTAAAGGGGGAAAATCAGGGACAAAAGTCCAGCTGTGCTGGACATAACATAAAATAATGGTTCCCAAACTTTCTCAATCAATAGCCATAGGCAGAGTGAGAACAAAAAGGTAGATGTGTTACACAGCTACTGGTTAATAAACATCTACCACTATAGACCCCACGGATTTGAGATAGAGGCACGTTGCTCAGAATAACCCCCCAAAAGATAAACTATATCAGTTGTCTGCACCTTTCACTAATAAGAAAAATTAATTAAATACAAGCTATAGTTTGGGTCATCAACATGTTTTTGACATCCATATTGACTATATGCACCACCATTAAAGTAACTATAACTTTTCTTTTTGCTGTTTTATTCATTAAAATGTTTATCCAATCATGCTACATTATACGTACTGTACCCTGGTAAGAAAAGAGGTTTTGTTTTTCCTGTTCTCACACTAATGAATTGCTGGGATTGAGCAGGGGTGAGGGCACACAGGCACTTTTAGATGTTTTCAGAACAAAATTATGAAAGCAGAAAGAACAATGAGAACTACATATTACATTCATGTACTTTCTTTTAAGGTTTATTAGAGTTCCAAATCCAAAGTTCTCTTTTCTGAACGTGTTTTGTTCTTAGTTTCTCATGGATAAAGACTTTGGACAATCAGACTTTCAACCCTCCTTAATGAGACTGTTCAGAAGAAATGGATGAGGAAGTTGACAAATTATGCTCAAATCATGTCTTATAAAGAAGCAGTGTCCCAAATCCAACAATGGGCACCCTAAATGAACTTTCTGGTAGACAGTCTTTTCCACTCGATGAAAGCAACCATCATAAAAGATAATACTGCTTCAGAGGACATGAGGAAACCAACTTACGGGACAAAATGATCAGTTTAGCAAAGGCACAATCAAGGTAAAAATTCTTTTCTACTCAAATGCAATAGGGGAATTTCCACATGCCTGACACGGTTCTAAATCCAAAGCCAAGAAATATGAGAATGAGAAAGTATCAGCCTTTCAGTCTTACCCAAACTGAAAATTTAATGTCTTTTAATTGAAAGCAAACATCATTTTTGTGCTAACTCTAGTTTTGAGAAAAATTCCTTAATGAGTAGGATAGCTCTATTTATAAATAATAAAACTATTAAATATCACCAGGCTTAGAATTAGCTCTGTCTACAAGCAAATTCACATCACAAAAACCTTGTTGGAGAACCAATGTAAAAGCTGCAATTAAAAAGAAACAGTACTTGAACAATTTCCAGAACTACTCAGCACTAGACTGTTCTCAGAAAAGTCTAAGGAATTCTACCATTAATTACAACAGGGTAAAAAACTGACTCAGGTGAATTCAGCTAAACAATTAAAACCCTGAGTTTTCTTCAGTGTTGTCCGATGCACATAAACTAAACTGCATCATATATTTCAAATAAAGTACCTGGCTACTGCAACATAAAATAATGGTTCCCTAACATTCTGAATCAGTAGCCCATTGCTGATTTCCAAAGTTTCTCATGTAAACTACCATTATTCAGCAAACGCTCAACTGAAAACAGTACACTCCATGAATCAGTCTTGTAGTTACTATGAAAATATAAGGCAGTTGATAAAAACAAGATGATGAACCTTCCAATGACATTTACTGCTTTCCATCTGTTTAACATTTACCTGTTTGTAACTTTGCAATAATAAGCAGTCACAGCCTGTCTAAATAGAAGTGTCCAGGGAACTGTTCTTAATGGCTAATAGTCATTTATCTCATGGGAAGGAAAAAAAACAGAAAGGCAGATGTACTAATCTGTGACAGCTTTTCCCCTTCTCTTTGCCAGATTGTGACTTGTAGAAAGTTTGAATGCACTCAAAGTTTATTGATATACTTGGAGCAAACTACAGCAATTGAAACTCTCATCGTTTTCTTATTCCTTTAATTTGTTTAACTGTTGGAATTTGCAAAACAAAAAGGAATGCTGCCTTTTCCAGCAGCCATTTCCGCATTCCAGACGCCTGCCAGATCAGAAATGTTCTCACTCTTCCTTAATTATTAGACTGCAGTTGATTTGTTATCCACTTGAAAGTCTCTCTTTGGCAAACACAATCCTTTTTAGGGCAAAGTCAGGCATGTGAAGTAGCCTTCTGACAAAACCTCAAACAGAACTACAGGTTTATAGGCCCCTTCATAAAAATTACGAGGGCAAATGATTCATTATACAGATATGTTTTCATGGTTTCTTGAGAACAAAATAGGGATGCCCACAAATAGCCTCAAGAGAAAAAGAGTTATTCTAATTATTTTAGTTAATTGCAATATGCAGTTCAATAGCAGAGGGGTCTCTGTAAATAGGTATTTTTCTACTAATTCACTTAAAAGTTCAGTAATGGTTATGGTTTAAATCTTTAACTGAGTAAATAAAGACAGATGAAGCAATGAAAATATCCACATTAGCAAAAGACTGCTTCCATGATTTTAGTCCTTCTAAGTTCAGTTAACCCTCCCTGTCATCTTAATATACCCTGAACAGAAAAAGTATAGTTGTGCCTGCTCCTTGCCATGACATGAGACTGTTCTAACACAGGAAGCAGCATGCTCACAGCAGCCTTATCTTGGTGTTGGGCTGTTAAACAAACCCTTCTGACCTAAGTTAAGAAGACTTCATTGCATATAAGGAGAATTCAGGAATTAGTGGGTTTCAGCCTGAGGGGTCCTTGGGCTAACTTTTAATGCAACCGTAGAAGTTAACAGAAATCCAGCAAATTAGGAGCCTGTATTAAAACTATAAAAATCAGAATTGAATTTTGACACGAGCTGAATTCAGTTTCTCTGTGGTACTGTTCATGTACAAAGGGATGTTCTGGCTGTCAATTCAGCGCACGTAACAGTGCTCACAGGAAACAAACTCCTTAATGTGTATCCTATTTTGATACTTACATGCTTTTCAACTGAAATTTTTCATAATCACTACAAACAATATTACCAGATTTTACCTTCCAGCATCGGAAGTCACTGTATATACTTCTTATTAATTGCAGATGGGAGCAAAACCCAAATGGAACACGCTCAGTATCTCAAACACTCCTTTTTTAACCTGCTTTACTAAACTACTGAACTGATATCCACTGGAAAATAGCAAACTCATTTTTAGTTTGCTGTTTAGAAACATATATAATAGATGCAATTTTTGGAAGTCTTTCTGTCGTAAAATTAGACAAAATTTAAACAATTACTGAAAAACCAATCTTTTACAGGTCTCAAGTTTCATTGTGGTTTAATGTCTTTCTGAACCATGAAGAACTGTGAAATTCTTCTTACTTGTGATACAAATGTAAGAATTGTTTTACAGATCTTTTCAGATGTCTAATTGTACAAAAAGCATAAAACTAATTTTCAGTATGCTAAACGCAACAACTAATTAATATCTCACAATTTTTTTCAGCTAATCCATATGTAAATATTAGGTTGCTCATCCAGTTTGCAGTATATGCCTTCAGTGCAAAGAGCAGTAATAGATTTAATTTTATAGCTATGAAGCTCAAAGCTAAGATTCAATCATCATTCTAAATACAGTTACAACAGGAAATTCAAATCTTGATTGTGTTAACCAGAAAAAGATTTTAGATTTTCTTTGTAACCCATCAGGTGCAAAACAACAGAAACATTTGTGACAGTGATGGAAGAAAACGTAAATGTTATAAAATTTGGTAATGCTTAAAACATGTCAGTGATGGGAGAATCACTCCTCCACACAGCTAGGTGCCCTAACATAAGTGCATGCTGAAACTATTTCTCAACTCTCCCTTAGGTTATTCATGTATGTTCCTAAAACAGTGTTGCTGAGTGCAGAAACCAGATTTATGTGTAAGTTATTTCTATACTAACATTCAGAAGTATGCTTTTATATCACAACACCCAAAGGAATCATTATTGATATTAAATGCAACTCTTCCATACTGCGATGATTAAAACATTTGAATCTCAGCGCTCTACTTCAATACATATTTGATAAAAGCCAGGTAGACAAATATATATCTATATACACACACATAGATTCTGCATCTAGAGTTACAAATACAGATTTGTTTACCTTTCAGAAGAGCTACTTTGGCAATAGGTTCATTTAGATCTTGGTCATCCATTTGGGCATCTAAAAATAAACCAAACCCCACACCTTTCAGAGAGCAGGTAGACTGCAGATGGTTTTCATATACGCATTCTTCAAGCAAAGAGAAGCTTCTATATTCTTCTCACTTTACAACAGTTGATTAGGAACTTGCAAAATAGATAATGCTGCTCTAAGCTTGTATCTGGCTCTGCATAATATACCTTCTCTGCTCTTTTAGAAAATGCTTGTGAATAAGTTATTTCCTTAAAACAAGTTAGACATTACAAGAACCTCAGTTAAATACTTACCTGTAGTGTCGTCACTGCTTTTTTCCTTGCTTGGACTAAGAGTGTCTGACAAATCAGATTCTTTTACTCTTGCTTGATTCTCTGCAAGAGACAAGAAAAATCAACTGCAATCAGTAAAACCTTTGTTCAGTCTCTTAATTGTAATTATTGTAATTTCTTCTCTATATCTATCTAAGCACTGTTAAATGACAAAAAAAAAAAACCAACTTTGTTGAAGAAACACTTAAAAACCTGGTGGTTGCTTATTTCTTTGTAAGTCTGGGCTAAAATGGATTCAGCATCACTGAAGTCCTTAATCTAGCCTAGCATCTAACAGGGCATGCAACTGCCTCATGCACAGCTTGAAAATTTTGTCAAGGCTGTATTCTTGCCAGCTGGAACTCTGTGCAAAAGCTGATTCACTCAGGGAACAAATAAGAAAAAAACTCCTAGAACAATGCAGATACTGTAAGAGGTCAGAAAGAAACTGGCGTTAAGAACAAAGCTGTGCTTCAGTATTTTTGATAAATAAAATAATAGCAAAAACTCTTGTATATACCGTACTGTTAAAAGAAATTGTAGCATGAACCAGTAGGGAATCACAGAAGTCTAAATACACTAATTTCTAGACAGAATTTTCAGTTTTAATTTTATTAAGAGAACGCATTCTTTGTCCTTTCCACCAAAAACTACCTCCATGAAATAGTTGTTAATACACAATTCACCACATTATTACATGCAGTTTAGTGAAGCCACACAGTTGGTTTTGGTTTGTGTTCACTTAACCAGTTCTAGATTTTTAACTGAGACCAGACATTTTCAAAAGGAGAGGGGATTTAATTATACCAGTGCATCCTTTCCCATACAAAATTATCCCTGACTCAGAGAAGGCACACCATCGCTCGTGTGGGCAAACCCAGTAAGTCTGTCAGCAAGGAACCATGTCACCAACGTGCAGCTGAGGTTACACAGAATGAAGTCTTTCTTCGCTGACACCTCAGAGCCTTAGTTTGACAGCATCACTGCCCACCCAAGGATTAAGAGAGTCTCAAA
Organism: Pezoporus flaviventris; assembly: GCF_033815535.1. Classification (NCBI taxonomy): domain Eukaryota; kingdom Metazoa; phylum Chordata; class Aves; order Psittaciformes; family Psittacidae; genus Pezoporus; species Pezoporus flaviventris. Next base: position 9,397,439 of record NW_026892569.1, on the reverse strand, counting down.
TTCCAGGCAGAGATACACAGATATAGACATAAAAAGGCATCATTACAACTTTCCCAGTTTACAGACTTTTACCATACATTCAGAAAAGCACAATGAACACGAATAATTTCTTCACATGCAGACAGATACTGTAGATGCAACAAAAAAGTACTAGGACACAGGAAGAAAGATACACAGCAATAAATAAATCAAGTGTGTTATACCAGCAGAATTAGTACATGGAAAGATGTAAAAACAGGAGTAATGAGAAAGCTTGTGTTAATTATTTTTTCAAGTAACAAGAGAACAAACTGAACATCCCCAAAATGAGAAAAGTGGAAACTGAAGATGACCTGTGCACCTGCACAGGGAAATGAGCAAGACGACAAATCACAGAGGTTAGTAAGAAGATAAATCTTTCACCTAACAGGAAATTTTTTCTATTTCTCTGTGCCAGAGTAACATCCACTTGTACATGAAGCAGATGGTGGCAAATACAAACCAAGCACCTCACTGAGAGCCAAACTTTCTACCCTAATGGAACCGAAATCGCTGGAGAAGAAGTAGGGTAAAGCATCCATACATTTAATGCATAATAGAGGTTCAGACCTGGCAGCTATTCCAAACATCTCTCTTATGACTTCAGCAGCCTTCAAAGCTCATAACGACAGGACTAGTTAAAAACCTGATGTTTAGGGTGGCTCTTTGCTAAAACAAAGAAAGCACTTCCCTATTTTAAGGAATAAGGGTTTTAACTAATATCTGAAGATGCTACAACACAAAACATTATACATACACCAAAGAATCAAGCTCACAAGACTGCCATTACAACCATAATAATCGCTAATCCAAGAAATAAATTCTTTTAAAAATATTAAGAAAATTTCATCCTAAAAGCCTCACCCATGTCGCTTATGTTAGTGGCCGATCCAGAAGTGCCAAGCTGAGCACTGTGTGTATCCAACTAACTTTACCATATCTGGTCATACATGGAAACGAGCTTTCCTGCTCTGTGCAAAATGGGAGGAACAGAGCAAGTTCCAACTGCTGATTTAATTCTCTCTCCCCCCTCCACCTCCCTCTCGTACTCCCCTCCCACCCACCCTTGGTTACACCAGCTTCTCCCTCCCTCCTATCCTCCTATCCCTGAAACAAGGAACAAGATCAGGCACCAGAGCAAAGATGCATCAGTGTCTGTATTTGAAACAGCAGAAGTCAAAAAGAGAAGTGATTTATAAACTTGCTTCCTATTCTGGAACCAGAGTCATAAGCACAAAACTCTTTCCTGTACTATATTATTTCACAGCAGATGTCCATATTTCCCATAATAAAACTAGGTTGAATAAATATAGCCAAAATGCCGAAGTATATTAAAACATGTTGACATCATACTTACTTGATGAGTTAGAATATATTAACAAACACTAAAAATAGCTCACCGCCTTGCAAGATAATTGGCATGCAAGTGTTACGTTACAGTTATAGCATGCATTCTTCTGCCAAATATGGCACGTTGTCTATAGCTTACATATAGAAACAAATTAAAGGTGCAATATCACACATTAAGGCGACAGAAGATAAACTGAAGCGTCTCCAAAATAGAACTTTTAACAAGGCAGGATTTACTCAATACAGGAACACTTTGCAGAAGGACAGAGGGTAAAGAAATGAGTTAGTGTGTCTAGACATTAATAAATGCTACAGAAATGGAGTCAGCCTACAAGTGCAAACAACCTACAATATTAGGCACATGGGAAATACTGATCTGCACACGGCAGCATTCCTGATTTTGGCACTGCGAGATAAGGATGACTGTTCCTTGACAAGATAAATCTTTTTTAATTAGCTCCTTGTATTTCACTTAGGGTTTCTTTTACAGAAAAGAGTTAAGAGATGCACAGATATATTTCACTTGGAAAAGGCACATTTTTGAGATAATGGTTATTTTAAAGTTATGAAGGTGTAAGTTAGAAAAAAGTCAAATGAAAACACACTTTAACTTAAAGCTTAAAGTGAGACCAAGCATTATTTCTATTTAGTCCGAAATAAAACCAAAAACCCATTTGACATTTATACAGACACTAAAGATTTAAATCCATTTATGAAAATCATTATTATTTTTCTTAATGCACGTTCAGGTAAGAACTCAGTTAAAACCGAGACTTTCATTTCATGCACTCAGTGTTCAAAAATCACTTCCTTTAAATCCTTTTACCCTACAGGTAGTATATGAAGCTAAGTTCAGTAAAGAAGAAACCTCCCCTTTATCGATTTTTGTTTTTTCTCATGTGATTATTCAACAAAACTCCAACTGCTAGTTTAACACAGAACATGCACTGAAGTGACACAAAAAAAACATGCTTCAAGAAACAGTCAGAGAATCCAGAAGTCTAACCTTTCAAAAGCTTTGTTTCTTCCACTTTGGTTAGATGTCCTTCGTCTATGATCTTGTCTGCCAAACAAAATAAGTGTTACTTCCAAGCTCAAATTAAGCAAGCAAAAGCTCTGCACGCATCTATGTAGACTACATTCCATGACCAAATTAAAACCTGATAATATTACTTCCTACTCGGGCTTGAACAAAAACTTTATTCTGGCATGGAATAATGAAACAGAGCACACAAGGCTACTGGAACTTTGTTATACAGTGCATAATTATTTCTTCTGCAATTTATTAACTTACATTACTAATGCTTCAGCTCACTAATGAGAAGTTAGGAAAATTCATTTTTATGAGTTTTTTTTTTTTTAACTCTAACTGGGAGCACTAAATAATTAATACATTTCTCAAGTTATCAATAAAGGAATTCCAAGAGCTGGTTGCCTGAAATAGATATCTACCTGACACAGCAGAAATCTAGAAATATGCCACAGTAATACAGCAACTGAGGCTCACTTCACATCACAACTGCCTATGAAAGATACACAGGAACAGCCCTTCTAAGCTTAAAACTTTCAGAGAGCTGCACACAATTCCACATTCAGGTTGACAAAATTGAGCTTACAGGTAACATTGACAGGGAAGCCTATTCATGTATGCCAGGTGTATAAAAACCTAAACCACAGATTTTGAGACTAGACTGCTAATGTCATCCTATCTCCAGGAAGGACATGAAGACAGACAGTAAGACCAAGGGAAGAACTGATTTAGACTAATCAAAGACTCTAAAAGAACTATTAAAACAGTAGTTAATTTCTTTTTCAGAGATGTCATTATTTCAAATTCCTTAAGAATGAGCCAGCAATGCCAACATGCAAAATTATCAAGGGTCACATATCTTCCAGATCACATCATCAGTTTCTACGAAGTAGACCCTGCAATTCAGACAATGTTGAAAGCTGTTAACACCCACTGAAGCACCCAGTTTAAAGTTGCTTCTGCCTCCCGCTGTGCCCTCTCTGCCAGATTCTCAATCATCAGGCAGGGAACTGAGTTTACTGGCTACTCCCCGTGCTATTAACAGGTAACAGACGCCGAGGAGACTGCAAGAGCAGCACAAAGAGTTCAGATTAAGGAAGCTGGATGACAGTAAAACCTTTTCAAATTTTGAATCAAAAAAATGATTGCAGCTGCAAGTTTCTCTGATGATTAAGAAGTCTCTGCACTCCTCCAATAGCATGGTGCTGTAACCATTACAATCTAAGGACAGAGGCAGGACAGGAATTGCAGGGAGGTATCTTTTTCAGCTCCAGACAGCAGAAACGTTTTCAGACAAAACCCTCCCGAAGTCTGAAGAAGGGTTTGAATGGCCAAAAGCTTGTTCTGTCCCCTTCCTTACCCCACAGCCAGACAAACCAGCCTAAAAGAGCTATTATTTTCTTCATCTACTTTATACATCTACAAATACTGTACTGCATTCCTATAACTTTTTACAAATAACTGTTTCAGAAATGCACTGAACAGCAAACTGGATTTTCAGGACTGGCTTCAGATCTCAAGCAACTGCCGGAGATCACTCATCATCTAAGTTCAGAACAGCCTCAAGTTCATCAGAGGTGGTGAAAGTCACTGTGCCTAGATTGAGGAAGGCATCGCAGAGAGAATCAAGTTACTGCAGCCACAAGTGAGGAGTTACTGAGTGATACCATGAGCCCTCTTCCACTTAAAAAATAAAAATATCCAAACAAAACTCCGCATATGTGATTATTCCAGGACTCAGCTGAGGCTGGAAGGGGGGTGGGGAGAATGGAAACAACAAAGCAGCTAAGGAATTCTGCCCTTATGTCTGAAAAAATGAGGTGAATGCAAAAACCCTACACTCAGTGTAGCTATCAGCTGCTTGATCTGAAGGGTAACACTTCATCTATGCTACACTGTTAGCTTAAAATGAGCTTCTAGAATCACTTCACAGAAGAAGAGTGATTATTAGAATTGACGGATCTTGGGGTTTTCATAATTCAGTAACTGTTAAAATCAGAATAATTCTAGTACAAGACAAAGAAACTATAGGCTTCTTGACCCAGATGGTTTTCCAAACCACCTCTTTACATTTTAAGGATGGGTTTCCAAATCATCTCTTTACATTTTAAGGGTTGTCAATTGTATGACTAAAAAAAATCTGCAGACAAATTTTGGTGGCTTTACTGGTTTCTAATGGCCGTTATGAATTTCAACAATTGTACAAAAGTTTTCTTCTTGACACTATTTCTTCAGCAAAGAACTTCAGCAGTAACACACAAGTCCCCTTGTCCAGTGTGACCCAAAGCTGGCAGAGCCAGTATTTTTCAGTTGGTGGCCAACATCTCTCCTAATGTACCAAACAAATAACCATTCCCTGTATTTTAACATATTACCATGAGTGTATTTCAAAGCTAATAAATTTGTTAATTTCACCATTCCCATGGATATTTCTGTAATAAACAGACACCTGGATGACTGATGTCATTGAACTACATACAATCTTATTCAGCACTGCACCCTAAGTCACTAAAATTGGCAGAATCCAGAGAAAAAGTAAAAGCAGATGTACATTTATGGCACTGGAATAGGTTGCCCAGGGAGGTTGTGAATGCTCCATCCCTGGCAGTGTTCAACACCAGGTTGGACGAGGCCTTGGGTGATATGATTTAGCGTGAGATGTCCCTGCCCACGGCAGGGGGGTTGGAACTAGATGATCTTAAGGTCCTTTCCTACCTTAACAATTCTATGATTCTATGATTCTATCTTTTAAACTCCCCTTTTTCAGAACTCTGCATCTTTTCATGTTACTATTTCAGAAAACTTCATAAACATGTTTTTTTTCTTACTCTATCTACATTTTCCCCAAATTAAGACGTGCATTTTTAGCTACCAAAATATAAATTGGGGTGAGGATCTTAGCTTTAATTTCTGGAACAAACAATTTCAATCTTTCATGCTATCCAGTCATTCCTTAACAGAAAGCAAAGAGTTACTGACGTATCATAAATAGTAATTTTTACCAAAACAATCTGCTTTGACGTTAAGCTTTTGGCTCATCTTTAAGATAGTCTGTGGTTCTTTTTGCTGATGAATGCAGTTCAAAGGCAGCTTTCCTTTAAGTTTTTAGGCATTTCCTATCTTTTCAATTTAAGAACTCCCTTTTGATTTAGGCTGCCTATGACTAAGTGTAATGTAACAATACATTTATGGTTTTGTACCAAATCAGTCTTTGAAAGAGGACAGTTTTTAAGACCAGTGAAAAGAAACGTGGCCTTCAACACACAAATTTCAAACCATCTGAACCAAAGTGATGCTAAGAAGCTTTAATTTTACTTGCCACCTGCAAGTCATAAATTCATTAAAAAGTTGATAATAGCCATTCAATCCATCCAAAACCTATTGCAATTCAGATAAAGAAATTAAATTAAAAAAAAAACTTAGAAAAAAAGGCAAAAAAAAATTTTACTTTTATTTAAAATCATAAATGCAACAATCACAAAATGAAGAATAAGGAAGCAAATAAAAGACGACTCCTGCTGGAGCCAGCTCTCTTTCTCGTCTATGCACCATCACCATTTTGGTAGTAATTCATGTACTAATCAAAAAGAAGTACCATGACTTTTGCTGTTGATGTCAGTGGTTTTCATCAGTGGTTACTAAAAAAAGTGATGAAATGAGCAACACGTGAACTGCATGTAATGATCAGAAAGTAACAGACTTCCCAGATCATTGAGAGCAAACTTTCACACCATTCTACAGATGTTGTAGGTAAGGACAGATTACCGGGTATCGTTAGCCATATTCTGCTTAAAAAATAGGAATAAATAAAAAATATCTTTAAAAACCTACAGAAGCCAGATTTTACAAACAACACTACCAAAGTTTAGCATTTGCGCTGCACTGCAGCTAAGACTGTGCTTAGTTGTTTCTCCCCCCCAAAAAAAAATTCTAGCGCTACTACTTTGAAAGGTCTTTTAACTGCTCTTACCTGATAACCACTTTCAATTGACTTGTATCTCTGTAGCAACTATTCATACAGAATACTGTTTAATCATCTAAATTTACTTCTTGTGTTACCTTGCGTACACCCCGCTTCCTTGATTCAAGCTGGTTTTCCTCATTTCTCTGCTTGTGCTTACCCGATTTAAGAGCTGCTTCTCCAGAACCATGGAGACATGCACTTTCCCCACCGCACCAGCACAAGTTAGAACTTTCTCTTCTAAACAAACCACATAGTTGTCTCAATTCTCCTTCTGTTTTAGATTTCCCTTGTGGTTTGTAGATCCTACAGCTTTAACTCCTCTACTTCTATTACAAAACAGTACACCCTACATAAAACTACTTCAATGAGTGACTCTTTGTTTCTGGGAGTTTTATTGAATTATTATTTTTTTAAATAATAAACCTGCTCCTCTCCCAGTACATAAACCTTGGGGCCAAAAAAAGCTTAGTATCAAGTGATGAATTACATATACTGCCAATCTGTATGATATCGTTCTACATGTAACTATTTGCAGCATGTCTTAAAACTCCACTTCCTGGCGATCTCTGCAACTATACTTTTTCTCCCCACTAGTTTCCAACCCTCACTGCTGCAGAGAGCAAAGAGCAGGAGTACAGCTGAAGGGTAGCTCTTATATATAACATGAAAATAATAGGCCTTGCAGTTTGCAGTTTAACCTCATGGTTTTGTGGGGCCTGAGTAAACGTATTTGAATTTGGGAAAGGTAAACTTTCAGTCCAGGAATACAAACATGATCTGCTGACTTGGAACCTCTTTTTGTTCTTGATCAGATAGTAAACTAGTTATTCTGTTGCAAAAATATGCTGAATACTGAACCCTTTGAAGTTGCATTCATTCTTCAAAAACTGATTCAATTGAGGCCTTACAGCGTCTTTACTCAAGCTTTCACTCCCTCAAGAAAGGGAAGGCATACGTAAATTGATCTTTACTTTAATCTCTTATTAGTACTTCAATTGCGTGTTAGAATCTTTTACTAGATCCCAATGGTAACTTTTGCTTCTCAGTACTGACAAGACTGCTCACATTTAGTTTGCAGAGGTGATAGTAATACAAGTTTTGCTAAAATAGGTTAAGCTAAAATCCAAACAATGAAATTAGGCAACCAATTTGTATTTGAACATCACTCAGCGTGCTCTTCATTGTCAGTCTAGACAAAAAATAATTCTACTCAAACATTTAATTTCAGTTCATTTTAGATACCAAATAAAGAGCATTCATGCAAGATCACTGCAAAATTTAAGATTATTTTAAACTTCAGCCTAACAGAAGACAACCTTTAGCAGTAACTGCCATTCAGTTTGCAGCACTGAAACCCATATCAGAAGGAGTAAAGTCAGCTAAGTCTGTTACACTTCCTTATTGAAACTTAAAAGGGAAGAGTCCAATAAGCATGTCAAAAAAAGATACTGTCTTACTGCTGCTCATCAATACTTCACTCTGCTCAACTCTAGGTACATAAAGTCTGTAAACTGTAAAGTCAAAACACAATTCTTATGCTACAAAGGAGTTTCCTTTGAAGTTAAATAGCACTTTTTGCTCTTCATCCTAATGGTATTTTTCTCTCAGTGGACAAAAAGTATTAACATCTTCAGTTTTTCTTTAATTACAGACATTACGACTGTGCAGATTCATTACACATTATCAAAAGTTATTTTCTTTGAAAAACATTTCTCATTCCAGAATAACACATCTTTCTAAAGACTGGCATTGCATATTAGCTTTCTGTTTTTTTAAAAGAACCTTAGATTTCCACATAAAATTTAAGGTCTTGCTTTCCTTTTTGCTCTTTGTAACAATTAATTTGAAGACTGTGTAAAGCAATATCAGATAAATTGTAGGCATGCGGAATGAAGAAAAGGAATCACTACCTTATCTCTGTCCTGCTGCTGCCTGTGATGTTTGCTTAAACTGACAGCATTACAATTTTCACTTCTTAATTTGTAACAGGATAAAAAATTACACTCAGTTTTAATCACCATGTGGCAACATTACCACCCCTTTATTGATCAGAGGACAATAATTGATTAACTGCCAAGAATACACAATGTGATCATTGCTTCACATGAGCAAAGATAAGCTCTTACTACTACTACAGGCATGTGCTTAATATCCCAATGCCACAATTCTATGCATAGAAAATTTCTGCTACCACAGAAATATTGAAATAGTAGTGACAAATTGTGATTTCTATCCAACCTTTCTGGGTTTTCTGTTGTTTTTAAAGCAAATGTGATGAACACTCTTGTACTCACTCTGACATTCTATGAACTGATGAATAAAAGTGCAGACCCCTCCACTCTTTGAAAGAAAGTGCTCTAGTAAAGAAAGAAACACTTAAGTTTACATCTTCTTATCATTTTTCAAATTGATGCAACAAAAAATTTGAAAGGTATGTTAACAATATTTGTAATTGCTTATTTACAGTGAACTTTTGAAATCCAAGTCAATATGCAAGCAGACAAGACATGTAACTGAAATGATGCCTGAGTGATACTAAGAAATAGATCACTATTTTGAACTGATCAGAAGTACTTCAACTGCATTTTCAAGGGGTACTTTTAAATGCTAAAATCTAATCACAGTTCTTAAGCATAAAAGAAGCCCCTTATCTCAATAGAATCTATGTTAAAAACCCCAACTTCATTCAACAGAAGTTAGTAAGAACCAATTATTAAAAGTGCAAATGTTCTGCATTTGGTATATTGCTTTTTCAGACTGGGTGATAACAAATAACATCCACTAAAATTCCATGGATAATTTCATATTTTTGGCAAAAAGATTAATACACACAAGTGATATTTAAATCACAACAAATTTAGCATACAGAAGATGCTACACTTCTGAAACATGCAACTCTATAGCACTGATGCCTCCAGCCTCCTCCTATGTTTTAATTCCTAATTGGACATACATAAGTAACAAATCCACGCACTGAAGAACTAAGAAAACATTACTTAACCTATATTCTTCAGCAGCTTTTATTAGCTTTGAAAGGGCACTGAAGTTTCTCTTTAGTCTTCATACTTACTCTTCCCTAATACCCTCTTGAAACTAAAAACATTTATCTTCAGTGTTGCTGAGTATCTCCCTTTGTTTTTTAAACAAAGTTTCACTGCACAGAAATAACATTATTTGAAAGGACAGTTCTTCAGTAGACATCCTAAAACTGGGCTCAATTTCCAGTTTTATCCAAGCCCTGCTATATATAACCTTGTTCAGCTCCCAACTCCCAACAGAATCTAGCATCTCTTCACATAAAAAGGTGCTAATGCTTCCCTTCTAAAAAATCCCTTGACCTCAAGAGCCTAGCAAACTGAAAATGTTGCTTTTCAGTATACAAACTGTCAAAACGTGTTACATCCTAACAAAACTGTTCAACCACTCCCTTTTGCTATCACAAGCTTAGCTGTTAAGATCCATTATGTAATGTTTTACTATATTTCAAAGCCACTCTAAAAAGCAACCTTTTTTTCTACCCCAAGGGGCAGGGCTTTTAAAAGACAGCACCATGGCTATAATACTTATTTTCCATATTTAAACTTTTTCTTTTAAGCCTTTTTATATGATCCTCTAAGTGACAGTATAGAAATTTCTCCTATCTTTCTTTACACAATATATGGCTCACAAAACTTAAATATGAAAGCCAGGTGTGGTGCAACTCACTGAGAAACATACCACTTACTGAAATAACTCGGTTGTACGCTACCTTTATCAGTGGCTGATGTATAAGCAAGTCACTCTCTTCTGCACCAGAACTTTCATATGTGCAAAGAGAGAAAATGAATGCCTGACCCTCACCATCTTAATAACACTTTATTATAAAAAGCCTCTAGAGAGACTGTAACATGAGTTCTTAGTTCCTCTACTCTGAGTACAGCTCTTTTAATGTTATGGCCAGCCACAGCAAAAAACTAATGTAAAATCCTTACTCTTGCAGCAGCTAGGTAGTGTGCCTACAAACATACCTTGAGCACCTGACCTGAAGTTTTGAAATAGAGACACAAAGGGAACCTTAAAAAGTATTTTACGTGATTTTACCATTTTCCCCTGACAGGGGGAGGAGGAAGGCATGTATACCTCTGTATACAAATAGAGGAAACCTTCTTTTATTCCCCTACAGGCTACACAGCACAAACCAAATTGACTTTCTGACTTCTGCTTCTGCCTTTAACATGTTATACACCGTGAAGTCTTAGTTCATCTAAAATAATGCAAGACTACCCAGCAAAAAACCCTCAGTAACTGCTTCCTGCTGCTTTCAAGAGGACAAATACAAAATCTGGCAGAGAATGTCATCTGTCATTATATGATTAAAGGACAGAAGATACAGAAAAGCATAGACTACCATGAAGAGAACAGAGGCCAAAAGCTGTAAACTGCCAAGGAAATGTGGATGGACCAGGTATAGCAGAGATGCAGAAGAAAGTGGTACAACAGGCATAATAATGGAAAACTAAAATATAAAATAATAAAATAGTAAGTTAGGTGTGCGACAGAAGAAGGTGATAGACTGTATAAACACACAGAACGCCAACTTGAATGAGCAGTTACATGTTGTCTATATTCACAAAGAAGAAGAAATTGGCAGACAGCTTCCTGAAACTCCGAGGTTTAAGCACAAGTTCTACTGTTACTCATAAGTTCTACTGTTACTCATAAGTTCTACTGTTACTCATAGGATGGAGGAACCTGTATTTTCATGCATCCACCCAGATGACACTTAGTCTATGCAATCCAAAATAAGTCAAAGAGAGATTGCTTCTTCAACTTTGACAAAAAGTATCAGTGATACAATGATTTTTTTTTTTACAACCACAAAATAATGATTTCAATTTTGAAATAGTATTTCAGACAGTTTTCAAACTCAGACTGATAAGAGATAGCAGTATTTAAAAACCTAACAGGACATCCCTACCAATAACTTTAAAACACATTAAAAAAGTGTTTGTTAAAAAAAAACATATTTAGTGTGATGTTATCAATTATTTTGCTATAAAACTATATGTATTTGCACTTGGAGCTTGAAAGCTTTTCCTGAAGTTTCAGTTTAGCTCTAGACTACTTTTGTTCCCAGTATTGCATGTTTTTTTCTAATAGCCTCTAACAATCCAGCTTTCAAAATCTTTTTATGGTTTACATGATTAGAATGAAGAATATATCCCTATATATTACCCCAGTTTTGCTTTGTAAAGAAGCTAACTCTTTTGTGGGGTGGAAGACTTAAAATACATTAAAAAAAAATAAATAATTATTTCTTAACCATTCTATCAAGCATTAACACTATTACCAACCAAAAATTATTTATCAGCAAGATGGATCAATCTAACTAAAGCCTAAGTATGGCAGTCTAGAGAACTGGAAACAGATATTAAGCGTCCTGGCTTCCAGTATCAGCGTACATCATAACTAAGTGTCTAAAATGTTAGGACATAAAGGAGTAACTGGTACTCAGATTAAGTGGAAGTTTTTGTACAGTTCCTCTCAATGTTTAACAATCTCTCCTCCTGCTCCAAATAAGAACTAGATGCAAAGTTATGCCATGATTAACTTTTTATTTTGCTACTGGTCTCCCTAGTTAAGAAGCTCTTAATTTGTAATTAAAAGAAAAACCAAAAGCTAAGAGCTAGAGCATAGACAGTTGTAAAATTTTGTTTAAAAAAGGTATACAGTAATCCTTAAACACTGTACTGGTTGAAATTACAAGTTCTCTATTTAGGTGCCCCAACCTTCTAATACTAGCACCATTCCCCAGAGCTTTCACTAGCCAGCAAGACACAGCGAATGCTCATGAAAGTTACATCAAGGGAAAAATATAAACTGACATAAAAGGACAAAAATATCTTAACCAATAGAACAATTTAGTGAATTTAGAACCATAACTGGAATAACCTTTGCTATACGTGATACTGGGCATATTCTTAACAGACAATTCTATTAAAGAAAACTTCAAGTGTATGCTAAGACACATTAGTTAAAATACTTCGCTTTAACTAAAAAAAGCTTTTTTTAAAAAAAAAAAAATAATCAGTTCAATCTGTTTTCATTCCTGTTTAACATAAAAGATAGTGCTTTCTTTTAAAAAGTTAGCTTCTGCTATTTCTGTATTTCATATACTTGCATTTTTTGGCAAGTTATGGTTAGGAAAAAATATGTTTTGTTAACTTTACTTACCATACCCAATTTACTAGAAAAATGGTGTGTGTCTGTGTGGCAAGGAAAAGTAAAATTAAAGGGATAAAAGTCAATGAGTTTTCCACTTTCTCATGTCACAAGCCTGACATCATTCAGCAGACTTCTACTGAATCCAGTTAACGCCCATCAAAAACAGGTAACTAAAGAGGACTTCCAAGTTGGTTTGTTACATTGTACAGAATTTTCTGAAAACACCCAGACTGAAAGTCTAAGCAAAAACTGCTGGTCAGAGGAGTGGACAAATTCAATTCCATTTTTCAAGAGAATATAATTGAAAGTAAAACTTCAGAGAACATTTTGAATTTGTTCAACTTCAAACATTACCCATAAGACAAAAGGTAGCCTTAAGATACACTACCTTTCTCTGTGCTCCCATTAATTTTAGGTATGAAGTCATCAACTTGTATGCCTAGGATTAAGAAAGGGTATTATTTCTGGAACCAAGCAAAATGTTTTGGGTTTCGCTTCTTTATAAATACACAATTGTGAAAAGCATCTGGCTTTTCATACTACCTTTTCCTTCTAGGTATCTAACCTAATCAAACGAAACAGGCAGAATTTGTTTTCCTTTGCACTACAGGATATGTTCCTGTTTGTTCAAACACGCAAGAGGTTACTATCATACAAGGAATTACTGTCTATTACATATATATTTAAAAAATCCTTTTATATATATATGTATATAAAGCTTTCAAAAGGTTGGAGCTGAGAAGGCTCAAACAGCTCTAAACTGAGCAATGAACCACAATTGTGGACACCCACAGCAGCAGTGCCCTCTACTGGCATTCTGCTGCGGCCACACGTCTTCCAAACGTTTTCAACCGATACCAGGAACGCCGCACTACTGGGGGAACACTAAAACGTTAATCTTTCCCCAGACACCTAGACTACAAGATCATAATAATGATAGTAATTGAACAGAAAATCTGGAAACCAGCTTGAAACAAGAAACTGATCACACCTACCTAAGCTGTTGTGTTCTTTAAGTGTTTTCTCTTGAAGATGCTCTAACCGTACTGTAAACAGAAGTCCAAGAAAAAGATATTTCACAGATTAAAAGAAAAACAAATAATCAAAGTTTCTTCCCCACTAATCACTAACCTTGTAAAGCAGTTAGCCGCTCATTGGTGAAGTCATTGTCAGCCTGCAAAGCTTCTATTTTTGCTTGAAGCTCTTGCTCTCTCTCTTCCATTTCATCTATTTTATGCTGCAACTCTTTTTTCTCAGCCAGTCCTTTCTGTTGGATTTCTTCTTGTCTTCCTTCTGCTACCTGCTCAAAACACATTTTAAAAATCCCCAAACAAATCAAAATTAACATGTAAAGGAATTGATTTCATTCTCATTAACTCTAAGATTTTTAGGTTGAAAATTATTTGTCTGTATAAAAGCAGCTAAATTTAATTTTACACCATATATAACTTTGTATTAAAATACATTGCAGCCCCAAAGACATGGCAACTTTCAAAGTGAACAAAAAGGGAAATCTTTTTAACAAATTACTTAACTGATGATAGTTTCAAGTACATGAAATGTAAACCCAAAGATTATGTAAAAGACAATATGCATCTTTCTTCCATTAACCTGTTGTTTAAAGTTTTTTAATCTTTGATAGGTACATTAGAAATTAAATTGCATTTATTTGCTCCACGCACTACAGCATCATTAAGTCACAAAGTTCTGTCATTACCTTTAGCTTGTCAGAAAGATCTTTAATTTCATTTACAGCTCCATTGTATTTATTAGCTAATTCTCTTAATTCTTCCTGAGTCCGCTCATTCATTTCTTTCAGGTGAGTACATTCATCTTCTGTATTACTTAAACTTCGCTGTAAGAGAGAATTATTATGCAATAAATAAAAAAATAGAGACTAATAATCTACCAAACACTGAAATTGATCTTTTTTTCCCCAAACAGTGTATTGAACTAATCACATTTAACTGCTTGGTTCCTAATCAGTAGGGCTAAACAAGCACATCAAGTCCCGGCGAAAATGCTATCTACACAAACCTTTGTAATGTTCTACTTTAAAAACACATTATGTGAAAATATATTGGCTTCAGGCATGTGTAAAAAAACACCAACCAAAACTGCCACAGTATGGTATATAATTAATTGTGATCAACAGGTATAAGGAACTGTGTGATCTCCCCCATTCTGTTTTATGCTAATCTGTGAGAATTTTATAACATCTTGTAATTCAATGTAACCAATAGATTTCATCGCACCTGTCACCCAGCGAAAGAAGATTTAACACATCATAAAAGCCAAATGGCTCCAAGGAAGCGACTAAACCTTTTTCTGTACTCTGTAATGTAGAGTCTAAGCTAAGATCTCCTTACTGAAGAGGCACAGCTGGGTCTTCAGGAGGCAAGGAATGCTCCAGAAGTTTGCAACAGTGGGTGACTACAGCACAACTAAATGGTATAGAGTTTCCTCCTCACAGCTCAAAATTTCTTTCTTCAGTCATACAACGTGTTTTCATTTGTGTTTGGGTTTTCTTTCTTCTTTTGGTAACAAGCTCTGACTTGGTTCTCATTTATGACCAAAACACCTTTACACAAAAGCGCATTCAAAACTATTAAAGGACAACTCTCAATCAGCAGCCAATGATTCTTCTGCATGGAGAGAATATTATGTGGCAGGAAGCACTCAAGCAAATCCCGTAGTAAAGTTAAATTAATATTTCTCCTCCAAGACTCAAAGGAAAGAGGAAACAGTAGAATAGGTCATAAGATTCTTCTCCTAGTATAGGACTGAAAAGGAGAAGTAGTCAACATAAGACTCCAACCATTAACAAACCTGCCGAGAACTATTACAACACGAAACGGTGTATTTAACTGAAATCTCATGAGGTTATTCACTACAGCAGTATATGCACTGCATTCTCTAAAAACATGACAAGGGTAGAGACTTTGTGCACTTAATTGTAAGATATTTCTTGACCTAAGGGAACACAGCAAATAATTATAACGGCAAGAGAAAAGAAAAGATAGTGATGAAAAACATTATAGGGGCAGAAATTTTCTTTGAAGAAAGTGTTCAACACTTTGTAATCTCAAAAACTCATTCTTAAGTGTAATTTATATGAGTGGATATCATTTCCTCTCACTTATTTCCCACACATAGTGCAACTTCATGAATTCTGAAATCTGGCAGAAAAAGTAGGAGTTCCAAGAATAGTTTCTCATTAACTTTAACAATCCAAGCATTGTTCGATAGGAGAAATAAACACTACTACTTAATATACTGAAAATGCCACAACACAACAAATACTGGAATATTACAGGAAACAAGACACGGATCTAAGCAGCAGCAGTTCTAACTATTTCAGCGCTTCCAGGAGACAAGGCATGAAACTTTAGTACCTCCACTTCAGACAGTTTTCTGACCACTTCAATTTTCTCCTGAAGGACCCGCCTCAGGGACTCTTTGGCTGTTGTCTCATAGTTGTGTTTGTCTTCTTGTAATGCTATAAGCTCTTTTCGTATACTGTCTTCTGTTTGATTCTGTATGTATAAAACAATTCAGATATAAAGATAGGACATAAATAAGTATTTTGCTGATTAAATATATTAGATTGTGGTAAGACCTGTTCTGTTCCAAAATGTTTAGCAGTTTCTGGTAGATGGAAAAACTGTCATGGACAAATCAGTGATCAAAGATTCTTGACATTGCTGGGCGTAAACCAGCTGTTTTTTGAAGTGCATATACAGCAGCACACATTGAATGGTCACCTGCGATTACAAGAAAACTATGGAGGTTTTCTGGACACTGCTAAGACAGCATCAAGCCTCGGAGACCTACAGTTTGACAAACCAGAAACCTAAGAGGTCTTATCTGAAAGACCTCAAACAGGACCTGCAGAAAAAAATTCTCGTGATGTAGGTAGTTGAGAGGAATTAAAAGTAAAATACAATTAAAATAAAAATTCAGGGCAGGCATAGGTGGCCTAAACAACAATCACGGTATGGCACAATTGTTACTCTGTCTCTGAATATCAGACAGCACACTGATAATACCTTTTTTCAAATCCCTGTTTGGAAAGGGCCATCCACAGGAAAGGAAACAGGACAGGATGGCTGCTTCTCACCAATGACAGAAATTCCTCTACTGTTTTTCATTACATACATTCTTATATCTAGATATGAAAGAAATCAAACTGGGCTAAAAAAATGCTGAAAAATAGCCATTTATCTAGATTTAAAGTGATTCCATGAAATATAGAACAGATCTACAGCTTTCATGCTATATAGATTATCCAAATAAACACTGGCTCATTTCAGAAATTTCATCTTCTGACTGCTTTCCTACAACCACCTAATTGCAAAACACTTCAACAGAGCTATTTTTCAGCATTCCTAACATTCAACTTAAGGTGAACTACTTACCTTTGAACATGCCTGTAACTGATTTCCCATAACCTCTAATCTTGATAGCAGCCTGTCTTCATCTATTAAAGCCTAGCAGAAAAGAAGTATTACCTTAGTATTAACATATGCTTTAGGTACTTCCAGTAGAGTTCTGCTTTAAGACTTTAATTCTGTTGGAGTACTCACTATTAATAGTTATTTCAAACTGGCACATGAACCGAATTTATTAAACAGTCTCTTTTACACAGCTTAAGAGAACCATCATAAACTTTCTACTTCTGCTGCTGCTCTCCCCCCTCCATCATTTGTAAATTAATAGTTGAAATTTATGTCACTGCATATTTCAGTCCACAGAGGAAAAAGATGCCTGCAGATACCTGCCAACTAGTATCTGAAGCTTCTTGTGTGACAGCAAGTAGTCGCTGAAGTGTTGCCAACTTTTGTTCCAACATTTGTTCCCGATGTAAGGCTTCCTATGAAGAGAGCAGAGTACCAGTGAGTTCAATTGGAAAAACTAAGGAAAAGAGAAGCAACAGAAGAGATACTAAAGTACAAAGAAAAAAAAAAGAAAGTGTGAGTAGCAAACATTGTCACATACTTAAAACTATAATAATCCCATACCAACACACATTTATTTGGATATTTTAATTAGAAAATGTTATCATATAACCTCAGGTTCCTGAAAACCTTCATTTTTCATGCATAAACTGCACACGCTGAGTACACACTGTAACAAGTTATTCTTTCCAGGACTTAAAAACACTTTGACTTTCATCAGTTTGAGTAACAAAATTGTAAACACCAAAAGCCAGCTTGGCAGCTCCCACGCAGTGAGTGAGCTGTGCATCCTCAAATAAGGTCACAATAGAAAAATGCCAAGCAAGAACTGTTTTTGTTTGATGCTTGCTTTATGGCAGTATGATTGAAGAGCATCTTCATATAACAATTCCAGGATACGAAAAATGAACAGATTGATGAGCAAGTATGTATTCGGCCTCCCAAGAAAAAGCATCTGCTGGAGCTGCTTCCTGCTAAGTCAGCAAGTATGTATGAAGTTACTAGCTGTTTCAAAAGTCTCATCACTGATGTGAACTAATAAAAATTGCCATTACCAAATACGAATGGCTAAAATAAATCAGCAGAACTATACATAAATTAAACCTAAATAGAATGTACCAGGAAGATTTTTTCATATACTTTCCAGAAAGCTGATTTTATGATCTTGCCTAGAGAGTTTACTTACACATATTAGCAAACACTTTAATATGTGTCCTTCTGCTGTCTAACCCTTTTGTGACATGAAATCTTAGGAAAAAGCACACCTGTTTAAACTGAAAAAGGAGCAGGCACAGAAGGGTTGGTGATGCCAATGAGGAAGAAGAGCTGCCAGCACTGTCCCCTCCTTTATAATTTCTTATAGATACAGGGACAAAAATATTCACACCAAGGAATTATCTTCACAGAAGCAAACTGATTTTTGTCACACAGAATGACCTCTTGTTTTGCCTTTCTTTCATTCTATCAAAGCTTTTATACACATACATAGTACATCTCATAGCAATGGATGATAACAAAAATATTGTGGGCAAAAGAAAATCAGGGACAGCAAGGCAGGAGAGGAGAAAGGACAGGAAAAGTAAATAAGATACCATCCAGGGAACCTTCTATAAAACAAAATGAGTTTACATGCTTCTTTTAACAAAGTCATAATTTATACTGCTCATGCAAAACATAGTTTACCTAGAGCCATACTATGTCCAATTACAATATGGTTTACATTATTTCACTACAGAAAAGGTAGTTAAATGCTTATAATGTTCAGGTTTACAAAATGCAAGCTAAGACATGAAGAGCCTAGTATTTCTATTTTGAACAAAACCTGAGTATTCCATCAAAGTAAATACTGTCAACAGAAAACCTACCTGTAGATACTGTGAAAGCTGAAACAATTCCTGAGAATACATACTGGGAGTGTTAGCAGCAACCTGAAAAATAAGAGAACTTAAGAATGAAAACAGGTTTGGATTTTTCATTAAACTCAATGCAAAATTCAGTATCCAGTTATGAAGGTACATTTAAGATTGTCTAATAATGACACTTTCATTCATTCATTGTTCTGCTACTGTTTATTCCTTGGTTTGTGATAGGACTTTCCAAAACTGGACTGAGGACCCACTGTGTAAATGTCTAAATGTAAAGAGTTTAAGGCTTTTGTTTCAGACCAGATTAAACTGACAAAAAAAACAAGGCGCGCAAAGGTGAAGCCATTCAACCCACGGACAAACAGAAATTAGGGGCTTCCAGAATTGGAAATAAAGCCTCTCCTCTTCCAATTTAATGCCATTATCACACACACATTTCAAACACGTTTCCTGTTGACCATCATCTTCATAATTTGCCTTTGTAAGTATCTATGTCAGATTTGGGGACTATTTATATTATCTTTAATCATAACTCAAATTGTTCTGGACTTGGGGAGAACAGAAGAATTGTTTTGGGGTGGTTCTTCTACAAATTTATTTACTAATTCTTGTAGGCTCTTCCTACATTGACATAATTTTGAAGCTGATTTTCGCACTTATACCTGCAGTCCTCAGAATTCGTGCCCTTGTCCCCGATTCAAGATATATGTGCTGTTCTGAAACCTCAACTAAAATGCAGTGTCTTATTAACTCCTCGTACTGCTGACTTCACAAGTTTCCTTAGCTTCACAGAACTTCACCCTTTATGTTTAGAAGTCTGAGTCGAACCTGTGTTCAGAAGTCTGAATTGTTTAGAAGTCTGAGTTGAAACTATTTAATTCTTCTTCTTAGAGACTAGAGAGACAACCAATTCCTGATCAAGTTCAGCTACCTTAAAACGTACACTGCAACACGGCATTACCTTCTCTACTTTAAATGTCACTCAAAATACTAAACTAGTAAAAACTAGGTACCGCAAAACATATATAGATGTAACTAAATTCCTCTATTTCTTCATCTTTATAATATGCCAGAAAACAGCATGTGGCTGAATAAGGCAGAACACAGCAGACTACTGAATTACCTTGTCAACAGGACTTGGTAATGGAGCATGGATAACACTAAAAGAAAAAAAAAAAGCAAAAAAGTTAAAAAAAAGTGAACACAAAGCGCAGAACTGCAGTTAAAAAAAATAATTTAGATCCCTAACACATTTAATCAAGATGCTTCGTATTTTGAAGTTTATTCGTCACATAAAAATGAAGACTTGATACATAAACATGCAAAACCAGTTCATACTATGTTGACCAACATTTTCAAAGTTACAGAACTGTTTTCAGATTATAAATCCAAGGTCTATACTTTTATTTCAATAGCTATATAGTACTTGATTCTTTTAGAACTGATTCGTTAAGATTTAAACCAATTCACATGCACAAAACAACAGCTATGAATATATGGATATATTACTCGTGCAAATTCAACAAACTGCATAAAATAATATTTGGTAACTTACAGAATTTTGTATGCTTTTACTAGAACAAGGTTTATATTTGCACATTTTCATCAGACTAAAACATTTAATACCATATGTTTTCACACTTCTTACTAAAACAATTACAATGAAAACTTCCTGCAATACTTTGACTTATCTTCTGAGAAGCAAAGACCCGAAAGCTTCATGCAAATATTTCTGCATACTAATGCTAAAAGAATGCTTAAATAAGCAGTCAAAAACCACACAATTGGTAAGATTGAAAGATGATTAAGAAGATTAATATTATGTAATTTGTAATGTGCACTCTATTAGTGGAAACAAAACATTTTTTGCTCCATAACATGCACACATATACAGAAAGCGCTCTCAATATTCATCTGAGTTTACAAACATTATTCCATCATATTTTATGATTATTTCCCTCATGCCAAGCAAAGCTTTCTTTCATTGTGACACTAAATAACTGCACCAGTTACTGCATTACTTATCTGAAGACTATAAACAGTGTTACATGTACACACAAAGAAATACTATTAACTTCACTTTAGTAGAGTCTATGTGTATTTAAAGGAGCCAAAATAATAATCCCACATAAAAGAGTGAAGGATAATTTGCTCATTTGCTTTGTTTTTCCCTATATTCTTCCGTTTATAATACCCATTCCAGTACCCCAAACCACAGCCAGTCAGAAAAGCACAACTTGATAAGAACTTCTTTATCTTTCATTGCTGTCTTAATTTCTAAAAGCAACAAGCAAATGAGATTTCTTTTTTATAATGCCTGAAAAAGACCCATGCTCTCAGCTACTTCCTTTCTGTGAAAATGGGAAAAGAAACTGTTCCTATGCTGATTTCAAACATAATATTCATCAAGTCTTCATTACACAGTAGTTTAATTTTGCTGCATATGAATAGATACTCATTCTTACTCTGATCGCAATCGAGCTTCCATTCCATCTGGAAGAAACAGTTTGATTGTGGAGACTATACATCCATGAGTAACTGAAAAGAAACAAATACCAAGTCATGATGATTCATTATTATTTAAGTTCAATGGTTAATGTTATAGTAGCCAAGCAAACTGTCCTAAGAAACTTTGAGGGAAGGAAACAACCAGAGTGCCTTCAAGCATCAGTGCATGGATCTGCCTTCTCAGATCTCCAGAGCCTGGAAGCTTTACTGATGAGTTGATGCTGTGTACTTCAACTTGGCTGTGAAGAACTTCCAGTTCCAGTTCTTCCACATGCAGCAGTACCTGCAAGTTGTCTTTACTGCGGCAAGTTAAAAAAGTTAACTGTATGTTTTGATCATAAAATGAAGAAAAAGGAAAGCATTCCCTGTGCTCGGTAACACGAATGCACAAGTACGAACAAAATAATGAGCTACCATTTTGACAAGATTCCTATGAGGATATCCAGGGCCTTAAAAGGTAACACATCCAATTTGTATCACCAGACACTCACTTTAGCATCTGGGACTTGTCAAGTGGTTGCTATTTACAAACACAAGCATCAAAAAGGAACACAAAGAAAGAGTGTAGAAACTACAGAGAAGTGCATGCGCACCCTCTTGAATGCTATGACCAGCGTTAAAGGCAATGTATCTCTTTTGGTATGCTTATAGTACACATCCAATGCACAGCCCTAGATAAGTGGCCTCTCGCTTTACCAGGAGAAAGCTTGCTCCTGCAGGACTAAAGTCAAGATTCCATGAACTCAAGAAGATCCTAAAGGATAAGAGGAGACAATGCAGTATTTGATTCTTCCATCGAGTTCAGCCTCTCTTCACAGTGTTTCCCAAAAATGTTACTGGCATCATCTTCAATGACATTTAAGTCAAATTACAGGTTTTCTTGTTTGTCTGTTTGTTTTGGAGGGTTTTTTTGTCTGTTGTGGGGTTGCTTTTTTGTTGTCTTAGTGGGTTTTTTTTCCCCTTGTATGGTTCTATAAACTGGAAAGTAAGAATTCTTTCCAGTTACATGTTCCTAAAATACTGCCTCAAGCTAGATATATGTAAGTATATGGTCGTCTATCATCTGCCACTATACCTGAAGTACTCACCAACATACAAGTGGCTGCTCTACTTTCATGGTTATTAATATCAGTAAAACAGTTAATCTGGCTTTGATAAAACAGGGCCATGGGTGTTTTAGGACATCATCAGTACTCCAGGGAAACGAGACAGGTCTTTGAGGAAGCTACCTCAATAAAATCTAAAAATACAGGAGAAATTTTCCAACCGAAGAGAACTGTTCTTAGCCTTTATTCAGTGCTAAAAGCTAATGATGCTTTAGAGAAGTATCTTCTTGGCTACTGCACCTTATTTTTTCAAGCTGACCTGGTAAAGTATTAAATTTTCATGCCAGGGAAGAACAGCCAGGATCTCAGTCTCAAAAGAGATTAATCCACAGCTTCTGACTTTTTGGCTTTAGACTTAGACCCCAGAATTCCCAAATCTGTTCTTGAAAAAAAAAAAACCCTTTGAAGAAAACATCCAAAACATTACTGATATTAGCTGTAGCATGTAATACACCGCTTTTGTAATGAAGAATCTTTCCATTAATGTATAAAGAGGAAATCAGTGATTTCAAGAAGAAAGTGTTAGGGTATCTGAAATTAAAGACCAACAGACTGCTTTACCTTTGGGTCATGTATCAGGTCGGTCTGCTTGAGATTATATAATGTCAAAGTTTTTCAACATCAACACACAGAATGAAAAAACTCCCTTCTAAGCTGCAGGAGCTTTATTTGTGTAAAAGATTAAGAAACACAGAAGAGGGTCTCATACAGACAGAGAATGCGAAAAGGGTTTATAAAATAAAAATAGGTTTATAAAATAAAAAAAATTAAAAGAAAAAAAAATCAAACCTGTGGTCTGTCCTTTAGCTATCAGTTCATAATAATCAGAAAAATAATGGGAAAGTGGAAGTGGAAGGTACAGCAAAATATAAAATACTACTGAACTGATGAGTGGACAGCACAGTAATTAACTCTGTATTATTGCTTTTGGAGAATAATTAGAAAGAGCAATAAAGCAAGCTGCGGTTGCAGTTGCGATGGAGCAATCTCTGACCAGCCTCAGCCACGGCCCCTGCCCGCCCCGCGCCCCAGGTGACCCACGGGCCCCGCTCACCTCCGGCGCTGCCGAGGGGTCGGCTCAGGACGCGCAGCCGGGCCCGGCTCTCCCCTGCCCCAGCCCTCCCGAGCACAGCCTCGGCCCGCAGCCGACCGCGGCGCCAGGCGGCGCTGCAGAGCGGCGGCGGCCGCGGGGACCGGCCCGATCCCAAGCGATACTGTCATCGTTAAACTGATCTCAGCGGCGCTGCGACGATCAAACCACGCCAAGCAACTGCCCCTCGCGATCCCCTCACAGCGCCGTGTGCTGGGCAGCAGCACGCATCAAGCTCCTTCACCTACACTGGCTTTTCCAAACACCGTGCGCCACGAAACAGACTTTATTGAAGAGTCCAACCTGGACCAGGAACAAGTGCATAAACTGTACTTGAACTAAACCGTCCGGTATCATCCGACCCTGCTCCGAAGCCTGACGCTGTGCTCTTCACTGAGGAGTCACCATCCATGAACTCCTGGGATGCTCCAGCACCCACTGGGAAGTTCAGGAGGTGCTAATAGAATATGACCCACACTAACACAGGGAAAAGCACAGAGAGATGATTAATGGATCCTGGATTAAGGAGAGGGAAATGTGCTGGCCTGTGTGCTTGTCTGTGCTGTGAGAGTGGACAAATAAGGAAGCAGGAGGGCCGGGAACATTTCTCCAGGGCCTGTTCATGACTTCAGCTCGGCAGCAGAAGCTGAGGCATGGCCCTTGTGTAAGATACCCTGGAAAATCACAGGCTGAACGTGCCACTATTTTAATGAACCAAATCAAGATCGCATTTGCAAGGAAATGACTGAGATACAGCCTGAACAATGAAATTAAAATAAATGTATTCTAGCAATATTTACAGAACTCAGAATCTACATAAGCAAGTAAACGCTGCCTATCCTGTCCTCATTGCCTTGTAATCACGCACAGCGAAACGCTGAAACGGCTTGTCCAAGTATAGCATTATGTAAACACCAGAATACAAAATGGTTTAAAAGGGAATCCCTAATTTAAAAACAACTTTCATGCCCATTTCATTACTTTATTAACAGTAACATCTAAGACTGATGCAAAAAACCTGTTTACATGCATTCCAATTGCATTCATGGGTAGGTAAACACTTCAACTGTGACGCAGCTGTTTCATGCCCCAACATGATGATATGATCTTCATTCATTGCTTGGGGGAGCACAGAGAGGGAGGAAAGCAAACCTGGGTGCTCTTCCTTATTAGCTAGCCCCACACATTCATGAGTAACATGAGTCCTAATGTTCAAAGCTAAAGAGGAGGAAAGGAAGGCTGCAAAACCTGATCGCTCATTACACAAGTGTCAGGTCTCTGGGATTGTGTTTTGTGTAACTAACACAAAACCCTTGGGAAGAGCTACCACTGCCAAGGACTCCTGGCAAGAATTCGCTTACGATGAACTTTCCACAAACTTTCACATCAACTAATTGCAAATAATTGCTGATAAAATCAAGTGAACTCCAATTTTTCTTCCAACTGAACCTTAAAATAAAACCTGTTTAGGTCTAAATACACATGAAGAAATTGAGCTTCTTTCAGAAAGGACAGGATCTCGTCAAATGAATAGTCCCAGGTTCATTAAATGCAATGTATTGTTTAATTTATTCAATGTATACTGTTAGCTTTCATAAATATTTGCAATCACTTCACATGAAATAATACTTTAATTAACTCCCAGGCAATTCCAATTAGACATCCAGGAGTTAAATCTTTGCAACATCATTTTTGAGCAACGTGAAACAATGTGATGTGACCTCTATTACAATGAATCACTCAAAAATACTAAAGGTCCAGAAGCTTTCCATGACAAAATAACTAACCACCAATATTGCTTAACAATGTTTTCTTTAAAGGTGTATTCATTAACCTTCCTGTGATACTCCAGATGTTGAGAACTATGACCTACCCATCTACAGACAGGTAGACTTCATGAGTAACAGATGGAGCAGGCTTCATCTTTCTGTTTTGTTCACTTAATGACCTTTAAGAATTCTATTGTTGTACGACTGATGTGTTGTGGGGTTTCTCGAGGGGGGTTGCTTGTTTGGGGAGTTTGCTGGGTTTAAGAGAATTTTACCATCAGCATTTAAATTTAATGTTCAGAAATTAGTAAAGTGGAAGAGGAGTGATGGCAGTTCTGTGCGTTACTGAATTAGGATTCTTCAGAACATGACCAGAACTTCAATGCTTACAGCACATAACAGACCTACTGGGCAACTTTTAAGTCTTGGAAATATTGATTACAATCTAATAATGAACACGCAGACCAGTTTTCAGAAAGAGAAAGAAATGGTTCCTAAAACACTGTACATAAATGCAAAAGATAAGAGACTGAGGCTGCATTTTTATTGATTAACAGATACATAGCTATTACCACAATACAAGATCTCCTGAGTGTGCTTGCTAAGAAGAGGACAGCAAGAAAACAAAACTAAACAAAAATCCCATCACCTCATTTTTCAGCTAGCAACTTTTTTCCATCGTCTTTTTAAAGTACCTGCAGAAACCAAAATCAGGAACAGTCACAGAAAGAACCAGCAGGTTATTTTAGCAAAAATTAAATTAGCCCACTTCAAACTTACACTGTTTTATCAAGAAATTCAGTTTCATACTTCTGCCACATTATTAATTGTAATTTCAGGATTCATAGGCTTGAAAGGTAGTTACAAAAATAAAATTAAAAAACCCCAACACAGCACTACACACACGCCCATGCTGCGCTTCTTTAATTGCTGTAAGCCAGTTTCAGTGAAGCAATAGCTAAACATGTAGTCCCAGTTGAGCCTCCTTTTCTGAATCTGCATTTCCACTACACATACTAGCACCCATACAGAAGAAGGTGGGTCATGGAAGCAACCCAGTTAAAATTTAGCTGGGGGTGCAGGAGGGAATAGAGTCCAAGCAGATCATTTTCTTGATCTAGTTTACTGCGTGGCCCAAAGACCCATTGCCAGCAGAAAGGAGGGAAGAGACAACAAAATAAAGAGTCCAAAACACCAACCTATTTTCTCACAGCAAGGAATACCATTTACTGTTACAGATCAGGTTGTGGTAAGAGGATCTCAATACACTTGGAAAATAAAAAAGAAAAGATGATCCATACCCTTACCTTTCCGCGTGTTCTCCGTCACATCTACACCAAACTGGATGATGTCACCTGACATAATTTCACATGGTGGGCTTTCCTCGGATCCTCTGCTCAGTCTTTGACTATTAATAAAGGTACCATTACTACTTTTAGTGTCTTGAAGGTAGAACTGTAAAAACAAACAAAAAGGATAGTAAAGCATCTGGAAAAAAAAAAACACAAAATAAGTATGATGAAACATAAGCTCCAATAAAATTTTAATTGCTATAAAATAAAGCTTGAGCTCGCAGGGTAGAAGAGGACAAATGTATCAAACTCCAAACACCTTCCTCAGGATGCAACATCTTCACATTATCAAGAAGTATTTGTATTTGATTTTTATATTTTAAACGTATGATGAAATTCTAGCACATACACCATGCAAATAATTGCTACCAACTGTACTTAACCTACTGCCTGCATGGAAAGCATCAGACATTGTAGCAACACCACCTTTTGCCACACGTATAATAAAAGCTTACATTTATGTTGGTCAACACACAAAACCTCTACCTGCTTATACACTTAATATAACAGTAAGGAAGGCTAGCACTGAGGGAACCAGACAAAACTCTGCAAGAAAACAGAGTTCAGGAATTGTAATGTCAGACCATGGTGAAGCTAAGGGAGAAAAAAAAATATAGGATGCTTTTACCTCCCAGAGGTACTAGTTCACACCATTAAGTTAATCTCAAAATTGCTGCGTCAAGTAGCTTTGTAAATAACCGTTTGTAGAGTTAATTAAATTTTAATAGCGACTTATTGGATCAGAAACTGCTTATGACACAAGACTTCTGGTCAAAATTGCTCTGTCTGAAAAGAGGTTGTGAGTGAGTCACCTTGCAGAAGACCACACTCAATGGCTAAGACCTGATCAGCAGACAAGATGAAACAGGGGACTGGAATGTTACTAACCAGCCAGGTAACTACTGAAATGAGTCACTTTCAGCAGTTCACAATAGTTATTACAGGAACCTGATGGGATGGTAGAAATCCCCAGCTTCCTGCACTCGTAAGTAATCTCATCAAGTTTCAACCATAAGGCTGGGGGAGAGATGTTGCCTTCAGAGAAATGAATGTATTCCCATGTTTTTCTTATAAAGGCAAATGCCATTTTTTCTCAGGATTCCACGCAAGATTTCCCATGCCTCTATTATCACACTCCTCAAAAAGTAATAAATAGCTCAAAATCAGAGTGGAAGGAAAAGGAAGGGTTAAAACAGAGCAGGAGACCAGCAGTAGGGTCTAAAGGCCTCATACTGGAAAATGACGCCAAGCACATGATAAGTATCTTACATGCAGCAACAGGAATGCCAGCACGGGAAGGCTCCCCTAGGATGTATGTAACAGCAGCATGAAAAGCAGCACATGAAAGATATTCCCCCCCCAACAGATTGGTCTTTGATCTCAAATTGAAGAAAAAGAAAATAATTCTCAGTCATATATTCATACAGATGAAGGTAAACACAAATTATGGCTGCATTCACTGCAGTAACAACCAGACCCACCCTACTCTAAATATTACTCTATTATGAAATACTATATATTAATACATAATAGTATATAATATAGCTTTTATTACAATTGCAGGTTTGAAAGCCAATCTAATTAATTAGCTTGTTAATTTACTAATCTGAGAGTACTGAACCTTCTCATGGTTCAGTGCAGAGATAATTAGGTTTTTACTTCCTGTTTGTTCTTGATTAGCTTTCTGCTCCATTTGAATATCCTTCTGTTATGAAAAAGTGAGTCACAAGCAAGGAGAAACATACTTGTGCTTATTCTTCTCCACCCTTTTCTTTCCTATACATAATAGGTGCCTTTTATCCCTCCAACATTTTCATTAATCACTGCCCCTTGCAAAAACACTTCTGTAGAATCTGCAGATGGGGCACAGATTAAACGGCACAACAAAATACAGGAGAGTGAAGACAGGAAAGGAGGTGCAACAGAGCATCAGCAACAAAACTTCATCAGAACATCAAACAAAACAGCAGACACAAAATTCAAACTGGAAAAAGTAAACAAATGGTCACAGAAAATGCACATTAAGTTTAATATTATCAAACTAATGTCCATTTAACTACGATTCATTCTGTAAATTTTAGAAGAGATGCTCCTAAAGTCTTTACAAACAGAATAAAACCGCTCTCTTTCTGTATCCAGTAAAGAAAGAAGTAATGTCAACAACATGTTAACAAGCTGATGTATAAGGAGAAATGCACTGATTTCAAGACTTAGTAAAAAGGATTCAATTATCTTTAATGTCACAACTAGCTGGGACAGAGCTCATCCCTTTCATGTAACAAATTCAAACGTTACTCCTATGCTAGTTTTCCTGGTTCAAATGATCTTTCTCAAAGGTCAGTCCTCCATCACTTTTGTATCATTACTGAAAGTTACCTTTAGAAACAAAAACAAAATCAAATCAAGCACCAGCCCCAAAACAAACATGTATATGTTAACTAGCATTTATAGTAGTATACTGGTATTTATTACACTATTAATTATGCATATCCTTGGTGGGTGTTCCATTTCAATTTTTCACAGCAGCTCTGTGATACAGTGCCTGCTGTGAGCCCAGCACCATTTGCCCTTTCTGCTTCCACTGCAAACCAATGAACTCCAGCACAGTGCTGGCTTCAAGAGCAATTATAAATCCTTCCTTTCCCCAGTGCTCACTTCTGAGTTGCACCACCACCTCTTTAGTTGTACTGGCTGAGGCATTTGTTTAGTCACTGCAAACCAGTTTTGAAAGCAGATGTAAGTTATACGAGGAGGTGCTTAAGCCGGTACTGCCAGAAAAAAAAGGCAGCATATGCTGACCTAATTATACTTGATTCACACACCTCTTCAGATCAAACTCAACTCCCAACCTTTTGTGCCTTGTATTAACAATTAGTCCCGTTTGAGCAGAAATGGTAGCTCATGCACATTCAAAGCAACTCAGCTTTTGAGGACTGTTAAGGAGTTATCACATCCTTAACTCAGGTAACTATATGTATGGTTCAAGTGGTAGTTTCCCCTCTTTCTGAAATTACAACTATTACCATACAACTATTTAAGAAGCTTCCTTTCCAGTATCACACCACCTTCACACACAGAAGACAAAAAATCCTAGCCCATACTTCTTCCTTAGTAATTTATGTTCTCTCTCACTTATTCACCATTAATAAACTCTGTTAACTGCAGTCATCCTACCATGCTGCTTCCATAAAATTTATGGAGATGTTATGCTAAAGTAAAACCTGTGGTTCATCAGTACACTCAAACTCTTCCAGTACAGTCCATCTTCTTTAAAACAGTATTAAAGAAGTTGCAAAAAAACCCTACAATTTTTTATTTCCACGATTTGCAAGAAATTACGAATTAATTTTACAAATTTAGTATTTATCTTATTTCAAGTTACTATTCAGTTTTGCTGAATAAGCTCTGCTCTGACCTGTGGTGTATAAAAAAAAAATCTCATTCCATTTAAGTTCCATTGCTTTCTAGGTCGATGATTCAGAGCACCACCAACCAATTGCTAAATCACATTTATTTTTATGCAGTTAGCTACCACTACAATTTTCCCCTCTGCAACAAATTCCTAATATTTCCTGGTTAGTGAATAGAAAAATTCTTCCACAGACATTCTAGACTATAGTACATTAGATATATGCACATACAACACATGAATCCCACCTGCTATTAGGAAGCTGCAAAATTACTGTTCTCCAGAGGACAGATGGCCTATGGAATGTAGGTAGACTGTTGTTATATTGTTATTGTTATGTTGTTGTATTTCCTTGAAGACAACAAAAACCATTCTGCTTAATGATTACTATCATCACATCTTCCACGAGGCAGACTAAAGAGAACTCCTTACTTAGCCTGACAAGACATGCAGTGTTTTGCTTTTCAAGCCATACGCAGTCCTGATATAGCATAAGACACTTCTGAAGGATCTCGGAGAAAACAAAGGATGAGTTCACAGATACACAGAAAAACTTGAAAAGAAAGTAACACACTTTTTCAGTGATTTACCTGAGATTTAATGACAGTACAACACAATGGTAGAACAAACAACTGACAAGCTCTTACTTTAATACTTTACTACAAGACTTGCTTTTAGCCCTACCTTTTTCAATTTCATGATATATGGTGTTTCTCTCAATATGCTGCATTATTCACTGAGGACCAAACTAGAGATTTAACATGAAGTTCTAGAATTAGCCTAAAGTGTAGACAAATGCACTCGTGATTGACATTTTGGTTTGTAATTTTGTTCTGAGAAAGCCAAAGCGTTTATCTCCAAATAACTGCAGTACATAATAATCAGTCATACACACACACTCAAAAGCCAAAGATACCAAAGATCTTTCTGTTGTGTAACTGTTCATTACAGGATACAAGGTAAAGATGGAGAATAAGTGCTCCACGCACAGGGCAACAGAAAAATCAGTGTTTAAAGAATAAATATTCTATGCTTGATCACTAAAACAGTGTTTTTTCAAAAACTCTTATGAGCTAACTACCCCAAGTACAACAAAAAGGACAAAAGAACATCAAGTCCCTTCCACAGCAGAGCTGTACCAGTACTGCAGGAAGGCAGTAAATCAAGAATGGTGATCAAGACAGACTCACATAACATTTGCTATCACTATCTATAGCCATCCTGTTCCATTTTAAGAGCACATTTCTTCTACTCCATCTAACCCAGCTTGAAACTGCAGTTCAGGACAAATATGCTGAAAATTACAGTGAGGAGAATTACTGGAGAACTGAGTTTGTCTGCAGAGATGTGACATTCACTCCATGAAAAAGTCTACTTCTAAAAACAAAATATATAATACAATAATGAAACATATTTCAGCCTTATTCCATAGCTGAATTCATAATGAAGTAAATAAGCACCAAAATCTAGACCACTGATTTTTAGAGAAAGTCAATCATTAATGTGTACACAACTGCCATGTGCTTCAGAGCCCTGTCTTACAGCCTTTGAGTCATTAGTTTAAACCAGAAAGATTTATATTTGTCAAATTCTGAATTACAGCCACTAAGGGGATGCCAGCTGCATTTTTGCCTTGTTTACTGCCACAAAGGGGGAGCAAGGCTGTCAGCTAGAGTAGTTCAGCCATAAAACGCAGCAGTCACGATGACAAATTCTTCCCCTACTCATGCTACAAACTACACGATCAGTCATTGAACAGCTAATGCTGGCATTACAAATGCAGCCCAAGTACTAAAGCTAACAGTCAAATGCAGCAAGTAAATACAGATCTAGAAACTGCAATACCTGCCCTAAAGCAATACTTCAGTGCAAAATAGGACTGCAGACTTGTACAGTGATCTAGGTTCATCTACTTGTTTGATGCCAAGTATTCTGCTAGGAATTCTAAGTACACTGGCTCTGCACAATCTGAATTGTGCACAAAGAATTTAAAACAATAAGTAAGGGGGTCAAGCAAAGTGGCCCACATTTATCACACTATATCTGTAAAGCTTCTTCTCCCATACTATTAAAAGATCGTATCTTCCTTGAAGTATTAACACAGAGTACTTTCTCATTTTGGGAGCAGCACTTCTGCTAGCAGAGTACACTGTGCAAACCATACTGAATTCCACATCAGTCCTTTGGCTGCAAGATAGAGAAGTTTAAATGCTAAATTATCTCCAGATCCAATTGATTGAGTTTCTCATTCTGGTCTGCTTAGACACATCCTAAATTCCTTTCTTCTCAGTTGCCTAACTCCACCCACCTGTCAAGGAAGTAGAAGTATTTGTCTCCATGAGCAAGCATAATTCACAGGGTGGGGTGCATCAAGCAAAATTGCTTTTCTATTTACTTTTATATTTCTTCAACACATGGATCTAATAGCTCTTTGCTTACTAAATTCCAGCTCCTTCAACTTGCCAACAAAACCAGTGCATTAACTTCTGAGCTCTTAGCAAATCTCCTTTTTAAGATTATTTTAGCTACCTGCAGCAGGCACACACTATGAAACTAAAACTGCCCAGCTGTGAGACATGGATTTTCCAGTCTGATTGAACAGACTGAAGGAGTGGCAGCTATTCAATGGTTATTTAGGGCTGTAAGTATTGAAGACCCCAGAGAAGCACAACTTACTAGTGTTTTTCAGTAACTTCTTTGCAAAATAATAAACCATTCTTCCTATGCAGTAAAAAGAGGGAAAAAAAAACCCCACCCTTCTTTGATATAGCAACGGACAAAAGATATTCACCCTAAGTTTTCAACTGAAACTGTAAGCCTAACATAAATCCAGCCATTCTAATGAAAAAGGTTAAAATTCTCAGTTTTCAATAGGAATTCAGTACTATCCTTCCCAACTTGCCAGCATCTCCAAGGAGCAGGAGGAAGGGGACAGCAGGGAATATGCTCTTCTGCTGACCAAGTTGTTCTGTGTCCACTTACACCTTGAAGTTTTGTTGACTGTACTGCCAGGACAACCCTGCTGGTTGTTCATACCTGTCGTCAAGCAAAATAAACTGTGGCAGTAAAAGCAGTTTTGTGCCAGCATAACTGAGTCTGGGTACAAACAGAGTTCAGCCTTTTTCTGGATGTATCTGAACCGCTCGGAAGTATTAAACCCTCTGCTGCTTGCCATATCCCGATAGCTCAAGTGCTCTGAAGTTCACTACAGGCCCTGTCATTCAGCTTAACTTCCCTCTGAGCTAAAGTCAGCAAGGTTTACCTGAAAAGGACACTGGAGCTATGAAACGGAGGTGAAAACATGTTGAATTTGTGGGACGAGAAATCGCTTTTACACAGAGGGGCAATGCCAAACACCAAGAGGCTCTAAGAGCTTAAGCTCTGCACAAAACACGTTTGTCTTCAACTCTGGGCTGCTCAGTAGCAAAATGCCACCTTCCTCAACAAAACAGAGCAAACATTTCCAGGTGTGTTGTACCTGCAAACATTTCAACACAGATCTTTCTTTTGACATACAACACTGCACTGCTTATTTTAACTGGCGAGTTCTACAGATACAGTTACACCTATCAGAGTTTTAAATTATGGCATATTAAAAGCATTCACAAAAAAAAAAAACACCATGAAAACATGTTTGCAGAGCTAATACCATCTCCTACCTGTTGTGCCCATTACTTTCTAAACCACTATTCAAACCCCATATTTGCTAGTAGTTGTAATTAATCTTATCAGTCTGAAGGTGAAACGCTCAGGATTCAAGGTTATTATTAGTCAATAGCCCCATAATATTCTTCAGTATTTTCAGCAATGCACATAATTTGCTTCACGCCAGGAAAATTCAGAAACAGGATGTCAGGCATTTACTTTAAAAGGATTTATTGATTTGTATTAGGAAGTGATCATTATTAACAGGAAGGCTACTAAAAAGACTAAGCAATACTTTTTAATTATTAAGTTTTAGAACTAGCTACATGGAGTTAAAACCACTTTATTTAAATGGTTCAGGCTATTTATCATCAAATAAAATTCTTGAACAGTGTTGCTGAATTTTTTTCAAACTAATATTAAAGAAATTGGCAGAAGATGGCTATAAGTTTTGGACATCAAACTACATCACAACCCAGGTTCTTCAGTTTTAAGCAGAAGCAAAACCTGAAGTTCACAATTTAAAGCTTATATATACATATAAAAGAATGAGGATGAAGATCTCTACTGCATGTCTCCAAAGTTTGCTGTAATTATTCACTGCTGCCCTCAGCTTCAAACCATAGTCCCACATATCTTTCACAATCACAGTGCCATTCAAGACTGACATCTTCAACTCACACATGGCAATGGATGAAAGAAATAAAGGCAGCTGAACCCACCACCATCCTAGTTATCTGCTCCAGTTGGCTCGAAGGCAGGGACAGATGAACACCTCAGCATGGTTGCAGAATTCCTATGACTTCAGTTTGCTTAATTTGGGTGGTATATAACAATGACCTGAGCTAAAAATGAGCATACTTTAGAAGCTGGTTCCTAAGCCATATACTCACACCTCCCACTGCAGCATCATCATTCAAGAAGAGAATGGCAGAGAGCAAGCTGTACTTACACTGTCAACCATCTGATTTCAATCAAATGCTGCACGTCAGAATCTTAAGACCTTAAAGTACATTTCACAACCAGAATTTGGAGTTCTCTGTATTAGGAGATAGCTGTCTAAATTAAAAACAAAAACCCACCACGACAACCTGCATCACCTTTGCTTTCATAAAATGTAAGTAAACAAACTGCATTACAATTCCCGGAACCTCCCAACAATGGCCAATACAGAACTGTATGGACATCCCAACCCACTTTCAGATTTCTTTTATTTACATTAGTTCTAAAAGGAACTATCAACATTCCAAACACCTACAACAACAAAACTTCTGGATAAAATACAGCAATACTATGGTGATGGTAACTTACATGGAAAAAATTCTTTCATAAGATGATCATAGCAGGATGCCAATATCAAAGTAATAGCTTATACAGTGCTTTTACTCTCTGATTGCACACTCATCCAAAGCTTGGATGCCCAAATCTGCACCTCCCCCCTCCCCTTCCCTTCCTTCTCCCAAAAAAATACAAACAGTAACAAAGCTGGAATTCAACCAACATTAATAGAAACATTGTTAGAAAGGACTGTTCCCCTTGCTAACCCCTTTACTCTCACCCTCTTCGGGCTGAACTGGTGTCATTCAAGTAACCTCACACTCTCTTTTCTAGAAAAAACAATCTGTAACCTAACCAGACAGCTGTGAAGTTAACTGCTCCCAATAATCACATTCCATAACTGCAAAATGCAGTAAAACACCCAGTCACAGAAAAACAAGTCCTGACCCACCCTCGATTGCGCAGTACCACCTCATTCCTCCAACTTCTGGAATAAGTACACTTGAATGGAAGATCCATTCTGAATGGTGAGACCTGAAGTAATAGAAGGCATGGTACACAATATTCATTCCCCTCACCGAATAAAGTTTTCTGTGGTAAACAGAAGGTATAAAATAAAGTAGTTCAAAAGGGTAAAAGTTACTCAGGAGCACCGATCTATCTGTAGATTATTCAAATAATCCAGAAATGCATTTACTGTCAAAACGAGAAAGATGACAAGACACTTTCCAAAAACCTCAAGATAAAATGTTTTACCACAAAGCATGACACCACCATACAAGAATAGGTCTCTCTCCACATCAATGTCAGTACTTTTGATGCAAAAGGCTATTTTTAAAAAGAAATCTAGAGGAAGAGGTCTAATTTACAAGTAATTTACTTTATATATAGCTGACTGACTTGCTACAGTGAGACATCTGTCACCATAGTTACTAATTACTACTCTTTGGAACACCTCTTTTACTTAACTTTTGTCCTCACAAATTCCTGGAAATCAGCCTTCTGCTAAGAATGCTGGATGGTTTCAGGACAAGTAGAACAATTTTATATTTATGCTCTTCCCAGCTGAATCAGTCTGTCCCTTCACATATGTCATGCTTTAAAACCCCCGTTTCTAAGTAAATCACAAAACAGATGAAGGACATTAACAGCCTCCAAAAAGGAAATGCAACTCCATTCTGAATATAGACAAAGCAGAAAAGTTTCCTACAAATATATTCCACAACTCAGTACTAGTTCTATACAATTTTCTCAAGGAAAACAAAAAATTATTTGAATTTTCAGCCTACATGAAAATGCTCAAGTATAATTTTAATTCTGTGTGAAATTCTCATCGTGAAGATGCTGACAGATTTTTAAGGTATACTACTGCTTTAACTGCCAAACTAAATTATATTTACAATAAAGTGCGATCAAGGGAAAGATTCCCAAGAAATTATTACTCACACATGGTCCCAAGCTGCTTAAGTTGACTTATTAGAATAAGCAATATAACAAAGAGACTTACTTTGTATTACTGCTGTCATAGATGACAATATCCTACACAACATACAGAGGCTTTGAAACAACTTCCCTGCTTCATATTAAAAACCTGACTAGTGTAATGGACTCATAAAACCAGGAAATACTAGATAAAAAAACCCAAACAGGTTTCTAGAAGGATACTGGACCTGTTGCAAAGAGGCTGTTCTGCATTATTTTATTAAGGAAGCTCAGTCTCTTGTTATGCAAGACATTTATACAGCTATGGATCATGTATCACTGCAATACCAGTGATTACTTGATATAATTTACATCAACTTCTATCACCACATCAAACATTTACCCTGGGGAAAACATATGGAGAAGGTGACTTCCTGAGGTTTAGCTTAATGTTCTTAATATTAATCAATTACAGAAATGTACTGCAACATTATATGGCTTTCAAATAAAGAAACAAAAATGCCTTAATAGGCCGTTACCCAGAAATTCAGGCTTCTTCAGGATAACCACTTCAGATAACCTCAGCGAAATAGTATTGAAATACTCATCAATCCTGATGCCCTTACATGAATACCTTCCTCCAAAACTAGAATAAAAGCTAAACACTGTTGTTTACTGTAATAAATCCAGTGAGTGTTTGGCAACATGGCATACTCAAACTCTGCAGTAACAAAAGTAAACATTATCTTGTACAAAGTCCTAAAGACTCTATTTGCAGGATACATGTATCCAGACACAGAATGAGAAGCTCTTCAACGAGCACATTTCCATACAGAACTCTGATTTTTTTTAATTACCTTTTTATTTTTTATTTTTCAAATGTATGTTCCTAAAGGTCTGCAAGTTATCATTGCAATTTTCTCTTACCTTCCAGTGGCAAAAGCACCTGTACTAATATTCTCCAGTAGGAAAAAACACTAAGACTATTAAGAAGACTAAAATTTTTAAATTCATGATGAAGAAGTGGTTAAACTTGATAGTAACATTCTTTGGCCAACTTTATAAAGTGCGGGATCAAAATGAACTGTGGTCTTGTCTCCAACTACTGCAATGAAAAGTATGACATAAAAAGGGATATTTGTCATATTTCAACACAGCTTTGCCCTAATTTAAGACCAGAGGTAAGGCATAAATCTCTCCTGGTCTTTAAATTTCAAGAGACTGATCTTATTAAAATCTAGCATAAGTAAAAACTAAAATCAAATGTCTACAACATCTACTAAGATAAACAGTAAAATGTTTTAATGGAAAAACATCTGAGAATAGGCAGAATTGACAGAAAAAGCTAAAGACAAATGAAACCCAAATGTTTTTTTCAAAATGGAAATCTCAAAATACTGTCAGGATCTGGCACAGTAAATATTTAGACCAAGCAATCCAATACTAACACTATGCATTATTTCTCCTTCCCCTAAAATCTTGAATTAATAAGCGATTAGCAAAATATTAACTGAAATTGACATTTTCCTTAAGAAATTTGCATTATTAAACTTCTATCAGTGAACAATTACGTTTTTCACTCACAAGCAAATAGAAGAAAAACCACAAGAGAAGCCAAGATTACCAGATACTCCACCAGACTAAGAGCCGGAAGAGAAGATCTACTTATGAGAAAGGAAAAGTATAAGGCAGCTCATTAGTTTATCAAGAAACTCAAACTCTCAACCCTAACCCCAGACATTTTGAGGCAGGTGCAATACTGCAAAAGCTGCTACACTCTGCTGAGTTCTCCAATTAGTTAATCATTACACCAAAGCTCCTCTACTCCATGCAAAGAAGGATCTCTTCTCACATGTTCACTTTTCAACTGTGTAGAGAATGAAGGGAGAAGTTGTTGAAACTATTCTAACCTTTCCTCATTTCTCCTCCTTCCACACTGGGTTCTGCGTTTACCTACTACCATTAATTCCATACTGCTGTTTTATGACAGAGAAAACTCCCAGGGATCACACATTCAGATAGAGAAAAAAAAACACATCAGATTTCACAAACCCCTTCAAATGCAGTAGTGGTTTGGTACCGTCACATTAACACTTCGTAAAAACTAAAAATACCCTGGGAAAAAAAAATGTATTAAGAAGTTTTCTCCCTCCCTTTTAATAAGGGACATAATCCACTTGACTTTTCTATTGCAACTACAGTTGGTTTCTTTAAACAGACCTAGTTAATTCATCAATACTTTGCACAAAGATGTCTTGCTTTCTGTATCATCTGTTCCTGAACTATTTATTAACGCATGACAGATGTCACCAGGAAAAATAATGTTCAGTACATTTCTGAACTACAGTTAAAATGACCATACTGAAGATAAGCCTAATGTCATGGTGATATAAATTCCGTGCAGCCAATAAAGATGCAGAAGTAAAAGTCCTGACTCCAGAGAACTGCCTGAGTACAGATGACACTGTACTAACTTGAATCACGTCAAACTCAAGTTATTGTAACAGATCCAAACCACAAATACTATCAAAATACAGTATAGTGAGAGTTCACGGCACACTTCCTCATACCAAAACCAAGGGCTCACCAGAGCAATAGGCTCCTTTATGTTCTTCTGAAGATTTGTCTGCATCAAGTAAGGACGAAACCTTTTTCTTAAATAAAAGTTTATTTTCATTCCGTGTTTTGAACTTCAGCATTCCATACCCAGAGCAAATGCAGTTAACTGGAAACCAAACACTGACAGAGAAGGGTGCGGCTCCATCCAAAGATGGAAAATTCATTTTCCAGCACAGAGGAGAAATCTGACAATTGAGAGTTTAATATTTGTACTCAAGGCACTGCCAAGCCATACCTCCAACAAAGTGAGAGCGAGAACAGGCTGGGAGGAGGCTGCAGCTATGTGCAACTGATTCCTGGGTCAAGACTTTGAAAGCAAGCAGTAACTGAGTGCTGGTATTCATGAACAAAGGCAGATTATTCTGGTGTTCCTTTAAGACCAAAAATTTTACAATTAAAAAAAAACACCACGATTATTTTATTGTATTTTCAGGTTTCAGATTCTAATAAAATAATCTTTTTTTTTTTTTTAAGCTTAAGAAATACCCATAGCACACATCCACATACTGAGAGGGGTCTGCCAGCAACACAGGAGATTGCATGAGCTCATTTTTTGACACGGGATCTTACAGAATATTAGTCAGCCATATCCCTATCTGCATGCTACTGGCTTCGGAACAAAGGGCAGGTGCTGCAGCATTCTCAGCAGTTCACAACACCAGAACAGCCCCAGCAGATGCAGAGGAATGGGCAGAGTGCAGATAAGGTGTTCAACGATATGGTAATCGCAATTTCAAACACATGATTCCTACTGGTCTTGGACAAGGGCAAAAAACACATACATGGTACCTTGGATTTACAGAGTAAACAGGCAAGTGTTGCCATGTTAGCAAACCAGGTAATTATTTCAGTGAAGCTTTCTACGAAGCATTTTGACATCTTCTTTTTCTAGCTATTTTCCATCATATTCACAAAGTCATCAAGGACACTACAGTACATTGTTAACATCTGCCCATGAATTTCATTCTTCAGACAAGCTTAAAAAAAAAAAACAAAACCAACCTGAGTGCCTTTTAAAAGTCTTTGTCAATAAAAAGTACTTAGAACACACGTTAAGTGCCCAGGACCAATTTCCCAGTGAGCATGAGGAGCAGGGCAATGGAATTGCAAAGTACTGCTGGCAATCTTACACTCTTTCAGCTGCAAAGCTCTAGAGTATTCATCTGCACCTCACAAATACATTATCAAGCCTTGCACTTTTTATTTTGGACTGTGTCATATTCCCCTCTATAACATGGAAAACATCTCTCAAAGTACAAACAGAACTCCTTTCTAGCAACAGTGGCTCTAGATTGTCAGTCAGAAATATCTTTCATCTATGTTTTCATTCTTGAAACAGCCATCAGGTCGCTTCCCAAATGGCAGAGCCTTACACATACAAAAACACCTCCAACCACCTATATGCAGATTTCAGGTCACAGTGTCCAACTGACAAAACACAACACGACATCACATCTTTTTTACCAAGATGATATACATTTTTAATGACTAGAAACATACAGAGAAATTTTTCACAGCGCACCTCCTAAAAGCAGTGATACTAAGCTGCTGATACTATCTCCACTGAACCACTTAAGCCATTCTTTGTAGTTCAGCACCATCATCAGAAAAAGTACAGTCTGAATCCTGAAAAGCACAGGCAAAGTTACAGAAATATTACTAGTTCCTCTGACTAGCAAGGTTTTCCATGCAAGAAACTTGTCCTGCTCAATGTAGAAACTGGTCTATTGTTTGCCCACAGATGAATGGCTATCAAGTGATTTCTCTCATTAACTCTGTTGTGATGCTTAGTATTAAACAAAAGAGGGGCAATTGCAGAGAAAATATGAACCAAAAAAAAAAATCATTCTGCCTATCAAGAATCACAAAAGAACAAATTCATGTGACCTGAAAGACTTGGACACTTTTTCTTAAATATCCACTCACCTGAAAGTTGGTTCCAAAGCCTCTTCAAAAGATTAAAGTGCCACTCTACCCTTCCCATGAGGCAGCCAAAGGCACATCCCCAAAGACTGCAACCAGCACACCAGTAAGGCACTAATGATCATCTCATAAGATTAGAAAAAAGTTAAATTATACGATAAAACCATCAAGATTTTTTTATTCTGTCATAATAAATATGAACAGCATTCCCTGCTGTCAAATTACATATTAGCATATTGGGTTTTCTCTATACAGTCCTAGCATTACACAGTATTCACGGGAGTAGCTGCTCCACAGACCAGTGAAGACATTGCTACTGTAAAAAACACAACATATCCAACCATTTGCAAGCAAGAATCATCAAAATCCTTCCTTAAGCATGAAAATGCCTTTGCTTTTTTACTATTTAAACCTAAGTTACAACCACTAGAGGGCAACGGAATTATACAAACTCCTGCCCAGATTTGGTAACGCAAACCAATTCAATGAAAAGTACGCATCAGAAGCTAAAGTTGAAGACTCTTTGTATCATGAATGGGGATATTTTTATAATGAAATTTCCATTAATTATAGCATGTATGCCATGGGTTGCCTAAACTATTAATTCTATCTATAGTCTAGATCCTCAAACATAAGCTACTTTTAAGCTACAAATCCACATTAGCAATTCTACTTCTCAGATTTTAAAATAAGGTTTCTCAGCTTGAGTGTTCCTGCTACAGAAATTACACGGGTTACTGAAATTCCTCCCAGAACAAGTACATGGAAAAATCAGAATGCTGTCAAAGCCTTTTTACATTAAATTTAGAAATTGAATTTCCTAATCAATGGTAAAAAACATCTAGCTAAAAACGGGCCATATGCTGCAAACGAACTGGAATTACATGCAAATCTTTTTCCTTGCCTAATCAGCAGTTCAAAAATACTGCTTTGCAAATAAAACAGTGTTTTGAGAACAGTTTGTTTTTTTCCTTACAAAGGTAACACTTTCTTGAAATGTATTCTTGATTTTTAACATAT
The DNA here is from genome assembly GCF_033815535.1 of Pezoporus flaviventris. Lineage (NCBI taxonomy): Eukaryota > Metazoa > Chordata > Aves > Psittaciformes > Psittacidae > Pezoporus > Pezoporus flaviventris. The sequence continues at coordinate 9,355,410 of NW_026892569.1, read as the reverse complement.
TAAGTTCTGTTACAATTCATTACCTTGGCTTTAAAAAGAAGAGAAAGTCCAGAAACTAAAGCAATCCAGAAGAATAAGTAATTTGCTAAAAGAAAAAGGACAAAAACCACTGGCAGAAGGATATGACCTATAACTTAAAGCAAAGACATTTAAAGAATTATGTTAAAATCTACAGCCCTGACAGAATACGGAAGAAAGCTCAGCAAGCTTTGTTTCTCCAGTCATTAAAAATGATAATGACTTTTAATAATAGGGCAATGTACTGGTACTGCACATCCAATCACTCCCATCTACACTGGCCCTTCTACTCCACAAAAAAAAAAACAAAATCTGTATTGCATATCACCGAAACGGATGAACCCTCAAATTAAGCTCACATAAAATTCAAACTGCACTCCCAGTACAAACACAGCCTTCCCACAAAAAAACATGTTTGCTGGTAAGTAATAAGCTCTGACATACCAAGAGGTTTGTCATCCAAGCTTAAATTTAATATGCCTGTAGACAAGACTATACTTTGATTAAAGAAAAATCAGCAAGACTTTTGAGCTACCTGTAATTGTCTAGTATGAGTACGAAGTTTTAATAACTTTGAATTAGGATTAGATGCTATCCATAGCTTGTTTCAAAGGAAAATGGGTTGGGCCACCGGGAATTGGCAGCATTAAGAGCAACATGGTTAAACACAAACTCAAGAGAAGTATGTGTCCCATTCCTTTTTTCTTCTAAACGTTTTGGAAAATAGTTTTCTTCTGCAGCAAAGAGGTATACTGGGGTCCAATGCAAATACCAGGCATATCAAACCCTACAGGTGATGCAGGTTAGCAGAATGTTTCATTGTATTATTACAGCTTTGCGCCTTATTTCAACCCTGTTGTAACTAAAAAAAAAAACAAAAAAACAAAAAAACAACCCATACACCCAAATTTGTGACACTTTGGTTAAAATTATTTTAAAGCAGTATTTTCCACTCAAAACCAGGAAAAACCCTGCAAAGTCTGCCCAGTCAGTCTTAAAACAATTAGGATGTATAAATTTTGTATTCTAACAGAAACATATATCAGTTAACAGCTCTCCTGATGGCTTATACACAGATCCATGTGAATATTCACTGAAAATACATAACCTAGCAGATACAGGTAACAAGAAAAGGGTAAGACCTTCTTACATGAAAGCACCTTTGCATACTGCTCCTGTTAGCAGGTAGGAATTAAGTCTGCCTACCACAGACTTCAAAAGAAGGAAGCAAGTCCTCCTACTATTCGATCTTAAAATTACCTCTTTCCCCGGTTGACACCTGACAGCAGTTCCTAGGGGCTGAAGAAGCAGCTGTGGGTTAGATATTCTCTAAATGGCAGACTGCAGCAGTTAGCGGAAAGTAAGTATGCACGACCTCAGTCTTTACACTCTCTTGGCTTTACTGAATAGCATATTCCTTAATAGCACTCAGTTTCTCCCATCGAAGTTTTGGGAAGTATCAGGAGTCTGCTCGCTTTCTTTTCCAAGCATTTCAACTATTTTTCATCCTAATGATTTCCTTCTTTTGCATCAGGTCTATGCTGTGGAGCAATAGTGTTTCACAGTGCACCCAACTGCAGCAAAGGCACTGTGAAGTGCACGCAGCTGTGCTACTCTCTCAAACATCTGCTTTAAGAGTTTCTTCCCTGTTTATATGCTCTGGTTTCTTCTGGAAAAGAAAAAAACAAAACTGTACACGTGGAAGAATGGAGTATAGACCGGTTCCCTTCCATCACGCAACTGCAACATGTGCAAAGCACATAAATCATAAATGGCTAGGACTAGAAGCACACCATAGAATATCCTGTAGTCTAGTTTCAAGAAAGAGTACCTTAAAATCAAAGGGGTGCTGCATTTCCAGACACACACAAATACATAATTTGTTAATAAATTCTCATGGGACAAAAGCTGTATTTTTATTATATTTGCTTATTCCATGGCTTGTTTTTGTGTTTCTTAAAATGAGGTTCAAGTCAGATAAAATAAATATGTTCTGTTAACCACAGCCCCTCACTTACTTTGTTAAACTGCACTTTTCATACTTAATTCAAAGTTGACAACTTGAGCAGTTTATGTACTGACTGCACAAATAGGGTGGGCTGACAACTTCCAGACTCAGCAGTTGGAGTCTCTAGACCTCCAATACATCCACTGAACCAGTGTCAACAAGAATTAATTCAAAGCATGACACACTTTATCATCAACCACCACCCAGCAACGTTCGCCTTCTCTTTTTCTCAACAGTTTTATAACCTCAGTGTTTCTTCACAAGCACAAACACTGATGTTTTCTTCACTTCCCTTTGAAAGGTTTAGCTTGAAAATTGAAATAGCAGAAACAGTAAATTAGTAAACAGAAATGTGTAAACCACATCAATAGTTGAGTAACAAAGTACAGCAGAAAAATCCCAAGATAACAAACACCAATATTACTCTGACAGAAAAACAGTAGGCATTTCAAACCAATTGAACTTAACCCTTTATTACTAACTACTGATATCTAAATTATACTGCATAAAATAATTTACAAATATAAACTGTTACCATGTCAGAAAGTCCATCTGGATTTTATCAGTCACTCATATAAACAATAGCAAATGTGCAAATTATTAATTCAATGTTCATTTATTACTTTAAGAGAAAACAATCACTGACACAAAGCAAGTCACTCAACAGTAATATGCCATGATAAGTTACAACAGAAGTATTCTTGCATAGTTTCTTATGATAGGATGCAATACATCTACTTCTTTGCCAGTTAGACAATAGTAATTCTAAAACTTTACTCAGGAACAACTATCACCTTCTGTTCTTTCATTCCCCTTTTTCTAAAGGTTTACCAACTGTGCATGACTTACAAACATTTTGCTCTGCAACCCGGAATGAAGCATACGCACAATCAATCAGCTGGAACCTCAATACCACTTAACATGCAATAGATTCCTGCTTATCTTCTCTCAGTTTTATGTGCAGTTCAAATTCAACTGAAAATTCAATGCATATTGCAACAATTGGTTCAAAACAAAGAAAAAAACCACACCAACCAACCTTTAAAAACAAAATAACCCCCCCAAAAAAAATAACAAAGACCATAAGAAAAAAAACACCAACTTGATTCAACTAAATAATTTAATAAAGAAAATAAAAAGAACTACCATTGATTTTTAAAGAAAATTAGTAGAACTTTTACATTCCACAGCTATAAGGAGTAATCACTGTGTCAGTTCAAGGACACAAACATTCATCTCTACTTGGTATCAACTACAATGCAAACTGAATTCTTAGATTTCCTCATGAAGCACCACACTCAAAACTAGATTACGTACACAGTAAGCTATTTTAGCTGTGATGGAATCATGTAAATGAACATAAGTAGTTCCATGCTGATATTTAAAATCGTAAACCAAAACCACAGCAGCAAACTAACATCCCACGCTCTCATCAGCAAGTCACAAAATAACCCTTAAAAGAACCCTATTTCAAAACAGGTGAAGTGGTAAACAATTCAGTCTCAAATATGGCAGAGAGACAGGATACTCCTCACTACAACAGTCTTCTACAAAGACATAAAACTATTTTCCCTAAAATGTTTCACTGAAGATGACGTGTCTTCCAATTATATGAGCAGTTCCATGAAAAAAAAAAAAGCCTGTCTGATCAAGAAATAGTTATTTTGCTATAATTGAAGCTCATTACAACTGCCATTTCTGCATTGCTCATACCGATGGCTCTTTTTAACACCAAGGATATTTTGACAGAACTTAACAAATTAAGCTGAGAGAAGCATGCATTTTAAAAAATGGAACATTCACACAGCAGGCAACACAGAAAATTTTCAAGGCAAAGCTTTGTTACCTCAAATGATAATTTTAACCTTTACGATGACTTTTTCAACAGCTCTTCAAGCACCTATGCTTAATGGTACAAATAAACTTAAAAAGGAGAAGTGGTTAATACATGTTTCCTGTTGGTTCTTCTATTTTTTTTTAAAGAGCAACTTGCAATCTAAAGTGTGTAACTGACTTCAATTGTTCCTAAGTTTCTAATAATCTCTTAATATTCTCTTTTGCATCAGTTCATCCACCGGAGACATCACTTGTCCTGTTCCTATCCTTTCCTCAGAGAATTTCCAATGCAATCACACTCCATGGTATCTTTACTGCTCAGTGCTCTTCTCACTTGATTTTTTATCCCCAGTACTGTAAAATTTATGCCTCAGTGCTGATATGAAGCTCAGCTCCACTGTTCTCCTGATCATACAGATCTGCTTCAAGCCCTACATAGTACCTAAGCACATGCAGACAACCTTTAAATATGGACAGCAGGCTCAAATCGGAGAAAGGTTGCTCAAGAACTGATTGCCTGTACTGAGAAGGAATGAGACACACAATCAGAAAAGTTTACTCCAGCCTTCCATCTTACACCTCTTTCCCCTAATTTTCTTCTCTCCAGCCCCTAAAATCACTTATGTGTGGCTGCCCCATGACACTTGCCCACATGACCCACTTGGACAGAAGATCAGGAGTCACAGGTGCTACTAAAGAAGGCTGGGAATCTTGTCTTTCTTACTTTGCAGAAGGGGCAGTAGTAAGACAAAGGTGGAAACCAGAACAACAATGACTTTCAACATGCCTGAAAAAACCTGTTAACACTTTATTTTATAAAGAACAGTCATCCATGCTCTATTTTCCAGAACTTGAAGTTGTAACACTTGAGAAAAACAACTCAAGTATTTAAATTAGAATGCTTTCAAAATGTGTAAGTTTAGCTTAAGACACTATTAGCATGTTAAACAACATTTTAATTATCATAACTCAGACATTTAAATGATAATACCCTTAATATGTCTCAAGTGTAGGCAGGTATTTAAGTGTTTTACACTTTAAAAAGCTGCATTTAACTGAATTTACTTCTGATTATATAAAACAAATATACAACATAGTCCTCCCATCACAATAATCCTTCAAGCAAGGTCATAAAGTTCTTTCTAAAGGCTTGTTTATCAAAGCAGATAAACTTTCTCCTCCCTAAGACGCCAGTAAACAATGCTCATACTTCAAAGGCTACACTAAAAAGGTAACCTCTAGTACAGCTCTTTCAAATGCTCACAAATTCAATACATCACATCAGGAAAACAGGGAACTAATCTCCACAAGCCTAAATTCACACAGCATACACATAAACCAAGAAAAAAAAACCCTTGCCAAGTTGTTAAAAAGGTCCTCAGAGCTACTCATGGACACAACCAAAAAATCTGCACTCCTGGCCAGTTGTATGAGCAAATGCAGTGCGTCTGACACCTGTCTGATTTGCGAGAGTGTGTTACTGGTGCTCTTTCTTCCACTGGCATTGAACATTTTATTAAGAATTATACAATCAGTGAGAAATTCTAGTGCAATCAGAAGTTCTGTGAATAACTACCCTAGAATTTCACAGGCACAGTGAACTTAAAAGAAGACCATTAAAGGAACAACAGGGAAAAAAACCAAAATATCAGTAGCAGGTTGGCCCCACACATCCACTGCAGCATCTCTAGCTTTTGGGAAGGAAACCCCAGAGCATGAATTAAAAGGGTCAAAACCCTTAAGAGGAAAAACTGAGTTGGCCCATTTTTCATACTCAACTCAGTAGTCACTGAAATACTTTCTATTTTCCTAGTAATTACACAGCCACTGGTATTATTCAGATTGCAAAAAGGTGGCCCCTTCCTAGGTTCCAAATATTTGTTTCACTTGTGTGTTCATTTCAACATGTTAGTTCAGACTTCAACTAGAACTTTCCAGGAGTTGCAACTTCTCTTCAGATTGAAGAGTCTACTCATAGAAAGCAGATTACCTCTTTCTGGGTGGATTCTTACTCATGCTTCCACTCTCCTCCATTAAATATATCCAGTTTTAGTCAGCTGTGCCTGTAAATGTAATAGTTAAGTCCCAAGATAAAAACCATTTTCTGTCCATATATAAACACAGATTCTCATTCTAAAATGGATCCTGCTGTAAAAGCTCTTTACCCCAATGCAGTTTCTCACTGAAACAGCATTTACAGATTTGTTAATACAGCCCCCAAACAGGTTGTGCTGACATATTACTAATTCTAATGAACAGCCTGGAACTCAGATAATAGCTATATGTATGTGTAGACTTAGCTTTTAGCTACAGACTAAACCAAAGTCCTTAGATTGGGACATTCACACTCAGGCAGTTACTGTTGCACCAGGTCACTTGTTAAGCCACTGAACCTTTATCAGCTGTAAGAATGTTTAGTTCTAGCACAATCCAGTAACAGAAATGTCAAAAATATGGTAAGATGAAAATGCCTCAATTCTGGAAGGTCAGCTGTTCCTTTCCTTCTTCTTAATATGCCATCAAGCAGATGGTCATGATACAATTTCTCAGATTTTATTCTAGTTTAAGGCAAAAGAGATTCAGATCACCCGGTATTTATTCCATACTTGCAAAGTAACTTGTAGTTTTAGCACCAATGAGAAGTCATGGTTGCATCATGTCTCAGCAAACAGCTTTAACCCTGATGGTATCAACAAAGTATTCTTATTACTAGCAGCAATGACCTCATTAAACATCACCAGGCAAGAGCTTCCTTTTGGATGCAGATAATGGACTTCTCAATTTCAGATCACTAAAACATTACATGAACAATCAACTTTGCGCACTGGCAGCAATTAAAAGGCACTTTTATGTAGCACAGCTGGGACTTGGCCCACAGATACAACAGTCCCGTGAAAAAAATAATAATACTTGGGACACCTTGAGCATAAGCGCGGCAGCCAAATAAAATTATCCCTTTTCCAAACGTCCACAAGTATAAGCAAGCATTGACTTATTCACTAGTTCTTAAATTCTTCTATTGTCTGAAAACTTTTGGGCTGGACAGGACAGAATGTTTCCGCTCAGGTTTGCTCACCTGCATCAAGACTGTCTAAAGCAGTATTTAAAGCAGAACTATGTAACATACTCTCCAGATTTAATTTGAAGCACAACACTAGCAAGCAGATCCAGCCAGACGTAATGTTAGAGGATTACAGGTACCCTAGCATTAGACTCAAAACCACATCTTCAGAAAAGGTTTTAATGATACTACAGTGCAATTACTTTGGTAAATCTCAGGAAATACAAAACAGCAATTATAAAAGAAGATGTGTTTTATAGTTTAAACTTGCCATACACATCAAAGAGAGTACACGTTACAGATCTCAATACAAAGACTAGTCATCCAGATCCTTTAATATTAGTTTATAAAACTTACATCATCATCTAAAATTCATCCAGCAACACCTACCCTAGGTAGGTTCAACACAAAGCTATGTGGGAAAGGGAAGAAGAAAATTGAGCATGTTTTCATTTGATCAACCAGGGGAGACAAAACAAAACCTCACCTATACGCACATCTGCACACAAAACCGTTCAACTACAGGCACATTTACCCAGGCTGTGAAGTAGACAAAATCCCAGAACAGGATGACCTAAAGAGCCTACAGGAATGCCATTTGGATGTCTCAGAGCAATTTAAAGAAAGCAGGACAGCTGTGTTGGTGCAGTGTTCTGCCAAACTTGACCTTCCCAAGCCCGCTTCCAGAACAAGGGCATCAGAGCAAGTTAACATGCAGCTGAAGCGTAGATCTGCATTAAATTTATCAGGAGGCAATATTCTGCAACAGAATGTATGTATAATCCGTACTGATTTCAATAGGCAAGGCAGCACATGTACACAGATTCCAAAACAAAAAACGAGTTCCGAGATAAAGCTGTCCATGTGTGTCAGTGCAGTGCGTTTGTTCAAGTACAAAAAACACCAAAAGCATTTTCCCTTCTGTTTACATGAAAGTTAAAAATTATCCAAACACAGCACACATTGTTTTAACTTTCTAATTAACAGATGTGCAAGTTTAACTAAAAATCAGGATGACACCATGGGTAAAGGGCATTGAAGTAGGCTTTGAAATATTTACATGCCTATGTTATAGATAACATATTATTAATATAATGGCAGCCTATCAGTTCTTTAATTGCACAGGAAGGACTGTTCATAAATCAAATCATTAGCCTTCAATGTCACAGGCAATATTTATACACCTACCAAAAGCCCAGCTTAAACCACAACCAGTAGCTTTACCTAATCTCAACTAGTTACACAAATTGCAAATAAAAACACTCCCCTTCTATGACAATTTGTAGTCCCGGCTTTCTCGTACAGCTGTTGGAATGTGCAGTCTAGGAAAAGTCCTCAAAGAGGAAGATAGAAAAAAATACATAATTTCCCCTTTCAGTTCTTAAAAAGGAAGTAGTGGTTGAGAGCTGTAAGTGAAAGCGCTGTATTATTTCCACTCCTACGGAATTAGGGGTGGAACTAGGAACATTCTTATGTGTTTCATCTGCTGCTTCTCGTCCCCCAGGTAAATTTTAAAAGCATTTCTACAGGCCACATTTTGGTGGTAATTTTAAGTTATGCTATAAAAAGTACTCCAGGTGTTTTGTAAAACTAAATCATACACACATCACACACATACTGGAAGTTAAGAACATAACTTAAAACAAATAGCGACACAAGCTAGCCTTCCTAGCTAATACACCTGATCCTGTCCTCAGAAGCTTATCTGTTGGTAGAGATTAATTCTGTACCCAAAATTCTATTCCAAATCCATAGACAACATAAACAGACCTGCTGTGGTGCAGGCGACTGAACTGGATGATGTGCAGAGGTCCAAAGTAACCTAATTTATCCTCTGACAGTACGCCCATGTCATAGAATGTGGCTGTCCTCATTCATAGTATTGCAACATCCCTCGAAGTAGATACCACCCTAACTCTACATAATAACTTAACAGTTCTGGAATCCATAGAAACAAAAGAAACTTCATCAAACTTTCTTTTTGACCTGTAATAATATATGATTATATTGACTCCACATAGTCTTAAAAATCCTCTGACATTCACCAAGAGGAATCCCTGTAATGATAGCAAGAAAACAAGGAGTTGCAATTACCTACAGAGATCAAAGATCTGAAAAAATAGTTTTGGCTGCAGAAAGGATTCTTTCACCACCAGATATAAAATACAAAGCTTTTTTTCTAATAATAAAACTAAAACATGAAGGATTACAAATAATTCACTATACCTCCTAAAAGCTTTCAGATTCTTCAAACACCTGGGAACAGTAAGTGGAAGCTAAAAGCCCAGCTCTGCAAAACCAAGAGACCTGGCTTCAAGAAAAACAATTAAAAAATAGAAAGCAAGGCAGAATCATCAAAATCTGCTGGTGGAGTGGGGGGAGAAAGGGCAAGTTAAACAAGGAAAAAAACTCTTACAGAACATTAATAATATTGCATCAGAGACATCAAAGTTCTAGAAAATTCTATGTTTAAACTTACTCTTGCTCAACACCCAGAAAAGGAACTCTGAAAAAGTGCCAGTTAAGAGCAAAACCTGCCATATCAGATAAGACTAATGGCACACGCAAATAGCAGCAGCTAGCACCAAGTGTCTTCAAAAGAACTTGCCATACACATACTTACTTGGCCCATAACAGTGTGCTAGTTCTTTGATTTGAAACTTAAGAATTTTTATACCTGCCTTTAAAAAGTTTATTACTCAATACACAGTTACAAACATCCACAACTCTTGTATCTTAAGGTCTATTTTTATGGAAGAACCATTACAACTGTAACTATGAGAATATACAGCATTAACACCTTGTTCTTAGTCTTCTTTTCAATAGCCTCTTAATATGAGAACAAAAGGTCACTTGCCTCTTCTCATATCTCAGACTTTGCATGTTCCCTACACTGAAGTATTTCTGTCAATAAATGGAAGTATTTTTGTCAATAAATATTTTCAACACATTTGAATTACCGTATAAAAAACAAAACTGAACAAGATGTTCCATCGGAGACAAGCCTACTTAACAGCAGCACAACACTATCAATATTTTCGTATTTGGTTACAAATTCTCGCTGTTTTACCCTATTAGACTATTTGTGACTGAGCCCATCTTATCATCAATTTTTCAGCCTTCAGTGGTTGGTTAGTGTTATTTTATAACCTAAAAAGGTCTAAGAACAGCACGTATTACCCTCCAGTATACAGTATATTTCAACTATTAATACTGAAATACTCCATAGTTTTGCAAAGATACTACAAATTCCTCATGCCCTTAACAACCTCTGGCTAATCCCAGTACTTTTTACATTTTTAGAAAAGTAAAAAAAACAACTACTAGCATCTTCTTTGGTTTTCTACTCAACCACAGTGTTACTACAAAATTTTGGACTTTCTATTGTAAGTCTTCTGGAGGTTCATCATTTATTTATACTTTCAAGACTGAAATAAACTTTTAAGACATTGCTCAATTACATACATGTGTCTCTGGTACAAAATAACACAAAAATTGTATCCAACTAAGCGTCTGGCTCCAGGACAACGCTTTTCCTTTTCAAAAAGGAAACTGCTCTGGGCCTCTGGCAGACAGATACATCTTCTTGCATAAGATGATTCAGTTCAATCCATCTCTCTGCCTTAAGTTCCCACTCCTGTTTCTGGAAGGGAAGACAAGCTGGGAACATTAATGCATTGGCACAGCAAGATTTAACAAAACTCAGAGCTCTTAGATAATCCAAACTCTCAGCAAGTGAGCAACATTAACAGGAAGCAATTACTGATGTGATTCAAAAGGAAATCCAGAGACAACAAACAATCATATAATTTCACAGCAATAGCCTGTGAAATTGCTAGCTTTAGGGAAGGAGATGGCATTTTTCCTCCCCTTTCACTTGCCAGGTTCCACAAAATAATAATTTTCACTTTATCTGAGCTATTGAAAGAAATTACAAAAAAAACCAAAGTGCACCAAATCGCTTTTGTCTACACATTTTGCAGTTTTAGCTAGATCCGATTTAGATCGACACAACCAAGGAGAACACTGACAGAGTTAGGACATTACTAACCCACATGGCCTACTGCAGCATAAATTTGATTATTTTTATTAAATAAATCAACAACCAAAACTGTTCAAATTAAAATAGCAGAGGGGGGCAAAGCCAAATCAAAAGTATTTCTCCAATGAAATATAAATCCACCTACAAAAAAAAAAAATAAATCAGCAGATAGCCACAACCAACATATGAAATAAAGTAAGAAAGTACCTTATGGAATGAAAGTTCATCAGGAAAGCAAGGTTTTACATTTATAAGCACAGGACCAGGAGCAAACCCAAACCATCCCTTTAGAGACGTAAGGAAAACACATATACTGGCTTCATTGCTGCTAAGTAACCCAATTCATCTGAGGTTTGTAAAAATTTATTGCAAATACAAAAGGGATTTTTGCTTGTTTTTAAAGCCCAATCAATGCGTTGGTGTTCCTGGCTCAAGACAGATGCATCATGATTGCAATGGGTCAGCTCCAAGAATTACAGTATTAGCTCTGCAGCAGTGGCTCTAGCTGGTATCTGCGGGGAAATCCTTGTCAGCAGTAACTTACCTCTACGATAAATGGCTACCAGCACTCCTGCACTGGGTCCTAAAAGCATGGCGATGAAGTCTGCTGAAAGCAAGAGCTCCCTACCCTATACTACTTTTATGATCGTATCAGCATAAGGTTGGATAGTTCATCCAGGGTGAAAAGCACTTACATAAAAATATTAACAGTTGTATGTATATAAGGGCTGGCTGACATCACTCTCTTACCAAAAGCATCTAAGCCCTGAAATTTCACCTTCCCGCATTATAACAGATCCCAGGTCAGTCTCCCAGGGCACTTGGAATAGACATTCAACATTTGGAAGATAAAGTGTTTCCTCTACACTTAAACTGCAGACTGTAAGCGTACAATGACACCAGAAATACTAAAAAGTAAAACATTTGTTCAACTCTCAAAGGCAACAGTCCAAACAGAAAGGTGAAAAGATATAACAAAAAGAAATAACAGATGTAGTATGTACCTAAAGAATGCTACTGATGCATGAGAAATTAAATATCTTTTGCATAGATCAGTGCCAAATAGTGCAAGAATTTCTATAAGGAACAGCAGGAAAAAATCTCCCATTAAAATCCTGAAACTCCAAATACCATTTCTCATTAAATTTTGCAAGATAGATTTACTAAGTACCTCTGAACAAACAGGATGTCCAGAGAAGATGTCCTGTAGTTCTCTAATCTTGCCAAATTCTTGATCGGCACAAAACATTCCATGTAATAGTAAGTGAACAACATATTCCCTATTCACAAATTCTTTCTCTTCATTCTTCCTTTCATGGTCAATACACTTTTATGCCTAGTATAATACAAGCAAGAAAAAAAAGCACATGATCTTTCAACTCCTGTTTATCAATGTAATTCTTGCACTGATGGTCCAAAATTGGATACAGTATCACAGACACGAACAAATAAGCTGCAAGAAGTCCTTCCTTTCCAAGTGCAGAACTTCACATCTGCCCTTGTTCAGACTCCTGAGGTTCCTGCCTGCCCCGGTCATTCAGCAAGGCCAGGTCCCTCTGGGATGGCAGCCCTGCCCTTGAGCATATCAACTTGTTCCCCACCACGACAACAGTCCCATCTTCAAACTTGACTAAAGCATACTTCATGTCCTTCAAGTCACTGATAAAAATGTTTACTGTTGCAAGTTATAATACAGATTCTTGTAGTATTCTGCTTGAAGCCAGCACCCAGGTAAAGAAATTCTACCAATGAGCGTGATCCTCAAACCAGTTTTGTTTTACTCATCTAGTTGTCCGCACATCCTGACTGCAGTGCCCAGCATGGAAAGCAGTCAAAACCCTGCTAAAGGCAGGGTAAATAGCATGTACTGCTCTTCCTTGCCCTTAAATCTATTTATTTTATCATACAAAGCAATCAGACTCATCAGACATGATTTATCCCTGCTAAATCCATACTGGCCATTACCAAATAATTTTCTTCATGTGCTCAGAAAAATGTTCCAAGACTTGTTCCATGATTTTCCTAGGGATTCAAACAAAGCTAGTCAGTCCATAATTTCCTGGCCGTACACCTTCGGTGGTGCTGTTTTGAGGTGTTGGGTTTTGGTTGGTTGGTTGGTTTCTTTAAAGAGGGATTGTCTTCTTTAAAGAGGGGTGGTGCTCCCTGCAGAAAGTATTCTGTCACATTTCTATCTCACATATTTTAAGCCTAAAAGCCATAAAGCACAGCCTTAATAAACTTCATTTACTATGATGTGGACTATTTGGCTTTCAGTTTACGAGTCAGCATTTCTGTAACCAAGATACTACAAATGTGCTCAACTCAATTCATACCCACTTTGAATTAAATGAAAGCAATAGTATTAGATACCATCTTAACACAAAGACTTGTGCCTACACTTTTTCCAGATACTAAAAATGACCAGTTATTTGGATTCCTTTTGGTCTACGAAAATACTTTATTTCTCACACAGTTTCTCAGCAGCTTCAGTAAACTATAGCAACACATCCTCTATAAAAGGTACTTAAAATTAGCCACTCACAACAACCTAAGGCACTGAATAATTCCTATTTTTGAAAGCCTGGATATCTGTCGGAAACTTCAGGTTTCTACTAAAAGCTTTCACATCTGCCAGAAGCATTTCAGCCTGGGAAGTCACATACAAATTCTCAAGGGTTTTTGACTTGCTTATTTTTAAAAACAAAACCAAACCAAACAAGCAAACCTTCAAGATTTCAATTAAGCAGCTTTTACAGAGCTTCTGCAGTGATAGAAGCTAACAAACACATTTAGATTTTATGAACTATAGCCCACTTTTTCTTTTGCTTTGATTAGCACTTCTTGGAACACTCCATGCTCAGCACAACATCCACTTCCTACATATTTAGTGACTCACTTTTTCAGGCATCTCTTAAGAAGATTGATTAACTTCTAATTACTCAAATCAAATCAATTCTAAGCATATGCTTTTAATGTTATTGTTGTATTAAAAATCCACAAGGATATATTACAGTTTCTACAAACAGAAGCAAAGAGAGGCACTGCACTGGTTATAAAAGTATTACTAAGCACACAAAAAAAAAAAGTAGAGTACAGATCCTCCCCCCACCATCTCCTTCCACCTTTATCTTACATATTTTTAGGCTTGCATATAATATTAAAAATGTTTTAATAAGCAAATCCAATTTTAAATATCTGCTTTTAATTGCTATTTACTGGTGATCTTCAAGACTCAACCTACTTTTATCCTTAATAATGTTGGTGTTACATAGACATTATCTCCTTTGGGCATATAACTTTTTCCATGCATAATTGAAGTGCCTTTATGTAAAGTAAACATTAACATCTTTCAACTGTAAGCAACATGTCATCTTCCACTTCGTCTATTTACGTGACATTAATTCAGCTTAAGCCTACCTCTGCCTCAAAAAAACCCCTGCATACTAGTTTCCTTGCCACTGCTTACTGATGCTCCCTCTCTTCAGTGTCTGCCCTTCTTTACAGATTATGCTGACAAACATGTTTACAGACTATGTAGTAAACAGGATCACTCACCTGATTCTCTAAAACAAACAAAACTCCAAACCCTCAAGAAAAATAAAAGAGTGTAACCGAAGGCAGCTCAAGAGGCAGCACAGAGCACTGGACTGAGTGACTGGGAATGCCAGAAACTGGAATTGCCAGCAAAGTCCACAACTCATGAAACCACAGTCCAAGATCATTCAAGAACTATTTTGAATTACTTCAAGGTTTCTCTCTGTTACTAAATTAACATTTCAAGGACTGTTATCTTTCATAAAACCCAGAATTAATGAGTCCTGTATATGAGCTCCTAAGAAATGCTCAGAAACACTGTGGTATTAAGAATTTATGCAGGTTTAAGTATAGATCATTGATAGGATAATGACATACTCCTAAATGAGATGCATGTATCAGAAGTTCTGTAAACAATAATAATAAATGTTCCTGCATGCAAATGTCTTGGCACAGTTTTACATTTTTGTTTGTACTTTGAAAACACCACAAGCCTCTTTAAAGTAGCTTTCACAATTTACAGTTAAGCCTGTATTTACCAACATCTTCTACCCCCCTTTTCACAACAGCATTTTATATCTATTATCTGTAAGGATGCATTTTTCCCTCTCCTTCAACCATCTCCTAATTTACCATTCAGATACTCAACCAGATGAAAAACTAGACAGTACAAACAAACTGAATGGTAAATTCAGATACTACAAACAAATCCATAATCCTCTATACTGCTGTATGGAGAATTAGAGGCCTTATACCTGTTACAGTACCACAACATCTAACATGCAAACTTCATAGTAGTGTATTCCTATGCACTTAAACCCACTCTGTAGTTGATCACTATGGCTACTCATCCAGATACCCACACCTGGGCAATTTTCAGCAAGACCCTCACCAAATCTTCACATGACAGTATCCTCTTACCAAGTTGCTATTTTGGATCAGCTAGGTAAAATGAGTAAGCATATAATTTTTTTGACCTATACTGAAAAGCCAAAGCTAACTAATACTTAAAAACAAACCAAAGTCCCCACAGCTGACTGTCTGTTAAGCTTGTCTATTAGTTAACAGACTTGCTAAACACTCAGTGCTTTGTCAAATTAACCATCTTTAATATGGCTAGACTATTTGTAACAATAGTAAAGCACATGGGGGTCTTAAAATCTTTATGGATCATAAGGAATGTTGATAAACAGCTATACATATAAAGCTTTTTAATTTAACAATAGCACAATAGAGACATTTTACCTTGTAGAGTTAAACAAGAAATATTAGAAACTAAGCTAAAACTTAAAATATTTCAAGCATTAAGTTTTCTAAAGTGTTCAAGAACACACACCACATACACAACAGAGCCAAAGCAACATGCTTCATGAAACATTAATACAGATAGCAGTTTGCACAATTACGTGCAGGTAACTTGAAAGCCATGCCATAACCCAGCCTTAAGAAATCAGATGCTTGTCTTGTCCCATCATGCCCAAGCATTGCATAACATAGGAGAGCTAACAATGGAAGGTTTAAGAGCTTTGACTGCATTATACTGTTCCTCATGCCGTGTCATACTACTAAAAAACACTGTGTTAATTACAGACCATATTACTGTTAAAATCAGGAGCAACACTGTATTTCACAGAAGGGCACACTGTGAAGCTGAAAACCAGCTGATTTACAGCATTTAGTTCTAGGGCACAAGACAAATGTATTTGGAAAAAAAATAAAATACCGTGCTGAGCAACTGAAATCTTTGTTCATTTCTTGATGGATATTTAAAATTAAGTTGATAGTCATTAAGTAAAGCAACTTTAGTTGTCCCAGTTCAATCCCTAGTGGACAAAACATGCACTACAGAACCCCTAAATCTCACTTAACATCACCAGCCTTTTGAGAGAAATAATTAAGACCTTAAGTCAATGCAGGATATATTTTAAAACCATTTTCACTATCAATAAGAAAATGTCTTGTCTGCCATTCGTTACACGCCTACTGCCAGTAATAAACCCTCTATCAGACTCAAAAGATAAAATACTCTTTATAAAATTTCAAAAGGGCAAGCAGGAAGAGTGCCAAACAAATCCAGTTTTTTAATCTGTTTTTTGACCTTCCTCACAACGAGATTTACACACTCAGGTAACACTTCTCAGCATTTGAAAAATACTATTATACCACCATATCCGTACACCATTTTCAACTGTTTTATGTGCTTTTAATAATACACTTTCTAATTAGTCAGAAATTACCAACTTACCTGAAAATTAATTGTTTTAACTATAACACAAATATCACTCCTTCCACATGTAACCACATTTATTACAGGGAAAACAACATGACCTGCAATCCACAGTGACTTGCTAAAACAAACATGCAATTCATTACTCTTAAATACAGAAAACATCTTACCTTGCCTGTCTTGTGATCAAACCAGACAAGAGCATGGTTCCTGGACAGCACCTTGCAGTCAAAAGTTGCGTTGTTCTGCGCTGGCCGGCAGCGAGCCACTGAGCGGCCGATCTTGACGGGCTCGTCCAGGTAGACATGACGCTCCTGAAACGGATGAGAGTTCGGGCGGCAAGTGAAGATGGCCAAGGCTGAAGGCATCGAGGACAGATTGGGGTTGCCACACCAACCAGAGATGAAGAGAGCCTCTTCTGATGCAGACTGTCCTCCACAATTTTTAACCAAAACCTCCACAGTAACTTTATATTAAAGCAAGACAAATATTATCATATCAGAGGCCTAACAACGCATTGTTTCAGTGTGTAAACTAATCCTGGCAATAATCCAGTGAAAAAGCCCCATTATGTCCTTTAATACTTTCAGCAGTGGCTCAAAAAAAGTCTAAAATGTACAACTTTCAATCCATCCTCCTCTGGAAGAATAGGAACAAGCATCTGATTCCTTCAAAGAGAAGCAAAGGCTCCTTGAAAGAAGGGTAGAATATCTCAAATCCAAGTAGATGAGTCATACAAGTACTTTTGTTTGTAACCTCAACTGCCTTCTTTTCCACCCCCTTTCATAAACAACATTGACTACAATTCTTACCAATGCAACATGGAAGCAAGGAAAGGTTTAGGGAAGGGGGATGAGTGAGAAGGATTAACGTCCCCTCTCAAAGCGCACAGATCAGGAGTTGGAAGGTGAATACAAAGCCCTCACTCCACAACAGAGATCTAGTCGCTTCACACAGCAATCCGCATTTCATCATCTTCGTCTATTAAACCAAAGCAGAACAGGTGGTCCTCGATTTAGCATGGGGTGTAAGAGCTAGACTGTTTGCCCCCCTTAAACCAGATAAAGCTGAACTGGTCTACAGCTTCAGGCAGCCACTCAGATGAAGAACTTGATAAGGCATGGAGAGAGCTTCAAACTCTCCTTTCAGGGATAAGCTAACGCGTAGGAAGGGTCCTTCGGGGACAGCCTACGAGGTGCGCTGACAGGTTGCTCCCAGGAGGTGCCCGCGGTGGCTCTGGCTGGCAGCAGCACGCAAGCGTCCCTCGGCGGCAGTTCTGCTGCCGGCGGCGGAGGCAGGCAAGTGGGGTCTGCTCCAGGAAGTCTCCGCAAGAAGCCCCCGGCGCGGGGAGCGGCGGCCTGGAAGAGGCGACGTCCGCTCGGCAGCGCTCAACTCCTCCGCAGGTGGCTGCGCATGAGGAGGCCCCGCTCCTCGGCCCCCCGCGCTCTCCGCCCGCCGAGCGCGGCTCCGCTAGCCCGGCGGCAGCAGGAGAGGCCTGGCGGCCGGGCCCGGGCGCGCCCCGCTCGGGAGCTCTGCCTCTCAGGCAGCCGCCGACCACGAAAACTTTCCTCCGACCTGCAGAGCAGAAAACAAGCCGGGTCAGACGCGTCCCTCGCCCGGCGCGGCCCCACGCCTCCCCCCGGCCTAGCGCTGTCCGGCCCCAAGAGATGCACGGGGCGCAGCGAAGCACCGCTCCCTCCCTTACCTCCAGCGCAACGGCCGCCATAGTGACTGGAAACCTACCCGGTTTAGCAGCGGCAGCGCTGCCGGGAGGGGCGGGGGTCGGGGGGAGGGCAGGCGGCGGCAGAGGGAGGAGCTGCCCTCCGCGGGGCCTGACCAAAGGGAAGGCGCTGGCGGCTGCGCAGGCGCGGAAAGGGACACTGCACCTGCGCACTGCGCCTGATGAAGCTGCGACAGTGGCCGCGGCAGCAGGGTGGGGTTGTGGTGATTGTGATTGCTCTCTTCCGGGTGCGCGGGCCGGGAGGGGGAGCAGCGGGGAGGGGTCTGTTTGAGGGGATGGGGATGGGGATGGGGGTGCCGGCGGGGGTGCCGGCGGCGGTGGTGGTTTCCTGTGGAGCTGGGAGAGGGGCTGCGGCGGGAGGCCACAGCTAGAATGTGTTAGGAGGTGGGAGCGGGGACAGGTCTCTGAGGTGAGTGAGGCCTCGGCGCATCTCTTTCCCCTCCCCTGTTCCCCTATGGAGGATGAAAGGAAGAAAAGAAGCCAGCGGGGCTCCTTTGCTGTTAAGGTTACTTATGGCGAAACTGGGGTGGCACGTTATCAGCAGAGCTCTCATGAAGGAGGGCCGAGGTTTCTCAACATTCTTCTGCTTTCCCTATGCTCTTCTCGTCGTTTTATGACCCCAGGTTGAAATCCTTGGAAGCTGCACTGTCATTCGATGTGTGCTGGGAAGGGAGAAAGGAATGCTGGACGTGTTTTGCTGTCTAGTTGCCAGGTTGGCAGCTGGAGCGAGGGGTACCCTTGGAGTCGTGGCTGCAGGTACAAAGCTGGGTGATGGGACCGAAGTGGTGTCCCTGGTGCAGGGTTTTCAGTAGGTAGGTGCAGGAGCATCATCCAAGGGCACGTTTATTCCTATCTTCTAGAAGCCAAGGAAAGGTGGTTACTTTTTCAAGGTCATAGGATAGGCTAGTGCCAAACAGGTCCCTCCGGTCTGAATTCATTTTTACGTCAGTCACTTGCTATAAAGCAAACAAGTGGCGATTGTTTGATATTAGATAGATGCTGGAGTTGTGCCAGTGCTATAATTACCCTGTGACAAGGTGTCAGGATTTAGGGATATGGGAGGATTCTCTGATGCTAGAAAGGCCAGGCAGCTGTGGAGGGGAGAAGTGGAGCTGAGCCAGGCAGTTTAGCCAGCAAAAGATAAGGGAAATGCACAACAATCGAGGTAAGGCAGTGCGATGTATTGCTGTCTTAGTAGTTACAGCACAGTAAAAATCTCAGGGCTGTCTTCATTTTTTTTTCCTTGTTATGACTGCATTGTGATTGTGGTGGGGTGGTATTTCAGCCTACTTTCCTTGTTTTCTTCCAATGATCCAGTGAGAAAGACAGCAAAACCAGGCTGTAACATCCATTTTGGAAAAAAAAAAAAAAGAAATCAAACAGAGAGACAAGTCTGATTAAAACAAGAAAAGAAAGACTAACAGGTGGAAGCTTTAGGACTGTAAATGTGTAATTTTCAATTTCCCTGACAGGAGGAGATTAAAAAAAAAACCAAATACCTGTCACACCACTTCATGGCTTTCATCAGCTTGTTTATGACATTATACTATTGTAACAAATAATATTCCTAATTTACTAATTTTTTAAAATAAATGGAAATTCAACAAATGGATGTTGCTTGGAGCACGCAAGGTGCCATAAGTAGTCAAAAGATGGAAGAAAAGGTCTATAAAAAGAGGGTGTGGAAAATGAATAAGTCTATCAGGAGTTGGATTTGAGGGAAAGACTTGCAAAAATAGAAATAAGACTATTTTGGAACTGCAAAGAAGAAAAGCATGCTGTATGTGTTGAGATGAAAATAAGGTTTTTGAGAGTATTTTCTATATTATTTTTGTGCACGTCCAAAGGAAAAAGGAGTCTGAAAGACACATTAAAGATTAAGAACCATTACCATCTGTGGAACTTAAGAGAATTAAGTAAACCATTACCATCTATAAAGCCTAAGAGAATGAAGTAAAACAGATAAATTGAGTAGTAATACCTTTTTCTTATGTTCTCCGTGAGCATTTATAATTTTTAGATGTCAAGATTCAGATACATTTCATGATGTATTGTCTGCACGGTATCTTTCTCAAGTCCTTCTGCAGAACAAACTAATACTCTAAAGCATCTGTGTCCTTTAAAATGTAAGCTACTGCCGTATTACAGTATCCTGAACCCTTCTGCATCCCCTGGAGAAATCCCACTTTGACAGTCTCGGGGGAGAAGTGATGGTATGTGCCAGCTGCCTTTCTAATACTATTTGGCGCTGCCAAGTGGCTCATGTAACAACAGCACTACCTACTTTTCAGCGAGGTCATTAATTTGAGCCTTCCTTTTCTGCATGAGTGCCACCTTTCCGAGAAGCTGTAGGGGTTTTATTTATCTCTGACTTTGTCACTCCCGTTTTAAATTGCATGAGTTCAGAAGTTACCAGGGGTGGACTCGCAGACTAAGTTAAAAATACAGAAAGTGGTTGCGTTCTGACATGAGGATACAGTTCTTGTATGGGTATTTTGTGAGGTATTTGATGCTTGCCAGAAAGTGCCCATCTTAGAACTGTGGAGAGCAACTGTAGAGTTCAATGTTTCGTGCTGTAAGGTGCTCAGCAGGAGTAAGGAGGAGATGTGAGATCATGCTTCATTTCTGCAAAACACTTGCCACACAACCACAGGAGGCAGTGCGCTTTAGCATCCATGTTAGGTAAGGGCAGCAAGCTGCTACCGCGGTGGCCATCCTTTTTCCGGGCAGGAAGTCCATGGAAGTGTTTTGATAACCATCATAGCTGAGGGCAGACACAGCCCTCTCTATAGCCATCTTGGATAAGGGAAATGGAAGGGAGGTGACTGTCACATTCGTCCCCTAAAGAGCTGGTGCCTATTTCAGGGTGGTGAAATGCAGCAGAGATAGTTTATGTGAATACGTACTAAATATCTGGGTCTTGGGTTGAGTGTGTCAGAGTGAGGGACAGATTCTTTGGTCTTAATGACTTTATGAAAAATATGTATTTTGCTGAAGGAAGCCCAGAAGTCTGATATGGATTCTAAGTTCACTGTAATTGACTAGAGAGGAAAAACACTGACCATCATTACAGGCAACTCAGGCCCAGTTTTGAGTATTGTACACTGATGATCCGAAAGGCTACCAGAATATTAATATGCATCAGATTAAGATTGTCAATTGAGAGGTGTTGTGAACCAGTTGCTGAGTGGGAAATCTTGACTCAAGCGAGGCTATTACATTTGGAATGAATGGGCATGTTGTATAGCAGAAGTTCAGTTGCTAGTATAAAAATTAAGATGCAAACTGATAAAAAAGACTAAGCAGGTAAGGGGAAAGTTGGTGCTGCAGTTTTCTACTGAGTTCTCATCCCTAAAACTCGTTCATCAGTAATTTACTAAATAAGTTTTGCATTGGTTTTCCATAATACAACAAATTGTATGTATAATTTCACATATTTAAGCCACGCCAAAGTTTAAAATATGAGAGTCTATAAAGGCATTACTGCTATGTAGAGCAATGTGGAAATATAGAGCAAAGTTTGAACTGTTACATCCTAATGTATCTTTTGCAAAGCAAACTTGTCTTGGAAGTACCTTCTGAGACACTCAGAATCAAGCTGAACAGTCAGAAAGTAAGGAACTGTTTCAGAGCAATAGGTTTATTTTCCTACACCTATAGGTGTGTCAGTTTGAATGTTAACATTACGGAAATGCAGCTTACGGTAATGTGTTTGTGTCCACTCAAAGGTGGGGGAGAAGACTGGCTGCCCCATATGTCGGACTAGCTCAGACCAGTTTGTTGATCATCATCATTTACTGATTATTACCATTTGGTGATCTAAAGTTGGTTTTGAAATGCAGTGACTGAAAATGGAATCACCTTTTTCTTAAGTAGGAAAAGTGGTCTTACAAAGTAAGTTAAACAAGGAGTGGCAAGGTTATTGTGACATTGTGGTGATTCTACAATTTGTTGAAATACTCTGCTTGCAATTCTTGATAAAATTCATACTATTCTGTGTATGCATGATAGTGGGTGTCACTGGGCAGTCGCAGGAATAAATGATGCAATTAAAGTGTATGTCAAGACAGCAACGATTCCATTTGAATTTTTGGATACGTTTGTTTTAGGAGCTGCTGGATAAGCACACATACAGTACAAATGGGTTTCTCAAGCAGCATGTTTCTGTCCATGTTGGTGTATTACAAGAAGTAAATGGAGCAAGATTGTGTCCTCAGAATGATGATCATTACTGGAAAACAGCACCAGGTATTTGGTATTAGGTTATTTGCTGGTTTCATGATAGCACTGGAAAAGAGCAAATTATCCTGGGTTAATAAAGACAGATAACATGAAGACTGTAATACATCTAAGAACGGATTTCCACTTCAGGTTTAACTATGAACTTTGTTACACAGCATTTGAACCAGTGCATGTTAACCACTTCATAAATTCTCTACAGGTACAGCCATCGGTATGTATGTGTCTGACCACTCCCAGTGGCAGTGATCATAGATTATAAGATCGCCAAGCCCCTCCTTAAAATTTAGGACTTTAGTCCTCGCTACTCTTGTCAGAAAACTTAATTCAAAACCTGATTTCTCCAGTGATTAGAAAATTTCTTTTAATTATCAGCCCTGATTTATTGAAGGGTGGTTATACTTCTTTAATTGTAGCACTATCATCGTTCTTTAGTTTCAGACTTATTTTCTGTTCCTGATCTTTTAAGTCTCTCAATATAAAGAACAATTGCATTATCTTCAAGCATTAAAGAATAAGCAACTCTGCTGGTTTAATCATCTCTTGTCAGTCAATTCTCCATTTCTCATTTTCCTTCAGATACTTCCCTGCTTATTAAAAGATATTTCTACACAGTATACAAATGAGTATCTTACTAACAATTATATTAATGTAATATACATAGTAAGTGTATGTTGAATATGTTATTTAATTTGCATTATATTAAATACATGCATATGTTTATGCAATTATGTAAAATATTTATAGATATATACACTATATATCATATACATTGTATATATGTTGATAATATACGGTATATATAAATGAGTATAATGTAACTTGCATACTATTAATGCAGTATTATGCCAATGTATAAATAATTTTACATGCAATGTTTCTTCATTTCTAAGGAAATCAGGTGAGTTTGTATATCTGGTATTTTCACTGCTTTATCATTTTAGTAGAACATGTAACCAGCCCTCAGTTGCTTTTCTGTTAATGTGAAGTTAACTTTTTGAAATGTTTGATGTTTTCTGTGACTGTTTAAAAAATAAGGAAAAGTGTTTTAAAAATAAGTATGACATTTCTGGGTTTTGTTTGTTTGCTTGAAATAAAGTTATTTATTAGACCAGATCTAATGTTCAAATACAAATGAAGTACTGCTTTAAACTGAATTCTCAAGGTAGGGGGTGGAGAAGGGAGGGTGAGATGAGCAGATGTTTATCCAGTTCTTTGGTGTTCCTCAATGGATGTGAGCAGCCTGCACAGTCACTCCCTACCAAAGCTGATGAATGCTGGCCAACAGCAGCCAGTGCAGCATTTGCTGCTACCTGATAGAGAGTACCCTGCTGAGAGAGGCAGATGGAGCAGTAGAGATAACAGCTGTAGAAGAAAGACAGAGGGTGAAAGAAAGCAAGATGGGCTCAAATGCTGAACGGTTTTGGATCTTTAGAATCCAGCTGCCCCACAGAAGTCTGTGCTCATTTTTATTCCAGCAATGGACATCCCAGCTTCACAGGGCATGCTTTTTCTAGAAAATGCTCTTGTCCAAACCCTGATGAATATATTTCTATGAACAGACTGCTCTCTTTTTGCAAAATTGGAGTTCATAGAGCTTTGTACGGGCAAAGTCCATATGCAGTGCCCTACTATTGCATGAGACTGTTAACTGTCTGTAGCAAAGCATACTCAGGTAATAGATTTCTAACTTTGAAGTCTCTTTTGTCCTGCACTGATGTGCTTCTTGAAGGCAAAAGCAGTCTCCACTGTTCTGAACATTGCAAAACCTAAAATATATGCATAATTTTTTTACTCTTTTCTTAAGCAGCTGACATCCTTTCTCAACTGAAGATCATCGTGTTGTACCAAAACAAAATTGTATTTGGAATGGCGAGGTGAAAATCCTCCTCAGTGGCTGTTTCCATGGTCGTTGGGAATATCTTCTTTAGGTGAGAATCCTCTCATCTTCAGTGGCTTCTTTCTCGAAGATCCTGTCTCTGTTTTCTTTCTCTTCCAAGAGGTTATTTCTGAGCTTCAGGTGGAATTAAGTAACTGGCTATTGTTTAACAAAATGAGCAGAGAATATCAGTCTTACAAAGTACTTTATTCTTCCTGTACTTATATATATTTATACTTTTTATTCACATGAAAACTTTATAGAGGCCAGAAAAAAATAGAAGGGAAAGCATTATAATAATGGCTAAAATTTTGTTCTGCCCATGATAGCTAGAAGGTAAACAAGGCAAAGTATAACACTATAAGCAAGGGAATGTGTGTACAAAGCCATGAGATGGCATCTTTTCTTAAACCCAGTGATAAAAGCTTCTGGCCAGGGCCTGTTTAAGCTCTTAAATGGAAACAGAAAATGAAACACCCCTGCAGAGTCATTGCTCTGAGTTAAACCTGAGGAAGCCAAGTCTTAGCCCTCTCTTACTCTGGATAGTAACTTGTTACAGAACTCTGGAGGTAACTGTTGGCAATGTTCATGACTCTTCCGTGGCATTATGGTAGAACACCTGAAGTGAGTAGAGGCAGCGGGAGCATCCTGATTCAGCCACTCCCATTGCACACTGCAGAGCTCTGCCCACCTCTTGGTTTATATCTGAAATTCCCTTTGCCACTAATGGTTTATGATAACCAAAGGCTGCTGTATCTTAAATTATTACAGTGATAATGTTGTGTGTTATAATTTCGTCTGAGCTGTATGTTTAGTCCTTTGTCTAAGTAATTACTGTCATGATCAAAGGGTTCTTTAATTTTGAGCAGTTTGGCTTTGATAAACAAATGTTATTAATAGGTCTTAGTGCATCTAAGGAATTGTAAATGTTCTATTATGTATATACAGGATACAAATCCAAGATACCACATCTTGGTTTGGATATTTGCAACCTGTGTTGGCAAAAAAAAAAGGGCACGCAGTAATTCAGGCAACCAGTCCATCTGCACCTACTGCGGTTGCAGCAGTTCTAGCAGCAGTCAGCCAGGATCATAGTGTGAGTAACCGAATAATGGGAGTTACAGGTCGGGAGCTGTGGGGTATGGGTGTGATTTTTGTTTGTTTAATAAAGTAGCTATTTAGCTCTTCCAACTCCTTAAACTGTTTCCTACTGAAATATAAATGGGACATGGCCTGTGCTGAAAGTGTATTTGAAAGCTCTTTCATTATTCATTAAGGTGCTCCTCTCTTGGCGAAGGTGCCGAGATCGCTTTCAGGCCATGCCGTCGGGTTTGCTTTTATTACGCCGACTCCCCGCGCAGGATGCGGCTGTGCGTCCCTCAGCCTGCGGATGCTCCGCGCCAGTTCATTACCTCGTGACAGCCCCGTTCTCGTGCAGGCGCTGCTCACGAGCACGCCTGGCAGGGAAGGGGCAATTCTTGCCCGCGATCCTTTGCCCGCCGAGGCCCCTGCGCTACCGGCCAGGCGCGGCGGCGGTGGGTGGTGGGTGACGCTGTGCGGGGCGAGGCTGCTCCAGCGGCAGCGCGGGATGACGTCCCTCGGCAGCCGGTCCCGCGCTTGTTTACGACTCCCGAGAGCGTTGCAGTCGCCAGCTGTTCCCTTGCGGGCCGCGGCGGGGCGCTCTTCCGGCTGCCGCCACCCCCCGTCTCCCGCAGCAATGGTTCGAGCTTTGCGCGCCCCCTCTCCCCCGGTGCCTGCGTGGACTTTTCCGCTGCCGGAGGCTCCGGTGCGCGGGGGAGCGCGGAGGGGGCGGTGCGCCGGGAGTCACGTGGCGGGCGCGGCGGGGCCGGGCCTGCAGCCGGCGCGGTGCCGGTAGCGCCATGTCGCTGCGGGAGCGCAGCCCGGGCCGTGTCGTCGAGGACGGGGAGGATGCGGCACAGGCGCTGGCAGAGCCCGACGGTTCGGACCGGTGCCTGTCGCTGCTGCCCTGGGACCGCTTCTCGGCCTGGCTGCACTGCGTGTGTGTGGTGGGCTTCGACCTGGAGCTGGGCCAGGCCGTGGAGGTACGTGAAGCGGCGGGACCCCGCCGGAATCGGGCGCTTCCTCTGGGTGGGTGTTGCTGAGCGGCTGGGGAAGCTCGGCGGTGTGCTGAGGGAAACGCGGTTGTGCAAAACCCCGAGCGGCGGCCCCGGGGGGGTCCGGTCCGGCGGGGAGCCCGGAACGGCCGCACGAAGTCCCCGGCTGCGTGAGACACAGCCGGGGGGCTGGAGGTACCGGCTGGGGTGGTAGGGTGTCACCTCTTTTGTGTACGGCTAGCAGTGATTTCTGTAGCATCTGGATGTTAAAGAGTTCAAGGTAGTGTAATAATAACATTGCGAGCACAAGTAGTCTTCATAATTACAGTCTTCGGATCGCTGAGGACTTCAGTTCTCTAATGTTAGAAGCATTTTCCTTGCACCGTTAATGAACGTCAGACTGAGACACTGCACAGGCTGCAGGTGCTGAACTGCTGCTCTTTGCCATTTTGCGCAACAGGCGAACATCTGTGACATTGCTTACGGAAACACACTGGGGAACTGATTAGGCTGCAAAACAAACTGGAAAGGAGCATTTTCACTGGGACCAATTTCACATCCTGTTTCGCCCTATTCGCTGAATGACTGTGGCAAACAATCGGTGGGGAGGGGAAAATGTCCTTTTTTTCCTTTCTTTTTTGTTGTTGTTAAAATGGTATGGCAGACTGGCCTAAAATTCAGCCAAGCTAGCTATTGCAATATTTAAAATACATAATTGATATGTATTGTTGGCGGCAAGAAATGCAAATAAAACCCAAGCCTACTGTACTAATTATTCATGTTATATTCACTTGATATAAGGTGTTGTTAGGAAGCCTGCTGTACTAATTATTCACGTTATATTCACTTGATGCAATAAGGTGTTAGGAACACAGACATTTCTTTATAACCTGTGACTTAAATGGGTTACAGGCTCTGTGGGTGAGCAGACAGGACAGAGTAGCCTCTGTCCTGTCTGCAGACAACTCTTGTTAACAAGAATTAAATGGATACACAAAATGAAACTTCAAATGTCTGTATTATTAAGGGCTGATTTTTTTCAGTTACATTGCTGCAGGAAGAGTGGCTTTTAGTTTCACTTTAAATTCTGTGAAGATCCACCAGCTAGTGAGGAAAAGGAGTATGAATTCAAGTCTGGCCTGTACTTGAGTCATGTGACAAGGTGCAGGTCATCATTGTTCACCTGCTAGAAGAGCTATGTTTGAGTGTACTGCTTGGTGTACGGTAGCATGGGAGTATGTTAAGAGATTAAAAAGGATGATGATGGGTTTATTAAATGCAGTACACAGATGTTCCACTTGTATGTCTACTTTCAGCTTTAGTTATGATAATAGTATGTTGTATGTCTGGACATCACTGGATCAAAGAAAATAAATGAATTGGAGACTTAATGGCCAGGGGACGGAAAGCCTGCTCAGTGAGGCCAGCCAGTGAAGGTATTTGATGCTTTCTGTGGGGTAAGACAGCGTTATGTTATCAGGAGATACATGTGCCTATGTTTGTCAAACAAGATTAATTAGGTAACAATGTTAGCAGTGTGGTAATATGAGGACTCTAGAGGAAGTCAGTGTTCTTGCATTGGACTTCTGTTCCCATTTATGGAAGCACCGAAACCTTTTTTGAAATATAATATTTGAATTTATGTTGAATTTCCTTTGCTTACAAGTTAGCCACCCAGTTCAGTAGTTGTAGGCATTTGAGGAGGAACTTTTAAGATGAAACTTAAGTATTTCAGGTTTGTCCTCTTTCTTGGATGTTCTTTTTTCACTTAACTTGCATAATCACTGATTTTGTACATCCAGATTTTTTTCAAATGACGGTACTTCCGTATCTTACATTGTGTTGCATTGGTTTTGATTTCTGTGTTGTAGTAATACATTAAATAAGTTTACTTTTCTTTCTGTGAGTACAAAAGCTATGGCTTTTTGAGTGGATATCTTCAGCTTTCACAGTTTCCAGCTCTTATTTAGGGCATGTGTTCACCCTCCAAGAGTTAGTGTTAATATAGAGAGTGTTTGGTGACTGAATTTTCATTACTCCCACCTATCTGTTTCAATGGATAGTTATCAGACAATAATGTATTGTTGGATTTCTGTGAAATTATCTGCTGCATTTTGCATATACAAGTTTAGTCTAAGGATGTCATCTTGCTCTCCTTTGAGACCTGTTGCGCCAAAAATCTCTGTACTCTGAATTCTTTAATGTATCACTATGGTCTCCAACTGGCATCCAAAGTACCTTGGAAAGACAGGTGATAAAGTTAGCTTGAGACAAGAACAGAGACGTAGTATTAACAGCTTACCACTGAAAATAGCCTAGGGCTAGCCAGGTATTGGAGTATTGTATCATACAAATATTTAATAGAAGCTTAATGCTTGTACCCAGTTTACTTACAAATATAATATTACTTTTTTTTCCTGTAGGTAATATATCCTCCACATTCAAAACTCACAGATAAAGAGGTAAGTCGTGGTTCCTGTATAAATACATATAATTTGGGTTTAGTTTAATGATTTCAGGAAATATAACAACTCTTTTCTTTTCCCCACCCTTTAGAAAACCAATATTTGCTATTTGTCTTTTCCAGATTCTAATTCAGGTAAGTGCTTCCTTCACTCTTTGGTCATCTGTTGTTGGACTTAGCTATGTTTAAAAAAGGTAGAATTTGACAGCATATACTCATGGTTTTAGAGTAAATA
This sequence comes from Pezoporus flaviventris, assembly GCF_033815535.1. NCBI lineage: Eukaryota > Metazoa > Chordata > Aves > Psittaciformes > Psittacidae > Pezoporus > Pezoporus flaviventris. The sequence goes on along the minus strand of NW_026892569.1, from coordinate 9,326,051 downwards.
CTTATATGAATATCTTAATGCTACATTACAGAAAAGTTGCAAATAAGGTTAGATATAAAACTGTACCTGTATTGCAGTAAAGTCTGAGAATTCATTTTTTCTTCTATGTAAGTGAAATATCAGAAATGTGAATGTGTAAGACCATCCAGATGACACACATGCAGACGTTTCAGAATGCTTTGCAAGTAAAGAATGAACACCTTGAATTTGTTTTAAACAAAGTAATGATATCGTCATTGCAGAGAGGAGTGTAGGCACAGAATCGGAAGGGTTTAATAAAGCAAATGGAAGGGTTATGGAACCCCCTGCTCATAAGAGAGTAATATGTTTTCTAAATTCATAACACTGAAACTGACTTTTAAATTCAAAGACATTTAGAAAGAGCAGTTGTGAAGGGAGAACCTAGGCTGTATCTTCTCCATTCTTCATCCTTCTGTTGCTGTGTGTGGTCCTGCTTGTTAAATTCTTCTTTAATCTCAACGACTACTGTTCTGCTGCCAAAGAGAAATTGGAGGCTTGTGGCTGATGACTTGGACCACCTGCAGAAAGATACAGCAGAAGTACAGACACTTCCTTTTGCATTTATTACTTTACAAAAGTCAAAACCTGTAGTAACAGACTTGTCCCTATAGCTGCTCTTACTCTGTGCTTTGGGTTGTTCTGCAGCATAACTGATACAGGGTGATGCAGATGTGTGCTTTCAGTGTGCCTGTGAGTGCTTCCTTACAGAATATCTTGGCTGCTTTTTTTCCTTTGTTTCAGTGTCATTAGAATCAAGATATTTTCTCTGTTCTTTATATCTTGTATGCAAACAGAGGAAGAGCTTCTTTCTATTACTAAAAGAGAAGATGTCTCTATTACTCTTGTTAATGGTGTTAAATCTGTCCAGCCTTCTGAAGGTGTATTGAAGGTACAAAATAATGCATTGGGAACAAAGGTTGATCTTCAAAATTTTGGCAGGGTTGTTTGTGGTGTGGGATTGTTTTGTTTTTGTTGTTTGTTTTGGGGGTTTGTTTTATTTGCTTTTTGGGTATTTTGGGTTTTGGTTTTTTTTTTTGATTCTCTCAATAAGAGTGGTAGTGAAGTTATTTTAGGCGGAATAGATGTACATAAAGAGTGTTTACTTTCAGCAGGGAAAAAAAATACCACCTTGTTGCTTTTTATAATGTTCCTACGAAGAACCTGCAGGTTCTTGATCACTCGTGGCAGGCTGAAGTTTGAAATTATGTAAAGGGATTACCTCTGTGTTCTAGAAATCATCTAGGAGTGTGTGCTCTTACACTTTATTTCTTCATTTTAGGCTGTAACATTAAAAGGAAAGCTTTGTGTAACACAACAGTGAAGGAAGTTACAGCTTGCAGCTAGGTTTGAGGTCCATCTCTCCTGGCTGTTCATGGCTCAAAAGATTAATTCAACCTTTCTAATGTTTTCTTTTACAACAACAAATCGGTGTCATTCTGGGATTTGCAGTGACTGTGAATCTAGGGGGGAAATGGATTTCTAAAACTAAGTTTTCTATTACGATTATCATTAAAATAATGATTTTTGCCTTTTCTGTATAGTTAGTTGAAAGACTGACATTTACCAGTCTTCTCAGATTCTACATACAGGAAAAGCTTGTTAAATAAGAAACCATCATGCGCTGAATGATACTTCAATATATTAATGATTAAGAGTAATTTACTTTCAGGTTTTCTGTGTATAGCTTTTTATCATAATTTTTTTTCTTTTTGCTTTGGATGGAGGGAGCCAGCTATGAATACTTGCAGCAGATATTCAGTGCTGTGTTACTGGCAAGTGCTGTGTTTTTTCTTGTTACAATTGGATCCATATTGATAAGCTCTTGCTTTAGTTCCCTGTTTGAATTGGAAGGTTATCTCACCATACACGTTTTTCTGCTTTCTCTTTTGTTTTGTTTCATTGTGGGTTTCCTCCTGCTGCACTTCAAGGGCTTCTAAGACTTAGACTGGAATGTGCTGAACGTGCAAGTATTCATCACACTGACAGCCAACGAATGTGACTGTGGGTTTGGGCTGTCTGGGGGTGCTGCAGCAGTATGTATGTAACTGAAAGGGGAGATGAAATTGAGCTTTGAAATCTGTAGAATATTACTTGGAGAACGGAGCTCTGCTTTACTGTTAGCACTGGCTGATGTAAGACGCAATAGCTGTGAAGGGTTGAGATGCTCAGTAGTGACTTCATTTTCTTCCTGGAGATCTTTGCAAATTATGTCCAAAAGCTGCAAGAGCAAAGTGCTTATGGAGCATTTAGATGCAGTATGGAGAAGGAAGTGTCCTTTGCCAGCTGGAAACTTGCTGCTGTAGTCACCTTGCATAATAGTAGCTGCAAATATAATAATAGATTGGGTTTTATAGTTATGAGCATGTTCATTGTTACAGCGAAGGCAGTCTGCTTGTCATAGATTGGCAATGCTCAGGAGAGTGTCTTTGTTTGTGTTCTGTTAGTAACACTGTGTTTCAAAGGGACTTTTTATTACAGGTTTGCTAGAATGAGTAATTTATCTGTGTGTTCTTCAGATTCTAGCAGTCCACCTTATCACTGCTCCCATGAACAGTACGTTCTGTTGACTTTATATAGCTTCTACTTGAGCTAAAGTCTCTTTGAAGTTTCTCCTAACAGCAGACAACATTTGTAATGGTGAGAGAGAGCAGCCATGAGAGTATGAGTAATATAAGTTCTGATACTGCAGGTCTCATATTCCACCTGGAGAAAATTTCTTGGATATCTGATACAAACTTAGCCCACATTAATTTCAGACTGCAAATAGTCAATATACTTAGTTACATTTTTTTCTTTTAGAAGTCGATTTTTATATAAATGAAGGAAAACTCCAGTCTTCGGGAATATTACTGAGAAGTGGTACTCAGTTTCACTCAGTTCTCTGCAGTTAAGTTTTGCAGCTTTCAAAAATAGTGAGTCTTACACCTGCACATCATAATCAGCATAATACACTCTTATAGTGTGACTATATAGGAACTGTTTGGTGTCAAAAAAAAGGCTGAGTGCAGTCATTAAACAGAGAAATGTCCTGATTAAGGTGATCAGGACTACACAGGGAGATCAGTAAAATGTGTAATAACAGGGCAGGGGATTGGAACTGAATGAGCTTTAAGGTTGCTTCCAACCCAAACCAGTCTGCAGTTCTGTGACAGCCACTGGCAGAGGTGTTTAAGGACATGACAGTCTTAAACTCACTGTGAGGCAGGCTTTTTTTTTCTTGTTGAAGGCAGGATATTTATTGTTGCCGAAGATGCCAGATTGTTCACGTTGAAGTATATAAACAGAGAAATGGTCACAGCAGTACAAGATAAATGAAGCAAAACTGCTGTACCTCTTTGGCTGTACGCAAGTCCTGATGTTAAAGAAGGCTCGAAGTCAGAATACTGTCTACTTCTTTATCTCTTCCCCTATGTAGGTTGTCTTGGGGACACACAGTTTTGTTTTAGATTTCGACGGTCTCCTGGAAGGAAAGTCTCATTCTGCTGTTTTCTGGACCAGCTGGATAGAGATCTACCAGTTTACTTAAAGGTTGGATATAAGAAAAGAAGAAGCTAATTTCTTCTGGATAATGTTAATTTATGGGTATTCACACTTAAATTTAATGCTTGTAAAACAGAATCTCTGAACTGGAACTCAATGTCCTGAAAGACAAAGCTTAGCAAATGCTTTTTGTACCAGGTCATTGTCATAACAATTAACTAACAATTAGTTAACTGTTCTCTAAGTTTAATTACTATGGGTTTTGGATTGCAAGGAATTAAATTGAAGACCAGACCGATTTTGTTACTGACTAGAAACCTGAAATCGGAAGAGCTTTATAACTTTAGGAAGAAAAAAAAAAAACACAGCCAAGGAAATTGAGATGTCTTTCTCTTTTTCCACCCTTCATTTTTTGAAGATGGAGCAGTTACTTGGAAGAGGTAATGGCCTAAAAGTTATTCTCCTCATGTCCATATGGAATATTGAGGCCTTTAACTATGTTAGTGGGAGTCTGATTCTGTTTGTGGCAAATATTTGAATTCCTCTTTGTAGGAAGGATGAAGCTGATGTTTTATATTTGAAATGTGAGAGCATTCTTCTTTAATATTGCAAGAGTCTTTATAAAAAACTGGTACTTTAAAAGACTAGTTTTTGCTTATTCAAGTCAGGGCTTTAAGGTTTTTAACTGCTAAAATCGCTTTAGTGCTACTTTGCAAAATTATGACTTGATTTATTCCTCAGGAAATTATTTCTATTTTTTGCTTTCGTTTTCTGTCAGGAGACTGTAGATACAAAAATAGTAAGGCCAGAGAGCTCAGCTGTTTGCACACGCTGGTGTTTTCTCTTTGAAGTAATTATTAAAAAGGTAATGCCATTAAACAGAGTAATCCTTCTAGTTTATTGTATGTAACCAACTTTGGAGCGTGCAGGGAAATAAGCTTTTAAAAAGCATATAGAATGCTATATAACAAAGGGCTGCATCAGGTTGTTGTATTGAATTTTTTCCCTTCTTTTGCAGAAAGATCCAGCTTATTACTATGGCTATGTATATTTCAGACAAGTTCGAGACAAATCATTAAAAAGAGGCTATTTCCAGAAGGTAATTTAAATTCTTTTAGGAAATGTTAATTCAGAAATTAGTTATTTTTCAGTGACCTCAGAGGAGCAGGAAGAATATCTTGCTCTCTTAACTAAATTCGTTGTTGGTTTATGGTAAATTGGCCTAATGTTGTATCAGGTATGCTACGTTCCAGCTGCGCTGTCAGAACAAAGTTAGTTTGTTTGTAGTTGCTTGTAGTCACGTGCATGATTGGCTTGCATGTGTGAGAAGAATCACACTTGATGTTCTCTGAGGATAAGCAGTAGAACTGCACCAGAACTGAGTGGAAACTTAACTTACAGTTACATTTGTGTTTTGTTACTCTATTGCAGTCGCTGGTCCTGATCAGCAAGCTGCCTTACGTCCATCTCTTCCGCACCATGCTTAAGCAAATAGCTCCAGAGTATTTTGAAAAAAGTGAAGCTTTCCTGGAAGCAGGTACTGGTCCTATTGTGTTGTTCTGGAAGAGCTCTTAGAATATCACATACTTCGTTTGGAGAGATAACAAACAACATTGTCACATTCTAGTTTGTGTTTCTGTCTTCTTGCAGGGTAGAAGGTTGAAACTTCAGCAACCTGGCTTGACTTCTAGGTCATTGAACAGAGCTAATCTAATTTTGAATCTTCCATGGGAGAATTGAAGCTCCCTCCTAAAATTCACCTAGGGTTTTGTGGTTTGTTTCAGGACCACTGCTCAGCACAAGTAGCTGATTGCAGTCTTCAAAACTGAGTCCTTTTGGGCATTCTGACAGCCTTTAAGCAACTGTACAAATGTCGTCTTGCATGGGGTTTTTTGGTAACAGTGCTGGTAACAGGTTCCTCAGCCTTACTGTAGAACTTGAAGAGCCAGAGAGGGCCAGATGGGAAAGTGATTTACTCTTTGCCTAGAAGTGTCTAGTCCTTTTACTGTGTCTGCCCTACACAACATTCATGTCTTTGTGCTTTCACCAAGTAGCAGTTCGTGGAAACCTTTCTTGATGAAGGGATTGTATTTTTTTAATGACCTGTAGGTAAACAGGGTTTTGACAGATTGTTATGAACGAAAGTCTGCAGAAACTACTAAAATTAGTAATGGTATTCATAATTATTTACAGCAAAATGCTAAAAAACTTTCTAGCCAAGCTAGAAAGGCAGCTTTTTTCGTTAACTACTTGAGTTTATCTGTTTTACACTGGCTAATGTATGTAAATATATTTTCTTTTCCCAGTTTCTTTATGTGTATTTTCATGATTTCTCATAAAACATTTCTTCAACTCATTGCAATTCTAGTTGTTACAAAAAACTGGATGACAAGAGGATACTCTTTCTTTGAAGTGAAAAGCTTTATAATTCTAATTGAATAATACATTAAGAATGTCAAAAAGGCTGTAAAACTTCTTTAGAGTTCAGAACTTACCAAGTGATGAGTAGAAGTGTTGTGGGCTATTGGCACTAATTGAAGATTTCCATGTACACAGAGGTGACTACAAGTACTATGAGTTGTAGCATATATAAGATTGTTTTAAATTATACTTTATTTTCTTTTAAGTTTGTAGTGATGTTGACCATTGGCCACCACCAATTCCAGGGAAAATACTGCATTTGCCTGTTATGGGTATTATAATGAAGGTAAATACTCCCGCACTTACTTTTGTTCAAGGGTGTTTTCCCCTCCATTTACTGTGTAGGTACTCACTGTATTCTGCCTTGTTTTCAGTGTCTCCTACTTCAGAATAGGAGTAGGTGTGTATTCAACTCAGAGGGAAGGTCTGGGAGATTTTGATGAGGCTTCTCAGTGGGTGAAGGAGAGGAGGATCTCTTGTGGTGCATAAGTTAACATGTAATTTTTGTAGATATTAACAATCAGTGCTTCAATACAGCTACTAGTGCAGTGTCTGTATTATCCTTTGGGGTTTCTAGGAGACTTTAATGCTAATTATATTTGCCAAATCAGACATTAAGTTACACTTCAAAATAATGAGAATTAAGTTCCAGTCAAACAAATTAAATATATTGATGAAAAATCATTCTTGTTCCCAAATTTTGACAGTAAAAATTATTTTTTTGGCCCTCACACCAGAAATTAATTTCTTGGTCTGTTGATAATTTTCAATGAAAATAAAATGCATCTGAAGAGAGCTGTTAAAGGTGTATCTAGTGCGTGGTGAGGAACTGTAGAGATTAAATGGTGCTTAGGAACTTGGCCTCTGGGAGCCATAGCATCATTGTATGAAACACAATTAAATGGATTTGATGGATCCAGAGATTACAGTCAGAAGTACATTCTTAGTAGATACTCTCAAGTTTATGGCTAGATGTGTGTACGTCACCAGGGAGAGGAAGGAGAAGTTTCTAAAGCTGTTCTGAAAGCACAGATTTAATAAAGCGGTGCTCTGGATGCTAGGTGATAATGGGGAATGTCAGATATGTCTTGTTAGGGTGTTGCCTGTATTTATCTCAGCTGTAATTTTTATCCATGAGAGTTGAAATTGTATTCCTAAGGTGAGTAAAGCCATAATTACTGTTTTCAGTGATACTGCCCCTGGTTTTTCACAGTCTGGGCAGTCACTTCTAATTGTTGAGTATAAATTGCATCCATCTGTGCACACCAGTTTCCAGTATGATTAAATCTGTAGCAATCACAACTTCTAGATGGAGACTGTGAGGTCAGAAAAATGTATTTATGTTGTTCAGTCTATTTGAATTCTGCCTTATACCCACCAGGATATCTGTTTTTTTAAGAGAGGAATTTTTCTAGAAGTAATTCTGTACCACCCTAAAACCCCACAACCTTATTTCAGATCATTCTCTCCAACATTTAAACATACTTTTATTGAAATTAGTTGTGACTAATGTTCTCAATAGTCTTTTTTTTTAACTGAGGTACAGTTTTAATGTTCTAATACTCAACTGACAATGTAGTACTAGAAAGTGTTGCATATTGATTTCTGTAGTGGTGATTTGAAGTCTTCAGCTATGTATTCACTATTATGTGGTTGTTTATAGAGACAGTCAACCATTGTACTGTAGTAAAGCCTCTTTAAATGTTACATTTTGTCTGCAAGTCTGCATTTTAAGTCTCTGTTGAATGTGATGCAAGGAAAAAAAATCTTTCTTTTTCTTTCCTAGTTGCGAATTCCAACATACCGTGACAAGCCTGGAACAACGCCAGTAGTACAGAATATGCACCAGGTAGAGATGAGATACTTGTATATAACACCAAGACAGACCCGAATACCTGCCTTCATTCTTTTACTTTGAACTTGTTCATAAAAGGTTGATAGCAAATTCTCTTATACTTTGATACTAATGAAATCCACAGTCTTTGAAACCTTGAGTGGAGGAGTCTATGGATTCTTTGTAGAAAAGGAATTCTACCCCAGGTACTTTAGAAGAGGGATGTCCAGCTCCCGGAAGAGATAGTTGGCTGACAAAATTACTAAACTTGAACGTCCCTTTAATGGGTGAAACTATACTGATGAACTGGTTTGGGGGCTTTCTGAGGATGAAAATTGGATTAAAAATCTTTAGTCATAGAAGGTGGATATAAACCAAATCTCTTCTGTGCTTTCCTGTGCTGTGTTGTTTAAAAAAGGTTCAGTATTTTCTCTTTTCTGAACTGATAGTTGCATGCCCATGGATGGTGTGTGTGTTGGGGGTAATCTTTCTTTTAGCACACAAAAAGAGTTACTTGTGGAAATAATGTGGTATATACTGCAGTAGTAAATAATTAGTACTAAATAATCTCTGTAAGCATTTAAGGGAAACTATTTCATTTAATACCTAGGAATTCTGATGACTAAAAAAACCAAGCATTGCGATGTCTTTTAGGCAGATGCTCAGATCTCCATGGCTTTACCAACTGTTCATGAAGTAGATCTTTTCAGGTAAGAATTTGGACTGGCTTATTTCCAGTTGTGAATTCCCACAAGCCAAAAATGTGTGATGGTTCCATAACGCGTATCTTGTAGCTTGTAAACCAACATCAGTATTGTTTAATATTCTTTCTCTGTAAAGCTGGCTAAAAACCATCAGGCAATATGATCCTATTGATTAATATGTGGGCTGAAACAGCAGTAAATAAGCAAGTTCATTAAATGTTCCATTTTACAAGAGTATTTCGTATTTTTCAAATGAGTGTTAAATACTACTGCAAACTTCCTTTTTATCCAGCTCTAAATCAAGTATGTGTATCTTCTGGTTATGTTAAGTGTATTAAAATACCTCAATCTGTTTGTAGGTGTTTCTGTCCAGTGTTCTTTCACATCCAGATGCTTTGGGAACTAGTACTACTAGGAGAACCACTTGTTGTGATGGCACCATCACCATCAGAGTCTTCAGAAACCGTGTTGGCACTTGTTAGGTAAATGTAGTGGAGCTTCCTAACTAATGACTGAGCCATTGTACATTGCAGCTGAGTGCAACGATTGATCTGAATATAACAAAACATTACAGATTTTAGATTTGCTTGTGTCTACCACAAGATTTTGCACTATACACATAAAAGTTTATCGTCTTTCTACCTTGCAGTTGTATTTCACCGTTAAAGTACTGCAGTGATTTCAGGCCATATTTCACCATACATGACAGTGAATTCAAAGAGTATACAACTCGCACACAAGCCCCGTAAGTAAATTAAGCTTTGTTGTGAAAGTGTTGCTGAAAGCTACTTGTAACTTTGTTTCAAGATACTGCTTAACTAGTCTGAATTTCTGTCATTAGAGAATTACACTTATACTCCTTATAAATAAGATTTATCTTCATATAGTGTAATAAATAGCTGGTTCTTAAGTTTTTCACTCAAGTTAGCATAAAGAAGTTCTGTAACAATGTCAAACTACATTTGAGTTTCACAGGATATTTGTGTACAGAGTAAGTTTTGCCTTTCCATAAGGGTCTGTCTGTGCTATGCCAGGTCCTTTGTAACTCCTTGGGAAATTGTTCCATAATTGTTTTTAGTTTTAAGCAATTACTAAACAAAGTGACTTCTACAATTCAACATCCATACAGGTGTTCTGTAAAGTTAATCCAATCAGTGTCATAGTTTTGACTATAATTGGAAAAGCAAATATCTCTTCACTAAATTTATTAGGAAAATGTTGTAAATAATTCAGAAATTCAGATTACTTTTTAAGAGCAACGTCTACAAAAACATTTCTGTTGAAACTGCTTTAAGGACACACTTCCACCCCACCCCCTTCTTGTGTTTTTAAATGTAGCCTTTATTTTGAGACCACAAACCTCCAGTATTTCTTATTCTGTGTTATTTAAATGCAACTTGAGTTGGGAATGGAGTGCATGTGTTAGATTCAGTGATCACTTTATACGTTTTTTCTAATGTCTGAACAGGCAGTGGTGGTTGTTGTGGTTTTTGTTTGTTTCATGGTTTGGGGTGGTTTTTGTGCTTTTCTTCTCAACAGAAATATTGCCAGACATACAGCAGTGGACAAAACATACAAACACAGGCACTGTGTTTCTGATTGTATTCCGTGGGAATGGTTATGCAGTATGTAATTTAGTTTCTAAAAATAATTGCAGAAAGAATTTGGTTAAACTTTAGTAGCCCATGTTTAAAGCTTGCATCTGTTTCTCTAGCAAAACAGCAAGGTTGTTCAGTATGTACATTAGGATTTGAAACAAAGCTGGAATTGCTCTGGCTTTCTTACAGAAAACAACAGAAAAATGGATAGATAGCAAACAGGCTTTTAAAGCAGTGGCTCTGAGAAGGGGGAGAATCCAGATGATGCAGAATCTGTGTATGTTATTACCTTTAGTGAGAGATGAGCAATTTCAGGGAGCTCTACTGAGAAGTCTCATGTACGCAGCAGTCATGTTGACGTGCACATTAAAGTACTGAGCGTTTGTGGTAATCTAACCTTAAAAGTAGCAATTTGTCTTTCAAATACAGGTCAGATTCCTGCTTGTTTAAAAAAGAAGTCAGATAATAAATCAGGTGATACCTTGTTGTCATCATTGCAAAGGGGCAGAATTTAGCCAAGAGTCTAAGCAAATGTCATCGCTTTTATTCTCCACTACTGTTTGGGCTTCATGATACATCAATCTTGCTATTTCTTGAAGTCAAAAACTGACAAACGTACTATGCTGTTACATGCAACTTAAAATGTAACTCCCATACAAAAGGAAAATAATTTCAAGTTAAGAATGAAAGTTGACCTTTTGTTATTCATTAAGACAGAAGCTCCTGCTGTCATATTTTAAATATTGTCATTATTTTTCTAGACCATCTGTCATTCTAGGGGTGACAAATCCTTTTTTTGCTAAAACACTTCAGCACTGGCCTCATATTATCCGAATTGGAGATCTTAAACTTCCAGGTACGGTATCTTCTACAATTCTGTGTGACAAGATATAATTGTGTGCTTTTTTATTTACAGACTTATGTAGTTCAATTAATTTAGTTTAATACTAATGGAATCCTTATGGATGTAAATCTGTCAAGTGAAATTAGGCTCTTCGGTACTGTATGTCTTGTATTGCCAAATCTAGTATAGTAAATGCAAAAGGTGGTAATACTCAATGTTTTACTTTTCACACAATCTTGGTTTTGAATTTCTACCAATAAGGTATTAAAATGAGAAATATAATTTATTACTGCCACTGATTAATTTCAGGGTGAGTAGAATGTAATAAATCAGTCACAGGAAGCGCACAGAAAGACCCTTGTGAACGCTAAGTTTGAGTGCTACTATAAGAGGTTTTTTGTTGACAGCATTTTGATGATATAATTCTCATCTGGCAGTATACCATTACTAAATTGTTCAAGCTGGATGATTTCTTTACATGATTGAGTAGAATTCTAATGTGATCTTTGGATAACATGTCAGTTGCTTGCCTGTAATAACATACTGCAGTACTCTTAATTGCCGTATGAAATTGCTAAATGTAGCTGTTTGTCTGACGGTGGGAATGCATAAATACCCAGTTAGGATGATACACCATCAAATTATTTTTTCTAAAAGAAGTTACATTCCATTTCTGAATACACTAGAAATATTCTAGAAATAGAGGTGGAGGTTTCAAGTAAGGTGGCTTTAAATGTTTTGGCAGGTGAAGTTCCAAAGCAGGTGAAAGTGAAAAAACTGAAGAACCTAAAAACTTTGGACTCCAAACCTGGTAACAAGTTGCTTCGGAGTTAAACTAGCAATGTTTAAGCTGTAAAAAGCATACCTAGTTTTTCCTTTGGCTATGTGCCTCTTTTTTTCTTTAGGTGTTTATACCTCTTACAAGCCATACTTGAACAAAGATGAAGAAATAGTTAAGCAGCTACAAAAGGTAATACTGCAAGTCTCTTCTGAATGGAAACTGTTCTGTGTACTCTCATACAGTGTCTTCATTTAAGGCTGAGCTCTGTGTAAGTGAAATGAAACTGGGTTCTGATTCCTTTGCCCCAATTCATAACTGGATAGATGCGCAATCTTGTTGTGTAAAGCAGAGCTGCTGCGTTGTTAGCAGTGTCCATAACAACATGAACAGTAGAGCTCAAGAAGTTATCTTAGTAAGTTGGAGAGTTAAAGTGACTTATCAGTTCATCTCTTGTGGGTTTTCCACCTTCTGCCATCTCCCTCTAGTCTCTTTGGTGTAGAAATCTCACACATGAGGTGTGTGGGAATCAGAGCTTCCAAGCTTTATTTGCAGAAATCTTAATTTCCTTGAATTTCTTAACATGAAAGTAAAAAATGAGCAATTGAAGGGATGAATATCCGTGTGAAAAGACTCGTTGCATTGTTTTTCTTTCTTGGCTCAGGGAAGGGGCTGCTCATGACAAATGAATACAGAAACACTGAAATATTCTTTAAAAAAAACCCCACAACTACTTCCATATTTTGGGATAACAGACTTATTGTAATATTCATTTCCCTTTCTTTTTAAGGGAGTACAACAGAAACGCCCTACAGAAGCACAGAGTGTGATTCTTCGGCGCTATTTTTTGGAATTGACGGAAAGTTTCATTATTCCATTAGTGAGTTCTTAAGCTAATGGGTTTATTACAAATGTAATATGGAGTTTTGGCACTACCCTGACTGAGTAAGTGCAGGAACTGTCCAGTAACCAGCAGTGTACCCCTGGGGTCTCTTGGCTTTTCTAAAATACTACAGACTTACAATTCTTTAATTACCATACTTAAGATAAAACTTATTGAGGCCAGAGCTTAATGCCAAAAATGAAACTAATGAAACATTTATATACCTAGACAAGAGGTTCAGATCTCAAAATGGAATGCTTATGCTTTTAGACAGCATTTTCAGATGTTTGCTTGTGATATATTGTGTAGCATTTATGCAAAGCAAAACTCTGTGTGTGTATTTTAACATAGAACAAGAGGGAAATTTCTTTAATCCTCCCTCAACACTTGGAACCTCTGTCTACTCTTGAATTTTATATTTTTCTAAGTGCGAGAGTGTTGCCCTTGACCTTGAGAAATGTCAGTAGTGGAAAGGTAGAATTGGAAAGTACTTTGTAATGAGAAGAGCTCTGTAAGCTTATACTCTTACAGCAAATTACTATTTGCTGTGGTAGCTGAGGGGATACTAGAAGGTAATCTTTCTATTAACAAAGTGAAAAATCCACCAATTCAACTGGTAAATTAGACTGCCTCATTTTTTTTCCTTTAAATATTTATTCTGTCTTCTAGTCATGGTGCTTTTCCATGCAATCATTAAAGTTTAGTGAATTTTTCCCTTTTCTAGTTATATTTGTGCACTCACTGATTTATGCTTGAAGATATCTAGCACATCTCAGTTCCTTTCATCTGCTTGTCCAGATGGAGCACTTCATTACTTGTCCTCTAGGCAATCAGTTTACTTCTCTTACTTCTTCACAGACTTACTTATCTTTGCAACTCCATTTTTGTCTGTGTTCTGCTGACTTCCAAAGAAAAATGTCTCCAAAAGTAAACAACTTGGGTTTTGTTTGGTTTTCTTACTTTCTTTGTTGATTTTGGAGGGGTTTTGCCATTGGATTTACCTGCGGTAGACAAATCTGAGCAGTCAGACCTCCTCAGGCAGTTGTTTGATGGCTACAAGGCAACTGTTTCTTCAGATTACTGCAGTATTTGCGGGATTAGAAGTGGAAAAAAAGATTATTATGAAACTCAGCTTTATCTTTGTCTCGCTTCCTGTCCGGTAATGTTAATGGCAAACATGATGTAGTAGGGGCTACAGAATTTGCTTTCTCTTACCTCATCTGAGTTTTCCTCATTATTACTGCTATTTCAGAAAAAAACGGGCAAATTAAATTTAGCATGGATGGCTATTTCGAACACTTCAGTACCTTTGGGGAAAACCAGCATGTACAGAACTTTTCACTAGATCATAAAACCAGAGATTAATGTAGGTTAACTAGGGCATCTGATCCAAACCCACTGCTCAGAACAAGGCCAATTTGCATATATAAATACCAAACCTTGCCTTACAAGTGTAGGTATAAAGTTTCCTATGAAGGACTTGGAAAAACACTTCCAGACACTTGATATAAAGTGGGATTGCTGTTTGGAATAACCCATGATATGAGGGTACCTGTCAGCAAAAGAGAGAGAGATGATTTACAGGTGGCTGGAGTTCAGGATATATACATTCCATGTACACATTTGCTTCCTGTCCTTTCCCTCATGTCCTTCTTGAGTCTTGCCAACATAAGGCTCTGTAGTTGGGAAATACAAATGGTATTAGATAAGCTCCTTCTTATGCTCCTGTGTGGTAAATGTGCATGGCCCCACCCTGTACCAGTACTTAGAAGAGAAAATACTGTGGTCACAAGTGATAAGTAAACATACACGTGGATTGTGTATCTTTAGTGCTGGTTATGCAAACAGTCTATCTTTTTCCTTTCCCTAGGAACGTTACGTGGCAAGTCTAATGCCTTTGCAAAAATGCATATCACCATGGAAGGTAAGGAAATACGATTCAAAGGAGCTGGAAATTGGTGATTAGAGAAAACAGTTATGCCTGCTAATGATTATTTTTTTCCTTCCACAGAGTCCACCACAGCTGAGGCAGTTTAGCCAAGATGACTTCATGAAGACACTGGAAAAAGCAGGACCACAGCTCACATCAGGTTTAAAAGGGGACTGGATAGGACTTTACAGGTCATTTCTTTCATCAGCATAAAAATTAAATTATATAAATGAAGACAAATCAGTAATATGAATACTCTTTTCCTGAACAAACTTATGTTATCAGTATTGATGTGAATAAGACTTACTTCTACAATATATGCTTTAATGGGAATTGGTAGTGCTTAGTATACTTTACTCCTTTAAATTTCTCTGTAACCTGTTAATGGTTTTCATAAGGTGCTGCTGACACTGCAGGTCTCTGTACACCAGTATTATTTGTGGTTTTATTTCTGGTTCTAGCTTGATTCGTCCTTCCAATCAAACACAGAAATAAAAGTGAGGATATTTCAAACTGAGCCTTGCTTTTCTCCTGAAAAGATTCCTCATCTTCATTGTCTTGATTAAAAGAAGCACCTGCTATACTCCAGATTATGTTTTTCTGAAAGAAAACAGAGGGTCCTAATATCTTCTTCAACCTCAAACACAATTACTTTACATTTGACGGCAGAGAAAACAGTATTACTGAAATTGTAATTAAAATATAAAATGTAGTTTGATTCTGTGTTTTACCAGGCATTTTTTGAAATCGCCAAACTTCGACGGTTGGTTTAGGAGCCGGCAGAAAGAAATGACACAGAAGTTGGAGGCCCTTCATTTAGAAGCCCTCTGTAATGAGGTTAGAAAAATGTGGGCTTGTATTTATCATATTATAATAAAAATATATTCTCCTTCAGGTCAGTTTTACTCCTGCTGTTTTTAATGGTTGAATATAATATCAATTTTGAGTATGAGCTAGCAAAACGTGATTTTGTTAACCAGTTACAATCTAGAACGATAGCAAAAGAGAACAGTATGAAATACTGTTCACTTTTTATAACTGTTGTTGTTTGTAAAATGTATCTTCAGTTATTTTTGTTGCATATTTTAAATATCAATACACACAGAAAGGTTTTTCCTCAGATCTGATACTGTTACTTCATTCAGCTTTCTTCCTTCCTTGGCATTTCATTTGACAACACGTTTTTAGTTGTGATCTGTTTTGTAGCTTTGAAGGTGGGTGCCATAGAAAACTGACAACTAATTAGATAGGGATAGTAAATAAGCCTACAACTGATCCATAGTAGTTAGAAGCTGAGGAGTGAAATCTGTTTATTGACCTAAAACAAAATACCGCATAAATGATCTTATGTTGTAAGATCCGTTCTTTATTTAAGAAGCTGAAGTGTAATACATAATATAGTGTAAATGTTATGTATAATTTAAGTTGGAACGACTGTTAAAGGAAGGTGAATGTGAGAGGAGGAGAGATTGTGCAGCTAAAGAGAGAATGGGAAGAACAAAAAGAAGTCAACAGCACAGCTTTAAAACAAACAAAAATTGTGCTGGTTATTTTCAAAAAACCATTGATTTTTATCCCTTGGTTGTGAATTCCCAAACATTACATTGTAGCAACTGAAATAGATTATTTGGGCTGCTCTGTTTGAACAGTTTGCAGGGCAATAGCTAGGTCAATTATATCACCTAGGATCTATCTCACTCTATGTGATGTAAACCTATTGCAAAGAAAAGGAAATGCCACAAACTTACTACTGATTCTGCTCCTTATTAGTCTTTTCTTTAGATCCAAGTGTTCACATCTTTTTGTACACGAGCAAATGTCTTTAATAGGTAACTAGTAAAGGGGAGGGGGAACAGAACTTCCAGAAGAAAATTCACTTAATGGGTATATTTTACTAGTTGTCAACTCTGTGTTCACCTTTAATGCCTTAGAAACAAGAAGTGATGTCTGGCAACTTTTTAGTAATTGGTGATGCTGGCAGGTCTGATTTGGCAACATTCACTCCACTTTGCATTGTAGGTGCTAGTTTTGAAGCTAAGCCTGTTTAGCATGGGGTTTTTTATTCTTACTTGTTTCTTTGATTTGTGATTGTGTGCTGGTCCCTGTTATGCTGAGCCCTGGGCAAACATGCAAATAAAGCAGATATCATAGTTCTTGGTAGAGGCAGTATGTGAGTAAAATGAGTTTAGTAAATGGCATGAGAGCAAGGAAGAAGAGAAGACAGACCCATTCTGAACAGTAGGTGTAAATTAATATGGCTTTTGAAAATGTTACGTGTTGCCATAAATATTACAGTGCTTAATTTTTATTCTTTTAGAACTTGGTTTTCTGGAGTCAGAAACATACTGAAGTAGAAACAGTGGATCTTGTCTTAAAGTTAAAGAATAAATTGGTAAGTAACTGAATTAAACATGGGCTCAAATTTGCATGACTTAACTAGATAAAAGTATAATAGTGTTTATAGGTACGTAAAGGAAAATATTTTAAGGTACAGGTATTTTAAAGAATCAGTCATTCAGGCTTTTAAAACA
Source organism: Pezoporus flaviventris (assembly GCF_033815535.1). NCBI lineage: Eukaryota > Metazoa > Chordata > Aves > Psittaciformes > Psittacidae > Pezoporus > Pezoporus flaviventris. The sequence goes on along the minus strand of NW_026892569.1, from coordinate 9,309,027 downwards.
AGAATAGTTCATTCCAGCCGTGCCTGAAAAGTTAGCTGGCCTCCCAGCAGTGTCCAGCTGTGTTAGAAGCATCGCACTGATCTCATTGTTTTAAAACTAGTTGGAGCTTTGTGATTGATCTGAGTAGGAGCAAGACTGAATCCTCAGGAAAGAAGACCGAATTGTCTTGTGATTCCTGGAAGTCCAAATCATTATTAGCTCATGCTGCTGTGTGGTAGTTGAGGAAACCTGCTGTTGTCCAAATTCTTGCTTGGTCTGAAAGGAATTAATTTTGCAGGTCTGTTAATATGTCGCTTTGGTGCGTCTTAAGGTAAAATTGCATTTTTAGTAGAGATCATGTTTTATGTACTTTTGCAGTTGCAGGCTGACAGAGAACATCTTCCTGTGAAAACTGACACATTGAAAAAGCTGCAGACACACATCAATGACATTATACTAGCACTTCCAGATGACTTACAGGACATCTTGCTCAAAACTGGCACAACATGATTTCTACTGGACTTTTTTGTGCAGAAAACAGAAGGCAAGTGTAGTTCCACAGAAGACAGTGGCTTATCAAGTTGGGAACACAGCTCTAAACAGTATATTAACACTACAAGTGGACTGTACTAATCATATAGCCCACTATACTATTTTCACTGTTTTTTCCACTTAACTACCAATGCAACAAAAAAAAATCCTGTGTCTAATAATGTCTGAAATAAGTGCTCTTAAAAAAAAATCTGTGGGCATAATGAAACTATACCACAGCCTAGGACCACAGTGCAGTGCTGGCATTGCAGAATGTTTTCCAATTGGTGCTGCTATACCCAATCCTGTTAACTCAGGGGTAAGCAATATTGATCCTGTAACTGTCCTGTTGATGTAGTATCTGATTACTTTTTTTTTTTCCTTTCGTCTTTTAGTTTTCATCTAGTGATAGTCCAACTGACATATTATGTGTCTTGGTCAAAATACATTATAATTGAGGTATTTTACTGGTAAATCATGGCTCTCCAAACTGTTTCAGGGACAGCTGAAATAATCACATCCATTCTTAACTTTCTTCCTTCCTCCTTCTTAACTGCCTTTCCAAAGACATATTAATTTAACTGACCTTTCCTGAAGAGAATTCTCTTCCGTTCACAGTCATAGAGTGCTCTTACTCACATGCCTTAAATATAAAGTAATTGTATACTAATTGGTGGTTTTAAACTGCTGACATCCAGGATTTAAAGTGGATCGCTACTGTAAATGTAAGCATGCAGTATTCATCACAGGAAATAAATACAGTGGTGTTCTAGTATGGATTTTAAAATCAGTGATTTCAGTAGAGTTAGGTGATACAAAATCTGTTTCAGTTGGAGATCATAGCTGTCAGCTCCAGTTATTTCTTTATTTTTTTATTTACATAAGGCATTTGAGGAGGTAATGGGGCTGGAGGGAGATGATGGCTTCAACTGAAAAAAAGCCTATGGAAAAGTCAGACTGCGGCATGAAAAGTTCGTAGCATGGAATTGTCAGTGTACACATATAGCAAACATGCATAAAGAGTAATTTTCTCTTGAGTATTAAGCAACAAGAATGTGATGTTCATCTTCTTGAACAAGTTGCAGTAGTACATGAAAACTCAGCTGCTCCACATGCAGTGTTGTACTTTGACCAGTTTCAAGACGAATAGTTAATGCTATGGTGTACACATAGCATACGCTTTATATGACAAGTGGATCACGGTTATACAAAAACCAAACTTGGCTTTTAAGCGCTTGGATAGAATTTTTACAAACTTATGACATAATCCTGCTATAAGAATATGCTTTTGTATGATAAATATTTCATACCATCTTTCTAAAAATATCTTACTTAGATATAAATTGTCACAGCAGTATTTTTATGAAAATGATGTATTTTAATATTGGTATGGTTTGTATACAGTTACTCATGACCAAAAGTTTAATGTTTTTACTATTTTACTTAAACTACACCAGTTCAGCATTAATTTCTAATTGCAGATTTTATTTTGCACACCCTGATAGATAGCGTTTCTAATCCATAAATCAGTTAAGTGGCCATTCTTACACTAAATTATCTTAAATATTTAGCCTGGAACAGTGTAGTTTCTTGGAACCATGTAAACTGGTAACTCTGATAACTATCCCATGACTGCAAATATGTATTTTTGTAAAAGAAAATAAAGGGTTTGGTTTTTAATTTTTTTTTTTTTTCCTTTGGAAGTTACATGACTTGGATGATGGGTTTAGTTGGTTGATTTTCTACTCTTCTGGGTAAGCAAAGCTGTTCAACAGACTGTAAGAGGCTGCTTTTTTTGTTAGACTTGAAGAAGCTTTACCCCTTTGGTGACCAGAAATACCTGATGTGATAGGGTAGTGTTGAAGTTTGATCATGCATCATGATTGTAGTATGATAGAGCTGCAGGATCCTCAAGAAAGCAAATGGCAGGGACTGGTTTCCAAGCAGAATTAGCTTATCTTCAGTCTGTTTCCTGTACACATCTGAGAGGCCCTTGAGAAACATGGTAGTGGGAAGTATCCTGCAAGCAAAACCTAATTCAGGTTTCTTTTAATGGTGTTGGTATTCATTTAAATCCCTCAAGAATTTGATGCTTAAACAGCATTCGAATCTATATGTACGTAAACGCACATGTTGTTTAGACCAAGACAGGATAAAGACCCTAAGTGAGAGAGAATACCTGGATGATTCTAGGGGTCCTAGAAAAGAGGTAGCAGCTGTTCAGTAAAGGAATGCTTAAAGGGCCCCAGGTGGGTCGTCAGAAGAAGTTAGGACTGCCTCACTTAGTGTATCAGGACAGTGAAATGTCATAAGCTCTTGGACAAATTTTTTTTAAACAATGTAAAAATAATGCCAAGAACCAAAACCTGAGAGGAAGTTCAGTAAAAGATGGAAGAGGTGCAGCTAGTCCTTGAACAGTGTCTACATCCTTGATAGGAGTCAACAGTATGTTATGAATAATAGTTACATATGACTATACAGAGCAATCACTTGTGTTCATGTTGAATACTCCAAAAGCAAATGTTTGTTAGACTGTACTCAAACAACTGAAATAATCGAAGGTATCTATTCATGACCTAGCTACAGTGAGAACCTATTCATGACCTGGCTATAGTGAGAACATGCCAGCTTGGAGGTCTTAGAGAGTAACTTCAAAAAGAGTCCTCCACATACTTTGTAGTACACTTTATCTCAGCTAAATTGAGGAAACTTGAGCTTTCCTGGCAAAAAAAAAGTATAAATACTGAGTGCTCTGAATAGAAAACAGGTTAAGTGTTGGAAACATAGAACCGGATCCATTAAGACTATCAGGAAACTGGTATCTAATAGTGTATCAGGATCGTACTAACATCTTAGGCATTAACTAGATTAAGTTAAAACATGACTTACGTGAAAGTTATATTTTATTAAAATGTAACTTTTAATTTGAAACAGATTTTTGCTTCAGAAGAACATAATCTAAAACTTGGGTTAGACTTTCAACATGACAGGTAAAAAAGGAACAGCCAGAGTCTCACTAACAGAAGTCTTATGTTAGGAGCTGGTTCAGGACTGTCTCTTTATCAAGACCATTAAAGACATTTTTCTTTAATGGAGGATAAATAGCTTCTGTTTGAAAAAAAAAGTTTGGAAACTATGCCAGGACACAAGAGCAATGAGCACTGAAGAGTTTTAGGGCTTTTGATTGAACGAATGCTCCCTGGTGTGAGGCAGCTCAGTCACTTAAGCATTAAACGCAGCTCATCATATGTTGCCCTGATTTAATTATCACCATGCTGTGGGCTTCTTTCAGTAGCTGTGAAAGGAGCTGTTACAGCTGGTTATGAAATCAAACACTCCTCTCCAGAAATAGTGTGTTTCTAATAAACGAGGGCTTGTTTCAGTTGTATTCCTGCATTACTTCTATCTGCCTGCTGCTTCCTGGCCGAGGAGCCGTGTGCTGGTTTGGTGCCAGGTTCACACTGGGGTTGGCCTTGGTGCTGCAGAGCACAGAAACAATGCGAGCAGAAGATCCTGTGGTAGTGGGTGTTCCTGTGATAGAGCTTTTGGGGGTTGGGGTGGTTTGATTCTTCAATCATCCGGTGCTGTTGCTACCATGGTGTATTTGGGCGGGTCTCTGAGGAGGCATTTTACTGTGAACCCCCTGCTTTTCTCTCGTGCTCTCAGCTGTCCTGCGGCAGCAGAGCCTGCCGGCCGCGCTGCCTCAGCCGAAGCGCCGAGGGACCAGAAACTGCACTGGGGCTTAGGGGGAGCGGGGCGGCGTTGGGCCTCGGCCCTCGGAGCCGCCGGGCTCCCGCCGCACTGCACTTCCCGTCCCGCCGCGCTGCGCCTTGCCTGTGTCTGCCGGCCCCCGCGGCGAGGCGGGGCCGAAGAGCTCGACTACATCCCCCGGCGTGCGCTGGGGAGCGCGGCGCGGCGCCTGCCGGGAGCTGCAGTCCCCGCTGCCGTGTGGCGAGGGGCGGTTCCGCGGCCGGGGGATGTGGCGAGCGTGACGTGAGTCTGTCCGCGTTGGAGCCGGGGCGGCCGTGGAGAGCGTGACGTGGCAGAGAACGAGCGAGGGAGGCTCCCGGTCACAGCGCCGCGGCTGCCGCTGTTGCCGCTGTGCTCTATCAGTCGGTGCCGCCGCAGCCTCCGCCCGCGGAGGGATCCGCGAGTGCAGCCGGGAGCCGGGCCGCGCTCCCTCCTTCCCTCCCTCCCGCTGCCTGTGCCGCCGCCCAGCCTTGCGCCGGAGCCGCCATGGGCCTCACCATCTCCTCGCTTTTCTCACGCCTCTTCGGCAAGAAGCAGATGCGCATTCTCATGGGTAAGGGTCGGCAGCGGCTCCCCGCAGCCCTGGCGCCGCGGTTGGTGCGGCCGCCGCCAGGCCCGCCCGCTCCTTCACGGCCGCGTCCCGCTGGCGATGGGGGAGGGGAGGCCGGTGTGGGGGGTGCGGGCTCCAGGCGGGGGGAGTTGCCCCGTCCCGGGTCGTGGGGGATAGGGAACGCTGTCCCCGTTCCGTCGGGCCTGTGGGGCGGTCGGGAAGCGAAGGAGCGGAGGGGAGAGAAGGAGCAGCGGGGGAAGGGGTGTGGATCCGGATATATCGGCCCTTCCTTCCCCGTCGCGTTCCCGTCTTCTGCCCCCTCCCGGTCCCGCTGCTGGGGTTCGCGGCCGCGCTGACGGGCAGTGCCGGAGCCCCTCGCCTCGGGGGCCGGGCGGGCAGCCTCAGCCCCTGCGCCCTGCACCTGCGTTTCCGCTTGCGCCGGGAGCAGGACGTAGAACAAAGATCAAATTGCGGGAGGCGCAGCCGGTGCCCGCCCGCCCGCCGCGGCAGACCGGCCGGAGGGGGAGGGAGCCCCTGACCGGGAGCCGAGCGGGATCGCGGCCGTGCTGGCGGTTCCTGCCCCCGAGCAGTGCGGTTCCTCGAGCAGGATCTGACAAAGCCCGAGGTGTTTAACGCCACGAGCTTCAGGAATTACCTTATGATGGCAGGCTTTCGGTAGCAGCGGTGTCTGTCTGACTCCTGTGAAAGGTGGTTTTGGTATAGCATCTATGCATTTTAATTCTCCTGTAAATCGTGTACAAACCCATCAAGTCCTGTGGATTTCTTTTCCAGTGCTTAGTTTTACTGGCTGCCCATAATTATTTATTTAGAATTAAATTCTGGTTCTCTTGACACAGACCGTGTAAGAGTTGAAGCGAGTGGCTCTTGAAGATTCTCACTTTAAGGTTGCGGTTCAAAAGGTCAAAGCAAGCACATGCTGCATCTGGTATTTCCTCCTCCACTGCAGCTCTGCCCTGCCTTCTTCCACCCACCTTCCCTCCTGCGCCAGCGTTAGGTACAGACAGGTCCTAACCCCAACATTTGTCTCGGATTCTGCCGCCAAAGTGCATGGAACTTGATTTGGGGCCATTCACTGAAATAGCGTGTCCTAAGAAATTATATGGAGTGCTGCTTTCAATATGGGCAGTAAAGGGACTGGCTCCTAGCAGTGGAACTTCTTGGCACACTACTCAGCTCTGCCTGTGTATGCACAGCTGACACAATAACATAGCTTTTTTTAATTACAATTTTCCATATTCTCTGTATGCTTTGTGATGACAGAGCTCTTTATTGCAGGCACAGTAATACTTATTTTATCTTCTCTGGTTGAAATTAGAGACTCTCATCCATTTCAAAATAAGCCCAGTAGTTTTTGTCTTTGAGACAACTTGGTACATCTTTTGATTTCAAGGAATAGTTTTGACTGTCTCCCTAGCAGCCAGACTCTTCATATAACTCTAAATGAATAAAAGTCAGATCTTCAGATGAGCTTGCCTGTAGGATGAGATAGCATCTCTGGTATTTGTAGTTCTGTTTCATTCTGCAGAATAATGAACACAGAAAAGCAACATCATACAGATCAAAAGAGCTTGCAAGGCTTTCATTTCTTCACTGGTGGGGTATCAGTTCAAATTTAGGTTAGATGTGAGTTAGGGAGCTGTGCTTTCCACCAGTTGGTTCAAATGCTGCTTTTCTTAAATATAATTTTTAAGGCATTATACTAAAATACAGGGCTGGATGAGACCATGGGACTGCACCAGATTTGTTCTCTAGTACAAGAGGTTAAAACTTCTGCTGCATTGTCATGAGAGTGTAGCATAGGACTTAAACTGCATGTTTAGAAGCAGAATGTGTTTTATTGGATATGACATAATTAGTTTGTACCTGTAAAGTGGAAGAAAGTTCTTCATGGCATTTTGAGGAGAGATGCCTGAATGAATACAGGGCCTGAATTAAACTTTCCCTCAAGGTGGTAAGTTGCAGTTTATGGTTTGAAACTGAGCTGTACAACATTAGGCGTGTAAGTTTTTGCGTGTACTGTATCAATGAAATAGCTTTATGGGGTAAGGTGTTTATGGAGAAATATGTAGGGGGAAGTAGTATATGGGTGAGTTGGTAATGAACAGATGATTAATTTATAATTCAGAGTTCTCTTTCACAGCTTTCTCCTGTTTATGCAGAATTCAAGTTAAAGTAGAATCAATTTAGCTCTTAGGACAGACTTTGTGTTATTGCGTTGTGCAGAGTTTTATTTCTCATCAGATACTATTACCAACAGCAAACCTGACAAACTTACCCTTTTTATTCCCAAACTACACTTATTATAAAGGCTAGACATTTAGTGGAATGCTGTTACCGAACTTCTGTCTCTTAAAAAATGCTCGTGTACAAATTCCATGTTTTTCAGAAATACTGAGTTAACATTCTGAGGAACTGCATGTAAAATAATTCTTGCGCCATCTTTATAGATGAACGTAACATGAAGGAGAAGAAATAACTGTAGGGTAGGATTGGATGACTTGAAGTTAGACTAGGCAACCCCAGGGCATTAGAATGGAAAAATTGAGTCCTAACTGTACATGTAGCTGTCTGGAAAATTCTTCACTTACAGTTTCTTGTGCTTAAAAAAGAAGTTATTATTTCACTGTGTACCTTTCATTATCATAATTTAGTGTTCTGTGCCTTGGTATAGTTGTGCAAGCGCTATTCAGGAGCTTCAAGTACACATGTAGTTGTTAAATGCATAGGGGGAAAAAAGGTGAGATTCTTTGGAAATTGTGTCACTGTACAGCACAAAATTACTTAGCTGCTTTTTACTTGGTTTTAATTTTTAACCCCCGTTTGTTTGTGTGGTTTTGGGTTTTTTGTGCATGTGTTCCTGAGAAACTGTATTGAGAATCACCCTTTTGTGTCGCCCAAAGACTTACCCAATTGAAATGAAACCTGACAGAGAAATAGCATATAAAGGATCGGTTAGACAAGTTTTGAGAGAACTGGTTTTAAGGTAAAAGAAAAACTAAGGAATACAAACCTGTATTAAATTGGGATTTGTTAATTTTACGGTTTTTAAGCTGGCTTTTTATTGTAACATGAATGTCATGAATCCATTAAATACCCCTTTTATCATTATGGGACACACTCATTTTGGAAGCACTAACATGCTGTGTTCTATAGTCAACTTTGGAAAGATCAATCTGACAAAGTTTTGGTCTTGATGGGGGTTCTATTTAAAAGTAAATTCTCTATATGAAGTTCTGTGCTGTGGTAACTGAGATGCCTTGATACTAGCTCAGGCAGCCATGATCAAAGTAGGAAGTTGGTAAATGAGGAATGCCATGTGGTCACAGGGGTGGTGTCCCAGGGACAAGTGAACTGCAGGCTCGAGATCCAGAAACACGACTGACAAGCTGTGAATAAAACTCTTTAAGAGTAGGAAAGGGCTTAGAACCACGATGGTTTAACAGCAGATGAAAGCATTGTAGATACTCTTTTTTTCTTCAGCTAGAGGAAGAGGATGTTTGACTTGGTTTAAAGATAAATGTCTGCAAGTGCAAGTCTGTGCTTCCCACTTGCACTTCATTGTAATCTTTCTGCTTTGTGGTACAGCTGCTGAGCACCAGACCTTACATTTAGATTCTTACACCTTGGGCTTGGCAGTGGTCAGTAAGGCAGTAGAATCAGAGTGTAAAAGCAGATTCATAAATGTACTTTGCATTATTTGGGCACATAAAATGTGGGTTTTAATCCCGAGAGTTAAGTAAATTTCAACTTTCTGACATGGAAGTAGCTCATAGATTTACATTTAGTGTTCCAGTACAAATGTAAACACGCATTTATTTTTGGACCACTAAAAGCAATAGTTACAGTTCCTAGCAGCTAAAACGATTAAATGTGATTTGCTTCAAATGCGAAGAAATTTCTTGTTCTTAAAAGGGTGGTAAATGGAAAATTCTGCTAAGAAGTATTAATGGAGGTTATGCTTTTGAGGCAATTGCTGGCTCAGACATTTGCAATTTGGCTAAAAAAGGCAGTTTTTGCAAATGTGGTCATAGTGATTTGCAAAAGCTGCCTTCCCTCAGTTAAAAGCTGTTGTCTCAAGTGTGGAGTCAGAAGAAGAGAGCCCGTATCTATAACTCAGCCTCCCTCAGTGCAAAGTCCAGCAGCTTAATCAGAATTGTGGCTAAGAGTGGATTTAAGCAAAGTCTCTGGGCTTTGTGCTTATATAGCTGAGGTAGTCTTCTGCCAACGCAGTGGAGGTGTCAGTGGGTCCTGGTTCAAGAGCACAGTGGATAACTGGGGCACCGATTTCTTCTATTTGGCAAAGAGTTTAAAATTCCTGACTAGTTTCTAATGTCATAACTCTGAGTCGTATCTTCAAATGGTTCTCGACACCCTGTGTATATGCTTGGAAATGAGATGAGCTTTTTTCTTTTTCTTTGTCTGTATCTTCAGTATAACCCCTGAACACACTAAAACCACTTGTGCAGGTAATGCCATCTTTCGTTGCTAATTTTAACAAATCTTGTTAACAAACAGTGTTTGTTCTACTGATAAGTGGTTTGGGGGGGTGGGAGAAGAGTTCATGAGTATGTGTAGCGTTAATTCAGTAAGCAATCTTAATGCTAATTTACTGGAAAACTGTCACATATGTATCATGTACATACATTATGCTGTAAAGATATAGACATCCTACAAATCCCCACTTGAAGCTGAGCTGTGTGAGGATAGTGTTGGGCTTCAGGCATTGTGCTATTCAAAACATTGTTTTCAGTGTACATGGAGTATTTGAGGGTTTCAGAGGTCACTTGAAAGGTTTTCTAAGGCTATCTGAGACTTCATTGGCATAAGGAAAATGCCAACACTTACAAGATTCATGATTTTCAAGCTCTTGTGAAACTTCTGCTGTACCATGTTCATGATTGTGTGTGGTTCTGAAAGAGACCAACACTGAGACAATAGCAAACTTAAAACTGTTACATTTTCATTTGAGCATTTGGTTTGGATGGTAGAGGTTTGGTTTTTTTTTTTCTTTTCTCTTATTTTATGATATTAACAATTATTCCAACTCACAGATGAGGCCCTCAGTAATATGGTTTAGTGGTGGTCTTAGCAGTCCTGGGGTAATGATTGGACTTGATGATCCTAAAGGTCTTTCCCAACCTAGTTGGTTCTGTGGTTCTATGATAATATCAAAGAAACTCTGTTGGCATCCTGTTGACACTATCAGAATATAGGACAATTATGGATAGCTATTCTAATTAGTTTGCTGTCACAGCAGTTTTTGTCTTGAGAAAGAGGAGGCTTTTTAAGAGTTTGGTTTCACTCTGATTAAGTAGGTAATTTTGAATTCCATTTTATTGCAGTGCTAAGGAAACAGTTGTATTATTAATAGTCAAGTCATCAAACCGCTTAAAGCTTAATATATTGCAGTCACCAAGTCGAAAATTAACTTGCAACACTTAATGTTGGCAGACAAGGATAACGTTTGGTTTCTTGTGCAAGCATTAGTTAATTAATTCTTCAGTGGTTATTTTTGTTTCAGCAAAGTAGTATTGATTATTTAAAGTTTCACAACTAGATATTTTATTCAAACTGTTGTGGTGGTGTTTGGAACCTACTGTTTATTTAGGTGCTTATGTGCTAGGCATTGGATCCTAACATAAAGAATTGTATTTTGAGTTGCTCTTATGTGTTCTGAAATGCCTAATAATAAGCAGTTGCGTAGCCAATTTCAGAAAACTCCAGTGTGCCCCTGCAATACTGGCGATGCTGCTCAGTTTATTATTGGCAATGAGGCTTCAGTTTATTTTTCCTGTAATTTTTTTAAGGATCACATATTTTCCACGTAACTTACATCGAAAACCAGCAAGTTAAGTTTTGTTGTAGAAACAGAAGAGCAAATTTCAGTGCAGAAGGCAGCCTATAAAGAACAAAAGTGGAGACTCCTAAGGAAAGCATCCTGGTAGATCTCCATGAATGGAAGTGATGTCCTGAAGACTTACAGCCCTTAAGGTGTATGCAGAGGGAGAGCAGAGTTCCCTAATGTCTGTGTTTCTGTCAGTGCGAAAGAAATGCTTTAGCAAAGGCACAAGAGACTGAAAGCGGGAGGCTGAAGTGTCTTCCATTGGTAGTGTAGCTCCTGTTGGTTCAGGTGCCTGTGAAACTCCCCAATTTGAGTATGAAGTAGCAAATGCGTGATCAATTAGAGATTAGGTGCTGACTGTAGATTGTTGCTCAGCATTTGAAACTGTCCTGGCATACACAGCAGAATCTTTCAAACTGAATGATAAAACTCAGTTAAGCAACACGAATACTAGGGAAGATGACAAGAAACTTGTGAGTTGTGCATGAAAGCGTGTTACTGAGCTTTTCTTCTTCACTGCTTGTTGTCTTTCAGTGCTGGGTAGAGGAGATGGAGAGAAACACATGATAGTGTATCAGCAATGACTTGGAGTGTTTAAAAAGCTGTTTCTTCTCAGGAAAAAAAAACAAACTAATGCTCTGTACATAAAATGGCACATCTTTAACTTAAGAGGTTGTAGTTCATGTTCAAATTTTCTGTTTGTTCTAGTTGGTTTGGATGCTGCTGGCAAAACAACTATTCTTTATAAACTGAAACTAGGAGAAATTGTCACCACAATTCCAACTATCGGTAAGATAATCAATTGTTATGTCTTCATTCTTATTACTTTAAGTTTGTGTTTTAGAGATAGGCATTTGTGATCTTTGCTGTTAGTATAAAAACTGAGACAAACACGGGCTTTCTGGTGCTGCCATAACAACTGTGTCAGACGAAAGATTTATCTAGATGAGAATCCTGTGTCTGACAGTGGCCAGGAACCAATGCTCAGTTAAGCACAGGAGCCAGTTAAGCAGCAGTACTTCTCCCAGACATGAGCATCATAGTTTGTGACTGAAAGATTTGCTCAATCAAAGGTGGTATACTTGAATTTAAGTGGTTAATTTTTTTTTCTCCTCTTGAGTTGATTTTCTTCTTGCTCCAGCAATTCAGTTTTGATAAGCCATGTTATATACGCTCGGGAGAAGCGTAACTTAGGAAGTAGAGATCTTTCACATGGTTGGAATTACATTTTAACACTGGCATTAACTATTTATAATGATTTAACTCTTTTTATTTTCAGGTTTCAATGTGGAAACGGTAGAATACAAAAACATTTGTTTCACAGTTTGGGATGTTGGTGGTCAAGACAAAATAAGACCTCTTTGGAGGCATTATTTCCAAAACACACAGGTAAGAGTTCGGAGATGGCAGTAGGTAAAGACCTGTTTTGTAAAGTCTCATTATGTTCTGTAGAGTGTAAATGGAAACTTGTTTCCTGTCCCTTCCTTTCAGAAAGGCTCTTTACTTCCTGTAAGTGTTGAGGGACACATAGAATTTATTCTAGTTGAAGCTAGTTTGTTACCCTGAAGGCTTAGAGTCTAGTCATGTTTGTAGCATGGCAAGGATGAAATCCTTTAGGCTCTACCAGTATTCTGTAATGGGCCAGAGCTGCTGGATTGTTGTGAGGAACTCTTGAACTTTGCTGTGTCCATCCTTCAATTATTTTGAGCTGGCATTAGCTTATACTATTGCTTAAACACCCTTCTACATACTCTTTTTTTAATAATCATCTTTAAAATATACAGCTATTGCTTGCTCTATCAGTGTGTTTAGTATGCTGAGTATCAAAAATTATCATGAAATACCTTGTTATTGATTAGAACGTGTCAGCTTCATATTGGTGTGACTGCTGACATTTTTGGTGACATAAATGTGGTTCTTCAGCTTATAAGTAGTAAGTTAAATTGCTTATTAGTATCAGGAAGCTTTGGGAGTGGGTGGGGTTTTGGTGGGAGAACAGGGGTTGGGGTTTGTTTCTTGCTTTTGGGGTGGTGGTGTTGAGGGGTTTTATGTGTTGAGTCTAAAGTTGTTTCCAAGAAACTTCTGTGCAGCCTAATGCATAGTTGGTGCAGTAAAATGGAGAAGTCTGGGTTGACAGAAAGGAGCTAGCAAAGTGCTGTTGTGAATACAGTAATAGTTAATTTCAGTTCCTTATTTAACCCCCTTATTATTTTTAAAAGATGCTTTTCTTTTCTTAAAGACAATGAGAAAAAGTGAAGTTTTCAGGCTGAGTTACATACTAATCTGTAAACCGACATCTGTGGGTTTATGCTTCTTTAATTTAGAAGGCCTTTAGATTTTTTTACAGTTGAAAGCTGTTACTTAGTTGTTTAGACAGGCATCTTGCATTGCTTAAACAGAGGAGGCAGTCACAGGATTCAGTTTTTGGGGTTTTTGGGTTTAAAGAGTACTGTAAATAGTAAATATGTCAATGTTTACATTGGTTTTTTCAAATCTTCATAACTTCTTACAGGGCCTCATTTTTGTGGTAGACAGCAATGACAGAGAGAGAATCCAGGAAGCTGCAGAAGAGTTGCAGAAAATGGTAAGTATCAGTGCCTTCTGAAGTAAGATTATACTCTGTCATAGTTTTGGGTGTTCATCAGCTTCCCTAAGAGATGTAGGGTTTGAAAATTCCAGAGCGCTTGTGCAGTACATACTGCATCCACCAGGTAATTCTGGTTCACATAAGTGTGCTGAGTTGTAACGACAGCTGTGCAGAGAATTTTAGCTCAAAAACTACTATGTCAGGACTTTTCTTCATAAAACCTTAATGGAACAGATCAGGAATTTTTGAAAAACAAATAGGTGTGAAGAATTTCAGCAGCAAAGTGCCCATAAATTGAAACTTCCTATTGAAAAAATATTTCATTCATTGTAGGAGAAGTTCTGTTGGATGCTAGTTAAATTTCACTCAGTACTTGCTAGTGACTTCAGAAGCAGGAATGAAAATGTTTATAACTCTTCAATCAGGTTTCTTTAGTGACTGTTGAAGCCAAAAAAGTATTCAACTGAGCTTATAACAACTATTTTTTCTGTAGCTTCAGGAGGATGAGCTGCGAGATGCCGTGCTGCTTCTGTTTGCGAACAAGCAGGATCTGCCAAATGCCATGGCAATCAGTGAAATGACAGATAAACTAGGTCTTCAGTCTCTGCGTAACAGAACTGTAAGTGCTAAACTTCCTTGGTGATGAACTCTTGTTTTCCTTTATTATAGATTGTAAACATAAGTTTGTAATACTTTGTAGTTAATAGTTTATGGTCTTTGTTCAAAATAAGTGATTTAGGAGCACAATCCAGTGTGTTCAGTTGTTGCAGGTGTTTCATGTCTTGCCTTTTCCTGGAAAACAGTACAAATTTTCCTGTCTGTCACTGAAATGTTTGACAGAGCAGGTGGTGGCCTTTTCCATTTCTCAGTATTTGTTCTTCTGGAGGAGAAAATTCATTCTGCATTCTTACCACTACAAAGATGGGGGGAAATTAAGTAGCTTCTGAATTGTTACATTCCATCTGCACACACCTCTGAGACATGGGGTTGCTTCACCAAACCATCTAGCCTTCTGTAATACTCACCTGATGTCTCTGTTGACACACGAAGATTATATCCATAATAGATGTTGTAGACCTCTGTTCATTTAGATATTTCGTGTCCATTTCCTGAAATGGAAAGCAGTCTTTCAAAAGCAACGAACCAGTTTTCAGCTCGTAAACTAAGTGCAGGTTCAGTATTTGGTTTTTGATGCCCTAAACAGTGTTCTGGCATTTGATAGGCCAACACTGAGTTTCTGGATAAAGCCTGAACCCCATCTATTTTATATATACTTCTCAACGTTTTTAAAAATACCATCTGTTCAGTATTGACTCCACTTCTGGCACAGGGAACACGATTTGAGTGTGTGTGTGTGTGAGTGTGAGTGTCACATGCTGTGATAACTTAGCTTGCTGTTTGTCAGTATTAAATTGAATTTTTGTTTGTGTTCTGCATTAACAGTGGTATGTCCAGGCTACCTGTGCTACACAAGGAACTGGTCTGTATGAGGGACTTGACTGGCTGTCAAATGAACTCTCAAAACGCTAACTCAAACTGGATGACTTTCACCAGGGACATGTTTGATATAAGTGGTCTAGGCTTGTTACAACAAAACTAGTTTGCATCTTGGTTATTACAGTATCTGGAACTGATATTTGGGCAGGATATTACAGCGTTTCAACTTATTTTGTTGCCAATTATTGCTTACCGAGCTACATGTTGCAAAGGTAGCAATATGCTTGGGTAAAAATCTCCTTACCTTGGAAAAAGTGTATCTTCTGATTTTATTGCCCTTGTTAGCCTAAATGCCTGAATATAGTTATTGTGACATCTTTAAGATCTGTTTCAAATACTCTTTTGAGCCCAAATAAATTAATGTTTTAATTTTTTTTTTCTTCCCTGCTACTTTTAGTTTACTGATGCCCTGTTTCATTCCTCAGACAGTCTGCTGATTTCAAAATGTAGCATTCCGTATGTATTTATTTCTCTCCCTTGCCAAAAAGAATTCCTGATACAGCTTGTTCCAGCCAAGGAAATGCTCTAAAACACTATACCAGTCTACTGCACTGAGGAACATTTTATTAATCCTTGGGATCTGTCAGCCCAACTTGCCTTTGTGTGAATTGGATTTGATGGGTAGAATAGTTCTGTGCTGGTTGC
Source organism: Pezoporus flaviventris (assembly GCF_033815535.1). Taxonomy (NCBI): domain Eukaryota; kingdom Metazoa; phylum Chordata; class Aves; order Psittaciformes; family Psittacidae; genus Pezoporus; species Pezoporus flaviventris. The sequence goes on along the minus strand of NW_026892569.1, from coordinate 9,293,625 downwards.
GAAGAGCTCATGTTGAGGTTGTTTTTAATATTCAGCAGATTGTCTTCCTTTATATCGTATCTTTTTTTATGTTGCATGTTGCTTTTTGGTATCAGCCTGACTATTTTTGCCCAGTGTATAATAGTTCTGCTGAAGTTTTACTGTTTGTTGGTGAACATATCTTCATAAGGAAATTTTGGAAATTCATCAGACTCAATGGATTAGTTTCTTCATAACCCACTTGGAATTATTCCTAATAAAATGATAAAATGTATAGTTCTGAGTATGCTGTTCTTGATTCCTGAAATGATTGAACTGTAACTTGTCACTTATTCTTTTTCCATATACTGAGCTTTCCTGCAGCTTGAATGTGAACATCAGTCTTGGATTTTCTCGTGTTCAGAGCTACGTAGAGCAGGACATGGAAAGTAGGCAACAAAGTTGTATACAGTGCAGTAGGGTAGCTGTCAGCAAGACATAGAATTCTGTGTCTTTCAAAGTTGTAAATCTAAAGTTCTTTTTAAAATGTCCAGATATTAAAATACTAACAATTACAAAAATTGTAATAAAACAAGTACCAACTGCCTGGAAAGCATGCATGTCTGTTTCCTAGTTGTATCTACGTTTGAAAACTGTTGTGGGTTCTAGCAGGAGAATCACACATTCTGTTCGTGGCTCACTGGGAAGCTAACTTGAACACTGGTACAGGAATTTAGTCAATATTCTATTCATGGTCATAGTCACCCCAAAAAATCAGCGCTGTGCAGCTGCTGCTGTCTGCTTTCGTATTTCTGCCCCCTTATACTTCAAAGGTCAAAATTAATGTTGTTTTTTTGAGGCTGCTCCTATTAGATATTTTAGTATCTGTTTTTCTGTTGCCTGCCTTGCTATATGAATGCAAATCTGGCTCAGTCCTTCAGCTGAAATACTCTGTTCTATGGGTTGCAGGTCTTGATAAACCCAAAGCGTGGTTTCTTTGCAGTTTCACCCTATGCTTCTCTATTACTTTTAGTCCAACTCTTGTTATCCTTGCTATGAGGAGTCCCAGTGACAAGGTCTGGTAAACTCAAGCCAGTTAAGAGCATCTTCCAAGGCAACTTCTGCTGTAACAGGTTTAAGTTTCTAGGAAGTAGTTACTGTGAATACAGCTAACCAGAGAAAATGCCAGAGGTGTTGAATACGGTTGTTATCCGTCTTAGTATGTAACAGAAACCCAGGAGACAGTGTAAGGGGAGTAGGGTTTTGCTTGTACTTCAATGAATTGCTGATTATGTATTAACCAAAGTTGATCCATCATGCACTGGGTCAGTAACTGTTAATATGCATATTTCCAGCAATGCATTTCCTTGAAATAAACCTTAAAAAGAACACTTTGTTCAGAAGAGGCAGCTTGTCCCTAACAGATTGTATTGGGAGTCCTGGTAGGTTAAAGTGAAACAATGTTTGTGACAAATGGAACACCATCTCCTCTTCCCAGGAAGAAGTGAGAGGTAGACTTTAAATAAAAAAGCAGATAGAAACAAATTAGGCCAGGTATCTTGAAGGAAACATTTTGTTTGGTGGAGATGAAGATTTCATTGGTTTAATGATTTGAAAGGCTTTTAAGTAATTAAATACTTGGGTTTAGGTGAGCTTTGTTCAGCCACTACATTTTTGAGTTACAGTATGTGTATAGAAGTTGGTATTTCACAGTCGCTGTGCCTGGCTTTTTACTAATAGGTTGTGGTTCTGCTGTAAAATGAGTAGTTTCCCTGAGTCAGTAATATAGATCTTGAGGTCCTGAGCCTGCATGAGAGGTTAAGGCTACAGCTGGCACTGAAGTGTAGTAAGACAAAGTCAATAAAGTTATTGCGTGTAATTGAGTACTCACTGTGGTGTTAATACGAGCAATGAGAGGAACTGGAGCAAGTGCTTCAATCTTCCTGTAAATGGTTAAGATCACACTTCTGATACTAAAACAATGTTTGCATCTTAGTATTGTCTGTATTAACTGTGCCTCTGTAAGGCTGTCTTGGAAGGAAGGTCTCTTGGTTCTGAGAGAAGCAGCTTATTCATAATAATAAGCTGTGAAAGGGACAAAAGACTGATGAGCTGTGGAATAATGTCACAATTGACAGAAGTGAGTAACTTTTGCTCAGGTTGTTACGTTCTCATCAGCTCTTCTCAAGTCGACGTTTTCAAGGTACACTCTAGATTAAGTGTTCCTGATTGAAAGCACCAATCCCTGAGGTTAGTGCATGTGCTCAGTTGTGCTGTCTTCAGATGACAAACATGAAGCAGTTCGTTACTCCTGTTCTTACTGGATGTTGCTCTGAGCTGGAATCTTGGTGAGTTTCTTTTTCCTTTGCAGTTGGTGCTGCTTCTGTAGCTCTGGTGCTTTTCTGCTGGTACAAGAACAAATGTCGTCCTGATGACTTTTTTATTATTATGCTGCCTTATCTCTCTTAGTACCAGGACCACATGCAGTGTTGAAATCCATATCCTAGCCCATTAATGTGGCTGTCTGTCAGTAAAGTCATTGGTTGTGGCAGTGATGCTTTATTGAACTGACCAAAATGATAACTTGTACGTTGGTCTTCTTACCTGAACACAGTGCAATTCTTCTGCTTTAAAGGCACTGACTGTCATTTTAAGACATTGTGGATAAGTAAAAATACTTGTTTGGTTGGTTTTTTTTTTATGGCATTCTTTAAAATCATTGTTTCCTGGCAAGAGCAGTAACCGTGACCTGTATGTACGTTGCATATCAGTAGGAACATATAATACAGCCCTGCTCTCCGGAGGCAGAGGAAATGCCTGTGGAGGTCCAATGTTCTCATGTCAGTTAAAGAGTTCAGATACTAACTTTATTTGTCATTTCTTTATCAGAAGTCAAATACCTGAACTCAGCTGTTGTCTTGGAAGTTCAAAATCTCAGACAGGTGCAAGACTGCTAAAATTTGTTCCTCATTCTACTGTAATGATGGGAAAAGCTGAGTTACAGTAGCTGGAATTTTCCATTGTGTAGCACCAGCTCCCGTATTCAAACAGCGGGTAAGTTGTTCTGCACTGGGAGGTCACTGTAGTCGTATTTATATACGGGAGTTTTTATTTCAGTGTATCAAACTGCCAGCTTAACTACAGAGAGCAAAGCACTGAAAAGATTCAGTAAGCTTCTTGCCCAATTTTGTGATGTGAAGGATATGGAGTATTCCAGTTGCTGGAAGAGGAATGCAAGTGAGTTTAGGTTTATGAAATAAAGTGGGAGACAAGCTCAGTGGGGCTTCTACAAATCTGGGTTCTAGAGGTGAGATAAAGAGGAAGAATTAATGGCTGGGCAAGGTCCAGATGTGCAGGGGAGCTAAAATGGGAGTTAAAATCACCTTATGTTTAATATGAAGCACCATACATTACCTCACATGGACATAAATGTAGTTTCGGAGCATGGGGGATATGGGTCCAAGGTGTACCTAAAGGTTGCTTTTCCCCCCCCAAATAAATCACAATTCTTTTGATTTGTGACTTTTTCCTAACCCAGGCCCTAGTGCTGCATTCCCACTGCAGAAAACAGTTCCTGGCAGTGCTGCTCTTGGCAGTCAGCCTGTACTGCTGCTGCATTTTCCTAATGAACGAAGGGTACTTTGACTGGAGAATCTCCAGCACTAGCTCATGGAGATATCCTGAAGATAGTGAAGGATTATCTGCCGTGTGCAAGGGCAATCTAATTTTACTGGGTCTGTTCCAGTAAATTTCCCTGACGCTTGCTTCCTGCAGATGCCAGCTTCCCCTGGGCTGCAAGGAGACAGAGGCTGCAACCCTAGTACCAAGACAGAGAGTGAGGGGACGTGCTGTTTCCTGGAAGGGAGACAATTCCAGGCAAGTCTATTCTCTGAGCTGCTCCATCTTCTGGTACTATGGAGAAGTTACAGGGGTTTAGTGTGTTTTGGAAAGTAAGATTAAGGAATCTGGTTGTAATGGATACGTAGTTCAAGAAGAGGAGATACGTAGTTAAAGAAGAGGAGAACAACGCTTTAAAATTACGAGGGAAGCCCTGTTAGCCTATGCAAGTAATGCAACTTCACTTACAAGCTTAACAATTGCAGTCTTACTACTCTTAAGTGACTGAGACATTTCTCTTGCCAGTCTATCAGCCTGCATTACTCAGTGGCATTTAGTTGGACTTGCAAATTGTAGGCGGCCTCTGACTCAGCTGTGATGTAGTCATTTTCAGTTGTTTTCAAGGTGCTAACACTGCTTTTCTTCTTGAACAGATCTTCCAGTTATTTTTTCTGCCCTTTTAGATGTTGTATGCTTGGAAATGTTACATCTCTAGGTGTGAGCTTTCCCTCATTTACTACAAGAGTAAATAGTCTTTGCCCAGATAGATAAGAGGTTTACAGCCTCCATTCTGTTTGCAAGATTTTCTCCCCACTCCTGAATCTTGAAGTTTAGGAATGATTGATACTTCTATTATCAGTGTTGTAGCCTAGAAGAGTACAGACATCACATCCAGCTCCTACACAAAATTAAATTACACTATACTTTTTAATTGGACTTAGAACAAAAACTGATCAAGGACCCACCTAAAGTATCTAGGGTCCAGTTTTACAGGGCAAATACTGTCCGTCACTCCATTGCAATGATGCATTGCATCATGGATTACCACTTCCATTGCCACATTCCTGGTTTTACTCCCGCTTTTTATCCAAAGGCCCTTGCCTTGGCTAAACCACTGGTTTAGCAAAACTTAAAATCTGAAGGTTTACATAAAAGCGCGCCAAAGCCTGTTACAATAAATTCACACTCAATAACATCTTGTGTTATTGTGTTATTATGTTTTGTAGCAGATCTGCTAAGCAGTGAATACCTTACTCCAGGCAGTGATCCCTTGCATCCACTTCCAAGCCTGGTCTTGCCCTTTGGCCACAGGAGGCTTTATGGTGAATATAAGCTCAGGACATGACAAGCCACTAAAATGAATACAGTTGAGAAATTAAAGGCCCTGTATTTTCAGCTGCCTCACTTCTGGTTTAGCTTGGTATGGCACAAGCAGGAACAAGTAGCCAGAACTCAGACACAGTAGAGCAGGATCAGGCAAGAGAGGCTGGGATGAGAAGATGGAAGGTTAACTGCTCATATTGCTTGAAAAAAAAAAAAAAAGATAGTTGCAAAGGACATTTAAATGAGACCTTTAATAATACAGGATTTTACTAACTCATGTATTAGTGGAACAGCCCTTTTGCCAATTTCCATTTACCTGTGTGCTTATGTGCAGTGGGTAAAAAAACTCTGGATAGTTCATGAGGTGTCATGTCCTGTGGAGATATGATTTATGGGCCTGTATCTCTTTAGCCTTGTACAACCTCAGAGGCTAAACCTGCCTGTGGGATTTACCAGTGCAGTTGTTTATCTGCATCAATTTGTTAGATGCTCAGATACTCCAGTAACAAAAAACATTAGTAATTTTACTGGAAACTACATGTAAACAGCTGCTCTGTAGCCTTTTCTAAGCTCCTGCTAAGCATCACCCTTCACAATATAGCACGTACTAGGGCAAGAGACAGGACTGATGACTCTCAGCAATACTCTATGGAACAGCGACTGCTTAGATTTAGTAGTATATAAACAGTTTAGTGAATCCCAGCCATACCCTACAGCCACCAGAATGCAGTGGAGGTGAATAGTTGTGCAAAGACAGGGTACATAGTTTTTGTCAACCTGGGTGGACTTGTTTTGCTATGAATGACACCAGTAACTAGGAAAAGAATCAACTGACAACACAGACAATTGAAAAGGGAACTTTATTCAGGGAAGGAGGGAGATCCTGTAAAATGGTTTTGAAATTGTTTTTTCCATATGGACTAATGGATGCAGGGAAAGAAGCTGGTTAAATAGTTAAACCCTTCCAACACATTCAGTGAAGGTATGCATAAAATACATCTCCCACATCCAAGTTATCTCCTAAAGACGACCAGAATCCTTCTAGAAGGTAAAAAATGCAAATACAAACCCTACTAAAAATTCAGGTCACCTTTGTATGCAATAGAGCAACAAAACAGAATTGTGATAAAGGTTTGCAAGTCATTTTAAAGATTTAGGCACATACAGCTAATGCACCACATCAGCTATTCTGTATCTCGCCCCTGCTTGTCAATGATATTAAAGACTTCCCTCCCATCCAGAGCTGGCTGTCCTAAGATTTTGTATTTATTTCATTGCCAGTGATTGTAAACAACAGAAGGAACAGATGTTCACAGTAGAAGCAGTCCAATTTTACCAGGTGCTAGTTACCCTCACTACCCAACATGAAGTGGGCAAGCACAACACTTCCAAATCAGCTATAACCTTGAATGTAACATGGCTGACTGTTGACAGAAAGCCTACTCACTGGTAATTTAAAGAACAGCTTTCCAGAAGGTAGTAGGTGCATGTACATTGTTCATGCCACTTAACAGAAAATTTGGCTACAGTTACGGTAAGTGAAAGAGAATTTCTGAACTTAACTTAGCTTTTAAAAACTCTCTTCTCATGACAGTAATTACACTGAGGCTGAAGCAACCAAACCCTTTTATTTTCATGTTCTGCCTTTGGTTCTGAATTAAGCAGGGTTGAGTTTGGACCCTCCTACATCAGGTTTATGTATTTTTTTTTCAAAAAAATTCTTAATCCTTTAAAAGCTCAAGTAAAAATGTGTATGATAATCCAATTTTCAACCCCCCCTGTTTTAAATATATTTTTTCTTATTAGCATATAAAAAGGGAAAGGAAAAAGTTGTCATGCAAATATTCTGAACAGTCTGATAATATTCAGTAAAACCATTAAACACAGGAACTTTTCAGTGATCATTCTGAATTTCGTTTTAGTAGCATCAAGCCAGGGTGCAGCCTCAATTCCCCAGCATTAAATTTCTTGTTTGAAAACCACCAAAAGCACCATACACTTTATTTCCACTTCAAGTCACATATTAGTGCTATATGATCAGAAGGATGTGAAACACTTGGCAAAGCCTGATGGGTTGTTACTTCTTCATGGCTTGGCAATGGAATGACCTGTTCAACCTCTAGGGAATTCCTGTCAATGAAAATGTAGTCCAGGCATCCATGAAACCCACCAACATAGTTTGTGTAAGCAGGTTCTCCACAAGCACTTAGCAGTTTGAAAGGATGGCTTAGAGGCATATTGCACTTTTCTTCTTCACCATTTGAAACCCAGTCCTCGTGATCTTCGGCAATGCTACCGCTGTTAATGAAACTGTAAGTTCCAGATGATGGTGTACTATTAAAATCTCCACAGAAAATGACTGGTATACTTGGATACAAGTCACACGCTACATGCTTGATGTGAGACAAGGCTACAGCAATTTGGACAAGACGGATGTGCCCACCTAAGAACATAAAAACATATTACTTTAAATATGTCACTGAAGCAGAGGAGGGCTTTCCCAAGTTGCTCATATCATATGTAGCTCCAAAACACCTCATTTAAATTTTCTGTGCACTACATTTTAGAAGTTTTCATAAGGAAGCTTTTGAAGTTTATGACTATGAAAGTTTTGGAAAGGCAGACAATGTTTTAATTTAAACTTGCACATGCATGAACTCTGAACCTTCAACACCCCATATTACAGCAGCTTTCCAGGCCATGGCAACAAACCTAATGATATTCCCAAAAAACACAGAACCATAAGAAAATGAAATTTAAAGAAGAATCTCTTCTAAAAGCTTCCATAGCCCAATCTGGTTGCTCTTTTGGCAATAAGCCAAGATAGCTACCTCAGGTACAATAGGTCTGGGAAGCCATGAGCACACACGACACCAGCTGTGTTTTATGGTCTACTCTTTGGGTGCATTGTGTGTAACACAGCTTGTCTTGTTCTCAGCTGTATTCTGACTCCCAGGGAGATGAGAACAATCTTGCTCTAAGGAAAATAAATAGATCTAGCAGCCTGGCTTTGATTCATGTAGATAAGCAGCAAAGGTTATAGCTGCAAAAAATGGGGGGCAATCTCCCTGGGAAGGACAAAAACCTTTACAAACCCAGTTATCCCACATACAGGAACATGACAAAATTACCTTTTGGGTGCCAGTATAGATGGGTATTAGCTACACAAATCTTCCTGGAAGGATCACTTGTAGACTGAAGAACTGAAACCTTCAAGAGAAAAAGCAGTTATTGGTAAGGCTTAACTACAGAGGTTAGGTTACACATTTTTAAAAATGCAATAGTTATCCTATTTCTTTGTGACAATCCAGTTGAAGAATCTGATACTTATAACTACTCAATAATACAGCTCCTAAGTTGAGTCTATTTATCTTCTATATAAAGTCTGGGTATCAGCCAATACATCCAGGTATTTGACAAATGTTGTTTTGCCCATAAGTGTCTGGTTCGGCTTATTTTTTGCTTCTATCCATTCCATATTTTGTCATAAGATGTTGCTAACACTGTAGTATTCTTGACTTTTATCTTCTATTCTCCCACCTCTGGTTTTAGCAAGCAAACTGTAGTACTGCACAGTTCAACTGAACATAAATTTAGAGGCCATTTCAGTTATCAAGGAAATCTTGTTACTCCTACTCAGCCCACGAATAGGAAGCTTTTACCAATGAGTGTTTCTGAAATCCCGGACACAGACCTGTAGCTTACGCAGCTGTATTTACAGACTAGTTCTGCTGGCAGACCCTCTGGAATCAAGCTCACAAACCTGTCCAACCTTATTTCTCTCCCTACTGTCACAAATGCCACTATTAAAGCAAGCTGATTCTCATTTAGAACTCATTTACAAAGTTTATGAATATATATGCTGACATAGGAGAGTAAGTAGTGAAAAACTTGGCAGCTAATACCACCAACATGGGCTCAAATCGTGGTCCAGAATCTCAACTGCTGTCTTCATCTGAAAGTGAGCAGTTCTGCCTTTTTTACCAAATTTTGGTAATGCCATATATCCAGTTCAGTAAAGACTCAGTATTTTGTTCTTGGTCCTAAGTTGCTCTTCTGCTGTATCTAGCTAACACAGAATATACCACTGTTCTATTTATGTTTAACGTTGTTTCTTCCTCACCTCCCTTCTCCTTGATCTGACACTCAACAAGCCTAACTTGGCTGCAACTTCCTGGAAGCAGTAGGAGAAAGAAAGAATGCATGTAAAAGCTGGCACCTGCAGTACAGATGACCTCTGCAGCACCTTCTCCTGCACCAAGGGGTACTTGGCCAGCTTATCACACAACACCTTGTGCACTGGGTCTGAGAGCAGGGCTTCGCTGAAAGCTATGTCATGCTGGCTAAGGAGGCTGAACTTGTCCCTACGGTAGAAAGTGGCCAGGCCTTCGTGCTGCTTCTCCTTAATCTTGAACAGCCCTTCGAGCCCAAAAGCATCCAGAGCTGGAGCCAAGCTGTCCACGAAGACGGATTTATCCACTTCTTGCAAGCAGATGAGGTCGGCGCTGTATCCCGCCAGCTCCTTCTTGAGCAGGTTCTGCCGATAGTCGAGCTCCAGGGCGTACGGGGCGCAGTACGGGTAGAGCACGGTGCGGGAGTACTCCGTCTGGGCGTAGATGTCGGCCAGGATGTTGTAGGTGACGGTGCGGACGGAGCCCTCTCCGCAGACCTTCCTGGTGTAGGCGTGCCGGGAGTCGAAGATGCAGGCGCCAGGACCAGCCTCTACGGGGCCGCTGCTCTCCACCTCGCGGGGCAGCCCGTACCGCTGCGCCCCGTCCCCGGGCGTGCACTGCAGCTTCAGCCGCAGCCCCACCAGCGCGTTGGAGGGGATGAAAACGCGCTCGACGACCGCCGTCTCAACCCAGTCTGGGCCATCACCGGCCGCCGCCTCCCCGCCAGCCGAGGGCCGCTGTTCGCGGTACCAGCGGAAGAGGCAGTGCTGTGGCGCGGCGAACTCGGTGCTCACCTTGGGGCACACGGGGAAGCCGGCCAGCAGCGAGCGCGGCAGCCGGAGCTCGGTGAGTGCGGGCCGGTTGCGCTCCACACGGTACCGCGCCTCCCCGATGTGCAGCACGGCGCCGTCCTGCCAGGCCGCCGCGTTGGGCACCTCTTCGGCCACCACCTCCCCATCGCAGGAGAAGAGCCGCACGGCCGGCGCCTCCGCCGGCGCCTCCTCGGCCGGGGAACCCGCCGCCCGCGCCTTCTTGCTCTTCTTCGCCGCCTTGGCGTTACCCTTGGCGGTGTTGGCGGCGATGCGGGCCAGCACCCGGCCCAGCGGCTCCGCCTTGTCCCGCTGCATGTGCCTGGCGCTGCCGTCGGGGAGCACAAGCCGCAGCGTCAGCTTAGGCTCGGAGGGCACACACCGCACCACGGCCCGCTCCATGGCGGGCGGCGCGGCGGGCGCCGCGAGGAGCCTCCCGAGGGCGGAGCGCAGCCGGCGCCACATGGAGCCGCGGCTTCCGCAACCTGCGCCCGGAAACGACGGGCCGCGAGCGACGGCCGGAAGGCAGGGGAAGTGCACGGGGCTGCTCCGCGCAGCCTCAGGAGGGCGGTGCCTCACTGAAGGGGCGGCCCCGCGGCGGCAGCGGGAGGCGCGATCCGCCTTGCCTGTCTGGTGCGTGCTTGGCCCCGTTCTCAGCACGTAACCCTTCTGCACCGTCTAGGTGAAGCTGCTGGCATAAACCGCGGGGTTTGTCCCCTCAGCAGCCACATCCCGTCCCCTCAGGAAAGCCCTCACCCCCTCCTGTAAGCGGCAGCCGGGAAAGGGGATCGATCTCCCACGTAACTCGGTGCGAACGGCTTCTGCGTAAATCCCTAGGTATCAAAGGGGTTGGGTTTGTCGTCTGTGAGAAGGTATTTCGTGTCTAGTTTGAAACTTCAGACTGAACAGTCCTGTGCTGTGAGAATGTGTGAGGAAGGTGCCCAGTGCTCCCGAAACCGCATCTGAAATTCTCTCCAAGCTGTTCTTGCGGCCTCTGCTTGTGGGGCACTGCCACGCAGGTACAAAATGAGGAGTTTCGGGTTTCAAGTCAAATGTGGGCAAATGGATAGTCAGTCTCCGGGATTCCTTATAAAGTAGCAGCCTACTAGAAGCTCAGCAGTAGCTGCCTGTTGCGTGATGGTGGTGTGATTCCTTAGGCATTCGTGCTGCCCTCCGGAGCAAAGTTTGTATCTGCTTTGTGCAGACAACGCTGGAGCAAAGACACTCACCGACTTCCTTGGGTTGTAGCAAGCCCTGTGGCAGACTAAAAAGTCTCTGCTGCTGTTTTCTTTTTCTCATCACAAGAGCCTACCCGTAGTCTGGTTCTGCACGGAGCGCGGCAAACACCCTTCTGTGAACAAACGGGTGTCGAATGAGAGCTCCGTTCTGGGCAGCAGGAGCCCGCCAGCACAAAGACCGCGGCCCCAGGCAGGGCGGGTCCGGCTGGGTCCCGAGCGACAAGGCGCTGAGGGCTTGAGGGGGCGGGCGGGTCGGGTCCCGCCCTCCGCTGCCTGGCAACCGTGTTGTTGTCCCGAGCGGGCTGCGCGCCGCCATCGTGCCTGGCGATCCCCCGCGACCGCGGCACCGGCAAAGGTGAGGTGAGGTGAGAGGTGAGGTGAGGTGAGGTGAGGTGAGGTGAGGTGGAGCAGGCGGGCGAGCGGCGGGGAGATGGCAGGGGCTGCCGCTCCTCATCCCTCCACACGCCCGGGCTCTGCTGGGCTGAGAGAGCTCTAGGAAAACGTGGTAGGGCCTCGTCTCCCTTTGAGCTTTATTTATTCGGGTGCCTCCACTACCGCGTGTTTTAATTCATTTTTAGGACATACTGCTAATATAGGAAGTGGCTTTGTCTTTCTTCTCCTCTGTGAGAACCTGTTGAAATGCAGTTGTCAGTTTGTGCATCGTGTTTCCAGGGTAACCCTGCTGTCAAGCTTTTGGGATAGCCATACTCGGCCACAAGCAAGACTTGAGATGCCATGGAAGGACAGTCTTTTAGTGAACCTGAGTCCAGTCACACACTAAGTTTTTGTTTTCCTTCTCTTCCCCATCTTCCCCCTATTTTTCTGTATTTATAGAAATGAAAAAGAGCTGGTAAATGGAAAAAAACACAGGTTGCATCAATTAAAGTGATAACGTTATTTTAAATATATTATTTGTAGTTTTTCTGCACATCTGACTCTCTGTTTTACTTCAGAATTGGTCGAGCTTTAAAAGCCTATCACGTGTCCATGGAAGAAAAACTCAACAGAAAACCTGTACCTCCTATCCCAGAACTGCCTTCCACTGTGAGAAAGTATTTCTGTAATATTTTAACTGTTGCCTGTTCTTTGTTAATCCGGGCATTTATGGCTCTTACTTCGTAGTACTTACTCAAAGATATTTATCTCAATCCTTAGTAATTTATAAATGTATTTATGTGCTCAGGTAGTCCTATTGAAACTGATACCTGTATATCTACAGAATAAAGTCTTTGTTTAAGAATAATATTTGTTAAATTGTATATTTCTGATTTTTGTTTTTGTTTGTGTGTTCTTAACACGTAAGGATTTTATACAGATGAACAGTGAGCTAAAACAACAGAGGGTGAGTTAAATTCTTCTGATTTTTAGAGTAGAAGAGTGAGTGTTCTCTATTCAGAAGGATTAGTGTGTTGCCTGCAATTAATGTTGGTTAAACAGGAAGTGCTTTTTCAGTAGTCTTGTTGGGGAAAAACGGAATAGGAAGCAAAAGAGGAATCTCTTCTTGTGTTCCAGTGGAAGGAAAGTATTTTTCTATTACAGAAAGTATGCCCATTAGTAATTGAAGTTTGGCTCTAAAATCATGTAGTTCAAGATCATTACTTAGAAAAATCCTAACAGGCTTCAGGATTTTTTTAGTTCCACTGGGGTCATAGACAGTACTTTAGCTTGTAGAAAACTTAGTCTTTGACATTGTCCAGCTGATTTGACAAACACCTGCAGATCCTGGAATTTGTGTATAGCTTTTAAAATAAGACTTGATCTCCGAGAGCCACGTTAAACACAGATTAGCACTGAAATGGTTGTATCTTTTTTCCTAGCTGATGTTAGGTTTTATTATGTTGGCAGGGAGGCCATTTTACCAACTGTAGAGTAACTTTTAGGGTACTAGTCAGTGAGTGCTGAAAGATGAGACTATGTCACACATTACGTTTTTATTTTCCTTCTCTTCCCTGTCTTCCCCATCTTCCCCCTATTTTTCTGTATTTATACAAGGTGATTATCAAACTTTGGTTGCTCACTGTCTTTAAGTGTGGTTACCCAATTATCTGCTCCACATATTTATCCTACCCCCCGACTAGGATTCTTACTTCAAGGCCATACCTGTTTCCACTTTGCTGTTGCACAGCTCAGCTACCTCACAAATGTGCTCATAATCAAAACTTCCATCTACTTAGCTGGAATCCCATATCCATCCCACCGAATTACAAGCCACCTTTTCACTGCGAATCTGCACCCACAAGACAGGGTTTAGCCACATACCCTCAGCCGTGTTAGCACCTTGCTTGCCTCTTTCATTTTAGTAATCTCAGTTTAGTCTTCGCTGAATTCAGCCTTGGTTCTGAAGAAGACGCACATGTTGACGTACTTTAAGTGAATATTACCTAGAAAGCCTAGAGTTGCTGCAGCTTAAAGTACTGTCAAGCATCTTCTTGGTATTTGCAGAGGCACTTGTTCTGGTAGCTCTGGTTTCCAGACAGGCAATTGAAATGAAATTATGCCCTGCTCTGCCTTTGTGTCTGAATTTGTTCATATTACCTAGCATCATGGACTTAATGAGGCAGTAACTGTATTTTTAGTGACCAGACAAAAAGGGAGTCAATAGTCACCTGCTGAAGCCACAGGAACAGCTGGGCCCCATCAGAAAAGGAAATGTGCCTACATCAGAGCTAGTTCAGTGCAGTTTGCCAGTGGGGAAGAATTAACAAGCTGCTATTCTGGTGTCTTCTGTACTATGCACAGCTGGTAGATTAGCAGTTGAAGAGATTTGTAATAGAACCTTGTTTTGATGCAACATGCTAATCTCGAGTTAATAGAACAGCACCATCATTTTCTACTATTGCGGACTTTGAATATACATATATTAGCATATACAGAGGTTTTCTGTTTTCTGAAAGCTAAACTTTCTTAGATTGTAGAAATCTCTTAGTACTTAGTACTAGTACATGCATCTGTTAAACTGCTTTCTGGACAGGATTAATTGTATTCTACAATCTTGGTTTTGTTACGGTTTTAGATGTTGCAGTCAGATGGAGCACATCCCCGTAAGACTTTGAGACCTTTGCTTCCTCCTACTGTTCTACCTTCATCATCCACATCTGATATGTCACCATCACAGAATAAACTATTGTCATACCGAAGATGCAAAGAGCAGCAAAAGAGGCTTAATCAGTTACTGTGAGTTCGATGGAATTCAAGAAATACCGAAATTCAAATCAAAGAATCAGTACATTTGACATCTAAGAAATAATGGTGTTTGTTAATTTTAGAGGTTTTTGATGTCACTATCGCAGTGCTGATCACTTTCCATCTAAAATCATTAATAGAAGAACATTTGATGGAATCTCTGATGATTTTTCTTTTACAGCACCCAACATCTGCTTGAGATGTTTGTTGGGGTGAGTTGTGAGCAGAAAGCAACCTTCACATTTTGAATGTTGTTTATGATAGTCTGAAAAAAAATCCTTTCTCTTTATGAAAACCTTTTTCAAAGAGAATCAACGGCTGGATCACTTGCTTGCTTTTGTATGAATGACCCAAATGTGGGTCTACTTCTAACAACTTAGTTGGCACTATCACTATCTTAATGCATTTGCCACTGAGCTTAGTGATCTGGGTCACTGCCAGAGGAGCCCAGCTGCCCATCTTGGTAAATTCACATAAAATTGTCTTTCAAGATTTTCATTTGGAAAGGAGGAAAGACAGTAGGAAAAGGCTGCTTTCACATACTTGTTAGGCCTGCTAGAAAAACAGGGGTTTGGTTTGGTTTTATTATTTTGATAGAACTTTATTCCTGAGATACCTACATTATTCTCAGGAACTTACTGAAAAAGTAAGACATGTTGATAATCTTCGCATAAATGTGAGAGGATTATGTGGGCTAAGGTTGCACTGTTTATAGTAGTACTATGAAATATATAGCAGCTTGCATTTTCATGTAATGGATTAAAAAAGGGAAGGAAATCTAATGGTATTTGATAGGATTAAAAAGCACAGAAAAAATGTTTCGGTCTTCTGAAGAAGAAATGAAAATTAAAAGATCTACATACATAAGTCTTAATTTGACCTATTTGAAATACTGTTACTTCAATACTTTTATTTTTATTGGTGTGGGTTGTTAGTGATTCCATTTGCTGCTACTAGTTTTGGTGATGGTAACCAGTTAACCAGTTACTTAACTAATTGATACACAATTGATATTCCGCTTCAGTGGCTAAACTTTTACATGGCCAAGTATTACAGGGTTTTTTTTGTTGGAAGATACTTCTATGTGTCCGTAATTGTTTGCTTCACTGGAGCTAGGCAGACGTATAAGACTAAGTTGTGGGACTGAAGTCTGAGAAGAATTGATTACAGAAGAGATGTAAATGCTGGTAGCAACACTCAGTTATAGAGAGCAGTTAATATATATGTAAGTTAAAAACAGAGATGTGTGTTTGCTTTCTTTTAATAGTTTAAAGGCTGTTATAATACAAATCTAACATACAAGAAGTCTTTTTAGCACTTGGAAAGTAAATTCTGACTTTTCAATGATACCTGCAGAAGCAGAGTGCAGTTTGTAGAATGCAGATGTTCATTATGCTGAAAATATCAGCTATGTTGTAGTCATGAATTGCTGTACAGTAAAGTGCTGACAAACAGTGAATATTCTGCTGGAACGCTGATTCAGTTACATTTTTGTACAGTGAACTGTCTTTCAAATAAGGTCCTCTGAAGTAGTGATTTGATTTGAGTGTATACTTGAAATTGGCAGGCTAACTTCCGCTTGGGACTTTTCAGTTGTGTTATATTGAGATAAGGCTGAAATCCTGGCAAGAGATGTACAGGTATGTGTATCCCAAAAGAATGGACTGAAACATTTTAATGCACAAGGTCGGCAGGATGTGCCACCATTAACCATTTAAAGTTTTCTGATAGGTATTTAGCAGTTTGTAACCACAGGCAGTAAAAAATGAGCTGGTCTTAAAATCACCACCTTTGGGAGTTTTGTTCTGCACTCTTTTCTTACCCCTCTCCCCCAGTACAGTTGGACAAGATCTGTTGTAGTTGTTTTGGGGGAAGTAAAATATAATCTTAACAGAAGCAACTGGATGAGGTGAATCAAGGCATGTGTATATTGTGATTATGGTCAAGATAAATGTGACTGTTTATATAAGAGCAGACAGAGTATGCAAAGGCAGCCTTACCTCTTAGTGCTCAAAGAGCTGGTAAATGAAAAAAACAGGTTGCATCAATTAAAGTGATAATGTTATTTTAAATATATTATTTGTAGTTTTTCTGCCTGACTCTCTGTTTTACTTCAGAATTGGTCGAGCTTTAAAAGCCTATCACGTGTCCATGGAAGAAAAACTCAACAGAAAACCTGTACCTCCTATCCCAGAACTGCCTTCCACTGTGAGAAAGTATTTCTGTAATATTTTAACTGTTGCCTGTTCTTTGTTAATCCGGGCATTTATGGCTCTTACTTCGTAGTACTTACTCAAAGATATTTATCTCAATCCTTAGTAATTTATAAATGTATTTATGTGCTCAGGTAGTCCCATTGAAACTGATACCTGTATATCTACAGAATAAAGTCTTTGTTTAAGAATAATATTTGTTAAATTGTATATTTCTGATTTTTGTTTTTGTTTGTGTGTTCTTAACACGTAAGGATTTTCTGTTCCTTTTTATACAGATGAACAGTGAGCTAAAACAACAGAGGGTGAGTTAAATTCTTCTGATTTTTAGAGTAGAAGAGTGAGTGTTCTCTATTCAGAAGGATTAGTGTGTTACCTGCAATTAATGTTGGTTAAACAGGAAGTGCTTTTTCAGTAGTCTTGTTGGGGAAAAACGGAATAGGAAGCAAAAGAGGAATCTCTTCTTGTGTTCCAGTGGAAGGAAAGTATTTTTCTATTACAGAAAGTATGCCCATTAGTAATTGAAGTTTGGCTCTAAAATCATGTAGTTCAAGATCATTACTTAGAAAAATCCTAACAGGCTTCAGGATTTTTTTAGTTCCACTGGGGTCATAGACAGTACTTTAGCTTGTAGAAAACTTAGTCTTTGACATTGTCCAGCTGATTTGACAAACACCTGCAGATCCTGGAATTTGTGTATAGCTTTTAAAATAAGAGTTGATCTCTGAGAGCCACGTTAAACTCAGTTTAGCACTGAAATGGTTGTATCTTTTTTCCTAGCTGATGTTAGGTTTTATTATGTTTTGTTATGTTTTGTTTTATAAGAAAACTATCACTCAGAAGCATAAACATCTTTTCCTTTGGCCAAAAAAATACCCAACTCCGTTAGTGTGTACTTTTTGACAGATACAGTTTTGCCTAAAGAACAATAACGGTAACCTTGAACTGTTTATTGTCAGCAATAAACTTCAGCAGAGAACTAAGGAAAATGCTGTACTAAAACCTGCTATATTCTATATTTAATAATTGAGGCAGGGAGGCCATTTTCCCAGCCGTAGAGTAACTTTTAGGGTACTAGTCAGTGAGTACTGAAAGATGAGATTGTGTCACCTCCCCTTAAATATAAGAAATGGTAAATAAAAAGAGACCGAATTGTCAAGCTTAATGCAAAAATATTCACGTAGCCAGTTATGAGGCCTCTGACAATATTGTCCTTCCAGGAAAACTATCTCTTTCTGAAGAAGTGTGTTTTAAGGAATCCCATCACTCCCATTCAGCAGCTGTGGCTGATGTCCATGCTCACATTGGTACCACAGTCAGTTATGGAAGGCAAAGACAGAAAGCTGTTGGTTGAAAAGCTTCTAGTGGAGATAATGGAGGATTATGAAAAGAGCATGAGAAGATTTGTGGGTAAGTACCAGAAACTACACAGCACTAATAATACTACATTAATGCTGCTTTCTATGCATGAGGAAACTCACACTAGAAAGCTGCAAAGATAAGTGGCTGGTTTCAGGTATTGCTCATACAACTCATTTTGGTTTATAAACTTTCTTTCCAGAGTTGCTAACTGGAATTTTGAATGTGTATTCCCTTGAAATCATGTATTAATGTCTTTAATTCACATTTATAGTATCTGAAATTGAGTCAAATTTTGATAATATTTTGGTAGATGGTTGATCTTTTTAAAAACGCAGATTAAAAAAAAATCACAATTTAACATGGAATTAAGTTCTTCAGAATGTCGTCAGTGGGATAATTATAGTGCCCCACTGTCATTACATTAAACAAAATTGCAACTTAGAATCATAGAATGTCTCAAGTTAGGACTCTTAAGAATCATCGAGTCCAAATCCCTGCTCCTCGCAGGACTACCTAAAACTAAACCATATGACTAGGAGCAGTGTCCAGATGCTTCTTGAACTCTGCCAGGCTTGGTGTTGTGACCGCTTTCGTGGGGAGCCTGTCCCAGTGACCGGCCATCCTCTTGGTGAAGAAATCACTCAAGTATTTAATTATTTAAACACTGGTCTCTTTGAAAACCTTCATGAATGGGGGACAGCACTGGAATTAAGCCATCTGAATCTGAACGGATATTTCGCAGAAGCTGTGATTTTGGGTTACCTTTGGGAGAATATGTTTTGAAGACTTGGATGATACAGTTACCGTTCCATCCTACTGGGTGCTTGGTTCAACCTGGAGTATGACTGGTCAACGACTGAGGAAAAGCAGTACCTGTTGAATGCAGCTTAATTTTCTTCTAATGTTCATATATTTTTTCTCCTAGTGCGAAGTATTCTCATTAAACCAGACATAAAAGGACTTGAAGATGAAGAGGAAGCACCTTTGCCTTCATTACCTGTGTGAGTGGATTAAGGTAGCAAATTGACCCACTGGCAAAGCGCACTGGGTTGCATGAGTGAAATTCTTGTTGAGCTGCATGAACACACCATATTATATTATGGCACAGTATTAATTCTGGAGTCCCTTAATGAGACGTTCTTTTCTGTCTGCATTCAAACATCTTATATCTGACTGCTTTACAAAGTTTCAGCACTGACAGGGTTTTGTTACTGTTGTTACAGTTACATAGAGTAGCACTAGTGACTGCAAATGAGACTTCTTGCTCTCAGTGCCCAGACTCTCAAGTCATATTGCAGCCATCCCTGGTATAAAGTGTGTGTGTATGGGGCTGTTTACTGGCAGACAGCAGCATTGTACAGTACTTCAACATGCTAAAACTGCATCTAATAGCAAGGTTTCATGTGCCTGTTATGAGGTGAAACCTTTAGACTGAAGGAAAAGCTATTATGCTCTGCCCAAATAAAGGAGGAATTCAGTAGAGAAAATATAATTATCTGAATGCTACTATTTGCTGAAGCATCAGAATGCATGCCATCTAAATAATGGTGATAAATACTTCCTCTTAGCAGTTGGTGAAGTTAGAAGTTTGCACTGAAAGAGTGGGTGATCTGAAAATACTGTGGAATGTAACACATGGTTGATCAGAGTGTTTTTGTGGCTTCCACTGCATCGCATTGAGGATATGTGTATGGCACTTAAATAGCTATTCACATTCGGGAATAAGTTTTTTAATGCTACTTTCTGTATGTTTTATTCACATATTATTTGAACTCTTCACTTCTGTTTGTTTGTTTTGGTTATCTGGTTGTGGGTTGTGGGTTTTTTTTTTCTTTTTCAGAGGCCTGGATTTTTCTAGTGCATGGCATAAGAGTTTTACCCGAGCAAAGAGTAAAATCCTTTCCAAGTTGCATATTCTCCACCCCACAATGAAATCGCTACTGGATTTTGGATATGCAGCATTCTTTGACTTTCTTCTAGTGAATTTCTCAAGCCTCAGGTAAAGTCTGTTTTGGTGAGTTATTAACCCATATAGGATTTTGAAGCTGGTAACTTGCTGAGGGTGTACTCAATCCCACTGTCCATGTTGCCAACAAAGATGTTAAACAACACTGGTCCCCGTCCTGACTCCCGAGAGACACCACTCATCACTGATCTCCTCTTGGACATGGAGCTGTTGACCACAATTCTTTGAATGCAACTGTCCAGCCAATTCCTTGTCCACCAGTGGTCCATCCATCAAATTCATTCCTCTCCAATTTGGAGACAAGGGTATTGTGTGGGACAGTATCATCTACCTGGACTCGTGAAAAGCATTTGACATCAGTTGCTTTTCCCTTATCTGCCCTTGCTGTTAACTGCCATGTAGAAGGCCATCAAATTTTTCAGTCATGATTTGCCATTATTGAAGCCATGTTAGCTGTCACCAGTCACTTCCTTATTGTCCATGTACCTTTGTATATTTTCAAGAAGAATCTGCTCCATGATTTTGCCAGGCATCAAGGTCAGACTTACTGGCCTATAGTTCCCTGAGTCTTCCTGTTTTTCCGTTTTAAAAATAGGGGTTATGTTTCCAGTTTTCCAGTCTGTGAGAACTTCACTGCCATAACTTCTCGAATATAATGGATAGTAGCTTAGCTGCTTCACCCGCCAGTTCCCTCAGGACCTGCGGATGCATCTCATTAGATCCCATGGGCTTGTGCACCTTCAGGTTCCTTAAATGGTCTCATACCTGATTTTCTCCTCCAGCGAGCAGTTCTTCATTCTGCCAGTCCCTGCATTCTGTAAAGGTCTCCTCATTATTTTTTTTTAATTTTAATGCCATGACCACTCTAGAAGTCTGGTTGAAGTAGCATTTGAAAAGTTGATTTGAGTAGGGAATTCTGTGCTAAAGATCAGGTTTCTTGCCAGTTCTCATCAGATGAATTTTATTTTAAATCTTGAAACTTTGCATTATTTTCAAAAAGATAATTCTCCATATCTTTTTCCTTGTTATTTTCCCTGGTAACTGTTCATTATTTGCTGGGATTCATGGTATTTTTTCCTCATTTAAGTCTACAGAAGTGATGCTTAGGTTCCCACTGTGCTTTCTGCTAAAAAAAGTATGGGTTTCTAATACAATGTGGATGACTGTTTCTTTACTCCATGGGTTTTAAAATTTTGTTTATAAGGTTGGTGTAACTTTCTTTTCTAGACTGAAAGAGCCAATTGACTATGAATCTTTAAAGACTGATGTCTCTCTAAGCTGTTCTAAAGCAGATAAAAAAATACTGATGACATGGTATCAAAGAGTTATTGATCTCTTTACTCAAAATGAGGCACTGAATAGTGTAAAGTTGGATCAGCTTGACTCTTTTTATAACTGTGTGGATGTTCTTATGTCTAATCAGGTAAAAATCTTTCTTTGTGATAAACCTAATGTGAAATTTAGGTCAGTGCATTTAATGAGTCAGCATAAGATATGATGTGGGACCTGTTTAATCATTGTTAGCCATCTGTTTGCGTATGATCCAGTAAAGTATTCAAAGTGTTACATATTTTTAACTTCCCTCATTTAAAATAAATACATGATCTTGTCTACTTCTGTTTCTTCTAGCTTTTTAGATGCAAAAAATGACTTCATTTTACCAAATAGAATGTAATTCACTTATCGAAGAATAGTGTTCTTAGGCCCCTTCCTATCACTGAACTTGGCACTACAGTTACATGTCATATATTAGCAAAATGAACAAAACCTGGTCTCTCTCCCCTGAAAGCAAACTTACTTACACAAGCAGGCTGAAGTCTGGCTCTGCCAGATGTATGCAAGTAGATATAGTTCTGCAATGTTTCCAATACATTTCTTTTTTCTGTGGAAAATGATCCCACAGTGCTGAGTTGATTTTTCCTTTTTCCTCCCTGATTGTTTTTATCAAGATGGAAGTTATATGAAGTGTCTCTCAGTTATTTTTTTGTTGTTGTTTTGGGGATTTCCAATTGGTTTATTTCCTAATAATAATAAACAAAGAATATTCACAGGAAAATAACTGATTTCACACTGAGTCAATTGTTTTTCAAAGTTCTCAGTGAAAATTAAAAATCCTTTAACTTCCAGTTAGAGCATCTGTTGTTCACATCGTTCCATGTAAGAATGTAATAATCAGTGGGAATATCTATGTTCAGCAGTTCAAGAAGGCAGTATTTTGGGTATTAAACCTTTATTTACTTTGTGGAAAAATAATGAAACAATATTAAAAAAAATCAGAGGAAAATCAGAAATTCCAGATATTTCATTTATACTTAGAGCATGTGTTAGTAATAGACTGACTTTTGTAGCAAAAATAAATGCATGGGCTTTACTGAAATGTTTGTGTACTTGTTCATTAGTTTACATCCTTTAGGGGTTGGGACTAGTACCCACTGATGGCCTTACAAAAAGTCATAGTCCTGAAGTTACCCATTAGTCAGGGCATAAGTTGTAAAATGAATGGAAATTCTAATTTACTGAATGAAGGCAAGTGGATGGGGTTTCTTTTCTTTTAACTAACAGGAGATATATGTTATTACCTAGGTGAAAGACTTGTTGACAAGAACAGTTGAAGCCTATGTGAAACTTTTTGATCCTGAAGACAGAAATGGCCCGCCTTTGTTTAAGATGGAATTGACTCTTGATGACCAGAAAATAGAGTTTTATCCAAGCTTGCAAGACCTAGAAGAAGGAATTCTGTTTATAGCAAATTGCATAGGACAGACGCTCCAGGTGTGCTTTTATCTTTAAATATGTAACTGTGAGTTTGCTCAGTGCTTGCAAATATAAGTAATTTAGAACTCTGACTACCATGGTAATAGGAAGCAGAATGCAACTTGAGGTATTTACTTTCCATGAGCATTCCGCAGGTGACATCATGAATCTTGATGCCCAGTGGAACTCCAGGCAGCTCTGAAACTCATTTTTGTATTCCTTGTTCATAAAAAATTGGGGTACCTGCTACTGATAGTTTTAGTCTGCAGGTTTAACCTGCAAAACTGCGTGTCTACAAATGGATTGTCTGCCTGTTCATTAAAGAAATTCAGACTAAAAACCTACTCAGGAAAGGAAACTAGATAGAAAATAAACTTTTTGTTTTCTTATTCGGTATATTCAGAAAACTGAGAGTGCTTTAAGTACAAGTACAAGTACAAGTACAAGTACAAGTAAACACATCTTCTTATTTATTTATTTTGAACATGGAAAATTAAGTAGTCTTGCTGTGTATACTTGCTATGAACTAACATTTTGTATAGAAATACAATTAGCACCTTAGTTATATGTGTGATGATTTACAACAAATTTGCATTAATGACTAAGATCCCCAGAGAAAATTAGAGTTGATATTCCTTTTCTTTCTAAGAAAAAGGAAAGCCTCATATCTCTTAACAACTAAAACATACAGTATATAAAGATTTATGTCTTGAGAACCAACCTGTGACTCTGGGGAGGACAGCCTTTCTGGGGGCTTTAGCTGTATCTCTGTGGACTAAGTACTGGCCTTTAATCATACATGATGGTACTTTGAAAGAAGTGTTTTGCATTTAGTTGTATGTGTTGGCACATAGGACAAAATTTATTTTTCTGTAACATTGGGTAATTCTTTTTTGTCTGTTTCATGTGTTTCCTGTTAAACTGTTTGAATTGGGAAGAGTTATTCTAGGTATGTGTGAAGCACCTGACCTTGGTAACAATTAGGATCTCATTTTTCAATGTCTTCTGCAGATTGCAACTTACTCTTAAACTATATATATCCTGGTATTGCCTTTTAAAATATAAATAATTAAAACTTGCACTCGTATTAGAACTTCCAAACGGTACGTTCTTGGCTAACGGGAGACACTACAGCTCTGGATTCCGAGCTTCCTAAGCATGTCTTAGAATGGGCCACAACTACACTGAAAAAGCGTATCAGAGGCAACTTAGAAGGTCCAAAGAAATATTTTGAAAAATATGGTGAGTGTTAGAAGAGTGTTTAAATAACTGTGTTATTTCTTTATAATAAATAATTTACGGGACAGTGTATGTGTTATAATAGTATTAATCCAATCTAATTGAATTGTAGTTGAAAAGTATGGCTGGCTTGTAGATGGGACTGCACAGGCACGGGTAGAAAGATTTGTAGCAGAAGAACACAGTTTTGATGAATACACTGCTGTAAGTTTTAATGCTACATTTTATCTTTAATTTTTACTATACATAGAGCAATAATAAAAAGGAAACAGAGGATAAGGGGTGCTTAACCTTTAGCTAAAACTTATGCTGACTGCCTACGAATCTACAACATTAAGTGTTTCTTCTAAAAATCTGTGGTAAATAGAAAAAAAATATTTTCTCCAATGTATAATACTGATTCATGTAGCCAAGTATTTAAATAACATCTCTGAAGTGCAAAATCTAATATTTTTCTGAAGTTAATAGATGAATTCTTCACCCACAAGAAGGAAATCCTGAGTTTACCTGAGGTGGCTTATTTCCCTATGGTCTGTTTGAATTCTGAGGATTTAAAGCAAGGTTTAGCGAGTAGCGCAAACGTCTTTGCAAAAGTGCTAATGGACAGAATAGTTGCAAATTACAGAGAGGAAAATGAAAAGTAAGTAGAATTTTCTGCTTGTGAATGTTATATGTGTTAAATGCATAGTAGATGCATGTAGAAGAAATGCAAATACATCGTACTCGTGTTTAATGAAGACTCTTGGCAAACTAATAATCTAATGCAAGTTGCACCAGCTGATGTATTTTTTCTCTCTGTTTTAGACTCAAAACCTAGTAGGGGAACTTACTAATAGACTTGGATAACAGAGGCTCCAAAAGATCAAAGGGATTCATTACCACTCTGTCTTTTTAAGTGTGAAAACAGTATTGCTGCACTGTCAAAGAAAAGACTAGCTAGATTCTTTTATTACGTGATAGATACCTCTAGATTTTCATAGGTAATGGTAGGTAATAACATTGATTAATTAGAACAGAATAGCATAGACTAATTTCAGTTTGAAGGGACCTACAACAATTATCTAGTCCAACTGCCTAACGAATTCAGGGTTGCCCAATAGTTTAAGCATGTCATTGAAACCATTGTCCAAATGCCTTTTAAAGCACTGCCAGGTTTGGGGCATCGAACAGCTCTCTGGGAAGGTTATTACAGTGTTTACCACCTTCTCACTGTAAAATACGAACTCACTCCTCTAAACAAGATAACAAGGTTTTATTGAGGGACAAAGTCAATAAAGCAAAAGCAACAGCGCTGGGCACATGGCTGTAGCCAGAGGCGCAAATGATTAGTATTTCTTACAGGTTTATATACTTTCACTATTGTATTAGTTACATACATATTCATAATTCGCTCATATAGGTGGGGAATATTATAACTAGGTCCAAGAACTTATTATCATAAGTCTCCTCCTCTTGGCGTCTGCACACTGCTCTCTGGTGATTGTGGGCAGGGGTCTTGAGGATGAAGTAAGCAGTCTTCCTCTTGTGAGTAGGGGTCTTCAAGATGAAGTAAGCAGTCTTCCTCACCGTGTACTTTTCACCTTTGGCACAGCTGGACGCCCCAGTAATCACACAACTAGCTGAAACCAGCCAGATCTGTAATTCTTCTGATAACTAGCAAAGATTTAAAACAGTGTGACCTTCCTGCAAAATTTATTGCAGGATGGGCAGACAAGGAGTATCCCAAGCTAGCAGATCTTTGGGAGGCTCTGTCTCTAACTGATAAGTAGACGGATGGTGTGAAATAACTCATTCATGTTTAGTGGGGCCACTAAATCCTGTTATCTCACCACAGACTTACAAAACAAACATTGTTCTTTAAAACTAAAGATACTTTAGAAGACTTGCGTGAAACAATTAACTCATGTTTAGTGGGGCCACTACATTCCACAGACTTACAACATAAATATTGTTCTCTTTCTACAACCTAAGTTAAGCTAAAAAGTACTTTAACTCTATGTTTTTCAGGCACTAGCTTTTCTTATATAAAGCCCCCCCCCCCCCCCCAATCTTTTACCTTTACAAATTCTTTTGCTCTGTGACTCCATTTTGCTCAAGAGTTCTGGCCCTTTTTAACTTGTTGTCTTATCTTGTGTCTTTAGCAAGCTTTGTTTCTGTTATTGTAAGCTCATACAGTTATATCCACATAACCACACCTATGATTTGCGAAAGCCAATACATTTATGTGTTTATCACATCAGTAAAGAAATATTTCCTAATGTCCAGTCTAAACTCCCCTGGCACAGCTTTGAATCATTCCCACTGTCACTAGTTACCAGGCAGAAGAGATCAACCCCTCCCTCCTCACTTCCCTTCCTCGGGAAGCTATGGAGAACAATGTGGTTGCCCCTCAGCCTACTTTTCCCCAAGCTAGAGAAGACCCAAGTCCTTTGTTGCCCCTCACAGGAGATGCCTTCCAGCTCTTCATCAGCTTTGTTGCGCTCCTCTGGACACATTCAAGTACCTGAATATGCTGTTTAAATTGTGGGGCCCAGAACTGCTCACAGTATTCCAGGTGAAACTCCACCAGCCCTGCATACGGGATAATTCCCTCTTTTGACGGGCTGGTCAAGCTGTATGTAATGCACTCCAGGATGAGGTTTGTCCTCTTGGCTGCCTGGGCACACTGCTGACTCATACTGAGGCTGCTGCCCACCAGCACCCCTGGATCCCTTTCTGCAGGCCTGCTTTCCAGCCACTCCTCTCCCAGTTTATGCTTATGCCAGGCATTACTCCGTCCTAGCAGCAGAATCCATCAGTTTGACTTGTTTTAGCCCATTAGTCATAGCCCAATTCTCCAGTCTATCTAGATCCCTCTGCAAGGTATCCCATCCCTCAAAGGGAGTCAACAGCACCTCCCAGTTTGATATCCTCAGCAAACTTGATAATGGTGCATTCAACTCCTGAATTCAGATTGTTGATAAATGTATAAAGAGGAGCTGTCCCTAGAACTGACCCCTGAGAACAGCACTGATGACCAGTTACTGGCCAGATGAAGTGCCATTCGCTACACCACTTTTTGAATTCTGTGCTTCAGCCAGTTCTTCATCCAGTGCACTGTGAACCCACTCACCCCACAGCTGGACAGCTTGTCCAGAAGGATGCTGTGAAAGGCAGTACAAAAGCCTTACTAAAGTGCAGAAAAAACTACATCCACTGCCTTCCCTTCACCCACTAAGCAGGTGACCTTAGCATAGAAGGGATATCACATTAATTAAACAGGACATTACTTTGCAGGTATGGATTAAATTGTAAGTGAAGTCTTACTAAGTTTTGGTTAAAATGAACAGATATAGTAAAATTTTATAGTGATACCATATTACCAAAATGACAAAATATTTATTATGAAAGTGTTTGTGTGTATGCCAGTGATACTGTACTTAGGTTCATATCCTTACCAATAGTAATTGAAATATTGATTGCAAAACAAGACCCCAGAATCCAAACAAATCAATTGTTGCAAGTTAAGAAACAGTATTTTTCTAGACTGGCTTGGTCATATTCCCTACTTTGTTTCATAAAGTAATGGAGTTGGTGTGGGGGGTGTTAAAGAAGTAGTTTGAAGTTTTAATTCCATTAAAGTAGAGCTCATAGCCAGTCAAACTCAAACCTTAAAATTTTGATATTTGTGTAAAATAAATCTATAGGATATGCAGGGAATTTGAAGCCATTAAGGAACGTGCATTAAAAGTTCCTGAGACAGCAGAAGAAATGGTGGAAACAGTAGCTTACATGAAGAAAGTCAAAGAAAAAGATATTAAGGACCTCTTGTTAAGGATCAAGGTAAATTATTCTTTTAATTCTTAATCTTTTACCAAACATTCTGGCCTGTAAAACTACAGAATTCATTCTGGAGTGCAGACTTTTGTCTGATCATGCTGCAGATACGGCTAAACTGTATCCTCAGTGTTCCTTCAGACCAAAGTCCAGCTCATTCTTTGCTGTATGCCTTTCCTTCTTACTCCCTACACCCATGTATTCTGTATGTTGGTGAGGAAATGCAGCTTTTAATAAATCATAGCAGGTTGTAAACCACTCAGATTATTGTTTGTCCCTAGAGACTTACTTCACAGCTGCTTAAAAAGCTATTTGTAAAAATGTAACACGCAAGTGTAAAAGAATATTATGTGTAAAACCAGTCATAACTCTGACCACACAAGAAGCAATTTACTCTTTGAGCAAAATATAGATGATGTTTCATTAGCAGTAGTACTTTATGTGTGCTCAGAGAACAAAACTGTGTAAGGTGTGGGTCAGCCAAAACCAATATTGGATAAGAAGCTCTTTGCTATAAGTTGTGATGAGATGTATCAGATTTTCTGTTATGGTAATAGGTCTGTAAATATATCATGTTTATTCTGAAGAATTTATGGGGTTTATATTTTTAATTATATTAGGATTTTTGCACTTGGATTTATACGCCACAGGAGTCGTATTTAGAGAAACAAGCTTACAAATGGGTCAAGGATTTTCATATTTTTAAATATGTATTTTGCATATTAATATTTGGTTGGCTGAAATGGATCTGAATTCTGAAAGGTCTATGCAATGTAGACTTATGTTTTATCTTTTTAGATAATATTGTCCTACCCTGTATTCTAACAGATCTATGAGACTTAAAGTTTTGTTAAATCTCTTTTCACAGAAGTGCTCTCAGCAGCTGCTTTACTTCTTAGACAATTTTGTATTTGATCCTGAAGACATTGCACTGAATGCAACAGTTCAATTATGGCCAAAGAGGATTGGCCCTATTTTTGATGAGCATGATGATGTAAGAGCATTTTCTTAGTTTATGGTGTATTTTCGGTGGTTAGACTTTTCACACTACTTGAGCTACTAATTTCCTCAGCAGGCTAAATGTAACACATGTAACATGAATCATACTAACTTAGACATGCATAAATAACGTATTTCCAGAATTTTTTATATCAATAGAGGACTTTTGGTGGAGTAATTGCTTAAAACCTTCAGCAGGTCTTACTATTACCTTAATTTGTTTGTTGTCAGTACTAGGTAATTCATAGGAAGGTGAAAATTTGCTACACTGCAGTTGACTAGTATTAAAAATGCAATTGCCATAATAAAGTCGTAAAAAGAGTTAGTGCTCTGGACAGGAAGTCATTTAGTTAAAATGATATTCTGTTCTGTCAATAAAAGAACAGTAGGAATTGTGTTTTTGAGGTAGCAAATATTAATAGAGAATACACAACATCTGGTTTTCTCTATGTGACTGTAGATTATTCTCTTTTCTTCCACTTCTCTATATTCATTTCACTAGCATTCATTCTCTCTGGCTGTGATACAGTTAAGCAAGCCTTTACACTTGACTCAAGGCTCTTGCCTCTTTATAGGAATTTAGAGTAATTTTAATAATGTCTCGTAAAACTGTTTAAGAATTAACAAGATGAGAATTTCTCTTTTTTTTTGTTTGTTTGGGTTTTTTTGGTGTGCTTTTTGTTTTGTTTTGTTTTGTTTTGTTTTGTTTTTCCTGTAATACCTTCCTATCTTTTGTCTGACTGCGGCAGGAAGCCTCCAAGGCACTCCTAACTGCCATGATTGCTGAGTTAAAGGTCCCATGTTAACATGTAGGGGCTGCACACACTTAAATGTGACATTTAGAAAGCAATTCTGGTAGTAATTTCAACTGTTGTGACAATAATAAATTTTCTGGATTGTTTATTTTCTGTTTGTGCTAAGTATTTAATTTAGATGGTACTGTGTATGTTAATTATTGAAAGGACTTAAAACCACTTTTCCATTGCTTTTGTACCATTTTAAAAAACCCAATTGTTTTGCAGCTCATTGAAAAGTCTAAATTTAAAGGAGAGCAAGAACTAATGCAGAAACATGAGAAACTGATGATGGACTTAGAAAAGCTGACGTGTTCTGAGGCAGAGTTCAAAGAATACTCAGAACTGGATCGCATGCAACAGGTCTGATTAACATTTAGTATAAAACACATAGAAATGTTTTGTATGTTGAATATACAGGGATCATGGAGAAAACCTAGAATTGAAAGGAATCAGTTATTTTAATAAAAAGCAAGTGTCGTGGTTTAAGCCCATCTGGTAACTCAGAACCATGCAGCCTCTCTCACTCTCCCCCCCCCTTCCTTCCCGGGCTCCTGGAGGGATGGGGAGGAGAATCGAAAGAATGTAACTCCCACGGATTGAGATAAGAACAGTCCAGTAACTAAGGTATAACACAAACCACTGCTGCTGCCACCAATAATAATAATGATAAGGGAAATAACAAGGGGAGAGAATACAACCACTCACCACCAGGCGACCGATACCCAGCCTGACAGAGCAGTGATCTCCCTTCTGGGTAACTGCCACCAGTTTATATAGTGGCCGTGACGTGCTGTGGTATGGAATACCTCTTTGGTTAGTTTGGGTCAGGTGTCCTGTCTCCGCTTTTAACAGACAACTTTTAACAGACTTACAGAGACTAAGTGTTTTAGCTCACATGATTTAGCGAGGTTTGCTCAGGTTATTTTTAGTTGGTATGCTAGCTGTCTGTCATGCCAGTAAGATATTTCCCATCGCTCTTGTTTTGTTTGATCAGAAGCAGTAAATACCTGTTTTTATTTATTCACTGCAGAAGTACTTTCTACTGCAGCTGTTGCTACTCATATGTTATTAGCTAATAGGTAGTCTTATAAACTTTCCACTTTTTCTGCCTGTGCTCTTTCTTGGGGTTGGATGAATCTGGTCAGACACGATTTTAGACTTTGCACAAGTTTCATGTAAGCAGTCTAGGCATGCAAAGAGTTCCTGCAGAGTTCTGTCCTTGGGTCGCAGGGAGCCTTGAATTGCAATTACGTTCAGTGGCTGCTGGAACTAGTTCTTGTGGAGCTGTTAAAAGCTCGTGTATGAGCTATGCTTTAACTATGTAACTGTTCAGATTTTAAAGTGCCTTTGAATGATTATAAAGCTGGTAGAATCACAAGAAGGCACAGAGCCTTGAAAACAAGTTGTAGTTAAATTAGTTGAATTTAAAAACAAACCACTCAAGAAAACACAGAAAAAAAGCCAGATGATTTTATTTGATTACTTAAAAAACAATTTTGCATTTTTAGTTAGCTTTAAGGATGTTCCTGTAAATATTTAATATTTGTATGCAGGTTATGTTTCTGTCAGTAGATCTTCTGAATGTAATTTCTTATTTTGTTTTTTTTTCAACCTGTAAAATCAGAAATGAATCTAATGTGTATATTTGCCCACTCTACAAGACAAGTGAGTGCAAAGGAGTTTTATCTACTACTGGACATTCTGCTAACTTCGTCATTGCTTTGACGCTTAACACGGATAAACCAGTACAACATCGGATCAAGCGAGGTATTGCATTGCTCTGCCAGCTAGATGACTAACTTTGGACAGTTCAGATACAGGCTTCACTAGATCCTGATCTTTTTGTTGGCTTACAAAGGAAGTGGAATATACTGTGTAAAAGAAACATCTTGACTTTTTTATATTATAAGAGGGCATGCAGATATTTTCTGATGCTCACTATTGTGTCTTAAAAAACTATGTGTTATTATTAGCATCTTTAGAATCTATAAAAGATACAGCTAGGATTTTAGCCTTTAGTAATATTATTAATGTTTAAATGTCAATTTTATGCATTATTTCAATATCACAAAATACATCTTAATGGAAAATGAAACTGGTCTGCACTTTCAGAGAGAAACATTGCAGTTAATGAACTTGAAGCACTAAGAGCACTGAAACATGTCAGTGGAAAGCTAGTAGGTAGTAAGTTTGGGGGTTCTAGTATGATTTATATATAGCCTATGTTCTGTCGTAGCAACAGCAAAGATTGCAGTATGAGAAATTGTTTAACAATCTGTAGCAGGTGCTAAAATGTTATCTGTTTCCCTATTGCTCCAGAGAGGCAGTCCAGTTTCTATTCCTTCACCAATTCTGCACTTTTGTTTTCTTTAAAATAAAAAAATAAATAGTAAAAATACTCAAACATTCTTCCTAAATCTCTAGCAAAGAACTATTGCATACAGACACAGCCATCATTATTGCTTTGTAAGCATCCCTCCATAAAATACAGTAGCAGTAAATAAAGCACGAGAAAGTCTCACTCCGTCCTACAGTCACTAGCTAACTAGGCATCTATGGTTCACTTCCCTGTTTATTGTATGTTACACTGGCATGAGTTTTCAGCATAGGTCTGTTTTTCTGAAATTGTGGTTTTCCCTTTAAAGACTCTATCTTTTGTTTTTCTGTTTAATATGTGAATTGATATTAAGCAATCAGAAAAAAATAAAGTTCTTGCTTGATTTTGCTTATGTTTACTTTTATTTGGCTTAGGTTTTCTTTTTGTGCTGTCTTGCTGTTAGGACCTTACTTAAAAGAGTATCTTCAGTTTACTCTCTTAGGAAAGCCCTGAAGAATTTTCTTTCCGTAATGTAACAGCTACTACTTACAGTTCTGAAATTCTCATTCCAAAAACTTTTAACAAGAATATTTTTACAAAGAAACCAGACTCATAATTCCCTGTTTTGCTGACACAATTTGTCAGGTCAGATTATTAAACATAGCTAATGCATATGAAAGAAACATAGAGAAAGTCCCAGAGTATCTTATGATCAGGTATTTATAGTGAGCTATTAATGGACATGGGCTCTACTGAGATCATTTTCAGTCCTGAAAATATCACTTTCAACTTAATAATCACTTTGTCAAAGTGTAAGGTCTTCCCTCTTTCAGAAGGTGAGGAAAATGAGTATATTTTCTCAATTCATAGGAAAA